>NC_141759.1:80261325-81678325 GCF_982258835.1 Parasteatoda tepidariorum | reverse complement strand
AAAATGTTGGTTAAAGCTGCTAATTAAAAGATTTAATGATTAAGATCTTAAATTTATGAAGGATTTCTTTGAAATTAGGCGTTAAATTAATTTGCGTTTCCTTTAATTATATAATTTTGTATTCCTAAAACAGTGTATATTTACAATATGAAAATTATAATGCCTTGTAAATAAAATATCAACTTTTAATTAACCACTCTTTTACAAGTTAATAATCCAGCGGAATGTGATTATTGAAGATGTTGCAATTTTTTAATGTTAAATTTATGAAGGATTTTTTTGAAACTGGACGTTATTCCTAAGTTTATAAATTAATTAAATAATTTGAATTTCTTTTCATTACATAGTTAGTCATCCTAAAACAGTGTCTATTTACAATATGAAAATTATAATGCATTGCTAATAAAATATTAATTTTTAATCAACCAGTTTTTAAAATATTAACAGTTTCTTTAGGTTTTGTATAATAATTTTTCACGTATATTAAATTAATAATTCGGCGAAAAGTGATTATTGAAGATGTTGAAATTTTTTAATGCTAAATTTATGAAGGGTTGCTTTGAAATTGGACGTTAATTCCTAAGTTTATAAATCAATTTTCATTTTCTTTTATTATATAGTTAGTAATCCTAAAACAGTGTTTATTTATAATATGAAATATTAAATGCCTTGAAAGTATAATATAAATTTTCATTTAATCAGTTTCGTTACAAGTTTAATAATTTTAGTTTTTGTGTAATAATTTTTCACGTATATTAAATTACTAATTCGACTGAACGTGATAATTAAAAACGTTAAAATTTTTTAGTGTTAAATTTATGAAGGATTCTTTTGAAATTTGGAGTTTATTCCTCAATTTATAAATTAATTTGCCTTTATAGCGTTATTTATAGGCCAAAAAACAACTTCCATTTCTAATATGAAAAGCTTGATACTTTACAAATTTTATTAAATTCATTAATTTATTTTAATTTTGTTCAAAATATTAAAAAAAAATTTTTCTTATAAATTCAATCACTTATTCGGCGGCTAGTGATTATTGAAGTTGATAAAATTTTTTTAAAGATAGTTAGTAAAAAAAATATATTTATTACGGATTTTTATGAAATAATTTCTCAGTCTTAAATTATTTAATATATTTATTTATTTAATAATGATAAGTTTGAAACAGGTTCTATATCAAATATGAAAAAAATGACTAGATTAATATAAATTTAACGTTATTTTTCAAGTTTAATAGTTTATTTAGACTATAATTTGTACTTTTCATATAGGAAAGAGACAATGATAGTTTTATGAAAACGATTTTAATAAATTTGCCATAAAAACATAAGTTCTTATGGCAATATAGAATGGCAATTTTAATGGCAAAATACAGTGGCAGTTTTTACGACAAATTAGCCATAAAATCTTATGCCTTCTTTTTTATGACTTCTTATAAGTTACTTATATGGCTGAGTCATTACAGCTATGACACTTTCATTTGGGAAACACATATCATATCTAACATAACATATCTAGTATTTTTTTCTATTAAAATTTCTTTTAAATGATACTCACTCTAATTTGGATATATAGATTTTTTTAAAGTTTTTTTCTTAAAAAATATAACTTCTTTGTCCTCACCACTCCCAAGGGGCTAGTTTGGACAATGTGTCCCAGTTTATCATAGGGCTACAATTAAATAAACAATTGCTGTTAATAAAAAACAAGTTAAATTAAAGTGGAACCAATTTTAGTCTAAAAATATTGTCCTGATTACTTATTCTCTACAAGATTTATTTTAATTAATGACAAAGCTTAAAAGTACCTAAAATAATGCAATAAAATAAAATAAAATACATTACAAATAAAAGAATTCACTACACATAAATGTTATTTTTTAAAAAGATGAAATATGATATATGATATGATATGAATATATGATACCACTATAATAGCTTCAGGGGATTGCTGGATAAAATATATTTATAGTCAAATTAAAATATGGAGTAATGCGTATGGAGTATTTTTCAGGAATCTAGTGATCGTCACATTGGGAGTTACAAGCTTAGTTTAACCCTTTTAGGGCATGCCGCTTCAATGAAAAAATTGAGTCAAGGAAAGTCTGAACGAATTGTAATCAATAAATACATATCCGCAGGGCTGCCAACTCCGTGCGCTTTATGGTAAGATTTTTCTGGTGGTAGCTAGTTTATGTTTTAACCAGAGATGCCAACTAATCCCGATATGCCAAAAAAAAAGAAAAAAAGAAAAAGAAGAATTAAGAATAAAAAAAAAGTAAAAAGATCTACAAACAAAAATTTACAGATTTCCGGTTATGTCCATTTACAGATTTCCTCCTTCACTGTTAACAAAAGAGCGCGTCACATAAGCATTTGAATTATTTAGAAGTAGTAGGGAATAAAAACCCTATTTATCGAATTTGCTTAACTAAGAATTTTTCATTGAAGGAGTACCACTCAAAAATATTTATCCGCTATCTAGAGCAAGTTTGAATCTCTGTAAATGCTATCAAGTTTCACCTTATTCATAACATAATTCTTTATATGTGTTTGAGTTATCGAATTATGGTAGAGATCAGGAATGTTTTGTATTACCTTCTTAAAAACATGTAATATATTTCAAGATAAAAGTTTATATACCAGCATAATAAAATAATTTTGAGAGACTGCTGGACGTTTTGTAAGTAGTATTATAAATATACACCGAAGAGCCATTACATTATGATCACCATGCTAATAACATGTAAGACCACCTTTAGCCCTCAAAACTGCTAGCACCCTCCGTGGCATTGATTCCACAAGGTGCTGATAGGTAGTCTGAGGTATCTAGTACCAAGCGCTCACCAACTGGTCTTGCAATTCCCTCACATTGCCAGGGGGTAGCGTGGCAGCGCGAATTTGGTTTTCCAAGTAGGGCCACAAATGCTCTATTGGATTAAGGTCAGGTGAATTTGGGGGCCAAGACATGACTTGAAAGTCACTGGAATGTTCCTCGTCGATTCGACCCTTATGACATGGTGCATTATCCTGTTGGTAAACACCATCCCCCGCAGGATAAACTGTTGCCATGAATGGGTGAACCTGGTCTGCAACTATGTTCAAGTAGCTTACAGACGTCCGGGATTGTTCTATGAGGATCATGGCTCCTAATGTGCCCCATGGAAACATTGTTCCTGGGCGAGAAACCATGAAAACCTAGGTGAGCTCAATGTTATAGATGGAGGGTGGTCATAATGTAATGGCTGTTCGGTATATATATATATATATATATATATATATATATATATATATATATATATGCTACTGTGAATGACCGAAATCAAGAGAATGTCGACTTTCACCGGTGAATGTCAACAATCACATAGTCGCTTTGCCAAATGTCCGAAATATTTGTTATATCAGATTTGATATAAATTTATTAGTTGAATTAATATCTGCTGAAGATACACTGACTGAGTAAAACTCATGGGATAGCAGGGCTCTGATTTGTGGATGGACAGCACGTGTGACCAACGCCACCTGGTGGCCTCCGCGACTGTCTCAGTTGTGTGCTAGACATTGCTTGAAGTGGCTGTGTGAGTGATCAGGTAAAATGCAGCATCGTCGTGAGTTGACGGCATTCGAACGCGGCATGGTTGTGGGTGCCCGACGCATGGGACATTCCATTTCGGAAGTGGTTCAGGAATTCAGCTTTCCAAGGTCAACCGTGTCGAGAGTTTACCGAGAATGGGTGAATGAGGGTGTCACAGTCCACAACAGACACCATACCGGGCGTCCACAGCCCCTAAATGACCGAGACAGGCGAAACCTGAAACGAGTGGTAACTCGAGATAGGAGAACAAATGTGCAACAAATCACGGCTGAATTCAACACTGGCCGTGATAGAGACGCGTCCCAGTGGACAATCCGTGGGAACATGCGTGTTCTCGGGTATGAGAGCCGTCGCCCCACACGTGTGCCACTGCTAACCCAGCGTCATCGGAGAATTCGGCGTGCATTTGCCACCAATCACCACGGATGGACACTGCAACAGTGGCGTAACGTGATCCGGTCTGACGAATCACGTTATCAATTGTTCCATGATGATGGGAGGTACCGTGTATGGCGCACACCGCACGAAGCGATGGATCCAGCATGCCAAGTGGGCACAGTCCAGGCCGGTGGCCTATCAGTCATGGTGTGGGTGCATTTTCGTGGAATGGAATGGGTGTATAAAGACGACAACACAGCCCCACATCGCGCCAATATCGTTCGTGCCTGGTTCGACGAGCATGCAGGTGAGATCCAACGACTGAATTGGCTATCTCGAAGTCCTGATATGAACCCCATTGAACATATCTGGGATGCCCTCGACGTCAGGCTCAGGGCATTGAATCCTCAACCCACGAACAGGCCACAATTGGCTGCCGCTCTGCAGGATGTGTGGTGCCAACTACCTCTGAACGTGTTTCAGAGCCTTGCAGACTCACTTCCTCGCCGTATCGCTGCACTCCGCAGGGCCAGAGGGGGCCCGACTAGGTATTAGGTGGGTATCCTATGAGTTTTGCTCAGTCAGTTGTAGATTAGGAGAAACATCAGTCTTTGGAGTGAATGCATACTGGGCAGTGGCACTTAACCTTAAAATCACATTGATGTAGGGCATACCGGGCAAATTTATACCGGGCAGTGGTATTCTTACCTAGACCTAGTATATATTTCGGACATTTACCAAAGCGACTTAGCTGTTGTCGATATTCACCGAGGGAAGTGAACAACCTGCAATATTTTTTGAAACTTAAGTGAAAATTAACGCAGGTCTAATTAAGCGCTACTGCCCGGTAAACAATTGCCCCGTGCCTACATCAGGCTTTTTTTAAGGTTCAATACCATTGCCCGGTATGCCCTACATCAATGTTTTTTGTAAGACCAAGTGCCACTGCCCAGTATACATTTAACCGGTTTTCCGAATACTGATGTTTCTCCTAATCTATCCTCAACAGATATTGAAATATCGAAGAAATATAATAATATCAACGAATAAATTAATATCGAATCTGACTATCACCAACGCGACTATGTGATTGTTGACATTCACCAGTGAAAGTCGGTTAATCACGGTAACAACTGTACTATGTAATGACTATAGATCCAAATATAAATATTTATATTACTACAGAAGTCCGATAATCCGGCACGTTCGGGACCGGCTCGGTGCCGGACTACCGAAAATTCTGGTCTATCGGGCAGTAATTATAAGAACAATTAGGTTAATATTTAAACTACAAATACAGTATGCAAATGCATACAACAAAGTTTATTTTAAATTTCATATAATATATGTATACGTACTGTAAAACATATTTCACTTAGATTTAAAAAAGTCACGAATGTCTTTTTGTTTTCTTGACTTTTGGCGTTTAGTATAAAATTTATTTTTAATGATATGGAAATCAATAATTTCTGAATTACTAGCCTCAGCAAAAGAGATAAACTTATTTAGTGATTCTGCAGCTTATGGCCAGCTGATTTTTCCCTTTTCTTCCGTTTCTGCATCTGAGACACTTTCTTCAAGATTTTGAGTAGGCTGAGGGTTAACTACAATGTTGATAATGTCCTCACGATTTTCTCAAACTCGTCTTTGCATTTTTCTGCAGAGTTTTGGTTTGCTGAAAGTGTTTTTCCAGTTACATCAAGTCTCCGAATTCCATGCCGAAACTTAAAGTTTCTGAGCCAACCATCGGAATAATTACATTCACTTTCAGCAACTCCTAAATCTTAGCCGAATTTCTTTGCCTTTTCAACAATCATTGGCCCTGTTACTGGCTTTCCTTCAGAACGTACTACACTAAACCATTTGAACAATACACTATCTAGCTGCTCCAGTTTTTTTTTTAATATTTGTCTAAAAGCCAATTTTTCAGTTGTTACCGATTGAGAAGCAAACTTCATTAGTTCATCTTTTTGTTTTTTAATGTCATAAATAGTTGATGAGCCAATGTTAAACTCATTCATTAAAACATTTCTATTCTCGCCTTTTTCTAGCCGTTTGATGATTTCTAGTTTCTGATTGAGAGTCAGTCAGTGGCGTACCTAGAACTTTTGCTGCCCGGGGCGATCTCCAGTTTGCCGCCCTTTCTATTATAAGTCAATCAAATAGTGGTTTTTATAAATTAATACACATAAATAAATTATTAAGTTGTTTAATCAATATTAATTAATACACATAGTAAATTTTTTTAGACATATTTGTATGCACTCGTAAACATATTTATATAATATCTACTCTTCTAGCTTTCATACTAGAAAAATCGTGTATAGTGCTCTCAAAATTTATAACTAACTAACTCAGTGGCGCGTCAGCCCATTAAGAGGGCCAAGGCCGACTGTGCCCATCTCAGTTTTCTTGACCTTGGGCTCTGGGGTGCAGGAGCATATGTTCCGGTCAGGTGGTCAGCCGAACGCGGAGCCCCCAGTGTTAGTTCCCAAGCATGCTTGGTACTCATTTTATCGACCCACTGAAGGGATGAAAGGCTGAGTCGGCCTTGCCCGGCCCAAGGATCGAACCAAGGACCTGTGGCACGGCAGCTCGAAGCGCTACCACTCAGCCACCGGGCGTCTCTCAAAATTTATATTATTTGTAATTTCTTGTTCTATTGGCAATATTGCAAGACTTTGTAGTCTTAATTGACTCATTGTAGAACGAAGATAATTTTTTATCAACTTCAATTTTGAGAAGCTTCTTTCGCAACTAGCGACACTGATTGAAATTGTTAAAAAAATTCTTAACAAAATTACAATGTTGGGAACAGAATTTTCCAACCTATACTGCTGAATAAATTTTAGCAGATCAAGAGGGCCCTTCTCCCCGTCTTTCCAAGGTTTTGCCTCTTCTTTTAGTAACCTGGTAATCTTTTAGTAATCTCTTAGTAACAGCCATAAAAACCTGGATCCTTCTTCTTTCAATATGGAACTGTTCTTTGTCAATGTCAATCAAGTCATTTATTTGACATTCAAATTGTTCATTTAGTAGGTTACACGGTATTATACACGAATATTTTCTTACAAGGCTATGCAACTGATCGTAGCGTTCTTTTATTTCCTTTATAATTCTGTCCATAGATGAAAACATTTCTCTTCGTACTTCTTCTTCTAAGGATAGCCCCACGTCTCGCGAATTTTCGCCACTCATATTTTTTCTCCTTCTAACTCGACGCTCAGTCGATATCTCCAACTCTTCACAAATTATTTTGGCTGCTATAACAGCGTTTTGTACTAGCGTATCTCTTTGTTCCATGAAATGTGTTTGCAAAGAATTTAGTTTTATATGGCATTGGTGGACATTTAACCCTTTTATTTGCAGGTATTTTTGAGCGTCATTAATTTCCAAAAGGACGGGTTCCCATAAATGAAGGTAACATAGAAAAGAAAAAGATTGCATAGAATTGAGTAATACTCCAGCATCTGATCTCGTTTTACTATTTTCTTCTTCAGATGTCAATTTTTCCAAAGCGCTTAAAATGTAAAAAAAATGTTTTTTTACTATAGTTACCGCGGCAGCTCTAGCGCTCCAGCGAGTTTCTACACTGCGTTTAACTCCTTGACCAGTGACAGAAAGTAAAACATTCCATCTATGAGTGGAAGAAGAAAACAACGAAAACAACTGTTCGATAGTTCCAAAAAATGTGATGGAATTGATAGCTGTAGAAGCTGCGTGTAAACATGCCAGGTTTAAAGAATGATTTGTACATGCTACAAATTCTGCATTTGGATTTATTTCTTTAATACGAGTTTGAACACCGCTGTGCTTTCCTGCCATGACGGCAGCATTATCGTAAGCCTGTCCTCTGCAATTTTTTATATCTAAACCGTCATTTTCTAATTTCGTTAAAATCATATCTGTGATTTCACCAGCAGTTTTTCCTTTAGTTTCTACAAAGTCAATAAACGATTCTACAACTTTAACTTCGCTACCATCAATAACTACATATCTAATAGTTTGACTGGCTTGGTCTTCGTGTGAAATGTCAGGAGTGCTGTCAAATATAATACAAAAGTATTTAGCCTGCTTTATTTGATCCATAATTGTTTTTCTGACTGCGCCCCCCAATAGCTCTATGAATTCGTTCTGGATCTTCGGCGACAAATAAGAGATACTATATTTATTACCCATCTTAAATTTTACTACGTGTTCTCGTAATACTGGGTCGTACTTAGCCAATAAGTCAACAAGCTCAAGAAAATTTCCTCTATTTTCCATTGAATCGATGTTTTCCTGATGAACACTTTCACGATGTCCTCGAAACGCCAAATTTTGTTTTGCTAAGAATCTAATTATATCAAGTATTCTTGTTAGAATTTCCTTCCATTTTTTTTTATTTCTTTATCAATATTCTGTTGTTGTAGTTTGTCAATAGTTGCGCCACGTCCAAGTCTTATTTCTAATTCCTTCCATTTGGAATATGATCGAATGTGCAGTGGACTCACCTCATGTTGACTAATTTTGGGATTAAGTTTCCACCATTTGTTAAAACCATTTTCCGTATTAAAACCTGCTTGACAAAGATTATCAAACTGTTTGCAGCAGAAACAATAAATACTTTTCTTCGATGGTGAATATACCATCCACGATCTTAAGAGCTTTTCGCCATTAGGCAAAATTTGAAAAAACCAGTCCTGACTCAGTTTTCTTGTTTCACCTTTGGCTTTGATTGTATTATTAGGACGTTTTACTCCTTCGCTGAAGTCGGCTTTCAAATTTTGAATTGCAAAGGGACCTTGACGTACCAGAAATACTCTTGTATTGTCGTCAATTTTGTTAGGCCATAATCCAATCTTTCATAGAAATAGACGGAATAATTTGTGCAGCAGATTCTTCATCAGAACTTGATGAACTTTCTACTTCTTCGCCAGTGTGTGAAGCAGGTCTTTCCTCTTGAACAACATTGGAAAATGTTTTTTCGCCTTCGAGGGCTGCTTCTTCGCCCGTATTTGAGGCAACAATACTAAAAGAACTAGAAGTTGACTTATGGGAGATATATTTGAGTAATGCTCCAGTATTTTTAGTCTGTATTTCCTCCCTTCTCTTCCTTTTCTTTCTAAATGACGCACCACTTTCTTTTACTCGTTTCATCCTAGGGATATATAATAAAAATATAACTTGTCGAAATAAATAGTATATTATGTATAGAAAACGGCAAAGTCATTTTACTACTCTGAATAGCATTTAGAATAACATCTATATCTATAATACGTAATATTATATACTTACCTATAATAAACTCTCCAAATGCACTGGCACCCTAATAATTTGTTTCACTCTTCACTGTTGAAAGATTGAATCGCGAATGAACAAAATGGTTTATAAGCAATTTATCATTCCAAATACAATTCTTCAAAACGGACTGACTATATTTATCTATTTGCGATTCCTGAAATGGTAACTTCGTCAGTATTTTTGTTTTGTCTCGTTTAGATTTTGTTGTTTGAAAAAGATAGTTCTTATGCCGGCGCCCTAATGCTTTGCAAACCTAGCAGACCGGCGGTCTGCTAGGTCTTCCGCCTTCCCGCCTAGACCGCCTTCCGCCGGCCCTGCTTTTCAAAAGAAAAATCGATGATTTAAAAAAATATTGATATATCACTTCAAAGTAATCATATAAACTTTTCAAAAGAAATGACATTTATAAACTGATATCAAAAAATTTTAGTTAGGAAAAATTGCCGAACAAAATCGCAAAGATCCTTTTACGAATTCAACGAATTTTAATGAATACAATAAAATAAAATTATTATCTTGTTCTTGAATTAGAATTCAAAATTTACACTAAAATGCATTTATATACACCGAGGAATAATATTCGAAATCATATAGTTAATCATAATTTATATAAACCAAATATAATAATCATAATAATCATTTATTATTCAAGAAAGAAAATAAATATGAAATGAATAAGTTGCTTTTTACAACTATAAGTAAATATAAAAAATGCCGCCCCAAGGTAAGTGCCGCCCGGTGCGGACCGCACCCACCGCCCCCCCCCTAGGTACGCCACTGGAGTCAGTGTTACGTGTTTTCGTTTCTCTCCTTTTGAACTCGAAGGCTTAAGTTTTGAAAACACGGTCACTGTACAGTTAGAACGAAAATCACTTTTTTTATAAGCAGTTTCAAAAGTTGCGTTTACTGCGATGTGAAAGGACACAAAACAACAACGCACAAAAAAATGGCGAAGACGCTTCGTGATTGATTAACGGAGCTGCACTGCATCTGTTGTTTCCGAACAATACCGAGCGTTTCCGGATAATCCCGAACTACCCCGAAAACTTCCGAATAGCTCTCGAGCGTTTTTATTTGCTTTAAAGACACACTTTTGGAGAAAACCAAAATTTTTACAACTTTCCGGAGCGATGCCGGACTATCGGGCATTCCGGACTGTTGGATGCCGGACTAATGGACTTCTACTTTAATATCTTTTAATTATCTTGCTTCATCAAAATAAATTTAAATATCAAAACATTTGTGTTACTTCCTTTTTATGAAAATATGAATGTTTTAAAAAACCGTTTATATAGCTGCCAACTTGTACGTCCGTTGCAAAATAACTTCCCAAGTGGTAGCAACATCAGCGTTTTGGCGTATTAAATCATGAAATTTAAAGCTTAAAAAAATTAAACTACCACTACGAATCAATGATTAAAGAAAATATATAAATAAAAGCTATTTTTGATTAATGATACTTTCCCATCTGGTAGCATTAAAATAATACAGGCCTACTTACTTTATAGAACCTTTCAAGTTAATTTTAAAAATATGAAATCAACAAACAGAAAAATAGCAGCAGGAGTACCTCAAGGAAGCATCCTTGGGCCCATACTATTCATATTATTTACCTACGACTTTCCCATCAACAGACAAGATTTTAATAGCATCACAGCTCTATTCGCAGATGATACAGAAATTGTCGTGAAGTCCAAAAATCCCAACATTGCCTTACAGAAACTCCAAGAAAAGCTCACAGAAATAGAAACCTGGTGCCTAGACTGGAAGTTTAAAGTGAGCGGCCAAAAATCGAAACTACTAATCATTCAACATAAAAGAAAAACTATCCTCGCCAAAAATCAAGTTGTTCTCTTTAACGAAACGATACCCATAGTCAAAACAGCAAAATATCTTGATCTGGTCATAAACAGCAAATTTAATTGGAAAGATCACGTCAAAACAGTTATCAACAAAGCACAAACAGCCTGCCACAGATTACAAATCCTTCTTCAGAACCCTAAAATGGAACTCAGACTTAAACGTTTACTTTACATCTCGATGATCCGTCCCATCTTAATTTATGCATCTCCAGCTTGGTGCAACATCTCCACATCACTTCTTAAAAAACTCAAAATATGCCAGAATAAAATCCTCAGGAAAATAACAAAGGCAAGATGGTTTATCCGCAATAAAAACATACATCGCGACCTCAACATAGATTTTTCAGATCATCACATTGCAAAGCAAAATTTCAGATTTTTTGAAAAGACCATATATTGTGACACCGCAGGATTCAATGAAATTTTTACTTTTGAAAACTTAAGAGAAGACATAAACCTCAGGCCGATTGCAGCTCATTTTTGTAGTGACATAATTTTAACTAAAATGCAAAATATTTCATTTTCCTTTTATTCCAATTACCAGAAAGAACCACCTTAAAGATTAAATACAAGATGAATGGAAAAAGGCCGCTAACGGCCCCAGGCGCCCAGTTATATTTCGATGATAATGATGATTAATGATACTTAGAAATGCCTTTAGGCAAAGCTGCCAGCTTACAACGCTCTTTGTCAAAATTTACTTTAATGGTAGGGTAAATTAACGAGTGAAGGAACACTTAAGCTTCGATTGCCTTTAAAAAAATCTTATTAATTTCAAAATTCGTAATTTTAGTTAAACGACAGTGTCAACATATTTGTTACTAATTGCAAATTACGTAAAAAAAAAGTAGAGAACTTACATAGTATTGTTTTAAAGCTTTGGAGGTTCAAGTAACAAGTAGTAAGAAGACCAAATGAAGGAACAGCTCTTACCAGTGAATGAACACCCAGTAGAGGAACACCTAATTTTGGTTATTTTTTAATGCTCTTTATGAATTTATAAGCCTTACAAATATTTAAAAACCAGCCTATTCTTGAAATTATAACATATAAATACTTGTTGGAAAATGCTAACTTTTTTTTGTAATCATGAATTGAAAACTAAAGTGTCAACATATTAACACATACTGTTCATTCACTGGGAAATCTATGCCCAGTAAAGGAACATGCCTGTTCCCTCACTGATTAGAAGTTCTTTTTAGTATTTTTAGCATACTTTTGATGCGGAACATCACTAAAGGTACAAGAAAATTAAAGTTTATCTTTTATTTTCATTAACTTAGAAAAAAACCCAGTAAAGGAACACTGGTTTTTCATCGTTTGGTGATCCAGTGAATAAACACCCCCTTATCTCAGTACTTTATTATGCTATGATGCTTTAAAAAAATGAAACGTAACTTCAATAACTATATTTTGAACTCTCTTTTTCACAGTGAGAAAAATAAAACTAATACATGCAATTAATGCCACTTCAAACATATAAATACAAACACTCACCTGATAATTTTTTCCAAGAAACAAGGTGTTGCAGCGATAATAACAAATTCAAAAATTTTTCCAGAGAAGTCTATTTGACCAGGTAATCCAAAACATTGCTAGATGACATTCTATTGCTTGGCAGTAAGCTATTGTTACCAATCAATCTAAAGAAACACTTTCTAATTCTTATTTTTAATCAGTATATATGAAATGTTCCTTCACTGGTTGGTTTACCCTAACTAAGTAAATATTTTATTATATTATTTTTGACAGGTTTAAATTTATTATCCACACCACTACACATAAATGGTTTAAAAGTTCATATGCAAAGCTACTTTGCCCAGTTTAGTAGTACCACAATGTCACAAAAACAAAATGTCTTATTCATTGCATGATTTTCATGATGTTTGGGGTAGCGGCAGCTGCGCGGCCTAGGTACCCAGTTTGTTTTAAATAAAGAAAAAAAAAACAGTTTAGTAGTGGCGAGCATTTTCAAATGTTGGCAAAAATTCTGAAAACTTTGGTTTGTAAATGTCTACTACTCTTCAAAATATTTTGCGAAATACGTGGTAGTTAGCTTAAAAGTTTTGTCTTTAGAAAAATTTTCCAAACTTAATTGTTGTTTAACTACCACTTTGTAAAATCTTATTCAACGATCGTAAAAGTTGGCAGCTGTGCGTTGATATGAATTTTGTTAAGTACATGCAACAATATAAATAAAACGTCATGTAAATGTCAAAATAAATATAAGTAGCTTACATAAAAAGAAATTATGTGCTTTGCTTAAAACTGACACAAAGAGTTCCCTTTTATTTTCATGCTTTCAGACAAATGCAGCAGAACTTAGTTGACTAGAAAATATGCAAGCGCAACGGGGCAAAAACTAAGAGAGGAAACTTTTCTTATTTGGAAAATGTCACCGAAATTTAAGCCTTACAGGAAAAGGTCGATTTGAAAATTGTACAGGTATAAAAGACAACTGACATAAAATAAAACGTTGAAAAATTTTAAATGCAGAGCTATAAAAATAAAATTTAAGAGTATTTTAAATTTCCTGACATACTTATTTATTGATTATATGTTATAATCGCTTTTAAATGTAACTTTCATTCCTTTTCCTATTTAAAGTGCTTATTTATTATTTAGAACTTAAACTATATTAATTACCAATATAATTCTTTTATTAATTGTTTGATAATGTGGTTTAAGAGTTGCCAAAAATTTAAAATCGCTGACGGCGCTTAAGAAAAATTATTCTAGCGTATGTAGCACAGAGCAGAGAAAAAACGAAAATGTAATAACTAATTTATATTAAACTTTAAATAATAAATTTAGTTTTAAAGATAATAAAATGTTTAATTTTTATGTTTCCCTTTAATTTAAGGCAATTCTTTTGTCATTTTTAGAACTAAATATTATTACTTAAATTATAAACTTGTCGATTTAGATAATACGTCTTGTTTCACTCAAGGATAGGCAAAAAGTGTCGTATTTCTCTACCAATTTTTTTTATTAGGTCGTTGTGATCACCGTTACAGTTTTCAATGAAAAAGTATTATTACTCTTACTTGGAAAATGTTATTTAAAAAACTTACAATCAATGGAACAGACATACCATCCTTAGATAATGAAACTGCAATAGAAAACTATATACAGCAAATCCAGAATGAAATAACAGATGCTTTTAAAAATGCTTTCACAGAAACCAAGTATACTGCCCATCATTACAAATTACCACTTGAAATAAAGAACATAATAAGATTAAGGAACTCGCACAGGAAATGGTACCAAAGAATTTACGACCCAGCACACCTGGACGAAATAAAACAACTCAATAACCAGATTAAAAAACACAGTAAAAAATATAAAAAACAGCTGTGGCGATCAAAAGTCGCCTCCCTCTGCATTACCGACAACTCTATATTGAAAATGGCCAAGAAACTGAAAACAACTCCTCAAATAGACAGACCAATAAATGGACCATCAGGCACAGCGTACACACTAGCAGAAAAAATCGAAATATTCACAGATTCACTTCAAAATCAATTTTCAACTCTGATCAAAATCATCACAGAAGAAGTTAATAATTTTCAAATTGAGTACCTTATCCCAGAAGCAATAAATTCAAAAAATTATCAAGAAGTTAGCAGCATCATACAAAAACTGAAAAACAATAAAGCTCCAGGTGAGGACGGGATAAAGAATAAAATGATTAAACTATTACCAAACAACTACATCTGCAAAATCACGCATATTTTTAACCCTTTGGGGACGGGTGATTCAGAAAAGCATTCGTACAAAATTAGAATCAAGTTGTAATTAAATAAAAAACGGTAACTTAAATGTAGTCGTTGCTAATTTGACAGACTTACTTTCCTTTTACTTCAATTATTGTTAGTTTAATCATATATATAATCAATGTTAATTCAAAGTATAACTAAATAGTTTTATTTTGAACAAAGTAATGGTGAATTAAATAAATCAAACAATTATAACTCCGCCCACAAATAAACTGCTAAAGAAATACTTTGATTACCAGTTTTATCTTTTTACCCTGATTGATACGATTTCATGCTGGCACGTATTTGTGACAGTCGGCGCGAAAGGGTTAAAACCTGCATTGCTCATAATTACTACCCACAAATCTGGAAAAACACATCAGTCATACTATTTCTCAAGAAAAACAAGAACCCAAGCTGCCCTGAGAGTTATCGCCCAATCAGTCTACTTAACATGATCGGAAAAATATACGAAAAAATCATCTACAACAGATTAAAACCACTACTTACAGCCCTCCCCGACGAACAGTATGGATTCCGACAAATACTAGATACCACCAAGCAGTTACTCCGAATAATAGACTATACTGGCAGAGCAATCATAAATAAAGAAACAATAGCCTTCCTGATGATCGACATATCCAAAGCATTTGATAAAGTATGGCACACTGGCGCAATATATAAACTCATACAGCTAAATTTTCCACCCGGCATAATCAAACTCCTATCCTGTTATCTTTCTAATAGAACATTTCAAGTCACCATCAAAAAAAAAAAAAAATCTGTCGGCTGTGAGAAACATCACAGCCGGAGTACCTCAGGGCAGCATTCTGGGACCGATTTTATACGTATTATACACTTATAATTTTCCTATAAACAAAGCCGATTATAACAGCATAACAGCCTATTACGCAGATGACACCGGTATTATTATTAAATCCAGAAACCCAAATCATGCTCTTCAAAAACTACAGGACCATACATATGAAGTAGAAGACTGGTGCTTAAAATGAAAAACTGCAGTAAACGCTGGAAAATCACAAATATTAATTATACAAAAAAGAAGAATTAAAATACTTCCACAACTTCAACCAAAAATGTTCAATATAACAATAACAATAGTTAAAAAAGGCCTTAAATTATCTTGGCCTTATAATCAATAGCAAACTCACCTGGAATGATCATATCAAAAGCACACTAGATAAAGCAAATGCAGCAATAACAGCCATACAACCATTAATATATAATCAGAATATGTCACTCAAACTGAAAAAGCTACTATACACAACAATGATCCGCCCAATACTTACCTATGCCTCACCTGCCTGGACAACGATACCTCAACATCTACTGAAGAAATTAAACGAATGCCAATACAAGATCCTTAGAAAAATAACCTGTGCAAGATGGTTCATCCGGAATACCAATATACATACAGACCTCAAAATACCAACTCTATCACAGCATATATACAAGCTAAACGCAAATTTTTTCGATAAAGCCATAGAATGTAAAACAGCAAATTTTAATGAAATCTTTAAATTTGAAAATTATATCAAAGATAAGAACTACAGACCAATAGCTGCACATTTCGCCTCCGACGCCTTATATCATAACTATCAAAACAAATAATTTCATTAACCTTTCTGAAAATAACGTTTCCTCATGCTGATACAATTCTGAACAACTCCAAAATCAAACAAACACAATTATAGAGCAAGCTGCTCATTTTGTTTTTTGATTCCTTTTTAGTTATTCAAGCAAAGTGCTTGAAACATTCATAAAAGTAACTCCACTTCCTGCTTACCTCAATGCTCAACCAAAACAGTGTTAAAATTCTAGATGAATGGGATAGGGGTCGCCCAATAAAATCAAAACACTAGGACTAGTTATTTAAAAAAATACAGGAGCTGCAGCTGTGATATTATAAAAGTTTTCTTAAAAATTATTTCATCAACGTTCTTTAAAAAATGAAGAAGTTGGCTACTGAGATATTATAAAGTTTTCTTTACAATTATTTAGTAAACGTTCTTTAATAAATGCAATATTCGGCTGCTGTGATATTATAAAAGTTTTCTTTAAAATTATTTAATAAATGTTCCATTATAAATGCATTATTTAGCTGTCATGATATTATAAAAGTTTTCTTTAAAATTAATTTATGAACGTTCTTTACAAATACAGAAGTTGGGTACAGTGATATTATAAAAGTTTTTTTTACAATTATTTAGTAAACGTTCTTTTAATAAAAATGCAAAAGTTGGCTAATGTGATATTTTGAAAGTTTTCTTTACAATTATTAAGTAAATATTATTTAGTAAATATTTTAAAAAAATGCAGAAGTTGGTAGCTTTGATATTATAAAAGTTTTCTTTAACATTATTTCATAAACGTTCTCAGATTGCTTATAGAACAGAAATTTTATAAATAGTTCAAAATATGTAACGGGTTTCCCATTCTTGTTCTTTTTCGAGAAATGTAGAAAGGCTACATTTTCCTTTCAATAACCAAAACAAGAGTATTTTGGGTCATGTTTTATTTAAAAAAAAAGCTAACCAAAAAGTTTTTGGTAAAATAAGAAATAGCCTTCAATTGAAGCTTTTGCTGTAGAAGCAGAAGACAAAACTTGCTTGATATTTGTTGAAGACAAAGAAAAATACAAGAAAACTAACTTTTCCTTTTCTGACTTTCAATTTCAATCAGTGTAAGGTATATTTTATGAATGAGAATGGGCATAACTGAAAAAAAGGAGTTCTTTTTTGTTCTTTGTTTATCCGCAGACGACATCTCAACACTTTTTCTAAACTTTCGTCTTGGAAAGTTAGATAAAGCGTCTTTTTTCATATCTTAAGATTGGTTGACGTGAAACTTATTTATTTTAGCTACGAACTACCTGGTGGTATCAGACCTGCCAACATCTATTTTTTTTCTTCTCCGAATTATTCGAAAATATTTGAAGAGATAGCAAAATTTATGTTTCACCATTTGATTTAAAATAAAATTGATCACCAAGATATTTAAATCTTTCAAATATATACATTAAGCATAGCTTGATGTTTAAAAGAGCTAATGAAATTTGAAGTCTCGCTGTTTTGTCACTACATTATTATTTCTTGACAGTTTTTCCCTGTATTTCATTTTAATCTAGCAAATGAGACGACCAAAATAGTAGGATAATTTCATTTTAGATAAACGAGAGCATTTTTTAATAATTTTTTAACAATAATTTTTATAATTAAGAGTCGCGGTGGCTCAGAGGGTAGAGCATTAGCCCCAACTTGAGGTGCCCAGGTTCAAATCCCAGCGGTGACTGGTTTTTAAGTAGTTTTGCTCCCGGTTTGCACTGACAACTGTGCTGACGTAAAAATATCCTCAGTAGTAGTCAGATCATATGTTATAATCCTCTTGCCGTCGTACTAACTGTACTAGGTTTTCGTGGTTTTCCTCACTATGCAACGCAAATGAGAGTTAGTTCCATGAAAAAGTGCTCCACCAAAGCTAATTTGTCCCAATGCTTGATCCAGGAGTTCCCTTTTCTTCTGGGTTGGATACCAGGTAATTTACAAGGCTATGGAGTTGAACATGTAACTGGAACCTTGACTGTTGAACATGGACTGTTGACTAATGAAGATGTTGACTAATGAACATGGACTGTTCAACGCCGGTCGTAAAGTAAACTACAATTCAGAAACATTATTTTGAACTTCAGGCAATGTGTGATAGTTTTTTTTATTGGTTTAATGAACGTTTACTATTAAACATATATTCAGCATTTTAATCGGTTATTGATGCTCTAAGTAGATAAGATAATGAATAATATTTTATAAATTTTTATTATATGCTGTTATTTTCGTATACTTTGTGTAACAATATATTTATTATATTATAACAAAATAATATATAATAATAATATTATTATTATATATTGTTAGTTTGCTTTACGTAATACTATAATAACAATAAAAATGTACCATAACATTTAATAATAATAAACAATAAATTATGATTATTACATATTGTTATTATGATATACTTTATAGTAATTATGTACATTAATAATAATGTACAAAAAGTATCCTTTAACAATGTCCCAACAAAAAGTAAAAATACCAAATTTAAACATACTCTTTTCTTGATAAATTTTATGATTCAATATCAAAAATAATATTTTATAATAACTCGTTCCTGTAATTTAAAATTAATTATTAGTAAAATAGAAGAATGCGTACTTTGGGTTAACAAAATATAATGATGTGAAATAATAATATTGTATAATAATAATTTGAAATAAATTATTATTATAATACATTGTTATTATAGTTTACTTTATGTAATACTATAACGATAAAAGTGTATAATAATATATAATAAATTATTATTATGATATATTTTTATTATATAGTATATTTTTAGTGCAGTATAAATAACAATAATAATAATAAACAAATCTATTTTAACAATGTCTCAACAAAAAGTTAAGATTATAAATGTAAATTATTTTTTTCTTGATTAAGTCATTATGAAATATGAAAAATGATATTTTATAAGGGCTCTTTGCTGTAATTTAAATTGCATTTATAGAATTCTTACCTTTTGCTTACAATACATAATAATAACATGTAATAATAATAATAATAGTAATAATAATGTACAAAAAATTACTTAAACAATGTCTCAATAAAAAATTAAAATTCTAAATTTTAACTTTTTATTTCTTGATTGAGTTTAAGATTTTTTATGAAAAATTATATTTCATTGTAACTCTTTCTTGTAATTTAAAATGCATTAATAGAAAAATACTCATTTTGGGGTAATAATGCATAATAATATAAAATAATATGAATATATAATAATATAAATATATAATAATATAAATATATAATAATATAAATATATAATAATATAAATGTATAATAATATAAATATATAATAATATAAATATAAAATAATAATGTAGATTAATTATTAATATTACATATTGCTATTATAGTTTACTTTGTGTAATACTATAATAACAATAAAAATGAATAATGATATATAATAAATTATTACTATTATATATTGTTATTATAGTATACATCGTGGTTATAATATATAATATTAATAATAATAACTGCTTTAAAAATGTCTCAACAAAAAGTTAAAATTCTAAATCTAAACATACTTTATCCTTGATAATTCTAAGATTCAATATCAAAAATAATATTTTCTAAGAACTCTTTTCTGCAATTTAAAATGCATTAATAGAAAAATACTTTTTTTGTGGTAATAATGCATAATAATATAAAATAATATAAATATATAATAATATAAATATATAATAATATAAATATATAATAATATAAGTATATAATAATAATGTAAATTAATTATTATTATTATATATTGCTATTATAGTTTACTTTGTGTAATACTATAAGAACAATAAAAATGTATAATAATGTATAATTTGTGGTTATAATATATAATAATAATGCTATGCAACAAAACTGCTTTAAAAATGTCTCAACAAAAAGTTAGAATTCCAAATCTAAGCATACTTTTTCCTTGATAATTCAATATCAAAAAAAATATTTTATAAGAACTTTTTTCTGTAATTTAAAATGCACCAATAGAAAAATACTTATTTTGTGGTAATAATGCATAATAATATAAAATAATATAAATATATAATAATATAAATATATAATAATATAAATATATGATAATACAAATATATAATAATATTGTAAATTAATTATTATTATATATATATTACTATTATAGTTTACTTTGTGTAATACTATAACAACAATAAAAATGTATAATAATTTATAATAAATTATTACTATTATATATTGTTATTATAGTATACATTGTGGTTATGATATATAATAATAAAAACTACTTTAAAAATGTCTCAACAAAAAGTTAAAATTCTAAATCTAAACATACTTTTTCCTTGATAATTCTAAAGTTCAATATCAAAAATAATATTTTATAAGAATTCTTTTCTGTAATTTAAACTCCATTACAAGCGAAAAAGAAAAATGCGTATTTTGTTGACCCCAAGTAAAGTAAAAAAATAAATAAATAAAATAAAAGTCTGAATTTTTTTTAGTTTTATGTTCTTTTTTTCTAGATAGGTATTTTTCTGCCCATCAGGAAAAGAACAGTGCAATGTGATGTTCTAAATCGAATTATTGTTCCCAGGTTGGAACAAATACCCGAAACCGCACTCTAGGCATCTATTTCTCTGTCATTTCTTGATGTGCCCAAAACTCCTCTTCACATTTTACCCATACCTTCTCGAAAACCTACAGTATTTTTTGTAAAACATTTTATTTCACTCTTTCATTTTGTTTAAAGGAATATATCCTTGTTTCTTTCGTAACTGAAAGTTTTAGTTATATTTTTCACTTCAAAATTTAGTGATATTTCGTATTTTCTCAAAATATCTTATATTTTCAATACGAGTTGAGGAATTTATGATATAGTTATATAACCCTTAATTGCGCCATTTGTTTTTTTGGTCTAGCAATGTTACGTTAAAATATTTTAGGGATTGAGATTGATTTATAAAAAGAAATTTATTTAGCTGATTCCCTAAAACTAGAATGATTTTAAGATAATTTTTTGTTGGGAAATTAGGTAAGAGTTTCAATATTTTACCTACTGCAAAAATTGGCGTAAATTTTGAACTTCTGTGCTTAAAAATAAGCAAATTTATATATTCTCTGTTACTCTCTTCTCTTCTTGACCCAACGCTTAAATTTACTGTTACCCTCATTTATAAAAATAAAGCTTATTATTTTAAATTTTTTTTTTGCATTTTCTGATTAAGTTAAAAGATTTTTGGGATTGATTCATGAAAAGAAATTCATTTAAATAATTTGGTTGATTACCTAAATCTAATTTGGTTTTAGAAACAAATCACGTTAGTCGGTGGGAGTTATAAAATTTTATCTACTGTATAAAATTGGTCATAAAAACTTCCGTGCTGTAAATAATCAAATTTATATATCCTCTGTTATAAATACCAATTCTTCTCTTCTTGACCCAACGCTCACCTTTACTGTTACCCTCATTCATACTTCATTATCAAGTTCAGTATTTTTTTTTTTTTCATTTTCTGATTAAGTTAAAAGAGTTTTGGGATTGAGATTGATTCCTAAAAAAGAAATACGCGTGACTAATTTGGTTGATTGCCTAAAACTAATTTGGTTTTAAAAATAGTTTATGGTTTAAAAAAGGGTGGGAGTTTCAAAATTTTATCTACTGAAAATAATTGGCTATAAAAACTTCTGTGGTTTTAAATAATCAAATTTATACATTCTCTTTTTATAACTACAATTACACACGATAAAAAATGATCGTATAACGTACAAGAGAGACAGTGTTGACTTCTTTTCTTCTTGACCCCACACTTACCTTTACTGTTAAGACGAAGTAAATAAGATTTTTATTTGATACATTATTATTTCTTTTTTGTATTTTCCGAAGTCAGCAGCAGATTCCTTAATTATCATAGTTGGAAAAACAGCTTTATATTGAAATTTAAAAATTAATGAAATCGACTAGAAGTATTCCTCTCTATGTTCTCGTAAGGAGTTAAGGGATGTTTACACCTTATTAAAAATTTAAGAGAAAGGAGGAAATATAAAGTGGCTTAGACTGATGTAAAGATTTAGTCAAAATGTAGGAAATAGGAAAAATTATTTTAATATTAATAGTTACAGCCTGCATAATTTCAGTAACCGATTCGAGATGATAAAAACTTTGATTTTTTATCAACTTTAACTATTTTTTCTCATAAAGGGCAGAATAGGATTAAACGTTCTCGTAGGTATTGTTGTTGACGTATGCCTGTTTTAGACAGAGGGGGTGCGATTATTCTTGTTTTCAAGTGGCGCCATCTGTGGTCAAGAATTTGACTTCTGCCACACCATACGTCACACCCGTTTATAGGGAGGACACATTCATACATCCATTCATTCATCCACAGATCCTAATTTTGACTTGAATCAGAGAATGATCGATCTCCAATCCAGTACCCCCAGAGGTATTGATTTGTTACGGGAACATGGAGGACTTTTGCGACTTGAGAGATTTAATGTGCATCAGTCACTTTCGTCTTCGTCACTTCGTGCATCAGTCACTTCGAGTCTTCGGCCGGCGGGGTTCGAACCCCCGAACTCTCGGACATGGGCCCAGCGCTCTACCGACCAGGCTATACAGGCCCTCTCGTAGGTATTAAAAATAAGATAAAAATTTTAAGAAACACAGATATCAGAGTCAGTTTGAGTAAAATACAAGTTTCAGCACCTTAATGCAAAAGTTGCTATTAAATTTTAAAATCTTTCCAAGGATACGCTTCCAGGGTTAAAATGAATGATAAATTGAAATGAACTTATATGATCTAACTTTTACTTTTAGATATAAATACCAAAAGGAATTTCTCGTGAACCAAAATTTTCTGGCCGCATTAAAATGAGCTAGATCATTTAAATTTTAACTGCAGCTCTGTGTTGGATTACAATACGATTTGCAATTATTTCCTGGCAAGGAGAATTTATCGTGATATAATTTACGATCACTTTCTAATTTACCACAATGTTTTTTTTTTATAAAATTACCTCTGTGCCTGATGATAATGAAAGTTTCAATCATTTCCTGATCGTTATAATTGGAATTTATCTCCATATTTTCGCTAAATTGATTGATCAGAGGTAAAAAGTTTGTCCATTTTCTGAAAAACTTGAGTGTTTACACCTCGACAAGAGTGTTTCAACCTCCGACCCTGAGGATGAATTAAATGACTTTGATAACTTTGCCAGAAACTTAATTTATTGCCATATTATTGCTACAAGAAATGTATAGGCAATCGAAATTTCAATTACTGCCGATTTGCTAGAGTGCTTACATTACAAATGGATCTCTGTAGTGGATGACTGCTCAAGTTTAAATCATTTCCTGGCCGTTACATGCAGATTCTATAGCTATATTATTACTAAAAAGAATTTATCGACAGTAAAAATTTCGACCACTTTTCAACTAGCTAAAAGGTTTAAAAGTGAACTGTGTAGGGTGATAAAGCTGGCACTGATCATTTCTTGACCTCTACAGTCATAATTTGTAAAAACCAATAAATTTTGCAGCCAATAATTATGTTGACCACTTTCCGATTAGCTAGAGTGCTCAAATTTCAACTGGAGCAATGTGTATGATGACAATTCAAACATTTTGTAAATGTTGCTAATAAAATTTATAGACCACTTTAAAACATTAACAGACATAAAATGTTTCGCCAGACCTAAAACAGGAACGGTGGTGCCGATAATCACTATTCAACTTCTCTCGAATAATGATGTGTTTCAGTTGCTGCGAAGAAATATAGTTTTTTTAAAAAATTTTTGTCATTTCATTATAACAAATAATTTTATCATAAATTTCAATTCTAAATGGAAACAACTCTATAAAAATCCACATATTCTTGTGCTTACTGAATGTGAAGAAATATTTTTGTCATAAAATTCAAAAAAAAAAGTTTTAAATTAAGAGGAAGTAAATAGTAACAACATTTTTTTTATAATATTGATAATAAAAAATATATCATAAGAAACAACACTCATTATATTTAGAGTTCTGCAGTTTATTAACAATAGTACATTATTTAGCATACAGCATTTTATGCTATGCATAGCATATATAAAATGATTTATTATCATTTCGATAATAAAACTGATATAATTGCAAGCAAACTACTCTCTTATAAAAGTAGCTATATTGTATATTAAATAAAACTACATTCAGGAGTTTGAGTTAACTTTAAAAGAATATTTAAAAATTCTTGTCTCCGCATAACAGTTACTAATTTTGGAAAATTTCTCTTAAAATAATTTTTTAGTAGAGTAAAGAACCTTAAAATTGATCATTAAAGAAGAATTTAATACAATACAAGTTTATTTCATAGAATATCTTACTATACCCAGTTCAGATTTTTATTTTCAATTTAAATTCAAAATAACAACCAGGACTTTTCTATTTAATAAGGCATAAAGGATTAATACGAAATTCAATGCGATTGTTTTTTTTAACTTAAGAGTAAATGTGAAACAAACTAGTTTACATTTCTAGTAAAAGACAATATAAGATTTCAGTCACAAAAAAATATAAGATTAATACGAATACAACGAGAAAAATGCTTAAAATATCAAGTTCCATAATTATTCAACGGAAAATAAAAACAAAAATAATAATAAATACAATATATAAATAGAAACAATGAGAAATAAGTATAGCTAATTAAAATTAATGAATCAATAGTCTGTTTTGAAATTCCGTAGGCTGAAATATACAACGAATTCTTTGTTGCTAAAGTACCAATATTTTATTACCTTACGTTTTATTTTTCTTCTTCCAACTAACAAGGGAAACTAGGGAAGTGTGACTCACCAATTTTGAAATAAACTAGTGGGATGTATGCCTTATGAGGAATAATTTTAGGGGGCAACATTCGTTTCGGCCCATAGAAGGTCCTGTGAGAGATAAAAAATAATTCAATATATAGAAAAATCGGTATTTTATTACTTCAATGCAGACTGTTAGTTATTGTAATTGTCTCATACTCCAATTAATTTTGTGGTGCTTTCACGTGCTATATAATGCATATTTATTGTCAAAATTGATTTCGAAAATTTTATATGTCTGTAATTTTTCAGAAAAACCTGTTAGGTTAATTTAAAAAAAAAATTTAACATCAATTTTTTTAAATTATTTTTTTCAAGAAATTTTCCAAATTAATTGGAGTATGTAATTGCAAAGCAATTAATTAATTAATAATTACTTAATAATTAATTAATAATTAATTAATTAATTATCAGTTAATTTGCTAATTAATTTATTATTATGTTAATTAATTAACCAATCAATTACAAATTAATTGGAGTATGAGACAATTACAATAACTAACAGTCTGCATTGAAGTAATAAAATACCGATTTTTCTATATATTTAATTATTTTTTATCTCTCACAGGACCTTCTATGGGCCGAAACGAATGTTGCCCCCTAAAATTATTCCTCATAAGGCATACATCCCACTAGTTTAATTTAAAATTGGCGAGTCACACTTCCCTAGTTTCCCTTGTAAGAGACAGAACTACCCCACAGTAGAGTGCTCTCTACCCCACAGTACAGCAAATTGTAGCTGTTTAGATAAAGTTCTTTACATATAAACATGAACTTGAGTTTTTGATTGCTTAAAAAAATTTACACTGAAAATGATTTCTTCGCAAGAAAACTAACTTTTTATCACACAATTAACAGTTTATTCGTATCGTATCACAATCGAAAGTTTAATAAAGCCAATTTGTGGAAATAAACTCGTTGAATAAAAGCCTTTTCTTTTGTCATTACGCTGTAAAATGGCGATATAATTTTCACAAACGTATATTTCTCTCATCTTGCGTCAGAAAAACTAACTATTAGTTGATAATAGTTAATTTCATCATTTTAGAATACCATTAGAATACACTAACACTTTAAAAAAAACAGGGCTTGTTAAATATCGAATTTTTTCGCTGAGTTAAAAAAAATAAAACATTGATAATAAAGAGAATCTTTCAAGTTACGAATCCTGGTTTTGAAAGCTAGAAAAAACGGCAAAAAATTTAATGATAACAAATGTATTTCGCTAAATTTAAAAACTAAATTAAAAAATTAAATTTCTTAAAGTATTTTTTTAAAATTAAGATTTTAGATAGTATGTTCAAGATTCTAGAAAAGTGTTACTTAGAAATATTTTGAGACTTGGAAACAATGTGGCATTTTTTTATGAAAATAACTCTATTCTTATGTAAATTGACGGCCTGAATTTGTAATTTTTCAATAATTCTTGGAATCAAAAAGTATTATTTTTACATTTTAACTTCTTATAAGGGACTAGAACGACGAAAAATTTGATTTTTCCTCTTAAATTATATATATATATATATATATATATATATATATATATATATATATATATATATATATATATATATATATATATATATATTATAATATACAGATATAATATAATATTATATATATATATATTATAATATACAGATATAATATAATATTATATATAATACCATAGCATTATATTATATGTTCAAATAAATTACGGTACCTTAATATTATGCTAATGAAGATTTGTGAACATAAACCCTAAAATAAACATAGATATTTTCGTGTTCAAAAATATTTAGACAGATTAAGATTTCAATTTGATTGAAACTTTTTTTGAATAATGTTTTTAATAGTATTTTGTATGATGCTATATATTGGTATCAATAATTTCTAGCCATATACTTAAATAAAAGTGAATTAACTAATGTACTCATTACATGAACTCTTAGGTCATTGTTTTTAATTTTAAGTCCCGAGACATCTAAAATTTCAAGAAGTTTGACTTGAGTAAAAATTTAATTCTGTTTTTTAGTGCTTTTTGAGTTAAATTATGAGAATACGTTGAAAACAAATTATATTTGTTATTGCAGTGACTAAATTCGAGGTAGGGAAACATCGTAACATCTTCGGAATCCACATTACCTGTCTCTACTCAAACAAGCGTCAATTCTGTTTAACGGTCTATTTGTCCCATGTTTGACAAACCATGAATAACCACTCGGTAACGTAATAAATCGCAACATCTTAAGACTTCCTCCCACGCTCTGACCAACAGTGCCCACCCCCTTCTACCAACCCCCGAAAAAGGGACTACCTAAAATGGCAGCAATGCATAACAGCAGTTACACGGAAATTTTGCTGACTTTCTGTTTACATGCTTGTATTATAACAATAATCGTTCATTGTGTTGTTGAGGTTAGGGATAAAAGGGGGATTTTTGTGATCAGTCTGGGAATTGGGGATTTTTATAGAGTGCGTGAAGTGGTAACAAAGGGAAAATAAACAAAATTCTAGATGACTAGTTACCTGATTTTCTACTTTCTGGGTGATTTGTAAATTACTGTTGTGTAAGGAACGATTTTCTTGAAATTTATCCTAAAAGATTTTTCTCGTTTAAGGAATATACCGTAACTGTCAACTATAAGGAGTTTTTTGGGGAAAATTTTACACAGTGGCTGGGATGCCATGGTTACTAAAATTGTAGGAAGTGGCAGAAACTCAATTTATCTTTATTTATTTAATTATTCAATCGTAACAACCAACATAAATTATATTTAAAATTCTATAAAAATCTTTTTCAAGCAATTTCTATAGTATAAAAAAATAGAATAATAAAAAAGTTTGTGAATGAACCTCATATAACAGATTTTTGCTATATATGAATCACCATTGTTAACTTTTTTAGTAGCCATTGGCATCCCTCTAGTGATAGCCAATTATCACTTAAACTCGCTTTTTCAGTATTTAAACGGATACCCGCCAACTTGTACGGACGTTGTAAAAGATTTTATAAAGTGGTAGTAAACCAACTATTAAGTTTGGAAGAATTTTTTTAAAAGCAAAACTATAACGACAACTATATGTATAATTTACCAACAAATCAAACTAATCTAGATAATTTTTTTAAAATTATTGATTCGTATTTTTTTTTAGAATATTGATTTTTTTGAAGCTTTAAACTTCAAGATTTAATACGCCAAAATGCTACTGTTGCTACCAGTAGGAAAATTATTTTTCAACACCGTACAAGTTGACAGCTATGGAAACACTAATTACAAACGCAATAATTATCTCTAAATGATAAAAAATAAAGAAAATATTATAATTAAAAGGTACAATAAAATAAAATACAAAGTTTCGTGCAATGATATATATATATATATATATATATATATATATATATATATATATATATATATATATATATATATATATACATACACACCTGCCAACTTTTACGCATTTGGCGTAAAATTTTATTTTTATATTTAAACTGGTAGTAAATATATACTATTTTTTTCTTTTATAAACTTAATTTTTAAATGATTTTGATCACCACTATTTTTAAAAAACTTACGAATATATATTACTATGCGTTACTCTCAACGATATCAGCTCAAGCTTTTTCAATTACAACGTATTTCGTTGCTTAAAATTGAAATTTTAATTCCATTTTAATACCACTGGGAAAAGTTGGCAGGTATGTAATATAACGTTGGTGTAAGCTTTATTAATCCTTTGCACTCGAAGTCCTTTCAACAATTGAAAAAGATGGACTCAACTACTAAAATTTTGAAAGATTTTTTACTAACTTACCATATAATACTCAGATATCACTCAATGAAGTGATAACTAAATATCAGGTAACTAAATATTCAGAGGTGACTGACAGTCACCTCTCGAGTGGAAAGGGTTAATTGTTGGTGTTAAGATTCAACTATACTACCTGTAAAAGTGTGTTTTAATGTTTGATTCGATATAAACTTGATTTTCGGAATTTTTACACCAAATTCAGAAAGTTATTATTACCACAGTTTTTGAGCGTGTAGGAGTCGAGAGTTGCCTTACTGGTTCTAGATTTGTATGCGTTTCATCACCTTAATTTTAGTCAACTCTTACATGAAGTCGAACAAAATCCATACAGGGATGCCAACTTTCTACGATTGTGAGAAACTTTTTTTCGAATGGTAGCTTAAGTTCATGTTTTAATGTATAACTAGGAGGCTCCGCCCCCTGCGCGCTAACGCTCGCCAACCCCCGAGAATTGCTACGCAATCCTATGTGGTTCACGCCGTGAACCATGGCTCGCTGCGCTCACTCGCCAATGAACACAATGTTCTAGCACAAAGACATAATATATTATCATCAAAGACATAGTATTTTATCATCAAAGACATAGTATTGTACTTATGTAGAAGAATTCTACCAATGTTCTTATTGGCTTTTAAAAAAGTATATTAGCTATTTAGATTGTACATGGTGAAAAAATCAAAACATTAGCTAAATAAGAAACATATTAGCAAAATAAATTATCAAATATTGCTTCACTAATATTCTGCATTTTAAAGCGTGAAAATTCAATGAATAAATAAACGCGAAATATAAAAAAATTCAATGCATTCAATACAAACACTTAAAAGTTTCTTAGACGTTTAGGTAGCTCCCAGTAGAAAAATATCAATTCAACAGCGGCCTTTTAAAGCATTCTCACTTCAATTAATTAATTAATTCCTAATTGAGTTTAAATTAAATATTGTCATGTTTTTAGTGCATGAATCTGAATTGAACAACCTGATAATGCTCTCTCTGGTTATTGTTATCTGGTTGCTCACTACGTGCTCTTGCGCGCCGAATCCAATCAATTAAAAATGAAAACTGTTGCCAGCGCGAGAAAAGAAATATCATCGGTTTTATTGATACATACATACATACGTACGTATTAGCGTTTTATATAATATAGATTTTTTTGTTTTGTAAATTTGATTTAAAGTTATTTTTCACACCATTACATATAGTGATTCAAAAGTTTAAAAAAAACACCACTTTGTTCCAGCTCCCTCGTGGTAAGTTTTTTAAAATGTAAACAAAATTTCCAAATAACCTGAAAGCTTTTGTTTTTAATTGTTTACATCTCTATAGTACATTTTGCTGAAATACAGTAGTTGGCAACCCTATCTATGTTATAAAATCATCCATGAATTGATTAGTTACACGAAAGCATGGGCCAGGCACTCAACTTTGACCCATGTGATATTTTTTAAATTTTTTTTATATATATCCGTCGTTGAACACCCAAACCCAATTTTTGGTTTATGACTACTGAAGCTCAAATCCGTAGTCTTGTAATTTTTGAACCAATCCAGAAGACAAGGAAACTCCTGGATCAGTACCCCCGGAACAGATTTAACGTGTATCAGTCACCATTTACTACACAGGGAATCTTCGGCCGGCGTGGATCGAACCCACGAACTTTTGGACATGGGTCCAGTGCCCTACCAATATGTGATATTTTTTTCGATTTGAGAATAGCTTGTAGTTGGATTAAGTGCGGCTGGGTAATTTTTAACTACAGCTCATATAGTTCATTTTTCTAATAGAATTTTGCATTGCCCTTCTAGATAAAAATTAAGCTCGTAGTTCATAAAAGAAATATATTTCTCTATGTTTTTTCAAATAGTTTGAATTTTTCCTTAAGTTTTAAATTCTTTTATAGGTGGGAGAATTGACGGGAGAAAAATCAACTAGCAAATTCTAGCTGAAGTTATGCTCTCTTTAAATAAACAATTTTTCTGCTTCTTCTTTTCTTTATTATTATTCACATCAAATACTTTAGCCACATCATGGGACAGTGCTGGTTGTCATAAAGTTGGTAAGTTAAAGAATGTTGTTTTATAATTTAAGTTTATTTTAGCTTTTGCTGAGCAAATTAATGTTAGTGTTAAAATTGGGTATAATATAGCCTACGTAACAGGTTGTGTTGTTCCTACTAAATTTAACCCATGAACGGCATTTTCTGCGAGCCTAACTTCAATCCACAAATAAACAAACGAAGTGTTCGATCGTTTAAATAGCTGCTCGCCAGATTTTATTGCATTATAAAGAAAAGTTATTGAAACTAAATAAACAACAACAACTAAAACAAATAACAACAGATATTAATAACAATAACTAAATAAACAACAACTAAATTCCATTCGTTTAGCATTGCGTCATATGCTGTTCCTACTAAATCGAAGTAGTTGTGTTTTTTTCATATTATACCCAATTAAATGTTTTTGTGTGAAGCGATTCCTTTTGCAGGCATTTTTAAGTTGTCTCGGAATATTGAAAAAATGAAATTAGAGTTATAATCCAATTGTTATCCATGAATCGTTGGCCTTTAGCAGATGCTTTTAAACGGTTGCAGAATCCTGTAAAAATGAATTAGAGTTATAAAATGAATGTTTATGAAATATTTGCCTTTGCAGATGTTTTTAAGTGGTTGCAGAATCTTGTAAAAAATAAATTAGAGTTATAAAATGAACTAGGAGGCTCCGCCCCCTGCTCGCTAACGCTCGCCAACCCCCGAGAATTGCTACGCAATCCTATGTGGTTCACGCCGTGAACCATGGCTCGCTGCGCTCGCTCGCCAATGAACACAATTTTCTAGCACAAAGACATAGTATATTATCATCAAAGACATAGTATTTTATCATCAAAGACATAGTATTGTACTTATGTAGAAGAATTCTATCAATGTTCTTATTGGCTTTTAAAAAAGTATATTAGCTATCTGCATTGTACATGGTGAAAAAATCAAATCATTAGCTAAATGAGAAACATATTAGCAAAATAAATTATCAAATATTGCAGTTACTCACCTAATCACTTAATAATTTTTGCAGCAACTCGGGAATGTCCATTAGTGTAGGCAAATTACTTTTTCCATCGCGGCAGCATTTCGTATATATGCCAGAAGAATTTCTTTCTTTGGCCCAGAAGTAAGCATTACAATAACTACATTGTTCCGTCATTGAGCCAATATTATACTCTTCGACATCTACTGTTACATCTTGAACAGTTATTATTGCACTTGATCTCTGCAATCTACTTCTTCCATAACATTCCTCAACACTTTCTTGGGCTCTTCGAACGCGTTTTCTTTCATTACGTTTAAAAGCCCTAGCAGCTTCACAAATATTCTGCATTTTTAAAAAATTCAATGCATAAATAAACGCGAAATATAAAAAAATTCAATGCATTCAATACAAACACTTAGACGTACACTTGAACAACCTGATAATGCTCACTCTGGTTATTGTTTCCGTTTTTAAAAGAGCTATATGTTGAGCCCAATAATTTAGATTTGCCATGTGACATTTTAGCAGCAATCATTGGTCGATTTTCTAACGTTGCCATTCGGGGAGTTGTAATGAGACTTTTTTTTTGGTGCCGTATAAGAGAAATATATATATATAGATGTTTATGAAATATTTGCCTTTGCAGATGTTTTTAAGTGGTTGCAGAATCATGTAAAAAATAAAATAATGTTATAATAAAATGTTTGTTTATGAAACGTTTGCCTTTACAGATGTTACGTGGTTAGCAGAATCCTGTGAAAGTTGAACTATTGTTATGAATAAATGTTTGTCTGTAAAGCTTTAGCCTTTACAGATATTTCTAAAAAAGACACAGAATCCTGTAAATACTAAAAAAAAAATTTAAAAGGCTATCAATTATTGCTATCAAAATACTTCAGTTTTTGTTTCTTTTTTATTTTTAAAATATCTACGCACTGTCTGCGTTCGCACTAAATATGATCTCTGAAATAATTGAAAAGTTTTAATGATCAGAAAAGTTTGTTTCATCCAAAAAAATTGGCAAAAAATTAGGTAATTGACTTATCATTTTTTAATTTTTAAGGGGATGCCGAAAGTCATTAAAATGTCAATTTTTTCTCCGCTTCGTTATTCAATTTTGAAAATTTATTTGTACCTTTCGGGAAATAAAATTGTCAGCCAATTATTATACGTTTAAAAAATGTCATGGAAGTTATTGGCAACGTCATTTTGCGTTAAAAAATTTACTCCGTTTAAAAAAGTTTTTTAGTTTATGGATAATCCATACAGTATTTAAGCCAATAAAGGAATCACTTTCAAAACTTTTCGCCATTAATAATTTTTAAAACTAAATTCAAACAATGAATTTTTTCAAAGTGTTTTAGTTAAAAACATCTCATTAATCATTCGGATTATATTTTTATTTAGAAAAAAAATAAACACATTGGTTTTTGATCGCGCTCCACATTAAGTAAAAACTCTTAAATCTGGTGTGTTTTCACTGAAGTAAAGGATGTTTAGAATATGTGTTTTTTTTCTCCATCTATTCCTAAAATATCTTTAAAAAAAATTAAAGTTTTTAAAATTAACGCGATTTGATCAGACATACTTTCTGAAGCAGTAGTTTGAGATTGACTTTTTAACACGTAACTTTTAAGTGAAAATACTGGTACGGGAAAAGGGAAAATACTGGTAGACGAACTATCTCAATATTAGATAATCTATTCTCAACAATAACAATTCACTGTAAGGAAATTAATCACGGCGAAGAAGCAATTCAATATAAAAATTGCATCCGTTAAAAACAATTGGTAGTTATGAATTTTTATTATTCCCGGAAAAAAACTAAAAAATGAAATTTTTGTTACTAATTTTTACTCCGGTAAGCTGCCAAGATGAGACAATCTAGCGTGACCCACCGGTGGGTCACCTCGGCATGAACGTGCTAATTAAAATACCTTACGATAAGTAACACTGGAAAATATAATTAAAGTGTAAGACGGAGAGCAAAAACAATTAATTTACCATTTCATTTTTAAATCTTTCATATACTCCTTATACTTATGTTATTTGAAATAAATAACCCACCACACGGACTGCTGAACTCAAAATGTTTTTCATTATAATTCTCTGTAAATTTCATGATGTATGGGATAGGGGCCTTCAGCGCGGCCCAGAGGTGCCCAAATTTGTTAAATAAAGTAAGTAAGTGAAATAAATAACATCAAATGCAATTAAAGCTGTTTTGTTTATATAGTGCGTCCCACTTAAATAAAGCCACCTTGATTTTGTGCCATAATAGGACGCGAAGAAATCCAATATGAACGAACGGATATTTTAAGTAAGTCGATATTCAAACGCATATTTAGAAAGAGTAAATCACTCCTTGTTTTCCCGAAAGGGAAAAAATCGAATAAGTTAAAAAGAAGGGAAACCATGCTGGATGAAAGTACCATCAATATTTTAAATGATGGTAGCTTTCAATTCTGCCACAGGTTTCAATTTTGCTTCATTTTTATCCCTTTTTGGTATATACAGCCATATTGAGAGTAGCCGCAACGTTTTTTCGAAAATTGAAGTTAACAGGTTGAATACCACGCAAATTTTACATGGCTTGCCCGTCTGGCCCTTGGCGAACAGGTATTCTTTGGCCAAGGTCTGGCCAAATGGTAAATAACTACGAACTAAATTTCCAAATATTAGACAGATTTTGCTAGTTTTTTAATAGGTTTAACATGACGTATCTGATAAAAGTGGTGAAATATGTAAGCCTACGAATTGTTTAGAAATAGTGGTGGATAAAAATCTACTAAGTTGAATTTATTAAACCAAGAATCACGATTAATGAACTACCACTTGAAAATATTTATTCGCTGTCCGGAGAAAGTTGGCATCTCAGTGTATATAAATAAAACTATTTTTGTGTGTTCCAGAGATGCCAACTTGCTCTGGACAGCAAATATATATTTTAAAGTGGTAGTTTATCAATTGTGATTCTTGGTTTAATAGATTCAATTCAGTACATTTTTATCCACCACTATTTCTAAATAAATCGTAGGCTTATATAAATCACCACTTGTTAGTACTTCAGTCATGCTATACCTTTTCAAAAGCAAGCAAAAAATAATCAAATAGTTGCAAAATTTATTTTGTAGTTAATACCGCTTTTTTAATTATTATGGCGTGTCCGGAGCATGTTGGCATCTCTGGTGTTCTCTATTACATTAATTTCTTCAAACCATTTTAGTAACGATAATAATATAAAAAAATTAAAAATGTACTCGAATTATGTGTTTCTAATAATCTTGTCTTCGCCGGTCACCGGTGACGCCCGTGGCGCTACGAACAAACTCAGTGCCGGTCACCCCTATGGCACTCAACGTGGCCAAGGTAAAGTACACACCAATTCACGACAAGTACACTTTCATCCAAAACTAACCATTTTGACTATTTTTTAACGTAAATTGAATTGTGACATCATCCCGCAATATTCTCTATTCTCTCTAAGCACCAACTCTCTCTACAAAGGGCAATAAATAGGTTTCTAGCTTTTTCGTTAAATAATCGATGATCTCTAGGCGGCATTGAAAAGAGACCAGGTTAAGTTGATCCCTTTCACACAAATTTCATTAGCCCTCACTTTGCTATATAATGGAGAAAAAATCCTCTTATTTTCAATATCAGCCACGTAAATTGCACACGAAGCTGTCTAGATCATACAAAGAAATATTTCACTCTCTAATGAGTGAGGATAACTTTCAACTTACGATAAATTCTTTTATATCTCAAATTATTTATACGCTATATAAAATGAAACAGCAGATGAAGAAAAGGTAATCTTTTCCAATGGACAACAAGATGGAGGCTCTTTAATGGCGTGGGAAGGATTCGGCAATAATGGTAAACTTAACGTTTCGTTTTCCCTAGGCAGAATTAAGGTTACCAATTAAAAAAAATGCTACAAGTTTATTGAGTGTCGTTGTCGAAAATTTTGGACAGACAGCACAGTAGCAACTGCCTTCGTAGACCGCGTATAGTTCATATCAAAGTAAAGTTCAATTGAGTTTCATATTGCTTAAACACGAGCTGCTATTAAAAATGGTGGACGTTTAGAAGCAAATATTTTAAAATTTTTAGTGGTTTATAATATTTTTTGTATGAGTATTGCCTGACTGGCGATACTGCGTCGGGAAAGTTTAAGAATCGTCTTTTATGTATATATTCCAATGGTGAAAAATCACCTTTATGAAAAAAAAAATTATTTAGGTGCACTTATATTAATCACTTAATTTTTCTTTTAACAAATTCCAAATGAGCAATTTGCAGTAAAAAATGGCAGTTTGGTATAAGAATTACATTACTATGAACGCGAAGTACATAATTAATTTAAATGCAAATTTAGTTCATCAAAGGGATTATCTGCTGCCTTGTATTAATTTTACAACTAAATTAAATTTGCAAATGATACGATAAAATTTTTGTAAATGAACGACAGCAATTACAATGATAGTATCAATATGACAAAATAAAATTCAGAAATACAATTCGACAATAGTTGGCAACAAAAACGTTTACAAAATAACTTTACGATTGCACACTAGAGAGGACAATCGAATATTTATTTGAGAGTAATTACTTTTCATAAGCATTTTGCTATACTGAAGAGTACTTAAGCGTCGCAAGTTAATTAGATTTTGTTATATCCAAATAATACTTTTTAAATGTTTTTAACTGCGATGAATGTTTTGCAGAAAGAGAAGCATAATAATCCTTTCATGTACATAAATATATATTTCCTCCCTTCGGATTAACACTTACAACTCAATTAATTAAAGCCGAAATGATTCTATTTACAGATCGGATATCTACTGAAAGAATATTTTCATTTATTTCTTAACGATCGTTGGCAATGCTAGCTATATAAAAAAACGTGATTACTCATCATGATAATAGAAATTGATACACAAACAAATGGATCAAAGGAATACAATTATTTGATTTTTTTTTGAGGTATTAAAAATAATTCATTTGACAACATTGCAAGAATTAATAACATTAGGGGGCCTTAGCCATAAAAGAATTCAATTTAGTATAGATAAATGCTTGTTTTGTTGATCATAACTTGTTGCTAACTAATTCAAAAATGGCTTATTAATAGTAAAAACGGTTATTATTATATGATAAAAGCAATTGCTTTGCCGCTATTTAATAAGTTTAGATTATTAATTGCGACTTTTTTATAGTTACAATGTTTATTGTTAATATCTAGCTAAATTAGCTTCTTAATTAAATTTATTGCACTGGATACATAAACGTTTTTCGAATTAGATCATGAAAACGAAATTATAGTCTCTTCAAATTAAGTTTTGGCAACAGCAATTGAAGTTCATGAATGCCTCTACGAAAAAAGAACATTAAGTGTTAACTTAAACTTAATAAATATTTGTTGTTAGTAGTGTTATTTGAGATCACTTTCGGTTTTTACAAATAATGCGTAATTAAATGACTTTCTGTTTCTCCAATATTAAGTGGACGCGAATAAATTATACAGCTGCAAAAAAAAAATCACCCTAATAATTTTTCATTTGTTGGTCAGATTTTCATTTTTTAAACTGCTGTGGCAACATCTCAAGGGAATGTTTTGTAAAGTGGATAATAATAAACTGTAACCGTCGCTGTATATGCTTGTTTTGGCGGAGAATCATACTTTTCCTGGAGCAGCACATCTTTTTTTCCAATTCATAGGGGGGAATTTTTGAACGCACTCTGAGTAGAGCAACATCCTTAAAAAGTAAAAAAAACTAGGAGCAAAATTTGTAGAAGAACATTCGAAAACTCACCTCGTGAACTTTTTTTTAAAAATTTAGTTTTTTTAGAGTATCACTGAGAGAGATCTCTGCTCTAAGAGTATTAACTTGGAAATATGAAGCTGTTAGTTTTCAAATGTTCCTATGGAAATTTTACTATCAGTTTTTTTTTTAGTTTCTTGAGAATGTTAGTTAGCTTATCATAAAGTAACTATTATAAATGTCCAAAGTTATCTAATCATAGTACATAAAGTAAAAGTTTATCTTATCATAGTGTATGACGTTATCATAGTATATAGCATAGTATATCATAATACGTAGTTATCATATCATAACTTATCATAGTACTTAGCAGGGGTCTGTTTAGAGGAAATTTGGGTAAGTTAACGGACCCATCACAAAATATCTTTTCAAAAAAATGGACCCTTCACAAAATAATTTATTTTTTAATCACACTCTTCACAAATTTGTTTATCTTCATTATTGTTTTGTTAATTGAATAAACCCTTCCCCTGGAGAAAAAAAACCCGGTTCGATACGAACTAAGTTTTCCAAGTTTCCCTAAGTTTAAATCCAAAATGTTGTATTCTAAGAAATTATTTCTACTTTTACAAACATCGTGTCCACATTCCTATTCATATTAAATTAAAAATTTTTTGCTATTTTTTTGTTTAAGTTTACTTAATGCGTAATACATTAAAAGTGAAACATAACTAAGTTGTGTTATTTAAAATATGTCAATTGAAATTATTAAAAATGTGAGTGATTTGCTACCATTATTAGTCCGAAATGAATATTCTGTGTTGAACAGTATAGGCTAAATACCAAATATTTGTATGTTGCATCTCTAATTTAGTAGCAGCAATTGTTGAGCATAATCTTGTATCTATTTGCAATTTAAAAACTTCTTGAAAAGGTTTTTAGCAATTTTCGCAATAACAGGACCCTATTTGCACAAATTCACAAAAGCAGGATCCTGGCAGAAAGAATGTGACTTAACGCTTTTTTTATATTCACGAATTATGAGTAGTTTTTTTTTTCACAATTTTACAAAAACAGGACCCTTCACAAAATGTCTGGACAGACCTCTGATAACTATTATAACTGTCCAAAGTTAAAGTTGTCTAATGTCATTTTGATGTGTCATAACTGCATTCGTATCTTTTAAAACATTAGTTAACAATTCTTTCTAGGATAGTGAAAATATAAGTTAATAGTTCCTTCAAGGAGGGTGGAAACATAAGTAAATAGTTCTTTCTAGGACGGTTTAAATATAAGTTATGAATTCTTTCAAGGAAGATAGAAATACAAGTTAAAAGTTTTTTTTTTTAAAGAAAGGTGGAAATGTAAGTTAATAGTTCTTTCTAGGAAGGTTTAAATACAAGTTAATAATTCTTTCAAGGAAGATAGAAATATAAGTTAAATTTTTTTTTAAAGAAAGGTGGAAATATAAGTTAATAATTCTTTCTAGGAAGGTTATGTGTTGCAAAGAACAGTCAAATGTAACTGTGAGGCTTTAAATGCTCAATGTAACATAGAAATCGGATTCCAGCTTTATAATTTCAAATATAAAAACCACAAGCACCTTTTTTATTTCCGCCATAATTTCCTGCCTACGTCATTGCCGATTTTATGACAAAAGTATAATGACGTTTATGGCACGGCTTTCCAGCACCTGCAATTATCAAAATGGCAATTATTTTATGCTTCTTTACGTCAAATTGTTTCTGCCAATTAAAAAAAAATATCGGCCTTAACCCCTTGGGGACGGGTGATTCAGAAAAGCATTCGTACAAAATCAGAATCAAGTTGCAATTAAATAAAAAACGGTAACTTAATTGTAGTCGTTACTAATTTTACAGACTTACTTTGCTTTTATTTTAATTATTGTTAGTTTTATCATATATACAATCAATGATAATTCAAAGTATAACTAAATAGTTTTATTTTGAACAAAGTAATGGTGAATTAAATAAATCAAAAAATTATAACTCCGCCCACAAATAAACTGCTAAAGAAATACTTTGATTACCAGTTTTATCTTCTTACCCTGATTGATACGGTTTTTTGCTGTCACGTATTTGTGACAGTCGGCGCGAAAGGGTTAAATTTTTTATTCCAAGTTTTTAATCATTCCTGCAGACCTCTAGAGAAATACTAATGAGAAATAAGAAATACTAAAACAGAGATGCCAACTGCTCCGGACAAGACAGAATAATTTAAAAAGTGGTAGAAAACTAAAAACTAAAATTTGCAAGATTTTTGGTTAATTTTGCCGACATTTTAAAAAGCTCTACTGGCTTAACTGCAGCAAAGGTGCGTGTAACTTAACCCTTTGAATTATTTAGAAGTAGTGGTATGTAAAAACCCTATAAATCGAATTTATTAAATCAAGAATCATACATTAACAGACTACCACTCGAAAATATTTATCCGCTGTCCGGAGCAAGCGGGCATCTTTGCTAATGCAATATTTTATAAATGTTTGTGGGTCGGGATAGCCTGGTCGGTAGGGCGCTGGGCCCATGCCCGAGAGTTCGTGGGTGCGAACCATAGAGTTGAAATAGTAGGTAGAGAAACCAAGTTCGCTTTATTCCTTCCGAAAAGACACGCCACAGATAGCAAGCAAAGAGCTACAATCACGTGATGGAAAGAGTGCAATACTTGGCGCAGTATCACAAATGTTGGCGCACAAAATTTTTTAAACAGCTTTATTTCGATATTACCGATGCAATACCGATGCATTACCGATTATTACAATAATCGCAGCATTTAAGAGAGAGAAAAAAATATTTTCGTTCATCACATTTCTTTAATATTATTAAATGGGTTTTTAAAACATAAGGAGTTTTTTTTTCTTAACAAATAATTTTTAATTAAAGTACTGCCTTTATTAAAAAAATTTAAGTAGTTCTCGTCTTTACCCTTAACACTATTCCTTAAAATTTATTCATTATATAAAAATAAAAAACGATATTCCGCACCATTTATATTTCTTACTATATTCAGAAGAAAAAAAATTTGTAAATGTTTTTATTGCAAAGACCTATTTTTTTAAAAAAAATTAACAACATATATTGTAATAACTATTATTACATTTAACTATTGTTATTTTTTTTTTAAAAAATAATAACTTCGATTCAAATATCACGATTTTTTTTTTACACCTACCAGGGTTTAAAATGTGAATTTGAAAATGTTGCCTTTCTTTTTTAATGAAACATAAGTTCGTTTAAAAAATAAATTTGATCTTTACGTTTTAAAAGTTTTGTCACTGTTAGATAAAACAAATTGTAAAATTAAACAGATTGTCTGAAAAAATTTCGATGCTTAGAAATAACGTTAATGTTGCAACACTTTTATCATTTTTATTTATGCTCACGAAGAGACTGCTCGAGAGGTAATATTAAATTTCGGGAAAAATAGCTTCGAGGAAAATAAAACCCGTTTTTAGTAGAATAGATTAGTTAGAAAACATATTTTTGATTAAATTTAATTACGTTTAGAATTTTATTTATATATTAAATACATAAAATTATTTACAATATTAATTATTACAATAAAGATTATTTACATTAGTAAATTAGAATTTTGACTTCTTTTTTTCCTGACACTTAAAATAGATATTTTCAAAAATAAACAACTGTTGCATTTTAACTTAATACTCAACAATTTGTCTAAATATGAAATAAAATATTTATTCTAATATGAAAGTTTTCAGCGCCGAATAGTGAAAAATATAAGATTAAAAGCATTAAACTAATTGAAAAATAATAATAAAAGAGTTTAATTAGAAATTTTACTTTGTATTTCACGTACAATGTAATTCCATAAATTACAAGGAAAATTGAATTGTACACACAAAGCGACTAGTAGAAAAGCTTTCGAAATTTAAACAAAAAATACTTAAATAAAAGAGAAAGCAATTAGAATTTTTTCTTTGTACTAAATGTAGATTGAAACTAATAACGAACTTATAATTAAAATACCTTACTTTTATTGTGATAGAAATTGCAATTTATGCAACTTTTTATGAGGTAAATTTACGCAACTATTATAGGTCAATATATATTTAATAATTTTTATACAGAAAACCAGTAACTTAAAAAGTAACAGTTAAAAATAATTTATTTTACAAATAAAGAAACCATAATCATTTTATGGACATTAAGAAAATTACTATGACCCTCCATAAAAAACGTAATTTTCTTAAAAATAGTAAGCGCATTTAAAACTACATCTTTTAGCCAGCTAGCAAATAAAATATATACAATCTATACAAAGGTAAAAACAGTTGAAATTTTACAAGAAAGGTTCACGATGTTAAATCTTTGCACCACAGCCAGCTGTTAGCCTTGGCCGTCTGAACAGTTTATTCCATTACAATCCATCACATGAGCTAATTTACTGCACTAATTTACTCCTATACAACTTAGCCACTTCTATGTTATGTTTTCTAAATTTGTTGCACTAAATCAAACTAATTCTACACTTTAATACACTAGTAAAATAAAGTATTTCCAATATAGCAACTATTTTTAAATAAAAAGAAGATAAACAAGTACTTAATGATTATATTAAATATTCCTTAATTTATTTTCTAAATAGTACATAATTTGTATTCATTTTGTGCATAGTAACAGAATTATACAATTTTATTAAAAATTAACACTAAGACTACTATACACTATTTTATATTTAAATACTAAAAATATTAGTATATTTTTAGTATATTTTCTTTATAAATATGTGTCTGATGAATAATTAAATTCATAGAATTTAATTATTCATCAAACACATAAGAATATATAAATAATTGGTTTTTTAAGCATTCCAATGTAATTTAAAAAACACAATTTCTTATGTACCATACTTTTTATTTAAATATATATATTTAAAAGAAACATTTCAGAACAAGATAAATATTGGGTTTTAGTGATCAAGAGGTAAAGATATACAAAATCTTCAGAATATGCAGAAATGATATCGACATTTAAAGAGAACTAAAACAAAACCGAAAGTTTACTCAACTGTTCCTTGGCGCTAAAGTATCTCGCCAAGGAAGCCAACAAAGCTTTGCAGCTATTTCAGCTAAAAATAGAGTATATATTGAAATATACTTAAAACATTATAAGTTTAAAGTTTATGAAACAATAAAAACTTATGTTAAATGCAAAAAAAGTGAGCAAAAACGAGCGTAATTGATTATTAAAGCAAATAAAACATGATTATCAGAGTATGACTGAGTATCGAAAAATTTTAAAATCAATTTTAAAATAGAAAAAGTGGAAAAAAAATGTCGCCCTTTCTTGTAAAAAGTTATCGGACAGTCCCTAGAAAACTTCTCCGTGCAGCAAAATGCTCAGGACTTTAGTACCATTCTTATTTCTGAATTAAAAAGACAGACAGTTAATTGCATCAGACGATCGCAATGCTAAACGAATGGACGGGAATCGAAGCGGTCTCAGTGAAGTTTGGGCGAGTTTGGGCTACAGTCACGTGACTTTATCTTGTCCACGGGTCGGGGGTTATTCTACTCTCTCTACCCAGTATTTCAACTCTATGGTGCGAACCCAGCCGGCTGAAGACTCCCCGTGTAGTAAAGTGACTGATGCACGTTAAATCTGTCGAGTCGCAAAGTCATCCATGTTCCCATAACAAATCAATACCTCTGGGGGTACTGGATTGGAGATCGATCGCTCTCTAATTCAGATCAAAATTATGATCTGTGGATGAATGAATGAATGGATGTATGAATGGGTCCACCCTATAAACGGGTACGACATATGGTGTGGCAGAAGTCGAATTCTTGGCCATAGATGGCGACACTGAAAAACAAGAAACGCACACTCTGCCTTAAATTTGCTCGGTTTCACCAAGCAGGCTTGTCCGTGTGGCAAGTAGCATTAGAAACAACAACAGCAACATAAATGTTTGCTCTTTTCATAATTTGTTCAATTGATTAAAAATATTATGTTTTCTATCAAAAAATGCCATTTTTATTTCTTTGGCATTTTACTTGAAATAATTTCGTAAAGGCAACCTAAAGATTAAACAAATTATGAATTATAGGTTGGATATAAATATAATCTGAGGTTTTAAAAATCATCACTGGTTGTAAAAAGAAACCCTCGAAACTCCATTGTTGAACCACTGGATAAAAATTTTTAAAGTTTAACTTCAATAAATGAGGAAATTCGCATACCAGCGAAACACAATTATTTTATCAGAAAATAATATAAAAACAAGTTTGTCATCTTTAAATTATTGTTTTTTTAAATTTATATAATGATAAAATCGTAGTTATCATTTTGAAATATTTTTTTCTTGCTAGGCACATTTTATCTTTATTAGTTTTATGGGAATTTCGTTTTACTTTTAAAAGCACCTGTGTTTAAAATAAAATATTATGATAGTTTTAAGCATTCAGTTTCTGAGTAGCGTTTTCATTAAAATTGTACTTTGCGCGTTATGGAAATGATCTTAAAAACAAACATTTTCTTGTTTATCCAGAATCTTAAAACTTAAGCTCGTATTTTAGTGTCGATAACTATCACCATTTTGAATTTCGTTTTGCTTTCCTATAAATTTCTTAAAGTAAGCATCATTTTTATTCATGGCATTCTTTGTTTTGTATATTCAAATAGAGAATAAAATGAGAGCTTATGTTTAAAAATATGCGAAGTAAACATTTTGTTTTTGTTTTGAGCATTTTGAATTCTTGTACTTGATTTTGAAGTTGTTTTTAAATCTTATTTTACCTAACAATTTACACACTGAGTGATTTTTTTGAAGGTTTGAATTTTTTGATTTTTTAAAGTTTTACAATTTAACTTTCCCATATCAGGTCATTGCAGTGTTATAGTAGCTTTAGCTTCAGACGCAGATGCGACACAAATGTCCCCTTTCTGCATATTGTTCCGATGCTCTAATTACTAGTAAAAATATATTTTAGTATTTTTTTAATTATAAAAAACAGTCTAATAGTTACTAAAAAATCTGTTAGAATATAGGATTTATATTTGTACTGAAGAATAAAATCCCCCCCCCCCAAAAAAAGCAGTTTGAAAATTTTTCTTTTCATTCATATTCAAAAATTTATAAATAGTTGATTTTGAAAATTGAAGAAATTTCAATTATGAATGACTATTTCAAATTATACAAACATGCTTTCAAAAATAATGTAAAAGCTTTTATATGTTAGACACGTTAGTGATTTGATTCGTGTCATATTTTCTCTTAGAATTCGATAACTGCTTAGATTTAAATAACTGCTAAGCGCAAATTTAAAAAAAAAAATATTTTTTGTAATTTGAGTAAGAATTTGAAAAATTTTACCCTTAGCGCAGAAAAAGACAACGTTGTTTCATTTGCATTTCATAACTAAAAATTATTAAAATGCTAAATATAATATTTCCCCCTTATTTTTCATCTAAATTAAAAAAAAAATAATGTAAATATTTTTTTTTTAAAATTTAGATGCAATTAAATAATAATGTAATAGGAAAAATATGTTTACTAAAATTTCTGTGTCAAAGGGTTATAGGACGTTAAAGGAAGCATATCAAAATTACAATCATATTTAGACAGAATGTTTGTGAAATGATTTTTACGTTACAACGGCAAAGCTGCAAATTTATGTATTAAATTACAACAAAATTGCTGATTACTATTGTCTTTTTGGTTTCAGGATGTAAATGAATTCTTAATTGGCTATGTGAGTTGGTAAATTTTCCTGATATTGAATAATCCTTTTAAAATTAAGATTAAAACTTAGCAGTTGTTATGCTGTTCAACATTATTATATCTAATATGACTGCAGGGGTGAAAGCGAGACGGAAAACAGGAAAGGCTGGTAGTAAAACCATTTCAGTTATAAGTAGTTTTTGGGAGGAGTTAACTTATTCCTTTTAAAACTATTCAACAATATCTACTTTATCCTTGGAAAATAAGTAGTTTTACATATAGACTAAAATCAAGAAAGAAATCTTGATAGTTACAGATATTTTATTTTTCTCGAAAAAAATGCTAAAATGAAATGTCTTTCGTACCAGTTTTTGTATTTTTCCGTCTTGCTATATAAGGGCTTTAAGCCATGTATGACTCATACCTGCCAACGTTTAATCCCTTCCATTATCATTTTTCCCAGTGGTATTAAAATGGAATTAAAACTTCAATTTCAAGCAAAAAAATACGATGTATTTGAGAAAACTTAAGATTACAACCATGATAGTAACGCATATTAAGATATGTGCTTAATTTTTGTAAGAATAGTGGTGATCAAAATCATTTAAAAATTAAATTCATAAAAGAAAAAAAGTTTATATTTACTACCACTTTAAATATGAAAATAAAGTCTTCCGGAAAATCCGGAAGAGTTGGCAGGTATGTATGACTGGTGCTAAAATCATTATGGATCGGCTTACCCTCCAACTGCTACGGAATTTCCGTAGTTTCAGAAATCTTCTTTTCAGACGGTAGCAAAATTAATGTCTTAATATTTAAAAAAAATTAATTTTAGCGTAACTTGTCCACTATTACTTATAAAAGTGCAGGCCATAGGGCTAGATTCTTAAGTTCTGATAAAAGTTTTATGAGAGATCCATTTGATTTAAAAATTTCTACTTTGGTTCGCTACCACTAGAAAGAATTATTTTCAAAATCCTCATCAGTTGGCGGGTATGTGGATCGGCAAAATTCACAAACGTCAAAAGCATCTCAGTGTTTTCCGAAAAAAGAATGTTAACCAATCTACAAATGTCCTTCGGCTACTATAGGAGTGTTGCATAATAGTAAGCTATCGCATATTAAACACCGTTCATTTAATAGATAATAATCTCTTCTTGACCACTCACAAACTTTACTGTTGCTCACATTTATGCAAACAAAGGCCTTCAATTCCCCCCCCCCTGTATTTTCTGAAGTTAGCAGCATAGGACTTATAAAGCACAGATGGGAAAATAGCTTCCCTTTAACATTTAAGATTTAATGAAGTTGGCGAAAAATATATTTTCCATGACCTCATAAAGGGTAAGGGTGTAAAAAAATAACAAAGCATAACGTGGTCGAACACTTGAGCAATTGTCCTTTTAACAAAGTTTTATAATACAGTATACTCTCGATATTTCGAACTTCTATATCTCGAAAACCTTGTTTTATCGAAAAAATATTTTTCTCCTTCCCATTGCCTATCCGCATAATGTTAATTTGAATTCCTATATCAAAAAGTTTCTTCTAAATTTTTATATAGTTATATCGATTCAGTTTTTATTGTTTTATTGGATTTTCACACATTTACAGGCTTGTGGGCTCTATTTAGGCACATAAACTTTTGTCAATAGAAGGACAAATAGCACAATACAAGGAAACACAGCACAAAGTTACACCCAGAGTAACAGCGGGATTCAAACCTATTACCTCTACGCTTTGCCCAGCGTATGGCGGGAGATACCGCTCGGCCACCCAGGCCCCTCAGTTTTTATATTGTTGTTGTTGTATTTAATTTACGTCGCACTAGAGCTGCACGATGGGCTATTGCCGACGGTCTGGGAAACACCCCTGAGGATGATCCGAAGACATGCCATCACAATTTTGATCCTCTGCAGAGGGGATGGCACCCCCGCTCATGGGTGGAAGCCCTTATATAGCAAGACGGAAAAGAGAAAAACCTGGTACGTAAAACATTTCATTCCAGCATTTTTTTCGAAAAAAAAAGAAATATCTGTAACTATCAAGATTTCTTTTATAATTATGGCATATATATAAAACTGCTTCTTTTCCAAGATAAAGTAGATATTGTTGAAAAATTTAAAAAAAGAATAAGTAAACTCCTCCCCAAAACTAGTTATAACTGAAATGGTTTTACTACCAGCCTTTCCTCCTTTCCGTCTCGCTTTCACCCCTGCCCCCGCTTCGGTAACCCGACGACCTGCACGCGAAGTCGAGCACTTTACGGTAGAACAGTTTAACGAGGATCAATACCGCACACCCTCTGTCTCTACGCAGACTGATCCAAGTGGTCACCCACCCGCACACTGACCGTAGCCAGTGATGCTTGACTTCGGTGATCTGCTGGGAACCGCGCAGGGGTGAAAGCGAGACGGAAAAGAGGAAAGGCTGGTAGTAAAACCATTTCAGTTATAGCTAGTTTTGGGGAGGAGTTTACTTATTCTTTTTTTAAATTTTTCAACAATATCTACTTTATCTTGGAAAAGAAGCAGTTTTATATATATATATGCCAGAATTACAAAAGAAATCTTGATAGTTACAGATATTTCATTTTTTTCGAAAAAAATGCTGGAATGAAATGTTTTACGTACCAGGTTTTTCTCAATAAGGGCTTTCACCTATGGAACCGCGTCTTAACGATAAGTCCACTGCGGGACTTTTATATTGTTAATTGTTGTTATGCCGAATATTTTGCGAAATAGAAAATGAATTTCTTCAGAAAACTCACAATGTAAGTTTATTGTAAGCCAGTTATTTTCTTTTAATTATGCTTTATATTTTCTAATAATTATGCTTTAGCATAATTATTTCTGTCTTACTTTTGAAAATGAAATTATCATCACTGTATTTCGACTTACAATCAACTATCATTACATACAAATTTATTAACAGTTATTTTTATGTTTCATGATTCTACTTTTTAGAGCACTGTCTTAGAATGTAATTTTCCACTATTTAGAACATGTTATCTCGAAAACTCGCTGTCACGAAATTTTTTTTAGCGTCCCTTCCACTTTGAGATGTCTCGCAGTCAACTGATCGTTAAGACACGGTTCCCAGCAGATCACCGAAGTCAAGTATCACTGGCTGCGGTCAGTGTGCGGGTGGGTGACCACTTGTATCAGACTGCTTAGGGACCGAGGGTGTGCGGTATTGGTCCTCGTTAAACTGTGCTACCGTAAAGTGCTCGACTTCGCTTGCAGGTCGTTGGGCTACCGAAGAGGTGATGCCATCCCCTCTGCAGAGGATCAAAATAGTGATGGCATGTTTTCGGATCCTCCTCAGGGATGTTTCCCAGACCGTCGCCAATAGCCCATTGTGCAGCTTTAGTGTGACGTAAATGAACTACAACAATCCACTTTGAGATACCGAGAGTATTCAGTATCTGAAATTGAGACTTTACTATATTTTGATGTTGTTGTTGTTAATTTATGTCGCACTAGAGCTGCACAATGGGCTATTGGCGACGGTCTGGGAAACATCCCGGAGGATGATCCGAAGACATGCCATCACAATTTTGATCCTCTGCGGAGGGGATGGCACCCCCACTTCGGTAGCCCGACGACCTGCGCGCGAAGTCGAGCACTTTACGGTAGCACAGTTTAACGAAGACCAATACCGCACACCCTTGGTCCCTACGCAGACTGATCCAAGTGGTCACCCACCCGCACACTGACCGCAGCCAGTGATGCTTGACTTCGGTGATCTGCTGAGAACCGTGTCTTAACGATCAGTCCACTGCGGGACTACTATATTTTGATATTACTATATTTTGCACAGAATATTTTGAAACTTCTTATTCATTAGTCAAATATTTAGAGACGGTATCTGAGACGAGAGTTCAGTATCTGAAATTGAGACTTTACTATATTTTGAAATTACTATATTTTGCACCTAATATTTTGGAACTTCTTATTCATTATTCAAATATTTGGAGACGGTATCTGAGACGAGAGTTCAGTATCTGAAATTGAGACTTTACTATATTTTGAAATTGCTATATTTTGCACCGAATATTTTGAAACTTCTTATTCATTAATCAATTATTTAGAGACGGTATCTGAGACGAGAGTTCAGTATCTGAAATTGAGACTTTACTCTATTTTAAAATTACTATATTTTGCACCGAATATTTCGAAACTTCTTATTCATTATTCAAATATTTAGAGACGGTATCTGAGACGAGAGTTCAGTATCTGAAATTGAGACTTTACTCTATTTTAAAATTACTATATTTTGCACCGAATATTTTGAAACTTCTTATTCATTATTCAAATATTTAGAGACGGTATCTGAGACGAGAGTTCAGTATCTGAAATTGAGACTTTACACTATTTTAAAATTGCTATATTTTGCACCGAATATTTTGAAACTTCTTATTCATTATTCAAATATTTAGAGACGGTATCTGAGACGAGAGTTCAGTATCTGAAATTGAGACTTTACTCTATTTTGAAATTGCTATATTTTGCGCCGAATATTTTGAAACTTCTTATTCATTATTCAAATATTTAGAGACGGTATCTGAGACGAGAGTTCAGTATCTGAAATTGAGACTTTACTCTATTTTAAAATTGCTATATTTTGCACCGAATATTTTGAAACTTCTTATTCATTATTCAAATATTTAGAGATGGTATCTGAGACGAGAGTTCAGTATCTGAAATTGAGACTTTACTCTATTTTAAAATTACTATATTTTGCACCGAATATTTTGAAATTTCTTATTCATTATTTAATCATTAAAATTGAAATACTGCATTTATTTTTTACAGGTCACACGAGAAAAATACGCATTCCAGGTTGTGTAGAATTTGACATCAGTACAAATGCATGTCGAGGTTTCTGCTCGTCTTATTCGACTCCCTCTCCTGAGTGGGTACTTCAGTCTAATTCTAAGCAACCTATATGGTCAGTTGGACAGTGCTGCAATATCATGGAAACTGAAGATGTATGAGTAAACCTCAATTTAATTTTTTTTTTTAGTTTAACTCTTAAGTTTTTAATTCTGTATCCTAAATTTTTATCGTTTTAATTTTTAAACCCATAATTTAAATTCGTAATATTTTTATGCTAATTTTTCTACCTCCAGATTTTAAAAGCAGTAAAAGGATTAACCCTTTAATGGGCCCTTTATTTCTAGTAAAGGTAAATTAAAGTATTTTTGGAATTGAAATTGTTTTAAGAACAGTAATTGATGTAAAAAAAACTTTATAAAAATGCCATTTTTTTGGTGGTAAATATATTTAACATGAATTATTAGGAACTTACGGACTTTTATTTTTCTTTATTTATAAAATAAATTCCTTAAATGCTACAAACTTCAAAAGGAATTATGTATTTTATAACTTTTATACGTTTTTTAAAAGTGACAAATGGTTACCAATTTTATTCAAACTCACTTCAAGAAAGCTGAAGTTATTGAAAAATGGAAACCTAAAATTAAAAGTTGTAAAACGTGGTGGTAAGTATACTTACCACGGCCTTCAAGAGGGTTAATTCTTTTAAGGACTTCTCTCCAGAAATGTGACTTTTTTTAAAATTTGTTTTAAAAATCACAAAAGCTTACTAACTGAAAAATACCTAGGCATTTATAGAATTTTGAATTTTTGTGCGGTCTTTTACAGTTAAACGAAAAAAAAGTGAAAAGCTTTCTTTTTTTAGCTCAATTTTTTAAGTAGTTCTTTCCGCTAATTTATAATCGAGGCGAATTTACAACCAGGCTGTTAATTTACGATAGAGCGTTTGGCTTTCAATGAGGTGAACTGGGTTCGAATTCCAGCCGATACGAATTCCGTATCCAGCTTGCACCGACCAAAGTACCGACGTGATTTATCCTCAGTGGTAGACGGATCATGAGTTAAGAGTCCCCTTGCCGTCAAACTAACAGTGGGAGATTCTCGTGGTCTTCCTCTCCATGTAACGCAAGTTCCATCAAAAAGTCCTCCAAGAAGGCAAATTTCTCCCAATACTTGATCCATGAGTTCCCTTGTCTTCTGGATTGGGTTCAATATTACAGGGTTACGTAGTTGAACATTAGTAGTCGTAAACCCACAAATTGGGTCGGCTGTTCAACGACGGTTATATAATAAGAAATAATAAAGTCCAACGACCTTTAGCTACTCGCCCTCTTTCTTGGAGATTTTCTTCCTGATTATAGTTGGTCGCAAATATAATACAGGCCTTTAATTCTTTTAAAATTTGTAACCTGAACTAAAATAAGTCCAAAATCATGTTTTTCTTTATTTTAAAGAATGCCAAACAGGAGAGCGGATTGTCAAATCCCTGAGTCAAAAAATAATGTCCGCCCTGCTAGTTTACAATCATGAGCTCTGCTTTAAAAACTTGCTCTCATTTTTAAAGGTTTTTTCCCCTCTTAGTTGTAGTTGGTTGCAATTACAATGCAAGCTCTTATTTCGTTTAAATTTTTTATCTGAACTAAAGAAAAGTTAATAATTAAGCTTTTTCTTTATTTTTCTTACTAAGAAAATTCCAATCGGCATTAATAAGAGCGGGTCGTCAAACGCCGTTGGATTAGAAAATCGCATCCGAGCTCATAGACTGACCACATTCACCTGTTGACTTCCACCTTAAATTTAATATATAAAATTTCCTTTTTATTACGTATTAATTTTCATTTCCAACTAAACCTATGCTTAAATTTAGATATGAATATATTTCTATTCACCAACAAATAGGCATTTAGAATAGGTTTCTTAAAGGCAGTCATAATTGTTATTTTAAATTAATTATTAATATTTAGTTTCAGTTAAACCAGTTTAAATTCATATTGAAATATCTTTAAAAATCATATTAATATATCTTCTAATTATATCAATTAATCATATCTCTTACAAAATGGTATCTAAAATAAGTATTTTGTAGTCAGTTTTAAATATAGTTAACTTTTATTAATTATAATTTTTATTTTTTATTTAAGTTGTTATTGATTTTACATTAAAAAACATTTTTTTATCTCTCATAAAAGATATTGAGAATAAGTCTCTTAACGCAGTTGTTATTTGTAAAAATTATCATTTTTAATTAATTATTAATTTTTAATTTCATTTAAAAATTCGTAAATTTAAATTGAAATATGTTTCAAAATCATCTCATTTTATGAACATATCTCTTCTCATTACTATATCTTCTAATCAAATCAATCAATTATATCTCTTATAAAAGAATATTTAAAATAAGTGTCTTGAAGTCAGTTTGAAAAACAGTTTGATTTTATAAATTAAAATTTTTTATTTTTATTTAACCTGCAATTAAATGCACATTGGAATGCATTTTTAGTCTGTCACAAAAGATATTTAGAATAAGTTTTTTAAAGGCAGTCATAAAAAATGTTATTTTTAATTAATTATTAGTTTTTAGATTCATTTAACTTACAATTAAATTTACATTAGAATGCATAGTTGATCTCCAACAAAATATATTTAGAATTAGTTTTTTTAAAGGCAATCATAAAAAATGTTATTTATAATCAATTTTTAATTATTAGTTTCATTTAACTTGCAATTAAATTTACATTAGAATGCATTTTTGATCTCCCACAAAAGATACAAACAATATGTTTCTTAATGTCAGGCATAGAAATGGTATTTTTAATTAATTTTTAATTATTAGTTTCATTTAACTTGCAATTAAATTTACATTGGAATGCATTTTTGATCTCCCACAAAAGATAAAAACAATATGTTTCGTAAAGTCAGGCATAAAAATGTTATTTTTAATTAATTAAGAGTTTTTAGTTTCATTTACAGCTTAAATTGAAATTGAAATAACTTTCAAAATTATATAATATCTTTTCAAATCAATGCATCTTCCAGTCATATCTATCAATCATATCTTTTACAAAAAGGTATCTTGTAGTTAGTTTTAAAAATAGTTAATTTTTATTAGTTATAATTTTTGTTTTTAATTTAACCTGCAATTAAACATACATTGGAATACGTTTTTGATCTCTCACAAAAGGTTTCCAAAAAGTTTCCTATAGTCAGTACTAAAAAGTAAATTATTTTTTATCAAATATCAACTTTAACTTCCGATTTTTTAATTAAATTTATATGACAGTTTATTCCTAAACTCTTACAAAAAATATTTAGTAAAAGTTTGTCGTAGTCAGTTATAAAGATAGTGCAGTTTTGCAAAATTGTAATTTTTATTTCAATTAAATCTAGACTAAAGTTTATATTAGCATGCATATCTGATTTTTTAAAAAAAATATCCAGAAATAGTTTTATGCATTCAGTCATAAAAATTGTAAACTTTTTTTGATTGCTAACTTTAATTTCCAATTTAACCTGTGATTAAATGTGCATTGAAATATATTTCTGAACTCTAACAAAGGGGCAGAGTAGCTGCTCTTTATAAAAATTGCTAAGTTTCACTGAATTTTAATTTTCATTTCCAATAAACCAGTTTTTAAATTTATATCGGAATACATATATAATCTCAAAAAACGGCATTTAGAGAAAAAATTTTGCAGTCAGTTATAAAAATTGGTAAGTTTTTAATTATCAATTTTAATTTTCGATTTTATCTGTTATTAAATTTACATTGGGACATATTTCTATGCTATGCTTTCCAGTAGGTATTTAGAGTAAGTTCCTTATAGTCCGTAATAAAAACTGTTAATTTTTACTAAATAATAATTTTTATTCTGATTAAGCCCGTGTTTAAATTTATATTTGAATAAATATCTGATCATTAAAAATAGTATTTATAATAAGTTTTTTGCAGTCAGTTATAAAAAATTGCTAATTTTTATTAACTACTAACATTAATTTACAATTTAACATTTGTTTAAATTTATATTGAATATTTTTCTAAATTCTATCAATAGCATTCAATAAATTCTCTTCGATCGATTATATAAATTTTTTATTTTTATTATTTGTTAATTTTTAAAATTTTACTTCCAGCTAAACCTGTGCATTAATTTACATTGCTTTTTCATGATCTCTAAAAAAGAGTATATTCTAAAATTTGGTTTAAAGGAAACTTACAACTACTTAATTTCATTGGTTTAGGTTACTTCAATTTAATCATTAAGTTGAATTCTCTGAAAAACGTATTAATGCGATTGCTTTAATTAAAAAAAATTACCCAGCGAGTTTCAAGTTTATTAGTTTTGGGGTAGATAGCAAAAAATTATCAAACCAGAAAAAAAAAAAAACTTTCGACTAAAATAACATTTCAATTGCTCTTTTTGTCCCATTTTTTTACCTTTCACAGATATTTCAAAAAAAAAAGTATAAGAACTGGAATATAGAATAACTCAGTTTTTTTAAAAGTCTAAATGAATTTTCCTATTCAAATGCCACAGCCTACCACATGGGGGCGCTGCAAACGTATTCATACGAAATCTTTTTTCAATATGAACAACAAAACAAAAATAAATGGAAGTTTCTCCCCCGACAAAATTTATTTTATAAATTTGTTCAAAGAACTCTAGAAGAGTGTGAAAAAGTCATCTAAGTATACATTTGACTGCAAGTAGTTTTTTTTTACCTCAAAAACTCTGAAAGCAAAAATGATTCTTCATTTTATGAAGACATTGAACGTATACTTAATAATTTTAGAAGTCTTTCTGAGTTTTTTCAGTTCATGGATCATGTGTTAAAGATTTATTTGGTAGCAAAAGTAGAAGATAAATAAGAACTTCAATTCAAATACTTTTAAAAGAATGGACAGTGAATAAACTTTTAACACATATAGAAGAATTTTTCGTGTGTATGTCCAAGCAAAGAGCTATAAATAGTTTTAATAGAATAAATAGTTAAAAAAAATTCTAATAATTTAAATAATTTCTTCAAATAATTGGAAGTGAAAAGAGAAGATACATATAAGAACTTCTATTCATATACTTTTAAAAGAATGGTAGGTGAATAAACTTTTTATACTTATAGACGAATTTTTAGTATGCATGTCTAAGCAAAGAGTTATAAATAAATTTAATAGATGTTTAAATAATTTTTAATATAGTAAATAATTTCTTTAAATAATTGAAAGCATCAAGAAGCTATATAAAAACTTCTATTCATATACTTTTAAAAGAATGGTATGTGAATAAACTTTTTATACTTACAGAAGAATTTTTAGTATTTATGTCCCAGCAAAGAGTTATAAATAAATTTAATAGAATAGATGGTTTAAATAATTTTTAATATAATAAGTAATTTCTTTAAATAATTGAAAGCAAAAAAAAAAAAAAAAGAACTTCTATTCATATACTTTTAAAAGAATGGTAGGTGAATAAACATTTTATACTTATATAGAAGAATTTTTAGTTTTTAGTATACATATCCAAGGGAAGAGTTATAAATAAATTTAATAGAATAAATGGTTTAAATAATTTTTAATATAATAAGTAATTTCTTTAAATAATTGAAAGCAAAAATAAAAAAAATAAGAACTTCTATTCATATACTTTTAAAAGAATGGTAGGTGAATAAACATTTTATACTTATATAGAAGAATTTTTAGTTTTTAGTAATATGTCCAAGGGAAGAGTTATAAATAAATTTAATAGAATAGATGGTTTAAATAATTTTTAATATAATAAGTAATTTCTTTAAATAATTGAAAGCAAAAATAAAAAAAAATAAGAACTTCTATTCATATACTTTTAAAAGAATGGTAGGTGAATAAATAATTTATACTTATATAGAAGAATTTTTAGTTTTTAGTATACATGTCCAAGGGAAGAGTTATAAATAAATTTAATAGAATAGATGGTTTAAATAATTTTTAATATAATAAGTAATTTCTTTAAATAATTGAAAGCAAAAAAAAAAAAAAACTTCTATTCATATACTTTTAAAAGAATGGTAGGTGAATAAACATTTTATACTTATATAGAAGAATTTTTAGTTTTTAGTATACATGTCTAAGGGAAGAGCTATAAATAAATTTAATAGAATAGATGGTTTAAATAATTTTTAATATAGTAAATAATTTCTTTAAACAATTGAAGGCAAAAAAGAAATATATAAAAATTTCCATTTATATACATTTAAAAGAATTGACGGTTAATAAAGTTTTTACACTTATAGAAAAATTTGTAGTATGCTTGGTTGAGCAAAAAGCTATAAAAAATTTAATATAATGAATAGTTGAAATAATTTATAAAAATAACATTAAAAAGTTAATATAACGTACATTAATGGCCTATATTAATTTAAACAGTCAAATCTAGTAATCTTATACACATGCTAGTTCCGTAAATAATTAAATAAAATTGCGAAAATACTATAATAAAACAAGCTACACATTTAGAATTTACAGTTTCCAAAAAAAATAAACTGATCACCTTGAATAACTTTTGATCTAATGATCGGCTCTTACGTCTTAGGACTCCATCTTAATGGTTCGAGAGGGTGACCTCAAATATGCTAAATAATTAATGCAGACGATGTTTTAAGTAACAAAATCAGACACAAAAATGTACTTTCTTTGAATGAACATATAGCTATTTCTTGATGGATTCTAATTTTTGAATTCCAAAATATAGAAGGTAGCAGCAATCTGGGAAATATGGTCTCATTACTTTGATCGGGAGAGCGGTCCAAAGCTTGGATACCTTAATGTTGTTTCAATTCCTTTAAGTATTTCGACAAAACTTAAATGAATTGTAAAATTTTTGTCCGTAATTATAAAATTCGCTTATCCAAAGATTGTTCTAGGCAAAATGTAGCTTTTAGTAAACAGTTATAATTTTTTATTATTTTATTTATTTAGTCGAAAGAAATTTAATTGTAAGGCATGAAATTTTTTACATCATTTTAAAAACGTGGCGAAATACAAAATTTGGGGGAAATTGGTTCCGGAGAAATTAAATTAAAAAAGCATGACTTTTTTTTGAAAAAAATATTCAGGGTGGCTTGTTTATTTTTTTGCACACCAGTGTTAGTTGAAATATTGAAAAGCATGGAAAAGATTAATGAAAAGAGAAGAAGAAATATTATTAAAATAATTTTTTAAAAAATATTTTAAGAAAATATTTCTTTAATTATTTAAAAAAGCATTAAAAACTGAAGAAAAAAGATATATTCTCTTCATCAGCTCACACGATTATATCCGCAAAAAGGAGTGCTTTCTAATATTGTATCAATATAGCCAAAGCAAAATATATCAATACTATAGTGTGAGTAAACTTATTAATTTTCCTTCTCTCTTTTCTTTTTCCTTTTAGTCTTTATTGTGCGATATATATATATATATATATATATATATATATATATATATATATATATATATATATATATATATATATATATATATATATATATATATATATGGGTCATTCTCACAAAAACAGTCATTTTCATGTCCCCAGTATATTTTAAGTTTGTTTTACAGCTTACGAAAAAAAGAAATTCAGGGAAAGTGTCCTTCAGAATGCAAGCTAACAAAAGAATAAAAATAAAATTATCAATTTTTATTTTTTATTTATTTTAGGTAATTAAAATATACCAATATGTCATTCCCTCACTTGTCCCCACTGCTGATTTAAAAAAAGAAAAAAATTGTTTCTGAAATACAAAAATTTTTTTTACAAATTCGTGTTTTTTATTTCAGAATACTGAAATATAGAATTCAGAAAATCAATTTTAAATTGAATTTCTGATAAAAATATTAACACAGCACCATTTTAAACTTTGTCCCCAGTGTTTCGCGTCATTCCCTCACAACAATGTTCTTATCACCTGCAATCTTCTTAGAATAAAAATATTTTAATAAAAACTTCAGAAGTTAACAACTGTCATCATAGAATAAAATTGCAGTATGTTTCCATCTTCAACTTAAAGAAGCTTTGCTGTGGAATAAATTTGAATGAATCAAACCAGGTAAAATTTTTTACATTTGTCATTCCCTCATGTCATTTTTTAGAGTAAAATAAAATACAACTTCACCGAGAAAGTGGATAATTATATGTTGCTTTCTTGTATGAATATAATTGTATGTGATTGACTTCAGAAATTCATTAGGCCTAACTGTTATTTTGAAATTTTATTGAATTCATCATTCCCTCACTTGTGTATAAAGTGAGGGAATGACGCTGAAGTGAGGGAATGATTCAAGAAGAGTATATTATTAAATTTTTTTTGTTCAATCGTGCCAACCAATTTTATTTCCCAAACCTGTAAAAACTATTAAATATATAAGACTAAATTATAATAAATATTAGATATACTTAGTATGTTATCATTTTCAAACTTTAGGAAGATGTAACTTAGATAAAAACATGTATTAAAATAAAATATCATTCCCTCACTTTTTAAATAGGGAAAATAATTAATTTACTTATTAATTAATTTGAAAAATAAATTAAAAAATTAATAAATTAATTTATTAAATTAATGAATTTATTTATTAAATTAATTAATTAATTATTATAAATTAATTAATTATAAATTAATTATTTAAAAAATTAATTAATTTAAATATTAAGTATAATTTATAGGATATATACTTTCTTTATAATGTCATTACATATTTCTATTAATATAAAAAGTTTCAGAGCTTTTTATTCACTTTACTTTTTTGGGATTTTATGAACTGAAAAATGACAGTTTTCGTGAGAATGACCCATATATATATATATATATATATATATATATATATATATATATATATATATATATATATATATATATATATATATATATATATATATATATATATATATATACTACCTGGCCGATAACCGAAGATCCACTTAAAGAAATTGATCCTGCCTGTGTAGGTGGGTGCTTTTCTTGATTTGACCTGGTCTATTTTTCTTCCAGCAGGATAATTGCTTCATTCACAAATCGAAACCTAAGCGCAATTATAAATGTGTGTTCAAAATCTTGACTGGGCCTTCTTAGATCTAAGAAGAGTAGAACATCTTTAGAATTAATTAGAATTCAGATTACATAGCCATCCAAATCAACCACCCTCACTTACTTCAGGTGTGATGGTTGCCTGGAAATAAACTACTGGTCACCTGTCCTGTATGCCCACCAATCAAAACTGGCGAAGAATCTCCCCATATGTGTCATGGCTAGAAAAAGTGGACCAACATCATATTAATAAATGTCTCAGTACTTTCCGTGTCCGTACCATTGGGGTGCCTAAATAATTTTTGCCCTATAACGTATATAGTATGCAAAAGAATATCGTATATATTTACGTTAACGTTTATAGCTGAATGATTTTTATCAATTAAGAAAACATAATATTAAACTTATTAATCAAACTTTCAAAATTGAGCTTTGAGAATCAATAGAATAAAAAACTCTTTCTCGTAAAACTGAAGAGGTGCAATTTGTTAGAACAGATACTTATATTTTTTATTAAGGGCACATGTTTTATTATTTTTTTAAAAGAAATTCTCTAAACTTTAAAAGAATTTTAAGTCTTTTAAACTAAACTTTAGTTTAGAATTTTGAAGTTTGTTTGTGAGTTCTTTAAAAAGGCAGCTAAATATCTCCTCGAAATCCAAATTATTTTGTTTTATTTTAGTATGCATACTAAAGTTTGCACACCATTTGAATACTATAAAGCAGTTTTTGATAACTTTATTTTTGTATTGCAATACATTTTAAATAGGACAGAATCCATCAGAATAATAAACTTTTTCATTCACTAGAGATATCTTGAGTTTCAAGTAGAAAAGAATAACTTCAGAATAAAATTGTACTATTACATACTCATTTCAGAATTGTGAAAGTTTTTAGACAACTACTCATGCAAAGAAAACTTAATTGTTTCAAGAATAGATAATTTGTAGGGCATTTAAATATTTTTAGTGGTCTTTCTAAATTTCTTCTTAAATTAAACAGTTTAAAAGAGAAAATAAATATATTTTTGAAAATTAAAAATAACCTTTGGGTAAAAAAGCAACTTTATGCATGGGTTCCAAAGCTACGGCCTTTTTGTAGAGTCTTTATCAAAACTGATGAAAAATAATCATGTAAATAAGTCGAAAATTAATAATTAATATTGAAGGAAACAAAAACGCATTCGAAATTAACCGAATCACTGGTAAGAAAAATTTGGAGGAGTTTCTAATAATCATCTTTCAACTCTTTTTCGCTTTTTTCCGACCATTAAACAGGTTTTTATATTTTTAAGTAGTCTTCTTCTATGCATTTATGATACATGTACGCATGTATGTTAGTTTGTACGAAAACGCAATGTTTTGTATCTTCGTATACATAGACAATATATATGAAAATAATGTTTCTACGTTAGCATGCTTTAATGTACTTAAGTACATACATTGTATAAATTTACGATAATAGCACGTATATACTATGTACGTACGCATCTAAAATTGTACGATTTTACGTACAATATGTAAGAATATTGTTTTCATAAAAATCAATTTGATTACCTATTAAAATTTGGAGGAGTTTCTTATAATCAACTCTTTTTTGCTTTTTTCCGACCATTAAACAGGTTTCTATATTTTTAAGTAGTCTTCTTCTACGCATTTATGATACATGTACGCATGTATGTTAGTTTGTACGAAAATGCAATGTTTTGTATCTTCGTATACATAGACAATATATATGAAAATAATGTTTCTACGTTTGCATGCTTTAATGCACTTAAGTACATACATTGTATAAATTTACGATAATAGCACGTATATACTATGTACATACGCATCTAAAATTGTACGATTTTACGTACAATATGAAAGAATATTGTTCTCATAAAAATCAATTTGATTACCTATTAAAATTTGGAGGAGTTTCTTATAATCAACTCTTTTTTGCTTTTTTCCGACCATTAAACAGGTTTTTATATTTTTAAGTAGTCTTCTTCTATGCATTTATGATACATGTACGCATGTATGTTAGTTTGTACGAAAATGCAATGTTTTGTATCTTTGTATACATAGACAATATATATGAAAATAATGTTTCTACGTTAGCATGCTTTAATGTACCTAAGTACATACATTGTATAAATTTACGATAATAGCACGTATATACTATGTACGTTCGCATCTAAAATTGTACGATTTTACGTACAATATGTAAGAATATTGTTTTCATAAAAATCAATTTGATTACCTATTAAAATTTGGAGGAGTTTCTTATAATCAACTCTTTTTTGCTTTTTTCCGACCATTAAACAGGTTTCTATATTTTTAAGTAGTCTTCTTCTACGCATTTATGATACATGTACGCATGTATGTTAGTTTGTACGAAAATGCAATGTTTTGTATCTTCGTATACATAGACAATATATATGAAAATAATGTTTCTACGTTTGCATGCTTTAATGCACTTAAGTACATACATTGTATAAATTTACGATAATAGCACGTATATACTATGTACATACGCATCTAAAATTGTACGATTTTACGTACAATATGAAAGAATATTGTTCTCATAAAAATCAATTTGATTACCTATTAAAATTTGGAGGAGTTTCTTATAATCAACTCTTTTTTGCTTTTTTCCGACCATTAAACAGGTTTTTATATTTTTAAGTAGTCTTCTTCTATGCATTTATGATACATGTACGCATGTATGTTAGTTTGTACGAAAATGCAATGTTTTGTATCTTTGTATACATAGACAATATATATGAAAATAATGTTTCTACGTTTGCATGCTTTAATGCACTTAAGTACATACATTGTATAAATTTACGATAATAGCACGTATATACTATGTACATACGCATCTAAAATTGTACGATTTTACGTACAATATGAAAGAATATTGTTCTCATAAAAATCAATTTGATTACCTATTAAAATTTGGAGGAGTTTCTTATAATCAACTCTTTTTTGCTTTTTTCCGACCATTAAACAGGTTTTTATATTTTTAAGTAGTCTTCTTCTATGCATTTATGATACATGTACGCATGTATGTTAGTTTGTACGAAAATGCAATGTTTTGTATCTTTGTATACATAGACAATATATATGAAAATAATGTTTCTACGTTAGCATGCTTTAATGTACCTAAGTACATACATTGTATAAATTTACGATAATAGCACGTATATACTATGTACGTTCGCATCTAAAATTGTACGATTTTACGTACAATATGTAAGAATATTGTTCTCATAAAAATCAATTTGATTACCTATTAAAATTTGGAGGAGTTTCTTATAATCAACTCTTTTTTGCTTTTTTCCGACCATTAAACAGGTTTCTATATTTTTAAGTAGTCTTCTTCTACGCATTTATGATACATGTACGCATGTATGTTAGTTTGTACGAAAATGCAATGTTTTGTATCTTCGTATACATAGACAATATATATGAAAATAATGTTTCTACGTTTGCATGCTTTAATGCACTTAAGTACATACATTGTATAAATTTACGATAATAGCACGTATATACTATGTACATACGCATCTAAAATTGTACGATTTTACGTACAATATGAAAGAATATTGTTCTCATAAAAATCAATTTGATTACCTATTAAAATTTGGAGGAGTTTCTTATAATCAACTCTTTTTTGCTTTTTTCCGACCATTAAACAGGTTTTTATATTTTTAAGTAGTCTTCTTCTATGCATTTATGATACATGTACGCATGTATGTTAGTTTGTACGAAAATGCAATGTTTTGTATCTTTGTATACATAGACAATATATATGAAAATAATGTTTCTACGTTAGCATGCTTTAATGTACCTAAGTACATACATTGTATAAATTTACGATAATAGCACGTATATACTATGTACGTTCGCATCTAAAATTGTACGATTTTACGTACAATATGTAAGAATATTGTTCTCATAAAAATCAATTTGATTACCTATTAAAATTTGGAGGAGTTTCTTATAATCAACTCTTTTTTGCTTTTTTCCGACCACTAAACAGGTTTTTATATTTTTAAGTAGTCTTCTTCTATGCATTTATGATACATGTACGCATGTATGTTAGTTTGTACGAAAATGCAATGTTTTGTATCTTCGTATACATAGACAATATATATGAAAATAATGTTTCTACGTTAGCATGCTTTAATGTACCTAAGTACATACATTGTATAAATTTACGATAATAGCACGTATATACTATGTACGTACGCATCTAAAATTGTACGATTTTACGTACAATATGTAAGAATATTGTTTTCATAAAAATCAATTTGATTACCTATTAAAATTTGGAGGAGTTTCTTATAATCAACTCTTTTTTGCTTTTTTCCGACCATTAAACAGGTTTTTATATTTTTAAGTAGTCTTCTTCTATGCATTTATGATACATGTACGCATGTATGTTAGTTTGTACGAAAATACAATGTTTTGTATCTTCGTATACATAGACAATATATATGAAAATAATGTTTCTACGTTAGCATGCTTTAATGTACTTAAGTACACACATTGTATAAATTTACGATAATAGCACGTATATACTATGTACGTACGCATCTAAAATTGTACGATTTTACGTACAATATGTAAGAATATTGTTTTCATAAAAATCAATTTGATTACCTATTAAAATTTGGAGGAGTTTCTTATAATCAACTCTTTTTTGCTTTTTTCCGACCATTAAACAGGTTTCTATATTTTTAAGTAGTCTTCTTCTACGCATTTATGATACATGTACGCATGTATGTTAGTTTCTACGAAAATGCAATGTTTTGTATCTTCGTATACATAGACAATATATATGAAAATAATGTTTCTACGTTTGCATGCTTTAATGCACTTAAGTACATACATTGTATAAATTTACGATAATAGCACGTATATACTATGTACATACGCATCTAAAATTGTACGATTTTACGTACAATATGAAAGAATATTGTTCTCATAAAAATCAATTTGATTACCTATTAAAATTTGGAGGAGTTTCTTATAATCAACTCTTTTTTGCTTTTTTCCGACCATTAAACAGGTTTTTATATTTTTAAGTAGTCTTCTTCTATGCATTTATGATACATGTACGCATGTATGTTAGTTTGTACGAAAATGCAATGTTTTGTATCTTTGTATACATAGACAATATATATGAAAATAATGTTTCTACGTTAGCATGCTTTAATGTACCTAAGTACATACATTGTATAAATTTACGATAATAGCACGTATATACTATGTACGTTCGCATCTAAAATTGTACGATTTTACGTACAATATGTAAGAATATTGTTTTCATAAAAATCAATTTGATTACGTATTAAAATTTGGAGGAGTTTCTTATAATCAACTCTTTTTTGCTTTTTTCCGACCATTAAACAGGTTTTTATATTTTTAAGTAGTCTTCTTCTATGCATTTATGATACATGTACGCATGTATGTTAGTTTGTACGAAAATGCAATGTTTTGTATCTTCGTATACATAGACAATATATATGAAAATAATGTTTCTACGTTAGCATGCTTTAATGTACTTAAGTACATACATTGTATAAATTTACGATAATAGCACGTATATACTATGTACGTACGCATCTAAAATTGTACGATTTTACGTACAATATGTAAGAATATTGTTTTCATAAAAATCAATTTGATTACCTATTAAAATTTGGAGGAGTTTCTTATAATCAACTCTTTTTTGCTTTTTTCTGACAATTAAACAGGTTTTTATATTTTTAAGTAGTCTTCCTCAGTAGTCTCATTCCTAAATTTTAAAAAGCTTTTTCGTTTATCTCGATTAAGTACTTGATTAAGTATTACTTTGATTAAGATTACTTGATTAAGTATTCAATTTAAACACTTTTTCTACAGTAAATTTAGTTTTTGGCCGAAAAATATTTTGTCAAATAAATATCGCATGTCGAAATAAATTTTTGGACGTTGAATTCCTCATTGCATTGTCACTGATCTAAAATACTTAAAACTCTATTACAATAGAACAATAGATAAAATACCAAAGAAAACATGGGGGAAAAAGTATATGGTCTTAAAGAGAAGAAGAAGAAAAATTATTAATAAATAAAGTGGTTTTCAAAAATATTTAAAAATTAATAAAAAAATTAAATTAAAAAGCCGAAAAAAAAGGATAGATATAATCTCATCATCAGCTCACACAATTATATCAGCAAAAAAGAGTGCTTTCTAACATTGTATTTATATAGCCAAAGGAAATATATCAGTACAATAGTTTGAAGAGCATCAAAAAAATTGAAACGAAAATAGAACATATCAAGCATGTATAATTGCTTTTGTCTATTTATTGTGTTATATATAGATAGATACAGTCAGACCCCGATTTAACGAATTCATCGGGACCTGAAATTTTATTCGTTAAATCGGGGTAATTTGTAAAATCGGGGTTTAAAAAAAATTTTTTTTTGTACATATGTATTATTAAAAATTACTAGTTATAAACGACTATCTAAGATAAGAAAGGAATTTCCTGTTTGACTCATAGTCCACGTGACAAACCCCCGGAAAATGACCTTACAAGTGTAATGTCTTATTGACTCTGCCCACCTACCCACGACGAATTTTGTTTTTCCCTGTTGCGGGCTTTTCTTTTGTTTGAGACGAATATGTACTTTTTCTATTTTATTCCTCCCAGGAAAGATTTTTTTCCCTTTAGAATCTGCCAATTATAAAAAAATGCAATATTTTTCTGATCAAAATTAATGAGAAATATTTTTTCCGGATGCTGAAATAATTCGTTAATTCGAGGTTAATTATTCGTTAATTAGGGGTTTTTGACTCTGGTTTTGCTGGGACAGAAAAAAAATTCGTTAAATCGCGAAATTCGTTAAATAGGGGTTCGTTAAATCGGGGTCCTACTGTATATTTAGATATAGATATATTTCACTTCCGTGCTACTTTTAAGTAATATGATTAATTATTTCCATTATTCTAATGTTAGTGATAATTTAATAGATAATTTTTGATTCTTTTATTTGCATACATAGTTACTGAATAATATACGATTTTCATTTAAATGTTCTTTAAAAAATACATCATAATTCTGAAATATTACATTATTTTTCAAGTGACATTAAACCTGAATTTTTATGTAATATTTTTTTCATGGTTGGAATAATTTTACTTTAAATGTTATGCAAATATGCCAAGTAAGGAAAATCTTTCAAATGTTAGAAAATAAAAAAGTACTTAATATTAAGTCTTCATGCTTGATAGAAGTGTTATACATTAACATTGATGTTTAACTTCGATTAAGAATGTATTAATAGTTAGCAATTCTATAGAAAAAGAAAATTTTAAAACCAAGGATTGAGAATATTTATAAATTAACTACTTACTAATGATTGTTACTATTTGCTCTACTTTCTATTCAAAGGCTTTAAATATATTTTAATATAATTTAATTAAGAGTAAGAATTAAGATAGTACTTAACATTAAATTTGATTTTGAAGCAATTTTTCCCCTAAATTGTAAAAAAAAGTTAATCATCCAATAACATGAGTATAGTCAATAGCAGCTTGAAAAAAATGAGGTCAGCAATTTTCAAAGCAAATTTTTCATAAATGGTAAAAAAAGTTAACCATCCAATTACATGCTTATCAACAACAGCAGCGTGAAAAAGATGAGGTCAGCAATTCTCAAAGCACATTTTCCATAAATTGTTTAAAAAAAGTTAACCATCCAATTACAGGCTTATCAACAACCACAGCGTGAGAAAGATTAGGTCAAAATTTCTCAAAGCGAATTTTCCATAAATTGTTTAAAAAAAAGTTAATCATCCAATAACATGCTTATCAACAACAACAGCTTGAAAAAGATGAGGTCAAAAATTCTCAAAGCGAATTTTCCATAAATTGCTTAAAAAAAAGTTAACCATCCAATTACATGCTTATCAACAACAGCAGCACGAAAAAGATGAGGTCAGCAATTCTCAAAGCAAATTTTTCATAAAGTGTTTAAAAAACAGTTAATCATCCAATTACATGCGTATCGTCAATAGCAGCGTGATAAAAATGAGGTTAGCAATTCTCAAAGCAAATTTTTCATAAATTGTTTAAAAAAAAGTTAATAATCCAATTACACGCGTATCGTCAATAGCAGCGTGTTAAAAATGAGGTCAGCAATTCTCAAAGCAAATTTTTGATAAACTGTAAAAAAATGTTAATCATCCAATTACACGAGTATCGTCCACAGCAGCGTAAAAAAATGAGGTCATTAAATCGATTTTTTTAGATAGTTAATTTTTCATTCATACTAATATGTAGGAAATCCTAGATTTTCTTTTTCATATTTGTCACTAAGTCTTAAAGCATCCCACTGTTTATAGATACCTTAACTAATTTTCTTTTCAGTTTCGCAATCGTTTTGTGGATTTTGTTTTCGCTTTAGTAAAATATGATTGTAAAAAGAAACACATTTCTTCTGATAAAATTTCAATATTGAACTCTAAAAAAGAAACTGAGAAACAAAGATTTTGAAAAAGGTTAAATTCAAAATATTTAAAATTTTAATTCTTAAATTACTTTTCATCCATTAAGTAGCACTTGATATTACTAGAGCGTATTTTTAGAAAAAAAAAACTAAAAAAAAAAGAGCGTGTGTTTTTATTTGCTCAAATAATTTTAAAGTTTACTCTTTAATAAGCTTATCCTACATTGTTTAAAGTTTATTCAAACATTGAAATTAATAAGCATATCCGAATTCGCCTAAATAGTTTAAAATTTCATTAAAACTAAGAAGTTTTTTCAAAACGAATATTTTAATTAACCCAAGTACTTCTGAAGTTTCTCTAACATTAATATCTCCTTTAAATGCATATGCTGATTTACTCTAATAGCTTTTAGGTTAAAAAATACAGTTAAATCTCATATCAAACCAGAATAATATTTTTAATAATAACATACAAAAATTTCAAATAAATTCAATACGATTTGAGCTTTTCTTTTAAAAGGATCTCTATTTTGCAGAAATAAAAAAACGTTAGATTAGAAATGTTTTTATAGCTACAGTGATTCTTTTCTTTGAATATAAATTTTTCTAATACTTCTCAAATAATCAGAAGCTTAAGTAAAATAACATTAACTTAAATGGCAAAAAGACTTATTAAAATTAAAAGTCAAGTTTGGATACAGGTTTCTTTTTAAAATAGTCGAATGCTATAAAAATATGACCACATATTTGATTAATTTGAATTTAACGCAAGCATGTTTTAAGAACAAAGATCAAGGAAATATTTTTACCATATTTAATTCCATATAATCTCCAATCAGCTACAGATTTTTAAAATAATGATAAAATTCAAATATGTCTCTTGAATGTATTTATTCATAATTTAAATTATTCATATTTGATTTACTCCTATTTAATTGATATACTTATATTTGATCTATTTGATTTCATTTAAAATTAACACAAGCATGTTTTAAGAACGAACATCTTTTGAATGAATTTATTCATAATTTAAATTATTCAAGCTTGATTTATCATATATGATTTACTCATATTTGATTGATATACGCATATTTGGATTTCATCTGAAATTAACGCGAATATGTTTTAAGAACAAAGATCTTTTGTATGAGTTTATTCATAATTTAAATTATTCAAACTTGATTTTCTCATATTTGATTGATATACGCATATTTGGATTTCATCTGAAATTAACGCGAATATGTTTTAAGAACAAAGATCTTTTGAATGAATATATTCATAATTTAAGTTATTCATATTCGATTTACTCATATTTGAGTGATATACTCATATTTTTTTATCATATTTGATTTATTCATATTTTATTGATATACTCATATATGATTTATCACATTTGATTTGCTCATATTTAATTGATATACTTATATTTGATCTATTTGATTTCATTTGAAATTAACGCAAGCATGTTTTAAGAACAAAGATCTTTTGAATGAATTTATTCATAATTTAAATTATTCAAGCTTGATTTATCATATTTGATTTACTCATATTTGATTGCTATGCGCATATTTGGATGCGCATTTAATTTCTGAAATCAATGCGAATATGCTTTAAGAACAAAGATCTTTTCAATGAATATATTCATAATTTAAGTTATTCATATTCGATTTACTCATATTTGAGTGATATACTCATATTTGTTTTATCATATTTGATTTATTCATATTTTATTTATATACTCACATATGATTTATCATATTCGATTTACTCATATTTGATTGATATACTCATATTTGGTTTATCTTATTTGATTTATTCATATTTTATTGATATACTCATGTATGATTTATCATATTTGATTAACTCATATTTGATTGATGTACTCATGGTTAATTTATTTGATTTCATCTAAAATTAACTCAAATATATGTTAGGAACATAGATTTAGGAAATATTTTTACCATATTTAGTTATTGTACAAAATTCCATGTCATCTCCTATCAGCTGCAGAAATTTAAAATAATGATTGAAACTATATTTGAAATATTTTTACCATATTTAGTTACTGTACAAATTTCCATGTAATCTCCTATCAGCTGCAGAAATTTAAAATAATGATTGAAACTATATTTGAAATATTTTTACCATATTTAGTTACTGTACAAATTTCCATGTAATCTCCTATCAGCTGCAGAAATTTAAAATAATGATTGAAACTATAGTTGAAATATTTTTACCATATTTAGTTACTGTACAAATTTCCATGTAATCTCCTATCAGCTGCAGAAATTTAAAATAATGATTGAAACTATAGTTGAAATATTTTTACCATATTTAGTTACTGTACAAAATTCCATGTAATCTCCTATCAGCTGCTGAAATTTAAAATAATGATTGAAACTATATTTGAAATATTTTTACCATATTTAGTTACTGTACAAATTTCCATGTAATCTCCTATCAGCTGCAGAAATTTAAAATAATGATTGAAATTCAAATATGTCTTTTGAATAAATTTATTCATAATTTGAATTACTCACTTAATGCAATGCGAAACACAAGCTCCTCATTCTTCTAATGTGAGGGCTGTGAAAATGATATTCTCAAATGAAAGGTATTATTTTACAGAGAAATTATCTTTATACGTATTACAAACATCTCTCATAAACTTTAATATTTTTTTACACCATATGATCTTTGTCTTCTATATTTTACAAAACCATGAAATACACTAATAGGTAGTTAGGTTTCAAAAATGATTTTCATTTCATATGTTTTCATTGTTAGTATTTCGATGTGCGAGGATTATCTGAAAAATTGTTCATAATACAGGCGGAATTATTAAAATAGCATACAAGCTTTGTTCTGCTATGTTATAGTAAAATCCACGTAACAGACAAAAAATAAAAAATTGAGATACTTACATCTTTGGCTTTTTTGTATGATAAGCTATTTATTGCAAAAAAGAAAATTCTTAAAAATCAAAATTTTTTTTTATCAGTGTTTTGAAATTTCGTTTTAACTTTGATAATTAGCAACGAAACGAATATAGTTGTCGAGCCATTTTTTTCAAAATACAGCAGTTTTTTTCCTTTTCTTTTTTGAATTCCACGGCAGTATGTTGGGACACTGATATTTAGTAATCGGAATTACATTTTTTGTAATTAACAACTACTATTTTTTAAAAAAATTGTAATTGTTACGAATATTAAAAATATAGTTGCTAGTTAATTATTTTAAAGGAACGAATTTTGCTGGAGGATTCTATTTACACTCAATTACAAAATTAAAAAAAATTGAATATTGAATGATAAAATTCGTAAAATATGACTTAGAACGGGTTTAACTTCTTGCTGTGGTAACCCTATAAAATATGCGCCAATTGTGTGGTACCCTATTTTGCTATTTTTAGGTTAGGAATTTTGCTTTAGGATTCAATTACTCGATTATTAGGACTCAATTACAAAATTAAAGAAAAAATGAGTATCGAATGATTAAATTCGTAAAAAATTGCTTAGGACGGTTTTATTTTAAAAAAAGTTTTTGTTTGGTGACCTTATAGTATTTACTAAAATTGGTTATGAATTTTGCTGAAGGATTCGATTTACAATCAGTTATAAAATTGAAAGAATGCAGAATTATTAATCATTTGTGATTTCCATAAACGGTGAAATCTTAACTAGACTGAAAAAAAAATTAACAGCATTGAGGGCATTTTTATTGCGTTCGCTGATGGATCTGAGTAAGATTTGCACCAATCAGATTTGAAAGATTAGTTGCGTTTGGATCTCATTGTTTCTTTATTAAATTAACATTAAAAATAGTACAAAAAACTGCAACAAGCTACATTTATTTCTTCGGTATAGCAATACTCACGAATCCATTTTTTTTCAAAAAGTAATGCGTAGCACTACAAACTACAAAGAACGGTAACAGGTGTTTTGAGACTTGTAGAGCGTTAGTTTCACTGAATATTTTTAACTGAATATGCCATTGAATGTTTTATACCGCTATTTATCACATAACTGATTTCAAAGGAAGAAATTTTGCTGCTAATTATTATTATTATTATAATAGTAATTATTATTATTGTTAAATACAGTTTTTCAAAAGCTACTTTGCTTTGTCAAACAGTAAGCCTTTCTTATTTACAAAAATGTGACTGATTTGCTGGCTGTGAAAAAAAAATTGATGGAGAATTTGTGGTCATCATCATCAGTGATTTTAAATAATTATCTATTCATTGCTTTTATATACTTATTAAGGCCGAGATAGCCTGGTTGATAGGACGTTGGACCTATGTCCAAGAGGTCGTGAGTTGATCCGCGATGGGAAAAAGACCCCCGTGTAAAAACTGGTGACTGATGTATGCTAAATTTGTCGGGTTCCAAAATCCCATAACAAAACATTACTTCTGGGGGTACTGAATCAGAGATTGATAATGCTCTGGTTCAGGTCAAAATCACTACCAGTGGATGGGAGATGAGTGATTATGTCCTCATTATAAAACGGGGTAACGTATGTGTGGGTGGCGAAATTCGAATTCTTGGCCATAGATGGCCCCCCTGTAGAGCAAGAGGAAGCCCATCCCTCTACCTTAAATAGGCTTGTCAGCATTGAGAAGTGGCATAAGACAATAACAGCATGTGTTTATCAAGGAAACGTTTGATTAGTATATAAACAAGTGTAAATATTATTGAAATAAAACTTTATGGACTTTCCTCAAGCTAATTATTTATCATGCCTTTTCCTTAGCACTTCTTTTTCGTTCATGAATACAAAAATAATAATGTAAATAATAAATAATAGAAATGAATTTAATAGCTGATCATCGTCCTGAAAAAGCTTTAAAAAAAACTAACATATAAATTGATGTTTGAAAACTCACTGCTTTACCCTTCCAATTTAATATTCTGAGAAAAGAAAACCCTCACAGAGATTCTCTGATAGAAATATTTTTTTTAAATGTGAAGAGGGGAGTTTCTCAATGTTCTATAGGAAATTTTATGACCAGTTTTTTCAGTTTTCTGCGGACGCTGGTTAGTTAACGAATCTATTAGCAACCAGCCTACGATATCTACGAATCTATTAGTTTACGATACATCTATTAGCGAATATTCACTTCAACTTTAATTATAAGTTGGAGTGAAGGGGTTAAGCTGATATTATGTGTAGTCATATTTTGACATCTGAGTGACATTTCAACATTAAACTTTTGTATCCTTCCTAGATAGGTACTATACAAATTTTCAGAATTTTAACTAGATCTAGATATCTCTTTCAGTAATTTTCCCCGTACAATACCCAGAAACAGCTTATTTGAATCATTAAAATCCTAAGTGTTATGCAATAAAATTATCATACGTGTTTACCACTTTGCGAAGTCGAGTAAGCTTCAATTACTATTTTTCTAATATTAATCGGCAAGCTTAAATGCAACACAAAAAACTATTGATAAGCCAATTTAGAGCCAATAATAAACCAATAATTAAAAGGCGAATTGCGCAAATTACAGAAGGACATCACAAAGAAAGAATAACCAACACATTATGGGTTAATCGTACAGCCAGTGTGGTGGGTTAAGACTTGGTCTACCAATACTCCGTGTCAACCAAGTGAGGTTCCATTCACCGTGGTAATGGCTTTGTATTTGATCAAACTGCATTTCATGCAATCTTTTCTTAATAATTCGCAATCAAGTCTGGTATAATGTCCCCGGAAGTTTCCGAGCCAGAAAAGTTCATGTTTGTTGGGAGGTTGAGGAATGTGGTGAGAAGGTCGGGTGCTGACAATACAATTTTCTCTCTGCTCTAAATTACAGTAATATACTGTGCGCACGTCCTAGTATTGTCTTTAGATCATAATTAAGGAGAAATCCATAAAACGTTACAAATGACCCATTAGTGTAGCTTCCGTACGAGGTTGACAAAATAATCATTACAACATATTCAGCTATCATCTATCGTTAGAATGGGAATTCAACCCACTAACTCGTTTGAGGGATGGTAGACACTCATGAAAACATCAAAAATTCACACTGAAAATACCAAAGTTATCACTATATCACTGAAAGCAGAAACGAATGTAGCATTTTTTACGTTTATATATATATATATATATATATATATATATATATATATATATATATATATAGTTATATATATATATATATATATATATATATATATATATATATATATATATATATATATATATATATATATATATATATATATATATATATATATATATATATATATATATATATATATATATAGTTATATATATATATATATATATATATATATATATATATATATATATATATATATAGTTATATATATATATATATATATATATATATATATAGTTATATATATATATATATATATATATATATATATATATATATATATATATATATATATATATATATATATTGTTTTGCATATGAGGACTTGTATAATTTTCTAAAAACATTTGAAGTAAGAAAAAACACATTATTTAACATAGCACATGCATTATTTAACATATAAATAATACTGTAGTAATTTTATTTTTCAATTTTGTGGTCTTGTGTAATCTAACTTGTGAATGAAAATTTAATTTTATTAAAAATCTAGAGCATATTTTTCTGATAATTATTTAAAAACATTTATGTAGACTTAATTTCATTAATTTTCTTTCTCTGTTTCAGCTTTTTGTGCAAGTCATGTGCTTAGGTGGAATGAAAGATCTTGTTTTCAAATCAGCAAAAACATGCTCCTGTTATCACTGTAAAAAATCTTAATTAAAATGTGTCAAGTAGTGAAATTCCAAAACACACTTATTTATTGTTGTTTATCTATAAAAGATGTTATATGATTTGAAATAAAAATTATTAATATTATGTTCACTTAGTTTTTAGCTTAGATTTAGGATACGGTTAATATTTCAATATTACTTTGAAATATTTAACCCCTTCTTTACGAGCACCTTATTTGCCGGACATTCAATTGATGTCCTGTGGGTGCAAGCTCCGTATTAAGTCGTCATCCTAATGATCCACTGTGTGCACGAGCGAAATATTTAACCGGAATCCAAGCACTGTGTGTACAAGTGTTGTAATTAACAGGCATACAAGCAATGCCCTGTGTGTAGGAGAGCTGTATTAAGTCGACATCTACTCCATGAACGTTACGTACAGGTGCCGTATTTAACCGGCATCAAGTGATGTCCTGTGTCTACGAGTGCCGTATTAAGTCGGCATCTACGCGATGAACTTTGTGTACGAGGGCTGTATTTAGACGCCATTCATGCAAAATCCTATGTGTATGAGAGTCGTGTTTAGCCGGTATCCAAATGCGTACGAATGCCGGATTAAGTCGGCATCCAAGCACTGTCCTCTGTGTTCAAGCGCCTTAATTAGCCGGTGTCAGCTTGATAAAACTGCTCTGCTTCAAACTACCACTGGTTAATTCGCCAATCAGCTATATTGGATTAATTCCTACCAATAAAAGTATATTTTGAGCGTGCTTAATGAGACAAGTTCCTTTCAGGAAAGTTTAGGAGTGGAGTATTAATAACATCAAAAATAAAATTTATAATTTTCGAAAACTTTTTTGTATTTTTTTCCAGTTGATTTCATAACTAATTTTATAAATGCATGCAACATAAAAAATTTGCAACTAGTGAATAAATATCATCTACCTGATACTGAGCTTCAGTATTAGAAAACAAAATGTGCTCATTAATATATTAATTTAAACAGGTACATTAAAGGTCAGAAAGATAAATTTTGTAATTTCTAAGTATTGATAAAAGTTTTACAAAAATTCAATTTGTTTTAATAATTTCTGGCGCTGCTAACTTAACACTGGCAAAATATTACGAGTATGTGTTTAGGCCGGGGTCAGGGAGGCGTTATTAGTTCACGGGGCCACGACACTCGTTTTGTGACTTCACGCATCACGATCTATCTAAGTTACGCTAATGATCTACCTAAGTTACGCTAATCTTAACTTATCACATGCGTAAGTCATGACTTATTCAGTCTTAAGTCATGGCTTACGTATGTGATAGGTTTCAGGCTACGAATCTGAACTACGCCCCCAGTATCAGCTCTATTGATAATAAGGGAAATATACCATCAAATACTATTCTTATTCTATTCGATTGAAAATTCCAGTTTTGATAGTTAAAGGTTATTTTTTATTTTACTCGACGAGTATACGCGTCATCCGTAACACAACGAAGATTTGGTTCGATGTGTGTACACATCATTCGCAGCACAATAGAGTTTTCAATTCGACACGCGTACACGTTATCCGCACCACAATATACATAGGCGTAGAATGAGGGGGGCACACTTTTTATTTTTATGAAACTGTTCATATATTTTAAATGTTATATATATATAGGGGAGAGTGGGATCAATTGTAACAGGGTACGATTGTAACAGAGCAAATATTTCGAGTGTCGGGTTCTAGATTCGGTTCCTACGTGGCGCACAAGGTGTATTTAATAAATCTACATGTACACCCCTGCTGGCAACCATTTTTATGTACTTTTGAAAGAGTTATATCACAAAGGATATTTTCACGCTACGTAAGTACTTTTTTTGGTGTTAGAATATTATATTGTAACATAGTAATTTTATTTAAACAAATAAAAATTATTAACCGAATATGTAAGTGGACACCTTAATTAACATATTAAGAAAAAAAGATTAGTTTTGTTAATTAACTAGCATTGTTTTTAACAAATGAAGCTGAAATGGCGACTTGGGGACGATTGTAACAATAAGTAAAGGGACGACTGTAACAGCTGAAAATAAATAATCTTATGTTTGCAAACCATTACTTAACTCTTTAAGAACCACCAATAGTTTCCTATATCATTTATATTATGTTGCATGTGCATTATTTCATTTGTCACCTTTCACAGCATACATTAGTTTAACCCTTTAGGTCTCTGCTCATTATTATTTTTACTCCTAAAATATCATTACTATTTTGATCAATAAAAAATATATCACAACTATGATGATATGTATAATTAACTATGATTTAGTTGAATTTATGAACTGTTACAATTGACCCCGTAAGTGGGGACAATTGTAACAAATGCGCGACTGTCAAAAATTGTTAATCACTAATATAATAACATTTTAAATAAGGTTTTTTTTTTCTAGTAGAGGATAGTCTACTTTACTCGTCTGTCAATTAATACTAATAATATATTGGATTTTTTGTTAGTTAAAAATAGTTAAGCAAAAAATGTTACAATTGACCCCACTCTCCCCTATGCACATTTATTTTCTTACCTATGTATAGTTATAAATAAATTTATGTATAATACTTAAAATAGACGAACAGTTTTCTAAAAACAAAAATGTTCGCGCCCTCACGCCATTAGATATGTATACACGTCATCCTCACCACAATATAAATTATGTTCAATGTGTTCACGTCATCCGCACTACAGTAGAGATTTGGTTCGATGTGTATACAAGTCATTCGCAACACAATAGAGATTTGATTCGGTGTATAAACACGTCATCCGCACCACAATAGAGATTTGGTTCAATGTGTGTATAGTTTGTCTAAAATAAGAACTCCTCCGGACATTCGTCTGGACTTGTGGCGGTGACTATGGTAACAAGGTATGACTATTTCAAGCAAGGTCAGAGTTTTGCAGTGGTTCGAGAGAAAGGGGGTCTCTTTCTTCTGTCTATTGTGTTAGTCCTAGAGGGAAGCTACCCTCCCTAAAGTGCGCCATTCTTGTTTCCATAGCACCAGACTGCCTCAGACTTTGTGGCGGGAGGTGCTCTTAGCTTAGACAAACTATACACATCATGTACGCCGAAATGGAGATTTGGTTTTTCTTTGATTTTCCAATCATTTACTTATATCAAAGTATTACGTATTTAAAATTTCGTTTCATTTTGACGACTCCTTCTTGGTGTTAACGAGGACCGATACCGCGCACCCTTGATCCGTACGCAGGCAGATCAAAGTGCTCACCCACCTGTTTACTGATCACAGTCAGTGATGCTTGACTACGGTGTTCTACTGGGAACTCGCTTCTTCATCATCAGTCCACTGCGGGACCAAAAAAAAAAAACCGGTGCTGTTCACGCTTAAAACACAGCAAACTCGTATTATTCGTGAGCACAATTATTACAGCTGCAAAACAAACAATTTAGAAATTAAGCTCGTATTAAATCTTTGTCTTAACTAAAAAGAAATGTTTGTTTTTACCAAAAGTAAAAGTTTCTATCATTAAAATTCCTTCACCTATCTTCATTAGAAAAGTGCTAATTAGAAGGTTTAACTTTTTCTGCAATAGAAATTGCTTTGAAAGGGATTATGATACATAAAATCCGCTAAGACTATAATACATCATCACCGAACACTGTAAAGTATTTGAAAAAAACTTCCGAATAAAAAGATTATAATTCCCCCCAACAGTTGTTGATATTTTAATTCATTTTTACAAAGTCAATAAAGAATTTAAAACAAAATGAGATAATTAATGCTGTAGGGAACACTTCAATATCAATTTTAAAACAAATGAATGCTTTGATTATCTAAGAGACAGTTTTAACAATGTAGAAGAAAAAAATCAAATGTTTTGTTTAAGTTTCAATTTAAATTCATTAATGGAAAATTAAGAGGAATGGTAAAACAATTGCAGAAATAATGTTCTTTTCTACACGATATTTATTTTAGAAAAAGTTTATGAAACAATTCAAATACAGATTTTGCAGAAAAGAAATGATTGCGTAGGAAACTTGAAATTTAAGTCACAATTTCTAAGAATTGCAGGCGACTAAACTGTAAAAAGTGGTAGAGACTCAATATTTATTTATTTATTATCTCTTTAATTATTAAATGGTAACTACCCCCGTGACTTACACTTCAAATTATTCATTTTTAGAGTAAAAACATTCATTTTCAATAGTTAACTGAAAACAAATATGCTATAAGAAGTTGCTAATTTGAAACACTTTTAATAAAATTTCGAATTTTATTAGACACTACTTTTTGCATTTTATTTGCCCGAGGCAATTCTACAATTTGGTGTAATCAATATAGAAATAATAGTAATAATAATTACTTATTTTGATGGTTTTTATATTACAATTTCGGATTAATATTAGACGGTCAAATTATTTTATTAACCTGTAAAGAATCAGAATTTGTGTGGAACAACAGAAACTTGGAGGTACGATTCTGTCAAATCCTAAGTGGGATACCATTAATGAAAGTTAAAAAAAATACATAAAAATATTATTTAAGGCATTACTTTTTTAACGAGTTGAATTACATACAGAGATAAATTTAAAGCAAATGCATTTTTGCTAAGTGAGTTCTTGGCGATAAAACTTGGAAGATAGATTCTTTTCGGTTAAAATGAATGAAAAGCGCGTATCGACATATATCAAAAAATATTTCTATTTCAACACATTTCCCGAAAAGTTGAACACATTACATAAATTATAAAAGTTTGAAATGAAGATAAAACAAAGGAAAAGTACAGACATATGAAAAGGGGGGGGGGTGAAAATAATAATAAAAAAATAACAAACAACAGGGGAAAAAAAAGGATAAATATTTTAAACTTTGTCCCCAGTGTTTCGCGTCATTCCCTCACAACAATGTTCTTATCACCTGCAATCTTCTTAGAATAAAAATATTTTAATAAAAACTTCAGAAGTTAACAACTGGCATCATAGAGCAAAATTGCAGTATGTTTCCATCTTCAACTTAAAGAAGCTTTGCTGTGGAATAAATTTGAATGAATCAAACCAGGTAAAATTTTTTGCATTCGTCATTCCCTCATGTCATTTTTTAGAGTAAAATAAAATACAACTTCATCGAGAAAGTGGATAATTATATGTTGCTTTCTTGTATGAATATAATTGTATGCGATTGACTTCAGAAATTAATTAGGCCTAACTGTTATTTTTAAATTTTATTGAATTCGTCATTCCCTCACTAGTGTATAAAGTGAGGGAATGATTCAAGATGAGTATATTATCAAATTTTTTTTTGTTCAATCGTGCCAGCCAATTTTATTTCCCAAACCTGTAAAAACTATTAAATATATAAGACTAAATTATAATAAATATTAGATATACTTAGTATGTTATAATTTTCAAACTTTAGGTAGATGTAACTTAGATAAAAACATGTATTAAAATAAAATATCATTCCCTCACTATTAGTGTCATTCCCTCACTTTTTAAATAGTGAAAATAATTAATTTACTTATTAATTAATTTGAAAAATAAATTAAAAAATTAATAAATAAATTTATTAAATTATTTAATTAATTTATTTAATTAATTAATTTATAATATTAATTAATTATTAATTATTATAAATTAATTAATTATAAATTAATTATTTAAAAAACTAATTAATTTAAATATTAAGTATAATTTATAGGATATATACTTTCTTTATAATGCCATTACATATTTCTATTAATATAAAAAGTTTCAGAGCTTTTTATTCACTTTACTTTTTTGGGATTTTATGAACTGAAAAATGACAGTTTTCGTGAGAATGACCCATATATATATATATATATATATATATATATATATATATATATATATATATATATATATATTTATATAGCACAAAAAAAAGAAGAGAAAAACGAGGAAAATTAATAAGTTTTATTAACTGCGCATAAGCTGCAAGTATATAGAACTCATAAAATAAGCTAAAATATTGAGAAAATATGGAAAATAATAAAAATTAATGACAAGGGAAGAAAATTATTAAAAATAATTTTTCAAAAGTATTTAAAAAATAATTTCTGATATAAAAAAATAAATTAAAAATCCGGAAATCAAAACAAAGATACAAACAAAAATAATGTGAGGAGCACTGAAAAAAAAATTGAATTTTTTTTGAGTGCTCCTCACCCTATTGTATTGATATATTTTGCTTTGGCTATATTAATACAATATTAGAAAGCACTCCTTTTTGCGGATATAATCGTGTGGGCTGATGAAGAGTATATATCTTTTCTTTGTTTTGATTTCCAGATTTTTAAATTTTTTTTTTTTATATCGGAAATTATTTTTTTAAATACTTTTGAAAAATTATTTTTAATAATTTTCGTCCCTTGTCATTATTTTTTATTATTTTCCATATTTTTTCAATATTTTAGCTTATTTTATGAGTTCTATATACTTGCAGCTTATGCGCAGTTAATAAAACTTATTAATTTTCTTCGTTTTTCTCTTTTTTTTTTTGTGCTATGTTATAGTGATTATATTTAAAGCAGCTTTAGCGCTTGATATTATCTACTATTACTTTTTGTTTCTGTTTTTGGTTCGGTTCTGTTTTCAGTGTACTATATATATATATATATATATATATATATATATATATATATATATATATATATATATATATATATATATATATATATATATATATATATATATATATATATATATATATATATATATATATATATATATATATATATATATATATATATATATATATATATATATATATATATATATATATATATATATATATATATATATATTCAAAATTTTGAAATCCTGTAAGATCGTGCATGTACTGGCAAAAATGCAACAAAAAATTTGTTCGCTATTGCAATTAAATCAAGCGAGATATATTAATGGATTTTTTTCGAAGAATTTAGAATACTTTATTCTAAATAGATTCGAGATTCTCGAATTTTCTTTTTTAAAAAAAATAATAAAATATGATTTTTTAAAGCTTTTCATTAACCAAAATATTTTACAAAAACTCCTATTCTACAATTGTTTCGAATTGAAATGTCCTTTTTTACATTCAAAAAAATAGACGTATTTTTTATTTAATATTTTTCAAATTTAGCAGAAAACCCCACAAAATATTAGAAAAGATAATCTTAATTGAACTAATTACTGGGAAAGATTTATGATGATAGAAGTACATTGTCATAAAAGTTTAAATGCAGGTTGTTAATGACAAACAATTATCATCCTAACAGCTTCTGCTCTTTTAAATAAACGTTTTTAAACAATGTTCTCAACGCATGAGCATATAACACGGAGCTCTTGAACTAAACTCATTCACAAAACTACTCTGATTAGTAAAAAAAAAGGTAAAAAAAAAAAACTACGGAAAGCGGGTCTCCAAACTTAACTTTTACATTTGAGATAAGAATAACAACAGAATAATTTTTTTTGCTCTCCTCATTTAGAACTTAGAACACAGCAATTCATTAGAAGTGGGAGGTAGTATTTTTTGCGGTATTATCAAGGGATATGTAAATTAGTAAATGAAATTGTGGGCTGTTCTCTGTGATTAATTCCGTCTCACTTTGGTGCCTAAACTGAATGTGGGCTCTTCTAGGAATTTATGTGACATTTCGTATTAATTGCAACTTTTCTCATATTTTGTCGTTACAGCGGTAATTTTTTTTTAATTCCTCAACATAACAACAGAGGCGTAACTAATGGTTTAAGTAAAAATACCTTTTTTACGTTTCGAAGTATTATTTTAGGGTAAAGTTAATCAACAGCTAGTACACGTTTTAGTTGTTGAAGGATTTGATTCTGACTTTAATTCTATAATCAACCATTTTTTATTGATTTTATTTGAAAAAGAAATTGATGCTAAAAATAAGTGACAATGGTTCCGGTTATTAGTTGTTACAAAAAAAGGGTAACTCTTAAATACAATTATCTATTGCTCGCCAAGACATATGTTCGTTTTCGTACTTTTTGAGAAACGTTTTTGTTAGTGGTAGCACAGCTTCCAAATTGTATTTTGCAAAGTAGTAGCAAAATAACAATTAGAAAGGGAAAAATTTTCAAAACTTTAATACTTGAAATCGTAATTATCAATATAATAGATATTATCAAGTGATATATAAGTTAGTAAATTAAATTATGGCCTGTTTTCTGTGATTAATTCCGTCTCACTTTGGCTATTTTAGAATTTTTTATTATTTTAGGGTAAAGTTAATCAACCGGCTAGTACACGTTTTAGTTGTTGAAGGATTTGATTCTGGCTTTAATTCTATAATCAACCATTTTTTATTGATTTTATTTGAAAAAGAAATTGATGCTAAAAATAAGTGACAATGGTTCCGATTATTAGTTATTACGGAAAAAGATAATTCTTAAATACAATTAATTACTGCTCGCCAAGACATATGTTCGTTTTTGTACTTTTTGAGAAACGTTTTTGTTAGTGGTTGCACAGCTTCCAACTCGGATTTTGCCAAGTAGTAGCAAAATAACAATTAGAAGAGGAAGAATTTTCAAATCTTTTAACTATTTCGTCAATACTTAAAATCGTAATTATCAATCTCATAAATATTGTCAAGAGATACGTAAATTAGTGAATGAAATCGAGAATTGTTGCTTGTGATTAATTTCATCTCACTTTGGTGCCTAAACTGAATGTGGGCTTCTCCAGGAATTTATGTGGCATTTCGTATTAGTTGCAACTTTTCCCATATTCGGTAATTTCTTTTAATTCCTCAACATAACAGCAAAGGCGTAGCTAATGGTTTCAGTAAAAATACTTTTTTTACGTTTCGAAGTATTATTTTATTGTAAAGTCATTCAACAGCTGGTACACGTTTTAGTTTTTTAAGGATTTGATTCTGGCTTTAATTCTATAATCAACCATTTTTTATCGATTTTATTTGAAGAAAAAATTGATGCCAAAAATAATTGACAATGGTTCCGGTTATTAGTTATTACAGAAAACGATAACTCTTAAATACAATAAACTATTGCTCGCCAAAACATATGTTCGTTTTTGTACTTTTTGAGAAACGTTTTTGTTAGTGGTAGTACAGCTTCCAACTTCCATTTTTCAAAGTAGTAGCAAAATAACAATTAGAGAAGGAAGAATTTTCAAATCTAGTGTGTCGAATAGCGTTAACTATTTCGCCAATACTTAAAATCGTGATCATCATTATAATAGATATTATCAAAAGATATGTAAATTACTGAATTAAATCGTGGACTGTTGCTTGTGATTAATCCCTTAAGAGCGCGCTAAACAGGCCAAACTGTGCACACTCGAGATAATTCGAGCGGCGTAGTATTCAATGCTGCTATAATTTTTCACACTCGAATATAATCGAGAATTGAAAATAACAGTGGGAAAGCTAAGAATAAGAATCTTTTATTGATATTTATCATTTACATAGGATTGTAAGATATAACTCTTATTTATTCAAGGATAAAATATATAGCCTTTTTCCACGGAACAAAAGCGCAGTATATCAAAATTGTCTTCCAAAAGAAAAGACAATGTTCTAAAATTTGTTTTTTTGTATAAAAAAATTGATTTTTTTGGCCGGTTTCTTTAAGCGTTAAGGGGTTAATTCCATTTCACTTTTGTGCCTAAACTGAAAGTGGGCTCTTCCAGTAATTGGCATTTCATATTAATCGAAACTTTTCTCATATTTTGTCGTTCCAATGGCTATTTTCGTAAAAATTCTTGAACAAAACAAATCAATTATTGATTACGTTTTGAATAAAAATGAAACAAAATTTCAAACTACTATTTTTAGATTTTATATTTTAGTACAAATATAATTCCAATAATCTAAAATTTTGTTTTTATCAACTATTAGATTGTTTTTTACAATTAAAAAGCACCAAAATATATTTTTGCTTGCATTTAGAGCTTTAGAAATTAAATACATAAAAAGGACATAGTATTCCCATCTGTGTCAAAGGTTAAAATATGAAATATAACGAAAACTCAATTAAATAAAAACTGTAAAAAATATTTCCAAAAATAAACTAATAAATTACTAAAAAAAATTTTCAAATTTATCTTCATGTTTAAAAAATGTCATAAGGTAAATCTTCATTTCTTCGTATATTAATTTAATGTCTTTTATTTAGAGTTTTGTCAGTATAAAATATTGGGTAATAAATTTTGCACGTACAAGATGTAAAAATGTCCTTTTCTTCTAAAATGTTTCCCTACTTTTGTTGATATAAATAGTCCGTTTCCCCACTCGTTTCAGAGAATCTTTTTTTCTGAAATAAAAAAGCATCAATTTCAGTAATTAGGTAGAAAATTCATCAATATTTTGAAAAAACCATTTTTTTTAAGAAAGAGGAAATATGGAAATATACCTAGACTCAAATACTTAAAGATAAATATTTAAAAGGTTTGGTGTGTTTATACCATAAATTATTAATAAGTAATATTAAATTAAAATTTTACATAAGAACTTTCATGTAAATATTGTGTTTGAATAAATAAGACTATGACATTTTTGTTTTACTTTATTTATGTTGATTAAAATTGTGAAATTTAAAAATTACAATTTTCAAAAATATTACTGATCAGATTAAATACTCAGTTATGTATTATTGCATATTATTCTAAAAATAAGATATTAAGGTTTTATATTTTTAATATAATAATTTGTAATAAAATTAGCAAATAGTTGATATTTTATATTTTAAAAGAAATATGTCTTCGGAAAATGTGTCATGATATTTGGAACATCTATTTTTGTACCGCTAATTTGGTAGAAAATAAAATTATTAAGGCTTCAACTTCTTTTAATATAATGATTTAACAAGACGAATGGGAAAAAGGCCGCTAACTGCCCCAGGCGACCAGATATATTTCGATGATGATGATGATAATATAATAATTTATATTCATAATAATAAATTAAAGATTGATATTTTATGCTTGAAAAGAATGCGCAAATGCGGGTTTGTTTTATCAAAAAGACTTTCAAGCAGAATAGTTTGTCCTAATGCTTGATCCAGGAGTTCCCTTGTCTTCTGGATTGGCTTCAAAATTTCAAGGCTACGGAGTTAAACATTAAGAGTGGTGAATTCAGAATAAGGTCCATTGTTCAATGCCGGATATAAAATAAAAATAAAATAGTTTCATATTTATCTTTTAAAAAGAAATCGTTCTCTTTTTCGTTATCATGTTCGTTTTTTAAAATATAAAGAAGGGAACTAAATTGTTTCCCTTTTAGCATTTATTTCAAAAAATAAAGATGTGATCGTGTTAATTAAGATGTGATATTAGCATAAAATTTAATACATTGATTTCACATAATGACGTTGCAATTTGTGAAAACTGAATGTGGTAACTAATAATAGAAATTTTCCACTCAGGATGAGCACAGATGGTTACCACTTTTTTAATCGAAGAATAATTGAGAAATTATTTTCCAGGTGATAGGGAAAAGTACATAAGTTTTAAGGTAAATAAATATTTTTTAATCCTTTTATCAAAACTTCCGATCAAACTTGGTCTGTTTGAACTTTCGGATGTTCATTAAAATGTTTTTATACGTAATGTTACTCAACATTCTTTTAATTAAAGCCACATTAACTTTGTTATATCTGGGAAAAATATTTTTTGAAATCAGCGGAAATTATGTAGTATTTGGTGGGTATATACTATTAGTTAAAATTTTAAAAAAGTATTAAATTAAGGATAAATTTTCATGATGTGCGTTCAACCGCGTATATTATCTAAATGTAAAGAAAAGTTTTTTTTTAATGGAATTAATAAATAAAAAGAATAAAAAGGAGTATAAAAGTGCAAAAAAGAACTACAGGAGTACAAAAAGTTATAATCGATACTGTACAAAAATAATTAATTTTTTTAAGCATTATTCAGAATCATTAACATTTTTTAAAACGAAATAAAATAAATTTCCAAAAAAACATTTCGAAGCTTCTTCATTAAGGTACCATTATTACTTTGTATCGAAATATATTAATTTTTAGCTTTCAATTTACCGAAAAATGTTGAAAGTTTTTTCTCACATCAGACATATCTCATTTACGTTAAAAAGTCATAGGGTGAATTTGTTTTATTTTGATTTCATAGTTTTTGAATGATTTATTTATAATTCTCAGAAATTTTGACCTTCCACGTTTTTATATTTTTGAGAAATGAAGAATATTTTAAAGGTTCAATTTTTTACTTAACATTTCCGAGTCAAGCTGGCTTGAAGTAAATGTGTGGGAAGATGGGAGTGAGTAGCACTTAGTAGATTTTGTTCCACTTAGTAGATTTTGTCGCACTTAGTAGATTTTTCTTAGTAGATTAGATATAGAGTGTTTGTTTTAGAAAGGGGTGACACAGGTTCGAGTTCCACCGATGGCTGGCTGGTGAGAATTCTGCTCCCAGCTTGTACTGCCAATTATCGTGCAATATCCTCACCGGATCATGGGTTAGAATCCCCTTACCATCGGGTTAACCATGGGAGTTTTTCGAGTGTTTCCACGTAGCGCAATTGCGGGTCAGTTCCATTAAATAGCCCTCCACGAAGACTAGTTTCCTGCAATGCATGATCCAGGAGTTCTTTCGTCTTCTGGGTTGAATTCAAAATTGCAAGGCTATGGAGTTGAGCACTGATAGTTGTAAACTCTGTATTAGATCGGCTGTTCCTCGCCGGTTATAAAGTAAATCATTTATAAGAGTTGATATATTTACATGAACGATTTCATGAATCTGAACCGGAAAGATATACTTGATATAAAATTGATGATAGTCTCATTCATATGAATACCGATTTTTTTACTTAACCACATGAGTTCCACACCACCTCTACAAAGCACTTGAAAATGCGTTTTTGCTATCATTTTGAGGTTTTTTTATTTTTATTTTTTTCCTATTTATTTATTTATTATGTTCCGTATCACTCTTAGCTTCTATGGCGTTTTTTTCCCAGCTTTGTTTTTTACCTTTACTTTCCACTTCTTTCGTTTGCATCTTATTGTTTTTAGTTTCAAATCTTTTACTTTTATTTTCACCTTAATTTATAATCACCTTTATTTTCCTCATTCGGGTCTAGCGAGTCTTGAAGATGGGTGCCAGTTGAATCTCTACTAAACAAAAAGTATCATTTTGTGAAGATCTGTAACTTTCGTTACTAAACTACTTTTTGATTTGAAATCCCAACACCCCAATCAGGGCTGAAGGCATATATCAAGATGGAAAAGAGCATAAATTGGTACGAAAGACATTTAATTGTAGCATTATTTTTCGAGAAAAATGAAATATCCGTGACTACAAGATTTTTTTTACAATTATAGCATATTTATTAAACTGCTTCTTTCTCGCGAATAAATAGATAATGTTCAATAGTTTGATTAAAAAGAATAGATTTGACTCTCCCGAAAACTATTTGTAACCGAAATAGTTTAACTACCAGCTTTTCCGTCTCGCTTTCACACCTGATTCCAAATGGCTAAAATCAGAAGCTTGTACAAATGCAACTCAAATATTGTCCTCCCCATGATATTAACAGGGATGCCAAATGCTCCGCTATCTGCAAAAGCTTTAATAAATTGGTAGCGAATGAAATAGTTAAACTTGTAGTATAAGGGAAATTATGTCTACTCTTTAAAAGTGTTACCCAAAGGCATACCCTCCAACTGCTACGGAATTTCCGTAGTTTCAGAAATCTTCTTTTCAGACGGTAGCAAGATTAATGTCTTAATATTTAAAAAAAATAATTTTAGCGTAACTTGTCCACTATTACTTATAAAAGTGCAGGCCATATGGCTAGATTCTTAAGTTCTGATAAAAGTTTTATGAGAGATCCATTTGCTTTAAAAATTTCTACTTTGGTTTGCTACCACCAGAAAGAATTATTTTCAAAATCCTCATAAGTTGGAGGGTATGCCCAAAGGTAATTGCAATAAAGTTTCTGTTCATATGGAACTTTAAATAATTGATATGTAGTGGCGGAAAAATTACTTAAAATGCAAAATGCTAAACTAAAAGTAACTTAGTTACCACAATAAGATATCTTTTTACAAAGTAAACGGATATTTTATTTATTTATTTAATATTATTTATTTATTTAATAATTCATTTTGCGTTGTCTGGTAAGCACCTTGTGACCAAAGTCACGGATTTGAGCAACATTATCCACGCCCCACTGCCTTATATTCTCGATCATAGGATAGGTTACATTCACACACAACAGAAGACAACACACAGAGAGAAACATCCATGCTCTAAGTGCGATTCAAACCAGCAGCCGTTCGACTCTTAGTCAGGCACGCTAACCACTCGACCGGCAAGTAGACAAAGATGCCAACTGCTCCGGATAGCGAATTGACAACAAAATGTTTCAAAGCACAGTAGAGAACTACAAACTAAAATTTGCAGATTTTAATTTAATTTTGCCATTTTCTAAGAAGGCTAAACTGTAACAAAGTGGTGAGAAAAAACCCTATGAAACGAACTTACTAAAACAAGTATCATACACTAATAGAAAAACCACTCGAAAATATTTATTCACTGTCTGGAGCAAATTATTATAGCTTTTAATACGTCCTGGTAGTCAAGCTTCTATAATTTTTCCAAAACTAAGCCATATATGAAATGATTTTACTAGAAGTTTTAAATCTTTCCCGGTTTATAAACTGTCCTGCTTATGTTTCAAATTAAATAATACTGTGGTGTAACTACCACTACCATTATTAAACATTACTATATAAAACTTGCTAAATCTAAACCAATCCTGAAATAAAATTTGAATGCCACAGGTTGGCATTGTGGATAGCTCCATTTTGCCACAATACCAGTAATCAAGAGATATTATCTCTTGATTTCTTAAAAGAAAGCAAAGTGAATTTAGACTGAGATTTTTTCTCTCTGTTTAGTTTAGGTAGTACTTGAATTATATAAAATAGACATCAATCATTTTTAAAAAAAAAAAATCGATTTTATCATTATTTTTGTTGTAAAAGATTATTCGAATAACTTTTAATAAAAACTTTTTTTGTTTCGTACAGTAAATTTTCACTCGTGAACTCGTGCTGTCCTATCGATTTGTAAACAGAAACCTTTGAAATCCACCATGCTTAACTTTAAACTTCTTTCATTATTTCGTAGTAGCATTTTTTATTTTAGAAGTAAAAGTATTTATGAATGACCAGACTTAAAGGGAAATTAAGTAGAAACGGAAATGACGTAAGGTGAGCACGAGACAGCAGCTATGCATTTTAATTTCCGTCTTAAAACTAAAATTACCTCAAATGCCTAAAATTAGACTGACATTTGTCGGAAGAATGCACATCAGCATTTGAAAGAAACAGTGATATTACATATTAAGCAGGATCAAAGCAGGGTTGTCAATTTCCATAAACATTTCGGAAAGTATGAAGTGATTATTATTATTTTCAGCTAATTTTTTTTTAAAAAGTAAACTTTCCGTTACTATCTTTAATTACAAAAGTTTAAAATACGGAAGAACGGAGATGCAAACTTTTTATGCTTTTTTGTATATTATTAACCGAATTTATTTTGCGGAAACAAGATAGTTTTTGCAACCATAATTAGGTCTGAAAACTAACTAAGCTGTTTAGGAAAATTCCACGGTGCGGCTAAGTTTAAATCTTAATGAATGATTTTTTCGTTTTAAGAACATGAATTAAAATTATTTTTCCCACCAATACGTATAAATGATTTCAAATTTCGCATGAATTACCATTGATTCTGTCTCATGGTGAGGTTTTTAACATGCTTACCAAACTACCAAAAATGACAAAATGACCAAAAATTCTGAAAGATTTTTTTTTTCATTACTGTTTACCAATATTTCGCAAAAGGCAAAAGACGTATTACTCAGTAGTCATGTTTACACCTAACTGAAGTGTTGTCAACTTACATCGAAGAAGAATTTTTGTTTTTAGTCATTCGTAAGACAAATATATACATATAGATACTTGATTATGTTTTGAACAATGCGCATAAGGATAAGACTTGCGACATATATATATATATATATATATATATATATATATATATATATATATATATATATATATATATATATATATATATATATATATATATATATATATATATATATATATATATATATATATATATATATATTAGAGCGCCGATTATCCGAACCCTTATTATACGTAGTTCTACAACAGGGGTTTCCAACTTGCATGAGGCCGGGGGCCACAATTAAAAACACAAATCAAATGGCGGGCCGCAACTTTATCAAAATTTTATGTAGGACTCTTTTATGTTTGAAGGAACGTTAAATATTACTGTCAGATTTTTAACAAGTTGTACAAAACAATAGTATTGAATTACAAATTAAAATAATAAGTAGATTTTAAAAATATTTAATTGCATATTAAAAAATTTGAGCTACAATAACTCAAATGTGCACAATGTATTAAACAATTAATGCGCAACAGATATCTAATTGTTAAGATATAAAACTTTAAAAAGGTTGGTCTTAAAACTTACGTAGTAGTCCACAAAATGTTCAATGAGAAAATTGAGGTTTGTCTGCTGCAACCACCGGAGAATAGATATTTACATTTTAAATTTAAAATTTACAAATGTGTGTGTTAATATTTTCGTCCAAAATGAGTGGTTTCAAAATCTTAAATCGGAGAATTTCTTAGAGAAAATTTCTGATACGCACATGCTAAATTATATTCACAAAATAACACGAAATAAAAAAGAACAACATACACGACTATTTTTGTATTTGAATAAAAGTTTTCTTGGATGCAAAACCTGAGAAATAAATTTTTTTGCACCGTTGGTATGTTAAATTTCACAGAAACGAAGAAATTAGGTTTTTATTAACGAGAAAAGTATTTTAAACCCGTACAGATTTTTTACGAAAATTGTCCGCAAAAATATATTTTAGTTATTAATATATTTTAGTTCGCGAGCCACAAAAAAAGACTTCGTGGGCCGGATGCGGCCCCCGGACGGCCAGTTGGAAACCACTGTTCTACAACGTCTAATTATCCGAACTATGTCTGAATTCGTTTTTTCTAAAGTTTTGAATACTTCTTGACCTTTCGACAATTTTTCTAAATTTAGAAAAATAAATAATATCCCCTACATCTGAAGACCATATTTAATTTACAACCTTTTTCAGCAGTTTTCTTGTTGTAGCCATACATACATGTATTGTGATAGAGTAAAATCTACATACACCTTTAGCCCTCTTCAAACAACTGAAAATTATCTTTCAAGAATTCGAGCTTCGTTTTGACAGCCTACAATGGTTGGAATGCGGAAGGAGTTTATAAATAGATAAGTGTTGAAGTTCTACAATTGGGGGATAGGTAGTTGTCACTTATGGTTAAAGACTAGTGATTACAGTGCTTGGAATCTTAAATCTTGGAATAAAATTCTAAACAGAAAAACAAACGAAACTGAAGTTTCTGAACCAGTAGATCTCTCGGGTGAAAATGATAAAATTGTTGCTGAAATTTTGAATGAAAGTCGGAATTCCACAGGCGAAGAGGAAGAGGTAGGTGATCAAGTTCAAGATAGTTGACCTTCTCATATAGAGGCATGCAATTCATTAGATTTTGCAATGAATTGGCTTGAACGTCAAAATGATGTTGATCCAGTTCAGTTGATTTATTTAAAAAGAATAAGGGATATGGCTGCTAAAAAAAAGCATCTTCTTTGAAACAAAAGTCTTTGCTGGACTTCTTTTGCCATGGAAAATAAAGAAAAATGTGGTAAAATCAGTAATTGACAAAAAAATTATAAAAAGCAGAAACATGATTAAAAAAATTCGAAATGAAAAAAAAAGTTGAAAAAAAAAATAAATAAATAAATATTTAAATAAAAAAAAAAAAAAAAACTTTGAAACACGACAGAACTATTTTAGATAGTACTGCCAGTCCTAAGCCTACAAAAAGTGCGAAGGGAAGTTAGTGAATAAATAATAATAATTTATTACACTAGATTTTAAACAACTTTCCAATTATCCGAACTTTTCATTAACCGAACCATGTTCGGTCCCAAGCAGTTCGGATAATCGGCGATCTACTATATATATATATATATATATATATATATATATATATATATATATATGTTGTATAAGTATATATATGTTGGCAAGAATTGAGAGATATGTCGACAGGAACAGTTGATTTTTTTCAATAATAATAATTGTTGATTATTTGACTTTACGAATTTTGAACAAAAACCAATAGAAACGAGATTCATTTGAATAATTTTAGGCATTGACGAAATTTGAATACAAATATCACTTTTGTTATTCGATTACCATTTCTTGAATTACCATTTTTTCCCTGAAAATAAATGTTTCCTTCAGCAGAAAATAACGTTAATAAGTCTTGCAACCAGGAACCATTTATTTCTTGCGAAAGCAATTTAGAAATAAAATGGTTTTACTACCACTTATTTCCTTCTTCTAGTGTACAAGCAGCCCTGAAAAAAGCCGGAGGAGTAAAAATTTTAAAATTAAATAGGAATGAATTGTATGAGCATGAAAGCGTCGCTCATTGAAAATCCTTCATAAGTTGTACCTTAATTCAAATAATGTCTAAATATGTTCTCATGAATTGGTAATATTATTATATTTGAGACATGTTTTATTAACATTTAACGACTATAGTAGCTATAAATGAAAGGAGTGCTTAGATGAAAGAATGTGTCATTATATGTTTTTACGAGGTTCAATGAAATAAGATGGCATAACGTAACAGAAAAACAGGTAGTGCATAGTGTTACCAAAATAAATATAACAATACAGCAGAGATACCAATCTTTGCTCAACATCGTAAAACAATATTTTCTAGTGGTAAGGATATTTTAATTGTTTTTAGTTTAGTTTTTTTCATATCGAAATTTGAAGTATCATATAAAATGCAACTTTATGGCATGCATCTCATTATTTCATTTGCCTTCCACCACAAAGTTCAAGCTAATGATGAACAGGAAAAGGGCCGCAAGTGGCCTCAGGTGCCCAGATGTTTTATACAGTTCAGTTCAGGCATGTATCTCATGGCTATTGTTTTAGTAAGTAGGAGTAATCATCCCCCGTTCTAAACGTTTTGCAATTCGATTCGTTACCAATTTATTAGAACTTCATGAGAAGTAGTTATGTCAACTCTACTCTCACATATCTGTCAACTCGTCTGGATTTTCCAAAAGATGTTATTTTTATATTTAAAATAGCTGCGAAATTCATGTCATCTTTCAGTTTTTTTTATAAATATAATAAAAATTATAAATAATTTAAACCACCATTTTAAATAAATAACTAAAACAATCATATAATTGTCTCGTCTAGGTGTCTCTTCCACTATCTTGGTGTTTCTTCAGAGATGCCAACATGCTAAGCACAGAAAATATATATTTTAAAGTGGTAGTTTATCAATTGTGATTCTTGGTTTAATAAATTCAATTTAGTAGATTTTTATCCACCACTATTTCTAAATAATTCGTTGGCTTATATAATTCACCACTTCGTAGTACTTATGTCGTCAAATCTACTCAGTAACCAATATTTGTGACCTTCCCGTGAAAATTGAAAGATTTCGTGGAGGGAATAGCCCAATACAATGTTATAACTGCCAGAATTTCGGCCACACACAACGAATGTGCAAATCTCAACCAAGATGTCTAAAATGTGCCGCCGACCACCGTTCCTATCAGTGCCATAAGGATAAAACTTCACCACCTAAATGTTGCAACTGCGGAGACGCACATACTGCAAATTACACAGGTTGCAGCAACCGTCCCCCCAGGAGAGGCCTTCCTGCAACTCCTGATACAATCCCATCAAGAACGATAGGTCAAGCCCATAGACTTGCATCAATTATCAAAGAACTTAAAGAACTCTTAAAAAACCGAGATGTATTTCAACTGCTGCAAACAATTATGAGGGAGACTACTACGGAATAATTTCACTTTAGGACTAAAACTGAACTCTTCTCTGACTTTAAATATGCATCTCTATAAATTACAATTTAATAATCTTGAATGCTTCACACTAGATTACGCCACTAAGGCTTCGCAAAATTTGTAATTTCTTCCTGATTCTGATTACCGATTTTGTATATTCTTTGCTATCATCAACTCTGATTCCTGGCTCTGTAAATATTTATGCTTTCATCAATTTGTCTCCCGATTTTATATATACTTACGCTATCATCAACATTAAACACTCAATTTCAAATTTCTACTGATCATCAATGTAAATATCACAGATGAAGTTTGTATATCATGTTTTCATATCTAATCATGGCTATTTTCAATTTTCTTTGCAATTCATGTAAACCTTCGATCTAGTTGTACTTTCTAGTCATGGCAATATTATTATGTAACCATACTATCATATAACTCAAAATGACTATATACACTGTATTATTTTCATGATGGACGGGTTAGAGGCCGCTGCGCGGCCTAGGCACCCAATTTATTTTAAATAAAGTAAGTAAAGTACTTATGTCGTGCTATGCCTTTTAAAAAGCAAGCAAAAATAGTCAAATATTTGCAAAATTTACTTTGTAGTTATTTATTGTTCTCTTAATTATTTTGGCGTGTCCGGAGCAGTTGGTATCTCTGCTTTTTCACAGATTTGTTATAAGTAGTCTGCGCAAGCTGTTTAAAATGTAACAATTTATCATACATATTTGAGACTTGAATCTGTAGTGGTAGACAAGTAAATAAGATATACCAATCCTATTCATAAATTAAAAAAATTTTTAGACATAGATTTACTACCACTTTCTTATTTTTACTAGTTTTTATATTAAAGGACTCCTTACTAAACTGGTTTACCTTCATAGTGGTTCGATCGAACTACCTACAAATAACCGTGTGGAGGCTATTTACTATAGGAGGCGTTGGTAGGGAGCAAAGCGGCACAAGTAGCAATTACTAGTTTTAATTGCAGTTATGTATTGATTGGCTCATTCGTAAATATTTTTGTATTTATTTTTAATGGTAATTACTGAATTTTGTAATTTTAATACTTCTGCATTTAATTTCTACTTGTTTTTCTATTCGTATTTCTGTAAATAATTCTCTTTGTACTTTCATATTTTTATTCAGTAATTACAGTGGCAAGTGCCATTTTCTCATTTAACTCTCTGTTTTGCTATTTGTGTTCCATTATGCTACCAGTTTTTTACAGATATTCATTTACGCACGTTGAATGGGAAAAGGGCCAATTTTGGCCTCAGATACCCAGTTATACATACCAGAACAGACCTCGTCATAATATAAAGTTTTTAAGTGCTGACAAAACTAAGGCATTAGCACACCTAGTTTTACTTATAATACCATACCTTCCAACTCTTCCGGATTTTCCGGAAGATTTTATTTTTATATTTAAAGTGATAGTAAATATATACTTTTTTTCCTTTTATAAACTTAATTTTTAAATGATTTTGATCACCACTATTCTTACAAAAATTAAGCACATATATTAATATGCGTTACTATTATGGTTGTCAACTTAAGGTTTCTCAAATACAACGTATTTGTTAGCTTAAAATTGAAGTTTTATTTCCATTTTAATACCACTGGGAAAAATGATAATGGAAAGGATTAAAAGTTGGCAGGTATGTACTACTACTATTGATGCAATTTAGCCAACAACATCGAATTTTGTAGAATATTTTATAGAGTGGTAAACGGTTAAAAACTGAAGATTTTGGAATTTTTGTTAATTTTGCCAACATTTTAAAAGTCTCCCCACACGATCTAGGATTAAGTGAGTTTCATATAAGCTTTTGAATCATTTACATGCACAAGCGAAAATAACTTTTAATCAAATTTACAAAACAAGGAACAATAAAATCAAAACATGAAATAAGCTACTACTAGAAGAAATTTTTCTAAAAGTCGTAGAGAATTCATAGCTGTGTAGATGGAGAGTAGCTCAATAATATCAGAGATGCCAACTGCTCCAGATTCGATAAAATATTTATAAAAGAAAAAACAATAAAGAACTATGAATTGAAATTCACAAAATTTTGGTGAATTTTGCCAGCTTTTTAAAAAGCTGAACATGATAAATCTGTAATAAAGTCGCGTTTCACACAAGCCTTTGAATTATTTACAAGTAGTGGTGATTGAAATCCCTATAAACAAAGTTTACTAAACCAAGAATCATGCATTAAAAACACTACCACTAGATCTACATATTTTTTTAAAATTATTGATTTGTCGTGGTGGGTAGAAAATTTCTTTCGAATGTTTCAATTGAAGATTTAAATTTGAACTGAGCTGTGTAAAATATCTGGGAACCTGAGGCCGCTTGCAGCCCTTTTCCTATTCATCTTGAGCTTGATCTGTGTGGTGCTTCGATGAGGTTGTGGAATGCCTTCTTAGCTCAATTTTAGCTCCTCTATAGCTCATAAACAAATGCTATAGCACAAACACATGAGCTTTTGAATTACTCAGAAGTAATGGTGAGTAAAATCCCTATAAAAATCAAGTATATTAAATCAAGAATCATACATTAAAACACTGTATCATCATCAATATTTATCTGGGCGCCTGGGGCCGTTAGCGGCTTTTTTCATTCGTCTTGAGTTGTGTAAAACACTATATATGTACTTCTGGATCTTCATATTGTTTTAAAATTAATGATTTGTTGTGGCAGGTAGAAATTTTTTTTTGAATTTAAGATTTATTTTGTCAAAACGTTATAGCACATAAACAAACACTTTAGCACAAAACATGAGCCTTTGAATAACTCAGAAGAAATGGTGAGTAGAATCTCTACAAATCAAGTTTACTAAACCAAGAATTATACATTAAAACATTACCTCTGGAAACTATTTATTCGCTGGCCAAAGCAAGTAAGCATCTCTGTAATATCAGAGCAAATAGTTCTGCGATTATAACTAAAATTAATGAATCATAACCAACGCCATCTATTTTTTTTTAGTTCAACCCCTTCTTAAGCCGTGGTAAGTTTACTTACCACCATTTAAAGTCTATGGTGAACTTTTTTACCACTTTAAATTTAGGTTTTCATTAGTTGATAACTTTAGCTTGCTTGAAGTGCGTTTGAATAAAATTGACAACCATTTGTTAGTTTAAGAAAACGTATAAAAGTTATAAAACGCATTATTCCTTTTGAAGATTGTAACATTTGTAAAATTTATTTTATAAAAAAAAAAAAAAAAAAAAATAAAAGTCAATAAGTTCCTAATAGGTCGTGTTAAATGTACTTGTCCTCCAAAATAAATTGCATTTTTATAAACTAAATGAGTTTCTTTTCTTACATCAATTACTATTCTTATAACTATTTCAATTCTAAAAATACTTTAATTTACCTTTACTAGAAATAAATGGCTCATTAAAAGGTTAATTGAGAGCTTAAACGGGATTGAAATATGATATATATTTGTCATTGACCTGCATATTTTCCAAAACCCTTAAAAATATTAATCTAAACTCAAATAACTAGATAATAAATACAATTATTATTATTATATCAGTTACTTAATTCCGATTCAGTTAATGATATGAAATTCTAAATCCTTTTTAAAAGAACTGTTTTAGTTGAGAATATTTAAAATTATTAATACGAGTTTTTTTGGTTTCTTCTGTTTTATGTAACTCATTTACCGACTTACTGAAAACGTATTAAATCATAAAACGGCGGCAAGTTTTAGAAATGGTTAATACCCTTAAATTCAATTTACAGTATTGATTTTCTGAACTTTTGTTGGTAAATGATTATTCAACTAATCATCATTTGATTTCAAAGTCTTTGAAGGATTTATTTACAAATACCTCATTAAATTTTATCTCGTTGAATTTCGCAAAATTAGAAAACTGATTAAGGCGTAAATTATTTTAGTTTTTGGATATATCTTGAAAAGGATGCAGTTCATGTGGGTGTTGTGTAAAGTTCGAACCTATCGTTTAATAATACAGCATTTGAATAAATTGAAAATCAATATAGTTTCTTTAGCCTATATCTATTTTATTTATTGATTTTACTCATCATTAATTTATTAAAGTATTATTCTTTTTTAATGGACTATAACTAATTTTTATGTATTTTTTTAAAAAAAATAACAGACATTTATTGCTTCTGTTGTTATTAGTGTTACACAGTTTTTATAATTAATAAAAAAATATTTTCGAGTAGTTAATTTTAATTGGTAACATTCCTCTCCGTGTCTTCAAAATTTTCAAGCCAACTCAGAGGACAACTGAACTTTAAAATAAGCTCCAGGGAAATTCACTACACATTATTTCAACAGCGCTTCATTATTCCAACAGCAATGGATTTTGTTTACAATGGTTCCAGGGCTTTTTCACGAGTTATTGGGAAGATTTGGTACTTGTCGTCAGCCCTCTGGTCTGTTGATTTTCGATTTCACTCTTTCTTGAGTGAAACTGTTGCCTCATGCCTGGCTGGAATCGAAAGACAGCCATATTGTTTTGTCCTGCATTGTCACGTTCATTAAACCCTTCCGGAACGCGATTTTCCAATCCAGTGGCTTTTGGCGACCCGTTCTCCTGTTTGGCATTTTTTTAAGTAAAGAAATCTACGAGTTTTTCCTTTTTTTTTAGTTCAGGCAACAAATTTTAATAGAAATAAAATCTGACATTATGATTGTGATAAACTACAGTCTAGAGGAAAAATTTCCAAAAAAGAAAGCGAATCACCAAAGGCTGTCGGATTGTAAATTAGCTTCCGGAACTGCAAATTTGGAGTAAAGATTTTAGTAAGGCAAGCACATTAGCAAAAATCAGAGATGCCAACTGCTCCGGTTTCGACAAAATATTTTTAAAAACGGTAGAGAAAATACAAATTAAAATTTGTAGTTCTCCGGATAATTTGGCGAGCTTTTTAAAGGGTTCTACACGGCTTTACTGTCTTCTCTTGTCCTGAATTGTGAGCTGGACATCTGGACCGCGCAGCGTCTCCTATCCCATCTATCATGTATTTTTCTTTTTTGATTTAGTTCTTGGTGGTCAGCGATGTATGTGATAGGCGTTAACAGGATTCAAGCACTTTGCTTGAGTAATTGAAAATAACGGAAATTAAAAGAAGCAGAGGCTAACCGTGGGAGGTTCTCGTGGTCTTCCTCTCCATGTAACGCAAATGCTGATTAGCTCCATCAAAAAGTCCACCACGAAGGCAAATTTCTGCCAGTACTCGATACAGGAGTTCCCTTGTCTTCTGGATTGGGTTCAAAATTACAAGGCTACGGAGTTGAACATTAGTAGTCGTAAACCCATAAAATTGGGTCAACTGTTCAACAACGGTTATAAAAAAAACTATGTAAGGGGGCCGGGATAGCCTGGTCGGTAGGGCGCTGGGCCCATGTCCAAGAATTCGTAGGTTCGATCCCCTCCGGCCGAAAACTTCCCGTGTAGTAAATGGTGACTGATGCAAGTTAAATCCGTCGAGTCGAACAAATAACAAATCAGTACTTCTGGGCGTACTGATCCAGGAGTTTCCTTGTCTTCTGGATTGGGTTCAAAATTACAAGGCTGCGGAGTTGAACATTAGTAGTCTTCTCCATGTAACGCAAATGCTGATTAGCTCCATCAAAAAGTCCACCACGAAGGCAAATTTCTCCCAGTACTCGATACAGGAGTTCCCTTGTCTTCTGGATTGGGTTCAAAATTACAAAGCTACGGAGTTGAACATTAGTAGTCGTAAACCCATAAAATTGGGTCAACTGTTCAACAACGGTTATAAAAAAAAAACTATGTAAGGGGGCCGGGATAGCCTGGTCGGCAGGGCGCTGGGCCCATGTCCAAGAATTCGTAGGTTCGATCCCCTCCGGCCGAAAACTTCCCGTGTTGTAAATGGTGACTGATGCAAGTTAAATCTGTCGAGTCGAACAAATAACAAATCAATACCTCTGGGCGTACTGATTCAGGAGTTTCCTTGTCTTCTGGATTGGGTTCAAAATTACAGAGCTGCGGAGTTGAACATTAGGGGAGAGTGGGGTCAATTGTAACATTTTTTACTTAACTATTTTTAACTAACAAAAAATCCAATATGTTATCAGTATTAATTGACAGACGAGTAAAATAGACTATTCTCTACTAGAAAAAAAATAATTACCTTATTTTAAATGTTATTATATTAGTAATTAACAATTTTCGACAGTCGTGCACTTGTTACAATTGTCCCCACTTACGGGGTCAATTGTAACAGTTCATAAATTCAACTAAAACATAGTTAATTATACATATTATCATAGTTGTGATATATTTTTTTATTGATCAAAATAGTAGTGATATTTTAGGAGTAAAAATAATAATGAGCAGAGACCTAAAGGGTTAAACTTTTAACTTTAAGGGGTTAAAAATTTTAATTTATGCTGTGAAAGGTGACAAATAAAACAATGCACATGCAACATAATATAAGTGATATAGGAAACTATTGGTGGTTCTTAAAGAGTTAAGTAATTGTTTGTAAGCATAAGATTATTTATTTTCAGCTGTTACAATCGTCCCTTCACTTATTGTTACAATTGTCCCCAAGACGCCATTTCAGCTTCATTTGTTAAAAACAATGCTAGTTAATTAACAAAACTAATCCTTTTTTTTCTGAAATGTTAATTAAGGTGTCCACTTACATATTCGGTTAATAATTTTTATTTATTTAAACAAAATTACTTTGTTGCAATATAATATTCTAATACCAAAAAAAATTACTTGCGTAGCGTGAAAATATCTTTTGTGATGTAACTCTTTCAAAAGTACCTAGAAATGGTTGCCAGTAGGGGTGTACATGTAGATTTATTAAATACACCTTGTGCGCCACCTAAGAACCAAATCTAAAACCCGACACTCGAAATTTTTGCTCTGTTACAATCGTACCCTGTTACAATTGACCCCACTCTCCCCTAGTATTCGTAAGCCCAAAAATTGGGTCGGCTGTTCAACGACGGTTATAAAATAAAACTATGTGTGGCTTTGAATGTAGATTGATGGTCAACGTGGGGAAACGCTTGATAGAGTTGTCAGTATCGTTGTAGTTGAATCTGATACTATGGGTGGATCCGTGATTAATTTATTGAGGTTTTTATTTATTTTGATGTTTGTGATATGAGGCGTCGAATGTAAATAGAGAAGTTGTTGGTCTGAATTTTATATCTTTTTTGTAATTTTCAAAGTTAAATATCTGGTTGAAGTTCACTGTATCAAAGAAATCTACATTTAATTTGTGGATATATTGGGATAAGATAGGGATCTCGAGGTCTTTGTGAATATTTGCATTTCTGATGAACCATCTGGAACGGGTGATTTTTCTGAGTATCCTGTTCTGGCATGGGTTGAGTTTTTTCATGAGATGTTCCGGTATGGTTGTCCAGGCAGGTGAGGCATATGTGAGAATTGGTCTGATCATTGATGTAAATAGCAGTTTTCTTAGTTTTAATAAAACATTCTGGTTGTAGATGAGTGGATTGATGCATTTGCTTTATCTATTATATTTTTGATATGGTCATTCAAGTTGAGCTTGCTGTTTATTATAAGGCCGAGGTAGTTTGATTTTTTTGACTATTGGTGTTCGGTTATTGAACGTGTTTAGTTTGCATTGTGGTAGTATTTTCATTCTTCTTTTTTGTATGATTAGGATTTGAGATTTGTCTGCATCTACTGCTGCCGTCTATTTCGTAGTTCTACGGATAATTTGGCGAACTTTTTAAAGGGTTCTAAACGGCTTTAACGCAGACATGCCAACTGCTTCGGACGAGCCATAATCATTTAACCCCTTGGGGACGGGTGATTCAGAAAAGCATTTGTACAAAATCAGAATCAAGTTGTAATTAAATAAAAAACGGTAACTTAAATGTGGTCGTTGCTAATTTGACAGACTTACTTTGCTTTTACTTTAATTATTGTTAGTTTAATTATATATATAATCAATGTTAATTCAAAGTATAACTAAATAGTTTTATTTTGAACAAAGTAATGGTGAATTAAATAAATCAAACAATTATAACTCCGCCCACAAATAAACTGCTAAAGAAATACTTTGATTACCAGTTTTATATTTTTACAATGATTGATGCAGTTTTATGCTGTCACGTATTTGTGACAGTCGGCGCGAAAGGGTTAAAAAACGGTAAACAACTACAAACTAAAAATTGTCTAATTTTGCTTATTTTTAGACGGTATAGCACATCTATAGTAACACATCGTGGCGAATTGTAAAACCTAATAAATTGAACTTTTTAAACCAAGAATCATACATCAGATATGCCAACTTGCTTCGGACAGCAAATATATATTTTATAGTGGTAGTTTATCAATTGTGATTAGTGGTTTAATAAATTCAATTTAGTTGATTTTTATCCACCACTATTTCTAAATAATTCGTAGGCTTATATAATTCACCCCTTATGGTACTTAAGCAGAGATGCCAACTGCTCCGGTCACGCCAAAATAATTAAAAGAGTGGTAAATATCTACAACGTAAATTTCGCAAATATTTGACTATTTTTACTTGCTTTTTAAAAGGTATAGCATGATTAACGTACTAAAAGAAGGTGAATTATATAAGCCAACGATTTATTTAGAAATAGTGGTGGATAAAAATCTGCTAAATTGAATTTATTAAACCAAGAATCACAATTGATAAACTACCACTTTAAAATATATATTTGCTGTCCGGAGCAAGTTGGCATATCTGCTTAAGTCATGCTATACCTATTAAACAGCAAGCAGAAATAGTCAATTATATGCAAAATTTACTTAGTAATTATTTACCGCTTTATTAATAACTTTGGCATGTCCGGAGCAGTTGGCATCTCTGCATACATTAATAAACTACCACTCGAAAATATTTATTTGCTGTCCGGAGCAAGTTGGCATCTCTGTTACCGTAAGAAAGTGGAATATGGACCTTTGAATTATTTAGAAGTAGTGGTAAGTAAAAATCCTGTAAATCGAATTTACTAATCCCAGAATCATACATTAAAAGTCTACCACTTGAAAATATTTATCAGCTGTCTGGTGCAAATTGGCATCTGTGAAATATGAGCATGCACAGAACATTCTAAGTGACATAGTTTATCACTTTGTTGCTAAAGAATAGTGGTTGCTAAACGTTTAAAAGTAATTAGTTTTACATTTCAAATGGTTTGTAGCATTTTTTTGAATCAGCGACGATAAGCTGGATATTCTATACCAGAGAGGGATAAAGCAAGCAATATAAATTGAGTAAATTTTTACCAATAATTATAAAGTAAAGACTAAAATTGGAATACCACCATCGCTGGGCCCATGTCCGAGAGTTCGTGGGTTCGCACTCCACCGGCCGAAGAATTCCCGTGTAGTAAATGGTGACTGATTCAAGTTAAATCTGTCGAGTCGCAAAGTCCTCCATGTTCCCATAACAAATCAATACCTCTGGAGGTACTGAATTGGAGATTAACGGTTCTCTGATTCAGGTCAAAATTACGATCTGTGGATGAATGGATGTATGAATGGGTCCGCCCTATAAACGGGTGTGGAGTATGGGTGTGGCAGAAGTCGAATTCTTGCCGCCTTAGATGGCGCCACTGGAAAACAAGAACTATCGCACCCCTCTGACTTAACAGGTATACGAAAACAGCAACAACATGAAACACTTAAAATGAGTGAAGGATTTCTTTTAAAATATCAATATCTGTTGATGAAGTTTGGATTATCGTAAAAAGAGGCGAATAAGTTGAAAAATAATTGAGTAAATTTAAACAATAATTACAAATAACTTAAAATACAAATTTAAAAAACTGGAATATCTTCTGACTTTAAAAACAGTTAAAAAAAGACATCATTTTTTAAGAGGAAGAAAAAAAAAATTTCAATATTTGTAGATGAAGTTCGGAATGAGATTCTTCCTGAAAGTAGGCGAAGTTATTTTCATCTTCGATTTCTTTACACCCAAGGCTTATTGATTTGGCGCAAACTTCCTGATCCAATGAGGACCAAGTAAGGTAAACAGTAAATAATCTGACTCGACCTCTGTCTAAAATTGAATTTTAAAATAGAAAAGATTCTCTTAATATTCCATCGAGTAAATGATGTCCCATCTATTTATCTGATTTAGGAGAAACAATCTTTCATTAGCGATCTTCGCACATTACGTCTTTACTAATTCAAATTTACATCTCTGTAAATAATTTCTAATTAGAATGGAGTCTAAAGACAACAGAGTGTAAATAAAAGTTTCCGACAATTAGTTAATACCTTGGTTGATGACTTCAAAGTAAATATTATCGACATCAAACTATCATATAAGAGTTGCATCATTAATTCCTGACTAATGTACACTTTAAATAACTTGCAAATCATACTTTAAATATTTAGCTAAATCTTAATATTTATTTTTAACCCATTTGGTTAATAGAGGTATTTATTTTAACCTTTTGGCGAAGATGGGACACTTTTACGGATTTTTTTTCTGACGCTCTTATTAAAAATAAAAATAAATCCTGGTAATTTTTAATTATATAAAGCACAGCCTTGATGGATCAAAGGCTCGACTTCTATTGAGGTGAACTGAGTTCGAATCCCAGAAATGGGTGCTCGATACGAACTCCACATCCGGCTTGTACCGACCACAGTGATGACGTAAAAATATCCTCCGTGGTATACGGATCATGGGTGAAAGTCCGCTTGCCGTCAGGCTAAATGTGGGAGGTTTTCATTGTTTTCCTCTCCATGTAACGCAAATGCGGGTTAGTTCCATCAAAAAGCCCTCCAGGAAGGTTAATTTCTCCCAGTACTTGATTCAGGAGTTCCCTTGTCCTCTGAATTGGGTTCAAAATTACTAGACTACGGAGTTGCACACAAGTAGTCGGAAATCCAAGAAATTGGGTCGGCTCTTCAATGATAGTTATAAAACAATATAAAATATAAATCATTAACAATATAAAATTATAAAATATGTACTAAAAAACTGTTAGCTTATCTGTATTAGGTTTGTTTTAAAACATAAATCTAAAAAAAAAGTAATTCAAAAGTTATAATATAATAAAATTATCATTTAAAAGTGTGTCAGTTTCGAAAAACTTTACTCTTAATGCAAAAAAGCATACCGGTGTCCGATGCTGTATTAAATGCTAAATACAATGTTTTTCACTTATTTTGATATATATTAATACAGTAGAATGAAAAATATGTTTAGTGAAAATTCTCCGTTAAAAGAGTAGGTAAATGAGATTTTACTGTTAACCCTTTCGCGCCGACTGTCACAAATACGTGACAGCATAAGACCGTATCAATCAGGGTAAAAATATAAAACTGGTAATCAAAGTATTTCTTTAGCAGTTTATTTGTGGGCGGAGTTATAATTGTTTGATTTATTTAATTCACCATTACTTTGTTCAAAATAAAACTATTTAGTTATACTTTGAATTAACATTGATTATATATATGTTTAAACTAACAATAATTAAAGTAAAAGCAAAGTAAGTCTGTCAAATCAGCAACGACTACATTTAAGTTACCGTTTTTTATTTAAATACAACTTGATTCTGATTTTGCACGAATGCTTTTCTGAATCACCCGTCCCCAAGGGGTTAAAGCTATTTTTATGACATTAACATTTTTATACAGCCACAGGTCTGCTAACTTTTCAAGCTTTTCGTTAAAATTTATTCTAGTGGTGGCTAAGTTTACGTTTTAATGTATTATTTTTTTATTCACTTAAACTTATTTTCCATCCCACTGTAGATAAATAAATTCAAACGTTTATATGAAATGCCACCTTGTTCCGGCGTATTCGAGGCGTGGCTTTTGAAATGCTGGCAAAATTACCAAAACACTCTGAAAGCTTTGTTTTTGTAAATATCTGCCACTCTATTAAAAAATTTACAGAAAGCGTAGTAATAGGAAGGCTTGCATCCACACATGTCAACTTTTCCACAATTCCATCAAACATATTAGAGAACAGAGATGCCAACTGCTCCGGACACGGAGAAAATAATTTAAAAAACGGTAAACAACTACAAAGTTAATTTCGCAAATATTTGACGATTTGCGAAATTGCCTTCGCTCGCTACTAACTTAGGTGCATTACAAATGCACAAAATTCTAAGAATTCAAAACAATCATTCAAATCCATATAACAACTTTTTTTTTTAATTACATCTTTTTAATAAATATTAAGTCATTAAGATAAATTTGAATTCAAATAAATGACATGTAATTCACTAAACCTATTAGAAATGCGCTATAATATAAAATCTTAAGATAAAATTTCTAAAATTGATATCTCTTTAAAAAGGTTAAAATTTTGGCTATAATTAAGTATATTAAAAATTGAAATAAGTGAATTAAAACAAATAAATTCGAGATATAAATCAAAAATCGTTAAATAAATTCGTAATATATAAATTCGTGAAAAAAAGCGCTTTCGACAAAATACTAAAATAGAGATCTGTCGACATACTCACTTCTGCCTAGCTTATGCTATCTCTGGTTATTTCAGTTTCCGTTTTTAAAAGCGCTATATGTTGAGCCATCTCACCTAAATTTGGCATGTGACATTTTTAGTGGCAATCATTGGTCGATTTTCTAGCGTTGCCATTCTGGGAGTTGTAATGAGGCTTTTTTTATCGCCGTGTAAGAGAAATATATATATAGATTCGTCTTAGTTTGATTATTTTCATAAAATATAACTTTTATCCCTAGCATAGAATATGGATCGCTGGTTAGTAGCTACAACACGTAATGTTGATGGTAACAATCAACTGAAAGAACCTGTGAAGAAAAAAAGTGAAGAAAACACGCAAGTATGACTAAGAATATCTTCAGTTTGGATTCTCATGGAGTGGAGATGAAAATGAGCCTATTCCACTTAGAATCATTTGTCTTGAAAAACGCATGAAACCGTCCAACTTGAAGCGCCATTTTTAAACTAACCATAATAAGTACAAAGATAAATCGATAGATTTTTTTGAAATTAAACTTAAGGATTTGAATAAATCTCAAAAAGTTATGCTGATTTTGACAGGAGGTGACAATAAAAAAATATTAGAAGTTTCTTATCGTGTGTCGCTATTAATTGCGAACTGTGGTGCAGCAGAAACCATTGGTGAAATTTTAATCAAGCCTGCAGCCAAGATAATGGCCGAAATAATGATAGGAGAAAAAGCGAAACAAGCGTATGATCGCGTTTCTCTCTCAAATAATACAGTTCACCGACGAATCATTGATATGTCTAATAATGCGAAACAGATGTTAATATCTGATATTTCTCAAAGTTGTTATTATGATTTACAAGTCGATGAGTCCACTGTATTATGAATTTTGCAAATCTTATGGACTTTGTTAGATACCAAAAAAAAAACAACAACAACAAGAAATTCATGATGACTTTTTATTTTGTCAGCCCTTATTAGGTGACACAACAGGAGAATATATCCTTAATGGCATCAATAAATTTATGCTAGAGAACGAAATAGCTCGGAATAGATACGTAGGAATAAGGAATACTGATGGAGCAAAAAGTATTGTCGGAATTAATAAAGGACTTATTGCGAGAATTAAAAATGTTGCGCCAAATGTCATATCCACACCTTGTTGCATACACAGAGAGGCTTTGGCCACAATTAAAATGACCGCTGATCTACAGAAAATTCTGGATGAAAGCGTGAAAATAGCTCACTTTATCAGAATTTGTCCTTTGAATACACGACTTTCTTCGCTAATGTGCGAATAAATAAGCTTCTTTTTTATACGGATGTTCGTTGGCTATCACGAGGAAAAATTTGAAGTCGACTATTTGAATTGAGACATGAACTTCAATGTTTCCTTAAAGATAATTTGGAACTAAGGAGTTGTTTATATGACTTTCAGTGGCTCAGTAAACTGTCATATTTAGCTGATATTTTTCAGTTTTAAATTGTTTGAATTTATCTTTACAAGGTAAAGAAATTACATTGTTCAATGTGCATGGTAAAGAAAACGCAAAATTAAGTTTATGGCAAAGAAGAGTTACTAATGGAGAAATAAATTCGTTTCCCTCTCTTCATGAGTTTATAACAAGTTCCGTTACTGTCTATTCTGGATATGCTGATACTCTGAAATGCATAACACAGCGTTTGGAGAGTTTGCAACTAAACTTGAAAAACTATCGCCCCGATTTAAAAAAAAAGTATTAAATGGATAAGATATCCGTTTAATATTAATACAACATCCATGCCAGAAGGACTGTCGTAGGCGGAAGAAGACCAATTATTGCAATTGGCTTCAGACGGATTCATGAAAAATAAACATGAGGAGTGAACTTTAACATCATTCTGGCTGCAAATGCAAAATATGTATCCAGTCTTAACAGAAAAAGTTGTGAAATATATTTTGCCTTTTCCAGCTTCATATTTATGTATAAGTCGCCTTTTCAGCATTCTTGGAAATTGATTATTGGACGTGGAATCACATCTCAGACTAAAATTGACCACAAGAGAACCAAATCATGATGAACTGTTATCATAGCAAAAACAATATCATCCTTCTTACTGATGCAAATAAACTTATTAAAAAAATTTGTATCAAAAAAGAAAAATAAATATGTTTTTAAAAAATACATTCATTTTTTCTATTAGTGGTACACAGCGTTACGAAATATATAGAAAGGGTATACAAAAGTCATAAGTTTGGGAAACACTGCCCTACACACTGATGTTTTTTTAAGGTTCGGTGCCCCAACCGGTATACATTTGCCCGGTAAGTCCTACATCAATTTTTTTTAAGGTCAAGTGCCACAGTCCAGTATGCATTTAATCGGTAATCCGAACACTATCCTAATCCATCCTAAAATATCGAATAAATGTAATAACATCAACAATTGAATTAATATCAAATCGAATATAACAAATATTTCGGACATTCACCAAAGCGACTACGTGATTGTTGACATTCACCGGTGAAAGTCGACATTCTCTTGATTTCGGTCAATCACAGTAACATTTATATCCCATTACTATTATATATATCCCATTATTATTTTTTACAAACTTAATATCTAACAGCGACGCCCGGTGGCTGAGCGGTAGCGCTTCGCGCTGCCTTGCCACAGGTCCCTGGTTCGATCCTGGGGCCGGGCAAGGTTGACTCAGTCTTTCATCCCTTCAGTGGGTCGATAAATGAGTACCAAGCATGCTTTTGAACTAAACACTGGGGTTTCCGCGTTCGGCTGACCACCTGACCGGAACATCTGCTCCTGCACACCAGAGCCCAAGGTCAAGAAAGCTGAGATGGGCACAGTAGGCCTTGGCCCTCTATGGGCTGTCGCGCCATTGAGTTTAGTTTAATATCTAACAGCAACTCCGATACGGAAATAAATACCTTACTGTTTCTTGAAAAACTTCCCTGATATAGAAAAAAATGCGGGAAAATTAAATAAATTGATAACTAAATTCGATTAATATTAGAAAAAACTATTTAAAGAACATGATAGTAAGAATGTATCAAAGTATTTGGTTTTGAGGAAATTAAGTGAAATTATTAATGAAAGCGAAATAATTTAAGAAAGAAATGAGATTTGACAATAAGTTATATTAAGGTAAATACCGGAAAATGTTTTTTATTTAGTTACATTACCACTACTTTTATTAGCTACTATAATTGAGAGAAAAAATATTACAACTGAAAGCATAAACTAAAATTAATGTTTTTTTTTTGTTCTTGAACCCAAGACAATGAAGTGATAATAATGAAGAGAAAAATAGTTTGCAATATTTTATTTCGCCAATTTTCCCTCTAACTACAAGTGAAATAATTTAGTTTTAACAAAGAAATAACATTTCGTAACAACTTATGTTTAGCTATAAGAATGCATAGTTTGCTAAGGTCAGTAGCATTTAATATTTTTAGAAACTGATAGATGAATTTCTAAGAACTAAATGCTTTTTTTCAAGGAAAAGACATTAGACGAATTAGTGATACGTAGTAAATAAAATTAATTTCTATATATAATTATAATAAGTCTTCATAAGAAATTATTCCTGCTCCAAAAATATGTAATCTCTGGAATTTTCAACTGAAGAAAAATATTTTAAATGCATTAAAAGCCAATTACCATTTTTAGAAATAATTTCCAAGAATTTTCCTTTTAGGATTTTATTTAATACTTCAAACTAATTAAATTTAGAACGGAAGTTTGGTTTTAGAAATTTATGGGCATTTAACCATTAAGGGTAGAGTTTAATGTAAATAGCTGCAAATGAGATAAACAAAGTGAAATATCAGGTTTATAAAAATTCATTAGGATGATTGTTAATTTGATTAACGGTGAAAAGTTTACAAAACATTTACATTTAATGATTTTACACTGTTCCTTAAATATCAAAGCGAAATCTTAAAATTAAAAAAACAACATATCATTTGAGTTGTTTTCGATTTAAATAAATATATAGATTATATTTATCTTAAAATTGAGGCACCACAAAATTTAATTATATTCAATTCTAATTGTTTATTCTAAACTTTCAAATCGTACTTGCAGCTATCGATTTCTCTGAGATGAGAGAAAAAAAAAGTGACATAACAAAACGTTAACACATAATTAATAGTTTTCATAGCTCAATAATCTAGCATTAATACATACATAAAAATTAATAATTAAAAAATTAATTGCACAAAAGTAATGTTAATGTCCTCACCAAAAATTTATTTAAGAACAAATTTAGAAAACAATAAAAGAATTTCCTCAATCTCTTTTAAGCTTCTTAGAAAAATAGAAAAAATTTATAAAATGTTTTCTTAATTCTCGGAGTTTGTTTCTAAATATCGTTTCGTTTGTGAACATTATGTCTACTGGAAAGTTCTCTCCGCGAAAGTACAAGCCTCATTTTACAGTAATACACTATAACAGCAATACGTCTCATCATCATCGAAATATAACTGGGCGCCTGGGGCCGTTAGCGGCCTTTTCCCCATTCATCTTGTATTTAATCTTTAAGGTGGTTCTTTCTGGTAATTGGAATAAAAGGAAATCAAATATTTTGTATTTTAGTTAAAATTATGTCACTACAAAAATGAGCTGCAATCGGCCTGAGGTTTATGTCTTCTCTTAAGTTTTCGAAAGTAAAAATTTCGTTGAATCCTGCGGTGTCACAATATATGGTCTTTTCAAAAAATCTGAAGTTTTGCTTTGCAATGTGATGATCTAAAAAATCTATGTTGAGGTCGCTATGTATGTTTTTATTGCGGATAAACCATCTTGCTTTTGTTATTTTCCTGAGGATTTTGTTCTGGCATATTTTGAGTTTTTTAAGGAGTGATGTAGAGATGTTGCACCAAGCTAGCAATACGTCTCATTCTACAGTATTTCATAATGTAATTTAAGGTCTCTTTAACTTATTGGTAATGCCTAACTTAAATAAGTAAGCATATATGGCGCAAAAGCGCACGTGCAATGCCCCCCCCCCCCAAAAAAAAGACCACCCTGAATAACTTTTGATCTAATGATCGGACCTACGCGTTTGGCACAATCTTAATGGTTCGAGGGGGTGACCTCAAATATGCTAGTGCAGTCGAAATTTTAAGTTACAAAAGCGTACTTTTTCTAAAAGAACATAACTTTTTTTTGTTGACGGATTCGATTTTTTGATGCCCAAAATAAAGGGCATAGCCGCAGTCCTAATAGTTTGGTTAGGAGACCGGACCGAAGTTTCAACATCTTAAAGTTAATTTTACTTTTTGCGTATTTCACCATATCTGGAGAACTTTGCTAAGTGATTCGAAAACGCTTCTCCACAGTTATAAAATTCGTTTATCTCAAGGAAATTCCATGCAGGAAGTAAATTTCAGTTATATTTATTATTTTATTTGATAATAGTCAAAAAAAAAAGTTTGAATTGTAAGGTACACAAATTTAAGCACATGGTAAAGGAAAAATACGCTTTTTTGAAAATCGAATTTTAAATATACGACTTTTTAAGAATTCAATTCTTCAGGAAACATTCCATAGATATCTCTGCAATTTTGTATTTTGTTAAGTTACATTCTTTAAAATGATGTTAAACATTTTATGCCTCATACAGTACCGCTCAAAAGTATCAGTACACATAGAAACTTATAAAAAAATGGCAAAATTCAAAGTGTCATAACTTCTTTAAAATGATCAAAAATGCTTCTGCTTTATTAGCTCATTTTGAAGCTTAAAATCTCTACTTTTATGCATTAATTTTTTGTGAAGTTTGACGCGATGTACGGGCACAAAGGGGTTAGATATTGTTAATTTTTATTATACCATTGAAAAATTTGGACTTCTAGCTTTCATTTAAAAAAAAAAAATTTCCAAAAAAAACATGTTTTTTGACCTCGTATCGAATTAAATAGTAAATGAATCGTAATCTTTTCAACATTAAACTTAATAAAATTTACATATACATTACTGGCAACTGTTCCGCTTCTTATGAAATATTTTATAGAGTGGTAAACAATTAAAGACGAAAGTTTTCAGAATATTTGGTAATTATCTAACGTATTAAAAACCTTGTCATCAGAGTGCTTGAAGAAAGTGGCGTTTCTTATAAACTATTTTTTATTTTATTTTAATTTTCAAATTACTTTTTTATAACCGTCGTTAAACAGCAGACCCAATTTTGGGTTTACGACTACTAATGTTGAACTCCGTAGCCATGTAATTTTGAACCTAATCGAGAAGACAAGGGAACTCCTGCATCAAGTATTGGGAGAAATTTGCTTTCGTGGAGGACTTTCTGATGGAACTAAGTTACAGGGAGAGGAAAACCACGAGAACCTCCCACGGTTTGCTTGACGGTAAGGGGACTCCAACCCATGATCCATCTACCACTGATTATATTTCACGTCAGCACTACAAGTCGGTTGCGGAATTCGTATCCCAGCCATTCATGGGATTCGAATTTGGTTCACCTCATATGAAGGCGAATGCTCTATTGACTATTGATCGCGGCTCTTTATGACTTCTCATATGAAGGCGAATGCTCTATTGACTATTGATCGCGGTTCTTTATGACTTCTCATATGAAGGCGAATGCTCTATTGACTATTGATCGCGGCTCTTTATGACTTGTCATATGAAGGCGAATGCTCTATTGACTATTGATCGCGGCTCTTTATGACTTTTTGAAACATTTACAAACAGTGGTGTGGAAATAACTATCAAAATTTCAAAACAAAAATTACTATGTAAAAACCAAAAACGTAGTTACCACTTAAATAAAATTTCACAAAAAGATTAGAAAATTGGAAGTTTTGTATGTTATTCCTTTTAAAAATATCATTTGCCAAAAAAATGCCCATAGGAAACTAAAAAACTAATAAAATTTTTATGCAAACATTTGGAATATAAACTGCTTTATCTTTCTAAATTGATATTCTTACAGAGATGCCAACTTGCTCCAGACTGCAAATATATATTTTGAAGTGGTAGTTAATCAATTGTGATTTTTGGTTTAATTAATTCAATTTAGTAGATTTTTATCCACCACTATTTCTAAGTAATTTGTAGGCTTATGTAATTCGCCACTTTTTAGTACTTATGTCATGCAATACCTTTTAAAAAGCAAGCAAGAGTCAAATATTTGCAAAATTTACTTTGTTTACCGTTTTTTTTAAAATTATTTTGGCGTGTCCGGAGCAGTTGGCATCTTTGTTCTTAGAATAGAAATATCTTCGTAGATATTCTTTACAAATACATATATATTTAGATTAAGAATGTAAAGAAGAGAGTTTTCGAATATTGCTCTAAAAATCTTGCTACCTGTCTTTAGCGTTTTGAGAACGCTTGAAACTGTAGGGATAAATGTATTTCGTTAGGGTAGAACAATTCAAGACTAAGTTACTTCCTAATTTTATAAAAAGTTCTAATTAAAAAATCATGTAGTTTTGAATATGTTTGTAAGGAAACATTAGGCCTAACTCACTTGCGCATGGCTGCCAAATCTCCAAGCTTTTAAAGAAAATTTCTTGCAGTGGTATATGTTTTTCTCTTGTAGTGAGGCTTTCAAAACGTTGGTAAACGAACATCAAATGAAGAGCCCGGCATTAAAAATAAAATGCTGTGATGAGACGCCATCGCTTCTTTAGGAGCAAAGTGGGAAAGGAGGGAAGGTGGAATTAAAAGTGAAGCAAAGGCATGATGGTTAATGTGGGAATGTGTTCGTCACGAGGCTGACTCTGTATTTATTCAAGACCTTGTTTTTTCCACAAATTTAATGTTCTTGACGAGCCTGTTTCTGCCCAACTTAAATTTTATGTTGACTTTTGGAAATATTTTGACTTTTGGAAAAGTTAGAGAAGAAGGAAGTTACACCTAAAGGCGAAATGACAAAGGAGCAATGATGAAATCACACGTGTCGGTCATAGAAGTCGACAAACAGGCGTAATTAATATATATATATATATATATATATATATATATATATATATATATATATATATATATATATATATATATATATATATATATATATATATATATATATATATATATATATATATATATATATATATATATATATATATATATATATATATATATATATATAGTCCCGCAGTGGACTGATCATTAACATTAAGACACGGTCCCCAGCAGATCGCCGAAATCAAGCATTACTGGCTGCGGTCAGTGTGCGGGTACGTGACCACTTGGATCAGTCTGCGTAGGGACCGAGGGTTGCGGTATTGGTCCTCGTTAAACTGTTCTACCGTAAAGTGCACGACTTCGAGTGCAGGCCATCGGGTTACCGAAGCGGGGCTGCCATCCTCTCTGCGGAGGATCAAAATTGTGATGGTATGTCTTCGGATCATCCACAGTGATGTTTCCCAGACCGTCGCCAATAGCCCATTGAGCAGCTCTAGTGCAACTACAACATATATATATGAATATAAATTAAAAAAATGAAAAAGAGTATTTTAAAAGAAAATAGTTATTTTAAAAGAAAAAAGTTATTTTAAAAAAATTCAAAAAATTTATGAAAAAAAAACCCGGAGAAACAAGGCAAGGAAAGTACATAATATCGTCATCAGCTTACATGATTATATCTGAAAAAAATTCTCTCCAATACTGTATTAATCAAGCCAAAGTGAAATATATGAATACAACAGTAAGAGGAGCGCCAAAAACTGAAACGAAAATAGAACTTAAGAACTTATACTCAGCAAAAAATGTATTATAAGGCAAAAAAATGCAAAATAAAACAATCAAGCAAAACATATAAAATAAAAAAATCATGAAAATGCAGAATGAAAAACAAAATGTAATATACACAGCGAGTAGTGAATTCAAATGTACTCACACTTACCGACATTTTTAGAAAATAATTTAAAATGTTTTCGTAACAAGAAGAGTTCGTCTATTTGTTTTTCCGATAAATAAAAATTATTTCAATTTCTTTTAATTCCACTCATTTGAATAAAAAATGGTATTTAAATAAATGTGTCTTGAAATATTAGAATTCCATGTAATTGATTTACTTAAATTAAATTAAAATCATTTCTTTTATCGTATAAATCAACAATGCAGATATTTTCTTCATTTTTAATACTCGAATCCCAAAAAATTAAAATTAATATCATCGTCAAGGATTACGAAGCAAGATTAACTCCACGGGGTCAATATTATTTAACGAATTTGCATAATTCTGAAAATTAAAGATAATTAAATCATCAACAAATCTAAAAACAAATTTAATGTTAGGAGTATAATTTTTTTCACAATAGTGTAAAAATAATTTAGCCAAGAGTGATAGTGATGAATAATTAGATCCTTGTTGTATTCCATCAATTTAAGCAAAACTATTTTTTCCATTGTAAAGATATTAATTAAAAAGACAAAAATTAATTAGAATTTCCCAATAATTAAAATCGCAATTAAGGATGTTTTTATAATCATTGTGATAACTCAAAAGAACATCTTTTTTTAGAAAGGGTAATGCTACACTATCTTTTCAAAAGTATCCGCACACACCATGGTATGGACATAGAGCTTCCCGAGGAGCATATTAACATGATGTTGGTTCCCTTTTTAGATAGATGACATCCTGTACACGTCTGGAAAGACTTATTCCTCCAGTGTTTGATAGGTATTGACTCTTGTATTGCAATAATTTCCGCGTGGTGCTGATTTGCCAAGTCCAGCAACTGATCAAGTGTCACTCTTGTGGCTGCCGTACATAGTCCATTTATATTACATTGCAATAGTAGTCACTCGATCCCAACGTCACGTTGCAGGCCTTAAAGTCTATCCACCCTGCTCTAAGTGCAATGTGAACCAGCCTGCTCCTGCCCACATCCTATTGTGTATTGGCTGCCAGAAGAGCCACCTGGTCTCCAACCCTGCTGCAATAGTACGTAGCTTTGGGAGCCTTTTGGATGAGTTCATGGACTTGATTTAATGCTTCTGTTGGTCAAGTGGGCATAAGCAACAACAAAAACAACAACATTTAAATAGTGAGAGAAAATGGTGGCAGGTTTAGTTAGTTAAGAATTAGACCCATAAGTGATTGTTATGAACCAGGGAAGGGCAAACTACTGCCTCGGACCAAGATTTTATCAGGCCCGCGAGTAGAATTTTAACTTGCCGATCAGTGGCAAATATAAACAATATACATCCATTTTCTTATCTACTTTGTTTAAAGCTATTTTTGTTCTTTATTTTTTTAACAAAGTATTGATGACATTTTTACTTTCTCTATTTCTCTTCTGCAAAACATAATTGATGGAAATAGCTAGCACAAACAGCTTCAATACTTAAAATTTTGAAAGCAGAAGTTCTTTATGGAATAGCAGTAGATTGGCGTTATCTGAAGCAGTTGTTTTTAAATATGCCATAGTTTCAGTTTTACAAACCATTATTAAAAGCTACGTTCCCAAATTTAATATCTCATGCCCAGAAAATCAGTGCTATGTTTGCTTCATATGTGAACAAGTGTTTTCAACTATGAGCCTTAAAAAAAATCAATTCTGAAGTAGACTAACAAGCAAACATTTAGCCTCGTTCCTTAAAATAAGTATATCTCACTTGGAACCTCAATGTAAGGAACTTTTAAAAAGGAAATCGCGCTTTCATCCATCTCATTGAATATTTAAATTAAAACTTGTACATCTTTTTATTTTTATTTTAGAAGTATTTACTTAGTCCACCAATCTTTTTTCCCTCGATTTTTTGCCCTCGACCAAAAAAGTTTGTCCATCCCTGTTCTAAACGTAATAGGAATTTTATGAAAGTTTGGACTTATTATTAAGTATGAAAATTGTATATTATTAGTTTTAATTTTAAAACTCTCTTACATTAAGCTAATTATTTTAATGGTAATATTATTATTTAAATTACAAAGCTTAAAATTGTTACTATTATTTAACTTCTAATTTAAAAGTTAAATATAGAATTTTTTACAAAAAATTTAGTAAATATTATTAGCTTTGTCTATGGGGGTAATTATAATATTTTTCTTATCGTTGCTTATTTGATTGATCAATTTTGGAAAAATTCTGGAATTCTAACTGTTATTCAAATTTTATTTATTAATAAAAATAAAGTTTTTAAAGTATTGCCCCTTTCGATTTCCCTGTTAACGATTTGTTAAAGTTTTACAAAATTTATTGAGATCATCAAGAAAGTATTTTAGAATATTTTTAACTGATACATGATAAATGAGTCTAAATTTTGTGTCTTTTAACATTACATTTCTTAGTTTTAAGATTTCTATAACATTTAAAATTACCTGTAATAATATGCATATGATGTTTATCAACAAACTCAAAATATTTCTCTTCTTCACTGTAACATTCATAATCAGACATATTAATTTTCCATTAATTTTAATAATATCATTATAATAAATTCTACCATGAGTTTTATCATATTAATAGCTTATGTTAAACTCTTTTAATCTTTTGATGGGAACAAATTTTTTAAATTTCTACAAATATAAGATTTAATCAAATCAAAAATAGGGTTTTGAAAGGTAATAACAAAATATAAACTACCCGAATTCATTTGGTGAAGTTTTACTTATTTTGGCTTTTACAAGATCGAAACAAAAAATTTTGAAGTGTAAATTAGCAAAAGAAAAGTTGTTAATAGTTAATAAGATCTTAAAGCTTATAAATATCATTATTTCAAATTGAGAAAACAATATTTTTTCCCTGATTATATATATATATATATATATATATATATATATATATATATATATATATATATATATATATATATATATATATATATATATATATATATATATATATATATATATATATATATATATATATATATATATATATATATATATATATATATATATATATATATATATATATATATATATGTATATATATATATATATATATATGTATATATATATATATATATATATATATATGTATATATATGTATATATATATATATGTATATATATATATATATATATATATATATATATATATATATGTATATATATGTATATATATATATATATATATATATATATATATATATATATATATATATATATATATATATATATATATATATATATGTATATATATGTATATATATATATATATATATATATATATATATATATATATATATATATATATATATATATATATATATATACATCAGGATAGAAATTGTGTAGGAAATTATACAAAGAAATATCGTCATACCCCGCTAAGGGCGCTTTTGAGCAGGCCATAGAAGGAAAGCGCCCCTAGGAGCGTCCGAGGACATTTTCAGGCGTGGGTTCCTATGCAATGTCATCTGAAAGAAATCTGTAGCTTCAAGAGCAAAACTAATTTCAGATTTTAAATCTCAACACCCGAATTAGGCAAGAATTATTACTTGTATACACGCAACAAAACATTTGTTCCCCAGTGTTAATTTTTTTCAAAAAGAATAAAATCAAGTTTAAAGATTTGCATTTTATTCAACAATACAAAATAAAAAGTGTATTTTAGAAGTACACATTAAAAATAATAATAACATAAATAAATACACGGATACTATTGTATATAAATAAAATTTTTACTTAAGAATTTTACATGACATTTTAAAAGAATATGATTGTCATATGAAATTATAAAAAAATGTTGAATTCTTGCTGCCGTATTTTATAAGTATTATTGAATGATGTTTTGAAATAAATTCAACATTTTAATAATTTCATAACTATATTTAGTTAAATATCATTATACATTTTCTATACATATAATGAAACAAATATTCACTTTAAATTTTTCTAATACTCTAAAAATGTATACATTTATAACAACACAGATGAATGGAAATGGGACTTTATATGTTTTATTAATGATAAAATATGTTGAAAATAAAGTAGTAAGCTTTTGTTTTATAATCCAGACAATAAGATAAATAATGAGAAAAAAAATTGAAATAAAAAAATTGTAACATAAATATTTTATTCATACTATAATAATTTCTACATCGTTTTTTAATCCATAAAAAATAAAAATAAAGCATTACTCATAAAAGCATATGTAGCATGCGTTACAACATTTTATTTTTTATATGTTGTTTTTATAGTAACAGTAAAGGTTGAGAAAGTGTTCTTAAGAATTTACAACTAAAAAACTTTATATGTTTTAACATTCCACAAATTTTAATTTCCTGAAATAAAGTTAATTTGCACTTGTTACAATGTTTCAGAATCTGTTTAGTTAGAATCCTTCCCATGTAAAGAAAATTTGAATTATATGAAGATTAGTTTGCTGAAAATATTTAATGGGCTTCAATTAAAATTCATTTCAGAACTCTGCCTGCCCTTTTCCCCTTTCAATATTAACTTGTATTTCCTAATCGGTAATTATATAAGAGTCTACAATAAAATTTAGAATTAAACGTGATAATTTCAAAAGGTATTTAAATTGTTTGTAGTGTAAAACCATGTCTTCTAACCAGTATTTGTAATTGTAATTCGTAAATTTACCCTCATAGTATAAACAGCTTTTAATATAAATTGCCAATGTTGTCATAAGAAGTAAAATTTTTGGTAAATTGCCGTAGATTTACCAAGACACTAGAATCTATAATTAATTTCAAGTACAGTGCTAAAAAAAAAGGACCAACCAGAATAACTTTTGATCTAATGATCGGATCTTAACGTTTTAAGACTCAATCGTAATGGTTCAAGGAGGTGAACTCAAAAATGCTAATTAATTTGTGCATACGATATTTTATATTACGAAATAAGACCCATAAATATACTTTCTCTGAATAAACATACCCTTTTTTCGACGTATTAGGATTTTTGACCCTCAAAATACTGGGGTAGCCGAAATCTGAAAAACATGATCTCAGTAGTTTTTAGTGGTCAAAATTTACGACCCCTTTATGTTAATTTTACTTTTTGAGTATTTTGCCATATCTTGATAATTTTTTAAGCGAATTGAAATTTTTTTGCACACAGTTATAAAATTCGTTTACCCACGGACAACCCCTTGCTAAAAATAGCTTTTATTAAATATTTAGTATTTTTTATTAGTTTATTTATTTTATTAGTTTATTAGTTTATTTAAAGAATGCAATTCCACGTGTTAATATACAAAATTTGATTGTAATTGGTCGAATAGTTCCTGATAAATTGAATTTTTTAAAAATTCTTATTTTTAAAATTCGATTTCTCTGGAACTATATTTTGGGGGTTTAGAAATTCGAATAAATCGAAAAGAAATGTTTATTCAGAGAAAGTACATTTTTGTGTTTCATTTTTTTACTTCAAATATCGCCTGCACTATCTAACTGATAACATATTTAAAGTTACCGCTTTGAATCATTTTTTGATCATCCTGTTATATCCCTTGAACTGTACATCCTGTTATTTCTCAAATTTAAAGGAAAATTTGGAGCTAAGCAACCTAATTTAGTATTCTTAAGAAAAAATTAAATTAAAATAAAATAAAAATATATATTATTGAAAGCTTTCAATTCAAGAGAAAATTTTTTGACGTTTTAAGCAATAAATTTATTATTTCCTTTTTATATTTTTGGATGGAGAATTTGAAGAGATTTATGTAATTGTTTATGTAGTGGATCCTTATTTAACAAAATCTTGTGTTTTAACATTTTCAATATAAGTCAAATATATAAATATAAATAAAATAATTATTAGAGTGTCCTTACATTTTATGATACAATTAGATAATTAACTAAATTTTCATAAGTAACAATATTAGTATTCATTGACTAATAATCAACCTGTAGATAGGATCAACTCCTAACTATATTTTTGTTCAGCGGTAGCGACCCCAACCAAGTGCAATGCAATAATTATTTTAGAAAACTTAGAAACGAGGAAAAACTTCGAATTAATATATATTTTGTTTCGTGTTTGAACTTTTACCTGCTTTATCATGCTCTCGATTGATAGCTGCTTATTGAGAAGTCTATCCACCTATAGCTGTTTATTGAGAAGTCTATTGAGACATAGCTGTTTATCGAGAAGTCTATTGGCATATAACTGTTTATTGAAAAGTCTATTGAGATAAGGCTCTTTTTGGGGAAGTCTATTGAGATATAGCTTTTTATTGAGAAGGTTGAATTGATACCGCTGTTTATTGAAAAGTTTGAAGAGAAATAACTGTTTACTGAGAAGTCTATTGAGATATAGCTGTTTATTGAGATATAGTTGCTTATTGGGAAGTCTATTCACTTTTAGCTGTTTATTGAGAAGCCTATTGAGATATAGCTGTTGATGGAGAAGTCGATTGAGATATATAACTGCTTATTGAGAAGTCTATTGAGATATTGAGATATAGACCTTTTAAGAAGTCTATTAATTACTGTTTACTGAGGTTTCTATTGAGATATCTTTTTATTGAGAAGTTTGAAGCGATATAGTTGTTTATTGAGAAGTCTATTTATCTATAGCTGCTTATTGAAAAAACGATTTCGGAAAAGATAATGAGTACTTCAAAACAATATTGAAAAAAGGCTACTGCTACATTATATCTAAAAATGTAACACTATGTTATTTATTTATTTGTTGAAAGTTTTACATTTATGTTGAAGCAAAATCACGAGAGACTGGAACTTAACGATTTAGAGTGACGCCATAAGTGTTCATAAAATTATATTTGAACACATACCTCTTAAGACGCATTTCTAATAAATGTTCAATTTTTTTTCAATTTTATTTTTAATAGATTGTATGTATTTATTCTTAGCGAATAAAATGTTACAGGTACTTCGTTTATTTAAATATAAATAACTGATTTTGTGATTCAGTATTTTTTGAGCAACGAGTGAAATAACTAAGGAAAAGAACATAGAACTTAAAATTTTTATAACCTAATACTTTTATTTTAACCATTTACATGCCGGACTCTTATTTAACATTAATGAAAACAGTGCCGTTGTAAAAACGAGTGGCATATGGTTTGTTTATAAATTAAATGGAAACTTAATTCAAAAATTTCTCGTTAGGTTTTAAAACACAATGAATGCTTGATTTTTGATAATTTATATTATTAATATTATTATGATAATTATGATTTTGATATATATATTATATTGATTATATAATTATGATTGATTATATTATTATGATTGATTATATTATGATATTCATTATAATATTATATTGATTATATTATTATATTGATTATATTATTATATTCATTATATTATTATGATTGATTATATTATTATATTCATTATATTATTATATTGATTATATTATTATATTGATTATATTATAATGTTAATTATATTATTATGATTGATTGTATATATTATTATATTGATTATATTATTATGATTTTGATAATTTAGTATTATTAAAATATCTTTGTGGATAAGAATGTTCAGCTTCTCCAGTTGTGAAAGCTAAGAAGGAAAGATTTAAGTTACCGAGTTTTAAATTTTGAAAAAGAGGTATGTTCTGAAAATGGACCATTGGTGTTTAAATCGTTAAACTGGTTGGCTTTTAAACGGTTATCGTTAAAAAAAGGTTTAAAATGAGCTTAATTAATTTTATTCACAAATAACATACACTATAATTGTAATGCAAGAACTCATAACTTAGATTTAAACCTTTTCTGATTTGCTTTTCTTTAAAATTTTGAAAAAGAGGTATGGAACATAGCCGTTTAAACCGGTTATCTTTAAAGAATTATTAAAATGAACTGAATTAATTTTAACAACAAATAACAGACACTATAATTGCAATGTAAGAACTTATAGCTTGTTTTTATACCTTTTCTGGTTTGCTTTTCTTTAAAATTTTGAAAAAGAGATATGTTCTAAAAATGGAACATAGACATTTAAATGGTTAAACCAGTTATCTTTAAAGAATTCTTGAAAGGAACTGAATTAATTTTAACCACAAATAATAGACACTATAATTCTAATGTAAGAACTTATAACTTAGATTTACACCTTTTTTCGGTTTGATTTTCTTTAAAATTTTGAAAAAGGGGCATGTTCTAAAAATGAATCATAGGGGTTTAAATGGTTAAACCGGTTATCTTTAAATAATTCTCAAAATGAACTGAATTAATTTTAACCACATATAACAGACACTATAATTGTAATGTAAGAACTCATAACTTAGATTTAATACTTTTCTGGTAAGCTTTTCTTTAAAATTTAAATGACTGAAGCTAAAGTATATCAGAGACAAATTTTTTGCTTTCAACTTTGTTTATTTGTGGCCTGTTTCTGTCTCGCAATAAAGATTATTAAAAATATGTTAAGAGCTGAAGATTTTTGAAACATTAATCATAAAACTTACAAAATACGTATGGACAATGCATTTTGTGAAGAAATAAATGTACTATGTTTGTGTGTTTTAATGGAAGAGCTACTGTTTATGAAGATATTATTTCAACTATCGATAAAGAAAAACAAACTATAACATACGTGGTTGCTAGAAACTCATAAAATTACATTTTAATTGTACGTTTAAAATTTGTTTTGAAGGAATTTTGTTGGTGGTATAATCAGTAGATCTATTTTTGTTTCAGTCCGGTAACCATATGAAATTAGAAAATTGAAAATGATTGAAAATCAAAATCAACGAAACAGCATTTGCAAGACATCTGTAATTATGAAAAAAGTACATAAGAATTACTCCTTCTTTCCCAAATTAGTTGCTACATTTGAATATTTTCTTACTGATTACTGATACTGATGTTTTTACGATTATGTTTGAACAATTTTCAGAGACTTCAGGGTAATTTGCTATCAATAAACAACATTTACTTACTAAGCATTACATCCTTCCCGTTTATAATCAGTACCAAGCTAGTTAAAAAAATTAGACCTTCTTAGCAATGACTAATAAATGCTGAATAAATTTTGAACACAAATCGTACTTATATCTTGACATAAATAATATTTTATCTACACATTGCAACAACTCGGCATTATGCAAGATCTTACATTGCTTAAAATGGTTATTTGTAAGTGTGGCTTGACAAAAGTATGTTTCTTATCATGTTCAAAAGCTGTGATACTGTTATTTGTTATTAAAATCTCCCATCTAAAGTTATAATGAGGAATAACAAAAGAGAAATAAGTTTTCCAAACCCAAAATCAACTGCTTTATTTCGTTACCGAAATTTTTTATGCTAAAGTATTTTTTTCCAAAAATTAATTAATAATGAAGTACTTTTTTGTTGCTATTATTACGAATTTGTAGTTGGATCCTTAAAATAAAGATATTAAAGATTGTAATCGTTAAACTAGTTTATGAACGATATAAACGTATAAGTTTGAATCTGAAGCATATTTAATTTTTTCGACTGTAAGCAAAAATCAAAAATGAATAAATAAATAAATAGAATATAAGAATGAATAAATAAGTGGGAATGTTTCTATAGCACCAAATTATTCCTTGCTTAACTAAAGATTAATTCATCCAATAATTTCAAAATAGTAGAAATTTCAGTTTAAAGAAAACTTTATAAACCATTTTTTTTGTAAGTAAAAAAATTAAATAGTTGAATATGAATTTTCTTACATTGTCAAATCATTTCCGGCGCAAACCATTTTTTTCTCTCAATAAATTCGTCCTAAAGATTATTTCGTTCATTATTGTCATAATTGCAGTAAGTTTAGTAGAGAAATAAACTTAACTTTAATTTTATTATGCAGATATAGTTTCGAATATATTGAAGATAGATCTCCAAAATATTTTGCACCCAAACAATTTTTGCGAGCGTTAAATTTGACATTTGTTAATAAATCGAACTTCAAGACTCATTGTTGAGTATGGAGTATGTTGCTTGATATTTTTAATTAGGCAAATTCAGAATAAAAATTAGCAACTACAAGTTAACTTCAATTTGTATAATTTCCTATGACACTAATTTCTTTTTTTAGCCATTACTTTTCATTAGATATACTAAAGATCAATAAACTTTATTTCTTTGGCACAACATTACATACTGTAAGTTCTACAGCACTGCCAAGTTAACTTGACGCAAAATATATACTGTCTACATTTGTGAACAAAATTACTCAACTTAAATTATAGTTCGAGAAAAAGTGGAAAAACATATTTTCATACGTAATTTACGAAACATGTTTCAAGTTAACCCTTTGATGGCAGACTTTTTATTAAATTTATTTTTAATGCTTTTTGAATTTTTTGTTTTGATTTAGGTCAAAATGAGTGAAAAATATTATATTTAGCATTTTAATAATTTATGGGTACAAAAAACAGCATGAGACATTGGTGTATTTTTCTTCATTTAAAATACAATCTTCCAAACACGACTCACTTTAAAACAATAAATGTTTTCAAATTTGCACTTATTTTCAATTATTTAAGACTAAGAGAGACAGATATTGATCATTGAACTTTCTTCAATTTACAAAACGATTATTGGTAAATTTTTGAATATAAATGAAAAAAATTTAAACTACTTTTTTTGGATTTTATGATCGACTTTTTTTTGGATAATATAAATTTATTTAGATTTTGGATTTATTTTATACAAATACAATACTGATAATCTAACGGCTTTTTTAATAGCTATGAGACAATTTTTATAATTAAGATATGAAACGTCAGAAAAAATAACAAAAGGGACACCGGTGTCTCATCTGCGCCAAAGAGTTAACTTTATGCCGATCAAAACGTATAATAAAATGACTAGAATATGAATCACATGATGAACATCAATTGAATTACCGAACTATCTTAATAATAAGATATTATAATCATGGTGAATCACAAGGGATAAATCCTGGAAGAAAATTCATCCTTAAAAAATTTCCTGCATTCCGTTATTTCGGCAATCCTTTGTCTTGAATCAATTACTAATCCTCAACGTTTACTTCAAATAAAAAGATTCCTCTGGACCATCTATGAGCTCGAGTGTTTCGTGATGTTTCGGGTGTTGATGATTTCGTGGGTGCTCGTGATGCTTCGAGTGTTCGGGGTTCTTCGTGTGATGTTCGTGATGTTTCGGATGGTGGTGAACTGAGATTCGGCCTTTCCAATCGCAGAAGGTGTCAGACGAGTTGCATACCCCACATGAGCAAGATTCAGCATCGTAGTATTCGTAAAATCGTAATTCTTCGTCAGCACCGGGATCACAGTTGCGTAATTCTACCCTCCTCAGCTTCCTTCTTTCATGCATGCACACGGGATGCACGGATATCTTGTAAGGAAATCTCCAGTCTGGTATCTGCAATGTTATACTAGTATCAGTTATTGTTTATGCCATACAAGTATCAGTATGAAATGTCATAATACTATCAGTTATTGTTTATGTCATACTAGTATCAATATGCAATGTCATACTAGTAACAGCATGTAATGTCATACTAGTATCAGTATGTAAAGTCATACTAGTATCAGTTATTGTTTATGTCATACTAGTATCAATATGTAATGTCATGCTAGTATCAGTTATTGTTTATGTCATACTAGTATCAGCATGTAATGTCATACTAGTATCAGTATGTAAAGTCATACTAGTATCAGTATGTGATGTCATACTAATATCAGTATGTAATGTCATACTAGTATCAGTATGTAATGTCATACTAGTATCAGTATGTGATGTCATACTAATATCAGTATGTAATGTCATACTAGTATCAATATGCAATGTCATACTAGTATCAGCATGTAATGTCATACTAGTATCAGTATGTAAAGTCATACTAGTATCAGTATGTGATGTCATACTAGTATCAGTATGTAATGTCATGCTAGTATCAGTTATTGTTTATGTCATACTAGTATCAGCATGTAATGTCGCACTAGTATCAGTATGTAAAGTCATACTAGTATCAGTATGTGATGTCATACTAATATCAGTATGTAATGTCATACTAGTATCAGTTATTGTTTATGTCATACTAGTATCAAACTAGTATCAGTATGTAATGTCATACTAGTATAATACTAGTATCAGTTATTGTTTATGTCATACTAGTATCAAACTAGTATCAGTATGTAATGTCATACTAGTATAATACTAGTATCAGTATGTAATGTCACACTAGTATCAGTATGTAATGTCATACTAGTATCAGTATGTAATGTCATACTAGTATCAGTATGTAATGTCATACGAGTATAATACTAGCATCAGTATGTAATGTCACACTAGTATCAGTATGTAATGTCATACTAGTATCAGTATGTAATGTCATACTAGTATCAGTATGTAATGTCATACTAGTATCAGTATTTAATGTCATACTAGTATCAAACTAGTATTAGTATGTACTGTCATACTAGTATCAGTAATTTTAGTCATATAAAGTTTAAAATGTACACTAGAAGATATTTTTTTGTTTTGTTGCATGAGAGTTTTGGATGGATCTTTGATATTTCTGCCTCGCTGAATTCAAATTTGCAATCGGTTTTTCTCGACAGGATACATTTTTCATATGCAATTCAGTAATGTTTTCCTAACCAGGATTTTATAAAATTCACTCGAGTAAATTTTAAAATGTATATAATGTGTCCCCACTTTTCCGCAACGTAGGCAGTGGTAGGAAGAAGGCAATAATATATTTCAGTTTATGATGAGATACGTTAAGGTCATATGTTTCGTGTCTTAAGTATAATTGTATAAGCTTAAAAGGAGCAGACAAGTGCATATGCACGTACCTCACTTCTCTGGTAAGTAGGATGTGGTGGTAAAAAGATTCATTTTATGAGCGATACCTTAGGGTCACTTATTTTGTATCTTAAGTATAATATTCAAAAGAGTAGACAAGTGTATGTATATAGAACTTTATGTTCTTCATGAACTTGCGTCAGACAAAAAACAAATTAAACTAAAAGTGCCATTTTTAAAAATGTCTATTGATTTTCGAAAAAAAAACTTATTTCAGATCCTAATCTCCACACTCAAAGATCATTGAAATATCTCATGCAACAGAAAAGTAAGATCAAGTACTTCTATAAATGCAACAAAACATTTGCTCCCCAGTGTTATCAGTAAAATGCAAAACAATTATTGCATCTTGTTTTCATCTTAAACTATCTGAAACTTTTCTGGTGGATTTTTTATTTAGCAAGTTTGGTAAAACTTTTTTACATTTATATCTTTCTTTCAAATATTTTTTAAAAATAAGAAGTAGGAAAAATGTATTCCACAGTGTTATCAGTACATAACATAAGTTATACTGATGTAAAATAAATAAGAATTAAATACCAGCACATTTATGAAGCAAACATTAACTATGCATATTTTAGCAACACACTGAAGGTGAATGAAAACATGATGACAAACTTTAATACAATATATATGTATAAAATGAGAGGGTTTTAATGCGTTGTAATTACAAAGTATAGGCAAGTTTGGTAAAACTTTTTTACATTTATATCTTTCTTTCAAATATTTTTTAAAAATAAGAAGTAGGAAAAATGTATTCCACAGTGTTATCAGTACATAACATAAGTTATACTGATGTAAAATAAATAAGAATTAAATACCAGCACATTTATGAAGCAAACATTAACTATGCATATTTTAGCAACACACTGAAGGTGAATGAAAACATGATGACAAACTTTAATACAATATATATGTATAAAATGAGAGGGTTTTAATGCGTTGTAATTACAAAGTATAGGTAGCACACATATAATCCTCCATTCTTAGAATGAGCTTTATTTAAATTCATCTGAAAATAATATTTTTTAATATAGTAAGTAAGTGAGGTAATTGATTTTGCTAATCCTCAAAAAACGTAATAAAATAATATTGCTGATATAAAGAATACTGTTTAAAGAAAATATTTCAATATTTAAAATAAAACGAAAACATAAAAAAAAATATTGTAATTATCTTTGGTAACCCTAACGAACTGGATAAAATGAGCAAGTTAAGATATTTGAACCAGTTATTCAAGTTGTCTTCTGCATTGGTTCTAGTAACATATATGTAATCTAATCTTTTATAAAGATTAGGACATAAGAGTAGATTTTAGAAAACTAAGAACAACCGATGAAATTTTAGAAAACTTAGGGCATAGGAGGGAATTTCAGAAAACTAAGAGCATACAATGAAATTTCGTAACACTTAGTACGTAAAAGGAAATTTTATAAAACTAAGAACAAACGATGAAATTTTAGAAAACTAAGGACATAACGATGAAATTTTATGAAACTTAGAACAAACAATGAAATTTCAGAAAACTAAGGACGTATGATGACATTTTAGAACACTTACACACATGATGAAATATGAAAAAAGTTTCGTTTTATGTTTTTTCCCAGAAAAGAAAATGAACATCTAAGGAGTAGAGATTTGCAAGAAGTGAAGAGTTACAACAACTTCGCACAAGAGTTAACAATACATAACAACAAGCATAAAATTAGCAGAATTATCAGAACTCGTCAGAGTTCTTTTGTAAAGAATAATATTTTAATCATGATTTAAAAAAAAAGTGAAAATAATATACGAGAGTAATATGAAACTCTAGCAGAAGATAAGCATTTTCAACTATTGCATGCTGCAGGCATTTATTTACAATACGGAAACTTGGATTCTCGATGGCAAATCTATAGAAAAAGTCAGAATAACTGAAAGAAATATGGATAGGTGTTTGCTTGTAAAGGCAAGAAAGGTTCGAGAAAGAGTGACACAGATAAGACTGCATTAAAAAGTTTCAGAGAATTTAGATTTTCTATTTAAGGAATTAGGCCCTTAAAATTGCAGTGAGCTGACCACACAGCTGGTAAAACTAACTATCACTGGATTTTATACTCGGGTTATAAAACGATCATGGGACCACAAATAAGATGATGAAATATAATTAAAAAAAAATAATAAATACAACAGCAGATGTACAGCAAATCGAAATCTTTGGAAAGGTTTGGAGAAGATCTTCATATAGCTGAAGACAATTAGAGATTAGAGATAGTAGCTAAAAGCTATTATAGAGACATAACTTCATGCCACATCATATTTTTCTTCAAGGGACTATTATTCTCATGAAACCAAACGATCAAGAAAGTGACCCCTCACAAGGTGGTCAAATAAAATTAACCCTATGCGAAATAGCCAATTTTAGTCAGTCAACACATTAGTAATTGCGACCACAGTCAGGGCATTCTTCATTTCATGAAGGGATACTTTTTTCTGTCTGTTGCTTAAAAAATTGCTCTGCAAAGGATAAAAAAGGCAGTTAGTGAGTGGAAAGCAGATCAAATTGGAGAGGACTATCAGTTGATAGTAGGACTACCAACTACTAAGCTTTTGCTTAAAATATTTTATAGAGAGGTAGACAATTAAAAATTAAAGCTTTCAGAATTTTTGTAGTTTTAACCAAAATTTTAAAAGCCTTTTCGCGAGAGTGCGCATGCTTTTTAAGTATCTACTACTATATTCAATATTTTTCAAAGATTGCGGCAATTGGTAGCTATGAAAGAGGCGTCTCATGTAAAGCTGTGAGTCTTTTAGATGTAGTGGTGTAACTATAAACTATAACTTTAAATCAAATTTATAAAAATTAAGAATAATAAATTGAAACATAAACTTAGCTACCACTAGAAGAAATTTTCCCAAACAGACTAAAAAAGTTGGCAGCCCTGTAATAGTGCACTGATAATTGTTGAAGATGATCACAATGCAGATGACAACTTCATATGTTATCATACCTTTCAGTATAGCTCGTTCACCAGGAGTTGGCACTTGGCTCCGCCTTCATCACGTGGTATGCGACGATACTATTTCGCTATTTTTGGGAGAAGGTTGTGAGCAAACTTGAACAATGTTGCTATTTGGCGATCGTTGGGCAAAAATATTTATTTCGCAAACTTTATGTGCATTTTTTTAACAATAAATATTTCATAAATTTGATTATATTTTGCACCATTTTTTATGATATTTCTTTCTTTTGAGTGAATAGTTTGTCCTTTATGAGACATTTCGCTGGGAGAACAGTAGGTTTTAAATTTAAACTATATTTAATTAGCAAGTGTAACAAAAGGTATAATAACAGATGATAAAGCAAAGTAAGTGACTGGAAAAGAATTCACTTTTTGTGTTTGGCGCAAATTAAGGGTTGTCTCAATTTCAACAACGGAGATATTTCTCTTCTAACTCCCGCGCTGAAATGAACTCTGCGTCCCAGGAGGTAGAGCCAAGTCTCAACTTCTGGTGAACGAACTATACTTTCCCATTAGCCGGGAGCAAATGTCGCCAATTGTGATCCAAACGCGAACCAAGTCGCCAAACGAAACGAGTGACAAAAACAGTCAACGGAATAAAAGTCGAAAACGTTAAACTATAAACAAATATTTATTAATAGTAAGCAAAACAAGTTTAACTATAAACAAACATAATTAATTATAAAGAAAACAGTTTTACCCAAAAAGAATGCTTATAATAATTGGTTGTAAGAAATTTGGCAGAATTCTACTTTATTTGGTCATTTTTCGCTTGCTCCAGGCTAACGGAAAAACAACTACTTTTCTTTAGTACTGAACATTGGAACAAACAGTGAAAAGTTGTTGAGCTAACTTAGAAAAAATTTTCTTACTTTTATACTACTTTAAACATAGTCAGTTCTAGGTAATAATATACATTAGTTTTGCATATTACTTTTACATTACTCTACCTCGAACGAATCACAGCGCCCCCAACAGGAGATGGCTCGAATAATATCCCAACATTGTCGTCCATCTCTATCTGTTCTAGTCGCTTTTAGAGTATATTCTCTCCTTAAACACGATAGCACTCCTTTTAAATTCCCGGAAACATCACTGTTCAGTTCTTCAGCTTTTACAAGAATTAAAATAGACAAGAAGCACATCAACACTTCTTGATACCGATTCGGCATCTGAAAACAAAAATAGTTATATTAGTAAAGAATGGTTTCGAAGAGTATTAGTAAAGAATGGTTCGTAAAGAATGGCATATTATTAAAGAATGGTTTGTAAAGAATGGTATATTAGTAAAGAATAGTTTGTACTCAACCTATTAAGCTGATGTTTATGCTATAGAAAATGTTTTGGACATTTTTTTGTTGTTCCAATTAATTAACCGTTTAAATAACAACGTTTAAGTTTTGGAACATGTTACTTTTACTAAATCAAAAAGACAAGCATTTCAATTATATCTATGTTAACATTAATTTTGGATTAACAAGGCATTTATATCTTGTTTTAAAAGCAATCTAAAAACATGTTTTAAAAGCAAGGGAAGCTAAAAATATTGATGTAAATGTCAAGAATTAAAATGATTATAATAATAAGGAGTTTACAGAGGAAAATAAAATCACAAAACTAAAAATCAATGAGAGCAAAAAGCTCTAAGTGTAAATGTCTGAAAGTAAAAGTCTGAATAAAAGTCGATGAAGTTTAAAATCACAAGTAGATAAGAGTTCAAAATGTAGAAGAGGCTAAAAGGTGATCAGTATAAAATAAAGATGACATGTTCTACTGTTGGTTCAGGACTGAGGTCAGTTGACCTGGGTAATAAAATGTCCTCGAGGGTTTGCTTTATAATTTGAATCACAATTTTCCATCATGATCCGATTTTCCACAATTTTCCATTTTTTAATCACAATATATTTAGGATTAAAATCAATCTAAATTGAATTTATAAATTCTAGAATGAAAAATCATAATTTTTTTTCTACTTCAATTATTGAAATAAAATCTTTCCAGATATATCTGTAATATCCCAGATACCCAGATATATCTGATATATTTATCAGCTATCCTAATCTCTTCTACCCTGAGAATTACATAATTTAATAACTATTTAAAAAATAGCATATGCAGTGTGTTAAAATATGCGATGTATTCAAATGTGCAATGTGTTAAAATTTACCATGTATTAAAATATGCAATGTATTAAAATATGCAATGTATTAAACTATGAAATGTATTAAAATATGCAATACATATATGCAATTATGCAATGTATTATTATATCAATTTAGTAAAAATATGCTTATTTATAATACATTAGTTTGGAAGTGGATAAGTTCTCATCACGCTTAATTGCTGAAGAAAGTGTGCGGTAATTATTCATTTTAAATTAATTTTAATTTTTCCTCCAAACAACAGAAAACGTGTCATATTTCCGCATTTTTAAAAAAGATCTTTAGAAATTAATAATTAAAATTTGTTAGTAAAAATTGTTAAAAAGTATAAATTTATTATTTCTTGCCAAACACAAAATTTTCTTCTAACGAACAATATGCAGGAACATTAAAATTTTATTTTAAAAAAATGGCGAGGAACTTAATAACAATTTTTCCTGGGAAATGCTTAAGATTAATTAGTTTGTATTCTTTATTTTATTATGCTTATACTAGGGAAATGTTTTGTTAAAAGCTAGCTTTGTGTCACAGCTGTGGTTTACAAAATATTAATTTATTTGCAGTTTGAAGATAGATTAATAATATTTACTTTATTGCCGATATATTTATTCATAAGTGTTATAAGTCTTTTTCTTATTCCCATGTTCAGAATTAAAGACAGAATGTTGTCCAAATTTAATAAATAACCATTTGACTATTAAACTTGCAACTAGTTACCATGTAAAAAATGTATCAGATTCAACAAAAGTATTAAAAAATTTTTTTTTGCAGTTAACCATTAAAAATATTTTAATTTCAGAATGTATACCAAATTAAACAATATAGCAAAATAAAATAACATTTAGACTCTTAAACTTATAATTTGTTACCTTGTAACAGATTTAGCAAATTGAAAAAAAAGTATTAAAAATATTTTTTATGCAGTTCACAATTAGAAAAATTTCCAATTCCTTGAACTCGTAAGTATAATATTTATTTGCCGCATCATTAATCAGATTTCATTGACTGTTTAAATCTTTATTTATTGGAAGTTTGAATAACCAATAGAAAGTCATTATAACGAATGAGTTTATTTCTCAATTTCCTTATTTCAAATTCTCTGTTGTTTCTCATTTCCATGTTTCTCTTTTAAAGAACAGAATGTAAACCAAATTTAAAAATTATAACTCAATAAAATTACCTTTTGATTATTTAATAAATATATAATTCCTTACCATGTGACAGATTTAACAAATTGAAGAACAAAGTATTAAAAGTATTTTTTATGCAGTTTACAATAAAAAGAATTTACTAATCTTTGAACCGCTAAGTATTATATTTATTTGATGAATCTTTAATAATTTTTAATACGCAGTTTGAATACTATTTTATTGCCAGTTTGAATAACTAATAGAAAGTCATTGCAACGAATGAGTTTATTTCTCATTTTCGTATCTTAAACCTTTATTGTTTCTAATTTCCATGTTTCTGTTTTTAAGATCAGATTGTTTATCAAATTTAATAAATGTAACCCAATAAAATAACCTTTTAACTATAAAATGAACTTGCTGCTAGATAATATGTAAGTTAGCTAACGAAAGCATTAAAAAAAATTTCATACCATATCATTAAGAAATTAATATTACATATAATTATTGCAGTTTCAGAACATAGTTTTAAAAATTTTTCACCCAAGGATAATAATACAAATATGTAATATGGCACTTTGTTGTGTTTTATTTGCATTTATTTACTTATTTATTAGCAGTTTTCTTTTTGTAGGAACAAAAACAAAAGTATGAAACTAAATCAGTAAATTATTAGCACAAAAAGAGACTATTATGCTCTAATGTATTTATTTTATAACCGTTGTTGAACAGCTGACCCAATTTGGGGTTTGCGACTACCAATATTCAACTCCGCAGCCTTGTAATTTTGAACCCAATTTATTAGTTTCATACTTACTAAGTTCATAGTTACTAAGTTCATAGTTACTAAGTTCATAGTTACTAAGTTCATAGTTACTAAGTTCATAGTTACTAAGTTCATTGTTACTAAGTTCATAGTTAAATAGTTACTAAGTTCATAGTTACATAGTTACTAAGAAGACAAGAACTGCCTTATCAAGTATAGGTAGAAATTTGCCTTCGTGGAGGACTTTTTTTGATGGAAACAACCAGCATGTGCGTTATACGGAGAAGAAAACCACGGAAATCTATCTCTCACGGTTAGCCTGGCGGAAAAGGGATTTTAACCCATGATCCGTCTACAGGGTTACCCCGGTCTTTGAAAAATTTTAGTAGGGGTAGTAAATTAAGGTTAATGTTAGAAGTTATATATTATTTTAATGTACCACTTTGTCGTTACGTGGTGGAAGTTTCATGCGTATATTCTTTCTTTGGAAAACAATTTCTAGTGGTGGTTACACAGATATTAATTTATCGACATTTGTTTTATTTTCGTTGCCACATTTTAAAATTTGGAAGGCCCGCGGGAACCCTGTTCTACCACTGAGGATATTTTGCGTTTGTCCTGTGGTTGGTGTGACCCGGGTGTGGGGTTCGTATAGACTATGCCATCGCTGGGATTCGAACACTCTTCCCCTCATTGGAAGGCGAATGCTTTATCCCCTTAGCCGCCATGGCTCTTTAAACATTCATTGTAATTATTTCAGTATTATAAAGTTAATTATTGTATTATAATGTATTGTATTGTATTATAAAGTTAAAGTCAATCTATAAAGTTAGCAATGTATGTTAACTTTATAATGCATTAGTCATTGTATTATAAAGTTAAAGTCAAACTTATTTACAATTACTCAAAATCAGAAAGTTTCATAGAATAAAATGAGCTTCGTTTCGCATATAAAAATTATATTTGAAAATAATAATAAAAAGTAAATATTGAAATAAAATCTTCCGGGAAAACTTTGAGTTTATTATTGAGGCTGATTACAACGAATTTCTTTCATTTTAAATATAAATAATTTACAATGTATGCTATGATGGTAGTTAATTTTATAATTTAAATAAATAAAAAAAAAGTTTTTACAACTTCTTACATTTTTAGTTACGTATGACATACCTGATTAAGCAATTCCTGCTTACAATAGTATAATCAAATGTTATATTGCTACCACCACAAAGAATATTACACAGAAATTGTAAAAAAACGGCAGCTATGTGATAATACTCAAAATTCCAGTTATTTCAGCGAAAAATTGTGAGCCCTTTGAAAATCCCCATTTCCATTTTTTTCAAGACAAATTAGCCTATAAGGTAGCTAAAACTATCCAGTGTTTTAGCAGATAGAAGCAATTACATTTCTACTATAAAGATGACTTTAAAATTTTACCTTTTATTTTATTCAGGACTTCCATGTGAATATCGTACGTGAAAAAAATGCGATACACGTTTTTCTCTATACTTAAAGGCTGTATTGTTATTGACATTGCTTTGTGTATGGTACTCAAAACGAAAATATTGTTTAAACGAAAAAAAAAAAACTGAACTTCAAAACGAAAACGTTGTTTAATAGCTCTTCAATCGGAAATAAAAGTCTCACGGGATTAATTTTCTCTGGTCTATAGGTCAATATTACGTGAGTAGTTTTGAGTTGTTTTTTTACTACCAAATGATATCTATTTTTATTTCAAAACGAAGTCTCTTTTCTCAAACAAAAGTCAATTCGGGATATATAGATACTTAAAAACAAAAATCATAATGTAAATAGTATTTGGGTATAAAGAAAATAATTAGCCGTAGCACAAATTTTGTATATATGTAATATACCAATACGTCAAGACCATTAGGAGTCAAGACTCTTACCCGCACGTCAAGACTTTTTCTTGTATAAGCTTATTTTGCGTATAGCTTAGGTATAATTTAAAATGAAGACAAACGCTCAAGTTTAATGAAAAAAACTTATAATAATAATGTTAATAATAATTAGCAAGCTTTTAAGGAAAATTTATAAAAACGTTCCATTCTAGCAGCCAGTAGTTTATAGTTTTTATAGTTCTCCTCTCTATTTTTTTTTTTTGCTTTACGTAAGAAAATAAAATAGTAATTTAAAATTTTTGTTACAACGGTAGTAAATGTGTGAATTCTTAAAATATACTTTATTTCAAAATTGCTACTACATGAAGGATACTTTCTAATTCATATTTTATTTCATTTAACCCTTCAATGGGCCATTTATTTCCAGCAAAGCTAAATTAAAGTATTTTTAGAATTGAAATTGATATCAAAATCGTAAATATAAGGGGGAAAAACTAATTTAGCTTATAAAAAATTAATCTAAATTTCAATGTCATTTTTTTGTTGGTAAGTGTATTTACCTTGACCTATTAGGAACTTATTTACTTTTATATTTCGTTATTTATAAAATAAATTTTATAACTGTTACAAACTTCAAAGGGGATTATGTATTTTATAACTTTTATACGCTTTCTTAAACAAAGAAATGGTTACCAAATTTATTCAAACGCACTTCAAGAAAGCTGAAGTTATTGACAAATGGAAACCTGAATTAAAAGTGGTAAAAAAGTTTACCATGTACTTTAAAAAGTGGCGGTAAGTGTACTTACCACGGCCTTCGAAAGGGTTAAACAAAAGCCTAACAACTCGAAATCACTAACAGTTAAGGCGAAATTATTTCAATCAAGAAAATCATGAAAGTTTAAAGGAACCAAAACAGTTTTTACAAAATTACTTAAAACAACAATTTTACAGCATGATTGTAAATCCATAAATTACGCTTTAATACAAAATTTTTTTTTCTCTATTTTACACAAAACTATAATTAATCATCTTAATGGATGTTTGAAAATTAAGATTATAAACGCCAGGTCGGTAGTATAATAGGAGGTAACTTAGGGAAAATTTGACCCTAACCAGATGGCCGTTTTACAGTGATTGTCAGATTCTCACGAAAGAAAATTGAATTTTAATCTAATATCTTAGAATGTATTATTAAGGCTATATTATTAACCTTTATTAGAGAAATTAGCATTCTAATTCCAAAAAAGAGTGAAACTGTTGTTTCAATTGGAAAATTAACACTTGAAACTTTTACAAATGATGTTATCTTTACCCATGCAAAGTTCGGATCGAGCAAAATGAGAGTTAGAAGTTAATAACTTTTATCTAGTCATAGTTTCATCGATTTTGACATTATTTTATAGGATTGCAAATTTACATAAAAATGCGTTTTTAATTATAATGTAATCTGTATGACAAGCTTGAATAAGTAAGTAACAAAGGAAATATAAGAAACAGGTATGAGGGTATTTCACGGGAGCCCTAGGGGGCAACAGACTAAAATAAATAGATTAGCAAGGACAGGGAAATGGTGAGATACTGAAAAGATTAACTAAATTATTAAAAATTTTCAAAATATAGAATGACTCCCAAATATCAAGTTAAGAAGGTGAGGAACAGTGTTGAATGACTTTTGAAGAAAACTCGCACCTGTTATTTGAATTCTAACTGTATGGATTCACCTATTATGAAAAGGTAATGTGGAACTTAAGTAGTTAACAAGGGAATCAGCATTCAAATGAATAAAACAAGATTCTAGAACATCAAGATGAGCTGATGTGACTGGGGTGGAAGTAATTTTTTGTAATTATTATTTAATGCTAAAGCTCGATTATTATTATTATTATTTTTAGTTTCGCCAACATTCAAAAAATTAATTTCATGATTATCGGGTCTTTTACATTTGTTTAAATTAATTGTATATAGTGTTGTTCAAAATTGTTGTAAATCTAATCTACAAAATCCGAAAGTGAAATTGTATATTTCAAAACTCACTATCCCTTTAAATACTGGAAAGAAATCACCCGTTGTTGCAGACACGCTAACTTCTTCGAAGAAAAAATCTCAGGGAGATGTTGGTATGTATGTTGACAGAGACGATGTTTTTGGAAGATAAAATCAGAGAGAATTAAGAAGCTCTGTAACCAGTTATGTTTATTATAATTTAATGATAGACTCGAAATTCTTGTTTATGGAAAAAAGCCGTATACGCCCTGAGGATCTAAGATAAATTTTGATGATGATGATGAATTTCTTGTAAATTAAAAGATTAAATAGTCGGGTAACCATCCATGACTATTATAATTTTATTATGATAAACAACCCTGCTATAGGCAGAGCTTGTCCGTCCCTATCCCGGTCTTGGGCCCTAATAAAAGAAGAAGATTTTACGATGAGCTAAGCACCCATCTACGTAAAAATACATCGTTTACAGAAACCCTAGTAAAGCCCAATTTTCTGCAGGATATGGTGCAGAAACTCTGAAAGCAACAAGAAAAAAAACTCGATACTTTTCAAATTAACGCCGTAGACGAATTTTGAAGATCTGCTGGCTAAAAAAAAAATCAAAAATAGTGAACTATATCATAAAACAAAACCTAAATACATCACAACAGAAATGAAATAACGAAGATGGTACTGGATGGGAAACACGCTATGAATGTCTCCAAAAGACCCAACTGGATCAGCTTTGACATTAGCACCGGATGGAAAATGGAAGAGAGGCTGACCGAAGCTAACCTACAAGAAGCATCCGGGGATGTCCCAGTTAGGAAAAGTGTAAGGTTTCTAACCAGTAGGGATAGAACGTCAAATTTGTGGCCTCATGCGCCACCAGGCGTAAAGAGAATTAAGTCAGTCATGATGATGACCAATAATTTCTTGTCGCTCAAAGAAAAAATTAGAAAATTAAGTAGTTGTCCAACCAGTTATTAAAAATGCAATCATTTTTTCAAAAAAAAGACATTCTACTAAATAGAAGCTTAGTAATTGGCAAAAAAACCCAACCTACTATTTTTTATTTTTAAAATATGAGGCAGAAATATTAATTTTTCCTTTTAATAAAAGCGATAGTCCCCCTATAGAGTAATTTAATATAGATTAATCTTGAAAATGGTCTATTCTTAGAGCTTTGGTACCAAAAATAAACTTTGATCATTAAAAGTTTTGTTTGTAATTAGTTCTTTGTTTACCCTTGTAAGTCTATAATATCAACAACAAAAACACTTGCCCACTGTAAACTTCTCAAAAACTAAGTTTTTTCTAAATAATTTTTCAGAAAATATTATTGAATGAGATAAACAATTCCAGCATTTCTTTTTTCTTAAAACGTCTGACTTACATTAAATACAGTACTTATTTGTCATCCTTGTCAAATTGTCTTTTTATAAATTTTACACTAAAGTTATTCTAAAATAAATATGACAATTTAATAGAACCTTGAGTTTATAATTTTGAAGATATTTTTTTTACCAATGTTCCAGTTTTTTGAGAGCAATATTTTAATGACAGAACTATTATAGCATTCTAACTTTACTAGTTATTCTCTAATAAATAAGTAAACGTAAATTAATGTAAAACAAATAGGCAAAAATAAATTATGATTTTTTACGAAAGTGCATACTTTAAGCAAAGTTAACATTTTAATTCTAATTGTTATTTCGAGTATTCCCACCATCTATCGAGCATTTTAAATTGCTATTTATTTAAATTATTCTGATTATGTAAGGGAGAGTGGGGTTAATTGTAACAGGGTAAGATTGTAACAGAGCAAAAATTTCTTGTTTCGGGTTCTAAATTTGGTTCCTAGGTGGCGCACAAGGTGTATTTAATAAATCTACATGTACACCCCTGCTGGCAACCATTTTTATGTACTTTTGAAAGAGTTACGTCACAAAAGATATTTTCACGCAACGTAAGTACTTTTTTTGGTGTTAGAATATTATATTGTAACAAAATAATTTTGTTTAAACAAATAAAAATTATTAACCGAATATGTAAGTGAACACCCTAATTAACATTTCAAAAAAAAGATTAGTTTTGTTAATTAACTAGCATTGATTTTAACAAATGAAGCTGAAATGGCGTCTTGGGGACGACTGTAACAATAAGTAAAGGGACTATTGTAACAGCTGAAAATAAATAATCTTATGTTTACAAACCATTACTTAACTCTTTAAGAACCATCAATAGTTTCCTATATCATTTATATTATGTTGCTTGTGCATTATTTCATTTGTCACCTTTCACAGCATAAATTAAAATTTTTAGCTCCTTAAAGTTAAAAGTTTAACCCTTTAGGTCTCTTCTCATTATTATTTTTACTCCTAAAATATCATTACTATTTTGATCAATAAAAAAATATATCGCAACTATGATAATATGTATAATTAACTATGCTTTAGTTGAATTTATGAACTGTTACAATTGACCCCGTTAGTGGGGACAGTTGTAACAAGTGCACGACTGTCAAAAATTGTTAATAACTAAAATAATAACATTTAAAATAAGGTATTTTTTTTTTTTCTAGTAGAGGATAGTCTACTTTACTCGTCTGTCAATTAATACTAATAATATATTGGATTTTTTGTTAGTTAAAAATAGTTAAGTTAAAAATGTTACAATTGACCCCACTCTCCCCTTCTGCTTAAAATCCTTTTAAATCACATTAATTTTACTAATAAAAACGTAACAGCGTTCTTCTGCCACTAGAAAAATTTGCAGTCATACATATTTTATAAACTTTAAGTTTTTAGATTTTTCAAGTCAAATGATTAACTAAAGTCAAATGATTAATAAACTAGGTATAAGAAACTAAACTTTTCGACCTTTTAGATTTAATACCTTTAGATTACCTTTTAGATTTAGATTTAAATATAATAGTTTAAAATTGGTTAAATAAGCTTATTTTAACTATTTTTAACACATATAGAAGACATATATTGTTTTTTATTTTAAACATAGAGAAGACTTGGTATGCTTGTTACAAGACTTTTAAAATGTCGCTGCATTACCATCATGTCTAATTATCAATCGAATGATTAAATTAAGATTTAAAAAAATCTGAAAATTTCAAATTTATATAGCTTTTCATACCTTACAATTCAAAATTGTTTTCATCATTAAGAAATTAATTAATGAAATTTATTTACTTAAATTAAATTCCTTAATATATTACATATGTGTCTTTAGTCCGACGACTTATAACGTTTTATGAAAGATGCATCTTAATTTAACGAAGCCGCAGCAAAACATATGAAGAGAAAATTATACAAGTATTAAAATAACATTAGAGTAACAAAATTTTTAACAGTTATGGCTGTTTAACTGTAAAAGCCAACTTTTTAAAACTTTCCACCCCCTTTTTTATATTGGTCGCGGTCAATCTGAATTTGATAAAAGAGGGTACGCTTCTTCAGAAAAAAAAAGATATTTTTTTGTGAAAATAAGTGTATTTCAGCACGGTCACGGTTAACTATTACTCATTTAACCTCTTCGAGACGGGCGAGTCATATATGTGTCACGGCGAAAGACCGAAATCGGTGGTTGTTGACTTTCACCGGTGAATGTCGACAAACACCAAATACGTCGGTAAAAGATCGAATATTTCATTACATTCTTGTACATTCGGACCCTCACCGGTGTATGTCGACAATCACAGATATGCTTTGGTGAATGTCCGAAATATTTATTACATTCAATTTGATATGAATTTATTCGTGGATATAATTACATTTATTCGATATTTTAACCCTACACTGAGGTTTTTTTAAGGTTAAGTGCCACTGCCTGGTATACATTTGCCCGGTATATCCTACACTGATGCTTTTTTAAGGTTTTGTGCTACTGCCCGGTACACCCTACACTGATGTTTTTTTAAGGTTAAGTGCCACTGCCCGGTATACATTTGCCCGGTATACCCTACACGGATGTTTTTTTAAGGTAAAGTGCCACTGCCCGGTTTACATTTTCCAGGTATACCCTACACTGACGTTTTGTTAAGGTTAAGTGCCACTGCCCGGTATACCCTACACTGATGTTGTTTTAAGGATATGTGCCATTGCCCGGTATATATTTGCCCGATATTCCAAACACTGATGTTTCTTCTAATCTATCGTCAGTAAGTATTAAAATATAGAATAAATATAAATATATCAAATAAATATAACGAATAAATTAATATAAAATTGGATATAACAAATATTTCGGACATTCACCAAAGCGACTATGTGATTGTTGACATTCACCGGTGAGAGTCAGAAATAAGGGTATTTAGCAAATATTTCGAAACTACACCAAGCGACTACGTGAATGTTAACATTCACCGGTGAATGTCGACATTCTCCAGATTTCGGTGTTTCACCGTAACTTATGCATTCTCAGGGTGTCGATAATCAGGGTAAAAAAAGATAAAACTGGTAGGCAAACTATTTTTATAGCAGTTTTTTTGTGGACGGGGTAATAATAGTTTGCTTTATTTAACTCACCACTACTTAGTTCGAATTAAAAATTGTGTAGTTCCACTTTTAACAAACTAGGATTGATTCCTCCATTTGGCTCCCCCAAACTTTATTTTAATCATGTGTGTTTCTTACAATTAGTCTAATAATAGGATGAATGGGAAAAGGGCCGTAAAGCCTCAGACGCCCAGTTCCATTACAACGAACGAACGAACTAGGATTGGTTCAGTCCGATAACCGCATTCTTTCTCAGCAATTGCGTATTATCAAAATATTACAACCGATAGTTTAATATTACCACCCTTACCATAGACAAACTACGCAATCTGCACCTGAGAAGCCCGGCTCCCGGGGGGAGGCGAGGGACTGCATAGGGAGTCTTCCCCACTTGCAGAAAAATTGTAAATATCTTTCTCTTTTTATTTTATTTTTATTATTAATCTAATTTTTTAGGTATCCCAATGCGGTTTAACATGTATATACTTATCCTAATTTCTATTTTAATTGTAAAATGTTTCAAATTGAGACATAACTTAGTTAACCCCCGCACCACCCTTCCCATCCTCCTTTTAAGTATAACTTAGATCAGGGCTGTCCAACTGCAAAGAGCCCACGGGCCAGAATTCCGGTCACTGATCACCTGGCGGGCCGCAGTTTGAAAAAGTTGAACAATACCCTCTTACCTCATATACAATAACAATTAATAGTTGAATTATTAATTATAAAACAATGGAACAGAACGATTATAAAACAATTTGCTGACATTTTAATGGGAAAACTGAGGCCGATCAGACTGAAAAAGAAGTTGGCGGGCCACGCAATATGTGTTGGAGGGCCACATGCGGCCCGCGGACCGCCAGTTGGACAGCCCTGACTTAGATGAAGGAGCAGATTTCCCCCTAGAATAGGCACTCCGATAAAACTGTATCAGTCAGTCAGTCGGACTAGGATTTGATACGTTGAATTTAAAGTTAAAGCAAAAAATAAGTCTGCCAAAATAGCTATGTTCAAACTTAAGTTACCGCTTTTAATTTTTTAGTATCCTGATTCTGATTCCGTGCGACCACATTCATGATACGCCCGTCGCGAAAAGAGATTTCCTTGAGACATATCCATAACACTTTAGAGAATAACATACCGACCAATTTTAAAAGTTATAACTGTGACCTTTCTTTTTGTTGCTGACTTAATGAAAATATATACTAAGTATTTATGAAACATTTACGACAAAAATTATGTACCAGTTTTATGTATGAAACTTATATTTTATATACTACAAAATTTTCATTAAAAATCTCATTCTTTTAGTTGTACTATTAATTAAAAAAACATGCAGGCATTGGTAGCATGTGATAAATAGAATTCAGATTTGTATTCTGATGTAAGGTTCCAGCTAATATATTTTTAAGAAGGTAAAGAACGATTTCTCAAGTAAATTTCGTGATCTTCGCGATACGCAAGCTGATTATTATATTTTCCAATTACGCAATTTCTGAAATTTCCTAAATTATTTTTTCCAAATGAAAATTAATATAGCACATTAATATCTTAATGAACTAGAATTTGAATAATAATCCACCACAACATCAAAAGTACTTAAATATTTATATAAACGATAATATAAATGTTTTTAGGTATGAAATTTGCAAATGTAATTTTAATATTTTTAGGTACAATATTTTTATAGTTAACTAAACGGTAATATTAATATTTTAGGTATAATATTTTTAGGTTTCGACCAAATATTCGTAAAAATTCTATTTGTTTTAAAGCTTATTGTGTTACTTCACTACCACAAGGGAACATTCACTCTTTCTACGAATGGATTCTTCTGGTAGTAGTAAAACAATTATTAAAAAACAATCTTACTCAAAGTTATATTTTGATTAGATTGAAATTGCTAACGTAAACTGCGAAAACTACAATTTTGTTTGCTAACTAGCCATTGGCGCCTAACGAAAGTATTATGATATTTTTATATATTTGTTGTAATTATTTATATGTAGTGATGATTTAGCGTATGGGCCTATTGGCCTAGGCCGCTGTAAAACTTTTAAATATGTAGTGATGATCAATTTTCAATTATTATTCATAAAGTTTAACACTTTGAATTCCACGCTAATTTTACATGACTACAAACTAAAATTGTAAATATTAGGCAGGTTTTGCTACTTTTTTTTTAAAAAAAAGTTAAGCATGACATTGTCTAGTCCTAGTGTTTAGATTTTACTGGGCACCTGGGCCGCGAAGCGGCCCCTATCCCATTCATCTGGAATTTTTGAACAGTTTTGGTTGAGCAATGAGGTAAGCAGGCAATGGAGTTGCTTTTATGAATGTTTCAAGCTCTGTGCTTGAATAACTAAAAAGGAATCAAAAATAAATTGAGCAGCTTGCTCTAAACTGTGTTTGTTTGATTTTGGAGTTGTTCAGAATTGTATCAGCATGAGTAAACGTTATTTTCAGAAAGGTTGATGAAATTATTTGTTTTGATAGTTATGATATGAGGCGTCGGAGGTGAAATGTGCAGCTATTGGTCTGTAGTTTTTATCTTTGATATAATTTTCAAATTTAAAGATTTCATTAAAATTTGCTGTTTTACATTCTATGGCTTTATCGAAAAAATCTGCGTCTAGCTTGTAAATATGCTGTGATAGAGTTGGTATTTTGAGGTCTGTATGTATATTGGTATTCCGGATGAACCATCTTGCACAGGTTATTTTTCTAAGGATCTTGTATTGGCATTGGTTTAATTTCTTCAGTAGATGTTGAGGTATCGTTGTCCAGGCAGGTGAGGCATAGGTAAGTATTGGACGGATCATTGCTGTATATAGTAGCTTCTTTAGTTTAAGTGACATATTCTGATTATATATTAATGGTTGTATGGCTATTATTGCTGCATTTGCTTTATCTATTGTGCTTTTGATGTGATCATTCCAGGTGAGTTTGCTATTGATTATAAGGCCAAGATAATTTGCTTTTTTAACTATTGGTATTGGTATGTTGAACATTTTTGGTTGAAGTTGTGGAAGTACTTTAATTCTTCTTTTTTGTATAATCAATATTTGTGATTTTCCAGCATTTACTGCAGTTTTCCATTTTAAGCACCAGTCTTCTATTTCGTCTATATGGTCTTGTAGTTTTTGAAGAGCATGATTTGGGTTTCTGGATTTAATAATAATACCGGTATCGTCTGCGTAATAGGCTGTTATGCTGTTATAATCGGCTAGCATGACATTGTGTCATCATCATCATCGAAATATAACTGGGCGCCTGGGGCCGTTAGCGGCCTTTTTCCCATTCATCTTGTATTTAATCTTTAAGGTGGTTCTTTCTGGTAACTGGAATAAAAGGAAATCAAATATTTTGTATTTTAGTTAAAATTATGTCACTACAAAAATGAGCTGCAATCGGCCTGAGGTTTATGTCTTCTCTTAAGTTTTCGAACGTAAAAATTTCGTTGAATCCTGCGGTGTCACAATATATGGTCTTTTCAAAAAATCTGAAGTTTTGCTTTGCAATGTGATGATCTAAAAAATCTATGTTGAGGTCGCTATGTATGTTTTTATTGCGGATAAACCATCTTGCTTTTGTTATTTTCCTGAGGATTTTGTTCTGGCATATTTTGAGTTTTTTAAGGAGTGATGTAGAGATGTTGCACCAAGCTGGAGATGCATAAGTCAGGATGGGACGGATCATCGAGATGTAGAGTAAACGTTTAAGTCTGAGCTCCATTTTAGGGTTCTGAAGAAGGACTTGTAATCTGTGGCAGGCTGTTTGTGCTTTGTTGATGACTGTTTTGACGTGATCGTTCCAATTAAATTTGCTGTTTATGACCAGACCAAGATATTTTGCTGTTTTGACTATGGGTATCGTTTCGTTAAAGAGTACAACTTGATTTTTAGGGAGGATCGTTTTTCTTTTATGTTGAATGATTAGTAGTTTCGATTTTTGGCCGTTTACTTTAAACTTCCAGTCTAGGCACCAGGTTTCTATTTCTGTGATCTGCATGACATTGTGTAAAAAGTGGTGAATTATATAAGCCTACGAATTGTTTAAAAATAGTGAAGGATAAAAATCTGCGAAATTGAATTTATTTAACTAAGAGTCACAATTAATAAACTACCACTTGAAAATATTTATTCGCTGTCCAGAGCAAATTGGCATCTCTGTGTATATAAATAAAACTGTTTTTGTGCGTTATATATTGCATTAATTTCTTCAAACCATTTTAGTAACGATATAATATAAAAAATTAAAAGCGTTAAAAATTTACTAGAATTATGTGTTTCTAATAATCTTGGCTTCGCCGGTCACCGGTGATCCCCGTGACCGTGGGTGCTACGAATAAACTCAGTGCCGGTCACCGGTGACCCCCATGGAATTCAACGTGTTAATGTAAAAACATAGGTTGGGATAGCCTGGTTGGCAAGGTCCTGGACTAAACGTGAGTTCGAATCCAGCAGGCCAAAGATTTACCGTGTAGTAAATGGTTATTGGTGCACGTTAACTCTATCGGGTCACAAAGTACTGAATTGGAAATTAATCGTACTCTAGCTTAGGTTTAATGAATGAGGTATGAATTAATAAATGTATGAATGGGTTAAACTGGAGTGACTTATGAGTGTGGCAGAAGTCGAATTTTTGTCCATAGATGGCGCCACTGGAAAATAAGAACAATCGCACCCCTTACCTTAAATGGTCTACAACAACAACAACAATGGAATAACATGAGTTTCATTTTCACTTTAAATTTAAGAATGAAATTTTCCTAGAAAACCGGAAGACTTAGCAGCTATCTACTTACGGTAGTTTGTTTCAGGCTTATATTATTTGGACCCAAATTATAACTGCGCCACTACCGAAAATTACTGAAATCGAATAAAAAATACTGATTAGTTTAAAAAAATTCAGTTTGACATAATTTTGAGGATTAAATATGTATTTTTCTTTCTAGTGGAAAAAGCTTTCGCCAAAACACAATTTTATTTGCCAAATTTACGATTTTATGGCGAAAGCTTAGCCTCAGGCCCAGCAGAAGACATGGAAGAACTTCTGGATCAAGCATTGGGGCAAACTAGACTTTGTGGAGGACTAACCCTCATTTCTGTTACAAGGTGAGAACTGCGAATAACCTCCCACAGTTAGCCCGATGACAAGGGGATCTGATCCATAATCTATCTACCACAGAGGATATTTCACGTTTGCAAAGCTCGATTGCAATTTTTTTGAAAAAGCCATAAATTGTGTTCCTGCGTGAGTTAATGAAATTTTTACTTTTGAAAATGTGAAAGAAGATATAAAGCTGAAGCCAATAGCTGCTTATTTTTGTAGCGACGTATCCTTATCTTGAAAATAAAATGTTTAATTTTTCTTCTCACTTCAATTTGTATTCCAGTAACCAGAAAATACAATTTTAATTTAAAACTTCAGTATGGACGAAAAAAGGGCCGTAAACGGCCTCAAGCATTCAGATAAATTTTGATGATGATAATAATTTACTGTCTAAGGTCGTTCTTGCTTATGTATAGCCTGAGTAAAATTTTAAATCGAAATTTGCTGTGCCGGAGAGGGTTAACAGACACCAACTACTACAACTTCTGCTCAATTTCAGAAAATATTCTGCTTTGGTTCACTATTACTGTTAAAATAATTCACTGCACCCTCAAGTTGTTGAGACATCTGGATGAATGTGAAAAATGTGGCAATTAATTACCGAAAATATTATTTCTAGATTTCTATTTATTCGTTATTACCCAGAATTTTTCTTTGAATACAGCTAGTACTATTATTAAAATATGGAACATGATTCTACATTAATACACATTCATGATCCTTCAAGAATTTAACATGAATGAAGCAATATATGCAGTTGTTTATATATCGATGCACAAAATATATCAAACTATACAGAAACTGTATTTCTGTATACATTGATATAATTTGTGTACATTGTATAAGGAAACAATATTTATGGATATACTGAAATAATTTCAGTACATCAATTTATATATAAACTATATTTCTGTATGTATTGGTATAAATTTCTGCACATCTATATATACAGAATCTAAAATTTTTGTTTACATCGATATAATTTCTACATATCAATATATACAGAATCTATATTTCTGTTTATATCGATATACTTTCTGCATATCAGTATGTATACAGAATCTATATTTCTGTTTATATCGATATACTTTCTGCATATCAATGTATACAGAATCTATATTTCTGTTTATATCGTTTATAATTTCTGCATATCAATATATACAAAATCTATATTTCTGTTTATATAGATATACTTTCTGCATATCATTATAAACATAATCTATATTTTTGTAAGTATCGATATGATTTCTGTACATCAATATGAATAGAAACTATGGTTATTAACATGATTTCCTTATTCACATTTATCTTGCTGAACCCAATTATTTACATTCACCACAGATTATTTTTAATAAAAAGTTTTATGAAGATATGAAATTATAAAAACGTTATTTTTCATAACTTTAATTTAGAATTATTATTATACCAAATTGAATGTAAATGCATAGGGGAAATTGTTCAAAAAGTTTGGAATTCATGATTTAATAAATATTCAAAGATACCAATATGCTCCGGACAGCAGATAAATTTTTTCTAGTGGTAGTCTTTTAATATATGTTTCTTGATTTAGTAAATTCGATGTATAGAGTTCTTACTCTACAATTTATAGATAACGATTTACAGATTAGTAACATCATACACATAAATGAGGCACGTCCTAAAATTATTTCAAATTAATAAAAAGTGGGGGCAAAAGTATGTTGTTATTAGTCTATTTAAAAAAGAGATAATGAGTTTATATCTATACAGCTTATAAATGATAATGTAGCAAACTTGATCTGGGAGCTAATAGACTAAATAAAAAAATTCTATAATTTTTAATCAAAAACTTACTACCAGTTTTTAGTTAGACTGCTTCCTCTTACTCACATTTGGTATTTAAAAAAAATCAAATTTCAACGCGTTAAATATTACACTGAATTATTTTTTTTTCCTGTTGCATGAACACTTTGAATGGATCATAGATATTTCCGTGTCCGCTAATTTCAAGTCTGCTATCTGGTTCTCTCAAAAAATGCCTTTGAGTGCCTAAAATAACACTTTCGACCATGTTCAAGTAAATTTGCATTGTAATTATGAAGCATATTGTTAATTATAAGTTATACATATTTTTGTTACTTTTTGTTAAGGATGTAGAAATGTATACTGTACATTTCCATCAACATTTCATGCTTTCAGTTTTCATTGGAAACTACAAATATAAGGTCTATCAGAAATTATGCATTTCCTTTTACATTAATGGAAAAGGTTCCTTTGTTGAAGAAAGTGGTGAACATGTACATTTATATTCAAGCTCATAACGAAAGTATCCGATTGAACAAAGCAGTACAGTGCACCAACAAAAAAAAAACGGTCCCCCTTGAATAACTTTTGATTCAATGCGGATCTTTACACTTTTAATCTCACTCGTTCGAGAGGGCAACTTCAAATATGCTAATTAATTAGTCCAGATATTAGGTAATTAATCAGTCGTATGTGTATGATATTATCGAATTAAAGCTTCCAAGCAACTTTCCAGTCCTAATAAAATATCTCACCTAGAAGAACGAGGTGGTGCTCTCTGTGGGATGAATGTCATCATTAAATAAAAATATTTCAGACAAGAATGTCTCATCTTTCTCGAAAATATGTATTTCATTAACCGTAAGATAGCTTAAAATTAAAAATTTCGGTAATATTTTTAAAGCCTCTCAACGCGAAAACAAAATTGCATTTCATATGGACAATTGAATAATCGTTACGCGTTGTTGAACAATACATAAACACTTTTTATTTTAGCAACAAATGTTTTAGGAGACAACACATCGGAAAACTATTGGCTCAGTTTGAAAATTATTGTTTGAAACTTTTAGAAATGATGTCATCTTTACCCATGCGAAGTTCGGATCGAGCAAAATGAGAGGTGGAAGTTAATAACTTTTATCTAGCCATAGTTTAATCGATTTTGACTTATTTTATAGGATTGTAATATTTATATAAATATGGGGTTTTAATTATAATGGTATGGAAGAAAAAGAAACCAGCTTTTAACTTTATGCTCACATTTAAACCAATAAAATTTTTGCATGGTTAAAAATGGCATCATTGCTAAAAAGCTTCAAGCTTGCTTTTTTCAAATTGTGCTCACAGTTTACCGTGTAAAATCCTCCAAAGCTTTTGTGACGAAAGAAAAATTTTTAATAAAAAATTAGTATTACAGAAGTATTTTGATCAACCCCTGCGAAAATCCATAGAATTATGAAATAACTGCTGTTATTCTGAGATTTTTTGTGATGTACCTTAATATAATTGATGTATGATGTGGCCAGTAATGTCTCATTACCAACAAGTCATTTCAAACCGTAATCATGGATAATAACTGATCAAGATTCGACAAACTATTTTAAACTACGGTAGAGATCCATGAACTAATATTGCAGATTTTTGGCTAATTTTGCTAACTTTTCAAAATTTTTGATTCCGCGATTCATTTAATTTCAGATCACACCGTAACCTATTGACACATAATTTTTGTTAATTATATTTTTCTTACTTTTTTACTATTTTGTATTCATTTAGGTCAAAATAAGTTAAAAATGTTATATTTAGCATTTTATTAATTTATTGTTATGAAGTACAGCATGACACAACGGTGTTTTTTTTTCTGCGTTAAAAGTAATATCTTCAAAACACGATTCACTTCCAAAAAATATAATTTTTCAAGCTTGCAGTGATCCACGAGAAACAATTATTCATAATTGAAATTTCTTCTATTTACAACATCGATTATTGATAATTTTTAAATATAAATGAATTTTTTTCTTCTTCAAACTACTTTTTTTGTATTTTCTATTTTAGTACAAATATAATTTAGGCAAAAAAACATATTTTCGTAACTATTAAACTGTTTTTTTATAATTTAATAATACCAAAATATGTTTTTAATTCCAATTAGAGGGCGAGTAAAAAATATAGGGAAGAATCACTGGTATCTCTTCTGCGTCAAAGGGTTAAGAGCGTATGCAATTTTAAAGTATTTATTTCTTTCGTATTAAATTTTACTACAAATTATAATATTATTCGTAGAAGTAAGCAAATCGCCATTTCATCTAAAATACGTTATTGATTTTTATATCTATGATTGTAATAAAGCACCTAAAATATTTAAAAATTTTAAATTGTAACTAAGAGAAGAAAATGATTACGTAGTTTATACATTATTTACAGCACACACACACACTTAAGCTTTAACACACTATTCATATATATGAACCGTGTGTTAAAGCTATTAAAAGAATTTTATTCCGATATTCGTATTTTACAAGTTATAAATGATACTAAATAATGAGTTTAAGAAAAAAAAATGATTTCGTTTCTTTTCAACCATTTTTTTTAAAATATAATGTTTTTTTTAAAATTGCTCTATCTGAAAATGTTACTGCATAAGCTATGTTTTTATAAATAAGGGTCAAAGTTCCATAAACATGATAATTGTTCTAAGTATAATAATGTTTCTTTAAAAATAATTTTTTAAACTTTTTCTCAACTGAGAAGCAAATAAAAGTTTAAGATAAATTTAAATTTGTAAGAAAATTTTCCATGATTATTTATTTAAAACCAAAGTGATACTAATTGATTAGGGCTTATTAATGCCACAAAAAATCTACTTATAAAAGCATAAATAAAAAAAGGAGAGATTAATTGTTTATATAGGACCTTTCTCAGAACAATTTAGTAGTACTTTTGTACATTGCTAATTCAGTATGTGAAACAGGTATTTTATAATTACTCAGGTATTTTTTATGGAATGTCTGATGTTTTGAGCAAAGTATAAAATAAGAGATATATTATATTGTCTACTTAGGCATGCGTAGTTTACCACAGTATATTATTCCTAAACATCCTTAAAATTCTTTATTCCTAGACACTTAGGTGAGATGCAAAAGTCATGATAAGATTATTGTTTAAAAGACGTTCATTCCTCAAAATTACAATAATTACTTTTAAAACAATACCGAAAGACATTGAAAAACTTTTTTGTTCGAAAAACGTTAAAAAAATAAATAAAATAAAAAATTAAATGAAATGAAATAACTAAAATAAAATTAAATAAATATACAAAGTTCATCGTTTCAGTTAGTACGGAAATCAAAATTAAATGGAAATCAAATTATTGCTCCGATAAAAATAATTATCTATAAACAAAAAAAATAAGAATGAAACTATCTCAAAAATAAAGTATTCATATATGATACATAGCTAGTTTGTCATTTGGCAATCTATAGAATATCTAAGAAATTTGTAAAATGTGGAATTACTTCATATTTTGCCGACTGATTTTTGGCAATCTATTTGTCATTTTATAGAATATCTATATAATGTGTAAAATATTTATTCACTTCATATTTTGCTATTTTTTTTGTATTTTATTTGTCATTCGGTATTCTTTAGAATATCCAGGTAGTGTCAAATGTTTGATCACTTTAAACTTCGGCAGGTTTTCAGCATTCTATTTTCCATTTGACCTTTTTATAGAATAAAAGTGTTGAGTAAAATATTTAATCACTTCATATTTCGCAAGGCTGTTTTTCGGTATTTTATTTGCCATTTGTCATTCTATAGAATATTTAAGTATTGTGTAAAATGTTTAATCACTTCTTACTTCTCCGGCTGATTTTCGGCATTCTATAAAATGCCTAAGTGTCCCATAAAATTCCAGAATTCCTATTTTGCGGCTAATATAAATTATATATATATAAAATTAACATTAAATATTATAATTGATTTATGATTATTGTATAAATAATATAGATATTCAAAACTATATTGTGCTTCAGAAAAATACATTATTATCGTTAAATTACTTTATTAATATTTTTATTATTAAAGCAAAAATATAAATCTTACCTTTGTATTTTTTTGTTACAGCAATATACGTACAAATTCAACTATGATACAAATTAGCAAAATATTTCTATATTAACTAGATAGTTGTAGTTAATAGAGAACCACTGAAATAATCACAATAGTTAGCATGATGCTGATATAGGCTACGCTGAAAAATTGAGAGTTATCTGAAAGGTTTTTCGATCGTCTCATGCATTCCGCGGCAAGAGAGAGAACAGATCCTTCCATCCGATTGGCGGAATGTCATCTCCCACGCTCGTGACGTTGTTTCAAAACGAAGTGGCTGTAGCCAGAACCATTTCTTGCCAGAAACTCTTTCATTATACTTTTACTATTTTTTTTTCTGTGATAAAAGTATGAAATGAAGGTGTACTTTAAAACTCACCTGTTTTGCCGAATGGCCATTAAGTTAGAAACATACATTATTAAGTTTCAAATAATTTTGTTTTTTCAGAAGGTGACGGGGAAGTTCGGTAAATTGCATTTGCGGAGAAAAGTTTTAGAATGGAACATTAAAACGCCGAAAGCTAAGTTGAGAGCTATTTTTAACTCCTTATTTCAATATTTTATAGAGTAGGAAGATATTTTGAAGGAGTGAATTCTTCTGTACGCGATAAATATGTGCTTTCGTGATTTGAACTTTGTTTCTAAAATTAGAAATGTGCATCGTTCTTTTGAAAATGGAATTTTGATCGAGTGCTTAAATATCTACTTTAAATTCCATTGAGTTTCGTAAAAGAAACTTTCTTAATGCTTTACATATTGAACTGAGATGCAAATGAAGTAAAAAAGGTATATCTTTAGACTTATAAATAAAATTATTGCAAATCATTGAAAGGTTGCAGTTAAAATAAATCTAAAAGAATTTTTGTTTTGTGAGAGACTTAACAATGTATCTCAGACAAAAAAAATTGGGAAACTTTAACCTTTTTAAGAAGATGAGGTACCGGAATCCCATTTATATATTATTTTCTAACTCTCTAATTACAAGAAAATCTAGATTGTGGAATTTTTAAGTTATTGAAAAAACAGCATATTAGTTACTGAAAAATCTGCTAGATTATTGGAATGATATTTTCACTAATGTATAAAATCCAAAAAAAAAGTAGTTTAAACTTTTTTCTTCCCACATCGTATTCCCCCCCCCTCCTCATATCTTTCCAAAATTTTGATAATTCCCACATCGTTCCGAAATTTCCACATCGTTCCAAAATTCTCCCATTGTTCCAAAATTTTGAAACTGACTCTGTATTTAGCAGTAAGTGATTTATAGCAGGGTCCGAATCTTTACGACCGAAATCAAAGATCTAATTTTGAAAATATTGCTAATTAGGCTATCTTTATATATATATATATCTTTATATACATCTATAGAGTTAATCTTTTCAAAAGTCTTTGTTATTTACTTTCATCCTGACTTGAATGAAAACCAAATTTGTGTGCATAATAATTTATAAAGAATAAAAGTTATGAAAAGTATAAGGCAAAATTGGAAACTTTTTTTTACCAGCTTGTGGCCAGTAGTAGCATTTTTGATAGTGGCCAGTTTTGAAAACATCTGGTCACGTTTTCGAAAATTGAAAATTGAAAATTCTTTCGAAAATTGAAATTGTATTTCCCACATCGTATTCCCTCCACATCGTTCCAAAATTTTGAAACTGACTCTGTATTTAGCAGTAAGTGATTTATAGCAGGGTCCGAATCTTTACGACCAAAATCAAAGATCTAATTTTGAAAATATTGCTAATTAGGCTATCTTTATATATATATCTTTATATACATCTGTAGAGTTAATCTTTTCAAAAGTCTTTGTTATTTACTTTCATCCTGACTTGAATGGAAAGCAAACTTGTGTGCATAATAATTTATAAAGAATAAAAGTTATGAAAAGTATAAGGCAAAATTAGAAACTTTTTTTTACCAGCTTGTGGCCAGTAGTAGCGTTTTTGATAGTGTCCAGGTTTGAAAACACTTGATCAGGCATTGTAAAAGTGAAAATTCTAAACTATATGTAAAATACTTTTTAAGCAGTTTTCAAACAACTAGTGGGCAGCGTTCACCAACCCCCGAATATTGCTACGCAATCTTATATGGTTTGCTTCGCAAACCAAGATCGCTTCGCTCGCTACTAACTTAGGTGCATTGCAAATGCACAAAATTCTAAGAATTCAAAACAATTATTCAAATCCATATAAAAACTTTTTAAAAAAAAAATTACATATTTTTAGTAAATACTAAGTCATTAAAATAAATTTGAATTCAAATAAATGACATGTAATTCATTAAACCTATTAGAAATGTGCTATAGTATAATTCGTGATATAAATCAAAAATCGTCAAATAAATTCGCAATATATAAATTCGTGAAAAAAAGCGCTTTCGACAAGATACTAAAATAGAGATCTATCGACAAAGACTACTCACTTCTGCCTAGCTTAATAGTATGAGATTGCCTCAGCTGATGCTCTCTGGTTATTTCGGTTTCCGTTTTTAAAAGAGCTATATGTTGAGCCACCTCAGCTAGATTTGGCATGTGACATTTTTCGCGGCAATCATTGGTCGATTCGCCATTCGGGGAGTTGTAATGAGGCTTTTCTTTGTCGCCGTGTAGGAGAAATAGTAACGTAAACAAAACAAAGCAAATGTTGCCACCGGCGGAAAAGAAATACAGCCAAAATTTGGGAGCCACGTAAGAGAATTATATATATTAGATGTTAAATACTACATTGAGAAAGTTTTAGCGCATCTTAAACCTCAAAAATGGTAGCAACTATATTACATCAAATTGGTGCTCCAGTATACTAAGCACCAAGGATAGTTCCTGGTATAATGGAGTACCAGGAATATTTTACACTATTGGGTATAAAGTAGTCTCCACCAATTTTGATATTCAACAACACTAAAGTTTATAACTACAGTAAGATATTTTACACGCAACAGTTAGTAAAGTTATTTTTATGATACAAAATATAAAGTAAGAATCGTTAACTTATGATGCAAATATATAATATTTTCTAAAATAAAATAAGCGTGTTTATAAGATATAAACTTATATCAGAATAATCTGCATATTTGTATGTATTCGAATATATTCATTTAAACTAGGCTAACAAAGCCGAAGTAAATCGAAGTTAAATATTGTAAAAAAAAAAAAAAATAGTGCGTGGAGTCCCTCCGCGAGGAAGAAGTGAAACTTCGTACTGTGGAAATGAAAATAGGAAGGGGTAGAAATTGATTTTTAGTGAAATCATATTTTTTCTTTAAGACAAACTTTATTAACAATGCTTACAATTCACAATTGATCGCATCTTTTAATCATCATTTTCGAGTGGAGAAATATCCAAATCTATAGCATTTACATTGGGATTATGATAACTAAAGTAAGATACGAAATGTTTGAGTTCTATTTTTTCAATATTTCTTGCAAAAACTGCATCAATGGTAGTCACCCCTTTGGTTGTTGGATCATTCCTACCATTTAACATTTCCAATCCAAATTTGTCTTTAAGGAAGGTTAATAATGTTTCAGCTTCAGGTAACGAGAAATTCACATTAAAATCTCCTGCAAGGATCACAGGCCGCTCACAATAATCAATTTCTTCACCAGTAACGTGTGCCAGAATTTGTGAACCTGCAGTGGATAGTGGCAATAAAGATTTTGCAGTAAATAATTTAATATCCCTCATGGCTGCATTTGGTGAAATATAAATGGCAATTAGAAAAGAGAAAACCTAACAATCAATTGATATTCACAAGAGACGTACCTTGACATAACCTTAAATCCGTCGCATTGTCCGTGGGATTGTTTTCACTCATTTTTTACAATTGTTATCCACTAAGTTTGAAAATAAAAAATACTACCCTATTAAATTATATGTGTATCAAATCAAACTAAAATATTTATAGAAGAACAATACTTTTATGACTTTTATTATTTTTATGCTAGTGAGAACCAAAACAATATGGAAATGAATGAGGGAAAACTGGATCTTCCCACGTGATTTCCCGGGCAATAAAAATGCAGCGTTAAACGTTTAACGCAACCTTGTAGGAAGTCGCATAAGAAGTATCACTTCAATAATTTAAGTCTTATTATAATTGACTGATTATGTATTATACAATTGACAATTATGACCTTATACAAATTCTTCGACTTATATATCTTTCTCACAAAACTAAAAATATCAATACCTTTTACAACAGTTTATTTTACAGTTTGTAGACTGTACCATAGCTTGTTATAATTATATACATGTATATAATTATAGTTTATTACAGAGTAGTTTGTCAAACTATTCCGAGAAGTAGATTGGTGTTATTAGGCAAGTAGTGAACCTCAACAAATATCTATATATATATATTTCTCTTACACGACGACAAAAAAAGCCTCATTACAACTCCCCGAATGGCAACGCTAGAAAATCGAGCAATGATTGCCGCTAAAAATGTCACATGCCAAATCTAGCTGAGATGGCTCAACATATAGCGCTTTTAAAAACGGGCGTTGGCGAGCATTAGCGAGCAGAGGGCGCTGCCCACTAGTTCTTAATTAATCTGTAACGAGGATTGAAATCAGCGACTCGGAAATTTCTAAAATTTGATCAAAAATCTCAAAACAACCAACAAAAAAAATGCTTCCCCGTATGAGCGATCAAAAGTATAGAAGAAATGACGTAAAATTAATTCTAATTCAAATTCGCATTACTTTTAAGAAATATTACATGATTGCTTTACGCTAATTAAATTCAAATAAGGTTTAATTAAATTCGCATTAGGTGCAATTAAAATTTACTTTTATTATTTAATTTTGGGCTTAAATTCTAAGATTACAGAACTCTAACTTTGTTTCATTTATATATTTCTGAAAACTTATTCACTGTAGTGAGTTAAATTTCGAATAGTAAAATAAAACCTTCCCTTGAGTTCTATTTAATACACGCATCTTCTCGAAAAGAGTAGTGAAATAAATTTTATCAAAATTGTCTAAAAGTAAGATAACAGCATTTTAAACTCAAAATTTATCTTATAGGTAATTAATACCTAAATTTCTTTATATTTCAGGTAATGTTTTGAAATATTTCAAATCATTTATTAAAACAGATTTCCTGACCTATATAATAGTTCTCATAGTAGCATAATGTTTAAATTAGCGACGAAATAACTTTTTGAAAACTCACTTAAACTTTTTATGGAGTCTATTTACAATTTCCTTCAATAAGTATTATTTTCAATATTATATTCAAATAACTAAGTGTTTCTTGGAAGAGACGAGTATTATGATGATTTCAAAAAATAATTCCATCTTGTTGTTTTAAATTTTCCCTATTAGTGCATTCAGTAGAGCATTTTGTTTCTTCAAAATATGTATTGATTATCTCAACTTGATAAAATTGTTCATGTGTGGAAAAAAGAATAAGGAGAAATTTGTAAAAATCATAAACTACAATTAAAATGGAAAATAAGTCATTTCCAAAAAATAAGTCATTTCCATTTTTTTTCCTTCAAAATTAAGATCCTTGTCCCTTAAAGTTAAGTTGACATAGGATACATAATTAGGATGCAAAAAAATCCCCTAACTTGCATAGAATATTTTGTGCATTAAAATCTCAATTCAGTTTGAAAACTTGCCATATCCTGGAGATGGCTTGCTTTAGGAATAAATTTGGAAATATACCGCTAGATGACTGCCGTTGTTGTCTAACAATTAATTATTTAGTTTGGGCATATTATTTTAGTGATTCTTTCTATCACTTAGTGAGTGATTCAGAGGGTAGTTTTTAAGATGGTATATGCAGGAAAATAAAGAGGGATAAAAGTAACTATGAACTGTAAAAGGTGGTGACTGCAATTAAGAGCCATATACTTCATACTTATGTACATAATCATTCGAAAATTATACCATTATCTTACTTTAAATGAGCTGAGTAAAAAAAAAGCATTCACTTTTATATAAAAATATGAAGTCTTTAAATAATAAATTAAAAGGACTTTTGCTTCTGGTAAACAATAATTACTTGATGTAACACGAGATTAAAATTGTTCAAGAAAGGAATTGTTTGCGTCTGAAAGTAAATATTTTGGATGATGGTTCACATTTGAAATGTTTTAAAGACAAGAAAAGAAAAAGCATTACCAAAAGTTCATTTCATTTCTTTACAAATAATGCGAGAATTCGCTATAGTATGAGTTAACTGAAACTAATCTCTGGAACGAATGCTAATATTTTTAATAAATGTACCAACTGCTTTTTAAATGTAGACTTACGATACATTACACCCTTTCACATACCCTCCAACTTATGAGGATTTTGAAAATAATTCTTTCTAGTGGTAGCGAACCAAAGTAGAAATTTTTAAAGCAAATGGATCTCTCATAAAACTTTTTTCAGAACTTAAGAATCTAGCCATATGGCCTGCACTTTTATAAGTAATAGTGGACAAGTTACGCTAAAATAAATTTTTTTAAATATTAAGGCATTAATTTTGCTACCGTCTGAAAAGAAGATTTCTGAAACTACGGAAATTCCGTAGCAGTTGGAGGGTATGCCCTTTCATAATGTTAAATAGTAGATCACCGCCTTTTTCAATGAAATTGGTTTGTATTTTTTGTTAATTTTAATCTGATCTACCATTTTCTCTGAATGGAACTGGAAACTTGTTTCAAGTATTGAAGTAGTGGACCATTTATGATTATTACACTAAAATTATATTGACTACTACAACAATGAAATAATTCTTTGAAGTAATAAGTGATCGGTTTAATATTTTGTTTTTGGAGCTTCCTAGACCGACTGGTATCGACACCTACCGATTTCTCTACCAAGATCTACAGATATCGCCGATTTTTATCAGATCTCTCATTCTCTCAAGCTGAAACCGGAGACTTGTTTCAGGCATTGACCCTTTAATGGGCCCTTTATTTCTAGTAAAGGTAAATTAAAGTATTTTTGGAATTGATATTGTTATAAGAATAGTAATTGATATAAGTAAAAAAAAGTCATTTAGTTTATAAAAATGCCATTTTTTTGGTGGTAAGTATATTTAACACGACCTATTTGCAACTTATTGACTTTTATTTTTCTTTATTTATAAAATAAATTTTATAAATTACACAATCTCCAAAAGGAATTATGCATTTTATGAATTTTATACGTTTTCTTAAATTAACAAATGGTTGCCAGTTTTATTCAAACGCACTTCAAGAAAGCTGAAGTTATTAACAAATGCAAACCCAAATTAAAAGTGGAAAAAAAGTTCACCATAGTCTTTAAAAATTGGTGGTAAGAATACTTACCACAGCTTTAGAAAGGGTTGAAGTGTTAGAGCATGGTTATTTTAATGAAATTATACTGACTGCAACAACAATGAAGTAATTCTATGACATAAACAAATTGTTGGTTTTGTGTTTTGTTTCTGATCCTCCTAAACCGACTGGTATCGACACCTACCGACTGGTCTACCTAGATCCACAGGTATCAACAACTTTTGTCACATCTCTGGCTGGGACCGGAGACTTGTTTCAAGTATTAAAGTGGTAGAGCATTTATAATTATTTTATTAAAACTATATCGACTTCTACAGCAATGAAATAATTCTATGACATAATAAATGATTGCTTTAATATTTTGTTTCTGGAGTCGCCAAGACAAAATGTTATCGACACTTACTGACTGGTCTACCTAGATACACAGACATCGACAACTTTTCATATCAGCGATTTTCTCTGGATGGAACTGGAAACTTGTTTCAAGTATTGAAGTTGTGGAGCATTTGAGATTATTACATTAAAATTATATTGACTACAACAACAATGATATAATTCTCTGACATAATAAAAGATTGGTTTAGTATTTTATTTCTTCGAACCTCTTAGACCAACTGATATCGCCACTGTCAAATGCTCTGAGTCATAAAGTTAGCAAGCAGGTTCAAATATCACCGTAGTCATGTATGCATCTATGCATTTTCGCATTTTTTTGCTACTGTTCTTTTAATTGTCTACTGTAAAGTCAGCGCAATGCGAAGATAATTTCAAGAGGCAAAGCTTCCCTTGCAGAGAATAGTATTTGAGAGTTGTTTAAAGAACTTTATTAGAGGAATCTTGAAGAGGAAAGTAGCCTTGGCATCCTTCTAGAAAGTGATTGCACTTACAATTCGAACGAAACAGGAGTTGAATACTGCCCTTAAACAGGAAAAATCTTTGACCCTAAAAATTATAAAGATTTATATTACATAGTTCCTAGGAAAGAAAAACTTTGGCAAACATTTCAGCTGGTGGAAAAAAAGTACCTGCAATGGTAGCTTTTTTTTACTGAAGAATTCCTCCAAGTATTGCAGAATTAGTTGCTGCTGTATATTTCATTGGAAAAAGTGAATCAATGACCTCAGCAACATTTTACGAATATATTGCAAATGCGTCTACCCATGGATAATTGAAAATGCTATGGCATAATGGGCATAAAGTCATATCAATTTGAAACTGAGCAAGGTTTGTTCATCAAAACAAACGCTCTTTGAAAGCTTCATGAAGCGGACACACTCGATCCCAACTTCACGTTGCTGGTCTTAAAGTCTATCCACCCTGCCCTAAGTGCAATGTGAACCAGTCTGCTCCTGCCCACATCCTATCGTGTATTGGCTGACAGAAGAGCCACCTGGTCTCCAACCCTGCTGCAATAGTACATGGCTTAGGGATCTTTTTGGATGAGTTCATGGACTTGATTCAATGCTTCTGTTGGTCAAATGGGCATAAGCAACAACAACAACAATTCTCTGGATTAGGTTTCTACCAAATTCTACTAATGCACTCGAGCCTTGTGATATAGGCGCACATCGAGCTTTAAAAGCTTCATGGAAATCTTCCGTTAAATCTTGAAATTAAAAGAGTTGTAAAACAATATGTAGAGGGAATTTCACGCCCATTGCTAAATAAGAGTTGGAGGCATCAGTTGATGAAGTTAAAGACGTGCAACAGCATCCAATAAAGACCGTTATCTAACGCTAACTGTTCGGAGACACTGAAATATGAATGCCACTCCTCTTCAATAGCACCTTCCCTCGGCTACTGGCACCACAGTTTCGTCGCAAAGTGCCCAAAACCACCTTCACGCTGTAGATCTGCATGCTCTCCGACAAATGAGGTGTGTCACGCTAACAGCAAGGCACCGTCGCGCTCGCAGGGAGCGGGCGACAGAGCATGTAAACTGTTGGAGACATGAATTCTTTTCTCTGACGAGTCCCGTTTTTCTGTTAATCCTGATAATAGGTGTATTTTCATCTAGAGGGAACGTGGCACTAGAAACAAATCTGCGTTCGTGCACAAAAGTGTAAGAATTGGTGGTGGGGGAGTGATGGCATCTCCATTGATGAGCGCACAGATCTCCATATCATTAGAAATGGAGCTCTGACCGATCGCCGATGTAGGGTTGAGATCCAGAGACCTTTAGCAGTCCATTACGCTGAAGCAATTGTAGATGACTTTATGATAATCGACGACAATTAAAGGTCACATTGTGCTAAACTTGATGAATGTTTTCCTTTCGGAGGAGGAATCATACGATGGAGTGGCTAGCGTGTTCTCCGGACATGAACCCAATCGAGCATGTTTGGGACATTCTAGGTAGACGAATAGCTGGACGCTTACCGCTCCAAGAATTGGAAAGAGATCTTCTGGGGGAGTGGGACAAAATACCCCACCCCGTCTTTAATAACATCATTGATTCGATGCCTCAAAGGTGTTCAACGGTCTTCCGGGGAAATCACCCCCACCCCTAAAAACGATTTTCTTTTAAGAAAGCGCCTTTTCTATTCGTTTTTCTCACATCCACAAATTGTGTTTTTTCCTTTTGTACCCAAATGCTCAATAAAGCGCATTTTTTTCTGCCAAGCAAATATCATTTTTATCTCATAAAATCTACTACGCCTGTCTATAATGTATCAATCATTTAAACATTTCTCTATGTGCAAGATCAACCCACAACCTCAATATCCTTTAATAGGCTTTAGCAGTGTATATATACAACCTTACAATAATGGAAGAGTTTCAGTTTTTGACATTTTTTAAAATTTCTCAAGAAACACTTAAAGATTATTTTGTAACTTTAGAGGTGTTAGGATTAGTTCTTGTGATTTTTCATACTTAGCCGTAAGATTTAAAACCTTCAGAGATTTGGAAGACCTACAAATTACGAAAGCAAACAAGTATTTTTAAGCATCCTATGTCAGAAAATCAAGTAAAAAACTTGTATCTATTACTTTAGCTGTTACTTTTAATTACTGCATTTAGTTTTGTAAACCTACAATGAGCATTTTTATTAAAAATTATCTTTTTAGGCCTTACGTTTTTTGCTTCAACTTCATAAATATTCAATGGAATTAAACAAAATTTTTAGATAAATTTAAAAATTAATTACAAAATTGTTGATTTAAAATTTAAAAGAAAAATCGTTTAAAACTCCTCAAGATATGAGTATTTAAGCTAGTTCTTTCTTATTGCGCATGAGCAGAAAAAATTTTAAAGTATTTTTTCATAATTTTGTAGGGAATCGTATTTGACAACTAATGATTAAAGCTTTATTTGAATATCTTATTTATTTATTTGAATATGATTAAAGCTTTATTTGAAAATTTTAAAAGTTTTAACCAATTTTCTAAGTAGTTCATATTTTTTAAAAGAAAGCTCAGAACGATTATCCACAAATTTCCTCTTGTACTATTAAACAAGATTTATTAAAAATGAGACCGGCATGGTGGGGGATCACTCCCCTCCCTACATAAAGTATTTTTACTTTTGCTTGTTTTCTTTCTCTATATCATCAAAGTTTAGCTTCGACACTATTATTATTGTAAGGTATTATGATTTGTTATTAAAGTTTGTTTTATTATACAAAATAAAATTTGCGAAAAATCTCTGATTGTTTTGAGTTTTTTTTATTTATTTACTTGTTATTTTTATTTTAAACCAAAAAAAATACAAAAATTATTAAGAAAATTTTTTGAAACTTTTAAAAGTTTTAAGATATTTAAAATTTTTTTTTATTAATTGTCAAATACGATTCACTACAAAATTATAAGAAAACTTTTAGATTTTTTTCAGTGCATGTGCAGTATAAAAGAATTACTTTAAATATTCATAACTTGCACATTTTTTAACGAATCTTTTTAAAATTTTAAATCGACTATTTTTTAGTTAATCTTAAATTGCTCCAAAAATTTTGTTTAATTTCAGTGAATATATTTATAATGAAAAAATATAAAGCGAAAAAATTAATTCTTTTTTTAAAAATGTTCATATCTCCCTAAATATTTACTTAAGGCTTACGAAACTTCATACAGCCATGAAAAATAACAATTGAAGTAATCCATACAAGTTACAAGCTTATATCTTGGTTTTCTGGCATAGAGTGTTAAAAATACTTGTTTTCTTTCGCAATTTATTGTAGGCCTCTTAAACCTCTGAAAACCTTAAAATTTATTGCTAAGTAGGTAAAATAACATGATCTAAACATCTTTTAAGTTACAAAATATTCTTTCAAAATACAAATAATCAAAATAAATTTGGGAAACATGTACACTTAAAATTCATCACTGCCATTAAGGATAATTGACTTCAAAATTAAAATTCGTATGGGCGAAAAAGAACTTAATAAGGAAGAGAAATTTACAATGTTATTTTATGTAAATTGATAAAAACAATGCAATTTACGAAGGAAGTCAATACCATTACCCAAGTCAAAATTCTTGATGGTTCCATCAAAACATTTAGATGGTTTATGTGTGTATCAGTGCGATTCATGATGGTCCTACATCATTTGATGCTCACCATCATCCAACATTTTCCACTATGAGTTCATGGTTTTTGATGCGCCAACAAACTTCCATCATTCCATGATGGAAAATGTCACTTTAATACTATGATGGTTAACCATCAAGAGAAATTCGATTCTCATGGTTAACAATTCATGATGGTCCATGATGGTTCCAGCTATATATTTCCATGATAGTTAAATGGGAATTCTTGTTGGTTCAGCTGGAATATATCATCAAAAAAATTTTTTTTTTAATGTTGACCCATCATAAATCAGTCCGAGTTCTTACATAGGAATGATGGTTGTTCACGATAATTCCAACATTTGATATCTCAGAAGCTATGATGGAAATTTCCTATAGTTCAACCTGAACAAGCCATCAAAACAAGTTGCCATTCTTATGATGGACCATCAAAAATCAGTCCGAATAATGATATTTCGATAAAACATTGGAAAATTTCAACAAAACATCAGCCAAAACTTTATAAAATTGCAATAAACCCAATATAAGCAAAATTAATAAACCCAATGAAATGCATTTTGAATCGAAACAAAAATTAATGGTTTAAGCACAGAAAGAAAAGGAAACAAACAACTCACTTCTTCATTAAGCTTGAATATCCTCAGATTTAGGTGCTCAGAATTCTCTAATAGCAGTTAGATACTCTCTAAATTTATCATGAGTAGAATCTGTGTAACTCCATCTCCACATAAATTCGTCGAAATGCGAATCGAAAATGGCGTCTGTGGTACCGGACTGGCGGTGAAATTTTTTTTCCTAAAGTCCCTTTCTATGACTGCCCACAAACCTTCCATCTTATTGACTAGAAGCAAAGCAAAAGTAACCTTACCAAACGGTATCCAACGTAGAACTAACGGACCTCTGAAATTACATATACCGTTAAACATTTAAAAATAACGCTAAAATCTAAACCAATCAGAATCACGATTGGGTTACAACATCGCCCAGCTTGGCGATCAACCGCGATCACAACTTGGCGAGAATCAAGAGGCACCCTCAAATATAGTCTACCCGTTTGTTCGTAGCGCCACGGGGGTCACCGGTGACCAGCGAAACTAAGATTTTTAGAAACACATAATTAGAGTAAATTTTCAATGTGTCAAAAGAAAAGTAAAGTTATACTTCTTATGCGACTTCCAACAAGGTTGCGTTAAACGTTTAACGCTACATTTTTATTGGCCGGGAAATCACGTGGTAGGATCCAGTTTTCCTCACTCATTTCCATATTGTTTTGGTTCTCACAAGCATAAAAATAATAAAAGTCATAAAAGTATTCGCGATCGCAACGCTCGAGTACGCCATCTAGCGGGAGCCTGTAAATATCGGACATTAATTTATCACGTTTTCATTTAGTTCCATCAAAATCAATGACACAATCAGACGCCATTTTTAGCAGCTAATAAGAAACAAAATTTCCCGAAAGAAAAGGCCGAAGAACTTGAAAAAAATCTCCAGAATATTAGTAAATCTTTCAGGAACAGAACACGCCAAACATTTGAAGAAAAATTCCTCAATAATTTTTAATTTCTATTATCAACAAACTTGCAACTGATGACTTCCGATTTCGGATACTGTTACAGATGTGTGTATTAAGGTAAAATGCATTTCTTCTGTCTTCAATTCATAACGAATTAAAGTGAAGTCAACCTTGCTTTCGTCATTCCAGTGAATAAATATGAATTCAGAACATACAGAATTGTAATAGTTATAGAATATTCTTCTTCGTTACAGAATAGTATATATTTCTGTATCCATATAATTCAGAAAACAATAAAAAATTATCCAAGTTACTTGAAATAGTGCCATTTGTGCTAACTTTTAATTAATTTTTATCGTTTTCTTGGTAAATATTTATTAGTTTTGAAAGAATAAGTTCAACTAGAATTCAGCTATTCTGTTTTTAGCTACATATTCAAATTCATATCAATTATAAAATTTTGCTGTGTAGTATGTTATCTAAAAGTAATGAAGGGATAATTTATGTATCTATTATTTGAGAATAAAGTTTTCAAACAAGGAACATATCATTTTGGAATTCTCCGGGAATTATAAATCAGGTAAGTGCAATGATTTTTACAATAAAAAATTTGCTTGTAAATATTTTTTTTTCATTTGATGATAGTTCTCTACAGAATGCTTCTTTACATCTGATTAAGAACTATAAGAATAAAAAGAAACAATATGGAAGTTTTTATTTCACTATGAGGAATTTTTAAAATCGTTTCTTTATCCTTAGAATTCTTTATTTTACGTTTTTTAGTTTATAATGTTTTGATAAAAATTGTTAAAATAATCGTTTTGAAAAATTAAATGGTATAACATTATGTGTTAATGTATACTTCTTGCATATTCTAATGTTTGAAGTAATATGATTCAAAAAAGTATGGAATAAAAATTCGGTACTTACGTAATAACGCCACCGTAACTACAGATTTAGCGGTTTAAGTGCCACCAATCTACACCAAAATTTTTGCGACAAATCATAAAATGAAACACTTTATTTAAAATCAAAGTAGTTTATCGGATTTCGGTGGACAATGGGCAAAATATTTCATTCCTGAAAAAATAAAATTGCATCTTGTTCTACTTTTGGCAAATCCCAAAGACGCATTTTCGTAGCACTAAAAAATGGTAACAAAAATCGAAGAACAAATCATTTTGGAATTCTGCTGATTTATAAAGCAGGTAAGTGTTAATTTTTATAAAATAAAAATTTTTACTTTTAAGTAATTTTTTTCTTATTTGATGATAGTTTTCTACAGAATGGCTTTCTGCGTCCGATTATGAATCAAAAAAGAAAAAACATGAAAGTTGTTTATTTTAATGTAAGGAATTTTCAGAATTGGTTTTATCTTTTTTGCTTTGTATCGTAAGCATTCTTTATTTTACGTTTTTTAGTTTCTAAATAATGATTTTTATTAAAACTTAAAATTTTTTGATAAAAATTGTTGTCAAAGAACTTTTTTTTACAGAATTAAATTAAATAAAATTATGAAGCTTATGTATACTTTTTCTTATTTTAATGTTTGAAGTAATATGATGCTTAAAACTATGGAATGTAAAGTTTAAATAGGCCTCTCAGGTTATATCATTAAATTTAGTAAAACTATTTCTCAGGCATTGGGTTTAACTCTAATAAGAAGATACATATTTTTTTCTGTTTATTTACTAATATTTTTCAGATGTGTTTTGGATGTTCCTTCTTTAAAAAAAAGAGATACCATCTTGTTTCTGGTTGCATAAGAAAGGATATCAAGCATTTTTCTTTTTTAAATTTAAAAAGCTACGATAAAGAAGGAACGTTACAATGTTACACGCTACATTAAAGACGTCTCCAGAGTAACTGAATGACTGTTCATATAGAAATCGCAGGTATTAGTCTCATACAACAACGCCCCCTATAGTTCGTTGCGATCGCGAATTGTTTTTCTATAAATATTTTTTTAGTTTGATTTGATACACATATAATTTAATAGGATAGTATTTTTTATTTTCAAATTTAGTGGATAACAATTGTAAAAAATGAGTGAAAACAATCCCACGGACAATGCGACGGATTTAAGGTTATGTCAAGGTACGTTTCTTGTGAATATCAATTGATTGTTAGGTTTTCTCTTTTGAAATTACATTATGACGCATTCACATACATTATTAATACAAATGCATTTTCCATGGCAAGACGATGAGGCAACCACAAGCACTTCCACTGGTTCAAGAGGTCCACGAGGGAAAAATGCACAATATTACCGTGATTACAGAGCACGGAAGCGAGCGGAGCAGGAAAAAGAGTCGTTGAATATAACTAGTGATCCTTCTACGACTGCTGATTCTTATACAATTAACGTCGTAAGTTACGAAGTTTAACTTCTTCCGCGCAAAGGGACTCCACGCACTATTTTTTTAAAATATTATTATCGTTACTAAAATGGTTTGAAGAAACTAATTCAATATAGAACACACAAAAATAGTTTTATTTATATACACAGAGATGCCAACTAGATCCGGACAGCAAATAAATATTTCCAAATGGTAGTGGTATTAATTGTAATTCAAGTGGTAGAAGTATTAATTGTGAGTCTTGGTTTAATAAAGTCACTTTAGGGTCCATTCAAAAAGTACGTACACAAAAATGGAGAAATTTTAAACCCCTCCCCCCCCTTCGTACATTACCGTACATAAGGTCGTACTCCCCCCTCCTTAGAGTACGTACATTTTATTAGTCTACCCCCCTTTTTTTATAAAAACTAAAATAATTATGTTTTTAATAAAATTAAATATTTATTTAAAATAATTTATTCATTTAAATTATTTAAACAATAACACCCAACGAAGAAATACCACCAATCGGGGAAAGTTTGGTGTTTGCAATTTTTTATTTTGCGAAACAACTTATTTTGAGAACTGATTTACTCATTCTAGCAAGTGGTCGCCGTGTGGAAAAAAAATACAAGAACAAACATATGTATAATACGTGTGTAGGAAAAAGTCAAATTTATATTTGGTGTATGGTTATAATGTACGTACTTTGAATAATACCTCCCCCCCTCCCCATCGTACAAAACCGTACAAAATAGTAAATCCCCTCCCCCCCTTTCGTGATGTACGTACTTTTTGAACGGCCCCTTAGTAGATTTTTATCTACCACTATTTTACAACAATTCGTAGGCTTATATAATTCACCAATTTTAACCTTTAGAGGATAAACCTTTTAAAAAACCAGCAAAATGTGTCTAATATTTACAAATTTGGTTTTTAGTTACTTACCGTTGCGGCCAGATGGGACAAGCCATGTTAAATAAACGTGTTTTTTCTTAATAAAAAATGAACCGTTTCTTAAGTTAGCGTGATTCGTTACGAAAACTAGTAATTATAACAGACTTAAAAATAGAGATTCTTACTGGGTTATATCTCTGACAAAATTAGTGCAGTAGCATAATTTCCCGAATCATTAAGTTAAAATATTTTGACAAACATTTACTGAGAAAGTTGAAATTAATATTGAAAGACACATTTGATGTAACGAAATCGATAGTGTAGTAAAGACGATTATGTTCCACTTACAGCTCTGTTGCCATCTTCGAGTTTCATAACCACAATTAGGAAGGATTAACTATTCTTAGAAAAGCAGAATTTTCAATTACTATATCGAGAGCAAATCAATACGTAGAAGTATTTAACTGGTATCATTCAATTCACATAACCGAAAAATGTAGTCGAGTTTTGCAAAATTTATGTAAAAAATTATTTTAATAATATTTATTTGTTATAGTCAATTTATACTATTCAATTATTTAAATTCTTAAGTTATAATGAGGGTATTCTACAATAGAAATAAATTCTAATGGAAGTGCTTTTACGATGAATGTTTACATATAACTGTATTTTTTTTATTTTCATTATTCAGTGTCTATATGCAGTTATTTCTAGACAAAATATTTAAGACGTATAAGTTAACATTCTTTTATAGGGTTTAAAAGTAATAAAAGTTTAAAAAAAAACTCTCTAATTCGCAAAAAAGTATGATAAATAAAAACTCCTTAATTTTTACATTTTCAGTTGTTACATTGCCTTCCTTTCAGCCTCACACTTTAATTGATAACACTATTTAATATAGTTAAATTAGATATGTAATATCGCTTGTATTTTGCTCAGTATAGCCGATTCTGGTTTTGCTTATTCTGTTAACAAGGATTAAAAAGATGCAGCACTGTTATAAAGATGGATGCGAGAGCTAAAAGAATGTATAACAGTACTCGGTGGATCAAAACCTTCTTTAGTTTTTAAGTTTTTTATATATATCAAAACTTTTAACACTAGGTTTATGGGACGCGTCATTTTGACGCGTTTCGAATTTAATAAGGAAAATTACAAAACCCGTTTGCATTTTTATTTTATCTCTTGTAATGACTTTTATCCATTGATCTAGGTAAATATATATTGAAGTCTATTTTCTTCAAAAGCGTTGAAATATTGAAATTCTCTTTGTGGTATATCTCTACGGATATGCGTCAATTTGACGCAATCGTCATTTAGACAAAATTTTGAGTAAACATGCAAACATCACATCAATAATAAATAGGAATATACCGACAGTACTTCGATCCGTTATCCGATGTTGTTATCTTAAATGAAACAAGCGATAAACAACTGTTGCCGATGAGCAATAATAGAAAGAACTAACGGAGAATGTCAATTGATGTCAGGGTGTCAGATTTTGAAGGTTTCAGTTGCTTAGTTCGAGTATTGAAAAATAAAATACTAGAATATTTCATAAATAAAAGTGGGCTGTTCCCCCTGCCCGCTAACGCTCGCCAACCCCCGAAAATTGCTACGCAATCTTATATGGTTTGCTTCGCAAACCAAGCTCGCTTCGCTCGCTACTAGCTTAGGTACATTGCAAATGCACAAAATTCTAAGAATTCAAAACAATCATTCAAATCCATATAACAAAATTTTTTTTTTAAAAAAAAAATTAGTATTATAGGAAAACTTTTCTCCATATAACATAAAATCATAGGAAAACGTTTTTCTATATAACATAAAGTCATAATGGTCTGACACCGCTTTCCATTGTTGTCGGTGCATTTTTATTGGCCGGAAAATCACGTTGTAGGATCCAGTTCTCCTCCATTCATTTCTATATTGTTTAGGTTTTCATCAGCAGATCACACTTGGTGAGAATGCTCTCTCTGGTTATTTCAGTTTCCGTTTTTAAAAGCGCTATATGTTGAGCCACCTCCGCTAGATTTGGCATGTGACATTTTTAGCGGCAATCATTGGTCGATTTTCTAGCGTTGCCATTCGGGGAGTTGTAATGAGGCTTTTTTTGTCGCCGTGTAAGAGAAATATATATAGATATATCTCATATTTTCATTTTTTTTCTTATAGTATATAATTACATTGTTTCTAAGTGCAGAGATGCCAACTGCTCCGGACACGCCAAAATACAGGGGTTGAACAAAAATATGGAGAAACTTCTATATTAACTCTATGTAAAAAACCTTTCTTTCAAAAGGAAATGTCTTGAAAGATTTTTCATGGCAAAACTATTGACACAATTTGAAAGATTACGCTTGACGTCTTAAGAAATGGTGTCATTTTCGGATTTGACCAAAATGAAGAGAGGAAGTTAATAGCTTATTTCAAACTTTAGTACCTGAAAATTTTTAAATCATTCTATAATATTGAGATATTAATACATAAATGCCTTGGAAAGTAATATGGTTTTAGAAAAGTACGATAAAAGCTTTTAATTCCCCGTGCAATGCAAATTTTTGATGGGTAAAAATGCCAACATATTTCTACTGGTACAATATTTCTTAGATTGAGGTTAATCCCTTCATTTTGAGGGTAGGAAATCCCAATCCTCGGAAAAAGGATACTTTAACTCAGAGGAAGTGCTGTTTTGTTTCTAATTTCGTAACTTAAAATAATGTTGACACCAGTTCACTAGCATATTCGCAGACTTTAACGCTTTAAGCAATATTTTATACACATTTAAAAGGCAATGATTTGAGAATTTGTGGTAATTTTGAAATCATCTTAACCCTTTCTAAGGCCGTGGTAACTATACTTACCCCAAATTTTTTAAATCCATGGTGAACTTTTTTTTACCTTTTTCAATATAGGTTTCCACTTGTTAATAACTTCAGCTTTCTTGAAGTGCGTTTGAATAAAATTGGTAACCGTTTGTTAGTTTAAGAAAACGTATACAAGTTATAAAATACATAATTCTTTTTGAAGTTTGTAGTATTTCTAAAATGTATTTAATAAATAACGAAAAGTAAAAGTCAATAAGTTCCTAATAGGTCGAGGTAAATATACTTTAAAATTTAGATTAATTTTTTTATAAGCTAAATAAGTTTTTTTTTCTTTTATGGATTACTATTCGTATATCATTTCCAAAAATACTTTAATTTACCTTTACTAGAAATAAATGGCCCATTACAGGGGAAAGAGCTGGAACAAAAAAAATTATTTCTATACTTAAAGTGGTAGTAAAATGTCTGCTTTCTATATATTATACTATTGCATTTATAAGCTTAATTCATTATCTTTTAGACCACCACTATTTTTAAGAAAATTAAGCATATATATTAATATGTAATAGTGTTGTAGTAATTTAGCTCCTCCCACTTTTTCTCACAATACTCATAGAATCCGAAAATAACCGACAAATCTACTCAATCACCAGCATATGCTGTGTCCCGGTGAAAATAGAAAGGTTCCGTGGAGGGAATAGTCCAACTCAATGTTTCAAATGCCAAAACTTTGGTCACACTCAAAGAAATTGCTGTTCTCCTCCCAGATGTGTTAAATGTGCCGCGGGTCACCGATCCTATTTGTTCCATAAGGACATCAGCATACCTCCAAAATGCTGTAACTGTGGGGAAGCACACACTGCTAACTACACGGGATGCAGCTTCCGTCCCCCTAGGAGGGGCCATCGTGTCACTCCAGCTATAGTTCCCACTTCAAAAGCAGGCAAAGCTCATAGACTGGTCTCAATTTTAAAAGAACTACAAGAACTATTAAAAGACACAGAAGTTTTCCAACTACTGCAAACAATCATGTCCACTTCTGAACAATGTCTCCCTCTGACTTGTTTTCACTCAACATAGAACTCTATTCTACTGAACTTATGAACTGGTAAATTCAACACTAAATTTAATACTGCTTATTGCCACGTTAGATAAGGAAACTTACTAGATAAGGAAACCACTAAGAAAATGCAAAACTTATGCTAAAACTTCATGATTTTGTTTCATTTCACATTTGTCTTACAAATCACGTAATTCTAACTCAATTCAATGCTAAAATGTCAATTGTAATTGTATATATCTTGATTCTATTCATATCTATATCACAACTTATGACTGCATCAAATTTAAACTCCATTCAATGCTAAAATTTCAATTGTACTTGTTTATATTTTAAATTAATTCACTTTTAAAACACAACTTATGATTGCATCAAATTTAATCCCATTCAATACTTCAATATCAATTGTGCTTTTTATATTCATGAAAATTTCTGATTATTTTATAAATCATGACTCATATTAAATATCAATTCATGTTTAATTTATCAAGCAAATTTGCTTGATCTTCTGTTCTGCTACCTTAATGCTGCATAATTCAAAATTTTTTAATTCAACTTGTAAATACTTCATGATGGATGGGTTAGGGGCCGCTGCGCGGCCCAGGCACCCAGTTTTGGATTAATAAAGTAAAGTAAAAGTGTAGTAATTTATTTTTGTCATTTTTAATATTTTTGTCATTTTTGTTTCTTAGTCTAATTTCAGGATGAATGAGAAGAAGACCGTAAGGCCTCAGACGTTACAATGAACAAACAAACGTGGTAATCTCAGGGATACCAACTGCTCCGCTTTCTGGAATAGTTTTAATTAAGTGGTAGCAAATTATATAGTAAAATTCTTTAAAGAAGGATAGCAACGCCTACTTTTTAATAGAGTAACCAGTAGATGGATGCTTTAACGCTGCATTTTAGATGATACCTATAATTTTTGATATTTAGTGGAGTGAAAATTATCTAAAATGAAAAATACTAAACTGAAAGTAACTTAAATTTCGCTACCTCCAGAAAATACTATTTTGCAAAGAGGAGCAAGTTGGCATCTCTGTAGTCTTTTTCGAAATAAAGCGTATATTTCTGCTTAAATTTGTAATTCTAATTCTATATTACTACCACTGGGGACAATCATCCTGGAAAGGTTTAAATGTTGGCACGTTCACGCCGGGATGACCCACCGGTAGGTCACGCTAGATTGTCTCATCTTGGCAGCGCACCGGAGTAAAAACTGGTAACAATAAATTTCATTTTTTAGTTTTTTTTCCGGGAATTATAATATTCCATTGTCTTTAATGGATGCCATTTTTATATTGAATTGCTTCTTCGCCGTGTTAAATTTCCTTACAGTGAATTGTTATTGTTAAGAATAGATTAAATCCTTCCGAATATTATCTAATATTGAAATTGTTCTACCAGTATTTTCACTTTTCCCGGATTGAACGTGTTAAACCATCTATGTGGTTTGGGGAAATAAGTTTAAACGATTAAAAATGTAGTACATGTACACGTAAAGATAGTCACCACTAGAATAAAATTTCACAATAAGCGTTGGAAGTTGGCATACCGGTACCTGAAGTCACCACCCTGAACAATTAAGAAGGATTCCTTTAACATCAAGATCTGATCATTAGACATAAATTCAATCAGTGTCCTTTTTTTAACACCTCGCACGCTAACAGTCGTTAGTGTTCATTAAACTGGTTAGATTTACTCCGATTCAGTGAAATTCATTTATAAATTTTTAAAATATATCAATGTACTTTTCATAGAAAAAGTGGTAAACATTTATTTCAAAATGGTTATTTACTGATGTGTGAATGAAAAATAGAGAGAACAGTGGAAGCAAAAAAAAGATGCATTTTACCAAATTTTCATTCACCACCAAGTTTAATATATTTAACCCCTTGGGGACGGGTGATTCAGAAAAGCATTCGTACAAAATCAGAATCAAGTTGTAATTAAATAAAAAACGGTAATCAATGTTAATTCAAAGTATAACTAAATAGTTTTATTTTGAACAAAGTAATGGTGAATTAAATAAATCAAACAATTATAACTCCGCCCACAAATAAACTGCTAAAGAAATACTTTGATTACCAGTTTTATATTTTTACAATGATTGATGCAGTTTTATGCTGTCACGTATTTGTGACAGTCGGCGCGAAAGGGTTAAATCGATGCAATCTGCACTTTAACAAGTTGAATCCAAGATTATTAGAAACACATAATTCGAGTAAATTTTTAGTTTTTTTAAGTTTAGTTATCGTTGCTAAAATAGTTTGAAGAAATTAATGTAATATAGAACACGCAAAAATGGTTTTATTTATATGCACAGAGATGCGAACTTGTTCCGGACAGCGAATAAATATTTTAAAGTGGTAGTTTATTAATTGTGATTCTTGGTTTAATGAATTCAATTTAGTAGATTTTTATCCACCACTATTTCTAACCAATTTGTAGGCTTATATGATTCACCACTTTTTTATGTCATGCTAAACTTCGTAAAAAAACTAGCAAAATCTGTCTAATATTTGTAAATTTAGTTTGTAGTTATCTATCGCTGTGGCCAGACGGGCACGCCATGTAAAATTAGCGTGGGATTCAAAGTGTTAATGATTCGCTTTCTTTTTTGAAATTTTCCTCTAGGCCAGGGATGGGCAAACTTTTTTTGTCGAGGGCCAAAAATCAAGAAAAAAAATGCTTGGTGGGCCAAGTAAAAACTTCAAAATTTAAAAAAAAAAAGCGATATACAAGTTTTAATTTAAATATTTAGTGAAATGACGGAAATTGCGATTTCATTTTTTAAAGTTCCTTATATTAAGGTTCGAAGTGAGATGTGCTTATTTTAAGGAACAAGGCTTTTCTGTTAGTCTACTTCTGAAATGATTTTTTCTAAGGTTCATAGTTGAAAACTCTTGTTCACATATATAAGATTAAGCAAACATAGTACTGATTTTCTGGGCATGAAATCTTAAATTTTGGAAACTAGCTTTTGGTAATGATTTGTAAAAATTTGGCATATTTAGAAACAACTGCTTCAGATGATTGTTAGATTGTACGCTCTTTGGAGCGTAAAATGCGCAGTCTGCCAAATGTGAAGTACAATTTACCTTTATTAGATTCCATAAGTCAGCTGCTCGAGAAAGACAAATGCTAGTTGGAGCCAATCTACGGCTATTCTATAAAGAACTTCTGCCTTCAACATTTTACCAATTGAAGCTGTCTGTGCTAACTATTTCCATTAATTTATGTTTTGTAGAACAAAAATAGAGAAAGTAAAAATGTCATCAGTACTTTGTTAAAAAAGGAAAAACAAAAATAATTTTAAACATAGTCGACAAGAAAGTGGATGTATATTGTTTATATTTGCCACTGATCGGCAAATAAAAATTCTATCCGCGGGCCGGATAAAATCTTCCGGCGGGCCACAGTTGGCCCGCGGGCCGTAGTTTGCCCATCCCTGCTCTAGGCAGTAGTTAGTCACAAATATAATCCAAGTTTTTATTTCTATTAAAATTTGTTGCCTAAACTAAAATGAAAAGTAAAAAATCATGGATTTCTTTACTTAAAAAAATACCAAACGGAAGAGGGGCAATTAAGTATTAATTAAGTATTTAACAATCTATCTTAAGTGTAGTAAATGGTGCTAGATGCAAGTTAAATCTGTCTGTTCACAAAGTCCTCCATATACCCGCAACAAATTACACCTCTGGGGGTACTGAATTGGAGATAGATCGTTCTCTGGTTCAGATCAAAATTACGATTTGCGCATGCGTGAGCGGATGTACGAATGGGTCAGCCCTGAAAAATACGGGAGTATCGAATGGGTGTGGCAAAAGTAGAATTACTTGACCATAGATGGCGCCACTGTAAAAAAGAACATTCACACTACCTCTGCCTTAATGGCCGAAACCAGCAACTGAAATCTGTCTCACAAAGCGTCTGAACCTTCAAAAAGTTACGGGCAATCAATTTTATTGTTAAGGAAGTACGAACTTGAAAATTTGCTACCGTTTAATATTAAATTACAACCCTTGAAATCTAGCAAGAAATTATATTTTTAACAATTTAGAAGCCTTGTATAAATTATTAACAATTCTGTTTCAATGGGTTTAAACATCCGAGATCAGTAATTTTTGCAGAATATTTAACTATTTTTATCAATATTCCAAATTTCAACGATTTTAAATAAACCGAATTAAAATATTATTTTTTAAAAAGAAATTCACTAAGTTTTATTCCAACAAAAATTTAGCACCTTTCTTTCAAAACAAAACTTGTATACCTTATATCTCGGAGCCAAGCGTCTTATCTTTTAAGGAGAGAACAATGAAAACTCGTTTTCCTTGCATCAGATAAGTTTACCTAGTAATTTTGTTTAAGTGTTTTTACGATAAGAGTTATCAAAGTGTTCTAAGAAGGGGGCAGTAAGCGTAATATTTTTTTCTCCACATTAACCTCTTCGAGACGGGCGAGTCATATATGAATTCTCCGGGTGGCGACAATCAGGGTAAAAAAGATAAAACTGGCAGCCAAACTATTTTTATAGCAATTTATTTGTGGGTGGGGTATTTATAGTTTGCTTTATTTAATTTGTCCCAACTTAGTTCGAATTAGAAATTATATATTTACACTTTTACCAAACACAGATTGGATGTGTTAGATTTAAAGTAAAAGCAAAAACGAGTCTCTCAAATTAGCCATTTCCATACCATTACTACTCTTTATTTTTTACCATCCTGATTTTTATTTCATACGAATACATTTATGCCTCGCCCGTCTCGAACAGCACCATATAGCACCGTTTTTATTTATTTTTTTACATAAAATACCGTTTTAAACTCAGTCCATGTTATTCAAACCGTTAAAACCAGACATGCCAACTGCTCCAAACACGACAAATTAACTCCTTAACGCACAGATTTTTTGAAAAAAAACCAGCCAAAAAAAAAAAAAATTTTTTTTTAATATAAAAAAACACACTTAAGAACAAAGTTTTCATTTGTTGCTGCTTCTGGTTCACCTTTTCTTTTTGTGGACAATCTTGATATACTGCTCTTTATTTTATTCTTGAATAAATAAGTGTTATAGCTTATACAATCCTATGTAACTGATAAATATCAATAAAACGATTTTTTTTCTTAGCTTTCACATTGTTATTTTCAATTCTCGATTATATTCGAGTGTGAAAAATTATAGCAGCATAAAATACAACGCCGCTCGAATTAACTCGAGCGCACAAGTTAGGGGGTTAATTAAGAAAAAAAAACATTACTACAAACTGAAATTCGCAGATATTTGGCTACACATGTTTACTTTTTAATAGGTTTACCAAGACTACGACTAAAAAGTAGCGAATTATATAAGGTTTCGAATTATTTAGAAATGCTGGTGGATTAAAACCTAATAAATAGAATTTATTAAACCATGAATCATAGAATGAAAAACTACCACTCAAAAATTTTTATCCGCTGTGTAGAGCAAGTTGGCATTTCTGGTTAACACCGATCAACCTGGATCATAAATGGAAAAATAATTTCATCTAAAAAAGGGATTGTTTCAAGCATTTTTCATTCAGAAAGAACAAATAGCACTGAAAAGTGCCTATTGCCTTTGAGAGTGGATGTTCTTTAGTAAAAGTATGTATTGTAAATTCAAAAAAAAATTGTTTGTTGTTAAAATAAATACATTATTTTTAGGCTTATTTTTAGTAATAAGATTAATAATCTAGTCCCTAAAAATCAAGATATATTATTTTCAATACTTAAAAAACAATTCTTTAAATTCTTCGGTAATAAAATTTTGTTTTAAATTTCCGTAAGGCTCAGTTTCTGTTGTTGCTTTTTAAAATTTCCAACAGGGTTCCCGTGGGCCTTGTAAATTTTAAAAAGCGTTAACTAAAATAAAACAAATGTCGATATTTTAATTTCTGTTAACCACCACTAAAAAGTGTTTTCCAATGAAGGTATATATTCAGGAAAATTTCACATTCTAAGCCATTTGACGAGGAAGAGGTACCTTAACCCCTTGGGGACTGGTGATTCAGAAAAGCATTCGTACAGAATCGAAATCAAGTTGTAATTAAATAAAAAACGGTAATTTAAATGTGGTCGTTGCTAATTTGACAGACTTACTTTGCTTTTACTTTAATTATTGTTAGTTTAATTATATATATAATCAATGTTATTTCAAAGTATAACTAAATAGTTTTATTTTGAACAAAGTAATGGTGAATTAAATAAATCAAACAATTATAACTCCGCCCACAAATAAACTGCTAAAGAAATACTTTGATTACCAGTTTTATATTTTTACAATGATTGATGCAGTTTTATGCTGTCACGTATTTGTGACAGCCGGCGCGAAAGGGTTAAAGTATGAAATGTCTTTAAGCATTAACAAAAATTTACTACAATTTTTAACGTTTTAAGGACCGCTGGAACCATGCTAAAATTATACTGGAATGTTTTTTCTCAATAATCATTATTTCCCTTTTTTTAATTTCTGAATGACTCATTTCAAACGATTTTAATCTCAAAAATGGAGAAATCTTTGCGACAGAAATTTTAAAAGGAAATTGATAAAAGAAATTTAGATTTTAAAAGATATATATTTTTAAAATAATAATAATATGTGAATATTTTAAGCTTCTTTAACATTGTTTTAATATGCTATATAAAAGAAATCATCTGATAATCAACCAAACACTGTGGATATTTTTTTTACAAAGAATAACAATTTTTTACCAGTCCATCTTATCCAGTTATATCAAAAAATAAAAATTCATACATATTTCTTATTAATGTTGAGCTTTTTTTTAAAAAATAAAACCTTATAGATAGTATACGCATATTTGTTATACGGTTTTTATAAATGCCACATCAGCATAAATAGTTATTAGTTATAAAATAAGAATGTAATTTTTAAAAAAAGTTCAAATGACAACTGGTTCAGATTTCCAAATACTTATACTAGTTTTATTTAATTTTGTCAATATTTTGAAATGTTCTTAGAAAGAAAGGTAAAGTTCACAATAGGTACATTGCAAATAATTTTCAAAATACTTATACCTGTTTCAGTTAGTATTGTAAATATTTTGAAACATTAAAAAGAAAACTAAAGTTCTCCTCTGATGCATAGTTAATATTTTTCAAAATACTTATACTTGTTTTAGTTTATTTTGACAATATTTTGAAATCTTTTTAAAACGAAAGGTAAAATAATTCTCAATAGGTACATAGCCAATACTTTTCAAAATACCTATCTTTGTCGAATCGTTGATAGAACTAAATAGAATATAGATAATTTCATGAAAAAAATGAAGTAAAGATTGGAGTTATAATAAACTGCAAAACGCTTTTGGAATGAAATAACTTCAACATATTTTAAAAACAAAAATACTTTTCGCTCAAATTAATATTCTAACCTTATTTACTTACTTAAAACATTGGTTATAATTTAATAAAAATATAATTGATAAACAAAAATGTTTGTATTAAACACATTAAAAAGCTGAAATTTTATTAGAATTTCTACCTTTTCATGCAATAAAGCTTCTCAGCCGTGACAGTTGAAAATAATTATTTTTTATTTGTGTTATTTGTAAATAAAACTAGATAAATAAAATATTTCGAAAATAATCGATTTCCGTGAATATTTACAAATTTAATATGGAAAGAAAAATGTGTTATGCCTTGTTTTTTCAATCTCCCTTTTTATAATTCAAATAAATAAATAAATGAATTTTCTAAAAAAGGCGCTAATTTCTTTTGTAAACACATAAATAATGTACTGACAGGCATTTTTTTTCTCCAAAATTCCATTTCAGAAATTATTTTTTTTGTCGAATGTTTACAAGCTGCTTCAGGCGATGAGAGAAAGTTTAATTCATTTTTATAAATGTTTATTTATAATATAAAACTACCTAAAATTGAGTAAATGAATATTGTGATTTTTAGAATTATTAATATTAATGAAAAAGAAATCTTTATTTCTCTATTTATCTGATATACATGTTTCTGACTTTATTAAATAATTTCTAAAATATTCAAAGAATTTAAATGATCTTTTTAAATAAATGAAAAATTATATATGCCGGCAGATATTAGCCAGCAGTATGTTATTTAATCCTAGAATAAGATCCATTCTTTTCTCTCATGTTTAGGTAGAAGATAAATCTTATCTTCATCATTTCTGTTAGAAATATGCTAAAATTTACCTTAGTTTCAAAAAAATATTTTATCCTTAACTAGTCTTTTTTTTTCTAACAAGAACGTTAAACAAAGCACCGATATAGCTGATGTGAGCCACTTAATATTCAATTGTGAAAAGCTTTCACTTTTAAAAGTCAGTTTTTGAATGTTGGCATTTCCGATTTCGTTGGAAAAAAAATTATGCATATATATATATATATATATGTCAATTCGCTATAAGTCGAAGTACGATAACTCGAATATTACTATAACTCGATTTTTTATGAGGTCCCGACCCTTTTATCTTTAATTTCATGTTAATTATTCTCGATCACTCGAATTTTACTCCCTTTAACTCGATTTTTTTTGGATCTTTTAAATCAAGAAAAAAAACCTAGGAGCTGACATCTTGCCCCTTCCTTTGCAACACACACACACAATGTCTTTCGCACTCTTCATGGTGGAGCTAAGCTGTCCCTCTTGAAGTATTTGAACAGTGCTTAAATGAAACGTTACCAAATTTACTTCAAGGATACATTTAAAATGATGTTTTCAATATTGATGAAATGGGTTTATTTTTTAAATGTCTTCCAAATAAGACTATGATCCTTAAGGATGAAAACTGCTCAGGGGGTAATATGAGCAAGGGACGTATGACTGTCTTAGTTGGAGGAAATGCGTCTGGGACAGAGAAATTGCCCTTACTTGTTATCGGAAAAAACCGAAATCCCCGATGTTTCAAGAATGTAAAAGCGTATCCTTTGGATTACTAGTCTAACAAAAAGTTTTGGATGACATCAGTTTTATTTGAAGACTGCGTAAGAAAATTGGATCGGAAATTCTTCGCTAAAAAAAGAAAAGTGATACTCTTTATGGATAAATGCACAGCGCATAGTGATCTACCTAATTTGAAAGCAGTAAACTTGCAGTTTCTCCCGCCAAACACAACAGCAAAGTTGCAGCGGATGGACCAGGGTATCATAAAGTGCTTCAAAAAGTCTTATCGTAAGTGGCTTGCCAGAAAAATGATCTTAAATATTGTAAGCAATTAGAAGATTTGTAATTAATAAGCATTAATTAAATAATCCGACAATATTTTGAAAGTCCAAAACCGAAACTAACGGTAAGTCGAACTTCCGATATGTCGAAGTTTTTCGTCAGTCCTATCAGATTCGAGTTATCGCGAATTCACTGTATATATGTATATATACATATATATATATATATATATATATATATATATATATATATATATATATATATATATATATATATATATATATATATATATATATATATATATATATATATATATATATATATATATATATATATATATATATATATATATATATGTATATATATGTATATATATATATATATATATATATATATATATATATATATATATATATATATATATATATATATATATATATATATATATATATATATATATATATGTATATATATATATATATATATATATATATGTATATATATATATATATATATATATATATATATATATATATATATATATATATATATATATATATATATATATATATATATATATATATATATATATATATATATATATATATATATATATATATATATATATATACACACATAAATGATAATGCTTAAGAGAGTCGTTACGCAATTTAGCCCAATAACACTTATCCACAAATATTTCAGTAGTATTATTTTCCTTTGTTGCCTCCTAGTTTAATTTTGTAAATGCACTCTGTGACTGTTTTGAATCCAAATATCGATATTTATAGTATTTTTCACATTAAAATACATTAGGATAGACATAACTATCTTGTTTATTGAAAATGAATATTAGCAATAAAACTTTTGTTCTACCACTTCTTTACTTTTTTTTCAAAAAGCAAAAAAATTACCTGAAAAAAAATTCTAGGCAAAAATAGGTCATAAAGTTTTAGAATGTTTGTGCGAAAAAGGGAACCACGACAATCACAATTATCTTCTGCGCTAAGGATTTTTACATGAGTACGTAAGGTCAGGATAGTCTTATTGGAAGGGCGTTAGACACATGTCCAAGTGGTCGTGAGTTCTATCTCCATCGACCGAAGACTCCCGGTGTAATTAATGGTGACTGGTGCATGTTAAGTATTTCGGGTCACAAAAACCTCCACACACCCTTTACAAATCATGTCTCTGTGGGTAGCGAATTGGAGATTGATCGTTCTCTGGTTCAGGTCAAAATTATGATTTGTGGATGAAGGAATGGCTGTATGAATGGGTCCGCCCTATAAACAGCATGTGACTTGTGTGTGTGTGTTGCTGAAGTCGTATTCTTGGCAATAGATCTTGCCACTGAAAAAATAAATAAATGCATCCTCTGCCTTAAATACGCCTGGTTTTACCAAGCAGGCTTGCTGGATTGGCAATGGGGCATTAGATACAGCAGCAACAATTTAAATATGTAGACCAATTTTAATCGATAGATCATTCAAAGTTCTTTAAAATAAGATGCATCTGTTAGACTTTGACCATCCATATTCCCTAAAGGAATATATTTCAGTAATCACAAACTAATGGTAAATAGTCGTATCTAAAATTTCAAGATATACGTGAAATATTTACGGCGTGCAGAATTTTGAAATTTAAGAATACTTCAGAATTTGTAGAAAATTTCATAATCTTCATATTCATCACTTCAAAATCATTATTACCTTCACCAAGGCCAGGACAATTTGTACCGCGGATAAAAAATAAACTTAAATCACTTCACTTCTAGCAAACTTAATTACATTTTTAATTTATAAACTGTCTACATTTATTACTGAAGAAGAGAATCTTGTAATCTTGTTGTACATTTGGAAATCCGCAAGTGACGTCATTGTAGTTTGAGGCAGTGACATCATCTATTTAGAAGCCAAGCGTGACGTCGTTTACAAGCATCCAATTAAATCTGATTTAAATGGCATATTTAGGCATAGTCACTTCCCTACTTCTCGAATTGCAGCCATCCAATTAAAAAAGTCATAACTGATAAGAATTTTTGATATATTTACGTTTATATATTATTTTTGTTTTGTTTTATAGTAAAAACAATAAAGGTCAGTCATAGGGATCAATAGAGAGCATAAAATTTTTTTAATCATATATAGTGCTTTCAAAGATGTAATGGAACGTAAAAATTATTGAGCATCGTTGTTATATGTCCTCCCATTAAATCACTGTTAAGTGCGCAAGAATTTGTTACATCATAAAATATAGGGCTTCTGAGAATTTACTTGGTCGATGTTGGTCAAATAAATAATATATAACTTGTATGAGAAAAAAAACTGGTATCAGAAAAAAACTACGGACAACTTGGCATTATTACTGAGCCTATTTAAGAAAAGATTTTTAATTTCAAGGACTTTTACTCTAGAAAATATAAAAATTATTTTTTACAGTTTTTAAGGAATATATATTTATCTACTGTTAATTTCTTTCAATTTAATGCATAATTTATATAATTTTTTTTAAAAAAAATATAAATGTTGTTCAGAAATCTGCATTTATTTGGAAATTAACTTTTTCACTACTCAAATTTTTTCTCTCCTTAGATTTGAAATTTTGATGTGTTCATTCTTGTATCTGAAATAAACATCATTAAATAGAGGAAAGAGTATAGTAGACAAATAGAATATTTTCAGTAATTATCACTCGAAATATGTCAATAAATTTTAGCAGATTGAAAAAAAATTGTGCTTTATTTTCAAATGAAGTGACCTGACGAAACATATGATTAATTATTCACAAACTGAAAAACAAGCATATTACGGGTAAAATAGTGTGTACATAACTTTTGCATTAATTTCAATTTTTGACTTTTTTTTATTTAATGTTTTGAATTGTTTGTTTTGTATTTATTGTTCTGACTTTTTTATTTAATTCCTTTTATTTAATTTTTTGGCGTTATTATATTATAAATGAATACACTTCGTATATATTTTAATAGTCATAATTGATTCACCGGCCTTAGTATCAACCAATTATTAATCCGTTTATTAATTTATTGCTATTTAGTTTATTAACTTACAGTGGCAATTAAGAAAAATAGTGTAAGTAATAAAAATAAAGATAGTACTTTGTTTAAGCACAAATATCTATTATTTCTTATAAAGGTTTTTTTTAATCTTTTCAAAATGTTGATTATATTACTCTCTAGCAAGGAATGCGATAAAGGAAAGTGCTTTTTTTATTTAAATTTTTGGATATTTAATATTCTTTAAAGAATTGAACATTTTCCCTCTTAAGGAAAATTTTCCGGCTGTCCTAATAATTTTTATAAGCAAAATAGAATCGCCAGTTTTCAGTTTTTTTGATAAAAATACGCAAGGAATATCATGAGTTTTTTGATGATTAATGAGATCGAAAGAATTCAAAATAAACACTTACGAAAAACAAACTCCCCGGTCATTTGCCTTTTAAAATTATGATATTTTTAGCTAAGCAGTTTAAATAACCATGAATGATTAAACAATTCAGAAAATATCCTTCCTAATAATTCATTATTTAGAAATTAAATGTTTCGTCGTAAGCGACCTTGAACCTGAGGAGACACGACCTTCAAAGGATGCAGGGTATTGCAACAGATTACTGGACTTGGCGGTCAAACTTATCACCTTTCTTTAAGACAAATGATAAGAAATGATGCCAAGAATCCATTATCTTCTTGACTCAAGATCCACTTGCTCTAAATTGAGGACCATCTCAAAATTTGAAATCAGGAATTTTTCCTCATTAATCAAAATTAGACTTAACTTGTTTTCGACAAATCAACACCCACAGTTCCAGGTAGTAGAGGTTAAAATAGTTTTGTAAGTTACAAGATATTTTGCCTTCTTTAATCTCAGTTTAATATTCAAAATTTTATGCATCAATTTAATGTTGTTTATTAATTAGTTACGAAACATTGCTACAGTTTCTTAAAATTTTAATTGATTGCTTTTAGAAAATATTAATAACAAAATACATTAAAAAAATATTTTTACTTTACATTTTCCAAAAAATTGGGTAGGAGTTCTAAGAATATATATAATTATCTAAGTATATATATATATAAGCTAAAATATTGAGAAAGTATGGAAAAACATAAAATAATGACAGGAGAAGAAAATTAATAAAAAATATTTCAAAAGTACTTTTAAAAAATATAATTTTTAATTATTAAAAAAAAAAAAAAAAACTTGAAAAACCAGAAAACAAAACAAAGAAATGATATAATCTCTTCATCAGCCCACACGATTATATCAGCATATATATATATATATATATATATATATATATATATATATATATATATATATATGTCCTCCATGTTCCCATAGATATATATATGTCCTCCATGTTCCCATAGCAGATCAATACCTCTGGGGGTACTAGATTGGGATCGATCGTTCTCTGATTCAGGTCGAAATTATGACCTGTGGATGAATGAATGGGTGTATGACTGTGTCCGCCTTGTAAACGGGCTTGACGTATGGTGTGGCAGAAGTCGAATTCTTTTCCATAGATGGTTCCACTGGAAAACAAGAACAATCTCACCCCTCTGCCTAAATACCAAGCAAGCAAACCATAAGGTTATAAAAATTTATCTTGATGGAAAAAAATTTGTACCAATACCTCATTTAGACAAATACCTGAGTGTATTAAGTGACATTTTCACGAATAAATTAGGGACAATAATAAAAAATGCTCGCTTCAATATGATTATGCTTAAGGTGACTCAGATGTTCTTCATACTTTAATTCATGAAATAAGTGCAGCATCTATTTCTTAAATACTGAAACTTGTAATGAAAATGTGGTGCTGAATGAGTTTATAAACATTGCGAATCAAACGTTTGAAATCTTTGAACAACTGAACAAGCTGAATTGAAAATAAAATTAAAAAGACAAGTAAAGATTAAAATATATCTATTTAGAACATTTCAATCTGTTTTTAAACTTAAACTTTTTAAAGTGAAAAGTTCTTAAAACTCATCTTGGTGTAACTTAAATAACACGTTCGATTTCGAATTCTGCTTCGGATACTAATAATACAATACAATAGGAAGAGACACGTCATATTAACTCTAATAAACTAGTCTACGACTAGTACAGACTTCGCCTATTGTAATAACAAACGAAATTTAAATTAACTCCAAGACATGCTATTTTCTGCCTAAATAGTTATTTCGAATTTAATGTCTGAATACATTTTGCTAATATATTGCACACACAGTGTAATTTAGGTAATGTTTTAAAAAATATTTAATAATGTAGCTTTTACAAAAGCAAAAGAACTAAATAAGTCACAAATTTAATTTAAAAATAAGTCATTATCTATGCATTTTTTTCATTTCATTTTGAATAAAAGTGTTAATATTTAAACGCTAAAGTTTTTGTTGCTATTATAATACACAGCATGGTATTTAGCTACAATAGGGGTGGCTAAAATATATAGTGGACTATATATAGTAGGATATATTATATCCACTTATATATAGTGGACAGAGTAAATCCATCCTAATAAACCTATTTTTACCTAAATAATTAAATGGGAATGATAAGTTACATTGTACAATCGTATATAAAGCAAAATACATTTTGTTAGCATAAAACAATACATAACGTTATTTTTTTAGTGTTTAAGAAACATTAAATAATGTTATACTACAGTGTTATGCATACACCAGGGTAAGTGAACATTTTTTTGGTTGTTGATCAGTTGTTCATTATATTTAAGTGTACCAAGTAGCACTTGTTGTATTTTCTTTTAAAAATCACAGAACAGCTTTAAAAAAATACAGCTTTAAGCCCCAGCTTTGATTTTAACACCAACAAATTTTGCTTTCTAACTATCTTTTTTGTTAAGTTATTAACATGCATTAAATGGAAATTGAATAAAGTCATTTAAAAGTATTTTTGTATAATATTATGTTCTAAATAAGATTCGAAATGAGACATTCTTAATTACAAGTGGTTAAATAATATAAAATATTGGTAAAATAGTATTAGAAGTTTTTATTTTTTATGGATTTTGTTTCTATTTTATAACCGTCGTGGTACAGCAAACCACAATTTTTGGGTTAACGACTATCAATATGTTCAACTCCGTATATTTCTAATTTTGAACCCAATACAGAAGACAAGGGAACTCCTGGATTGAGTATAGGGAGAAATTTGCCTTTGTGGAGGACTTTTTGATGGAGCTAACCAGCACTTGCGTTACATGGAGAGGAAGACCACGAGAACCTCCCACGTTTAGCCTGACGGCACGGGGACTCTAACCCCTGATCGATCTACCGCTGAGTATATTTTACGTCAGCACTGTGGTTGGTGCAAGCCGGATGCGGAATTCGTATCGATTGGGATGCGAACCCGGTTAGCCTCATTGGAAGGCGAACGCTCTATCCCCTGAGCCATCGCGATTCCTTTTTTATTGATTGAAAAATTGTGCGTATAGTAAAATTCAATATATTAATATAATTTTATTTTATTTTTCTCTATAAATAAATGTGTTTCTTAAGACACTTCCTTAATATACATTATATGTTACAAGATACCCTCTTTCTAAATTCTAAACAAATCTACAATATCACATTCAAGAACAATTATTCGGACATACCCTTGCCCCGCGATTAAGTTTTCTGACTAATGAATACAATATTTGGAATCAGCAACTTGCTTTTTAATTCTTCACTAAGATTGCGCCTTTTGACACCTACATAGAATTTGCTTAAAATTTTACCAATTCCATTTCCGAAAACTTTAATAAGGGTGTAGGAATATCTAAGCACTAAAGAAATGAGAATTTAAGATAATTCATCGTAGAAAATATCTTATTTTTTTGATAATCCACTAACTTTTATTTATGAGGTTGCTTAAAATGTTTGAGCCGTAATTATTATAGCTTTGAAAAATTTCTAGCTTCCAACTCTTCAGAATTCGCGAAACTTTGCGTGTTGTATTTAAAATGGCAGAAAAAGTTAAGCGTTAACATTTTATTTTTGATCTAATCGAGTTTATTTAAAAAGCTTTTGACTTCCCCTACATGCAAATAGTTTAAGTAAAAATACATAAATTGTTTTTATATTTAAAGACATAAGCTCCGACGTTTGACATTTATGAGAAATATTTTATGTAGTGGTCTATGGAAGGCATTTTATCTAATGTTTTTAAAATATTTTGAGAATTTGCTTATTTTCTGTTACATGGTATTTTTTACTGATCTTAGACAAATTTGTATCACTGATTTCAAATCTGTAATCAGTTTCTACAAGCTACATTTCTTATGCAGTTTAAAAATGCGTTCCTAACCAAGATTTTTTTACAATATATTCGAGTAAATGCTATGTGTAGGGGTGGCACGGCCGATGAAAAATGTAAAAAAGTAATAGAGACTATAAATTCATTTATATTTATTTTCCTTAATTGATTATTAAACCAAAACTACCATCATGACTTGCATAACAAATCATTCATATTTAAAGAGAAAACATTTTTTGCATTCTCTTTCAAAGGCAAACTGAAGGAGATATGCTAAAAAAAAGTTGCAAAATTCAATTTTTTTAAATAGATTTTTGCTATTTATTAATTACCACTTTTTATATTTTTAGTCCCCCGTGGCATCCATGTATATGTCCCCACTTCTTTGCTACTTATGACGATTTAAGAAGAAGGCGATAATACTTTTAGTTTACGATACGGTGCGCTCAAGTCATAAGTTGTTTGCCATTTTCAAAGGAGTGGACAAGTGTATATCTGCTCCTTTGTCAACTGCACTTAACCCTTTTTATAAAATTGCTTTTTATAAAAAAAAGTACATATGTCACTTTATTTGCTTGTACATTCAAACAAAAAATAAACTAAACAAAAAAATAATGAAAAAAAATCTGTATCTATCCAATTTGAAATACCCACACTCGCACGATTACATATGAACAAGTAATTATGTAAATGCAATAAAAATTTATTCTCCACTGTAATTTAAGTAAATATTTATAAATCAATTATGTTTTAAAGCATACTCTCAAGTTTAAAACCTTTGAAGAAATGTTTTTTTCTAGTAGAGTGATTTAAAGAGAAAAAGTTTCAAAATTTTTATAAGAACTTATGAGAATAATTAATTGTTTAATTTTGTTATAGTTTGAACCATTGTATATTTGTTTTTGTCTAGTGTTAAAATTATTTATAAGTAGAATATCGTTTTCATTCTATATTATTAATCTTTTGCACTTGAGAAGTAACTCTCAGTAACAACTGTCAACTATAAGATATTTACCACTGTGACTCTTAAAATTTTTTTACCTTACTTTTAGCAACCACTTTAATTGGCATTTTTATTTACCCCTGGGTATTATATGGTACGCGTAAAAACTTTCAGGATTGCCTATTAAATATTAAATGGTTACGTTCCTTTTTTTAATCGTTTAAAAAATCTGATTACAAAAAGTTAAAATATTCAATATATATAATTACCTAGAACCAAAATGTTAACAAATAATAAGAGCTGCCATCTAGTGAGCATTTGGTAAAGTATTTGAGATCCAACTAATATGTTTTGAGGTTAAAAATGGTTAGAAAAAATTAATTTTGCTGTTAATAAATGGAATGAATATTACAACTTCACTTAATTAGAGCATTTATTATAAAGTCAGTGGCAGTAATTTTTAGATTACGGATTACTGTTACAAAGTCGTTCAGATTAAAAAAGTAAGTTATTCGATCAATCAATGGTAAATAGATTAAAAAATCATCACCAAATTAATAAATAATAATTAAAAATAAGGGAAATAAAGAAATGGAACTTTATTTATAAAACTCATATTATTGCTTTTCTTTCAATTCAATTGAAAATCCATGCTTAAAACAAATGTTTAAAAAAAGGCATACTGCGCATGGTATGTATAACAAAAAAAGGACTAAATACTGATGAATACTGAAATAAGAACAATAATTTTAATTAAACTAATATTTAGAATATTAATTTAATTTTATAATTAGCATTTTAAGAATAATTATATGTGTTTCTATAGTTGAATTTTACATGGGAACCTTACATAAGCTATGTGCATGTTTTATATATGAAGAAAGATAAGTAATATCTTATTTTCTACAGATAATAAAGTTAAAAATAAGATACAGGAAGGTGCATAAATGCAACATTTCGTTTTTAAGAGAAAACTGCCGTCATAAAATAAGTTATATAAAATTTGTGCTTTAAAAATTGATATTTTATATTGCTAGTTAGTCTTAAAATAATCTTAAAAGAAATTTATCTTAAAAGAAATCGCAGCCGAATGATTTCCGATATGAATAAAAATGTTTAAATCAATAAGTCACTTTGGTAGCGACAAACGTCTAAATTTTTCAAAATATGTACTAAGAATGAAATAATAAAGTTTCTAAAATATCTAAATTTAATAATAAAAAGATAGCAAATATGCAAAATAAATTCTTATTATGAGGGATAATGTTTGAACAAGTGATAAAATGCTTCGCAAAAAAAGAAAGAAAAAAAGATTAATTTATAAGATATTAGAGTTTGGTATATATATATTATCTATGATCATGGATAGTTCTATATTTCACATTAACGATCAAATATATTTGTTGCTTGAAAATGGATAACTTAGCAAAATCTAAATGAAAATTTTTTAAATACTTTATATTTTAATGTTTTTCCGCAGACAATTGTTGAAAATGCTAACAAGACATTTGAGTTAATGAAGTTCAAATGCTAAAATGTTACATAATAGTTCTATATTTCACATTAACGATCAAATATATTTGTTGCTTGAAAATGGATAACTTAGCAAAATCAAAATGAAAAATTTATAAATACTTTATATTTTAATGTTTTTTCGCAGACAATTGCTGAAAATGCTAACAAGACATTTGAGTTAATGAAGTTGAAATGCTAAAATGTTACATAATAGTTCTATATTTCACATTAACGATCAAATATATTTGTTACTTGAAAATGGATAACTTAGCAAAATCAAAATGAAAAATTTATAAATACTTTATATTTTAATGTTTTTCCGATGACAATTGTTGAAAATGCTAAGAAGACATTTGAGTTAATAAAGTTGAAATGCTAAAATGTTACATAGTATATGAAAATAAAAATATCTACGATAGCTTTTCATTCTTCATTTTAACATGTATAGAAAAATATTTAGTTTAAAATAAAGAACCCTTAATATTGTGAAAAAATATACATTTGTAAAAAATAGATAAAAAGTATTGAAGTATTAGTAACTGAGTAATATAAAATAATTTGATAGCTGAAGTATAAGCAACTATGAAGTATAATAATTTGATATCTAACAAAAAGAATATTGAGATTTTTCTAATTATGGAAAAATTAAAGAATAAAGAAATAAAGAAAGACTCTTTGAAGTCGAAAGAAACATTCTATTTTTACAATAGAATTTTCTGTAGAAGCCGTTTCTCCTATATGATACTTTGTTTGCAAAGAAACAAACTTACAGCGAGACTCAGAATTTCCTCCCAAGCTTTTCTGCTAGCTGCTACTTCTGCCGTAATTTCAATTAAAAGGGTGATACAAGTTTGAATGAAATATATTTTGTTTTACAATGTACCTTTTTGTATTTATTTGCAAAAATCAAACAGAAAAAAAACAATGAGATCCGCTGTACATAAAAGGGAAAAAATAATTATGAAATTTCTTGAAATTAGTAATGATATTTTAAATTTAATAAAATAAAATAATTTTTTTTGCTGCCTGTTTGTCAAAGTTATATGTTTCCTTTTAAGTAAGGAAACACATTCTTTCTTAGTGTTTTCAATCAGATGGATTAAGATTTCAAAATATTTCAAAGTTAATAATATTCAAATATTTATCTCAACATTTTATTTCTTGAAAAAGAAATGCTTGGAATTTTGTAGCCTGAGTGCCAATGATATTCCAAATTTAATTTAGTGAAAAAAAAATATTAGAGAATTTGTTTAAAAATTTCAGAGGTTTTATAATTGAATAGATTTTTAAGAGCGATACATGCTCATACCCTCCAACTGCTACGGAATTTCCGTAGTTTCAGAAATCTTCTTTTCTGACGGTAGCAAAATTAATGTCTTAATATTTAAAAAAAATTAATTTTAGCGTAACTTGTCCACTATTACTTATAAAAGTGCAGGCCATATGGCTAGATTCTTAAGTTCTGATAAAAGATTTATGAGAGATCCATTTGCTTTAATAATTTCTACTTTGGTTCGCTACCACTAGAAAGAATTGTTTTCAAAATCTTCATAAGTTGGAGGGTATGCATGCTGATGAAAAATCATCTAACGGATGCTTAATAAATATTGCGCATCATTTCAACGCTGCGCAATATCGTCCATCAAAATTGGATATATAGTTTGAATTGGAAAATAAGGAATTATACATGATGAACAAATATTATATATGATGAATGTAGCGCAAAAAAATCTTTTTTTTTATGAAATTTTTTTCCTGGAATCTGAAGACTATGGTGAAATTCCTGACTTATGAATTTCATCTAGAGGAACATGGCGCAGTATTTTTCTGAGTAAATATATCTTTCATTTTTAGTATTTTATTTGCAAAATAAATAGTTTTGACTCGAATATATTTGTATCACAACTTCTACTTTTTCTCAAATAATAAATATAATTTTTTTTTAAAATTAATTTTAAGAAGGATTTTTAATTTATTATTTATTCTCTTTTATTAACATTTGTGAAAGATTTTCCGAAAAAGTATTTATTTAATTAAAAAAGCAGTAATTATAAATTTAATGATAAACTGATTAATAAACAACCTTTTAAAATAAGTTTGATAGATTTTCTTGATATTAGTTATTACAATTTTTTAACTAAGAAAAGCATGTTCTGACCAAACAAATTTTATAATTTTGTAGATACAAATTTTTTAATACTGTTAATTAAACTATCTTTCTTTAGGTTTTAGAATTTTTCAATTTCTCGAAATATGTGAAATTTTGAGTAAAATATAAATTTATAAAAAATAGGATGATATTGAATTTTAGAAAAAAAAATTCAATAATAAAGAACAAATTTCTCGCTAATATTTGCAATATAGTTGAATAGTAAAAATGAATTGTAAAATAAAAATATATTTTAGAAGTTCGTTGTGCATGAAAGCAATAGTATTTTTTCTGCTTAAAGAACAACTGATCAAAATTTCGAAAAGTAATGTCTAATACTAGATTAATATCTCCTAAAAATTATTGAAAAATATTTTTAAACGAGATAACTACAATACTTATTTATTCCTCGAATAAGAATTCCCGTGCGTTTTACTGTATTTTATTTTAAATCAGATATATGATTTTATCTCCGTGTGTTTATTTCGTGTAATATTTTACTTAATTTTAAAAAACTTCTCTGATTAATTCTTCTCAAAAAACTTTGCATGCGCAAATCAAATGCTGCCATCTATTACTACAATTGAGAACTAAAAGTATCTTGTACAATGAAACTGTATAGAAAGTTGTGCCATCTTCCGGAGAATTCTTGAACTACGATTTAAAAATTTATCAGCTGTAAGGATGCGTAATGACACACAGAGGAATTTACCATCCCAAGTTATCTTCATCTTCATCTTTAAATATGCCTTATAAAGAACATATCTGTGAGTTCTTCATTTATCTTAATCATTATAAAGTTACAATTTCAATATTTTTAGGATTTTTATCATTATTCTACAATATGGCGCTTAAGCCTTCTTTATCGTCTGCTAATGATTTTTCTGCAAATTGACTTACAATTGAAAACTATTGCATAAATTTAGTTGTTAAAATTGACAATAATTATAGTTTTTTTATTTCATCTGTAGGATTTAAATTTTATCTATCTTTTTTAACCGCAAATCGAAGAATTTTGGTATATCGATCGGGAAACTTAGGCGTTGCTTGAAAGAATTATAGAAAGGAAAAAAAAAACAATGTTACAGATGTTCTGAAGAAATTATTTCAAACAATGTGTTGTGATAACTAAAATAAATTTAGAATAGTAAATATTATTGGTTATTTATGATATTATTTTTTTTAAAAGAATTTCTTTTCGGTACAATTTAAAATTACAATGTTTGTCCTTAATATTTACTGAGGAAATAGCAAACTAGTACTCTTAAGAATTGTATTACCAAAATAACGTTAATTTTTAATTATAACAGAAAATAATTAAATGTGTTTAAATACATTTACCATGCGAATAAAAAAAATTCTTTATAATGATATAAGTACTCATGTATATTGTCACGAAAATAACAATCTAACATTCACCAACCAACGCATTATAAATATGCTATTATTCTAGCACAAGAGTTAAAATAATATCATATTACTAAATAAATTTACTATGTTTTTAATTTTTAAATTAAATTTCATAAAACATCAGTAGGTAATTAAATTGTATTATACATACAATTGGATTGCTTTTTTATTCATAAAATTTGAAGCTTCTCTTTTTTAAATTTCTATTATAAGAGAATAAAATACGTAGGTAACATTTACTTAGGAATATATTTTTAATTCCATCTTAATAGTATACTTAAATATAATAAGTATATACTAGCAATGACACTAGTACTTTATATTATAATATTTACAATGTAAATAATGATTTTAACCTTTTCCAATTGGTTTTTCATTTGTGAAATATTATACAGTAGAATAAAAAGCAGTTATTGAAAAAAGTTGTGGGGTATTAGTTCTTGAGCATTTCTAATATATGATAGATATTTCCAATATTATTTTTAATTTATACAGATCAAAATGTAACTATTTATGTTGTTAAGATATTTCGTTTTGTACAAAACCCTTTTCTCTGAAATAAATGGTACTTATTTATTTCCACGTCGCAAATAGCTATTTTATATATTTAACCTTTCTAATAAAATAAAAAATAAGTATTTTATTTATTTATAATATTATTATTTTATTATTGGCGACTATGTTGTCTGCGCCGGCGAAATGGATGAGTACCAGATAAATTTACGAATTAAAATAATGGAGTTAGCAGCTTTTTCTTTGTGAAACAAAAGTGCGTAAAGAAGTGCAAGATTTTCATGCATACAGTAATGTAAGTCAAATAGAAAGGGAAGTTAATAAGTTTTGAATTCTACAAGATATAAAAATTATTATTTACTTTGCTTTATAGTAGTTTTCTGACATATTATTTCTTTTTTCAAAATCAATTTATCAAAGTAGATTTTGATTTATATAATAAGTTGTTGTAATTTCTTTTACAGTTTCCACTATTACGTCAGTAAAAGGACGTATTATAAAATTCAGATCAATGTAATAAAGTACATTATTTTTAATTTCATCAAACTTTATATAGAAATCTTTTGGCATTATTTAAACTTTCGGTTGATCACCATAAATCATATAAATAATATTTTAACAAAAAGTTTCTTTTAAATTTTTTCTCATTTTTTTCTTAAAGAAAAGTTAAATCAAGTCAGTATTTGGTTCTATGGCGCAACTACAACTACGATTATTAAACAATTCATTAGTATATGAGACATAGCTAATTCGAAACAATCTAGCGGAACCTTTGGATAGATGAAGGTTTGCATTGTCGATAGCCCCTTTTCCTACATATTCACGTCTACTACGGTGGGTGGGCCACATTGAACAGTTAACTTGCTATTTGAGACTGCGTCATCGTCTTCCTCGCGCTTAACTTTTCAATTTCATTTACGCACACTACGGGATCATGCATATACTCGACTTTTAATAGCAACTCAGGTGGGACCGCAGACATAATCGTGAACTTAATGCAGTTCTCACGACAAACGCTCAGAACTTGGTGAACTTAATACAGCTCTCACCACAGGAACTCGAAATCCGGTGACCTTAATACAACTCTCTCGGTCTTTCGCAAATACGGCAACTAGTGATATCTGTTCATCGAATTATATCTGACGTAACTACCACTACGATTACTAAACATCAATTTACTAGTATATAACACATGTTAATTCAATCCAATCTTGGGTTACTTTTTAATAAAAAAAAAAGGTTGAATTTGACTGTAATACTTTCCCTACAGTTTTCTCCCACCATTAACTGAAACACTAGCTTTTTAGCATCACTGTATCGGTAATGTTTAGGAGTGACATTTACATAGCATGGCTGGCACAAGCAAATAAGAAAGGATCTGAAGCAAAGTAGCAATTTCTTCCTTTTTCCCTAAATATTCTCAGTTCAGCCATTTTCCAAAATTTATTTCTATTTCCTTTTATTAGTGAATGTTTTTATTTTAATGTGCGACTTGATTTGACAGAAAAATTGTGTTGCTTATAAAAATGGTGAGTAGTTGTTTATAACATACATTCATGTACAGCATAAAAAAGGAATGTTGATAAACTTTTGTGATTAAATCCTTTTCTTCATTCGCTATTGTATTACTGTAAAGCAAGGAAAAAAATTATGTAATGATGCACGTTTGTGCATAATTTTCAATAGTTTCGAAGTAAAATTCACGAATTAAAAAAGTATAAATACATTCAAGCATTTTCTTAATCTTTAAAAACATGCTTTAAAATGTGTTCAGAAACTGACAGACTCAGTGTCGGTAGAAACTAAGCTGTTATTATAAATCTATTACATAATGATTTAATTTCCGAAAGAATTTAGCCAGAAATTTACAGTGTGGCCAAATTATTATTCTTATTATGGATATCATTTGTCGAAATTTATAAAAAATAAATATTCATATCTTTAAATATTTTTTTAAAATCCTACTTGTTTCCCAACTTTTATATTTTTTACATAAGTATTTATACTCAAGTTTTTGTTATCTGTCTAACTTAACTGCCTCCTCATAAAGAATACCATAGGATAAGTACTAAATCTTTCCAAAATAAAAAAAAAAAATGAAATATATATAACTAACATTAACAAAATCTTTTCTTTAAAAAATATATTATTCCATTACTTTCATAAGAAAAGTATATATATTTCCATAAAATAAGTAAGATTTGTTGAAAATAACATGTTGGTTGCACTTGATGAAAAATTATGCTTTCCTCAACTTCCTATTCATAATAATGTAATTTCATAATTGTTATTATTGGTAGTTTCATTATCAATTGCTTTTTGATTGACTACATTACTTCATAATGATACAATAGTGTTTAGGGATAATTTCAAGCAAAGAAATTATTCTAGTTAAAGGTATGTTCTTAACATTTTTAAATGCAGGTATCTTAATTCGACAGCTTGATGTACATAGGTTGCATTAGCTCATTTCACAGTTATAACAAAGTAATTAATCCCAATAAAGACACAGGGATGGATTGTGAGACTTTTTCACTCATGGGGTATCATAATTTAAAAAGTCTATTATCATTTAGTACCTACAATTCCCGGTCGTCACGGACTCGTGACTAGTGGTCAATATTTAATTGAAATAAATGACAATAAATGAATATTAGATATATTACTTGGCATTCCGAAATGCATATATGTTTCTTGCAGTCGTATAAGAAGTGCCAAACTATTAATAATGTCAGTGATGCTTAACGATTTAAAGACTGTTCATGTAGTTTGCGTAATAGTAATTAATATACTAATATTGGTAACTAATAAAAGTACTGTGGTAATAGCTTTTTTTAAGACTTTTCGAAATGGATACCCAATTCATAACATGCTGGTTCCATAAAATGGAACTTTATATGGTACTTTATATGGTACATGAAATGGTTGGTTCCATGAATGGTTAGCAAGGCGCAAGGAATTTAAACTACTTTTTTTTCATTTTGCATTTCATTTAATTTTTTATTTTATTGAATTTATAAAAATTTAAAAAAATCAATAAAATATAAAAATATTAAAAAAGTTGGTGGAGGTCTACATTTTTGGCGTTTTTCTGCTTTCACCATGTTAACCGAAAAATACCTTTTTGTAGATTAAAAATTACCTTCCTTACCTCCTCAAATTTTCAAAATTAAAGTTATTTTAAATTAATGAGAGATTGCAGAAGTGACAGTTTCACATGTAGAGCAAAAAAAGTTTTATACTTCTTTTTCTAAATAGAAAAAATATTTGAGTTTTTAAATGATTTAAAAAAAAACATAATTTTATTGGTGAGGGAAAATGGCAGCTGCCAAATAATGAGAAGATAAAAAGGGAAGCTTACATAACACGCTACATTTCCTTTAGTTGAAACATTAAATAACTTGATCTGAAGTTCAAAAATATCTCATTTATAGTAATTATTTTTGGTTACCAAATCTCGTCGAAGTAGAGTTCGCCAAACAAAACATATGACGCTAGTGCTGTCATGCAATAATGCTATTACGTAAAAGGTGATTTAAATATTGCTCGTCTTGTCAGATCTTCAATTACTTGGTAAGGTCTCAGAACTTGAAAATTTTAGTTACTTTGAAGCGTAACTTTATGTTCATTTAATTCAAAAGTGGGCACTTTATTTAACATTGAATGAAATTTCTCACTGAAAAAAAAGCGTCGTTATTAATTTTATGCAATTATCCGAAGGCAATCTAAATAGTGTCGTTTTCTCCAGTTACTTGGCAACTTCTCAAAGTTTGTAAATTTTAACAGTATTACTTTGTAGTATGACTATCTGCTCTTTTAATTTAAAAATAATTATTTTAATTAAAATAATTTGATAAAATAGCTCACTAATAAAACAGCATCGTTATTAGTTTAATGATATTATGCGAAGGTAATTTAAATAAGGAAGTTTTCTCCAATTACTTGACAACTTCTCAAAGTTTGTAGATTTATTCAGTATTACTTTGTAGTATGACTATCTGCTCGTTTAATTTACAAATAAGCATTTTAATTAAAATAATTTGATGAAATCGTTCACTAGTGAAACATCATGGTTATTAATTTAATGCTTTTTTATGTGAAGGCAATTTAAATATCGACGTTTTCTCCAATTACCTTGACAGCTTCACAAAGTTTGTCAATTGTTTCAGTATTACTTTGTAGTATGACTATCTGCTCGTTTGAACTTAAAAAAAAGTATTTTAGTTAAAATAATTCACTGAAATTGCTCTCTGAATAGATAGCGTTGTCTTTCATTTTACGCTATTATATTAGATGGAGTCATTATGGAGAAATATTCAGAGGAAGGCATTGGCCCACATTGGGCTGTCTGGCCAACTAAGATGATGAGGATGTTAGAACAATTTAAATAGTGCTGGCTTTTTCAAGTTCTCTAATTTCTTGGTAATGTCATGAATCTTTGAAATTTTAACAGTATTCTGTAGTATAACTGTATGTTCGTTTATTTATCTTTTAAATCGACTTGAAAATGCATTTCAGAATATGAATCCGTTCATCTCTCTGGTCAGTTACAAATACTAGATTTCATTACTTATCTTTGTCCACTTAAGAAGTGCATTTATTCCTAACACGGTGAAGCTTTTTCGTTTTCACGAATGCCTTTTTTAATATTGGCATTGCCAATATAGAATTATTATTGGCACTATTATTTTTCTACTGCAAGATGATAAATATATCTCAATAAGTAAATATTTATTTGAAGCATCATTTTTCTTTTAAGGTAAATAGAAATTTTTTTCCTCAAAGTGTTACTAAATTATCTTTCACAAAGGGAGGGCCATCATCTACTTGGATCTTTGGCGATCTTGTTTTTAGTAATAATAAATAAATTAAGAAATACATACATGAACAAATATAATAAAATAAATAACTGAATTTACTCTCGCTAACCGAAGTAATTCAAAGTAAAAAACGCTTTGAGTTCATATTGACTATGGTGAAGTGCAGATCCCAATTCACCCAGAGACGAAAATTAATAATTTTTGGTTAATTTTTTTTAAACATTGCTAATATAACTATTGAAGATTTCCCTTTTAAAGTAAATTTTAAGGGAAAATTTTTTAAATATTTATTCCATAGTATTATGACATACATAATTATTATGACATGATGTTTTTAGTCTAGTTGTTAAGAAATAAAAATAACCCTTATTCGGTAAAAAAATGTCAGGCGTTATTTCTTGCTTTTTAATAATTTTCACAATGCCACCGTTTGTTTATACTAAGATTTACCCTTCTGGCGAGATAGGCATTGAATGGTAGGTCAAAATATGTTGACCTAAAACAGTATGTTTCGTAGAGTTTTTTTCTGAAAATCTTACTATGCATAAAAATCTTATGATGGTGTTGCAGAGTTCCATTGTTGTCATTACATTTTTAATGGCTGGAAAATCACATGGTAGGATCCAGTTTTCCCTCATTCATTTTTAATTGTTTTGGTTGTCATCAGCATAAAATTAGTAAAAATCCTGACGATATTATTTTTCTATAAATATATTTGTATCCCGGGCTCGATCCCCGGCCCAGACACCGGATTTTCGGGATGAAGAAAATCCTCAGCTGCCATGGCGTATGATTATGCGGCATGTAAAATATCCCTGGAGTGCCTTATTGGCTCTTGGCATTTCCCTCAAAATTAAATTCCTAGTGCTCTTTAACATCCAAACAGAGTCTCGGTGCTGCCATCTAGTGTGGCAGAAACTAGACGTCCAAATTAACATGACCAACGGTATCTCACCCATTGTGGTGGTCCTGAAAGAGTGGATACCACCCCTGAAGAACGCACTAGGTCTGCTCATTGGCAAGACCGATTGTACAGCTCATTGGAAATAAAAAATAAAAAAAATAAAAATAAATAATATTTGTATCCCTAATTTAAAGGTATTTTTCTGTACTGCTATTACTGCGCTTTTTATTTAAAAAGTTTAAAACTAAGAGAATTATTTTTATCATTATATTATTATTATAGCGTAATTCTGCGCTGTATATTAGGATAAAGTAGTTATTTAAAATTGTATCTAATCTTTATTGGTAAAATCCCAGAACAGCCAACCCCTTGGCGACTTTTTGAAATTTCGTCAAGTTGGCGATTATTATTTGGATCAATGTTGCTTCTTTATTAGTAAAAAAACAATTTAAATTATTGCAAATTTATTTAAATATTTTTAATAAAATGAAATAAAAAATAATCAAAATAGACGCTCTATAATGTTGCAACATATCTCCCCAAAATATATTCCAGAAACCTAGTTTGGCAAAATTTCAAAAAGTCGCTTGGCGAGATATAAAAAAATCGCCAGCGGTTGGGCTATTCTAGAATCCACCCTATCAACTGTTTTACAGTTATCATTTTTTGTGAAAATAATAATAATAGGAAGAAATTGCAGTTAAAGATGTTAAATGGTTTAGAACTTAACGATTAGCTCATGCAAAATAAGATGCAAACAAAATTAGTATTTTATATATCCGCCCATTTGGTAAGCGAAAATATTAAATTACGGTTGTGAATTCGCCAAATTTGTTAGAACAATTTAATATTATATAATGGTGTTACAATATAAATGTTGTTTTAAATAATGACTACTTAGAAAAATTACTTCTGTTCGCCAATGTTCATAATGGTAATAGATAATAATATTTGGAAGTGAGAAGTGAAGGCACCAGCGTAAGCAAACAGAATTCTTTTTAGTACACACATGTTAAGTGAATAATTTCAGTATTTGTGAAAAAATTGTTTTCTGCAAGGAAACAACAATTCATCATCATCATAGTTGGCCAGACAGCCCAATGTGAGCCAATGCCTTCCTCTGAAGATTTCTCCATGACCACTTCTGATTCACCTCTGATCTCCCATTCTTTTCATTAACTGCGAAAAAATCAGACTCCTCTCAGTCAGCCCATCTCAACCGCGGCCTTCCCAGCTTTCTTGTTCCATTGAGTCTAAAACAACAATTATTGCGAAGCAATAATCGGAGTTAGTGAGCGACAGCGAACAAGGGGCTTGGAACCCTAGAAAATAAATAAATAAATAAAAATAAAAAACGCATCGCTTAAGAAAGGCTTAAATGTTAAAGAAATACATCGGTAACTTATGAAGAAAATGAATTGTGGAGCTACAATCTAAATAACGGCTTGTTTTTGATGTCTTGATCATTTTTGACGAAAATAGCTATATACCATTCTAGCTATGTTGTTAATATAAACCAACTTATCTTTCAAGAATGTGCTAATTATTATAACTAACTTATTTAACAAGAATAAAGGGCAGCTTATAGAATTTTCCTTTAAAACAACTGAAGTCAATGATTTTCTATTATAGTTAAACGATTTTCAATAACTGAATTTAAAATATTCGAAACAAGTCCCTCGGGGTGCTTAGTTGTTATTTTTGTTGACCTATATCTTCTGTTCTATAACTGTTTTCGTATGTATATGTTAGGTTGTTTGATATTTAGAGTTAAATTTTTATATTTGTTATTTGTTTTAAAGTTCCAGGTATAGTTTCCTTTTCATTGACGTGAAATTTTGAAAACAATCTTTTGAGGAATGTTTTTTTAAAGGAAATTTTAAAAACTGCTGCATGATACAGGCCCAGAGGACAAAATATAAGCTTTTTTGAAAATAATAGAAAAAACTTTTTCGTGTCTATCATAAAGACAACGCAAAATAATTCTATTCTATGCGATTACTTCAGCTTATAAAAGAAATATTCAGCTTATAAAAGGATATTTTTTCTTTACGGATCACAATGCCTTAAGGATAGTATTTACTGGAAAATACTAAAGCATTCAAACTAAACTGGTGGGAAAAACAAAAATAAATAATGAAATGCTGAAATTACCTAAGGCAATATTGCAACTTCGTAAACCTGTATATTTGCTAACGAAACAGATTTAAAATATGAAATCTCGAGAGACAGTTTTCAATTCAATGCTACTGTTATTAGAATAATCACCAGAAAATACTTTAAAAAATGGTAAATAAATTGGTAAATAAATATGTTGTTAAGGTGGTATTTAACATAGCTTGAAGGATTTAGTAACTACGGGGAACAATTTTTGTTTTCTTTTGCCTGAGACTTTTAACACATTTTAGATACTTTTCATCGCTAATTTAAAAAATCGCAATCAGTTTCCCTCGACATGTTGAAGGTCTTGAACACACCCCGAACCAAGATTCCTTAAAATTTGTTCAAATTTCTATTAAGTGTCCCCATTTCTCTGGCACATATGACGTGGTATAAAGAAGGGGATGATGATACATTTCAGTTTATGATGCAATAAGTTAAGTTCGTAGGTTTTTTATCTCTAGTGATATTTTTGAAGGAGAAGATAAGTGTACAATGGAGAGGGGGATAATGTAGACGAAAGGTGTAGATTTTTAGTGTAGATTTTTGTTATTTATCACTCCAAAAAAAAAATCTTAAAGAAAATTAGAAAAACTGTATTACCTTACATACAAAGTTTAAAGACAAAACGCTAAATAGTTATGAAATTATAAATAAATTAGGTTTTTGTCATGGAAAAGTAAGTTCTTAAGTTTTCATTTAATTTCACCTTTCGGCTACTTTTAATCATTGTGTTATGAATAAATATGCATATTGCACACTTTAAGAGTAACTTTTGATTCATCTTTCTTTATTTAATGGATAATGAGATTAAAATAACAAATGACTAAATGGTGCTAGTATGGAGGAGTTATATATATATATATATATATATATATATATATATATATATATATATATATATATATATATATATATGAAAACTTGTACATTCAGACAAAAAATAAAAATAAACTAAAAAATACCATTTTAATAAATATCTGTTGCTTTTGAAACAAAACTAATTTCAGATTTGAAATCCTCGCACCCGAACTAGATAAGATTAAGTACTTGTATTATGTACATAATAATGTACATGTACATGAAAAATAATTTGCTTCCCAGTGTAATTGAGAGTAAAAATATGTCTTCTCAATATTTTGTTCCCAAATAAAGCGAGAAAGTAAACAATTGAGAAGATTACCGTTTCAAACAGGTCAAATAAGGCATAAAATAATTTAAGGGCATAAATAAAAATTTGCTGTTTTCGTGACGTAAGTACTTACGTTTTTAAGAAGTTCATATTTTAGTTGGTAATTTGATTACTTAGAGCTTTATTGTGAAAGAGAACTAAATATTATGGTACTAAATAGCATGATGGAAAAAAATAGATAGATATACATGCTAACTATATGGTTCCAATAAATAAATAAATTGATTAAAAAAGAAACAGTGCTTTCTACTAATGTAAGCAAACATTATCCCCAGTGACAAAATTGAGAAAGGTCCTGTTTTTTTATAACTGATAAAAATGTTAAATTATCAAAGGGCTTCTTAAACATTTTAAATTTCAGAGCTACTTTTTCTAACCTCAAACGTTTTACGTTTTCGTATATGCAGATGCAGTTGAAGAACATTATTCCTTTTCTCTTGAAGGTATTTCCGTTGCCTTTTGATGTATTATGCAAAATAGTTAAACTATTTAGCGAAATCAGAAAAAAACCACAATGTTTTTATTATCGATAAAACTAAATTTATATGTATTTTAAACTTTTCTTTGTCCATATTTTAAATTTTTAATCCATTTCTTTCAAAAATATTTTTCAGAATTTTCATAAGAAATGGATTCCGAGGCGACAACGTCAGAAAATGCTGGATTAGAGAAAGAATTTCTCGTCGAAGATCCAGGTGAAAGTTTTTGGCTCCAACTGATGGCAGAGTGTCAGGCAAACGCGCCAAACAAACTGCCTTCTTCCAAATCTGTTCTTGTGTTGGGTGATGATGATGCTGGAAAAGCTCAGCTGATTGCAAGACTTCAAGGCAGTGGAGAAAAGCTTCGGAAAGGTAATGGTCTTGAATATCATTTCCTCAATGTTAGAGATGAATACTGCGAAAACTCAACTAAACTCGACATTTGGATGTTGGACGAGGACCCTTGCTTCCAGAGACTTTTGAAATACGTTCTGAACAGTGACGTCATATCAGATACCACGGTGATTTTAACTGCGTCGATGGCAAAACCGTGGAACATTTTCTACTCCATCTGCACGTGGGTGCAGATTTTGGATAAACATATTGCAAGCTTGAACATACCACCAGATATCATGGAAGAAAAAAGATCAAAAGTTTTAGATAGATATAGAAAGTACGTTGAACCAACACAAAGTATCTACGGTTCACTAGAGGATCAATACAGCAACGAAGAAATCGAACACAATTTAGGCTTAGATATTATAGTAGTTATTACTAATACTGACTATATGACGACCCTGCAAACTGAATTTGGTTACGTAGATGAACATTTTGATTTCATGCAACTGACGCTCAGGAAATTCTGTTTATCATACGGTGCATCATTGTTCTATGTGTCAGTAAAAGAGGATCGGAATTGTGATATCTTACTGAAATATATTTTGCATAAAGTGTACGGCTTTCCGTTTAGAATTCCCGCGATGTTTCTTGATCGAGATTCTATTTTTGTACCTGCGGGATGGGATAGTGAGAACAAAATACTAACTTTAGCTGAATCTCTGGCAACCATTGCTTTCTCGTCCCCGTTTGAGGACGTCATCATCAAGCCTAGTCGACTTTGCGACGAAAAGAGAATCTGCACCGAAGTTGAAGCACAAACTGATCAAGATTTTTTACACTTTTTGGAGTCATCACTGAGGCAGCCTTTAGAAGTTCCTGATCCCAACAATAGAGATAGTTCTTTCTCAGCCACGTCAACGCAGAGAAATACCTCAAGAAGGGTTTCGCGGTCCCCTGGTGTCCGTTCTCCGCAGAAAAAATTGGAGGCAAAGCTTGCTAGTGGAGAAGGAGACACGGTGTTGCACACATTTTTCAAAAGTCTTTTGAACAGGCGAACCAGTGCACCAGTGGACAGACCCATTGGAATGTCCGGCAATCGTGCATACAACCCTCCTTTAGGCTCTCAGAAATCCTCAAACATATCGTTAGATGGTGGCGCTTTTAGTTATGGTAACACCGATGTATTAGCGGAAGGGGACAAAGAGTTCAACAACCCAGTTGGGAAATATAAATCAAGTATTGAGCAAGAGAGCTTACCTGTAGTCGATGAGCTTAAAGATCCAATGGAAATGAAGGCTCCAGAACTTCCCGATAATGCTGACCCATTCACTGAATTCATTAAGCGTTACAAAGAGCATCACGCATCAAAAGCTGGCGAAACGAGCAACGTGGCTCAGTCTTCCTTGGAAGAAGATGGTGACGAAAAAGACATTCAGCAATTACCAGAATACTTCATGAGCAGTCAAGGCTCTTCGTTTTGCCCCACTGATTGCTGCTATCAAAATAAATCTTCTGATTTGAATGATTTTGTGATTGATGACGCATGCATTGATAGAGTTAGGAGCAAGTTCAATCCACCCCTTCGATTGCTGTTGGAAAAATCTTACAATACAGGCCCACAAGCTTCTTTTACCGGTGGGCATGATGAATGCATAAAACGGGCTTCCTCTAACCCCCAGAATCAAAATGGAACGTTTTCTCCAACTTCTTCCCTCGTAAATGGAAAGGCAGAGTGCTCAGACGATTCTGCAAGACCTATTGTTCCTGACTTATTGAAAGAGACTATGATAGCAAAAAAAGAAAGCAAAGAAAACCCTATTATCGTTAAAGACTCTTAGTGTGTTGTTTCTAAATATTACTTTGTATCAGTACCATTATCTACTATAAAAAAAGATATAGCTTAGTATTTTGCTTCGATATTTTTACAAAGTTTTTTTTTGCATTTTACCAGTTAAAATCTTAAAAGCAACTTTTTAGTGCTAAGATATTGACTGTAATCCTTGATTTCAAATTTATGGTTTTTGGACAAAAAGGACTAAAAAAAGTTTCAACTAATTATTTATTTATTTTATCATTATTGAAATTATTTTTATATACATATTAATTTTGCTTTAAATATTAAAATGAAGTAGAATTAACTTTTAATTCAAAACAGGTTCACCTAAAATTGTTTCTAAATCCCATTGGAATAATATATTTTTTATGATGCATAGAAGTATGATATATATTTGCTTACTTATTTATTGTTAATATTTATTTATATTATTGCTGCTTACATTCGGAAAAATTCCGTTAGATTTATTTTTTTTACCTTTTGCTTACGCTTGGTACAAGATGTGAACCAGGATAACACAGTAAGCAAAGTTTAATTCAGATTTTGGTACTGATCCTAATTTATCTATGCAATGATTCTTTCTTCGTTTCATTTATTATTTTTAAGCTTTAAATATAAAAAATATGACCTGCAAGTGTTTTTTTTTCTGCTTAAGCGTTTACTTTCTATAAATGCTCAACAAAAAATAGTGCTTTGTATAATTGTATGTTGTTATAACTGTTATTGACTTGCAAAATGTAAGTGTCTTTGCCTACTTAACTTTGATGCTTTAAGATATTCTTAATATGCATAAATTATCGAAGCAGTGCTGTACTTTAAACTATGCAACAATCCGATGGCTTTGAAGATTAAATTATTTAAGGTTCTTCGGAGCAGGCCTTAAAATTATGCCTTTCGCGAGAGAATTTTTTTCAGAATAAAAATTTTAATGTGCCAGAGTTAGTGATGTGTAAAATGTCTGACCTTTAGTACCCTAAGCTAAATTGTTGTTATTTTCTGCAATTCATAAAATGATAAAATGATTTATTACTATACTTCAAATGCCTCAAAAGTAATTTATTACATGGAGAATACATGATTGCCTGTATTTGTTGTATTAAAAAATATTTATGTTTCAGAATGATTGGCTGATTGTTTTAATAAATTTGTTGATATAGCAAAGAAACATGCTTATCTCGTTTTTGTTTTAAATTTTCAATGCAGTTTAATTACATATTTTTCTTTCAGTTAGGTCAGCGGCTCCGAAATTATTTCGTCTATGGAACCCTAAACCATCGATATTCTTTAAGTGGAAACTCAACCTTTTATTTGTGCACGTATTAATCAATAATAATTTTTTATTTCGAGAAATGGAACTTTCATTGCTTTCATATTAATAATCTTAAATTAAATTTCTTGTGCAACTGTTGAATTCATTTTCCTGTAGCTGCATCTACACCGTGACCAATAAGTTATCATGCAACATTTGAAACAAGTTAAGGAATCATATATTTGTCACTGTAGTCCCAATTCTTTTCAGGCTAGTTAGCATAAGGTATTTCTAAGCTACTAAAAGTTTAAATATTTTACTACTTGTATTTTTTCTTTATCTAAGTAGAATGAAGAAATGTAAAGAAATCGTGATAGACAAATTCATCAAAAGAGAGCAGCTGAGTAAAATTTGAAAGCCTATTCTCTTTGAGCCTATTCTACATTTTGGCCTATCCTACTTCTATTTTGACTACCGTATATTGGTAGCTACACAATAGAACTACATATTTTTTATCGTCGTACATATCTAAGCAAGCTTGGTGTATAAGCAATAGTCAAGCAGGAGAAAGGATTTACAGAGATACATTCAGAGTTATGGTGAGATTCGAATCCTCTAATTCCATGCTACAGAGCATTTGGCTAATTGTCAATACCACTCATCCAGGGAGGAGCCAATGAAAAGACAGGAACTCTCTGTCTAAATACAAATATTAAAGCTGTTGTTACATTACAGTAGATATAAATGTCTTGGTTCTTTCATATACATAACAATAATGAAAAATATACCTTTTTTGGGAAACATAAAATGGCCATTTTAAGTACTATCTCTAGTTAACCCTTTTCGGCACATCATGTTTTGATCCCTAACTTTCAACAGGTAGCATGTTAAAGACTGTGAGCACTGGTCTTAAATTCTTAATAAAGAGATGAACTTGAAGTATATGTTGTTTAAGGAATAGTGGTTATTTAGACGAAAATAGCTTTACAGTTTTCAAGGTTTTCGAATTTTTTGGAATACGTGTTGCCAGACAGGTCACACTGCTCCAGGAAGTTTTAGTTGCCCTGTTTAGGAAAGGTTTAGTTGTACTTATTTGAGTTGTCCTTTATTTCCGTTGCAAGATTATATCATTTACTTACTTAAAATATCTTTAACCTTTTCTAAATGGCAATATGTATATAAATCGGAAATAACATTACTGTAAGCGAGAATTGTGAAAATAACTTTTATAGTTATTCGAGAAATAAAATAAAAACAAAAGTCAATCGTCCATTGTAATTTGCATACTGTAAGAACAATAATGTAAGCAAACATTTTGAGGAATGTTGTCTGAAATCTCAACTTAAATACCATCTATTTATATTTATTATACAGCACCATTATTCTTAATTATGGTTTATTTTTCTTTATATCCTGCATATGTTTATTCAGAAGTTCAATTTCCGTGTTGCAACGGAATAATAAAGATAAACAATTTTCTAAATATGTATTAATTTATACCTTAATCCCGTAAGCCTTTAAACCTATTCTCAAACCACAAAGTTATAGTACATAAACCGAAAGTATTAAAAAAGATATATATTGCCTGTAAATCTCGCCAAGCTTACTTCGAACTATCTATTCGTCCAAGCAATATCTGTGTCAAAGAATTCCTTTTTAAGTTGTTTTAAGCTTTGCTTTTTTGGCAACAGTCTCTTTTTTGTTGTTGGATGAAGGATAAGCCATTTCTCACGAGATCTCGCCTATTCACGCGAGAAAGTAGGGAAATGTTGCTATGGTTACGGTGGTAGGATTATGCAAATAGATCAAATGCGAAGTGGGTACTCCTGGCTTATCAAGGTGCCGTATCATCCTGAATTCACAGGAAGTGAAGGGATGGCGGTTTAGAACAAAAGGACAAGAAAAAAAAGTAGAAAGGATGTTCTGGAAAAAGAAAATGAGAATAAAGTTTTTAGTCTCAAGGTAACATTCATATACGCATCGCACTTCTGCTTGGCGAAAGGATTTGTTTTCTTCAGACCATGTCTACTTGTTGGGAAATGGAAGTAGGAAATGTTACTGTCTAGAATACTTGCGTTGTCAAACTTTAAACATGAATTCTTTCATAAAGAACGAACTTAAAATAATAAATTCTTTTTCTAAGATTTAATTCTGAATAAATATTTGTTTTACCTTATAGTTATTTTACTTAAAAAATATTTTAATGTTAATAACTTTTTTTGTAATAGCTAAAGTATCTATTGATTGAATTTTTAATTTAAAAAAAGTAAGTTGTACTATGCGCAAAAAAAAAAAAAAAAAAAAATCGGACCAGTCTGAATAACTTTTAATCTAATAATCGGATCTTAACGTTTTAGGACTCGATCTTAATGTTTGGAGGGAGTGACTTCAAATAGGTAAATTAATTATTGAAGAAGATAATTTAAGTTACAAAATTAAATTCAACGTACTTAAAAACGTCTAAATAAACACACCTTTTTTTAGACGGATTCGGATTTATGACCCCCAAATTATAGGGGGGAGGCGCAATCTGGGAAACATGGTCCCAAATCTGGGTAGGAGAATGGTATTAAGTTTGGACCCCTTAACCCTTTAACGGACCCTTTATTTCTAGTAAAGGTAAATTAAAGTATTTTTAGAATTGAAATTGTTTTAAGAACAGTAATTGATATATATATATATATATACATATATATATATATATATGTATATATATATATATATATATATATATATATATATATATATATATATATATATATATATATATATATATATATATATATATATATATATATATATATATATATATATATATATATATATATTATATGTATATAAATATATATATATATATATATATATATATATATATATATATATATATATATATATATATATATATATATATATATATATATAATTTATATATATATATATATATATATATATATATATATATATATATATATATATATTATATGTATATATATATATATATATATATATATATATATATATATATATATATATATATATATATATATATATATATATATATATATATATATATATATATATATATATATATATATATATATATATATATATATATATATATATATATATATATATAAACTCATTTAGTTTATAAAAATGCCATTTTTATGGTGGTAAATATATTTAACATGACCTATTAGGAACTTACTACCTTTTATTTTTCTTTATTTATAAAATAAATTCCTTAAATGCTACAAACTTCAAAAGGAATTATGTATTTTATATTTTTTATGCGTTTTTTAAAAGTGACAAATGGTTACCAATTTTATTCAAACTCACTTCAAGAAAGCTGAAGTTATTGAAAAATGGAAACCTAAATTAAAAGTGGTAAAACGTGGTAGTAAGTATACTTACCACGGCCTTCAAAAGGGTTAATGTTGAATTTATTTTTTGAATATTTCACCATATTTCAAGAATTTTTCGAACAAATTGAAGCGTTTTTGCACATAACTATTAACCCCTTGCGGACGGGTGATTCATAACAGCATTCGAGCAAAATCAGAATCAAGATGTAAATAAATAAAAAACGGTAGCTTAAATGCAAGGCGTTGCTAATTTGACAGACTTACTTTGCTTTTACTTTAATTACTGACAGTTTAATCATACATATAATCAATGTTAGTTTAAAGTATAACTAAATAGTTTTATTTTGAACTAAAGTAATGGTGAATTAAATAAATCAAACAATTATAACCCAGCCCACAAATAAATTGCTGAAAAACTACTTTGGTTACTAGTTTTATTTTTTTACACTGATACGGTTTTATGCTGGCACGTATTTGTGACAGTCGGCGCGAAAGGGTTAAAGTCGTTAAGCCAAGGATAATTCCATGCAAAAAAATTGTGTTATATATATTATGTTATATATGTGTTATATATGTTATATATATTATTGTTTTATTTAAAAATATTCAAAAATATTCTGAATTGTGAGGTTTATAATTTTCAACCGCTTCAAAAATTTAATTTTACATGGAAAAATACATAATTGTGAGCGAAATCAGTCAAATAGTTCCTGATAAATCAAATTTTTGAAAAATCGTACTTTTAAAATTCGATTTCTCGGACAAGTAAACATCAGAGGGGACATAGATCAGATATTGACTATCGCACTAATTGTCAATTCTCTCAAAGCATTTTTGTTACTTTTATTTTGAATAGATGATTATAAGTTTCAGGAATTCAAAAATTCAGCTACTAGGTAACTCTCTTTATTCATTTCTAAATGTTAGTAACTTATCGCTAGTAAATTACTTAAATAACAAGTAAACTCTATAATCAAAATGCTTTACATTCAAAGCCTTTTTTTATAATTTTTGTTTTGATACTTTATCCTATATAGATCCTATATTAAGAATTTGATTCTTCATTATTAAGGAAGAGAAAAAAAAATAAACTACACATGACAGACTTATAGACAGATAATAATAATCCATTTTGTTTCTTTTTTTTTTTGTACAAGATCTTTGGATACGACAACATGACAACAGCGAAAATAATTATTTTATCTCTTGAGTGACTGTGACGCATATTTTTCGCGAAATGACAATACACCATTAATAAGTTCACGCCATTAATAAGGCATAATCCGTAATAAAAACTTATTTTATGTTTTTGAAGTCTTCACATAAGCATTTTCTCTGAGTTTTGCTTTGATTCTTTATTATTAAGAAACGAAGAAAAATATGACTATAGCTAAAAATTTTGTACTGGGATAATGCCACAACTTCTTTTTACAAAAACTGTCTTGTTCGGGTAAGATAGCAGAATAATAAAGTGCAGTGGAAATTTCGACTACAGTTGTTCAGCTCCGTAACCTTGTAATTTTGAACCCAATTCGGAAGACAAGGCAACTCCGGCATCAAGTATTTTTGTTAATTCAGCCGACACCTAACCATGTTAAAATTGGCTGTTGTTCACACTTTCATAGATCTCAATGCACGTGGGTGACCAAAAAAAAGAAGAAAAAAAAGCAAAAATTCAAGATGGTCAGAGAAAGTAAAGTACCAGGTGTGGTGATAGACTTCGTTATGCTTCTCAGAATATAGAGCAAACCAGAATCGTTGTTGTTACTGTTGTCATAGGCCATTAAAGCAAGGAGTGCGATTGTTCTTGCTATCCAGTGGCGCCATCTTTGTTCAGGAATTCGATTTCTGCCTCACCCATAAGTCACATCCGTTCATAGGCTATTCCATTTACATCCATTCATTAATCCACAGGTCGTAATTTTGATCTGATCCAGAGAATGATCAATCTACGATTCGGTACCCCCAAAGGTTCAGAGGTACAGCTTTTGCATGGGAAAGTGTAGAACTTTGTGACCCGACTGATTTACAGAACCCTTTGCAATTCAATATATATATATATATACAGTACCGCTCAAAAGTATCAGTACACCTAGAAACTTATAAAAAAAATGGCAAAATTCAAAGTGTCATAACTTCTTTAAAAATGATCAAAAATGCTTCTGCTTTAGCTCATTTTGAAGCTTAAAATCTCTACTTTTAAGTACTTTAATTGTTTTTAATTAATATATTTTGAAACTATGTACAATTATACTCTAAACAATCATAGAAAATTGTATTAATTTTTTGTGAAGTTTGACGCGATGTACGGGCACAAAGGGATTAGATATTGTTAATTTTTATTATACCATTGAAAAATTTGGACTTTTAGCTTTCATTTAAAAAAAAAATTCCAAAAAAACATGTTTTTTGACGAAGTTATTGTCAAATAAAAAAAAAGTTTTTTTTTCAGAATTTAATGATTTTTCAGCAATTATAATGAATTTTAGTGTAATTATAATATGATATGAAAATTTTTTAATTAAAATAAATTAAAATTTAATATTTCTCGATAATATTATTTCATAATTTATTATAAAAATTTTAACTTTTTTTTTTGGAAAATATAATAATGAAATAAGAATCAACGTACAATGTACATACATGTACAGTCGGCAAAAAAAAAAAAGATATCACCCTGAATAACTTTTGTTCTAATGATCGGATTTTCACGATTTAAGTGTCGATCTTAATGGTTCCTGGGGGTGACCTCAAATATGCTAATTAATTAATGCTAACTATTAATTAAGTTACGAAATCAGACACAAAAACGTACTTTCTCTGAATAAACATGCATTTTTTTTTTACATATTTGGAATCCTGACCCTTAAAATAGGGGGGGGGTAGACAAAATTTCGAAAAAAATGGGTTGTAAATTAGGTCGCAATAAGGATTTATATATCTGGCGATGGTTTAAAAATATGCCAAATTACCTCGCCATAGAAGGGGAAATAATTTATAACAACCATAAAGAAACTGAATGAATGACAAGATGGGAAAAGATAGTGCTTCTCGTTGCTAAGCAACCAAAAGAATTTTTCGCGTTGCTTTCTGGGCTTTTTTTTTTTTTTTAAATCTCCTTTAAAAAGGAAATTTAAATAAATTAATAAATTATTTTTCATTCTCCAAGATTATAGAATCTTTGACTTTTTATCTGACATTATTTATTTTTTTAAAGCTGTTTTAATGTAATTTGTAGGACAGTTTTGAATTAAAACCAATTTTCATAAGTTATCATAAATTTATGAAGAGTTGTAGGGTTAAATGCTTTTGCCCCTCACTTCGTGTTTCTTAGGAAAGGAAAAAAAAGTGATCAAGCAAAGGTGGACCTGAAAAAAGATAGCTATTCTGATGCATAATCGCAAAATTTTATAGAAATCACGGTATTTATTTTCGATGAATTTGTAAAACTTAATAAAGTTTATATGGCATTTTAAAAGCATTTTGAGATATATATATATATATATTTATATATATATATATATATATATATATATATATATATATATATATATATATATATATATATATATATATATATATATATATATATATATATATATATATATATATATATATATATATATATATATATATATATATATATATATATATATATATATATATATATATATATATATATATATATATATATATATATATATATATATCAATATTATAATAAATAAAAACAAAAAAAACACGAAGAAAATTACGAGTTGATGTTATTTACACACTCCTTTCGTTAGTTCTTTAAAAAACATGATTAAAAGAAAATTAGGTTTATAATACCCTTAATTAAACAAGAGTAACAATTGTTACAGTTTTTACAATACTTTTTCAACTCTGACACTCTTTTCATGAGATAACTTCTTTTGCCAACGATTTTGTCCCTTTTTTTTTGTTAATTGAAACCAGCTTACGCATTCTTGTAATTTTTACATTTTATCTTTGAAATTTCAATCTCGAAAGACATGCATGAAGTGACGCCTAGTCCAAAGAATCTAAGTTAAATAGTTGTAAGGCCGATTATTACGAAAACAATTAACTACTCTGGTTCAATGAAACAATTACAGTAAAACTTGTGTAAGTTGATCACTTCATGTGCATTGTTTTAGTGGCCAACGTAGACAAGTGGTCAACTTATAGAAGGGGTGGGACATTGTTTACTTTTTCGTTTCCTACATGTTGCTATACATTTAATTTTTTTTTTTACTTGACTTAAAAATTTGATTTAGCAAATGGCCAAATGAATATCTCAAGAAATGTGTTTAAACCTAAACGAACTTCAATTTGTTACACAGAAATAATTTTAATATTTAACTAACTTTTTTAAAAAAATTATTTTGTTAGTTATGCATGTGAAGTGTTTAATAAAAATAATTTCTTAAAATATCAGAACACGAAAACATTGAAAACTTTAACAAAATAAAATTATTTTAACACTTCAAAATTTATTCTGTTATTACTACACATATAAGCCTATTTGCTCACTATTGCAACTGGAAGAGCAACTTTTCAACTAGCACACCTGTTTTCAATGAATGGTCAAAAGCTGAGTCCCTACAGTTTCCCCAGATGGTCAACTCACAAAAGGGTTTAGATTAGCTTTTTACACTATTTCGCCAAACAAGTGAAATATTAACATACATTGCAAAATGACAGAAACTTTTCTGAATTTTTTTTTCTGGTCAACTTATGAGGGTTTTAGAATAGAATTTCATAATACTCCTAGACAAAATTAACTTATTTCAGTGGTCAACATACAAGATAGACAGGTGGTCAAGTTACAAAGGTTTTGCTTCTTTATTATGTAGGAAAATTTCCGTTCTTGATAATTGAGGTCAACTTATTCAGATGTAAAACTTACAAATGTGGTCAACTTGGCAGGTTTCACTGTATAAATAAATCATTAATATTCTTGTTTTTTTATTACGAAATATTAGGAATTTGTTTACATAATTTCTTCAAAACGTGTGTTAAAACTATGATTATAAGTTATTTAAGAAGAAGAAAGTCAAATGGAGTAAAAGAACAATTTTTGAGATGATGATTCTAAAAATAGCACGTTTTTCTAATCTTTTTACAATTTTTTATTTTATTAGTTGTTTAACAAAACAAGGCATATCAAACATTTTCCTGATATAGCAATATTTTTTTGAACTGTGCAAAAGTTGAGAAATCATACAAACAACTTTTAAAGCAAATATTTTCAACTTTTTAAGACAAAAGGGTTAGCGCACAAGATTTTCTTTGAATGTTGAATTAAAATTGCATGCCCATAGTTTTTTTGTTCATTTAAAAAACAAAACAATCTGTTAAATTTTTCCCCTGTGCGCACATACGCATTTACTTTTCATTACTCGAATAAATAAGAAGCAATAAAAAAATAAAATTAATAATTTATCTTCATTTTTCGTAAACAATAGTATTTTTAGTAAATAGTCAGCTGTTCTGCTTCGAATGATATTGTGTGTGATCAGTAGAATATTTTTAATTTCTTAACAAGATTTAATTCTCAGATAGCTGGCAATAATTCTAAGTTTTCTTTCAATAAGAACTTAGCAATAATTTAAAAAGTAATTTTATTTTAAAGAAAAACATAAATTAAAGTACTTAAACGATTGATTAATATATTATTGGACAAAAATATACATAATAGAATTTAAAAAAAATTGCATTAAAATTCAATAAAAAAGTTAGAAAAATAATTCTGCGAAACACGCACAGTGTTACGTCACTCTCATAAGATGACGTCATTCATTTAAAGTGTAAATATTAACTAAAACGATTTTTTAGCCTGTGTATATATGAAAAGTGTGAGTTGCAACAGAAAGAATGTTGTGCTAGATGTGTTCTATGAAAATAAAATGGTTGCTTTTGTAAATATGTGTACGCAGATATTCCTTGTAAATTTAAGTTATTTCATCGCTGGATAGATCGGGTAGATTTATCGGAAGCACGAAACATTGTGGTGACCCGGATTTTAAAGGTTAGTTTTCTTTTGCAATATTAATTGGCGACTGCAATTATGGATTCTCTTATCGCCAAACGAACTCCTGTTCGTGGAACATTTACAAAACGTTATAATCAGTTATTGGCGATGTGTAAGGAAAATAAAAGTACCCGTGAAGATATTGAAATTAAATTTTCCTCTTTTGAACGTATTGCAAACGATTTGGCATTATTAGATGAAGAAATATATAAATTGTTAGTTGACGCCAAATCAGAAAACTTATCTGAAGAATACGATAAAATTGAAGAGTATAAGGAAAAAACTGATGCAATTCGTATTAAAGTTAAAATATATTTGGAGAAATTTCTCACATTTCCCGAAACCGCTTTGTCTGTGGCGGCTGAAAAGACAAAATTAAAGCTTCCCAAAATAGAATTAGTTAAATTTAGTGGGGAAGTCAAGGATTGGTTAAGTTTTTGGAGCCAATTTAGTCGAATCCATGATGATGAATGTATGAGTGATGAGAACAAATTCCAATATCTCATTCAATGCATGGTTGTCGGAAGTAGAGCAAGGGAAATTGTGGACAGTTATCCGCCGTCTGCTGATAATTATGCCAAAGTGGTAGAAAGTTTAAAAACGAGATTTGGGCGGGAAGAACTTCTCGTCGAATATTACGTAAGAGAATTATTAAATTTAGTGGTGAAAAATGTAATGAACACAAAAGCAAAGATGAACATAATGCAACTTTACGATAAATTGGAGTCATATCTGCGTTCACTGGAGTCTATTGGCGTAACAAAAGAGAAATACGTAGCAATGTTGTTTCCGCTTGTGGAATCATGTATTCCAGAGGATTTATTAAGAGTGTGGCTGAGAAATCCTGTAATTACTAAGGAAAATGATTCAAGTGATTCCTATGGCAATAAATTATCACAGTTATTAACATTTTTGAGAGCCGAAGTCGAAGGCGAAGAACGTATTTCTATGGCAAAAACTGGTTTTAAAAATAATGACTCTTCGCATCGTAAAAGAGACAAAGATTTCGAAATATCAACTCCTGCTTTTACTGCAAATGATTTGCTCTCTGAGAATAAGCCAATAGCACCACATTTTAAACGCAACTGCATTTTTTGCGGGAAGCAACATAGTTCAGAAAATTGTTTTAAAGGAAAGAATTTATCATTAGCTGAGAAACAGGAAATAATAAAGAAACACAAAGCCTGTTTTTTATGTCTGAAGGTGGGACATCGCTCGAAACACTGCAGGGCTAATATTCGATGTATTGTTTGTAACAAAAGACATTGGCCTGTAATGTGCCCAGACTTGAGCCAAATAAATCAGACACCGGCTGTGGAATCAGCTGAAGAAAATACTACTTTGTCGAATCAAAGCCAACCTGAAGTCTTATTGCAAACCCTTATGGTAGTTATTGAAGCTAATGGACGACGAAAAACTGTTAGAGCACTATGTGATACAGGATCTCAACGGTCGTACATCCTGAAATCAACAATAAATGAAATGGGATGGAAGACCAACAAATATGAAACTTTAACACACGTAGTCTTTGGTGGAGCTAGTTCCAGAAAAGAACATAAAAAATACACATTGTGGATAAGAAATATGAAGAAAAATAACAAGTTCGAAATTCAAGTTTTAGACCAACAGGTAATATGTGGATGTATTCCAAGTTTGAAAAATGGTTCTTGGTTAGCTGAATTACGAAGTAAAGGAATCCATATCTCTGATGTAGGTAAAGATTCTCAACAAATCGAACTTTTGATAGGAGCGGATTATATTGGAAAACTATACACTGGTCAAACCATGCAATTAAAGTGCGGACTGGTAGCGATGGAAACGTACCTTGGTTGGACTGTAATGGGAAAAACAAACCATACTTGTAGTTCCACTGGGCTTATCTCAACATCACTTTTCATTCAAAATACTTCGGTTACTGACTTATGGGAATTGGAAACAATTGGTATATCTGATCCTTGCGAGACAATTACTTCAGAAGAATACAATGCTCTAGCAACGGAACACTTTTCCAGAACTGTCAAAATAAACCCAGATGGTCGATATGAAATTAGTCTTCCTTGGGTGAAAGATGTAAACGATATGCTCAGTAACAGAGATATTGCGGGCAGAAGATTGAAAACGATGACAACTAAACTTATCAAGGATAACCGTTTGGATAGTTATAATGCAGTTTTTGGAGAATGGATAAAAGAAGGTTTCATCGAAGAATCAAACGAAGGTACCGGCCATTATCTTCCTCATAGAGGAGTTTTCAAGTCCAATTCCACCACGAATGTCAGACCAGTTTTTGACGCTTCTTGTAAAACAAGAGATAACTTATCGTTAAATGACTACCTGATGAAAGGACCAAATTTGTTAAAAATGATCCCTACCTTACTAATAAAATTTCGAGAAAAGAAAATTGGAGTTATATCAGATATAAAGAAGGCTTTTCTCCAAATATCCGTAAATGAAGACGATCGAAAATATTTAAAGTTTCTGTGGTGGGAGGAAAAGGAAGCGAAAACAGTTAAAGTTTTTCAACACGCCAGAGTTGTCTTTGGTTTAAATTGCAGTCCCTTTTTGCTGGGAGCTGTTATTCAACATCATTTGAACAAGTATGAATCCTCCAATTTCCAAGATGTGGCTATGAAGCCTCCCCACCAGGGAGCAGATGGTGGATTAAATTTCCATTCTATTTTGTATACGGATGTTTCAGCTTCAATTGACTTCCAATCTAAGGACTGAAGTAGATTCTCAGCTCCTATAAAATTACTCCCGTTGTCACAATAGATGATGTAAGGTCTTCCTCGGCGAGCAATGAATCTTCGTAAACTTAAAAGGAACGCCTTAGTTGAAAGTGACAGCACAAGTTCGAGATGTATTGATCGATAAACGGCACATGTGTAGATGACAATCCAACTTTTCACACCTTCCTTTAAATGAAGAGGTCCGGCAAGATCTATCCCGACCACTTCAAAAACAGAAGCTTCTTTAACTCTGTCTTCAGGTAAACCTACGGGAACAGATTTTATACTTCGTGCATTATATCGTTTGCATCTAACACAGGTCTTGAGGATGCGACGAACTGCTCGACGTCCATTAATAATCCAATAATTTTCTCTTAAATTGGACAGTAAAATTTGCAGTCCAGCATGTAAACATTTCAAATGCTTCTCTTTGATTAGCATATCAACCAATACAAGTTTTTCTGGAAGCAAAATAGGTAATCTAAAATTCTCGGTATCATTTCTCTCTGTCAATTTTGTTTTAATTCTATATATACCTTTTTCATCTTTGAAGACATTCAATGATTTTAAGCTTTTTATATAATCTGCTGTAAAGGCTTCATTTTGTATAACTTTTATAAGTTTGATTTCTGCATTTTCTATTTCAGCCAGAGTTAGTCCACCTTTTTTCCTATCTTTTTCAGACAGTTTGCAATTTTCAAGGAATCTTAGAATCCATCCAACCATTCTGACATTTTTTGTGTAGCTTGAAAAATAAGAAAAAAACTGGTTTGTTCCAAGCAAATTTTTACTTACGAGTATGGTTGTTCTTTTTTCCTTTTCCTTGTTGATAACGTCTTCATCAATTTTATATTCAGATAGAGGCCATGTGTTTTCAGGTAATTTCAACCAGGAAGGACCTTCCCACCACCTTGAACTCAATAATTTTGTTACCGAGCAGCCGCGTGATGGTAGATCGGCTGGATTAGAGTGACCGGGAACGTGTCGCCAATTTCCTGATGAAAGAGCACGGATTTCTTTAACTCTATTTCTGACAAACACACTCCATGGCTCATCTTTCTGGATCCATTGTAAAGCAGTTGTAGAATCGGACCAATAATGAATCTTGACATTTTCGATTTCCAAGCTTTTCTTAACGAAATCTGCTAGACGAGTACCAATGCAACAGCTTAGAAGTTCAAGTCTGCAAGCACGAAACACACAGACAGGTAATTTACAAATTTATTTTAAGATTAAGGCGATATATAAGATGTAAAGAAGTTTTAAAAAACTCTTCTCTAAACTCAGCTGCACGACAGCCCATGGAGGGCCAAGGCCTACTGTGCCCATCTCAGTTTTCTGGACCTAGGGCTCTGGGGTGCAGGAGCAGATGTTCCGTTCGGGTGGTCAGCCGAACGCGGAACCCCCAGTGTTTAGTTCCCAATCATGCTTGGTACTTATTTATCGACCCACTGAAGGGATGAAAGGCTGAGTCAGCCTTGCCCGGCCCGAGGAACGACAGCGCGAAGCGCTACCGCTCAGCCACCGGGCGAAGTTTTAAGATGATTAAAAATGTTGACTACGCATTCGTATTAATAATTATAAAATATATATTCAAGAAATTGATAAATATATTATTCCAAATCTATGCATACGTATGTATATTATTGAAATTGTATCAGTTATTGAAAAAGAAAATCAAAAATTAAAAAATAATCACATTAAGTAAGCACAATCTGGTGCATAATCATATTCTATCAGAAGCACGCCTTTATAAAACTAGACATTCGTTGAATAAAGTGTTTTTTATTCAAAATGCTTTATTTATAATTTCTTTACTAAATTACAAATAAATTATTAAATGACTAAAAAGAAACATCGTATTTTATAGTTTGAAAGAAATAAAAATAAAAGGATTAGCAAACGATTATTAGCGAAAAAAATATGAATGAAATTTTACACTACGCGCGAGAAGTCAAGTTCCTCGCAAGTTTATCACATTTTAATATTAATCGCCCCATTTAATCCTTTTTTTATTGTCGCCAAATTATTTTTTCAAAAATAATTAATTTTAATTTTTTTCAGCTTCTAATAAATAAAAACAGTTGAAACTTTAGATTTTTGTATTGAAAAATATGTAGATTATTATGGTATAAAAAAATTTATACCTTATAATTCAAAATTTTTTCATCCTCAATTCAATTAAATAATAAAAAATAATTAATAATTACTAAAAATTATTTTTTTCATGAAATTATCTTTGGGTAAATGAGTTTTACGAGTGGGCGCAATTTTCTTCAAATTGCTTCATTAGTTTTGAAAATATGACTAAAAACGTAAAAAGTGAAATTAACATTAACGGGTACGAACTTTGGATCGCTCTCCTGACCAAACTATAGGGACCATATTTCCCAGATTGCGGCTACCCCCTATATTTTGAAGCTTAGAAATCCAAATATGTAAAAAAAATACATGTTTATTCAGAGAAAGTACGTTTTTGTGTCTGATTTCGTAACTTAATTAATAGTTAGCACTAATTAATTAGCATATTTGAGGTCACCCCCGGGAACCATTAAGATCGACGCTTAGATCGTGAAAATCCGATCATTAGAACAAAAGTTATTCAGGGTGATATCTTTTTTTTTTTGCGGACTGTACATGTATGTACATTGTACGTTGATTCTTATTTCATTATTATATTTTCCAAAAAAAAAAGTTAAAATTTATATAATAAATTATGAAATAATATTATCGAGAAATATTAAATTTTAATTTATTTTAATTAAAAAATTTTCATATCATATTATAATTACACTAAAATTCATTATAATTGCTGAAAAATCATTAAATTCTGAAAAAAAAACTTTTTTTTTATTTGACAATAACTTCGTCAAAAAACATGTTTTTCTGGAATTTTTTTTTTAAATGAAAGCTAAAAGTCCAAATTTTTCAATGGTATAATAAAAATTAACAATATCTAACCCCTTTGTGCCCGTACATCGCGTCAAACTTCACAAAAAATTAATATAATTTTCTATGATTGTTTAGAGTGTAATTGTACATAGTTGCAAAATATATTAATTAAAAACAATTAGAGTACATAAAAGTAGAGATTTTAAGCTTCAAAATGAGATAAAGCAGATGCATTTTTGATCATTTTTAAGGAAGTTATGACACTTTGAATTTTGCCATTTTTTTATAAGTTTCTTGGTGTACTGATACTTTTGAGCGGTACTGTATATATATATATATATATATATATAGTGTTTTCATGTGGCTGAAACCGGTTTACACTGTTTATGTTCGTGTATTAATTGGTTAACATAGTAATGCAATACGTTAACAAAATAAATACAAATGGGAAGTATATAAAAATCTCCTCTATAAAAACCCATCACATTTATGCTTAAATATAAGAGTATTGCTTATGAACTAGTGCAAAACATGCAATTATTAAAACACTACAGTGCATCTTATAATTTGATCAAATTATTATATTGTACTAATATAATACCTGATATAATAAATAATCTAATTTATACAATATATCATCTAATTTATCAAGTTGTTGAATTCATATTATATATCGTCTAATTTTAACAATTTATACACGAACGTAACCAAGTGCAAACCGGTTTCAGTCCCGTTAAGACAATAAAGTTGTATAGTATCACATGATAAATACGATTTTATATAAAATCATATAGTGCGTCTAATAGGGACTGTATATATACTTTAACAAGTAGTAACCACGCCATTTAAAGAATTTCAAAATTTATTACAAAAAATTCCATTATATATTTTTAATAATTTAGTGGTTATATTTGATCAAACAACATTTCAAAGTATTCGGAGTGCAAAAGATTAAAAGTAAACCATTAACACCTAGTATAAAAGCAATTCATATATAAAAAACACCTACTTAAAAAAAGTATTACATATTTTCTTAAACTAAATGGCTATTTCTTTCTGTTCAAACTTTAAAAAAATAAGTTCTTTAGTCATTAATAATAAGAATTTTAACAATAGCATAGAATGTCCAATTTAAGAAAAAATAACAGCATCAACTACTTAATTAAACTTAATTTGTAAATTTTTTTTCGTTAACTTTGCTAATAATCTAAAAAAAGCAATAAGTTAAACTGAGCGCCTTAAAAAGAAATTCTTAAATTTGCACTTGGCTTAATCATGAAAGAAATTACATGAATCGAACTCTAGAACTAAAAGTGAAACACAAGCATTTACATTTTGCTTAAATAATACGCATCAAACTATGTACAAAATTTGACATAAGTTAAAATATAAAATTACGGAAAAATAGTCAAAAAATAACTCATTACGCTTTATGAGCATATTTGACTTGAACATATCTGCTAATAACTTACGAATAAAATATAAGAATCTAAATAAGAAAATCAAAGAAAAAAATTAATGACATGAAGCAATCAAAATAATAATGTAAGACTTTAGATTATCATGAACTTTAGAAAACAGAAGCTTCTGCAATAATGATTCTCTTAAAGTTTTTCTTTGTCTGAAAATATCAAGTCTGCTTCTTAGGAAATAATATTCTAATATATATATATATTTTTTCGGAAACTTTATTAATTACAGCAAATACGGGAAGAAATTTATCTATTCCTTGAAAAATAATTGCCCCGAAGACGTATTTTTAACAGCATTAATAAGAAATGTTCTTCTGAAAAAGAAAATATCGAAACTTCTCGAAGCACACTTCGTAGCGTTCTTTCTTTTTCGTCTAATTTAACTATTTTATTTTATTTATTCTTCTGGAAAATTGTATTATGCTCCGTGGGATAGTAAACATCTGCTGTGGAAGAAATTTCAGTTGCAGGCGTTAGTGAATCGCAGCGAGAATAAGGGAATCTGTCATTTAAAACGGGGAAAAAAAGGAAAAAAAAACTGATTTTGCAGACGATAAGGAATATAATGATGAAGAACAGAAAGCGGAAAATGCATCGGAGGGAAGAGATATTTTATGAACTGGGATACATTAAGCAGACCTTTTCCTTTTCATTTATACTTTTGGAATATAATGTTGGCAACACTTTTACCCAGACGATAATGTAAAATATGTGTTATTTAATTTCTTGACTTGAAATTTAAAATCTACTTAAGATTCTAAAGTAGATGTTTAAATCTTTTATATTAAACTGGGGAATTTCTGAGAGCCAATACATATTTCAGATAAAGTGAGGCTAAAGAGTTCAAGTAGTTTAAAACTTATCGTCTTTCGTAGGAGCAATATAGTTAGCAATATAGTTTAAAATATAGTTAGTTCTTTTCGAACTTTAAATCGTTGGAAACTGAATTTTTCCCTTCTTCTACTAGAAATATAAGCGCTGTTTCGTATTAATACAGTTTATTTGTTTTGTTTTTTACATTAAGTGAGTGCAGTTTTAAATCTATATCTCCAGCTGACCATTTTAGCAATTCGCGATCGCAACGCTCGAGTACGCCGTCTAGCGGGAGCCTGTAAATACCAGACATTAATTTATCACGTTTTCATTTAGTTTCATCGAAATCATTGACAGAATCAGACGCCATTTTTTAGCAGCAAATAAGAAACAAAATTTCCCTAAGGAAAAGGCCGAAGAACTTGAAAAAAATCTCCAGAATATTAGTAAATCTTTCAGGAACAGAACACGCCAAACATTTGAAGAAAAATTCCTCAATAATTTTTAATTTCTATTATCAACAAACTTGCAACTGATGACTTCCGATTTCGGATACTGTTACAGATGTGTGTATTAAGGTAAAATGCATTTCTTCTGTCTTCAATTCATTACGAATTAAAGCGAAGTCAACATTGCTTTCGTCATTCCAGTGAATAAATATGAATTCAGAACATACAGAATTGTAATAGTTATAGCATATTCCTCTTCGTTATAGAATAGTATATATTTCTGTATCCATATAATTCGGAAAACAACAATAAAAAATTATCCAAGTTACTTGAAATAGTGCCATTTGTGCTGATTCTTAATTAATTTTAATCGTTTTCTTGGTAAGTATTTTTTAGTTTTGAAAGAATAAGTTCAACTAGAATTCAGCAATTCTGTTTTTAGCTACATATTCAAATTCATATCAATTATAAAATTTTGCTGTGTAGTATGTTATCTAAAAGTAATGAAGGGATAAACTATGTATCTATTATTTGAGAATAAAGTTTTCAAACAAGGAACTTATCATTTTGGAATTCTCCGGGAATTATAAATCAGGTAAGTGCAATGATTTTTACAATAAAAAATTTGCCTGTAAATAGTTTTTTTTCATTTGATGATGGTTCAATACAGAATAGGTTTTTACGTCTGATTAAGAACTATAAGAATAATAAAAAAAGAAACAATATGAAAGTTTTTATTTCAATGTAAATAATTCTTGAAATCGTTTTTTTATCCTAAGAATTCTTTATTTCCGTTTTTTAGTTTATAATTTTTTGATAAAAATTGTTCTCAAAATACTTTTTTTGAAAAATTAAATGGTATAACATTATGTGTTTATGTATACTTCTTGTATATTCCAATGTTTGAAGTAATATGATTCAGAAAAGTATGGAATAAAAATTCGGTACTTACGTATTAACGCCACCGCCGCTACAGATTTGGTGGTTTTTAAGTGCCGCTAATCTACACTTAAAATTTTTGCGACAATTCATAAAATAAAACACTTTATTTAAAATCAAAATAGTCAATCGGATTTCGGTGGAAAATGAGCCGATATAGAGTTTAGCATAGATTCAAAACAATCATATCGCCATATGAACTCTGATAAATAAGATTCCAAATGAAATAACATTTCCAAAACGTACGTTTACCAACATAAAGTTTTATGTTGTGGGAATTGGTACATTTTCGTTTTTTCGGTAAAATATTTCCCTCCTAAAAAAATACAATTGCATCTTGTTTTGTTTTTGGCAAATCCCAAAGACGAATTTTTGTAGCACTAAAAATGGCTACAAAATTTTTTTTTTTTTTTATGCTTTTGTTTCGTCAGCATTCTTTATTTTACGTTTCTTAGTTTCTGAATAATGATTTTTATTGAAACTTGAAATTGTTTGATAAAAATTGTTGTCAAAAAACTTTGTTTTCAAAATTAAATTTCATAATATTATGAGGCTTATGTATGCTTTTTGTTCATTTTAATTTTTGAAGTAATATGATTCTTAAAACTAAAGAATGTAAAGTTTAAATGGGCCTTTCATGTTATATCATTAAATTTAGTAAAACTATTTCTCGGGCATTAGGTTTTAACTCTTATAAGAATATACATATTTTTTTTCTGTTAATGTACAAATATTTTTCCGATGTGTTTTGGATATTCCTTCTCTAATAAAAAGAGATACCATTTTGTTTTCGTTTGCGTAAGAAAGAATATCAAGCATTTTTCTTTTTTAAATTTAATTAGCCACAATAAAGAAGGAACGTTGCAATGCTACGTGTTACATTAACGACGTCTCTAGAGTAACTGAATGACTGTTCATATAGAAATCGCAGGTATTAGTCTCATACAACAACCCCCCCTATAGTTCGTTGCGATCGCGAATTCAGATAAATTTTAGCACATAACCTTTCAAACTAGATTCAGGAAAAGATATAACAGAGAAACTTTAAAACGCAACAGTAAAGGGCATTAGTTAAATTTTATTTGAAACTAGGTCAAACGCATCTTGTTGAGAATAAAAATATACAACGTGAATAAGCATATGTCCCCCGTTACAAGTTAGCATGAGCAAAGTGAGAGTCAAGTGGACTGGTAGAGTTCATTTCAGGGGGAGAAGGCTAAAGAAGTCAAAACGAAAGAGAAGCGGAAGAATTCGATATTAACTCCAGTTGATGATATCAGCAATATGGTTTTTAAAGTCGTTGAAATTTAGTTCCTGTAGAAACCGACTTTATACTCAAATTTAAACTCTTAGCAGTGTACACAAAACTGAAAATTTACAGTAATATATTTACGTTTTCTTTTTTGCGCATAGTACATAAATAAATATAAACCAGTATATTCTTTACAAATTTATAAATTTAGAAAAAAAAAACTTAACTTGAAGTACCATTTTGAAAAAAAAAATTCGATAGCTTCCGGAACAAAATTAAATTTAGATTTAAAATTCCCACACCCGAATTAGCTGAGATCAAGTACTGGTATAAATGCAGCAAAATATTGTTCCCTAGTGTTATCGTTAAGCGTTCAGTTAAAAAAAAATTGTTTAAGGACTTGTTTTATTAAATTATTAAAAGAAAAAGCTACTTATTTAATTTAATTGACGAAAAGTGAAGCAGAAATTCGTAATTGATTTTTGAATGTAATTTAAATCTATTGTGCTTTTGTATCTATCGAATACTAAAACATTTTTATAAAAATCCTTTTTCAAATCCTTTCAGAATTTGGAGCAAGAAAAAAATTTCAATTGCGTTCTAATATCGGAATACGAAAAGTAGACAAAACTAGCTTTTATTTTATAGACTACAATAGTTATTGTTTCTGTTATTCTTCATCCGCTCAATATTTTTTACTCCCAATAGTTCAAGAACATCGAATTTTATTCTTCGCGTTTCAGTTCCTTGACAGAAAAGTTAGGAAGGGAAACGCTTGAAGGTAGAATCAAACAGTAGCAATTCTTCTTTTTTTATATCGATTCTTGTTCCAGTTACTACGGGCAAAAGGAAAATAAGATGGTAAAAACTTTTGTTCTAAGAAGAATTTTTTTTGTCGTATTCCCAAAAGTATTTGGCATATTTCTGAAGAATAAAATATTGCATTACGAAAAATTAGGAATAAACGTAATAGCTTTTGACGTCTGTCGTATTTATGTTGGCCAAAACTTTTCTTTTGACTTAGTATCGGGTTTCTGTTTGAGGTATAGAAGGTTCTCACACACACTATTTTGTTGTTAAAAAAAAAATAATCTTCTTGAAAAAATAAATAATGCATGACTGCGCCAACATTAGGATTCGCGATCGCAACGCTCGAGTACGCCGTCTAGCGGGAGCCTGTAAATATCGGACATTAATTTATCACGTTTTCATTTAGTTCCATCAAAGTCATTGACTGAATCAGACGCCATTTTTTAGCAGCAAATAAGAAACAAAATTTCCCTAAGGAAAAGGCCGAAGAACTTGAAAAAAATCTCCAGAATATTAGCAAATCTTTCAGGAACAGAACACGCCAAACATTTGAAGAAAAATTCCTCAATAATTTTTTATTTCTATTATCAACAAACTTGCAACTGATGACTTCCGATTTTGGATACTGTTACAGATGTGTGTATTAAGGTAAAATGCATTTCTTCTGTCTTCAATTCATTACGAATTAAAGTGAAGTCAACATTGCTTTCGTCATTCCAGTGAATAAATATGAATTCAGAACATACAGAATTGTAATAGTTATAGCATATTCTTCTTCGTTATAGAATAGTATATATTTCTGTATCCATATAATTCGGAAAACAACAATAAAAAATTATCCAAGTTACTTGAAATAGTGCCATTTGTGCTGATTCTAAATTAATTTAAATCGTTTTCTTGGTAAGTTTTTTTTAATTTTGAAAGAATAAGTTCAACTAGAATTCAGCTATTCTGTTTTTAGCTACATATTCAAATTCATATCAATTATAAAATTTTGCTGTGTAGTATGTTATCTAAAAGTAATGAAGGTATAAACTATGTATCTATTATTTGAGAATAAAATTTTCAAACAAGGAACTTATCATTTTGGAATTCTCCGGGAATCATAAATCAGGTAAGTGCAATGATTTTTACAATAAAAAATTTGCTTGTAAATATTTTTTTTTCATTTGATGATGGTTCTCTACAGAATGGTTTTTTACGTCTGATTAAGAACTGTAAGAATAATAAAAAAAGAAACAATATGAAAGTTTTTATTTCAATGTTAATAATTCTTAAAATCGTTTTTTTTATCCTAAGAATTCTTTATTTTCCGTTTTTTAGTTTATAATTTTTTGATAAAAATTGTTCTCAAAATACTTTTGAAAAATTAAATGGTATAACATTATGTGTTTATGTATACTTCTTGTATATTCCAATGTTTGAAATAATATGATTCAGAAAAGTATGGAATAAAAATTCGGTACTTACGACGTATTAACACCACCGTCGCTACAGATTTGGCGGTTTTTAAGTCCCGCCAATCTACACTTAAAATTTTTGCGACAGTTCATAAAATAAAACACTTTATTTAAAATCAAAATAGTTAATTGGATTTCGGTGGAAAATGAGCCGATATAGAGTTTAGCATAGATTCAAAACAATCATATCGCCATATGAACTCTGATGAATAAGATTCCAAATGAAATAACATTTCCAAAACGTACGTTTGCCAAGATAAAGTTTTATGTTGTGGGAATTGGTACATTTTCGTTTTTTCGGTAAAATATTTCCCTCCTGAAAAAATAAAATTGCATCTTGTTTTGTTTTTGGCAAATCCCAAAGACGAATATTCGTAGCACTAAAAATGGCGACAAAAAAGAATTGTTTTTTTTTTTTGTTTTTGTTTCGTCAGCATTCTTTATTTTACGTTTCTTAGTTTCTAAATAATGATTTTTATTGAAACTTGAAATTTTTTGATAAAAATTGTTGTCAAAAAACGTTGTTTACAAAATTAAATTTCATAAAATTATGAGGCTTATGTATACTTTTTGTTCATTTTAATTTTTGAACTAATATGATTCTTAAAACTATAGAATGTAAAGTTTAAATGGGCCTTTCATGTTATATCATTAAATTTAGTAATACTATTTCTCGGGCATTAGGTTTTAACTCTTATAAGAATATACATATTTTTTTCTGTTAATGTACAAATATTTTTCCGATGTGTTTTGGATATTCCTTCTCTAATAAAAAGAGATACCATTTTGTTTTCGGTTGTACAAGAAAGAGGATCAAGCATTTTTCTTTTTTAAATTTAATAAGCCACATTAAAGAAGGAACGTTGCAATGCTACACGCTACATTAACGACGTCTCCAGAGTAACTGAATGACGGTTCATATGGAAATCGCAGGTAAGCGTCTCATACAACAACGCCCCCTGTAGTTCGTTGCGATCGCGAATAGTTTTACGTACAAAATATTATTATTTTTTACTTGGACAAAAACATTATTATTTAAAAAGTAAAAGAAGTGCTATTAACTAACTATTTTTAAAAACCTAATGATAGTGTCACAGTTTCCCATTGTTGTCCGTGCATTTTCATTGGCCGGAAAATCACATAAAAGGATGTAGTTTTTCCACATTAATTTTCACATTGGTTTGGTTGTCATTAGTATAAAATTCATGTAAGTAATAAAGGTATTGTTCACATATTTATATTTTTGTATCCTAATTTAAAGGTATTTACTTGTACTGTTATTATTACGTTTTTAATTTTGACTGTTGTCTAAATTAAGAGTTTAAGAGGATTGCTTTTATTACCCATTTGCAAAATGGGTCCTGATTTGGATTTGATGGCGTTCACACACTTTTCAACTGCATTCCAGAGTCATAATTGCATGCGTTGCTATGGTGACTGCTGCTGTTTTTCTTTTTATTTTCCCTAGCAGGCATTTCTAATGTGCTTACATAATAATAATTAAAAGTATTTTTATATATTCTTCTTCTTATTAACGTATAATTACTGGCTTGACAGTGATTTTGGGTAGACTATATTTGAGGGTGCCCCTTGATTCTCGCCAAGTTGTGATTGCGGCTGATCGCCAAGCTGGGTGATGTTGAAACCCAAACGTGATTCTGATTGGTTTAGAATTTAGCGTTATTTTTAAATGTTCCACGGTATATGTAGTTTCAGAGGTCCGTTAGTTCTACGTTGGTTAGCGGCTGGTAAGGTTACTTTTGCTTCTGGTTAATAAGATCGAAGGTATGTGGGCAGTCATAAAAAGAGACTTAAGAAAAAATGTCACCGCCAGTCCGGTACCACAGATGCTATTTCTGATTCGTATTTCGCCGAATTTATGTGGTGATGGTGTTGCACAGATTCTACTCATGATAAATTTATACAATATCTAACTACTATTAGAGAATTCTGCGCACCTAAATCTGAGGATATTCAAGCTTAATGAAGAAGTGAGTTGTTTGTTTCCTTTTCTTTCTGTTCTTAAACCATTAATTTTTCTTTCGATTCAAAATGCATTTTATTGGGTTTATTAATTTTGCTTACATTGGGTTAATTGCAATTTTATAATGTTTTGTTGAAATTTTCCAATGTTTTATTGAAATATCATTATGTTTTGGCCGTTATTCCTATTACCACGGTGTTCCGCGCAAACAGAAATGGCGCCAAACATAATCGCTAATTTTGCCAAGGGGCACCCACAAGTATATTTTTACCGTGATTTTAATATAAAAATGAATGCTGAAGAAGGATAGGTATTTAGTGACATCTTGAAACACGTACATGGGAATGATATGAAGATCAATCCAACGACAAACATCAATTGAGACAGTTTTTGCAATCCATGATTTGAAATGTTGTGGCGTTTAACGGAGTCAATCTAGAAAGAAAAAGCAATAGACCAATGGGTAACCAGAGATTGTAATAAGGTGATCACAACTTTTTTGTTGTCTTCTTTTATTATTATTATTATTATAAATTATTTCTAAGTTACATTTTAAGATAAAGCTATTTAAATTGGTGTCTGATCTTATTAACCGTCTTATAATTTTAAATGTTACTTCAAAAAATGATTACTTAGAGAAATGATTCATGTTCACAAATAGATTTTAATAGTATCATAAGGGAAATATCTGAACGTTAGAAGTGGCGGCACAAGTGCTTTTTTTAGTACTTATATTTTCAGTTGAATAATTTCAACTGTTTTATGCCAAGAAACAGAAATTATTGCGAATCAATCATCGGGTTTAGTGAGCGTCAGAAAGCAGGGACTTAGCCCCATAGTATTTACATAATTTTCACGCGAATCAGTTCGACTGTGCTGACAAATTGGAATTTATGTTACTCCAAGAAAAGTATAAAATGATTTTCAAGCAAGGGAAAAGATTAAAATGGTTTTTTAATTATTTATTATTATTATTTTTAAATTTTTTTTTCTTAAAACATGGAATTCATAATTTTAAAGTTAAACTTCCTGATTCTTAATATTGTTGAAATTGCCACCAGTTTTAGCTTTAAAAGTTAATGAGAATTCTATAAATATTTTGTTTAATATTTTGCACGATTATTGTTCTGGATATAGAGCATTCATTGATAGTCTAGTTAATATTGCCACCAGTTGCTAATCTTTCCAGTTCAAACGAAATCTTTGAATATAAATAATGGATAACCTTTTAATGGAAGACCTTTTATGATAGGTCTTGGTGCGAATTTGTACGTCCGTAAGGAAAGTTTTTTTGCGCCGATAGAAATGTTTATATTTTATCGCAAAAATCTTTGTTTTAAAAAATTATACATTTTATTTATTAAATAAAAATATTATATTTTATTTATTACCGGCCTTGAACAGCCAACCCAATTCTGAATTGAAGACTGTCAATGTTTAACTCCATAGCCTTGTAATTTTGAACTCAATCTTGAAGACAAGGGAACTCCTGTATCTTGCATTGGGTCAAACTACCCTTCGTGGATGACTTTCTTGATTGAATTAACCCCCATTACAAAGAGAGGGAAACCACGTGAAACCACCACAGTTAGCCCGACAGCAAGGGATACCCCATGTCAGCACAGTGGTCAGTGCGAGACGGAAGCAATTCGTATAGACCAGACAGCACAGGGATTCGAACCTGGGTCCCTTCATATAGAGACAGGAGCTCTATCACCTGAACCACCGCTGTTCATATACAGGGTTTGATAATACCAACCTCTGTATATGTGCTATGTCCTTCGTTAAATTGTTCTATCTCTTCCTTCACTTGACGAAGCCTTATAATCCAAGGCGTTGTTTGTTCAGACCTCAAAAATATGTATATGCATCTGTATATGTATCTGTTTATGTATCTGTATATGTATCTGTCCATGTATATATATATATATATATATATATATATATATATATATATATATATATATATATATATATATATATATATATATATATATATATATATATATATATATATATATATATATATATGTATGTATATGTATCTGTATATGTATATGCAAAATAAATAATATTGAATAATATTGATTGTTTAGATACTTTAAGTTCAAAAGCAAATGCAGTATCACATTTGGAAGGATCAATAAACTTAAATTGACTAGTGGATAAAAGTGGCTTAAAATAACTTGTTTCAAGAGTTAACGGCGGAAAAAGGAACATTCTTTTTTAACGATCATTACCAGCAAATTCACGGTTTTTAACCTGTCACCATTGACGTCATTCGTTAACTAATGTCGTCATTCTAATCAAAACATGATTAGCTACTTTCATGTGACATCCACCATCCAATTAGCGGTGATGGTCGATCCCGGAACGTGTCGATCCGTATAATCGGGGCACTTAAGGGACGATGGATTTTACGTGGCAAAGTGTCATTCCCCAGACTCTGACACAGCAAAACTTTCCCCAAGACCTTTTAAATCATCTAGTCCGTCAGTGAATCATTATGCCTTCTTCGTTAATTGAATCCTAATGAAAATTATTACTCTAGGGTTAGAATACATTTTTCTATTTAATGCTGAAATAACTTGTGACTTTTTGTTCGTAAAATTTTTAGCACTACTTTTAAGAGTTATTAATCCTTTCTAAAGCCGTGGTAAGTATACTTACCACCACTTTTTAAAGTCCATGGTGAACTTTTTTTACCACTTTTAATTTAGGTTTCCATTTGTTAATTACTCCAGCTTTCTTAAAGTGCGTTAAATGTTTGGTAACCCTTTGTTAGTTTAAGAAAACGTATGAAAGTTATAAAATACATAACTCCTTTTGAAGTTTGTAGCATTTATAAAATTTATTGTATAAATAACGAAAAATAAAAGGCAATAAGTTACTCACAGGTCGTGGGAAATATACTAATCACCAACAAAAAAAAAATGGTGTTAAAATTTAGATTAATTTTTTATAAACAAAATGAGTTTATTTTCTTATAACAATTACTATTCTTATACCAATTTCAATTCCAAAAATACTTTACCTTTACTAAAAATAAATGGCCCATTAAAGGGATAAATCATCTAGTCCGCCGGTGAATCATTATGCCTTCTTCGTTAATTGAATCTTAATGAAAATTATTACTCTAGGGCTGGAATACATTTTTCTATTTAATGCTGAAATAAGATGTGACTTTTTGTTTGATAAATTTTTAGCACTACTTTTAAGAGTTATTAACCCTTTCTAAAGCCGTGGTAAGCGTACTTACCACGACTTCTTAAAGTCCATGGTGAACTTTTTTTACCACTTTTAATTTAGGTTTCCCTTTATTAATAACATCAGCTTTCCTGAAGTGCGTTTGAATAAAAGTGGTAACCATTTGTTAGTTTAAGAAAACGTATGAAAGTTATAAAATGCATAACTCCTTTTGAAGTTTGTAGCATTTATAAAATTTATTTTATAAATAACGAAAAATAAAAGTCAATAAGTTCCTAATAGGTCGTGGGAAATATACTCTGACCCCAGACTCTGACACAGCAAAACTTTCTAAAGACCTTTTAGATCGTCTAGTCCGCTGGTGAATTCTAATGTCTTCTTCATTAATTGAATCCTAATGAAAATATTACTCTAGGGTTAGAATATATTTTTCTATTTAATGCTGAAATAACATGTGACTTTTTGTTTGATAAATTTTTATCACTACCTTTAAGAGTTATTAACCCTTTCCAAAGCCGTGGTAAGTATACTTACCACTAATTTTTAAAGTCCATGGTGAACTTTTTTTTTACCACTTTTAATTTAGGTTTCCATTTGTTAATAACTTCAGCTTTCCTGAAGTGCGTCAGAATAAAAGTGGTAACCATTTGTTAGTTTAAGAAAACGTATAAAAGTTATAAAATACATAATTCCTTTTGAAGTTTGTAGCATGTATAAAATTTATTTCTGAAATAACGAAAAATAAAAGTCAATAAGTTCCTCATAGGTCGTGGGAAATATACTGACCACCAACAACAAAAAAATAGTGTTAAAATTTAGATTAATTTTTTATAAACAAAATGAGTTTATTTTCTTATAACAATTACTATTCTTATACCAATTTCAAAAATATTTTGCATTTACTAAAAAAAAAAAAAATGGCCCACTAAAGGGTTAAATCATCTAGTCCACCGGTGAACCTATGCCTTCTTCGTTAATTGAATCTTAATGAAAATTATTACTCCAGGGCTAGAATATATTTTTCTATTTAATGCTGAAATAAGATGTGACTTTTCGTTTGTTACATTTTTAGCACTACTTTTAAGAGTTATTAAAGGAGGAAAGCAGTAAGAGAAAAGGCATTTTTTTTAAAAACTTTCTAGGGATCTTTCTAGGGAAAACTAAAGGGATCTCTTTTTCTCTAGCCGAAGGCTGCCATCTTTTTCGCTTTTTTTCGAATTATTTAGTGTGGTAAACAATAACTGCCAATTTTTTATGGTTTATGAAAAAATTTCTTCCAGTGGTAGCTAAGTTTATGATTCAGCCATTTCGGGAGGGGCGAGTCATAAATATATTCATATGGAATCAGAAACTGGATAGAAAAAAAAGTAATAAAAAGCGGCAGCTTAAGTTTGAGCATGGCAAATTTAACGACCCTATTTTTGCTTTCACTTTAAATCTAATACATTCAATCTATGTTTGTTAGCACGTTGAATGACATGGGGGTCACCGGTGACCGGCGAAGCCAATATTATTAGAAACACATAATTCGAATAAATTTTTAATGCTTTTAATTTTTTATTACTATTATCGTTACTAAAATGGTTTGAAGAAATTAATGCAATATAGAACACATAAAAATAGTTTTATTTATATACACAGAGATGCCGACTTGCTCCTGACAGCGAATAAATATTTTAAAGTGGTAGTTTATTAATTGTGATTCATGGTTTATTAAATTTAATTTAGTAGATTTTTATCCACTACTATTTCTAAGCAATTCGAAGGCTTATATAATTCACCACTTTTTTTTCAGATATGTTGTGCTAAAACTTTTAAAAAACTAGCAAAATCTATTTAATGTTTGCAAATTTAGTTTGAAGTTATTTACCGTCTGGCCAGACGGGTGAACCGTGTAAATTTAGCGTGGCATTCAACGTGTTAAGAGTGTAACTATATAATTTTTAATGCGAACTAAGTCTTTTAAAATATTTTGTCGAATTCGGAACAGTTTGCATCTTTGCAGATATGCCAATTTGCTCGGCTTTGAGGGAAATTTTTTTCTTGTGGTAGCTAAATATATGATTTAATGTATTATTTTCAGTATAATAACTTTAATTTAAAATTATTTTGCCCACCACTTCGAAAAATTAATTAAAACGAATATATATATATATATATATATATACACACACATATATATATATATATATATATATATTTATATATATATGTATATTTTTATATATATATATATATATATATATATATATATGTATATATATATATATATATGTATATATATATGTATATATATATATATATATATGTATATATATATGTATATATATATATATATATATATATGTATATATATATATATATATGTATATATATATATATATTTTTATATATATATATATATATATGTATATATATATATGTATATATATATATATATATATATATATATATTTATATATATATATATATATATATATATATATATATATATATATATATATATATATATATATATATATATATATATTTTTATATATATATATATATGTATATATATATGTATATATATATATATATATATATATATATATATATATTTTTATATATATATATGTATATATATATGTATATATATATGTATATATATATATATATATATATATATATATATATATATATATATATATATATATATATATATATATATATTCTCACAAAAACAGTCATTTTCATGTCCCCAGTACATTTTATGTTTTTTTTACAACTTACGAAAAAAAAAATTCAGGGAAAGTGTCCTTCAGAATGCAGGCTAACAAAAGAATAAAAATAAAATTATCAATTTTTATTTTTTATTTATTTTAGGTAATTAAAATATACCAATATGTCATTCCCTCACTTGTCCCCACTGTTGATTTAGAAAAAGAAAAAATTGTTTCTGAAATTAAAAAAAAAATTACAAATTCGTGTTTTTTATTTCAGAATATTGAAATATAGAATTCAGAAAATCAATTTTAAATTTAATTTTTGATAAAAATATTAACACAGCACTATTTCAAACTTTGTCCCTACTGCTTCGCATCATTCTCTCACAACAATGTTCTTATCACTTGCAATCTTCTTAGAATAAAAATATTTTAATAAAAACTTTAGCAGTTAACAACTGGCATCATAGAACAAAATTGCAGTATGTTTCCATCTTCAACTTAAAGAATCTTTGCTGTGGAATAAATTTGAATGAATCAAACCAGGTAAAATTTTTTATATTTCTCATTCCCTCATGTCGTTTCTTAGAGTAAAATAAAATACAACTTCATCGAGAAAGTGGATAATTATATGTTGCTTTCTTGTATGAATATAATTGTATGTGATTGATTTCAGAAATTAATTAGGCCTAACTGTTATTTTTAAATTTTATTAAATAAGTCATTCCCTCACTATTGTATAAAGTGAGGGAATGATGCTGAAGTGAGGGAATGACTCAAGATGAGTATATTATGAAATTTTTTTTTGTTCAATCGTGCCAGCGAATTTTATTTAAATTATCTAAATTACATTCTAATTATCTTATTTAAATTATTATTTTATCTGTAAAAACTATTAAATATATAATAACTATTTAATATATAGTAAATGATAACATACTAAGTATATCTAAATTATAATTAATATTAGATATACTTAGTATGTTATCATTTTCAAACTTGAGGTAGCTGTAACTTAGAGAAAAACATGTATTGAAATAAAACGTCATTCCCTCACTTTGTAAATAGTGAAATTAATTAATTAATTTAAATATTAAGTATAATTTATAGGATATATACTTTCTTTATAATGCCATTACATATTTCTATTAATATAAAAAGTCTCAGAGCTTTTTATTCACTTCACTTTTTTGGGATTTTATGACCAGAAAAATGACAGTTTTTGTGAGAATGACCCATATATATATATATATATATATATATATATATATATATATATATATATATATATATATATATATATATATATATATATATATATATATATATATATATATATATATATATATATATATATATATATATATATATATATATAAGTTTATATAAAATCATTGAAATAATCGTATATTTTGATGGATATATTTACTAAACAGTTTTTTTTGTTGCTAATTTTTATGATTTTCCCATGTGCAAATCCATTTCAGGCCAAAATTCATTGCCAAAATTATTTACTAAATAATTTCTTTGTTAATTTATATAATTTTTCCATGTGCAAATCCATTTCGGGCAAATCCGTGGTTAGAATTATTTACTGAAAATTCCTTTACTAAATAATTTCCTTTGCTAATGTATACAGTTTTTCCATGTGCAAATCCATTTCGGGCAAATCCGTGAATAAAATTGTTTGCTAAAAATTTCTTTATTAATTTATACAATTTTCCATGTGCAAATCCATTTCGGGCAAATCCGTGGTTAAAATTATCTACTAAAATTTTTTCTTTGTTAATTTTTCCATGTGCAAATCCATTTCGGGCAAATCCGTGGTTAGAATTATTTACTAAAAATTCCTTTACTAAATAATTTCCCTTGTTAATCTATACAGTTTTTCCATGTGCAAATCCATTTCGGGCAAATCCGTGGATAAAATTGTTTGCTAAAAATTTCTTTATTAATTTATACAATTTTCCATGCTAAAATTTTTTCTTTGTTAATTTTTCCATGTGCAAATCCATTTCGGGCAAATCCGTGTAAAAATTATCTATTAAAATTTTTTCTTTGATAATTTAAATAATTTTTCTATGTGCTAATCCATATCGTGCAAATCTGCGGCTAAAATTATTTGCAAAGCAGGCAATTTATGTTTCTCTTTTCTATTTTATATTTTTTCTTAAATAAACATCTATCTTTTAAAACTATTTATGATCAATTTTTAAAATTATCCAGTATAATATTACCTTGCGCACATCCATTTCGGGCCCATCCTTGGTAACTAACAAATCAAAACTCAGAATAACAAATCACTTCAGCATTGCAGTAAGAACGACACTTTAAAACCCTCTTGTTACACTCAATTTGCGCTTTTCTTTTCATATTTTGTAATCTGGCAATCTTTCTGCGAAAACATTTTAAAATCATTCTTGAAAAATATCCGTCCATGTAAGTTGTTATGATTTTGCTACTCGCTTTATAGTCCCCCCTTTTTAATATTTTTTCTTTTTATTTTATTTTATTATCTGTTTTTACATGTTATTTTTACTTTTTATGATCTATTTTATTTGTAGTTATTTTGTAAAAAAATTTTTTGAGTGCTCCTCACACTATTGTATTAACATATTTTGCTTTGGCTTTATTGATACAATATCAGAAAGCACTCTGTTTTGCGGATATAATCGTGTGGGCTGAAGAAAAGATTATATCTTTCCTTTTTTTCCGGCTTTTTTTCCGGTTTTTTAATAAACACTTCACTTTTTTTTTTTTTTTTTTTTAAATAAAATGTTGTTTGTTATTTTTTTTACTTATTATTTCCCACCCCCTTTTTTTCATATGTCTATAATTTTTCTTTGTTTTATTCTTCATTTTGAACTTATCTAATGAGTGCTGTTTACTTGCAGCTTAAGCGCAATAAATGATACTTATTGTTTTTCTTAACTTTCTTAGTGTTTTCTTGTATTTATATATATATTCTCGACCGGGGTTTTTTTTCGAACATTTATTTCGTTTCGAACTATTTCCATTACCTAATTATTTATTTCATCTCAGAAACTGGATGAAAATAATACTATTAATTATACAATATTTATATGTAGGTTTAAATTTACTCCCGATTCGGTATTAGTTCATAAAAAAGTAGATATGACATTTTCAAGTGATATATATTTCCTTCTCAAATTTTGATTACATCAGGAAACGTCAACTACATTAAACAATAAAAACGAAATGTTTAACCAGAGAAATAAAATTGGTTCTTACATGAAAAAAAAAAATCTTCATTCGTAATATCGTTTTGAAATTTTTTTTCTTCTTTCAAGTAACGCTTAGTTCTTCTCTTCCACCGCAACCGTGTCTTGCCTCAAGTCACATGACGACATTCACCGTGTAGGGAGCAAAGAATAATTGAGTTGTTCCAAAAACGTGCCAAACTTGTAAAGCTTGTCATCCACTTTGATAAGCGCCGCTGAGCATTTCGACCCCCATTGAATACTGAGGCTGAGAGCTGACGGAGAAAAAGGGAAAAATGAGAATAAAAAAAAAAATCCCTCTCTTCTCAATCCCATTCATTGGAGTGTGAAATTATGAACTGGAGTTCATGGTTGACAGTCACGGTTGTCATATTTGCAGAGGGAAGGAGTAATTGATAAATCGGCTCGGTCTGCGCGATGAGCCTCTTAAATGCATGGCAACCGACTTGCTTCAGATAGTTTAAAATGATTAAGTAAAAGAGTCCGGTGGCATATGTAGAATAAAAATGACTTATACAGGTGGTTTATGTTGTGAATATAGATAACTTAATTAATAGTTAATTCTGTTTATATTCGCGACACAACGTGAGTTTGATTTCGTCTAAAAAATGTGGGTGTCATTTAATCATATAATGTATTTTTTATTAGTCAGTCTTTTCTTTTCTTTTTATGAAATTTATTTGAGGTATCTTCAGTTTTAATTATCATTGAGATTTAGTTAATTTTGCTGATCAGAGGAGATGAGGCATCACCTACATCAGAAAGCCTCCACACGGTTTTTTATGAGTAGTCTGCGCAGACTATTTAAAAAGTGTCTGTGCGCATGGACCAGAATTCTTTTTTTTTTTTATAAGTACTAGGGGGAAACTTATCTTATGTATTTTAGAAATGAAATTGCGGTGGTTGGCAAGTAAATAAGACAAACCAATCATATTCATAAATTAAACAAATTTTAACACTTTTATTAATCTGTTTACCTTCATAGTGGTCTGATCGGACTCCCTGTAAGAAAGCTTTCGAGGTTGGAAGGAGGAGTTGGAAGAGAGGTAATGGCAATACTTACATGAGACTAAAACTCATAAATTTTTACCAGTGATTAGTGCAAAAAGAATTATGTAACGAAAAATTTGGATACGAATTACACTAATATAAACATAATTTGACATATATATTATATACGTAAGTTGACATAAATAAATATTAACATAAATTGATACATATTTCACTAATTAAATTTCTATATTTTAACTAGCACATATTTAATTATGACATACATTGAAGTTCATTCGAATACATTGTGGTAGCCATGAAAAAAAATCAAGCCGTTCGCTTGTGAAATAATAAAACAATGAAAAATTCAATATGACAAATTGACGTTTTGACATAACATTAGAAATATTGATTGTAGACTTTAATTTAAAATGAAGATATATCATGATTTGATATGTACAATAATTGATTTTTGAAAAATGAAGAACATAATTGATGAGGACTACCATGACAGTATTACATATTAATATATATGCTTATTTTTTTTTAAAAAAAATAGTGGTGGTCAGAGAGATTATAAATTAGGTTTGTAAATGCTAGGAATATATATAAAGCATACCTTTTACTACCACTTTATAGAAATAAAATTTCACGCCAAATGCGTAAGAGTTGGCAGGTATATATATATATATATATATATATATATATATATATATATATATATATATATATATATATATATATATATATATATATATATATATATATATATATATATATATATATATATATATATATATATATATATATATATATATATATATATATATATATATATATATATATATATATATATATATATTATTATCATTATTATTATTATTACTTCCTGGGTGAATAGTTCTTGAAACCAAAATGTTAATAAATACGAGCTGCCATCTAGTAAACATTCATGTTTCTCTCTCTTTCTTTTTTTTAAAATAAATGTTAAGTTTCTAAAATCATTAAAATTGTATAATTAAATATCAACCTTATTAATTATAAATTTCTTTAAATTATCCAGTATAATATTATTACCTCTGCGAGCATCCATTTTCGGGCTAATCCTTCAGTAGTGCAGTAAGATTGCGCCATAGCACAAAATTTCTCTATTTACTTTTTTAACTTCATTTGCGCTTATGTTTTCAGATTTTGTTATCTGGCAATTTTATTACGAAAATATTTTAAATTATTCTTGAAAGATTCCGGTACATGTAAGTTCATTTGAGTTCGTTACTCGCTTTATAGATTTCGTTTTGTGTTTTGTTCTGTTTTGCTTTACATTTTGTTTTTTGCGTGATATATATTTTTTAAATAATGTGTTCTATTTTGTTTCAATTTTTTTAAGTGCTCCTCACTCTATACTATTGATATATTTTTGGCTATATTGTTGCAATAGTAGAAAGCACTCCTTTTTGCGGATATAATCGTGTGAGCTGATGAAGCGTGGTAAATAAAACTTGATTATGCGCAGTAAATAAAACTTATTATTTTCTTAATTTTCTTAATTTTTCTCTCTTTCTTCATTTTTATCCTTTTTGTATATATATATATATTTATATAAGTTCAAAATGAAGAATAAAACAAAGAAAAATTATAGACATATGAAAAAAAAAGGGGGGGGGGAGGAATAATAAGTAAAAAAATTACAAACAACAGTTTATTAAAAAAAAATGCTAATTAAAAACCGGAAAAAAAGATATAATCTTTTCTTCAGCCCACACGATTATATCCGCAAAATAGAGTGCTTTCTGATATTGTATCAATAAAGCCAAAGCAAAATATATTAATACAATAGTGTGAGGAGCACTCAAATTTTTTTTTATATATATATATATATATATATATATATATATATATATATATATATATATATATATATATATATATATATATATATGTATAACTAATATTTATAAAATAAATAATTGTTTATTAGAAATGTCGAAGCATAATTAACTTGATAAAAGTTCCAAGAATCGCAATTGTAGGTCTCTACACTTCTATGCTTTTGGCAAAATATAATTAAGACAGGGAGACAACTAAAGCTTTCAGAAAGTTTGGCAATTAGCCAACATTTTAAAAGCCGTACCACTAAAGAATTGGAAAGCGTTTCATCTAGTTTTTGAATCATTTGCATGCAGTTGTGTAGAAAAAGACTCTTCTTATCAGTTTTACAATATAAAGAATAACACATTAAAATTTTAACTTAACTACCACTAGAAGAAGTTCCTGTAATTGCAGATTTTAAAAACTAATTGTTTCCAAAAATATTCGTTTATTTAACATTATTCTGCCTATAATAGATACATTAAGTATAATACTACTAGTGTTTTCGAAATTACTTTATTTCTAGAAAATTCTTCAAACTTAAACTGGTTTCTTACGAGAGTATATGTAGAATATACAGAATATGATAAAAGATTAGAAATAAGATCTTTTCACTTCGAGGGCTTTATATGTCCTTCGAAAAAGTATTCGAAAAGTATTTTTACATGAGTATATATAGAATATACGAATACAATAAAAGATTAGAAATAAGATCTTTTCACTTCGAGGGCTTTATATGTCCATCGAAAAAGTATTCGAAAAGTATTTTAACGAGAGTATATATAGAATATACAGAATATGATAAAAGATTAGAAATAAGATCTTTTCACTTCGAGGACTTTATATGTCCTTCGAAAAAGTATTCGAAAAGTATTTTTACGAGAGTATATATAGAATATACGAATACAATAAAAGATTAGAAATAAGATCTTTTCACTTCGAGGGCTTTATATGTCCTTCGAAAAAGTATTCGAAAAGTATTTTTACGAGAGTATATATAGAATATACAGAATATGATAAAATATTAGAAATAAGATCTTTTCACTTCGAGGGCTGTATATGTTCTTCGGAAAAGTATTCGAAAAGTATTTTTACGAAAGTATATATAGAATATACGGAATATGATAAAAGATAAGAAATAAGATGTTTTCACTTCGAGGGCTTTATATGTTCTTCGAAAAAGTATTTGAAAAATATTTGTACGAGAGTATATATGGAATATACAGAATATGATAAAAGATTAGAAATAAGATCTTTTCATCTCGAGAGTTTTATATATTATTCGAAAAAGTACCCACCTCTAAAAATTGATCAAAACTTAATTAGGGACTTTACAATTTTTATTTTACTTTCTATTTTTACACAATTAGCATAATTTCGGCATTCGCTACATTTAAAAGTTAGATTACTCTTGAATAAAGGAATATTCTTTTTCAAACCTTAATAGGAAAAAGCAATTTATCTTATTCTCGGCATTGCGTGTAATAAATATTCAAACTGCAGTTGTATGAATTATGAAACTCTTTCTCCCGGTGGAATGTGTTTGTTTTTTTATGCAAAAAAAACGCCTTAATGACTTCTCTGTTTTGATAACTTTTCCAAAACTTTGATATTTAAGTGAAGAGCTTATTTTATTTCTAAAGGAAGCTATTCGCCACATTTACTTTGCATGAACTGTAAAATAAAACAAAGTGACGTATGGCTTGTATTTAACTAGATATAGTTAGTTTTTAACTATTAATACTCTTTTTTCATTTTCATTTTTTAAACGTGTCAATATAGAGCAGTGTTGTCTACCCACTTTAGTTTTATTTAATTTTCCCTATTTTAAATTGCAAATAAATTTTTTTTAACGACGGAGGACTTAGTTCAGACTCTAAGGAAGATGGCGCTGTAGTAGTTTGATTGATCCGTTTTTATTTATTTGGTGTCTTTTTAACCGACCTGTTATAACGTTTTTTGAGAGATTTGTATTGAAAATCAGCAAACTTTTAGTTGGTGCTCCGTAAGTATATTATTATTATTACTATTTTCACTTTGGTTAAGGGATAAACTTATCTAAGACTAAGATTACATTAATTTTATATGAAAAAACAAACAAAAAGAATGTAAGTTTTGCTGTTGTAAACAAAATGCCAGAATTCGCGGGGCGAGTCTACCCATTCGTATTTAGTTTTAATAAAGCATAATAATATAATTTAGAACTTCGTTTATATTAAAATTAAGTCATTTTAAATGAATTTGAGTATATTATTTTAATTCTGCATTGATAAATTTAAACATTAATAAGAAAATTTATAGGTTAAATATAAATGTAAATATAAAATATGTTTATTTTACCTATTTTTTCAATTTTTATATTACAAAATTAATTTTTTTTATTTAATGCAAGTTAAATAAATTATTATTTATTATTACAGATGGTTCGATTTTTCATGATTCCCAATGTTTGAATTTCGTTTTGTTAATAATCTTTAATTATTATTATTTATTAATTATTTAATTGTAAATTTATATTAATTTTAATTTATTTTTATCAACAATAATCAGAAAAAAATGTTATTTTATAATGTTAATGATTATAAAAACAAAACTGTGATCAAAATGTGATAATCCATCAAATACTTAATTTGTGTTATTTTATGAATAAAAAAATGGAATATATAATAAAGTTATGAATTTTACTTCATAAATATCCTATATAGTAACTAAAATAAAAATTTAATAGTAAAATTTGATTATTTACAATGTTAACATTCATTTTAGTAGAATGGGTAGACTCGCCCCATACGAGAGATTTGTCAGCAGTTCTATAAAAATATACAATAACAGCGTAACTGTTAGTATTTTCTATAATCGATTTCACAGCTTTGAAGAGGGATAAATAGCGATTCCGAAACACCTAATAAAAGCCTTTTTTATTTAATATTTACAAAAGTTTGACCACTTGAAAGTTGACAAACTGAAAAAATGGGTAGACTCGCCCCGATTTACGGTATATCAGTTTTCTTGATGCTTGGATCTGGATACTTTGAATAAAAAATGATCTGCTTTGCATAACAAATAAAATATGTATACACGAGGAAAATATAATGAATAATTGTAATGAATAAAATATGTATGTATGAGGCATGTATGAAAGTATGAGGAAAGCAGAAAAAAACTGGTACTAAGACTATTTAATGCATAGCTGGTTTTTGTGCGGAATATAAAAAGCTTTAACTAATAGGATTACTGGAAATTTCTGTTAGCGATAAGAATTCACAGATGTATAAATTTGTAAAAAATGCTTTCATAAAAAAAAAGTGGCACAGGTACAGCATGGACCCTTAAAAAGTTCTGTTGGATACTTTCGTTACATGTTTGAATAAGTATTCACATGCTCTTCAAAATTAACAAATAAATTGTTTATCATCTAAATTACTGTTAACAGGATTGAATAAAACAGCTATAAAATAAATGTTTCGGACTGAAAACACTATTTTTTTTTTTTAAAAAAAGTAACTTTTTAAACTTTTATCAGCAAAGATTACATCATAAGTGACTAAATCAGGGTTCCCACGGTCCTTGAGAATTTTAAAAAGTGGTAATAAAAATAAAAGAAATTTTGACATTTTTATTTCTGTGTAGCCACCACTAAAAATTGTTTTCTAAAAAATATATATATGCACGAAAATTTCAGCACTTTACGATAAAAAAGTACATTAAAATAAAAAAGTTTATTGTGGCTCCACCCTAAATTTGCTACCACATTTTAAATTTTTCAAGGACCGCGGGAACCCTGTAAATTGAAGCAATACTTAACACGTTGAACGCCATGGGGGTCACCGGTGACCGGCACTGAGTTTGTTCGTAGCGCCACGGGGGTGCCAAGATAATTGTAAACACTTAATTTGAGTAAATTTTTAATTTTTTTATATTATTATCGTTACTAATCGTTAGTTTTCTTTATATACACCAGGGGTGAAAGCGAGACGGAAAAGAGGCAAAGCTGGTAGTAAAACCTTTTCAGTTATAGCTAGTTTTGCGAGGAGTTAACTTATTCTTTTTTTAAAACTAGTCAGCAATATCTACTTTATCCTGGAAAAATAAGCAGTTTTATATATAGACAAAAATTATAAAAGAAATCCTGATAGTTAGAGATATTTTATTTTTCTCGGAAAATATGCTCAAATGAAATGACTTTCGTACCAGTTTTTGCACTTTTCCGTCTTGCTATATAAGAGCTTTCAGCCATGATATACACAGAGATGCCAACTTGCTCTGGATAGCAAATAAATATCTTAAAGTGGTAGTTTATCAATTGTGATCTTTGGTTTAATAAATTCAAATTAGTAGATTTTTATCCAGCACTATTTCTAAATAATTCGTAGGCTTATAGAATTCATCACTTTATAGTAATTATGCCATGCCATACCTTTTAAAAAGCAAGCAAAAATAGTCAAATATTTGCAAAATTTACTTTATAGTTACTTACCGTTTTTTTAATTGTTTTGGCATGTCCGGAGCAGTTGGCATATATGTATACACAGAGATGCCAACTTGCTCCGGACAGCGAATAAATATTTTCAAGTGGTAGCGTATTAATTGTGATTCTCGGTTTAATATATTCAATTTAGTAGATCTTTATCCACCATTATTTCCAAACAATTCGTAAGCTTGTATCATTCACCACTTTTTCCAGATATGTCATTCTAAACCTATTAAAAAACTAGAAAAATCAGTCTAATATTTGCAAATTTAGTTTGTCGTTATTTACTGTTTTGACAGATGGTCAAGTCATATGTTATCGAGTTCATATAAAGTGATGAAAAAACTAGCACATTGGAATGAATAAGATAACGTATAATTTACACAAGATAACGTATAATTTACACCAGCAGCTCCCTAATGGTGTCATTATCAGCTTATCCGTATATCAAAGCAACACTATATCCAGAGATGCCAACTGTTCCGGACACGCCAAAAAAATTAAAGAAACGGTAAATAACTACTAAGTAAATTTTGAAAATATTTGACAATATTTGATTGCTTTTTAAAAGGTATGGCATAACGTAGTTATTATAAAGTGGTGAATCATATAAGTCAACGAAATATTTAGAAATAGTGGTGGATAAAAATCTATTAAATTGAATTTATTAATCTAATTATCACAATTGATAAACTACCACTTTAAAATATATACTTGCTGTCCGGAGCAAGTTGGCATCTCTGTATATCAAGTATTAGATCAAAAGAACACTTTTTGTTTTCGCAAAACTTATATACCTTTTTATATAATTATACTTCTTTTATAAATATCTTTTATAAATTCTTATATGCATATATATGATATGTCACGGCGAAAGACCGAAATCGGTGGTTGTTGACTTTCACCGGTGAATGTCGACAAACACCAAATACGTCGGTGAGAGATCGAATATTTCATTACATTCTTGTACATTCAGACCCTCACCGGTGTATGTCGACAATCACAGATATGCTTTGGTGAATGTCCGAAATATTTATTACATTCGATTTGATATGAATTTATTCGTGGAAATAATTACATTTATTCGATATTTTAACCCTACACTGATGCTTTTTTAAGGTTAATTGCCACTGCCTGGTATACATATGACCGGTATACCCTACACTGATGTTTTTTTAAGGTTAAGTGCCACTGCCCGGTATACATTTGCCCAGTATACCCTACCCTGATGTTTTTTTAAGGTCAAATGCCATTGCCCGGTATATATTTGCCTGATGCTCCAAACACTGATTTTTCCTCTAATCTATCGTCAGTAAGTATTAAAATATAGAATAAATATAAATATATCAAATAAATATAATAATGTTAACGAATAAATTAATATAAAATTGGATATAACAAATATTTCGGACATTCACCAAAGCGACTATGTGATTGTTGACATTCACCGGTGAGAGTTAGAAATAAGGGTATTCAGCAAATACTTCGGACATTCACCAAGCGACTACGTGAATGTTGACATTCACCGGTGAATGTTGATATTCACAAGATTTTGGTGCTTCACCGTAACATATATATAAACATTTTTAGAAGAAGTATAAATATATAAAGTATGTTAATCACCATAAAAGGTTATTTGTGACGGCAGAGAAAGAGTTTTAATGAGTTATTTTTGTTATTAAAAAGTATATAAGTTATAAAATAAGCATAAGTGTATGAAATAACTATATAAAATAAATATATAAAGTACGTTAATCGCCATAAATCGTTATTTATGTCAGCAGAGCCTTCAAAAAAGAGTATTTATGCGTTATTTTCTTTTGAAGTTATAATTAGATGTATACTCTAAATTAGGTTTGATATAATTGAAAAAAAAACAACGTTTTTCTGCATTTGTAATTAGTTAAACATTCAATTATGGTTGTAGGTAAGACTAATATAAAAAGATATGTCCCAAAAAATATAAATAAATAAAAAGATTAACTGAAAAGCCTACTATTTTAATGTCTGATGCCATTTGGAAAATTTTTCAAATCAGATTCTTCTTTACTTATTCCACTTCATTTAGTGAAGTGCATCTTGGCTAACATTTCTTTTATCAAGCTTATATAAAGCGATGAAAAAAGCCATCTGCATAAGGAATCTTTCTTAATGCACGGAAGTAAACAACTTCCTGAGAAAATGAACGCAGTGATTTTCAAAGAAATATACGAATGTTTTAACAAACTTTTCCATAGAATTGGAGAATAAAGTAGCAGATTATGCAAATTTTTTCATGATTGTGGCCACATAAAAGAGTTCTTTCTATAAATTTGACGAACATGTTAATTCAAAACAGAACAGACTTGCTTCACTTTTATTGAAAATAAAATGTCTTTCTTCTTTTTTTGGGGTCATTTTTAATGGAAGGTACAAACACAATAGTTGAATTGGTTTGAAACATTAGCAACAATGGATTTACTTTAAAATCACTTGTTTGTCCAAGCACTGGTATGTGTGACAATAATACTAGATTTAGCTCCCTATTATTATAACGTGAAGTTTTGTAGTTCTTAATCTTTTAAAAATCTAATTATTTTTAAGAAAGCGGTCATGAAAGTGCCTAATTTTTATTAAAGAAAATATATAAAAAGGTGCATGTATTGCACCTTTTTTATATAATTCAATCCAAATGAATTATTCCTTTTCGATTTTTAAAATTTTTTAAGCTTGAAATTTAAAATTCCATAATGTGCACAATATTTAACAGGTCAATGTACAGTGTAATGTTTAACAGTACAGTACAATTTTAATGTACACAATATTTATCACAGAATACGAACCACGTGCATTCACAAAGAGAATAAGTAGCTGAGCTAAGAGTACGAAATACATATCACAAATATATCCATTTGGAAAGTGCTGGATTTTAGTATTAAATGGACTTTCTATCTCTAGTTACATTAAAAACAGTCTGGTGCAGACATCTAGTGTGTAAAATAAGAGATAAAAGATACCGAGCAGAAGAGAGGGATATATTTAAATTTTTTTGATGCATTACTTTTGAATGCTCCAGACCGAAAATATCACGGGCACGAGAAATGGGAGATGAAAACTAACCCCGTGATTTTGACGAGAGCGAGAGTTAACGAGTTAACTAATTTGCTAAATAGAATCCAGAAAATTAGTTACCTTAGTTAACCCTTCCATGCATATTAATTGTTTTTCGGTAACACACTGATGAACATTCAATTCAAAATGTTGCGTAATTTTGTAATCCAACGTCGATGCAATACATTTTCAAACTCACCCAGAAGATTTAGGAAATTTATGTTAATGAATAAATAAAAAGTGAACTAATTGTTTGATTAGTAGGGGAAAATACATAAATTTTGCCACCTAATCTACTGAAGATGCGACTCCATCTTATGACTCGTTTTCTGCTCGGGATGTTGCGTGGTATGCAAAGAGAAAAGAAAATATAGAAGTCACTCCAAAACCTGATAGTAATGTAGCATTATCTAATGATGCGTCTTCCATTCAGGCTAATGTATGTTACCATGTTGCATGAAAAGAAAAATATTAGAAATTGCAATTGCTTCAAATCCTTTCATGGCAAATGTAACTTTTTTATTCTTCCGTTCCAGTTACTCTGCTCCACTATTTTGCATTTGAAGAAAAAAATAGAAAATACAAATGCCCCCAAAAACTGATGACAGTGTAACTTTATGATTCATCTTTTGTTCAGGTTACACCGTGCTACTACTTTGCATAGAAAGAAAAATAATAAATGCGATTGCCCCTGATACCTGCTAGTGATGTGACTTTATTATTCGCCTTCTGTTTAGGATTCTCCCTGCTAGTATGTTGCATGGAAAGAAAAATAATAAATGCAATTGCCCCTGAAACCTGCTAGTAATGTGACTTTATTATTCGTCTTCTGTTTAGGATTCTCCCTGCTAGTATGTTGCATGGAAAGAAAAATAATAAATGCAATTGCCCCTGAAACCTGCTAGTAATGTGACTTTATTATTCGTCTTCTGTTTAGGATTCTCCCTGCTAGTATGTTGCATGGAAAGAAAAATAATAAATGCAATTGCCCCTGAAACCTGCTAGTAATGTGACTTTATTATTCGTCTTCTGTTTAGGATTCTCCCTGCTAGTATGTTGCATGGAAAGAAAAATAATAAATGCAATTGCCCCTGAAACCTGCTAGTAATGTGACTTTATTATTCGTCTTCTGTTTAGGATTCTCCCTGCTAGTATGTTGCATGGAAAGAAAAATAATAAATGCGATTGCCCATGAAACCTTCTAGTAATGTGACTTTATTATTCGTCTTCTGTTTAGGATTCTCCCTGCTAGTATGTTGCATAGAAAGAAAAATAATAAATGCGATTGCCCCTGAAACCTTCTAGTAATGTGACTTTATTATTCGTCTTCTGTTTAGGATTCTCCCTGCTAGTATGTTGCATGGAAAGAAAAATAATAAATGCGATTGCCCCTGAAACCTGCTAGTAATGTGACTTTATTATTCGTCTTCTGTTTAGGATTCTCCCTGCTAGTATGTTGCATGGAAAGAAAAATAATAAATGCGATTGCCCCTGAAACCTGCTAGTAATGTGACTTTATTATTCGTCTTCTGTTTAGGATTCCCCCTGCTAGTATGTTGCATGGAAAGAAAAATAATAAATGCGATTGCCCCTGAAACCTGCTAGTAATGTGACTTTATTATTCGTCTTCTGTTTAGGATTCTCCCTGCTAGTATGTTGCATGGAAAGAAAAATAATAAATGCAATTGCCCCTGAAACCTGCTAGTAATGTGACTTTATTATTCGTCTTCTGTTTAGGATTCTCCCTGCTAGTATGTTGCATGGAAAGAAAAATAATAAATGCAATTGCCCCTGAAACCTGCTAGTAATGTGACTTTATTATTCGTCTTCTGTTTAGGATTCTCCCTGCTAGTATGTTGCATGGAAAGAAAAATAATAAATGCAATTGCCCCTGAAACCTGCTAGTAATGTGACTTTATTATTCGTCTTCTGTTTAGGATTCTCCCTGCTAGTATGTTGCATGGAAAGAAAAATAATAAATGCAATTGCCCCTGAAACCTGCTAGTAATGTGACTTTATTATTCGTCTTCTGTTTAGGATTCTCCCTGCTAGTATGTTGCATGGAAAGAAAAATAATAAATGCAATTGCCCCTGAAACCTGCTAGTAATGTGACTTTATTATTCGTCTTCTGTTTAGGATTCTCCCTGCTAGTATGTTGCATGGAAAGAAAAATAATAAATGCAATTGCCCCTGAAACCTGCTAGTAATGTGACTTTATTATTCGTCTTCTGTTTAGGATTCTCTCTGCTAGTGTGTTGCATGGAAAGAAAAATAATATATGCGAGATCCGTCAGTGTAGACATGAAGCCATTTAGATCGTGCGTATCTAGTATTTATACTTTCCTTGAAAACGGCATTTAAAACTGTCTCAGTGGTTTCTGTAGATGCCATTTCCCAGGATACTATGGATACTAGATATCCACGATCTAAATGACTTCATGTCTACACTGGCGGATAAGTTGAAGGAAAGCAGGTTGGAGGCATCATTGGAACAATATCATCACCTCAAAGCAGATACCAAACTCCTGGAAACAATCCAAAAAACATACTTGCTGAATCTCATTTTTTTAACACGAGATTTCTTAGTTTATGTTTAAAAGAATAACAAAATATCTACAATTATATTTTTTCCTTAATAAACAAAGTTTATTTACAATATTTTTGCCTGAAACTACTTATAAAAAATTTAAATAAGTATACATAAGCGTTATCAATTTTTTTTGTATTAAAATATTTCCATACTTAAAATAATTCTTGCTTACAATGAAGAACTGCAAAGAATTTCTATGAGACACCCTATGAAACGTAAAAATAATTAACTGATAAGATAGTTCTACATTTAAAAAAAATGCTGAAAACTTTTTCGAATTTTTAAAGTCTTAATAGATTTTTGTATATAGTAAGACTAGTAGATTTTTATATACTTATTATGTAGCGTAAATTTCATAATTACAATACAAATTTATGTCTAAATAAAGTATTAAAAATTCAAACGGCATCCATTTAATCAATGAAAATGAATTATTGATTCAATATTTCCTTTTAAAAATAAATTAGCTAGCGCTGTTACTGAATTTTATTAAGAAATTCTATAATGATATTTTAAACAGAGAAGTTATCGAAACATTTTCTTTTCAGATAAAATCAAACTTCTTATTTCCATCCAATCTATTAAGATTAAAGTATCAGACTAAAATATATTTATTATTCATTTAATTGAGTACTGAAGTTTCTGATAGAGCTTTACCGATTGATTGAGCTTCTGTGTACGCTTCAACTTTGTGGATGAAAGGCTAAAGATTTAATTTCAATAAATCAATATAATTTTTTTAAAAATATAAGTAACCTATTAATTGTATTTTTTAGTGTAAAAAACATCATGTTGAATAAAACACGTTATTAGAAAAACGCCTACATAGTCATCATTTTTCTAACTATTCATAAGATTTTTAATAAGCATTACGTATTAAAGCTGTTAGCCGTCAAGTCCAGCAGAATAATTTCTAGAAAGTTTATTTTTATTAGAATGGATTTAAGCTCGTTTAATTAGTTATAATGAAATCTAAAATTATCAATTCTGAAAATACATTCTGATTTTTTTACCAGCACCATTATGTAAGTTCATATGATAGCAAATATTGATAAATGATAGATAATCTATAGTTCAAGACGATTGTTCGTTTTTTGAATAATGATTTTCAAATTTATTTGCTGGATGGAGTTTTAAATTTGGAAATTTCTTGTGAAATTTAAGATGTTGCTTGTTGCTTATAATATCAAAGATGATGATGCATGTTAAGTATTTCTAATTATCAAAGCAATAATTATCAAAGCGATATCAATCTAAGATCAATCAGATCTAATTATCAGAGCAATCGGATCTAACTATCAGGGCAATCAGATCTAATTATCAGAGCAATCAGATCTAATTATCAAAGCAATCAGATCTAATTATGAATTTGATGATGTATGTTAAATATTTCTAATTATCAAAGCAATAATTATCCAAGTGATATCAATCTAAGATCAAACAGATCTAATTATCAGAGCAATTCGATCTAACTATCAGAGAAATCAGATCTAATCATCGGAGCAATCAGATCTAATCATCAAAGCAATCAGATCTAATTATCTAAGCTGATAATGTATGTTAAAGATTTTTTTATTCAGAATGTTGTTCCATAAATGCACAATACTGTGAAATGTTTCTTTAACTATTTTTTGAAACTTCATCTGCAGTTAAGCCTGCAGAACGATCATCTGAAGTTTCATATTTGTACTTCAGCCATCAGAGTTATTTACCAAATCTTTATTTATTGTTCAATGTTTTGCAGCATTTCCTAAACTTTGATTACAGCTATTTAAGTCTACTGAGCCACCTGTTGAATTTTACTTTCAGACAAGATTGCCGAACCATCTCCTGAAATTTATTTGTAGCTCAGTCTACATAGCTTTAATTCTGTAGCTCAGATAAACAGCTAATGTTAAAAAAATCAACTGAAAGTTTATTAAATATTCTGTTCCATACAAATGTGCAACAATGCCGTTAGTTTTTCAAAATATTTATTGACACTTTATCTATATTTCAGTTTAACGGCCAATAAGAACTATGCATTAAAAGTCCAATGTACATTTCATTCCATACAAATATAAAACATCACTAAGCACCAGTGATGAAATGCTTTTTTAAAGATTATATGTGTAAACTATTCTACTTATATTAATAATGATAATAATGTGTGTTAACTAACTATTTACTATTATTATCACTATCTTTTTATATATTAATTTCTTGGCATTATAGACAAGCAGGGTCTTTGTTTATTTATAGCTAGATCTTTATTTATGGTTTAGTCAACGCCCGGTGAAGAAATGCAATTGTAAAATTGTCAATTTCCGGAAAACGTTGCTTTTTAAATGATTCCGATCTATGTTAACAGCTTCATTTTAGTTAAATAAGCATGATTCAGAACAATTAATTCTTATTTCATTAGACTTTGCGTGCTGCCAGATTTGAATAATTTATTGATCAAACATAGTTATTATTATTCACGAAACAAAACATGAATAACTACGAAGCAAATTTGCGATTATTTAGAATTTTAATTCTAGACTTTAGCTCTACTACTGGCGAGGAAACTGTAATTAAAGTACTATTAAGGAGGGTAATTTTACTGTGCTCATTTGTTTCTTTTATGGATTACTTGGTATTGGTTTTTATATCAGTTGCAGACGAGAGAGTAGAATGGAAGTCATCATTAATCAGCATATTAGCTTTTGTTCTGTCCGTACCATCGTACATAATTATGAAGCAACGGAAAAAGGAAATTTATTGCTTACTAAAATTACTTCCCAGAAATAGCATATCTGATAACCAAACCAATTACATTATTTTCGCTCTGGGTGCTTATACTATGATTTGCCCATTAACCCATCTGGATTACAGAAGGGAAAAATTCGACGTTTTAAACTTTTTTACCTACGGTTATTCTATCAATCCTGTCTATGCGTGCTTTGTAGTGTATGTCAAACTGTTTTTCTTAAATACCCTTTTTCCTACTTCGATAACTATAACTTCAATTTTGTTTTGCCGTTCATGTTGCGCCATCTCAAATCACATCAGGCTGTTGAGTATTAAAATAAGTCAAAAGAAGATGAAAGTAAGCACAAAATCGATGCAAATCGAAATATTAAAGCAGAAATCTAAAATAATCAACCTCTTAAAGCAAATCGATTATATATTTTCTAAACCGGTTTTTCTATTCTGTGCCTCAAGCTTCTGGGTATGCTTCAGTTTTGTGGGTGTAATGTCGGGTTTCACGAAGATAACTTTCTCTTTAATGATTGTGTTTAGAGTATTCCTGTCGTTAATATCGTTTTCTGTTTTGTCTGCTATTATTTGGGTAGGGAGTCAAGTCAAAATTGAAGTGGATCGCTTGATTTTCACTGTATGGAATGAACTAAAAGAGAACGCGTTACACGGACTTACCGTTGAAAACGACAATCTATTAAAGGATTTTATTGAAAAGCCTAAATTGGAGCTTTCTGCTTGCAAAATCATCTTTTTCCACAGAAGTACTATATTAGTAGTTGCAGGAACTATTCTGACGTATAGTTTGCTAATCATGTCTACTGCTTAAACTTAACAAAATAACGGAGCGCATTGGTTTAAGAATTTTAAATAATTGTAAACTAGATGTGTTCGCAAGTTACACTCAAGTGTATAAGCAACTATGTAGTAAGTTTTTAACAAACAACTATCGTCAAAGATTTTACTTTGTTTGCACTGTTGTTATGAACTATATATCTATGAACTATTTTGTAATTGTAAACTATAATTGGTATTTTGTAAACTTTTTGCTGTCGCAGGAACTATCTAAACGAATAGTTTGCTGATCTACGATTGAGACTTAATAAAGCAGCTAAGTATGCTGGTTTCAATCTTTTCAGTTGTAATACGGATTTCAAATAAAGCTAGGTTTATCAACAACTAAAACTCAAGTGATAAACAACAATATAGTAAGTTTCTCACACACAGCTATCGTCGAAGATTTTTCTTTGTATTCACTACTGATATGAACTATATTTTGCATGAAGGTCTTATGATTATTTTTTATTTTTTTGTCATGTTATTTGTAAGGGAACCGACAAGTTTATCTGTATGTATACAGACCTATACTTTCTTTACAAACTTTCGACTGGACTGCGCAGGGTCCAGGAAATTTGCCTCGTATCAGAAAGGTTCTGGGTTCGAATCCCCTATAGCTCTCTTTACTGGGGGAGCAACGTTCGCCCACCGAATGATAATAACCACCCCTGAAAGACAAATCGACGCTAATACGCCTGAATTAATGAAATGTTAATCCAACTGGGCATTAGAGAAGAAAAACTGTCTATATAAAATTGTATATTCTGCCAAACATTATACAATACTTAAGATAAAAAATCTGTAGCTTTCCTAACAAAACTAATATCAGAAACGCGAATCAGTACAGATCATGTACATGTATAAATGTATCAAAAATTTTTGTTCTCCACTGTTATTAGCCCTGCCTTCGAATAAATATATCTTAAAATAATTCGAATACCATTTTTTTCTTCTCACGCTGATTATAGCACATCTGAAAATGCCACTTACTTGGCTCAACCACTCAGTTTTTGTACGAAGTAATTTGTCTTATTGTGTGCTGTTTATGTCCAAAACTATTACCAATCAGATAAACCAATAACTACGTTTCTACAGTACAACCATATTCATTTGATTTGACTTTGTATGAAATCTTCTGTTTTATGGTTTGTAATTATGTCCGGGAGTATAACTTAACTGTAAAGCAACAAAGTAGATTTTATAACAAGCATATTTTTCATTAAGATTATTCATTATGCTTGCTATGCAATTTCATTATGTTTCATTGTGCTTATTATGTTTCATATCATTATCGTTATGTTATATGCCATGTTTTGCTTTTTTTTGTATTATCATGTTTCATTAAGCTTGTTTTGTTATGTTACATTGTTGCTTGATATATCTTGCAATGTATGTTACTTGTTTGTATGCTTGTTTCATTATGTTTGTTGTTATATATTATATGCTTGTAGCGTATAATATATAACATGTACTCGTAGAATATTATCACTATGTATGTTTTAAAGCATATGAAATATTTTGCTTTATACTGCACAATACTATAATGACTATTAAAATTCAAATAATAACTTGCACACAATTATAGGATTAACAAAGTCAATGAATTTACCATCGTATGAATTACCATCTAACAGACTGACCAATTATCCGATTTCAGTTACAAGCAGTTACTCAATTGTAACTACGAGTAATGCGTTTTTGTAACTGTCTATAAGTAATGATTCTAGATTCCATAATCAATATATATATATATATATATATATATATATATATATATATATATATATATATATATATATATATATATATATATATATATATATATATATTCATATCAAATCGAACGTAATAAATATTTCGGACATTCACCTAAGCGACTATGTGTTTGTTGACATTCACAGGTGAAAGTCAGAAATAAGGGTATTTCGCAAATATTTATGCATTTATTAAATAACGGCTTATAAGCAGGTATCAATTTAATAGAAATATAGCATAGCTCAGAGAAGAACAACACAAAGATACATCTAGAGTTAGTATACAATTCAAATTCGCCACAAAGCATTAAGCGGATTGGCGAGATCGTTCGGGCATAGAGTCGCCAAATAAAAAACTAGGGGAAATCAACATTCGTTACTTTCCTTTCGAATAACCATTTTTTATAAAAGAATCAATTTGAAATAATTTTGATTGCGAGCTTTGTGGAAAGAAAAAAATATTTGAAAAATTATTATTGGAATATTTTTAAAATGTATTTTTAAAAGTATACTTTTATTTAAAATCAACGGTCTTATATCAGATATTCGATATTCTTACTGTTTTGCATAGAGAAGGTTTTGTTTCTTCAATATTTATTCTAATAAACTTTTCAAAACAAGGGATGCTTCTAAATTTAAAGATTTATATTAAAAGAAGTGTTTTATGGACTATGGAATAAATACTAAGTGCTTCTCAAATGATTTTCTTATTTTAATTGTGGTATAACCCATTTTTCGCTTAGCGTTCAATTAAAAGATATTTTTTATAATGAGCAAAACGTAAAACGGGAAGCCTATATCTTTATTTAATCTTTATCCACTTTATTTTAAGAATCTAAGTCCAAACACTATTTTCACCCCTTAACGATCGGTTAATTTTCAAAACGGTCGTAAAAGTGCCAATTTTGCCTAATACACGTATTTGATTAGTGCTGACATCTAGTTTAAAATAAACTAACTACCTTCAAAATATCCTGGTACTGCCATCTGGTGTGTAAAATGAGAAATAATATTATTTGCGGGCAAAAGAAATGAATTAGTTTTATTCTTATTGGCGCGATTCTACTGAATATTCCAGCCCGGAAATTTTACAGGAACGAGAAATAGAGGGCGAAACCTCACACCGTTATTTTCACGGGAGCGAGAAAGAAGGAGTTTAAATACTCTGAGTATAATAGGTTAATTGGTTTACTAAAACAGGATGACTGTCACCGGAAAAGAAATTTAAAAAAGTGGTTGTTCAAGAATAATAGTAAACAGTGCGCATGCGTTGCTAAGGCGATCGCTTAAGTTTGATAATTTTTTTAGAATTCTATTTTTTCACTCTAATTTTTATTATGCATTGAGATGGTGAGTTTGTTTTGAGGTATGGGATCAGAGAGATACTATAAACTGCTTCGCGAGTTGTAAATAGAAGAGAATTTAAACGCTTGAGCGAAGTTTTTGTTATTCTTGTTAATTAAGAATCAGAAAGTCTACCGTTCAGTGGTGACGAATGTTTTACGAAACTGCTAAATATTTTAAATTTTTAAATATTTTTTTCCCAATGCCCATCCGATTGTCAATCGTCATTCAGGTATCAGTAAGGCAGATTTGTTGGTCACTCTGTCAGGGCACCATATTAGGTGGGACAGCGTTGCTCCGACATTAAGGAAACATAGTATGGAGAATGACGCCAGCTGGCAGAGTGGTAGCACATTGCGCTGCCGTGCCACAGGTCCCTGGTCCGATCCTCGGGCCGGGCAGGGTTGACTCAGCCTTTCATTCCTTCAGTGGGTCGATAAATGAGTACCAAGCATGTTTGGGAACTAAACATTGGGGGTTCCGCGTGCGGCTGACCACCTGACCGGAACATCTGCTTCTGCACCCCAGAGCCCAAGGTGAAGAAAACTGAGAAGGGCACAGTAGGCCTTTGCCCTCTAGGGCTGTCGCGCCGCTGAGTTTAGAGTAGTATAGAGAATGAAAGAACATCCATGCGTCTTGCCTGGGATTCAAACCCAGGACCATTTTGATGTGAGCTCAGCTACCTGGCCAGAGTCAGGTCGGCAAATGTTTCAATATCATATAGAGAATAAAGTAAATCAGTTTTAGTATTTGCTTTAAGATACACACAGATTTTGGTTAATAGCAGTCAGTAAAAACAATACAGTAATACAAAACGTTATCTTCCAAACAAATTTTAAAAAATTAGAAAAAAAGTGTTTATATTTGAAATTTGTCTTTTAAAAAAATAACATCATATTTCGTTTCTGGCAAAATATTCTCTTACGTTTTATATCCGAAGGGAGAAACCGTTAAAAGTATTGAAAATCAACTCCATAAAAATAGTGGGTAGAAGAAAGAAAAAAAAAACGTAATATCCACAGAGAATATATTTACTTATTTGAGAAAGTTGACTGAACTATTCTTTGGCGAATACTATCAATTTTTATTTATTCATTCCCCCGATCGGGCATTTTTTGGCTCAGCTGATATACGGACGATTTTTTTGAAGCATGGGAAAAACATAACAGTTTTTCTTTTTAGCGATTCAAGGCATTATTATGTAAATAAGAAACAAGGAATAGAAGTAAAGAATTCCTTTTGTTGATTATAACGAGAGATTTTTAAAAAATATTATTTCTATTTTCTACATTTTATTCTGGATTTGCATATTACTGGGGGCAGGAAATCATACATATTACTGAGGAAACAGACATGTTCTTTTGAAGATTGTATTTAAATTATGCTATCATTTATTATCAAATTTCAAAATGATGTTCAAAATGAAAGTTCAAAAAGAAGATAAAACAAAGGAAAATTAGGGGGGAGGAAGGAACAATAGTAATAAAAAAAGTAACAAACAATTGGAAAAAAAGGGATAAAATTTTTTTGAAAAGTCCAAAAAGTAAAAGGTATAATCTTTTCATCAGCCCACACGATTAAAAATGGGTGCTTTCTGATATTGTATCAATATAACCAAAGCAAAATATATCAATACAATAGTGTGAGGAGCACTCAAAAACGTTTTTACAAAAATTACAACAAATTAAATAGATCACAATAAGTAAAAATAACACGTAAAAACAGAAAATAAAATAAAATTGAAAGAAAAAACAGAATAAAACATAAAACATAATCAATAAAGCGAGTAGCGAATTCAAATGTACTTACATGAACGGGAAATTTTTCAAGAATGATTTAAAATATTTTCGTAACAAGATTGCCAGATTGCAAAATATGAAAACAAAAGCGCAAATTGAGCGTAACTAGAGGAGTTTTGTTTTAAAGTGCCGTTCTTACTGCATTACTGAAGTGCGTTTGATTTGTTAGTTACCAAGGATTGGCCTTCTCTCTCTCTCTCTTTATATATATATATATGGGTCGCATTCATTTCATCGAAAATCACTTCATCGACACACCATTTCATCGACACCACTTCGTCGACAGGCCATTTCATCGACAATAACAAGCAATAACAAGCGTCCTTAAACCGGAAGAAATTTAGAAAATTTCCGGTGTATCCCTCCGCTTATGTTATGACTACGAGGCGATGTGCGAACAAGCCTAATATTCTATGCAGTTTTGCTATTGTAATTTGTTTTCAAATCTAAACATAATTGTACCATTCATAAGAGCTTTCAAAAATGTATTGATTCTCAGAGGTCGTAAGGCCAAAAAAAATTTGGAAAGTTAATATCTCATAGTGAATAATTCTTAAGGTTTGCCATGTTTTGTATTTTATCCCTTATTTGGCTACATTTGAATAAAATGTCGCCAAAAATATCTTTAAAAATATCTTTTTAAGTTAGCCTAATTAGAAAATATTCTAATGATTATAATATTAATATGATAATGCTGAAGTTTAAAGGCTGAAAGAAAGAACTCGGTACATGTGAAATATTGCAAAAGATATGATGCAATAATATGATGGCGCGTTTTTTCAAACTGCGGAGTAAAAATATATCGGAAGCAGTAACCCGGAAGTCTTGAAAGAGCAATTTCACCACTAGCGCCACCACCCTTAGCTTTACACGATCACCCATTCATATTTATCTATCTATCTATCTAGATATATATATAAACTCATGTTTGTGAAAATAGCAACACCAAGAAGGAATCGTCATAATTAAATGAAATTTAATACACAGTTGAGTGGTAATGGTACAAGTAAATGATATTAAACTTTCAAAGCAAACAAACAATAACAAGAGATCAAAATCAGTATTTTGTGTAGCAACCACGCGCCGCAATAAGTGCTGCTAACGACGTTGGCTCGGAGTCAAGCAAATTTTAAATGTCCGTCTGAGGAAGAGCATTCCATATTGCTTGTATGCGCACCCAAAGTTCGTGTGTGGAATCATCAGGATCACGAGCGAGACGCCGACCAACGAAATCCCACACATGTTCAATCGGCGACATATCCGGGGAATACGCAGGCCAAGGAAGAAGCTGTACCTGCCGCGATGCAAGGAATTGTTGAACAGTCCTAGCAATATGAGGGCTTGCATTATCCTGTTGAAATACAGTGCCTGGCAAGGATTGAAGGAAAGGAACAGCTTGGGGCTGTAGAACTTCACTGATGTACCTGTTGATGTTCAGATTACCCACAATTCGTAGCGATTGAGATCGTCCATGATATGCTATGGCCCCCCAGATCATAACTCCGGGTGTTCGTCCACTGTGGAGTTCAATAACGCACTCCGGAAGGTGGTGTTCACCGGCATGGCGTCTGACACAAATGCGGCCACCATGGTACCACAAATTAAGGCGGGATTCGTCTGAAAACACGACACGCTGACAATCAGCACTCCAGTCCCTACGCTGGTTGGCCCATTGTAGCCGCAGGTGGCGATGGTTCAGCGTGAGGGGGATCCTGTATAAAGAAGTCCTTGCGCGCAGTCCACGCTGCAGCAGACGTCTACGAGTTGATGAAGCACACAATGAAACACCTGTAGCTATTGACCACTGTGTTGCCAGTTGTCTAGAGGGAGCCGTACGGTCCGTCAGCGCCATGCGGACCAGGTGTCTATCATCGCGAGCTGACGTGACATTTCGAGGTCCACTCCCGGATTTCCGAGTTTATCTGACACTCGTCCGTCCACTGCTTCCAAACACGCATCACTGTGCTGCTGTTACGCTGCACACGAGTGGCTACTGCACGATAAGATAATCCAGCTTCACGAAGACCGATGATTCTCCCCCGTTCAAACTCCGTAAGTTGTTGAAATCTCGCCCTCTTTCGTCGAAGAGGCATAAGTAACGACTGAGCTAACGTTTACCTTAAGCAGATAATAAGATTAAAAGATATAATCTCTTAATCAGCTCACACGATTATGTGTTCTTAATTAGTGTTCTTTCTAAGATTGCAAGAAATATATCAATAATATAGTATAAGGAGCACTCAAAAAATTGAAACAAAATAGAAAACAATAAGCAAAGTATATATTACGAAGAAAACGGAAAATAAAAGATAAAGAAAAAACAGAACAAAACTCAAAACAAAATCTAAAAATTGATTAATGAATTCAAATGAATTTATTACTATTTATTATTATTAATTTTTTATAGCTTGTTTTAGTTATTTTAATAATTTTTTCATCTCTTTTCGATAATCTTTAATCTTTGCTTTACGAGAAAGCGTATAAAACATAAAAATAATTAACTGATAAGATGGTTTTACTATGCTTTTTTTATATTTAAAAGGGTAACAAAATACCTATAATAATATTTTTTCCTTAATAAACAAAGTTTATTTATAATAATTTTGGCTGAAACTACTAATAAATAATTTAAAAAAGCATGCATAAGCTTTATCAATATTTTTAAGTATTAAAGTGTTTTCATAGTTAAAACAATTCTTGCTTACAATGCAGTACTGCAAAATTTTTTTTATGAAAAACTGTATAAAACGTAAAAATAATTAACTGATTTGATAGTTCCGCATTTAAAAAAATGCTAAAAACTGTTTCGAATTTTTAATGGTTTAATAGATTTTCATATATAAAAAAAAATAGAAGAAAGAGCGTATTTTTATATATTTATTTAATAATGTAAATTTCAAATTTATGTCTAAGGAAAGTATAAAAAATTCAAACGGCATCCATTTAATCAATGAAAATGAATTATTGACTCAATATTTCCTTTTAAAAATAAATTGGCTAGCGCTGTTATAGTATTTTATTAAGAAATTCTATAATGATATTTTAAACAAAGAAATTATCGAAACATTTTCTTTTCAGATAAAATCAAACTTCTTATTTACATCCAATCTATTAAGATTAAAGTATCAGAATAAAATATATTAATTATTCATTTAATTAAGTACTGAAGCTTCTGATAGAGCTTTATTGATTGACTGAGCTTCTGGGTATGATTCAGCTTCGTGGATGAAAGGTTAAAGAATTAATTTCAATAAATCAATAAACTTTTTTTTAAAAAATAAGTAACATATGTTAGTTGTAATTTTTAGTGTAAAAAAAACATCATTCTCATTAAAACACGTTATTAGGAAAACGTCTAAATATTCATCATTTTTCTAACCATTCATAAGATTTTTAATAAGAAGCGCAGTAAAGCTTTTAGCTGTCAAGTCCAGCAGAATAATTTCTCGAAAGTTAATTTTTATTAGAATGAAATTAAGTTCGTTTAATTAGTTATGGTAAAATATAAAACTAGGAATTCTGAAAGTGAGTTTCGATTTATTACCAGCACCATTATGTAAAGTTTATATGATAGCAATATTTAAAAATGATAGAGAATTTACAGTTCAAGACGATTCTTTGTTTTATGAATAATGATTTTAAATTTATTTGCAGCATAGAGTTTTGAATTTAGAAATTTCATGTAAAATTTAAGATGTTGCTTATAATATCAAAGATGATGATGTATGTTAAGTATATTTAATATTCAAAGCAACAATTATCAAAGTGATATCAATCTAAGATCAATCAGATCAAATTATCAAAGCTATCAGATCTAACTATCAAAGAAATCAGATCTTGTTATTAAAGCTGATGGTAAATGTTAAATATAATGTCAAATATTATTTAAATGTCCATTAATATACAATACTGTGATAATGTTTCTTTAACTATCTTTTTAAACTTCATCTGCAGTTAAGCCTGCTGAACGATCATCTGAAATCTTATGTTCGTACTTCTGTCCGCAGAGTCATTTGCCAAATCTTTATTTATTGTTCAGTGTTCTACAGGATTTCCTAAAACTTTGATTACTGTTAGTCAAGTCTACTGAGCCACTTGTTGAAATTTTATTTTTAATCCAGATTGCCGAACCATCTCTTGAAACCAATTTGTAGCTCAGTCTACTTATTTTAATTTCGGAAGCTCAGTTAAAAAATCTAAGGAGAAAAAAATCAATTGAAAGGTATATCAAAGGTATATTAATAAACAATCAATTATAAGTGTTAAATATTCTGTGTCATGCAAATGTGCAACATTGCCGTTAGTTTGTCAAAATATTATTAAAATTTTATCTATATTTCAGTATAACGGCCAATAAGAAATAAGAATTAATAAAACTTAGATTAAAATTTAATTTCATTCCATACAAAGACAAAGATAAAACATCACTAAGTACCAGTGATAAAATACATTTTTAAAGATGATAATATGTGTCAACTATTCGACTTATGTTAATATTGATAATAATGTGTGATAACTAGATACTTACTGTTATTATTACTATCTTTTTATATATTTATTTCTTGGTATTATAGGTAAGCAAGACCTTTTTTTATTTATATATGGGCCTTAATAGTTTAATAAACAGAACAATTAATTCTTATTTCCTTAGACATTGCATGCCGCCAGATTTGAATAATTTATTGATCAAACATAGTTGATATTATTTACGAAACAAAACATGAATAACTACGAAGCGAATTTGCGATTATTTAGAATTTTAATTTTAGACTTTAGCTCTACAACTGGCGAAGAAACTGTAATTAAAGTACTATTAAGGAGGATAATTTTACTGTGCTCATTTGCTTCTGTCATAGATTACTTAGTATTGGTATTTATATCAGTTTCAGACGAGAGAGTTTAATGGAAGCCATCATTAATCAGCATTTTTGCTTTTGTTCTGTCCATACCATCTTACATACTTATGAAGCTGAGAAAAAAGGAAATTTATTGGTCACTTAAAATTACTTTCTAGAAATAGCATTCCTGATATCAAATCCAATTACATTATTTTCGCTTTGGTTGCTTATATTTTGATTTGCCCAATAACCCATCTGCATTACAGAAATGAAAAATTAAACGTTTTTATCCTTTTTTACATACGGTTATTCTATCAATCCTGTAGGAACGTGCATTGTAGTGTATGTCAAACTGTTTTTCTTAAATAGCGTTTTTCCTACTTCGATAACATTAACTTCAGTTTTGTTTTGCCGTATATGTTGCGCCATCTCAAATCACATAGAGCTGTTGAGTATTAAAAAAAGTCGAAAGAAGATGAAAGTCAGCACAAAATCTATGCAAATCGAAATATTAAAGAAGAAATCTAAAATAATCAACCTTCTAAAGCAAATCTATGATATATTTTCTAAACCGATTTTTCTATTTTGTGCTTCAAGCTTCTGGGTATGCTTCAGTTTTGTGGGTGCAATGTCGGGTTTCACGAAGATAACTTTCTCTTTAATGATTGTATTTAAAGTATTCTTATCGTTAATATCGTTTTCTGTTTTGTCTGTTATTATTTGGGTAGGGAGTCAAGTCAAAATTGAAATGAATCACTTGATTTTCACAATATGGAATGAACTAGAAGAGAACGCGTCGCACGGACTTACCGTTGAAAACGATACTTTAATAAAGGATTTCATTGAAAAGTCTAATTTGGAGCTTTCAGCTTTGCAAAATAATTTTTTTCCACAGAAGTACGATACTAGTAGTTGCAAGAACTATTCTAACGAATAGTTTGCTAATCATGTCTACTGCTTAAACTTAACAAAATAACGGAACACATTGGTTTCAGAATTTTAAGTAATAGTTGGATAGATATGTTCACAACTGAAATTCAAGTGATAAACAACAATGTAGTAAGTTTCTCACAAACAGCTATCATCGAAGATTTTGCTTCGTAAATGTTACAGGCAAAGTATGAAACGCCGGCATTGTATAGAATGCCTAGGCAATGTATAGAATGTCGGACGTTTATAGGCAAAGTATGAAATGCGAGAAGTATTACATATTTTTCGTGGGCATTGTATAAAATACATAGGTATTTTATAGAATGCCAAATGCTATTTAGGTATGAAATAAACGTCCTGATGAGGTTATTATGTGAATGACGTGCATGTTACTGTGAATGACCGAAATCGGTGGTTGTTGACATTCACCGATGAATGTTGACAATCACATAGTCGCTTTGGTGAATGTCCGAAATATTTATGACATCCGATTTGATATTAAGTTATTCGTTTATATAATTACATTTATTCGATATTTTAATACTTGCTGACGATACATTAGAAGAAACATCAGTGTTTGGAGTATCGGGCAATGGCACTTGACCATAAAAAAACATCAAGGTAGGATATACCGGGTAATGGCACTAGACCTAGTATGACTAGACCTTTGGTAAATGTCGGAAATATATACTAGGTCTAGTGCCACTGCCCGATATACATTTGCCCGGTATATCCTACACTGATGTCTTTTTTTAAGGTCACGTGCCATTGCCCAGTATGCATTCTCCCGATACTCCAAACACTAATGTTTCTTCTAAACTATCGTCAGTAAGTATTAAAATATCGAATAAATGTAATCTATCGTCAGTAAGTATTGAAATATCGAATAAATGTAATCTATCGTCAGTAAGTATTAAAATATCGATTAAATGTAATTATATCTACGAATAAATTAATATAAAATCGGATGAGGTTTGGAATTTTTCATTTTTGAATGACATTTTGACGAATTGGAGATGTATTTAATACTTTGCCGGTTTCTCTTTTGGCATTATATAGAATGCCTAGGCAATGTGTGAAATATAAATCATTTCAAACTTTGTCGGCTAGTTTTAAGCATTCTATACAATGCCTAGGCATTCTATACAACACCGGATTTCACACTTTGCCGGTAACATATGCACTACTGTAATGAACTGTATTTTGCACGAAGTTAATGTGTTTTTTTTGTCATGTTATTTTTAAAAGAGCTGGCAAGTTTATGTGCATGTATACAGACCTGTACTTTCTTTACAAACTACCCACTGGACTGTGAAGGGGTCAGGAAACTGGCCTTGCATCAGAAAGGTTCTGGGTTTGAATCTCCGTTACTGAGGGAGCAGCGTTTTCCCACCGAATGATAATGACCACCCCTGAAAGAGTGGACAATAATTCGACCCTAATACTGCTGAATTAATGAAATGTCAATCCCGATGGGAATTAGATAAGAAAAACTTTCTATATAAAATTGTATATCCTGTCATAAATTAAACTATACTTAAGATATCAATTAGAAAAAATCTGTAGATTTCCTAACAAAGCTAATATCAAATACGCGAATCAGATAGGATGATGTATACTTCTATAAATGTAAATGATTTTTTTCTCCACTGTTATTAGCCCTACCTTCTAATAAATATATCTTAAATTAGTTGGAATACCCTTTTTTTCTGGCATCAATTATAGCACATCTGTAAATGTCACTTACATGGTTCCACCACTTAGCTGCTACTATGTTGCATGGAAGGAAAAATGATAAATGCAATTGCCCCAGATACCTGATAGTAATGTGACTTTATTACTCATCTTCTTTTTAGGTTTCTCTCTACTACTATATTGCATGGAAGGAAAAATAATAAATGCAATTGCACCCGAAGCATGATAGTAATGTGACTTTATTATTCGTCTTCTGTTTAGGTTTCTCTCTGCTACTATGTTGCATGGAAAGAAAAATAATAAATGCAATTGCCCTCGAAATCTAATGGTAATGTGACTTGATTACATGGATTATTTTCTATTCTATGATCTCTGTTATCATGTTACGAGAAAAGATGACAACGAAAACTACTCCAAATTCTGATGTCACAGTAATTTCATTTTAAGAGATTTCTTTAATTCAGCATGATACACTTTACCGTGTTACATGGTGAAACATCATGAAAAGTGTCTCTAAACCAGATGGCAATGGAATTTTATCTTATGATTTTACTTTCGGTTGAAGATAATTTGTCTTTAGTTGTTCTATTTTCGAAGAAAAGCATGTTTTTTAATATATTTTTTTAATTTTTAGCAGCAACACTTGATATGTATATCATTCCCTATAATATTAAAACACTCCGCATAGACCCATAAGGAATAGCAAAAATTAAAATAAATTTTAAACATTCGAAATGCAAAAACATTTAGGACAAAGAAACATTAAATAGATTATCAACAATAAAAATCTAAACATAAACTGAAAATCAGTCAGTTAGCAATGCCTGCGACTGTTCCCTAGCATTCCAGTATCTGGCATAAATGTTTCGAGTGATCAAGGATCTTATTCAGTGTCTCCCTCCTGACCTTGCCACCCATTTTTTCATTTAAATTATTTTCATGTCTCTTAATTATCGTGTTTTTAATTATTCTATTTATGGAAGAGTGGGGAATTTCTCTCTGGAAGCTCTGTAAAATACCAGTTCCTTTTTTAACAGGAATATCTGGCATCTCGTTTCCATAGATATTACAGTAAGACGGAACCCACTGAAACACAATATTCTATTTTAAGGACAAAAGTAGCCCAAAATTCTCTTTACAGCTTTCAATTCCAAGAGAATCTGAAAAATCAACAGATGTTACTGATTGAATTGCCGAGATGGAGTCGACAAATATAACGACATTCTCTATGTCATCCATTCTTGATAATAGTTGTTGTGAAGTAGTTCTAATAGCCACCATCGAAAAGAGTTATGTTTGGTCCCAAGCTCATATAAAATGAAAATAGTTCAGAAATTTCATTTTATTTAATTTTATTTCAATGGCACATTAAAAGACAATTGAACATCAGAAAGATAACAATAAATCAATAAATAAGAGCGAGCAATCCAGTAGCTTTCCCAGATAGATTTCGGAGTGAGAGCAGGGCACATAGACCGGTGAGACAAGCCCTCGTGGAGGTCACACAATGTACAAAAGGGATCACGAACCGCGTTGATGCGACATAGATGTTTTTTCAGGCAATCGTGGCCAGTTATCAGACGAAACTGGGCAACAGATTTCATCCGAAGCTACTGAGGGACATTGAGAATCTGTTTAAGCCATGGTATATTGGAATTATGATTTTTGAGTTCCTCGTGAAAAGAGGCCCTGAAGATGTTCTTTATGAGACTTTTGATATTATAGAAAGAGAGTCTGGAATTAGATCTCTGTACAAAAAAAATCAGCTCTCTCATATCCATCTTGTCCCAACCGAGACCCAGCAGAGTAGACATGAAGCCGTTTAGATCGTGGATGTCTAGTACTTACAGTTTCCTGGAAAATGGCATTTGAAAATGTCTCAGTGGTTTCTTTTAAATGCCATTTCTCAGGAAACTATGGCTGCTAGATATCCATGATCTAAATTTCTTCTTGTCCACACTGGCGGATAAGCTTAAGGAAAGCAGGTTGGAGGCATCATTGAAACAATATCATCACCTCAAAGCAGATACCAAACTCCTGGAAACAATCGAAAAACATAGTTACAGAATCTCTTATCTTTAACAACAGATTTCTTAGTTTATGTTTAAAAGGGTAGCAAAATACCTATAATAATATTTTTTTCTTAACAAACAAAGTTTATTTATAATAATTTTGCCTGAAACTACTAATAAATAATTTAAATAAGTATACATAAGCGTTGTAAATTTTTAATGTATTAAAGAGTGTCCATTGTTAAAGTAATTCTTATTTATAATGTAAAACTGCAAATAATTTTTATGAAAAACCCAATTAAACGTAAAAATAATTAACTGATAAGATAGTTCTGCACTTAAAAAAATGCTGAAAACTTTTTCGAATTTTTAATGTTTTAATCGATTTTTATACATAGTAAGACTAGTAGATTTTTATATACTTATTATATAGTGTAAATTTTATAATTACAATACAAATTTATGTCTAAATAAAGTATTAAAAAAATTAAAATGGCATCCAATTAATCAATGAAAATGAATTATTGATTCAATATTTCCTTTTAAAAATAAATTAGCTCGCGCTGTTATTGTATTTTATCGCTGTTATCGAAACATTTTCCTTTGACATAAAAATCAAATTTCTTATTTCCACCCAATTTATTAAAGTATCAGAATAAAGTATATTTATTATTCATTTAGTTGATTGCTGAAGCTTCTGTTAGAGCTTTACTTATTGATTGACATTCTGGGTATGCTTCAGCTTTGTGAATAAAAGGTTAGAGATTTAATATCAATAAATCAATATACTTTTTAAAAAAAAATAAGTAACCTATTAGTAGTGATTTTTAGTGTAAAAAACATCATTCTCAATCTGGTTATTCCCATCTGGTTATTAGGAAAACGCCTACATATTCATCATTTTTCTAACTATTCATAAGATCTTTAATAAGCATTTCGCAGTAAAGCCTTTAGCTGTCAAGTCCAGCAGAATAATTTCTCGAAAGTATATTTTTATTAGAATGGAATTAAGTTTGTTTAATTAGTTATGATAAAATATAAAACTAGCAATTCTGAAAATGAGTTCTGATTTATTACCATTATGTAAGTTTATATGATAGCAATATTGATAAATGATGGAGAATCTATAGTTCAAGACGATTATTTGTTTTATGAATAATGATTTTCACGTTTATTTGCAGCATAGAGTTTTTAATTTGAAAATTTCTTGTAAAATTTAAGACGTTGCTTGTTGCTTATAATATCAAAGTTGATGATGTATGTTAAGTATTTCTAATTATCAAAGCAATAATTATCAAAGCGATATCAATCTAAGATCAATCAGATCTAATTTTCAGAGCAATCAGATCTAACTATCAGAGCAATCAGATCTAATTATCAGAGCAATCAGATCTAATTATCAGAGCAATCAGATCTAATTATCAAAGCTGATGATGTATGTTAAATATTTTTCTTCAGAATGGTGTTCCACAAATGCACAATACTGTGAAATGTTTCTTTAACTATATTCTGAAACTTCATCTGCAGTTAAGCCTGCTGAACGATCATCCGAAATTTTATATTTGTACTTCAGTCTGCAGAGTCATTTGCCAAATCATTATTTATAGTTCAGAGTTCTGCAGCATGTTCTGAAACTTTAATTACATTTGCTTAAATCTACTGAACCACATATTGAAACTTTATTTTTAGTCCAGATTGCCGAACCATCTCCTGAAATTGATTTGTAGCTCAGTCTACATAACTTTATTTCCGTAGCTTAGATAAGCATTTAAGGTAAAAAAAGTCAATTGAAAGTTTATTAAATATTCTGTTCCAAGCAAATGTACAGTCCGCAAAAAAAAAAAGATATCACCCTGAATAACTTTCGTTCTAATGATCCGATTTTCACGAACTAAGTGTCAATCTTAATGGTTCCTGGGGGTGACCTCAAATATGCTAATTAATTAGTGCTAACTATTAATTAAGTTACGAAATCAGACACAAAAACGTACTTTCTCTGAATAAACATATATTTTTTTTTACATATTTGGAATCTAGACACTTGAATTAGGGGGGGTAGACAAAATTTTAAAACAATTGGGTCGTAAATTGGGTTGCAATAAAGGTTTATATATTTGGCGATAGTCCAGAAAACCGCCAAAAAAAGTCGCCTGCGCAAATAAATATTTTAAGATAACCCTTGACTGATTCAAAAGAGAAAAGCTTAATTTTACTAGGTTGCTAGGCAACCAATTTCTGACTGTAAAAAAATTGAAATAATGTTTTGTGATTGCTCTGAGAGGTTTAATTAATAGTTAATAGAAAACACCTCGAAGTTTCTAGGCAATAGACAATTTTTAAGTTCATTTATGTCCAAAAAGCAAAAAAAAATAAATAAATAAATAAAATAAAAAATTATTTTAATCTCTTATGAAAAGAAAATTTGAATCGATTTATAAGTTTTCAGAATTTAAATACATGAACTTTTTATCTGATATTATTTAGATTATGCTATTTTTGCTATGTTTATTCGAGGATTTCATACTAAAATCAAATTAACATAACTTATAATAGCTATATACAAAATTTTAGGTATAATGATTTTTACAGCTTTAATCGAGTCTTCTAGGCATGAAAGTTTGAAGGAAAAAAAAGTGCATGAAAAATAAAATGTAGATTGTATAGTAATTCTAATGCACCTTCACTAGGTTTTCTGTAATTTACGATTTCTTTTTTCTATAACTCAATGAATTGCTGAATGTTTAGTGGCATTTTAAAAACATTGAAATATGTTATGTTTAAGAATAAGATATAGAAATATTATGTTGCATATTGTATGATTCATTGTTTAAAAAATTGCTTCATTTTGCTAGATATTTACGTTACATGGTTTTCTTTGGATAAAGATGATTAGCAAATAGCATCCACATGTTTCGATACATTCTGAAACTTACGTTCGCAAATTCACCATAAAATGTCGCGCAGCATATTCTTCAATTACGATAAGCTACATTTACCACCAAATACTGCTACTATGATTATTTTTGTTATATATATATCAGATATATATATATATATATATATATATATATATATATATATATATATATATATATATATATATATATATATATATATATATATATATATATATATATATATATATATATATATATATATATATATATATATATATATATATATATATATATATATATATATATATATATATAACATCGTTGCCGAGTGGAAAGATTAAAACAGGTCATAGGTCGGGAAGGAGGGTACAAAATTTATTTATTAATTATTAGACAAGAGCAGTCATGAGAATGAGTGAAAGTGCACATGAAAAGTTGCGCTCCTTGGTTATATGTTAGGGAAAATCTTGCAAAGTAAAATCCGTAATATGTCTTAATTTAGGGAAAGAGGGAACTCTTAGTAGTTGCTATTGGTTTATGAAATAGATCGAACGTTTCCCACACAAGAGCAAAGGGAAAAATGTCCTGCTCTTAATTAAATGCATACTTGAGCCAAAAATAGATTTAAGAACAGGATGTGGTTTTTAAAAGTGTGAGAAAGTATTTCGTTTAGAATAATTAATTAGGATGAAGTTTTATAGCAAAGAAACTAACATAAAAAGATTAATTGAAGCTTTTTATGTTACATATATATATGTATATATATATATATCTGATAGGATACTCTCTTTTTAAACAGAGCTCGTAAGGCCCTTAAGATACTGAAATGGGGGCACGAAAACTTAAAAGATTTTTTTTTTCCTAATGCCCGCCTGTGTTAACATCAGTCAATTCAGGCATCTACAGGGCGACAGATATCTGTGTGGCCTAAGGATTCCTAACGAGCATCAAACATTCTCAAAATTAAGTGTTCATTCACTGGAAAATTTAGTGTTTATTCAATTTAAGAACTGTTCCTTCACTTGGTTATCTTACTACTTATTATTTAAACCACCAAAAGCTTAAAACAATATTATGTAAGTTATCTAAATTTTTTTTACATAATTTGCATTTAATAACAAATATGTCGACATGCATTTAATAACAAATACGTCATTTAGCTAAAATTACAAATTTTGAAATTTTTATGATTTTTTTTTTAAAGACAAGCTAAGCTTAAGTATTCCTTCACTGGTTAGTTTACCCTATAAGATTTTGAGAAATTTGCGATGTTGTGAGAGATGCTTAAAAATGTTGACTGCGTATTTTTATTAATATTTATAAAATATATATTCAAGAAATTGATGAATATTTTATTCCAAATTTATTCATTCGTATGTATATTATTGAAATTTTATCAGTTATTGAGAAAAAAAATTAAAAAAAATCATATTTAAGAAGCACAATCTGTTGTATAATCATATTCTATCAGAAGCATGCTTTTATAAAACTCCACATTCTCTGAATAAAATGTATTTTATTCAATAAAATGTTTTATTCAAATTTCTTTACTAAATTGCAAATAGAATTTTAGACGACTAAAGAAGAAACATCGTATTTTATAGCTTAAAAAAATAAAAATGAAAAGATAAGCAAACGATTATTAGCGAAAAAAATATGAATGAAATTTTATGCTAAGCGCGCGAAGTCAAGTTCCTCGCAAGTTTATCACATTATAATATTAATCGCTCCATTTAATCATTTCTTCATTGTCGCCAAATTATTTTTTTAAAAATAATTAATTTTAATTTTTCTCAGCTTCTAATAAATAAAAACAGTTGAAACTTTAGATTTTTCAATTGAAAAATATGTAGATTAATATGGTATAAAAAAATTCATACCTTATAATTCAAAAATTTTTCATCCTTAATTTAATTAAATAATAAAAAATAATTAACAATTATTAAAAATTATTTTTTTCGTGAAATTATCTTTGGGTAAATGAGTTTTATGACTGGGTGAAATTTTCTTGGAATTGCTTTATTAGTTTTTAAAATATGACTAAAAACGTAAAAAGTGAAATTAACATTAAGGGGTACGAACTTTGGATCGCTCTCCTGACCAAACTATGGGGACAATATTTCCCAGATTGCGGCTACCCCCTATATTTTGAAGGTTAAGAATCCAAATATGTAAGAAAAAATATATGTTTATTCAGAGAAAGTACGTTTTCTTGTCTGATTTCGTAACTTAATTAATAGTTAGCACTAATTAATTAGCATATTTGAGGTCACCCCCAGGAACCATTAAGATTAACACTGAGTTCGTGAAAATCCGATCATTAGAACGAAAGTTATTCAGGGTGATATCTTTTTTTTTTTGCCGACTGTACAACAATGCCGTTAGTTTTTCAAAATATTTATTGAAATTTTATCTATATTTCAGTTTAAGGGCCAATAAGAAATATGCATTAAAAGTCCAACGTAAATTTCAATCCTTACAAATATAAAACATCACTAAGCACCAGTGATGAAATGCATTTTTAAAGATTATAAGTGTCAACTATTCTACTTATATTAATAATGATAATAATGTGTGTTAATTAACTATTTACTATTAATGTCACTATCTTTTTATACATTAATTTCTTGGCATTATAGGTAAGCAGGGTCTTGGTTTATTTATAGCTAGACCTTCATTTATGATTTAGTTAAACGCCCAGTGGAGAAATGTATTTATAAAATTATGAGTTTGTGGAAAACGTCGCTTTTGAAATGGTTCCGATCTATGATAACAACTTTCTTTTTAGTTAAATAAGCATGATTCAAAACAATTAATTCCTATTTCATTAGACTTTGCGTGCTGCCAGATTTGAATAATTTATTGATCAAACATTGTTGATATTATTTACGAAACAAAACATGAATAACTACGAAGCAAATTTGCGATTATTTAGAATTTTAATTTTAGACTTTAGCTCTACAACTGGCGAGGAAACTGTAATTAAAGTACTATTAAGGAGGATAATTTTACTGTGCTCATTTGTTTCTTTTATGGATTACTTGGTATTGGTTTTTATATCAGTTGCAGACGAGAGAGTAGAATGGAAGTCACCATTAATCAGCATATTAGCTTTTGTTCTGTCCGTACCGTCCTACGTAATTATGAAGCAACGGCAAAAGGAAATTTATTGCTTACTAAAATTACTTCCTAGAAATAGCAAACCTGATAACCTAACCAATTACATTATTTTCGCTCTGGGTGCTTATACTTTGATTTGCCCATTAACCCATCTGCATTGCAGAAAGGAAAAATTAGACGTTTTATCCTTTTTTACCTACGGTTATTCTATCAATCCTGTCGGTACGTGCTTCGTAGTGTATGTCAAACTGTTTTTCTTAAATATCCTCTTTCCTACTTCGGTAACTATAACTTCAATTTTGTTTTGCCGTACATGCTGCGCCATCTCAAATCACATCAGGCTGTTGAGTATTAAAATAAGTCGAAAGAAGATGAAAGTAAGCACAAAATCTATGCAAATCGAAATATTAAAGCAGAAATCTAAAATAATCAACCTCTTAAAGCAAATCGATTATATATTTTCTAAACCGGTTTTTCTATTTTGTGCTTCAAGCTTCTGGATATGCTTCAGTTTTGTGGGTGTATTGTCGGGTTTTACGAAGATAGCTTTCTCTTTAATGATTGTATTTAAAGTATTCCTGTCGTTAATATCGTTTTCTGTTTTGTCTACTATTATTTGGGTAGGAAGTCAAGTCAAAATTGAAGTGGATCGCTTGATTTTCACCGTATGGAATGAACTAGAAGAGAACGCGTTACACGGACTTAACGTTGAAAACGACAATCTATTAAAGGATTTCATTGAAAAGCCTAATTTGGAGCTTTCAGCTTGCAAAATAATTTTTTTCCACAGAAGTACGATACTAGTAGTTGCAGGAACTATTCTGACGTATAGTTTGCTAATCATGTCTACAGCTTAAACGGTTAAAGCAACAGAACACATTCATTTCAGAATTTTAAGTAATTGTAGGCTAGATATGTTCACAACTGAAATTCAAGTGATTGAGCAACTATGTAGTAAGTTTTTAACAAACAACTATCGTCAAAGATTTTGCTTTTTTTGCACTGTTGTTATGAACTATATATCTATGAACTATTTTGTAATTGTAAGCTATAATTGGTATTTTGTAAACTTTTTGCTGTCGCAGGAACTATCTAAACGAATAGTTTGCTGATCTACGATTGAGACTTATTAAAGCAGCTAAGTATGCTGGTTTCAATCTTTTCAGTCGTAATACGGATTTTAAATAAAGCTAGGTTTATCTACAACTAAAACTCAAGTGATAAACAACAATGCATTAAGTTTCTCACAAACAGCTATCGTCGAAGATTTTGCTTTGTATGCACTACTGATATGAACTATATTTTCCATGAAGGTCATATGTTTATTTTTTATTTTTTGTCATGTTATTTTTAAAGGAACTAACAAGTTTATCTGTATGTATACAAATCTATACTTTCTTTACAAACTGGCGACTGGACTGCGCAGGGGCCAGGAAATTGGCCTCGTATCAGAAAGGTTCTGGGTTCGAATCCCCTATAGCTCTCTTTACTGGGGGAGCAACGTTCGCCCACCGAATGATAATAACCACCCCTGAAAGACAAATCGACGCTGATACACCTGAATTAATGAAATGTTAATCCAACTGGGCATTAGAGAAGAAAAACTGTCTATATAAAATTGTATATTCTGCCAAACATTATACAATATTTAAGATAAAAAATCTGTAGCTTTCCTAACAAAACTAATATCAGAAACGCGAATCAGTACAGATCATGTACATGCATAAATGTTTCAAAAATTTTTGTTCTCCACTGTTATTAGCCCTACCTTCGAATAAATATATCTTAAAATAGTTCGAATACCATTTCTTTGTTCTCACGCTGATTATAGCACATCTGAAAATGTCACTTACCTGGCTCAACCACTCAGTTTTTGTACGAAGTAATTTGTCTTATTGTGAGCTGTTTATGTCCAAAACTATAACCAATCAGATAAACCAATAATTATGTTTCTACAGTACAACCATATTAATTTGATTTGACTTTGTATGAAATCTTCTGTTTTATAGTTTGTAATTATGTCTGGGAGTATAACTTAACTGTAAAGCAGCAAAGAAGATTTCATAACAAGCATATTTTTCATTAAGATTATTCATTATGCTTGCTATGCAATTTCATTATGTTTCACTGTGCTTATTATGTTTCATATCATTATCGTTATGTTATATGCCATGTTTTGCTTTTTTATGTATTAGCATGTTTCATTAAGCTTATTTGTTATGTTACATTGTTGCTTGATATATCTTGTAATGTATGTTACTTGTTTGTATGCTTGTTTCATTATGTTTGTTGTTATATATTATATGCTTGTAGCATATAATATATAACATGTATTCGTGGAATATTATCACTATGTATGTTTTAAAGCATATGAAATATTTTGCTTTATACTGCACAATATTTTAATGACTATTAAAATTCAAATAATAACTTGCACACAATTATAGGATTAGCAAAGTCAATGAATTTACTATCGTATGAATTAGTAATTAGCAGACTGACCAATTATCCGATTTCAGTTACAAGCAGCTACTCAATTGTAACTACGAGTAATGCGTTTTTGTAACTGTCTATAAGTAATATATATATATATATATATATATATATATATATATATATATATATATATATATATATATATATATATATATATATATATATATATATATATATATATATATATATATATATATATCCACGAATCATATCAAATCGAACGTAATAAATATTTCGGACATTCACCAAAGCGACTATGTGTTTGTTGACATTCACCGGTGAAAGTCAGAAATAAGGGTATTTAGCAAATATTTATGCATTTATTAAATAACGGCTTATAAGCAGGTATCAATTTAATAGAAATATAGCATAGCTCAGAGAAGAACAACACAAAGATATATCTAGAGTTAGTACACAATTCAAATTCGCCACAAAGCATTAAGCGGATTGGCGAGATCGTTCGGGCATAGAGTCGCCAAATAAAAAACTAGGGGAATTCAACATTCGTTACTTTCCTTTCGAATAACCATTTTTTAATAAAAGAATCAATTTGAAATAATTTTGATTGCGAGCTTTGTGGAAAGAAAAAAATATTTGAAGAATGATTATTGGAATATTTTTAAAAGTATACTTTTATTTAAAATCAATGGTCTTATATCAGATATTCGATATTCTTACTGTTTTGCATAGAGAAGGTTTTGTTTCTTCAATATTTATTCTAATGAACTTTTCAAAACAAGGGATGCTTCTAAATTTAAAGATTTCTATTAAAAGAAGTGTTTTATGGACTATGGAATAAATACTAAGTGCTTCTCAAATGATTTTCTTATTTTAATTGTGGTATAACCCATTTTTCGCTTAGCGTTCAATTAAAAGATATTTTTTATAAAGAGCAAAACGTAAAACGGGAAGCCTATATCTTTATTTAATCTTTATCCATTTTATTTTAAGAATCTAAGTCCAAACAGTATTTTCACCCCTTAACGATCGGTTAATTTTCAAAACGGTCGTAAAAGTGCCAATTTTGCCTAATACACGTATTTGATTAGTGCTGACATCTAGTTTAAAATAAACTAACTACCTTAAAAATATCCTGGTACTGCCATCTGGTGTGTAAAATGAGAAATAATATTATTTGCTGGCAAAAGAAATGCATTAGTTTTATTCTTATTGGCACGATTCTACTGAATACTGCAGCCCGGAAATTTCACAGGAACGAGAAATAGAGGGCGAAACCTCACACCGTCATTTTCACGGGAGCGAGAAAGAAGGGGTTTAAATACTCTGAGTATAATAGGTTAATTGGTTTACTAAAACAGGATGACTGTCACCGGAAAAGAAATTTAAAGAAGTGGTTGTTCAAGAATAATAGTAAACAGTGCGCATGTGTTGCTATGGCGATCGCTTAAGTTTGATAATTTTTTTAGAATTCTATTTTTTCACTTTAATTTTTATTATGCATTGAGATGGTGAGTTTGTTTTGAGGTATGGGATCAGAGAGATACTATAAACTGCTTCGCGAGTTGTAAATAGAAGAGAATTTCATCGTTTGAGCGAAGTTTTTTTTTATTCTTGTTAATTAAGAATCAGAAAGTCTACCGTTCAGTGGTGACGAATGTTTTACGATACTGCTAAATATTTTAAATTTTTAAATATTTTTTTCCCAATGCCCACCAGATTGTCAATCGTCATTCAGGTATTAGTAAGGCAGATTTGTTGGTCACTCTGTCAGGGCACCATATTAGGTGGGACAGCGTTGCTCCGACATTAAGGACACATAGTATAGAGAATGACGCCAGCTGGCAGAGTGGTAGCACTTTGCGCTGCCGTGCCACAGGTACCTGGTTCGATCCTCGGGCCGGGCAGGGTTGACTCAGCCTTTCATTCCTTCAGTGGGTCGATAAATGAGTACCAAGCATGTTTGGGAACTAAACACTGGGGGTTCCGCGTGCGGCTGACCACCTGACCGGAACATCTGCTTCTGCACCCCGGAGTCCAAGGTCAAGAAAACTGAGATGGGCACAGTAGGCCTTGGCCCTCTAGGGCTGTCGCGCCGCTGAGGTTTAGAGTAGTATAGAGAATGAAAGAACATCCATGCGTCTTGCCTGGGATTCAAACCCAGGATCATTTTGATGTGAGCTCAGCTAGCCAGAGTCAGGTGAGCTGGCCAGAGTCAGGTCGGCAAATGTTTCAATATCATATAGAGAATAAAGTAAATCAGTTTTAACATCTAATTGTATTTGCTTTAAGCTACACACACATTTTGGTTAATAGCAGTCAGTAAAAACAATACAGTAATACAAAACGTTATCCTCCGAACAAGTTTTAAAATACTGGAAAAAAAGTGTTTATGTTAGAAATTTGTTTTTAAAAAAATAACATCCTATTTCGTTTCTGGCAAAATATTCTCCTACGTTTTATATCAGATGAGAGACCCCGTTAAAAGTATTGAAAATCAACTCCATAAAAATAATGGGTAGAAGAAAGAGGAAGAAGAAAACGTAACATGCACAGAGAATATATTTACTTATTTGAGAAAGTTGACTGAACTATTCTATGGCGGATACTATCAATTTTTATTTATTCATTCCCTCGATCAGGCATTTGACTCAGCTGATATACGGACGAGTTTTTTGAAGCATGGGAAAAATATAACAGTTTTTATTTTTAGTGATTCAAGGCATTATTATGTAAATAAAAAACAAGGAATAGAAGTAAAGAATTCCTTTTGTTGATTATAACGAGAGATTTTTAAAAAATATTATTTCTAGTTTCTACATTTTATTCTGGATTTGCATATTACTGGGGGCAGGAAATCATACATATTACTGAGGAAACAGACATGTTCTTTTGAAGATTGTATTTAAATTATGCTATCATTTATTATCAAATTTCAAAATGATGTTCAAAATGAAAGTTCAAAAAGAAGATAAAACAAAGGAAAATTAGGGGGGAGGAAGGAACAATAGTAATAAAAAAAAGTAACAAACAACTGGAAAAAAAGGGATAAAATTTTTTTGAAAAGTCCGAAAAGTATATTCTAATGATTATAATATTAATATGATAATGCTGAAGTTTAAAGGCTGAAAGAAAGAACTCGGTACATGTGAAATATTGCAAAAGATATGATGCAATAATATGATGGCGCGTTTTTTCAAACTGCGGAGTAAAAATATATCGGAAGCAGTAACCCGGAAGTCTTGAAAGAGCAATTTCACCACTAGCGCCACCACCCTTAGCTTTACACGATCACACATCCATATTTATCTATCTATCTATCTAGATATATATATAAACTCATGTTTGTGAAAATAGCAACACCATGAAGGAATCGTCATAATTAAATGAAAGTTAATGCACAGTTGACTGGTAATGGTACAAATAAATGATATTAAACTTTCAAAGCAAACAAACAATAACAAGAGATCAAAATCAGTATTTTGTGTAGCAACCACGCGCCGCAATAAGTGCTGCTAACGACGTTGGCTCGGAGTCAAGCAAATTTTAAATGTCCGTCTGAGGAAGAGCATTCCATATTGCTTGTATGCGCAACCAAAGTTCGTGTGTGGAATCATCAGGATCACGAGCGAGACGCCGACCAACGAAATCCCACACATGTTCAATCGGCGACATATCCGGGGAATACGCAGGCCAAGGAAGAAGCTGTACCTGCCGCGATGCAAGGAATTGTTGAACAGTACTAGCAATATGAGGGCGGGCATTATCCTGTTGAAATACAGTGCCTGGCAAGGATTGAAGGAAAGGAACAGCTTGGGGCTGTAGAACTTCACTGATGTACCGGTTGATGTTCAGATTACCCACAATTCATAGCGATTGAGATCGTCCATGATATGCTATGGCCCCCCAGATCATAACTCCGGGTGTTCGTCTACTGTGGCGTTCGATAACGCACTCCGGAAGGTGGTGTTCACCGGCATGGCGGCTGACACGAATGCGGCCACCATTGTACCACAAATTAAGGCGGGATTCGTCTGAAAACGCGACACGCTGCCAATCAGCACTCCAGTCCCTACGCTGGTTGGCCCATTGTAGCCGTAGGTTGCGATGGTTCAGCGTGAGGGGGATCCTGCATAAAGAATTCCTTGCGCGCAGTCCACGCTGCAGCAGACGCCTACGAATTGATGAAGAACCCAATGAAACACCTGTAGCTTTTGACCACTGTGTTGCCAGTTGTCTAGAGGGAGCCGCACGGTCCATCTCCGCCATGCAGCCCAGGTGTCTATCATTGTGAGCTGACGTGACATTTCGAGGTCCACTCCCGTATTTCCGAGTTGTCTGACACTCGTCCGTCCACTGCTTCCAAAAAAGCATCACTGTGCTGCTGTTACGCAGCGCACGAGCGGCTACTGCACGATAAGACAAACCAGCTTCATGAAGGCCGATGATTCTCCCCCGTTCAAACTCCGTAAGTTGTTGAAATCTCGCTCTCTTTCGTCGAAGAGGCATAAGTAACGACTGAGCTAACGTTTACGTTAAGCAGATAATAAGATTAAAAGATATAATCTCTTAATCAGCTCACACGATTATATCCGCAAAAAAGTGTGCTTTCTAAGATTGCAAGAAATATATCAATAAAATAGTATAAGGAGCACTCAAAAAATTGAAACAAAATAGAAAACAATAAGCAAAATATATATTACGAAGAAAGCGGAAAATAAAAGATAAAGAAAAAACAGAACAAAACTCAAAACAAAATCTATAAATAGATTAATGAATTCAAATGAATTTATTACTGTTTATTATTATTAATTTTTTTATAGTTTGTTTTAGTTATTTTAATGATTTTTTCATCTCTTTTCGATAATCTTTAATCTCGTTTTTACGAGAAAGCGTATGAAACATAGAAATAATTAACTGATAAGATGGTTTTACGATGGTTTTTTTATATTTAAAAGGGTAACAAAATACCTATAATAATATTTCTTTCTTAATAAGCAAAGTTTATTTACAATAATTTTGGCTGAAACTACTATTAAATAATTTAAATAAGTATACTTAAGCTTTACCAATTTTTTTATGTATTAAAGTGTTTTCATAGTTAAAACAATTCTTCTTACAATTTAGCACTGCAAAGATGTTTTTATGGAAAAGCGTATGAAACATAAAAATAATTAACTGATAAGATGGTTTTACTATGTTTTTTTTATATTTAAAAGAGTAACAAAATACCTATAATAATATTTTTTCCTTAATAAACAAAGTTTATTTATAATAATTTTGGCTGAAACTACTAATAAATAATTTAAAAAAGCATGCATAAGCTTTATCAATATTTTTATGTATTAAAGTGTTTTCATAGTTAAAACAATTCTTGCTTACAATGTAGTACTGCAAAGAATTTTTATGAAAAACTGTATGAAACGTAAAAATAATTAACTGATAGGATAGTTCTGCATTTAAAAAAATGCTAAAAACTTTTTTGATTTTTCAATGGTTTTATAGATTTTCATATATAGTAAGACTAGAAGAAAGAGCAGATTTTTACATATTTATTAAAAATTGTAAATTTAGAATTTATGAAGTATAAAAAATTCTAACGGCATCCATTTAATCAATGAAAATGAATTATTGATTCAATATTTCCTTTAAAAAAAAATTAGCTAGCGCTGTTATTGTATTTTATTAAGAAATTCAATAATGATATTTTAACAAAGAAGTTATCGAAACATTTTCCTTTCAGATAAAATCAAACTTCTTATTTCCATCCAATCTATTAAGACTAAAGTATCAGAATAAAATATATTTATTATTCATTTAATTGAGTACTGAAGCTTCTGATAGAGCTTTATTGATTGACTGAGTTTCTGGGTATGATTCAGCTTTGTGGATTAAAGGTTCGAGATTTAATTTCAATAAATCAATATACTTTTTTTAAAAATAAGTAACATATTAATTGAAATTTTTAGTGCAAACAAACATCATGCTCTATAAAACACGTTATTAGGAAAACGCCTACATATTCATCATTTTCCTAACTATTCATAAGATTTTTAATAAGCATTACGCATTAAAGCTTTTAGCTGTCAAGTCTAGCAGAATAATTTTTCGAAAGTTTGCTTTTATTTGAATTCGTTATAAAGTTCGTTTAATTAGTTATAATAAAATCTAAACTTATGAATTCTGAAAATACGTTCTGATATTTTACCAGCACCATTATGTAAGTTTATATGATAGCAATATTGATAAATGATAGAGAATCTATAGTTCAAGACGATGCATTGTTTTATGAATATTGATTTTCAAGCTTATTTGCACCATTGAGTTTTAAATTTGGAAATTTCTTGCAAAATTTAAGATGTTGCTTGTTGCTTATATAATATCAAAGATGATGATGTATGTTAAGTATATCTAATTATTAAAGCGATAATGATCAAAGTGATATTTATCTAAGATCAATCAGATCTAATTATCAGAGCAATCAGATCCAAGTATCAGAGCAATCAGATCTAATTATTAGAGCAATCAGATCTAATTATCAAAGTAATCAGAACTGATTAAAGGTAATGGTAAATGTTAAATATTTCCTTTTCAGAATGGTGTTCCATAAATACAAAATACTGTGAAATATTTCTTTAACTATCTTTTGAAACTTCATCTGCAGTTAAGCCTGCGGAACGATCATCTGAAATCTTATGTTCGTACTTCTGTCCGTAGAGTCATTTGCCAAATCTTTATTTATTGTTCAGTGTTCTACAGCATTTCCTAAAACTTTGATTACAGCTAGGCAAGTCTACTGAGCCACTTGTGGAAATTTTATTTTTAGTCCAGATTGCCGAACTATCTCCTGAAAATTATTTGTAGCTCAGTCTACATAACTTCATTTCGGTAGCTCAGTTAAAAAATCTAAGGAGAAAAAAATCAATTAAAAGGTATATCAACGGAGCAATCTGATTCATGCATAATCTGATTCATGCAATTGTACAACAGTGCCGTTAGTTTGTCAAACTATTATTAAAATTAACGGCCAATAAGAAATAAGCGTTAAAAAAACTTAGATCCAATGTTAATTTCGTTCCATACAAAGACAAAGATAAAACATCACTAAGCACCAGTGATAAAATACATTTTTAAAGATAATAAGATGTGTCAACTATTCGACTTATATTAATATTGATAATAATGTGTGTTAAGTAGCTACTTACTATTATTATCACTATCTTTTTATATATTTATTTCTTGGTATTATAGGTAAGCAAGGCCTTTGTTTATTTATAGTTGGGCCTTAATAGTTAAACAAACAGAACAATTAATTCTTATTTCATTGGACATTGCATGCCGGCAGATTTGAATAATTTATTGATCAAACATAGTTGATATTATTTACGAAACAAAACATGAATAACTACGAAGCGAATTTGCGATTATTTAGAATTTTAATTTTAGACTTTACCTCTACAACTGGCGAGGAAACTGTAATTAAAGTACTATTAAGGAGGGTAATTTTGCTGTGCTCATTTGTTTCTTTTATGGATTACTTGGTATTGGTTTTTATATCAGTTGCAGACGAGAGAGAAGAATGGAAGCCACCATTAATCAGCACATTAGCTTTTGCTCTGTCCATACCATCCTACATAGTTATGAAGCTGAGAAAAAAGGAAATTTATTGCTTACTAAAATTACTTCCTGGAAATAACATTCCTGATAACAAATCCAATTACATTATTTTCGCTTTGGTTGCTTATACTTTGATTTGCCCACTAACCCATCTGGATTACAGAAAGGAAAAATTAGACAACTTATCCTTTTTTACCTACGGTTATTCTATCAATCCTGTCGGTACGTGCTTTGTTGTGTATGTCAAACTGTTTTTCTTAAATATCGTTTTTCCTACTTCGATAACATTAACTTCAGTTTTGTTTTGCCGTATATGTTGCGCCATCTCAAATCACATCAAGCTGTTGAGTATTAAAATAACTCGAAATGAAATGAAAGTAAGCACAAAATCTATGCAAATCAAAATATTAAAGCAGAAATCTAAAATAATCAACCTTCTAAAGCAAATCGATGATATATTTTCTCAACCGATTTTTCTATTTTGTGCTTCAAGCTTCTGGGTATGCTTCAGTTTTGTGGGTGCAATGTCGGGTTTCACAAGCATAACTTTCTCTTTGATGATTGTATTTAAAGTACTCTTATCGCTAATATCGTTTTCTGTTTTGTCTGCTATTATTTGGGTAGGGAGTCAAGTCAAAATTGAAGTGGATCACTTGATTTTCACAGTATGGAATAAACTAGAAGAGAACGCATTGCACGGACTTACGTTTGAAGACGATACTTTAATAAAGGATTTCATTGAAAAGCCTAATTTGGAGCTTTCAGCTTGCAAAATCATCTTTTTCCACAGAAGTACGATACTAGCAGTTGCAGGAACTATTCTGACGTATAGTTTGCTAATCATGTCTACTGCATAAACTTAACAAAGCAACAGAACGCATTGGTTTCAGAATTTTAAGTAATAGTAGGTTAGATATGTTCACAACAGAAATTCAAGTGATAAACAACAATGTAGTAAGTTTCTCGCAAACAGCTATAGTCGAAGATTTTGCTTTGCATGTGTTACCGGCAAAGTATGAAACGCCGGCATTGTATAGAATGCCTAGGCAATGTATAGAATTCCGGATGCTTTTAGGCAAAGTATGAAATAAGCGTCCTGACGAGGTTATTATGTAAATGATGTGCATGTTACTGTGAATAACCGAAATCGGTGGTTGTTCACTTTCACCGATGAATGTTAACAATCACATAGTCGCTTTGGTGAATGTCCGAAATATTTATTACATCCGATTTGATATTAATTTATTCGTGGATATAGTTACATTTATTCGATATTTTAATACTTGCTGACAATACATTAGAAGAAAGAACAGTGTTTGGAGTATCGGGCAAATGTATACCGGGCAATGGCACTTGACCTTAAAAAACATCAGTGTAGAGTATACCGGACAATGGCACTTGATCTTAAAAAAATCAATGTAGGGTATACCGGGCAATGGCACTTGACCTTAAAAAAAAACATCAGTGTAGGATAAACCGGGCAATGGCACTTAAGTAGACCTAGTATGACTTGACCTTTGGTAAATGTCCGAAATATATACTAGGTCTAATGCTACTGCCCGGTATACATTTGCCCGGTATATCCTACACTGATGTCTTCTTTTAAGGTCAAGTGCGATTGCCCGGTATACATTTGCCCGATACTCCAAACACTGATGTTTCTTCTAATCTATCGTCAGTAAGTATTAAAATATCGAATAAATGTAATCTATCGTCAGTAAGTATTAAAATATCGATTTAATGTAATTATATCCACTAATAAATTAATATCAAATCAGATGACGTTTTGAATTTGTCATTTTTGAATGACAATTTGACGAGTCGGAGATGTATTTTATACTTTGCCGGTTTCTCATTTGGCATTCTATAGAATGCCTAGGCAATGTGTGAAATATAAATCATTTCAAACCTTGCCGGCTAATTTTAAGCATTCTATATAATGCCTAGGCATTCTTTACAATGCCGGATTTCATACTTTGCCGGTAACATATGCACTACTGTAATGAACTATATTTTGCATGAAGTTAATGTGTTTTTTTTTGTCATGTTATTTTTAAAGGAGCTGGGAAGTTTATGTGTATGTATACAGACCTGTACTTTCTTTACAAACTACCCACTGGACTGTGAAGGGGTCAGGAAACTGGTCTTGCATCAGAAAGGTTCTTAGTTCGGATCTCCCATAGCTCTCCTTACTGGGGGAGCAACGCTCGCCTACCGAATGATAATAACCACCCCTGAAAGAGTGGACAATAAATCGATCCTAATACGGGCTGAATTAATGAAATGTCAATACAGATGGGCATTACATAAGAAAAACTTTCTATATAAAATTGTATATTTTGCCAAAAATTAAACTATACTTAAGATATCAATTAGAAAAAATCTGCGGATTTCCTAACAAATCAAATACGCGAATCAGTTAAGATGATGTACTTGTATAAATGTAAAATTTTTTTTTCTCCAGTGTTATTAGCCCTACCTTCTAATAAGCATATCTTAAAATAGTCGGAATACCCTTTTTTTTTCTCACATCGATTATAACACATCTGTAAATGTCACTTACCTGGTTCCACCACTCAGCTTTTGTACGAAGTAATTTGTCTTATCGTGCGCTGCTTAAGTCCAAAACTATAACAAATCAGATAAATCAACAATTACGTTTCTAAAAAGTGCAACCATATTCATTTGATTTGACTTTGGGTGAAATCTTTTGTTTTATAGTTTGTAATTATGTCCGGGAGTATAACTTAACTGTAAAGCAACAAAGTAGATTTTATAACAAGCATATTTTTAATTAAGATTATTCATTCTGCTTGCTATGCAATTTCATTATGCTTCATTGGGCTTATTATGTTTCATATGCTCATCGATATGTTATGTGCTTTGTTTTGCTTTTTTCGTACCATTATGTTTCATTAAGCTTGTTTTGTTATGTTTCATTGTTGTTTGTTATATCTTATAATGTATGTTACTTGTTTATATCCTTGTTTTCATTATGTTTGTTGTTATATATTACATGCTTGTAGCATATAAAACGTAACATGTATTCGTGGAATATTATAAATATGCTCTTAATTTATAAATATATTATATATATATTTATATATTACAAATATGTTATATTATAAATATATTATAAATTTGCTCCGTAAATTACTATAATGACAAATAATAACTTTCAAATAGTTATGGGATAAACAAAGTCAGTCAATGAATTCATTAACATATGAAAGGTCCCGGAATCTGCCAATCCCGGGATCTCTTAGAACTCTGCCCTCAGTCTGGTCGGAAAATGGTTTTATATCATATGAAGAATTAAGTTAATCAGATTTAACATCTAAATGTATTTCTTATAAGTTACACACATATTTTGGTTAATAGGAATCAACAAAAAAATAAATACATTCATACAAGACATTATCTTCCTCACAAATTTTACAAAAATGAACAAAAGTGTTTGAAATTTGTTTTTAAAAAAATAACATCATACTCGTTTCTGGCAAAATCTTCTCCTACGTTTCATATCCGATGGGAGACACCGTTAAAAGTATTGAAAATTAACTCCATAAAAATAATGGGTAAAAGAAAGAAGAAAGCGTAACATCCACAGAGAATATATTTACTTATTTGAGGAAGTTGACTAAACTATTCTTTGGCGAATACTATCAATTTTTATTTATTTATTCCCTCGATCGGGCATTTTTTGACTGAGCTGATATACGGACGAGTTTTTTGGAGCACGGGAAAAACATAACAGCTCTTCCTTTTAGCGATTCAGGGCATTATTATGTAAATAGTAAACAAAGAAAAGAAGTGAAGATTTTTTTTACTGTTTATAGCGATAGATTTTTTTAAAATATTATTTCTAGTTTCTATATTTTATTCGGGATTTGCATATTACTGGGGGCAAGAAAGCATGCATATTACTGAGGAAACAGACATGTACTGCTGAAAATTTTATTTTAATTATGCCATCTTTTGTTATGAAAAATATCGATGTATTTCATTTATGAAATTTTCACAGCTCACAAATACATATAACATATAAATAGAGAAAAACTGTAGCTGAACATATATATATATATATATATATATATATATATATATACGGTCAAACTTCGCTATAGTGAACACGTTTTATAGTGAACTCCCTGATATAGTGAACGAAATGTTCGGTCCTGTGCCTTGCTATACACGTATAATGTTATTTTTTTACGGATATAGTGAATCAAAAAAATGAGGAAGTTGGATATAATGAACTTTTTTCTGTCTTCGACTGATTTTTTCTTCATTTTTTTGTAATAATTTTGAAATTTCTACTTCAAAATAAATTACACATACCGATTTTTAAAGCCATCTACAGAGGAGAATGTAGCGATAAGCATTTTTTCTTGTTTGCTTCTTTTATCTCACTTTCCCATCCCTAAACAAACCAAGCAGATGTTTTCAACCCAGGCAGATGATGCACCTGTAAGGTGTCAGTGGGATCAATATGCATTTTCTGTCAGAGGGAGTAAGTAATTATTCATTATTGGTCAAAGGGTTGGACACTAATATGTGTTGATAAAGCCCTTATTTCAACTCCTTTTTGCTCTTAGTTCAGTTGAACAAATCCTGCAAATCTCAAATTTAACTATGGCGAGCAGTAAATGTGAAACGTTCTCCATTGATGATGAGATGGACATAATCAGAAAAATCGAAAAGGGATGCAATCAAGCTGATATTTGCAGGGAATATAAACTATCCAAGTCTGCAGTTTGTAACATAAGGAAAAATAGGCAACTAATAATTTCTTTTCATGAAAAAAGTTTAGATGGCAGAAAAAAGTTGAGAAAAACAGATCACAAGGATGTTGAAGAAGCATTACTGAAGTGGTTCACCAATCGAAGAAGCCGCAATCTTCCAGCATCTAGACTAATGTCGATGAATTTGCTAAGCGATTTTATGATACTACTTTTATGTGCTCGAATGGAAGTTTAGACAGGTTCAATAAGCGGAATAACAGAAATTCAGAAAAAATTATCCGAGAGTCGGGAAGTGTTTCCATATCTGATGTTGACGATTTGCTCATCAGCTAAAGATTGCAATATTTTTTTGCAAGACGAAGAGTAATGAAAAATAACGCACTTTTTGCTACTACATAATATTTTTCAGTCATTTATTTGAATAATGTGTAATAAAAGGGAGCAGTTTGGGAACCATTAGTTAAATTGCCTGAGTAACGGATATAGTGAAGTACCGGTTATAGTGAACCAAAATTTCGGTCCCTTGAAGGTTCACTATAACGGGGTTTAACTGTATATATATATATATATATATATATATATATATATATATATATATATATATATATATATATATATATATATATATATATATATATATATATATATATATATATATATATATACATATATATATATATATATATATATATATATATATATATATATATATATATATATATATATATATATATATATATATATATATATATATATATATATATATATATGTATATATATGTATATATATATATATATATATATATATACGTATATACAACTACAGTGTTTTTCTCTATTTATATGTTATATGTATAATCCAGCTATCATTATAAGCTATTGACAATTTTTAAAAAAATTATATAAGCTCTAAAATAAGTATAGACATATAAAATAGGCCTAAGTATATCAAATAAGTAAAAGTATATAAATAAGTATATAAAATAAGTATGAATGAATATATAAAGTAAGTAAATCGCCATAAATCGCCGTTTGTGATGGCAGAGCTTTCAAAAAAGAGTTTTTATGCATTATTTTCTTATATAAAAATATGTAAGTTAGAAAATAAGTATAAGTATATAAAATAAGCATAATTACATAAAATAAGGAAAAGTATATAAATAAATATATAACATAAGTTTAAACATATAAAAAAAGTTAATCAGCATATATCGTTATTTGTGAAGTCAGAGATTTCGAAAAAGAGTATTTATGCCTTATTTTCCTTGCAGTTCTAATTAGATATATACTCCAAATTAGGTTTGACATAATTGAAAAGAAACGTTTTTCTGCATTTGTAGCTATTTAAACATTCAATTATGGTTGTGGGTAAGAGTTATATAAAAAGTTTTATCCAAAAAAAGAAAAAAAAGAAAGAAAGAAAAAGATTGACTGAAAAGCCTACTATTTTAATGTTTGATGCCATTAGGAAAATTTTTTAAATCAGATTCTTCTTCGTTTATTCCACTTCACTTAATGAAATGCACCTTGTCTAACTTTTCTTTTATCAAGTTCATATAAAGTGATGGAAAAAGCCATTTGCATAAGGAATCTTTCTTAATGCACGAAAGTAAACAACTTCCTGAGAAAATGAACGCAGTGATTTTCAAAGAAATATACGAATGTTTTAACAAACTTTTCCATAGAATTGGAGAATAAAGTAGCAGATTATGCAAATTTTTTCATGACTGTAGCCATTTAAAAGAGTTCCTTTTATAAATTTGATGACCATGTTAATTCAAAACAAACAGACTTTCCTCACTTTTATGTAAAATAAGATGTCTTCTTTTTGGGGGGTCATTTTTAATGGAAGGTACAAACCCAATCGTTGAATTGGTTTAAAATATTAACAACAATGGATTTATTTTAAAATCACTTGTTTGTCCAAGCACTGGTATGAGTGACAATAATACTAGATTTAGCTTCCTATTATTATAACGCGAAGTTTTGTAGAACTTTTGTAGAAATAAAAGATACCGAGCAGAAGAGAGGGATATATTTAAACTTTTTTTGATGCATTACTTTTGAATGCTCCAGCCCGAAAATATCACGGGCGCGAGAAATGGGAGATGAAAACTATCCCCGTGATTTTGACGAGAGCAAGAGGTAAGGAGTTAGCTAATTTGCTAAATAGAATCCAGAAAATTAGTTACCTCAGTTAAACCCTTCAATGCACATTAATGGTTTTTCGGTGACACTGATGAGTATTCAATCCAAAATGTTGCGAAATGTTGTAATCCAACTTTGAAGCAATACATTTTCAAACTCGCTTAGAAGATTTGGGTAATTTATGTTCATGAATAAATAGAAAGTGAACTAATTGTTTGATTAGTATAGGAAAGTACATAAAAATTTTCCACCTAATCTAATGAAGATGTGACTCCATCTTATGACTCGTTTTCTGCTCGGGATGCTGCGTGGTATACGAAGAGAAAAGAAAACATAGAAGTCACTCCAAAACCTGATAGTAATGTGGCATTAAGTCATGATGCGTCTTCCATTCAGGCTAATGTATGTTACCATGTTGTAGGAATAGAAAAATATTAAAAATTGCATTTGCTTCAAATCCTTTCATATGATTCGTCTTCGGTTCTAGTTAATCAGATGGAAAGAAAATTAATAACTGCAATTGCCTCAAAGCCTGATAGTAATGTGACTTTATTATTTTTCTTCTGTTAAAGTTACTCTGCTCCACTATTTTGCATGGAAAGAAAAAATAGAAAATACAAATGCCCCCAAAAACTGATGACAGTGTAACTTTATGATTGATCTTTTGTTCAGGTTACACCGAGCTACTATGTTGCTTGGAAAGAAAAATAATAAGCGCAATTGCCCCCGAAATCTGATAGTAATGTGACTTTATTATTCGTCTTCTTCTTAGGTTTCTCTCTGCTACTATGTTGCATGGAAAGAAAAAAAATAATAAATAAAATTACCCCAAAAACTGATGACAATGTAACTTTATGATTCATCTTTTGTTCAGGTTACTCCGTGCAACTATGTTGCATGAAAAAAAATAATAATAATTGCAATTGCCCCAGAAACCTGATAGTAATGTGACTTAATTATTCGTCTTTTGTTTAGGTTTCTCTCTGCTACTATGTTGCATGGAAATAAAAATAATGAACTCAATTGCCCCCCAAATCTCATGGCTATGTGACTTGATTACATGGATTGTTTTCTATGATCTCTGTTATCATGTTACGAGAAAAGATAGACAACGAAAACTACTCCAAATTCTGATGTCCCAGTAATTTGATTTTAAGAGATTTCTTTAATTCAGCATGATCCATTTTACCGTGTTACATGGTGAAACATCATGAAAAGTGTCTCTAAACCAGATGGCAATGGAATTTTATCTTATGATCTTACTTTTGTTTAAAGATAATTTGTCTTTAGTTGCTCTATTTACGAAGAAGAACAGTTTTTTTAATATATTTTTATTTCTAGCAGTGTCACTTAATATATATCATTCCCCAGAATGTAAAAACACTCCGCCCAGACTCCTAAAGAATGACAACAATTAAAAAAAATTAAAAAATTAAAACATTCGAAATACAAAAAAATTTGGAACAAAGAAACATTAAACAGAATATCAACAATAAAAATATAAACAGAAAATCAGTCAGTTAGCAGTGCCTGCGACTGTTCCCTAGCATTCCAGTATCTGTCATAGATTTTGCCAGTAACTGGGGGACAAGCCCCCAGATTCTCAGCATTCATTGGGGAGTCTTCCCCGCATAAGACACAGTTTGGATCGGAAAAGATCTTAAGTCTATGGAGGTGAGCAGAAAGGCAGTCGCGTCCGGTTTCCAACCTGAAGGCAGCAACTGCACTGAGTTTCGGGTGATCAAGGATATTACTCAGAGTCTTCCTTCAGACTTTGTCACCCATTTGTTCATTTAAATTATTTTCATGTCTCTTAATTATCGTGTTTTTAATTATTCTATTTATGGAAGAGTGGGGAATTTCTCTCTGGAAGCTCTGTAAAATACCAGTTCCTTTTTTAACAGGAATATCTGGCATCTCGTTTCCATAGATATTACAGTGAGAAGGAATCCACTGAAGCATAATATTCTATTTTAAGGACATAAGTAGCCCCAAATTCTCTTTACAACTTTTAATTCCGAGAGAATCTGAAAAATCAACAGATGTTACTGATTGGATTGCCGAGATGGAGTCGACAAATATAACGACATTCTCTATGTCATCTATTCTTGATAATAGTTGTTGTGAAGTAGTTCTAATAGCCACCATCGAAAAGAGTGGTGTTTGGTCCCAAACTCAAATAAAATGAAAATAGTTCAGCATTTCTTTTATTTAATTTTATTTCAATGGCACATTAAAAGACAATTGAACATCAGAAAGATAACAATAATAAGATAACAATTGTTATAAATAAGAGCAAGCAATCCAGTAGCGTTACCAGATAGATTTCCGAGGGAGAGCAGGGCACATAAGCCGGTCCATTACATCGCGGAGGTCACACAATGTACAAAAGGGATCACGAACCACGTTGATGCGGCATAGATGTTTTTTCAGGCAATCGTGGTCAGTTATCAGACGAAACAGGGCGACAGATTTCATCCTAAGCTACAGAGGGACATTAAGAATCTGTTTAAGCCATGGTATATTGGAATTACGATTTTTGAGTTCCTCGTGATAAGAGGCCCTGAAGATGTTCTTTATGAGACTTCTGATATTGTAGAAAGGGAGTCGGGAATTAGATCTCTGTACAGAAACAATCAGCTCGCTTATTTCCATCTTGTCCCAACCGAGATCCACCAGCTTAGACATGAAGCCGTTCAGATGGTGGATATCTAGTATTTATAGTTTCCTTGAAAACGTCATTTAAAACTGTCTCAGTGGTTTCTTGTAAATGCCATTTCCCTGGATACTATGGGTACTAGATATCCACCATCTAAATGGCTTCATGGCTAACCTGGCAGATAAGCTTAAAGAAAGCAGGTTGGAGGCATCATTCGAACAATATCATCAACTCAAAGCAGATATTATGTACCAAACTCCTGGAAACAATCCAAAAACATAGTTACTGAATCGCTTATTTTTAACATGAGATTTCTTAGTTTATGTTTAAAAGGGTAACAAAATACCTGTAATAATATTTTTTCCTTAATAAACAAAGCTCATTTATAATAAATTTCCCTGAAACTACTAATAAATAGTTAAAATAAGTATACATAAGTTTTCTAAGTATGCATAAGTTTATTTATTTTTTTTGTCGTATGCCTGTTTAGGCAGTGGGGGTGCGATTGTATCTGTTTTTCAGTGGCGCCATCTATGGCCAAGAATTTGACTTCTGCCACGCCATTCACACAACCACAACCCGTTTATAGGGCTAGCCACATTCACACACAAAGTAGAAAGGACATAGAACACAGAGAGAGAGAAAGAAACACCCATGCTTTGCCCGGGATTTGAATCCAGGACCTTTTTGCTGCAAGGACAGTTTCCTGCCCCCTACACAGGCCGGTCGACTTTTCATGTATTAACACTAGGCTTACGGGACGCGTCATTTTGAAGCATTTCGAATTTTATAAGGAAAATTACAAAACCAGTTTGCATTTTTATTTCCTCTCTTGTAGTGATTTTTATCCATTGATCGAGGTAAATATATATTGAAGTCCATTTTCTGCAAAAGCATTGAAATATTGAAATTCTCTTTGTGGTATACCTATCTCTACGTATATCCGTCATTTTGACTCGATTGTAATTTAGACAGAATTTTGAGTAAACATGCAAACATCACATCAATAATAAATAGGAATGTACCGACAATAATTCGATTCGTTATATCAAATGAAACAAGCGATAAACAGCTGCTGCCGATAAGCAATAATAGAGAGAACAAACGCGGAATGTCAATTGATCTCATAGAGTCAGATTTTGAAGGCTTCAGTTGCTTAGTTCGAGTATTGAAAAATAAAATACTAGAATATTTCATAGATATATATCTCATATTTTCATTTCTTTCTTATAGTATATAATTACATTGCTTTCTAAGTCACTTAAAGTGCTGCTACAATGTATTCGTTCATGTGTCAAATTGACGCTCGTTTGTAGAGATAGGTATATAAGAAAAGTCCGTAAACCTAGTGTTAAAGTGTTTCATAGTTAAGACAATTCTTGCTTACATTGTAGTACTGCAATGAATTTTTATGAGAAATCGTATGAAACGTAAAAATAATTAACTGATAAGATAGTTCTACATTTAAAAAAATGATGAAAACTTTTTCGAATTTTTAATGTTTTAATAGATTTTTATATATAGTAAGATAAGTAGATTTTTATATACTTATTATATAATGTATTTATAATTACAATACAAATTAATGTCTAAAGAAAGTATCAAAAATTAAAACGGCATCCAATTAATCAATGAAAATGAATTATTGATTCAATATTTCCTTTCAAAAATAAATTAGCTAACGCTGTTATTGAATTTTATTAAGAAATTCCCGACTAATATTTAAAACAAAGAAGTTAGCGAAACATTTTCCTTTCACATAAAAATCAAATTTCTTATTTCCATCCAATCTATTAAAGTATCAGAATAAAAGACATTTATTATTCATTTAGTTGATTGCTGAAGCTTCTTATAGAGCTTTACTGATTGATTGAGCTTCTGGGTTTGCTTCAGCTTTGTGGATGAAAGGTAAGAGATTTAATATCAATAAATCAATAAACTTTTTTTTAAAAAATAAGTAACCTATTAGTTGTAATTTTCCGTGTAAAAAAACATAATTCTTAATAAAACACGTTATTAGGAAAACGGCTGCATAATCATCATTTTTCTAACTATTCATAAGATTTTTAATAAGCATTGCGCAGTAAAGCTTTTAGCTGTCAAGTCCAGTAGACTAATTTCGTGAAAGTTTATTTTTACTAGAATGGAATTAAGTTCATTTAATTAGTTATAATAAAATCCAAAATTATCAATCCTGAAAATACGTTCTGATTTTTTAACATCAACATTATGCAAGTTTATATGATAGCAATATTGATAAATAAAGGATAATCTGTAGTTCAAGACGATTCTTTGTTTTATGAATAATGATTTTCAAGTTTATTTGCAGCATAGAGTTCTAAATTTGGAAATTTCTTGTAAAATTTAAGACGTTGCTTGTTGCTTATAATATCAAAGCTGATGATGGGTGTTAAGTATTTCCAATTATCAGAGCAATAATTATCAAAGCGATATCAATCAATGATCAATCAGATCTTCTTATCAGAGCAATCAGATCTAACTATCAGAGCAATCAGATCTAACTATCAGAGCAATCAGATCTAATTATCAAAGCAATCAGATCTAATTATCAGAGCAATCAGATCTAACTATCAGAGCTATCAGATCTAACTATCAGAGCAATCAGATCTAACTATCAGAGCAATCAGATCTAATTATCAGAGCAATCAGATCTAATTATCAAAGCTGATGATGTATGCTAAATATTTTTTTTTCAGAACGGTGTTCCACAAATGCACAATACTGTGAAATGTTTCTTTAACTATCTTTCGAAACTTCATCTGCAGTTAAGCTTGCTGAACGATTATCTGAAATTTTATATTTGTACTTCAGTCTGCAGAGTCATTTGCCAATTCTTTATTTTTAGTTTAGAGTTCTACAGCATGTTCTGAAACTTTAATTACATCTGCTTAAATCTATTGAACCACATATTGAAACTTTATTTTTAGTCCAGAGTGACGAACCATCTCCTGAAATTGATTTGTTGCTCAGTCTACATAGCTTTAATTCTGTAGCTCAGATAAACAGATAATGTTAAAAAAAATCAACTGAAAGTTTATTAAATATTCTGTTCCATACAAATGTACAACAATGCCGTTAGTTTTCCAAAATATTTATTGAATGTTATCTATATTTCAGTTTAACGGCAAATAAGAAATATGCATTAAAAGTCCAACGCAAATTTCATTCCATACAAATATAAAACATGACTAAGCAGCAGTTATAAAATACATTTTTAAAGATAATAATATGTGTCAACTATTCGACTTACATTAATATTGATAACAATGTGTGATAAGTAGATACTTACTGTTATTATCACTATCTTTTTATATATTAATTTCTTGGCATTATAGGCAAGCAGGGTCTTTGTTTATTTATTGCTGGACCTTTATTTATGGTTCAGTTAAACGCCCAGTGGAGAAATGCATTTGTAAAGTTATCAATTTGTGGAAAAGGTTGCTTTTTAAATGGTTCCAATCTATGTTAACATCTTCATTTTAATTAAATAAGCATGATTCAGAACAATTAATTCTTATTTCATTAGACATTGCGATTTGAATAATTTATTGATCAAACATAGTTATTATTATTCACGAAGCAAAACATGAATAACTACGAAGCGAATTTGCGATTATTTAGAATTTTAATTCTAGACTTTAGCTCTACTACTGGCGAGGAAACTGTAATTAAAGTACTATTAAGGCGGGTAATTTTACTGTGCTCATTTGTTTCTTTTATGGATTACTTGGTATTGGTTTTTATATCAGTTGCAGACGAGAGAGTAGAATGGAAGTCAACATTAATCAGCATATTAGCTTTTGTTCTGTCCGTACCATCCTACATAATTATAAAGCAACGGAAAAAGGAAATTTATTGCTTACTAAAATTACTTCCTAGAAATAGCATACCTGATAACCAAACCAATTACATTATTTTCGCTCTGGGTGCTTATACTTTGATTTGCCCATTAACCCATCTGGATTACAGAAAGGAAAAATTAGACGTTTTATCCTTTTTCACCTACGGTTATTCTATCAATCCTGTCGGTACGTGCTTTGTAGTGTATGTCAAACTGTTTTTCTTAAATATCCTTTTTCCTACTTCGATAACTATAACTTCAATTTTGTTTTGCCGTACATGTTGCGCCATCTCAAATCACATCAGGCTGTTGAGTATTAAAATAAGTCAAAAGAAGATGAAAGTGAGCACAAAATCTATGCAAATCGAAATATTAAAACAGAAATCTAAAATAATGAACCTCTTAAAGCAAATTGATTACATATTTTCTAAACCGGTTTTTCTATTCTGTGCCTCAAGCTTCTGGGTATGCTTCAGTTTTGTGGGTGTAATGTCGGGTTTCACGAAGATGCCTTTCTCTTTAATGATTGTATTTAAAGTATTACTGTCGTTAATATCGTTTTCTGTTCTGTCTGCTATTATTTGGGTAGGGAGTCAAGTCAGAATTGAAGTGGATCGCTTGATTTTCACAGTGTGGAATGAACTAGAAGAGAACGCGTTACACGGACTTACCGTTGAAAACGACAATCTATTAAAAGATTTTATTGAAAAACCTAAATTGGAGCTTTCAGCTTGCAAAATCATCTTTTTCCACAGAAGTACGATACTAGTAGTTGCAGGAACTATTCTGACGTATAGTTTGCTAATCATGTCTACTGCTTAAACTTAACAAAATAACGGAGCACATTGGTTCCAGATTTTTAAATAATAGTAGACTAGATAGAACTAGACAGACTAGAGTGAACTATATATCTATGAATTATTTTGTAATTGTAAACTATAATTGGTATTTTGTAAACTTTTTGCTGTCGCAGGAACTATCTAAACGTATAGTTTGCTAATCTGCGATTGAGACTTAATAAAGCAGCTTAGTATGCTGGTTTCAATCTTTTCAGTTGGAATTAGGATTTCAAATAAAGCTATGCTAATCTACAACTAAAACTCAAGTGATATACAACAATGTAGTAAGTTTCTCACGCACAGATATCGTCGAAGATTTTTCTTTGTATGCACTACTGATATGAACTATATTTTGCATGAAGGTCATATGTTTATTTTTTATTTTTTTGTCATGTTATTTTTAAAGGAACTGACAAGTTTATCTGTATGTATACTGACCTATACTTTCTTTACAAACTGACGACTGGACTGTGCAGGGGTCAGGAAATTGGCTTTGTGTCAGAAAGGTTCTGGGTTCGAATCCCCTATAGCTCTCCTTACTGGGGGAGCAACGTTCGCCCACCGAATGATAATACCCACCACTGAAAGACAAATCGACGCTAATACGCCTGAATTAATGAAATGTTAATCCAACTGGGCATTAGAGAAGAAAATTTGTCTGTATAAAATTGTATATTCTGCCAAAAATTAAACAATACTTAAGATATCAATAAGAAAAAATCTGTAGCTTTTCTAACAAAACTAATATCAGAAACGCGAATCAGTTCAGATCATGTACATGTATAAATGTATCAAAAATTTTTGTTCTCCACTGTTATTAGCCCTACCTTCGAATAAATATATCTTAAAACAGCTCAAATACCATTTTTTTCTTCTCACACCGATTATAGCACATATGAAAATATCACTTACCTGGTTCAACCACTCAGTTTTTGTACGAAGTAATTTGTCGTAATTGTGTGCTATTTATCTCCAAAACTATTACCAATCAGATAAACCAATAATTACGTTTCTAATGCACAACCATATCAATTTGATTTGACTTTGTGTGAAATCTTCTGTTTTACAGTTTGTAATTATGTCCGGGAGTATAACTTAACTGTTAAGCAACAAAGGAGATTTTATAACAAGCATATTTTTCATTAAGATTATTCATTATGCTTGCTATGCAATTTTATTATGTTTCATTGTGCTTATTATGTTTCATATCATTAACGCTATGTTATATGCCATGTTTTGCTTTTTTTTGTATTATCATGTTTCATTAAGCTTGTTTTGCTATGTTACATTGTTGCTTGATATATCTTGTAATGTATGTTACTTGTTTGTATGCTTGTTTCATTATGTTTGTTGTTATATATTATATGCTTGTAGCATATAATATATAACATGTATTCGGGGCATATTATCACTATGTTTTAAAGCATATGAAAATTTGCCTTCTACTGCTTATTACTATAATGACTATTAAAATTCAAATAATAACTTACACACAATTATAGGATTAATAAAGTCAAAGTCAAGTATATATATATATATATATATATATATATATATATATATATATATATATATATATATATATATATATATATATATATATATATATATATATATATATATATATATATATATATATATATATATATATATATATATACATATATATATATATATATATATATATATATATATATATATATATATATATATATACACTGATGTTTCTTTAAGGTTAAGGGCCACTGCCCGGTATACATTTGCTCGATATACCCTACACTGATGTTTTTTTAAGGTCTAGTGCCATTGCCCGGTATATATTTGCCCGATACTTGGTGTATACCGGTCAGTGGCACTTAAACTTTAAAAAAAACATCAGTGTAGGGTATACCGAGCAAATGTAAATGTATGGCCTGATACTCCAAACACTGATGTTTCTTCTGATCTATCGTCAGTAAGTATTAAAATATCGAATAAATGTAATTATATCCACGAATAAATTCATGTCAAATCGAACGTAATAAATATTTCGGACATTCACCAAAGCGACTATGTGTTTGTTGGCATTCACCGGTGAAAGTCAGAAATAAGGGTATTTAGCAAATATTTCGGACATTCACCAAAGCGACTATGTGTTTGTTGACATTCACCGGTGAAAGTCAGAAATAAGGGTATTTAGCAAATATTTCGGACATACACCAAGTGACTACGTGAATGCTGATATTCTCGAGACTTCGGTGATTCATCGTAATATATATATATATATATATATATATATATATATATATATATATATATATATATATATATATATATATATATATATATATATATATATATATATATATATATATATATATATATATATATATATATATATATATATATATATATATATATATATATATATATATATATATATATATATAATTGCTTTGTACATATTCAGGCTTAAGCATTTAAAAAAATAACGGCTAATAAGCCGTTACCAATTTGAAGGATAGATACCATAGATTGGAAAAGAACATCACAAAGATACATTTAGGGTAATTCCGGGATTCGAACTCGTTACAAAGTTGACGAGTTGGCGAGTCCACTCTGGCAGAAAGCCTCGAAGTTTCGTTAATTTCGTTTTTACGTAATGACTGAAGAATATATGTTTACTCACATTTTTTTTAATTTTATTTTCTTGTTTTATGTCCTTATTTGGGCTTATGCATTTATTAAATAACGGCTTATAAGCAGGTATCAATTTAATAGAAATATAGCATAGCTCAGAGAAGAACAACACAAAGATACATCTAGAGTTAGTACACAATTCAAATTCACCACAAAGCATTAAGCGGATTGGCGAGATCGTTCGGGCATAGAGTCGCCAAATAAAAAACTAGAGGAATTCAACTTTCGTTACTTTCCTTTCGAACAACCTTTTTTTAATAAAAGAATCAATTTGAAGTAGTTTTGATTGCGAGCTTTGTTGAAAGAAAAAAATATTTGAAAAATGATTATTGGAATATTTTTAAAAAGTATTTATAAAAGTATACTTTTATTTAAAATCAATGGTCTTATATCAGATATTCGATATTCTTACTGTTTTGCATAGAGAATGTTTTGTTTCTTCAATATTTATTCTAATGAACTTTTCAAAACAAAGGATGCTTCTAAATTTAAAGATTTCTATTAAAATAAGTGTTTTATGGACTATGGAATAAATACTAAGTGCTTCTCAAATGATTTTCTTATTTTAATTGTGGTATAACCCATTTTTCGCTTAGCGTTCAATTAAAAGATTTTTTTTATAAAGAGCAAAACGTAAAACGGGAAGCCTATATCTTTTTTTAGCTTCTACAAATTAAATGATAATAATAAAAGTTTAATTATTACTACTTATTTTGAGGAAGCAAAATACTTATCGTGATTAAAATACTATATGCTAACTTAATAAATTTTTATTTGTATCTGAGGGCAATATTTGCTTTTTCAAAGATAAAGCAATAGGCAACAAATGAAAATATTTCCTTGGCTGAGAGATATATATAAACTACCACTTATTCAATAGAATCAATTTTACATGATTACAAAATTTTTGAATTGTCTTAATTCTCCGTTCTTTTGAATGTCTTGTTCTCCGTGCCATCAACAATCACCACTCCAAAATTAAAAACTATTAAAGCTTACTCTTATTAATTAGTAACCACTTTATTTTAAGAATCTAAGTCCAAACAGTATTTTCACCCCTTAACGATCGGTTAATTTTCAAAACGGTCGTAAAAGTGCCAATTTTGCCTAATACACGTATTTGATTAGTGCTGACATCTAGTTTAAAATAAACTAACTACCTTAAAAATATCCTGGTACTGCCATCTGGTGTGTAAAATGAGAAATAATATTATTTGCGGGCAAAAGAAATGAATTAGTTTTATTCTTATTGGCGCGATTCTACTGAATACTCCAGCCCGGAAATTTCACAGGAACGAGAAATAGAGGGCGAAATCTCACTTCGTCATTTTCACGGGAGCGAGAAAGAAGGGGTTTAAATACTCTGAGTATAATAGGTTAATTCGTTTTACTAAAAAGGATGGCTGTCACCGGAAAAGAAATTTAAAAAAGTGGTTGTTCAAGAATAATAGTAAACAGTGCGTATGCGTTGCTATGGCGATCGCTGAAGTTTGATAATTTTTTTAGAATTCTTTTTTTTCACTTTAATTTTTATTATGCATTGAGTTGGTGAGTTTGTTTTGAGGTATGGGACCAGACAGATACTATAAACTGCCTCGCGAGTTGTAAATAGATGAGAATTTCATCGTTCGAGCGAAGTTTTTGTTATTCTTGTTAATTAAGAATCAGAAAGTCTACAGTTCAGTGGTGACGAATGTTTTACGATATTGCTAAATATTTTAAATTTTTAAATATTTTTTTCCCAATGCCTACCCGATTTTCAATCGTCATTCAGGTATCAGTAAGGCAGATTTGTTGGTCACTCTGTCAGGGCACCATATTAGGTGGGACAGCGTTGCTCCGCATTAAGGACACGTAGTATAGAGAATGACGCCAGCTGGCAGAGCGGTAGCACTTTGCGCTGCCGTGCCACAAGTCCCTGGTTCGATCCTCGGGCCGGGCAGGATTGACTTAGCCTTTCATCCCTTCAGTGGGTCGATAAATGAGTACCAAGCATGTTTGGGAACTAAACACTGGGGGTTCCGCGTGCGGCTGACCACCTGACCGGAACATCTGCTTCTGCACCCCGGAGCCCAAGGTCAAGAAAACTGAGATGGGCACAGTAGGCCTTGGCCCTCTAGGGCTGTCGCGCCGCTGAGGTTTAGAGTAGTATAGAGAATGAAAGAACATCCGTGCGTCTTGCCTGGGATTCAAACCCAGGACCATTTTGATGTGAGCTCAGCTGGCCAGAGTCAGGTGAGCTGGCCAGAGTCAGGTCGGCAAATGTTTCAATATCATATAGAGAATAAAGTAAATCAGTTTTAACATCTAAATGTATTTGCTTTAAGCTACACACAGATTTTGGTTAATTGCAGTCAGTAAAAACAATACAGTAATACAAAACGTTATCTTCCGAACAAGTTTTAAAATACTGGAAAAAAAGTGTTTATGTTTGAAATTTGTTTTTAAAAAAATAACATCCTATTTCGTTTCTGGCAAAATATTCTCCTACGTTTTATATCAGATGAGAGACCCCGTTAAAAGTATTGAAAATCAACTCCATAAAAATAATGGGTAGAAGAAAGAAGAAGAAGAAAACGTAACATGCACAGAGAATATATTTACTTATTTGAGAAAGTTGACCGAACTATTCTATGGCGGATACTATCAATTTTTATTTATTCATTCCCTCGATCAGGCATTTGACTCAGCTGATATACGGACGAGTTTTTTGAAGCATGGGAAAAATATAACAGTTTTTCTTTTTAGTGATTCAAGGCATTATTATGTAAATAAAAAACAAGGAATAGAAGTAAAGAATTCCTTTTGTTGATTATAACGAGAGATTTTTAAAAAATATTATTTCTAGTTTCTATATTTTATTCTGGATTTGTATATTACTGGGGGCAAGAAAGCATACATATTACTGAGGAAACAGACATGTTCTTTTGAAGATTGTATTTAAATTATGCTATCATTTATTATCAAATTTCAAAATGATGTTCAAAATGAAGATAAAACAAAGGATAATTACAGACATATGAAAAAAAAGGGGGGGAAGGAAAAATAGTAATAAAAAAAAGTAACAAACAACTGGAAAAAAAGGGATAAAATTTTTTTAAAAAATGCGAAAAATAAAAGATATAATCTTTTCATCAGCCCACACAATTAAAAAAGAGTGCTTTCTGATATTGTATCAATATAACCAAAGCAAAATATATCAATACAATAGTGTGAGGAACACTCAAAAACATTTTTACAAAAATTACAACAAATAAAATAGATCACAATAAGTAAAAATAACACGTAAAAACAGAAAATAAAATAAAATTAAAAGAAAAAACAGAATAAAACATAAAACATAGTCAATAAAGCGAGTAGCGAATTCAAATGTACTTACATGAACGGGAAATTTTTCAAGAATGACTTAAAATATTTTCGTAACAAGATTGCCAGATTGCAAAATATGAAAACAAAAGCGCAAATTGAGCGTAACTAGAGGAGTTTTGTTTTAAAGTGCCGTTCTTACTGCATTACTGAAGTGTGTTTGATTTGTTAGTTACCAAGGATTGGCCTTCTCTCTCTCTCTGTATATATATATATATATATATAAGTATATATATATATATATATATATATATATATATATATATATATATATATATATATATATATATATATATATATATATATATATATATATATATATATATATATATATATATATATATATATATATATATATATATATATATATATATATATATATATATAAGAATAAAACAAAGAAAAATAATAGACATATGAAAAAAAGGGGGTGGGAAATAATAAGTAAAAAAATAACAAACAACATTTTATTTAAAAAAAAAAAAAAAAAAAAAATTTATATATATATATATATATATATATATATATATATATATATATATATATATATATATATATATATATATATATATATATATAAGAATAAAACAAAGAAAAATAATAGACATATGAAAAAAAGGGGGTGGGAAATAATAAGTAAAAAAATAACAAACAACATTTTATTTAAAAAAAAAAAAAAAAAAAAATTTATATATATATATATATATATATATATATATATATATATATATATATATATATATATATATATATATATATATATATATATATATATATAACACAGGAGCCTCAAATAGAAAGAAAGAAAAAGGAGAAAAACGAAGAAAAAATTAAGAGAATTAATAAGTTTATTTACTGCGCTTAAGCTGCAAGTATATAAAACTCATAAATTAGGATAAAAATATCGAGAAATCATGGAAAACAGATTAAAAGAGAAGAAGAAAAAATATTAAAATAATATTAAAAAAAAAATATGTACTAAAATGCCGAAAAACAAAAAATGAAAAGATATAATCTCTTAATCAGCTCACACGATTATATCCACTAAAAGTGTGCTTTCTAAGATTGCAAGAAATACAATCAATAAAGTAGTATGAGGAACACTCAAAAAATTGAAACAAAATAGAAAACAATAAGTAAAATATATGTTACGAAGAAAATGGAAAAAAAAAGGTAAAGAAAAAACAGAACAAAACTCAAAACGAAATCTATAAATAGATTAATGAATTCAAGTGAATTTATGACTATTTATTATTATTAATTTTTTATAGTTTGTTTTAGTTATTTTAATAATTTTTTCATCTCTCTTCGATAATCTTTAATCTTGTTTTTACGAGAAAGCGTATGAAACATAAAAATAATTAACTGATAAGATGGCTTTAAGATGGCTTTTTTTTATGTTTAAAAGGGTAACAAAGTACCTATAATAATTTTTTTTTCTTAATAAACAAAGTTTATTTTTAATAATTTTGGCTGAAACTACTAATAAATAATTTAAATCAGTATACATAGGCTTTATCAATTTTTTTATGTATTAAAGTGTCTTCATAATTAAAACAATTCTTGCATACAATTTATCGCTGCAAAGATTTTTTTACGAGAAAGCGTATGAAACAAAAAAATAATTAACTGATAAGATGCTTTTTTTATATTTAAAAGGGTCACAAAATACCTGTTACAATATTTTTTCCTTAATAAACAAAGTTTCTTTATAATAATTTTGGCTGAAACTACTAATAAATAATTTAAATAAGTATACATAAGCTTTACCAACTTTTTTATGTATTAAAGTGTGATCATAGTTAAAACAATTCTTGCATACAATTTAGCACTGCAAAGATTTTTTTACGAGAAAGCGTATGAAACAAAAAAATAATTAACTGATAAGATGCTTTTTTTATATTTAAAAGGGTCACAAAATACCTGTTACAATATTTTTTCCTTAATAAACAAAGTTTCTTTATAATAATTTTGGCTGAAACTACTAATAAATAATTTAAATAAGTATACATAAGCTTTACCAACTTTTTTATGTATTAAAGTGTGATCATAGTTAAAACAATTCTTGCATACAATTTAGCACTGCAAAGATTTTTTTACGAGAAAGCGTATGAAACAAAAAAATAATTAACTGATAAGATGCTTTTTTTATATTTAAAAGGGTCACAAAATACCTGTTACAATATTTTTTCCTTAATAAACAAAGTTTCTTTATAATAATTTTGGCTGAAACTACTAATAAATAATTTAAATAAGTATACATAAGCTTTACCAACTTTTTTATGTATTAAAGTGTGATCATAGTTAAAACAATTCTTGCATACAATTTAGCACTGCAAAGATGTTTTTACGAGAAAGCGTATGAAACAAAAAAATAATTAACTGATAAGATGCTTTTTTTATATTTAAAAGGGTCACAAAATACCTGTTACAATATTTTTTCCTTAATAAACAAAGTTTCTTTATAATAATTTTGGCTGAAACTACTAATAAATAATTTAAATAAGTATACATAAGCTTTACCAACTTTTTTATGTATTAAAGTGTGATCATAGTTAAAACAATTCTTGCATACAATTTAGCACTGCAAAGATGTTTTTACGAGAAAGCGTATGAAACATAAAAATAATTAACTGATAAGATGGTTTTACTATGTTTTATTATATTTAAAAGGGTAACAAAATACCTATAATAATATTTTTTCCTTGAAAAACAAAGTTTATTTATAATAATTTTGGCTGAAACTACTAATAAATAATTTAAATAAGTATACATATGCTTTATCAATATTTTTATGTATTAAAGTGTTTTCATAGTTAAAGCAATTCTTGCTTACAATGTAGTACTGCAAAGAATTCTTATGAAAAACTGTATGAAACGTAAAAATAATTAACTGATAGGATGGTTCTGCATTAAAAAAAATCTAAAAACTTTTTTGAATTTTTAATGGTTTAATAGATTTTCATATATAGTAAGACTAAAGGAAAGAGCAGATTTTTATATATTTATTAAATAATGTAAAATTCAATTTTACGTCTAAAGAAAGTATTAAAAAATCCAAAGGCATCCATTTAATCAATGAGAATGAATTATTGATTCAATATTTCCTTTTAAAATAAATTATCTAGCGCTGTTATTGTATTTTATTGAGAAATTCTCAACTGATATTTTAAACAAAGAAGCTATCGAAACATTTTCCTTTCAGATAAAATCAAACTTCTTATTTCCATCCAATCTATTAAGATTAAAGTATCAGAATAAAATGTATTTATTATTCATTTAATTGAGTACTCAGGCTTTTGAAAGAGCTTTTTTGATTGATTGAGCTTCTTGGTATGATTCAGCTTTGTGGATGAAAGGTTAAAGATTTAATTTCAATAAATCAATATACTTTTTTTAAAAAATAAGTAACATATTAGTTGTAATTTTTAGTGTAAAAAAACATCATGCTGAATAAAACACGCTATTAGGAAAACGCCTACATATTCATCACTTTCCTAACTATTCTTAATATTGTTAATAAGCATTTCGCTGTAAAGTTTTTAACTTTCAAGTCTAGTAGAACAATTTTTCGAAAGTTTATTTTTATTTGACATCGTTACTAGGTTCGTTTAACTAGTTATAATAAAATCTAAAATTATGAATTCTGAAAATACGTTCTGATTTTTTACCAGTACCATTATGTAAGTTTATATGATAGCAATATGGATAAATGATAAAGAATCTATAGTTCAAGAGAATTCTTTGTTCTATGAATAATGATTTTCAAATTTATTTGCAGCATAGAGTTTTAAATTTAGAAACTTCTTGTAAAGTTTAAGATGTTGCTCGTTGCTTATATAATATCAGACTTGATGATGTATGTTAAGTATATCTAATTATCAAAATAATAATTATCAAAGTGATATCAATCTAAGATAAATCAGATCTAATTATCAGAGCAATCAGATCCAACTGTCGGAGATATCAGATTTAATTAAAAGAGCAATCAGCTATAATTATCAAAGCAATCAGATCTAATTAAAGCATATTTTAAATGTTAAATATTTCTTTTTCAGAATGGTGTTCCATAAATGCACAATACTGTGAAATATTTCTTTAACTATCTTTTGAAACTTCATCTGCAGTTAAGCCTGCTGAACGATCATCTGAAATCTTATGTTTGTACTTTAGTCTGCAGAGTCATTTGTCAAATCTGCATTTATTGTTCAATGTTCTGCATCATTTCCTAAAACTTCGACATTGCCTTTAGTTTGTCAAACTATCATTGAAATTTCATCTATATTTCAGTATAACGGCAAATAAGAAACAAGCATTAACAAAACTTAGATCCAACGTTAATTTCGCTCCATACAAAGACAAAGATAAAACATGACTAAGCAGCAGTTATAAAATACATTTTTAAAGATAATAACATGTGTCAACTATCAGACTTATATTAATATTCATAATAATGTGTGATAAGTAGATACTTACTGTCATTATCACTATCTTTTTATACATTTATTTCTTGGTATTGTAGGTAAGCAAGGCCTTTGTTTATTTATAATGGGGCCTTGGAAAACGTTGCGTCTTAAATGGTATCGACATGTGTTAAAGGCTTCATTCTACTCAAATAAGCATGATTCAAAACAATTAATTCTTATTTCCTTAGAAGTTGCATGGTACCAGATTTGAATAATTTTTCAATCAAACATAGTAGATATTATTTACGAAACAAAATATGAATAACTACAAAGCAAATTTGCGAATATTTAGAATTTTAATTTTAGACTTTAGCTCTGCAACTGGTGAGGAAACTGTAATTAAAGTACTATTAAGGAGGGTAATTTTGCTGTGCTCCTTTGCTTCTGTTATGGATTACTTGGCATTGATTTTTATATCAGTTGCAGACGAGAGAGTAGAATGGAAGTCAACATTAATCAGCATATTAGCTTTTGTTCTGTCCGTACCATCCTACATAATTATAAAGCAACGGAAAAAGGAAATTTATTGCTTACTAAAATTCCTTCCTAGAAATAGCATTCCTGATAACAAATCCAATTACATTACTTTTGCTCTGGGTGTTTATACTTTGATTTGCCCATTATCCCACGTGGATTACAGAAAAGAACAATTAGACGTTTTATCCTTTTTTACCTACGGTTATTCTATCAATCCTGTCGGTACGTGTTTTGTAGTGTATGTCAAACTGTTTTTCTTAAATATCGTTTTTCCTACTTCGATAACATTAACTTCAGTTTTGTTTTGCCGTATATGTTGCGCCATCTCAAATCACATCAAGCTGTTGAGTATTAAAATAAGTCGAAAGGAAATGAAAGTAAGCACAAAATCTATGCAAATTGAAATATTAAAGCAGAAATCTAAAATAATCAGCCTTTTAAAGCAAATTGATGATATATTTTCTAAACCGATTTTTCTATTTTGTGCTTCAAGCTTCTGGGTATGCTTCATTTTTGTGGGTGCAATGTCGGGTTTCACGAAGATAACTTTCTCTTTAATAATTGCATTTAAATTATTCTTGGTGTTAGTATCGTTTTCTGTTTTGTCTGCTATTATTTGGGTAGGGAGTCAAGTCAAAATTGAAGTGGATCGCTTGATTTTCACCGTATGGAATGAGCTAGAAGAGAACGCGTTACGCGGACTTACCCTTGAAAACGACAATTTATTAAAGGATTTTATTGAAAAGCCTAAATTGGAACTTTCAGCTTGCAAAATCATCTTTTTCCACAGAAGTACGATACTAGTAGTTGCAGGAACTATTCTGACGTATAGTTTGCTAATCATGTCTACTGCTTAAACTTAACAAAATAACGGAGCACATTGGTTTCAGAATTTTAAATAATAGTAGACTAGATGCGTTCACAAATTACATTCAAGTGATTAAGCAACTTAAGTTTTTAACAAACAACTATCGTCAAAGATTTTGCTTTGTATGCACTGTTGTTGTGGACTATCTATGAACTACTTTGTAATTGTAAACTATAATTTGTATTTTGTAAACTATATTTCGCTATCACAAGAACTGACTTAACGTATGGTTTGCTAATCTGCGACTGAAACTTAATAAAGTAGCAAATTATGTTGGTTTCTGTCTTTTCAATTGTAATAACGAATTTAAATTAAGCTAGCTATGTCTACAACTGAAACTCAAGTGATGGAGCAAGAATGCAGCATGTTTCTCACAAGTAGCTATCTTCGCAGATTTTGCCTTGTATATAGTACTGTTATGAACGGTATTTTGCATGAACTATTTTATAATTGAACTAGCTGTCAATTATATACTAGTAGTCAATTATAATTGAACTAGCATAATTGATAGTTGCAGTCATACGAACTATCTTATCGTAAAGTTTGTTAGTCTTATCTACGACTTAAACTTAACGAAGCAACAAAACACATAAATCGAATAATTTTTTTTTCTTTCACAGATTATAGCACATCTGAAAATGTCACTTACCTGGTTTAATTGCTCATGTTTTGTAAGAAGTAATTTGTTTCATTGTGTGCTGTTTAAATCCAAAACTATAACCAACCCGATAAATCAACAACAGATGTTTCTTCCGAACGAAAATTAATTTGATTTGCTTTTGTATTAAGGGGGGACCCCACCCTGAATATTTCAAAAGTTCGAAAAACAATTTATTGCATTTTTCGAATCTTTGTAACCTTCTTAATGTCTGTCTAAAACGATTTCTCGGTACCTAACTTCGTTTGGGAGTTATACCGGAAAATAGAGAGTCGTCGCTAAGGAGGTAGAAAGGCCCGTTCTGCCGGATTAGGAGAGGTGTTTTTGTGTCATCCATTCTGTTGACTGTATATAGAAACTTATTGTATGCGTTTCATTTTTCGACCATTATATATATGAAATTAAACGTTTTCCCCTACCATAAGTCAAAACTTTAAACGCGTTTTTCTCAAAACCCTGTTTCTTGACATGGCCTAACGTTTTTCTCATGATCTACACAACGAAATAAGCTGTTCTTTATTTTAAATTACGTAAAAATATATTCTTTAGAAAGTAGCATAGGATTTTTTTGTTGATATTTTTATATTTCGATTTTATATTAGTATTTTAATGAATATATTTTTAATGAAAAACTTTTTTTTTTTTAAGTTGCCGCCATTTTGGTAATTTTGCGAATATCAAAAAACCGCTATACTACTTTTTAGATAATGTCTTTAGGTTTCAGAAAATCTAAACAAAATTGTTTTCCTATGTTTCAGGACTTCTAAATCCATGAGGCCAGTGAGGTGCTACTTTTTAATGACCAGCCAAGCACAGAGCTGCCACCAACTTATTTTTCATTATTTTGTAAGAAAAACAAATTCAAAATAGACTTAAATTGTAGCTAAATACCACAAAAAAAAAAACAAGGAGTCTCTGCATTGTCTCGATTATTTAAAAAAAATTCAAGAAAGACGTTAATATTTTGCCATCTCAGGGAGGGGTCCCCCCTTTACTCTTCTTATATAGCTTCTAATTATGTCTGGGAGTATAACTTAATTGGCACAGCAACAAAGTCGATTTTATAACAAGCATATTTTTTATTAAGATTAGTCATTATGCTTGTTATGTTCCATACACTTATTGCTATGTTATATGCAACATTATGCTTTTTTATAATATCATGTTTCATTAAGCTTGTTTTTTTATGTTGCATTGTTGTTTGTTATATTTTACAATGTATGTTATTTGTTTATATGACTGTTTCATTATGTTTGGTGTTATATGTTATACGCTTGTAGCATATAATATTTAACGTGTATTCGTGGCATATTATAGATATGTTTGTTCTAAAGCATTTCATTTTCTATTGTGGGAAATATTTTGGCTTGCTCTGTAAATTACTATAATGACTATTAAAAATCAAATAATTAGTTATGGGATAAACAAAGTCTATGAATTTGTTATCGTATGCGAAATTAGACTGACCAAATTTTCGATTCCTGCAGTTGCAAGCAGTTAGTCAAATGTTACAGCGAATAGTGCGTTTTTATAACTGTCTATAAGCAATGACACCATAATCAATATATGTTAACTTATGTTGTAAGCTCTGTTAATTCATAATTTTTAATTTATATTATTGTTTTCTGTACTTATTCAGACTTAAGGTTACAATAAAAAAAGATTTGTAAGCCCTCACCAATTATAAAGGCAGATAGCACAGATTAGAGAAGAACATCAGCAAAGATGCATCTGAGGTTACTGCGGATTTCGAACTCGCTACAAAGTGGGCAGATTGGTGGAACCATTCAGGCAGAGAGCCTCGAAGTTTAGTTTTTAAGTAATGACTCAACAATAAATGTTCAGTCAAATTTTTTTATATTTTGTTTGTTTCATGTACTTATAAGGGCTTATGCATTTATTAAAATACTGGCTTATAAGACTTTATCAATTTGGCATAATTTAGAAAAGAACATCACAGAGATACGTCTAGGGTAACTGAGGGGATTCAAACGCAATACAAAGCATTTGGTGGATTGACGTAAGCCTTCAAATGAAATATTGGGGAAATGTGGTATTTGGTTTCAACTTTCGTTTTTCTTTCTAATAACAACTTTTTAATGAAAGGATCAATTTGAAGTAGTTTTGATTGCAAGCTTTGTTGAGAGACGAAAATATTTGAAAAATCATTATTGGAATACTTTTAAAAAGCAGTTTTAAAAGTATGTTTTACTTAAAATCTATGATCTTTTATCAGATGTTCGATATTCTTACTGTTTTACATAGAGAAAGTTTTGTTTCTTCAATATTTATTCTAATAACTTTTTCAAAGCAAGGGATGCTCCTAAATTTAAAGATTTCTATTAAAAAAAATGTCTTATGAACTATGGAATAAATACTAAGTGTTTCTTAAGTGTGTTTTTAGTTTAATTGTGGTATAACGCATTTGTGCTTAGCGTCCTATTAAAAGATTTCTTTTTAAAAAGCAAAACGTCAAAACGTGTAGCGTATACTTTAGTTTTGTTTCTAAAAATTAAATGATAATAAACATTTCATAATTACCATTTATTTTGTCGAGGCGAAATATTTATCATAATTATAATACATAAATCAAGAGCTTTTTTTTATTTGTGTCTGAATGCAAAATTAGTCTTTTCAAGGATAACCTGTACGCAACAAGTGAAAATATCACCTTGGCTGAAAGATATATATAAACTACCTCTTATTCTGTAGAATCGATTTTACATTATTACAAAACTTCTGAATGGTCTTAATTTTTTTTGTCACTCCGTTGTCGCCCCTAAGGCGCCATCAACAGTCACCATTCCAAAATTAAAAACTATTATAGCTTACTCTCACTAATTAGTAACCACATCATTTTAAGAATCTGAATCCAAACAGTATCTTAAAATACTCTGAGGGTAATAGTTTAACCTGTTAGTGTCAAGCGTCTAATTTATAGGACAGTTTCCTTTTTCAAAAACATATATTGTGGTAGGACAATTGTTTCAATTTGTCTTTAATCTAGGAGAATTAAAAGTTCCCCTTCAGTGATTTAAAGTTTCTATCACTAGATGTATAACTATAAGGTGCAGGGACATTTCCAACTGAAATGGTAGTAAATAGTTGATATTGGAAATCTGAATGTAGTTGAATAACATATCATGTATTTGAATGACATATTATACCACTTTTTGCATAAAACCACTTTTTGCACCACTTCAATATAAAAAGTCGGGATAAAACGGATTAATTGGTTAGCTAAAACAGGCTAGCGAGTCACCGGAAAGAATTTAAAAGGTGGTGACGAATGTTTTATGCTGGTGATAAAAATTTTGAATTTTTTAATATTTTTTTTCCAATGCCCACCTGTTTAATAATCGTTATTCAGGCATCAGAGCAGATTTGTTGGCAAATCTTTCAGATGCACTATATTATCTGGGGCAACGTTGCTCCCACACTAAAGACAGGGTACAGGGAATAAAAAAACATCCATACCTTATTCGAGATCCAAATCCGGTCTTGTTTTATCTTGGTTTTAGATACGGGCTTTTAGATTTGTTATGAAAAATATCGATGTATTTCACTTATGAAATCTTCAAAGCTCAGAAATACATATTTCATACAGTTCAAAATGATGAATAAAACAAAGAAAAATTAAAGACATATGAAAAAGGGGGAAATAATAAGTAAAGAAATAACAAACAACAGTTTAAAAAAAGAAAAAAAAGGAGAAAATTTTATTTAAGAAACCGGAAAAAAAAGATATAATCTTTTCATCAGCCCACACGATTATATCCGTAAAATAGAGTATATATATATATATTAAATACAGAAATAAATACAAGAAAACACGAAGAAAGTTAGGAAAAATAATAAGTTTCATTTATTGCGCTTAAGCTGCAAGTAAACAGAACTCAATAGATAAGTTCAAAATGAAGAATAAAACAAAGAAAAATTATAGACATATGAAAAAAAGGGGGGGGGGAATAATAAGCAAAAAAATAACAAACAACAGTTTATATATATATATATATATATATATATATATATATATATATATATATATATATATATATATATATATATATATATATATATATATATATATATATATATATATATATATATATATATATATATATATGAAGGAATGAAATTTTTTTTAAAAAACCGGAAAAAAATATATAATCTTTTCTTCAGCCCACACGATTATATCCGCAAAACAGAGTGCTTTCTGATATTGTATCAATAAAGCCAAAGCAAAATATATTAATACAATATATAAAATAATAATTGTATTAATATATTTTGCTTTGGTTTTATTGATACAATATCAGAAAGCACTCTGTTTTGCGGATATAATCGTGTGGGCTGAAGAAAAGATTATATCTTTTTTTTTCGGTTTTTTTTCCGTTTTTTTAAATAAAATTTCATTCCATTTTTTATATATATATATATATATATATATATATATATATATATATATATATATATATATATATATATATATATATATATATATATATATATATATAGCACAATAAAAACAAAATCGAACTAAAAATGGAAACAAAAAGAAAACGAAAGTAAGTTAACAGTGGATAATATCAAGCACTAAAGCTGCTTTAAATATGATCACTATAACATAGCACGATAAAACAAAGAGAAAAACGAAGAAAATTAATAAGTTTTATTAAGTTTTATTATCCTTTTTGTTTCCGTTTTTAAAACGGTTTTGGTTTTTGTTGTGCTATGTTATAGTGATTGTATTTAAAGCAGCTTTAGTGCTTGATATTATCTACTGTTTACTTACTTTCGTTTTCTTTTTGTTTCCGTTTTCAGTTCGATTTTCTAATTTCGTGTGTTTAGGGCATTGCTCTTTGACCTTAATTTTTGGATTTCAGCAGTAATAATAGTTTGGCGTCTGCTAAAAATCAATTTAAAACGAGCAAATCCTGTATCTTTTTTGTTTTTGTTTTTGACGTAATTATTAATTTTCTAAAGTTATTTTCATTATCAAACTTATTAATTACAAACTTTAAATCACCCTGCATAATATTATTACCTTGCGCACATCCATTTTCGGGACCATCCAAGGTAATTAACAAATTAGACGCGCTTCAGTATTGTAGTACGAACGTGCCAGAAGATATAACTTTATATATGCTTCTGTTTTCATATTTTGTAGTCTGGCAATCTTATTACGAAAATATTTTAAATCACTCTTGAAAGATTCCAGAACGAATAAGTTCATTCTAATTCGCTCTTCACTATTTAGATTTCCTTCCGTGTACTGTTCTCTGATCTCTTTGCATTTTATTTTCTGTTTTTTGCTTGATATATTTGTTTGTTTCTTCATATATAATTTTTACTCAATGTGTTCTAATTTCGTTTCAATTTTTTTGAGTGCTCCTCACACTATTGTATTGATATATTTTGCTTTGGCTATATTATTACAATATTAGAAAGCACTCCTTTTTGCGGATATAATCGTGTGGGCTGAAGAAGCGATTATATCTTTTCCTTGTTTTGTTTTCCGCATTTTGAATATTTTTTTTTAGATATCAAAAATTATACTTATTTAAATACTTCTGAAAAATATTTTTAATAATTTTCTTTTCTTGTCATTTTTTAAAAATAATTTTCCATTTTTTCTCAATATTTTAGCTTATTTTATGAGTTCAAAATAGTTGTAACTTATGCGCAGTTAATAAATCTTATTAATTTGCTGCATATATATATATATATATATATATATATATATATATATATATATATATATATATATATATATATATATATATATATATATATATATATATATATATATATATGTATATATATATATATATATATATATATATATATATATATATATATATATGTATATATATATATATATATATATATATATATATATTAACAATTAGCTACTAACAATTTTAAAAAAATTATACAAGTTATAAAATAAGTAAAAATTTTCAAAATAAATATAAATATATAAAAAAAGTAAAATTATATAAATAAGTATATAAAGTAAGTATGAATATAAAAAGGAAGTAAATTCTCATGTTCAATTTTTTTATGTTTTAAAAGTTTTTCCATGGTTAAAACAATTCTTGCTAACAATGCAGTACTGCGAAGAATTTTTATGAGAAACCATATGAAACGTAAAATTAATTAACTGATAGGATAGTTCCGCATTTAAAAAAAGTGCCGAAGATCTTTTCGAATTTTTAATGGTTTAGTAGATTTAAATATACTTAATATCTAATGCAATTGTTATAATTACAATACAAATTTATATCTAAAGAAGGTATTAAAAATTCAAACGGTATCCAATTAATCAATGAAATTGAATTATTTATTCAATATTTCCTTTCAAAAATAAATTAGCTAGTGCTGTTGTTGTATTATATTTAGCAATTCTCGAGTGATATTTTAAACAAAGGAGATATCGAAACATTTTCCTTTCACACAAAAATCAAATTTCTTATATCCATCCAATCTATTGATATTAAAGTATATAAGATTATTATTATTTATTTTTATTTATATTGGAACAAAAGATATTTATTATTCATTTAATTGATTGCTTAAGATTCTGATAGAGCTTTATTGATTGATTAAGCTCCTGGGTATACTTCAGCTTTATGGATGAAAGGTTAAAGATTCAATTTCAATAAATCGATGTACTTTTTTTTAAAAAAAATAATTAACAAATTAGTTGTAATTTTTACTGTAAAAAAACATCATTCTCAATAAAACACGTCATTAGGAAAACGGCACATGTTCATCATTTTTCTAACTATTTATGAGATTTTTAATAAGCATTGCGCAGTAAAGCTTTTAGCTGTCAAGTCCAGCAGAATAATTTCTCGAAAGTTTATTTTTATTAGAATGAAATTAAGTTCGTTTAATTAGTTATAATAAAATCCAAAATTATCAATTCTGAAAATACGTTCTGATTTTCTAACATCAACATTATGCAAGTTTATATGATAGCAATATTGATAAATAATAGAGATTCTATAGTTTAAGACGATTCTTTATTTTATGAATAATGATTTTAAATTTATTTGCAGCATAGCTTTTGAATTTAGAAATTTCATGTAAATTTTAAGATGTTGCTTATATAATATCAAAGATGATGATATATGTTATGCATTTCCAATAATCAAAACAACAATTATCAAAGCGATATCAATTTTAGATCAATCAGATCTAATTATCAAAGAAATCAGATCTAATAATTAAAGCTGATGTGAAATAGTTCTTTTTCAGAAAGGTGTTCCATAAATGCACAATACTGTGATAATGTTTCTTTATCTATTTTTTTAAACTTAATCTGCAGTTAAGCCTGCTGAACGATCATCTGAAGTTTTATATTCGTACTTTAGTCTGCAGAGTCGTTTGTCAAATCTGTATTTATTGTTCAATGTTCTGCATCATTTCCTAAACTTTTGACATTGTCTTTAGTTTGTCAAACTATCATTGAAATTTTACCTATATTTCACTATAGCGGTCAATATGAAACTAGCATTAATAAAACTTAGATCCAACGTTAATTTCGTTCCATTCAAAGACAAATATAAAACATCACTAAGTACCAGTGATGAAATACATTTTTAAAGATATGTGTCAACTATTCTACTTATATTAATATTAATAATAATGTATGTTAACTAGCTACTTACTATTAATATCTTTTTACATATTTATTTCTTGGTATTATAGGTAAGCAAGGCCTTTGTTTATTTATAGTTGAACCTTGAAAAACGTTGCTTCTTAAAGGATATCGACGTGTGTTAACAGTCTCATTCGAATCAAATAAGCATGATTCAGAACAATTAATTCTTATTTTATTAGAAGTTACATGCTGCCAGATTTGAATAATTTATTGATCAAACAAAGTTATTGTAATTTACGAAACAAAACATGAATTACTACGAAGCAAATTTGCGATTATTTAGAATTTTAATTTTAGACTTTGGCTCTATAACTGGCGAAGAAACTGTAATTAAAGTACTATTAAGGAGGGTAATTTTACTGTGCTCATTTGTTTCTTTTATGGATTACTTGGTATTGTTTTTAATATCAGTTGCAGGCGATAGAGAAGAATGGAGGCCACCATTATACAGCGTATTAGCTTTTGTCCTGTCCATTCCATCCTACATAATTATGAGGCTACGTAAAAAGGAAATTTATTGCTTACTAAAATTACTTCCTAGAAATAGCATTCCTGATAACAAATCTAATTACATTATATTCGCTTTGAGTGTTTATACTTTGATTTACCCATTATCCCGTGTGGATTACAGAAAGGAAAGGTTAGACATTTTATCCTTTTTTACCTACGGTTATTCTATCAATCCTGTCTGTACGTGTTTTGTAGTGTATGTCAAACTGTTTTTCTTAAATATTGTTTTTCCTACTTCGATAACATTAATTTCAATTTTGTTTTGCCGTATATGTTGCGCCATCTCAAATCACATCAAGCTGTTGAGTATTAAAATAAGTCAAAAGAAGATGAAAGTAAGCACAAAATCTATGCAAATCGAAATATTAAAGCAGAAATCTAAAATAATCAAACTTTTAAAGCAAATCGATGATATATTTTCTGAACCAGTTTTTCTATTGTGCGCTTCAAGCTTCTGGGTATGCTTCAGTTTTGTGGGTTCAATGCCGACTTTTACTTTCACAAAGATAACTTTCTCTTTGAAAATTGTATTTAACGTATTCTTGGTGTTAATATCGTTTTCTATTTTGTGTGCTATTATTTGGGTAGGGAGTCAAGTCAAAATTGAAATGGATCATTTTATTTTCACAGTGTGGAATGAACTAGAAGAGAACGCGTTACGCGGACTAACCGTTGAAAACGAAACTTTAATGAAAGATTTCCTTGAAAGGCCTAAGTTGGAGCTTTCAGCTTGCAAAATCATCTTTTTCCACAGAAGTACGATACTAGCAGTTACAGGAACTATTCTGACGTATAGTTTGCTAATTATGTCTACTTTTTAAACGGTTAAAGCAACAGAACACATTCGTTTCAGAATTTTAAGTAATAGTAGGCTAGATATGTTCAAAACTGAAATGAAAGTTATTTAGCAACTATGTAGTTAGTTTATCACAACTAGCTACCGTCGAATATTTTGCTTTGTATGCACTACTGTTATGAACTATATTTTGCTTGAAGGTCATATGTTTATTTTTTATTTTTTAATCATGTTATTTTTAAAGGATCTGAGAAGTTTATTTGTATGCATACTGACCTATACTTTCTTCACAAACTGCCGAAGAGACTGTGTTGGGGTCAGGAAACAGGCCTTGCGTCAGAAAGGTTCTGGGTTCGAATCCCCTATAGCTCTCGATACTGAGGGAGCAGCGTTTTCCCACCAAATGATAATGACCACCCCTGAAAGAGAGGACAACAACTCGACCCTAATACGCCTGAATTAATGAAATGTAAATCCAAATGGGCATTAGAGGACAAAAAACATTCTATATAAAATTGTATATTCTGCCAAAAATTAAACTATACGTAAGATATAAATTCGAAAAAATCCGTAGATTTCCTAACAAAACTAATATCAGATACGCGAATCAGTTAAAATGATGTACTTGTATAAATGTAACAAAAATTTTTTTCTCCGGTGTTATTAGCCCTACTTTCTAATAAATGTATCTTAAAATAGTTCGAATACCATTTTTTTCTTCTCACACAGATTATAGCACATCTGGAAATGTCACTTACCTGGCTCAACCACTCAGCTTTTGTAGGAAGTAATTTGTCTTATTTTGTGCTGTTTAAGTCCAAAACTATAACAAATCAGATAAATCAACAATTCCTATTTTGCAATACAACCATGTTCATTTGATTTGATTTTGTACTAAATCTTCTGTTTTATAGTTTGTAATTATGTCCGGGAGTAAATTAATAAATATAGCACCAAAGTAGATTTTATAAAAAGCATAATTTTTATTATGATTAGTAATTATGCTTGTTATGCAATTTCAGTAAGTGTAATTGGGCTTATTATGTTTCATATGCTCATCGTTATGTTATTTGTTATATTTTCCTATTATTTGTATTATTATGTTTTATTAAGCTTGCTTGTTATGTTGCATTATTGCTTGGTATATCTTATAATGTATATTACTTGTTTATAAGCTTGTTTCATCACGTTAGTTGGTTCATATACTACATTGATTGGTTGATTGATACATTATATGCTTGTAGCATACAATATATGGCATATTATCGCTATGTATGTTATAAAACATTTTCCTATTATATTGTATAAAATAATTCGCCTTATACTGCACATTACTATAATGACTATTAAAACTCAAATAATAACTGCAAACAGTTACAGGATAAACAATGTCAAAGAATTTACTCTCGTATGAATTAGCAGACCGACCAATTATCCGATTTCAGTTATAAGCAGTCAATCAATTGTTACTACGAGAGATGCGTTTATATAACGGTCTATAAGTAACGATATATATAATTATATATATATATATATATATATATATATATATATATATATATATATATATATATATATATATATATATATATATATATATATATATATATATATATATATATATATATATATATATATATATATATATATATATATATATATATATATATATATATATATATATATATATATATATATATATATATATATATATATATATATATATATATATATATATATATATATATATATATATATATATATATATATAAAAAAAATTAGATTGCTAACTCTGTTAACTCATAATTTTTTTTTAACTTTTTTAATTGCTCCATTTACACACTCAGCCTTAAGCGTTCAACAAAAAAACGGCTTATATGCCGTTATCAATTTTACATACAGATACCATAGATTGGAAAAGAACATCACAAAGAGATACATTTAGGGTTATTGCGGGGTTAAAACTCGCTTCTAAGTTTACAAATTCGCGAATAAAGTCAGACAGAAAATCTCGAAGCTTCATTAATTTTGTTTTTAAGGAATAATTCAAGAATATATGTTTACTCATATTTTCTTTATTTCATTTTCTTGTTTCATGTCCTTATTTGGGCTTATCATTTATTAAAATAACGACTTATAAGCCGGTAACAATTTGATAGAAATATAGCATAGCTCAGAGAAGAACGTCACAAAGATTCATCTAGGGTTACTGCAGAATTCAAACTCGCCACAAAGAATTTGGCGAGATCGTTTGGGCATAGAATCTCCAAATACAAAACTAGGGGACATCAACTTTCGTTATTTTCCTTTCGACTAACAATTTCTTAATTTGAAGTAGTTTTGATTGCGAGCTTTGTTGAAAGAAGAAAATATTTGAAAAATGATTATTGGAATATTTTTAAAAAGCATTTTTTTAAGTGCACTTTTATTTAAAATCGATAGCCTCATATCAGATGTTCGATATTCTTACTGTTTTACTTAAGAACAATTTCAATATTTATTCTTCAATATTTATTCTACAATTTATTATACAATTTTTTAATATTTATTCTTCTTTAAACAAGGGATTCTTCTAAATTTAGAGATTTTAATTAAAAGAAGTGTTTTATGGACTATGGAATAAATACTAAGTGTTTCATAAATGTGTTTTTAGTTTAATTGTAGTATAACCCATTTGTGCTTACCGTCCTATTAAAAGATTCCTTTTTAAAAAGCAAAGTGTAAAACGTAGAGCGTATACTTTTTTTTTGTTTCTGCAAATTGAATGACGATAATAAATGTTTTATATTTACCACTTATTTTGCTGAAGCAATATTTTTATATTAATTATATTACATTACTAAGAGTCTTTTTTTATTTGTATCTGAAGACAAGATATTCCTCTTTAAAGATAAAGCGGTAGACAACAAAAGAAAATATCACGGGCACGAGAAATAGGAGATGAAAACTGACACCTGGATTTTGACGAGAGCGAGAGGGAAGGAGTTAACTAATTTGTTCAATAGAATCTAGCAAATTAGTCACATTAGTTAAAGCCTTCCATGCTAATTAATGGTTATTAGGTGACACAGATGAGCATTCAATCCGAAATGTTACGTAATGTTGTAATTCAACTTCGAAACATTAAGTTTTCAAACTCACTTTGCATATTTGGGAAATTAATGCTTGTGAATAAATATTTCATAGAAACTGAACTAAATGTTTAATTAGTAGGGAAAAATACATAAAATTTGCCACCTAATCTGATGAAGATGTGGTTTCATCCTATAACTTTCTGTTCGTGATGATGCGTGTTACGTGAAGAGAAAAAATATCGAAGCTGCTCCAATTTTATTTATATATTTATTTTTTTCGCCAGGCACTAAATTTTTGTTCTTTGTTCTTCTTTGGAAGATGCTAGAAGGGTTGTTCACTTACCGTTACCCAGTGGCACCTGTGAACCTAAGTCACGGAGGCGAGGGCCACATTCTCACATTGCGCAACAGCGAACAACACATAGAGATTTAAACATCTATGCCCTGAGAGGGATTTAAACCAGCAACTATTGGCTTGACAGTCAGGCCATCACCTCCTACATCAAAAAGCTTCCACACGGTCTTTTATAAGTAGTCCGCGCAGACTATTTAAAAAGTGAACCATTTGTGCGCATGAACCCAAAGCCTTTAATAAAAGTAATTGAGAGAAATTCATGTTATAAATTTGAGAATTGAATCTGTAGTGGTTGACAAGTGAATAAGGCAAACCAATAATATTCATAAATAAAACAAATTTTTAGTCATATATTTGCTACCACTTTCTTATTTTAACTAGATTTTGTATTAAGTGACTCGGTCGAAAAGTGGATATCCTTCACAGCGGTCTGATCGGACTACCCAAAAAAAAGATTGTGGAGGCTTTCAGTTGTAGGAGGCGTTAGTCAGGCACACTTACTACTCGGCCACCTGGCCGGCCCTCCAATACTTGATAATAACCTGGCGTTATCTCATGACGCGTCTTCCATTCAGGCTAATGTATGTTATCATGTTGCATGAAAAGAATAATATTAGAAATTGCAATTGCTTCAAATCCTTTCGTGGCAAATGTAACTTCATGATTCGTCTTCTGTTAGGGTTACTCTGTGATACTATGTTGCATGGAAAGAAAAATAATAAATGCAATTGCCTCTAAAACCTGATTACAATGTGACTTAATGATTCGTCTTCTGTTCAGGTTACTCAATCTTACGATCTTGCATGGAAAGAAAAATAATAAATGCAATTGCCTCTAAAACTTGATGGCAATGTGACTTAATGATTCGTCTTCTGTTCAGGTTACTCAATCTTACTATGCTGCATGGAAGGAAAAATAATAAATGCAATTGCCTCTAAAACTTGATGGCAATGTGACTTAATGATTCGTCCTCTGTTCAGGTTACTCGGTCTTACGATGTTGCATGGAAAGAAAAATAATAAATGCAATTGCCTCTAAACCTTGATGGCAATGTGACTTAATGATTCGTCCTCTGTTCAGGTTACTCAGTCTTACAATGTTGCATGGAAAGAAAAATAATAAATGCAATTGCCTCTAAAACTTGATGACAATGTGACTTAATTATGCGGATTGCTTTTCATGATCTCTGTTATCATGTTACGTGAAAAGATAACAACGAAAACTACCCCAAATTCTGATGTCACAGTAAGTTGATATTAAGAGTGTTCTTTTTCAGCTTGATGCATTTTATCGTGTTACATGGTGAAACATCATGAAAAGTGTCTCTAAACCAGATGGCAATGGAACCTTATCTTATGATCGGACTTTGGTTTAAAGATAATCTGTCTTTAGTTGTTTAATTTTCGAAGGAAAGCAGGTTGGGCATCATTCGAACAATATCATCACCTCAGAGCAGATATTCTGTACCAAACTCCAAGAAACAATCCAAAAATATAGTTGCTGAATCCATTATATTTAACACGAGATTTCTTTGTTTATGTTTAAAAGGGAAACAAAATACCTATGACAATATTTTTTCCTTGATAAACAATGTTAATTTATAATACCTTATTTAATCTGAAACTACAAATAAATAATTTAAATAAGTATACATAAGCTTTATCAATTTTTTATGTAGTAAAGTGTTTTTATAGCTATAACAATTCTTGCATACATTGTAGTACTGTAAAGAAATTTTATGAGAAACCGTATGAAACGTAAAAGTAATTAACTGATTAAATATTTCTACATTTAAAAAAAAATGATGAAAAATTTTTCGAATTTTTAATGGTTTAATAGATTTTTATATATACTAGTAAGACTAGTAGATTTTTATATATTTAATATATAATTCAATTTTTATAATTACAATACAAATTTATGTCTAAAGAAGGTGTTAAAATTTCAAACGGTATCCAATTAATCAATGAAATGAATTATTGATTCTATATTTCCGTTCAAAAATAAATTAGCTCGCGCTGCTATTGTATTTTATAAGGAAATTCTCGACTGATATTTTAAACAAAGGTGTTATCGAAACATTTTCCTTTTACATAAAAATCAAATTTCTTATATCCATCCTATCTACTAAGATTAAAGTATCAAAATAAAAAATATATTTTTAATTCATTTAATTGATTACTGAAGCTTCTGAAAGAGCTTTATTGATTGATTGAGCTTCTGGATATGCTTCAGCTTTGTGGATGAAAGCTTAAAGTGTTAATTTCAATAAATCAATATCTTTTTTTTTAAAAAAAATATGAAACATATTAGTTGTAATTTTTAGTGTAAACAAACATCATGCTCAATAAAACAAGCTATAATGAAAACGCTTACATAGTCATCATTTTTTGAACTCTTCATAAGCTTTTTAATAACCATTACACAGTAAAGCTTTTAGCTGTGAAGTCAAGTAGAATAATTTCTCGAAAATTTATATTATTAGAATGTTGTCAAGTTCATTTGATTAGTTATAATATCTGGAATCATCAATTTTGAAAATATCTTCTGATTTTTTAACATCCATTATGTAAGTTCATATGATAGCAGTATTGACAAATGCTAGAGAATCTAGAGTTCAAGACTATTCTTTGTTTTATGAATAGCGACTTTCAAATTTATTTGCTAGATAGAGTTTTAAATTTGGAAATTTCTTGTAAAATTTTAAATGTATATTGCAGCTTATAATATCAAAGATGAATATCAATAATGATGATGTATGTTGAATATTTCTAAGTATTAAGGCAATAATTATCAAATAAATATCAATCTAATATCAATCAGATCTAATAATAAGAGCAATCAGATCTAATTATCAAATCAGATCTAAATGTTAAATATTTCATTCTAAGAATGGTGTTCCACAAATGCATAATACTGTGAAAGGTGTCTTTCGAAAAGTTTCTTTTGTTTCTTGAAAATCTTTTCAAACTTTAATCTATTCAAACATAATCTGCAGTTAAGCCTGCTAAGCGACCATCTGAAGTTTACAGTTTAAGAAGTTATCTGAAGTTTACAGTTATCTGAAGTTTAGTCTACAGAGCCATTTTCCAATTCTTTATTTATAGTTCAGTGTTCTGTAGAATTTTCTGAAACTTTAATTACAGTTGTTTAAATCTACTGAGACACCTCTTGAAACTTTATTTTTGGTCCAGATTGCTGAATCATCTCCTGAAATTGATTTGTAGCTCAGTCTGCATTACTTTATTTCTGCTGCAAAGTTACGCATCTAAGAATTAAAAAAATCAATTGAAAGGTTATTTATCAGTGTTAAATATTCCGCTCCATAAAAATACTCCCGCTAATTTTTTCAAACTATTTATTTAAATTTCACGGATGTTTCTGTTTAGCTGCCAGTATGAAATATGCATTAATAAAACTTCTGTCCAACCCTAATTTCGTTCCATACAAATAGTAAACATCGCTAAGCACCAGTGCTAAATGCATTTTTAAAGATAATAATGTGTGCCAACTATTCGACTTATTAATAATCATAGTAGTGTGTGTTCCATTAATATCATATTTTTATATATTTATTTCTTGGCATTATTGGTAAGCAGGGACCTTGTTTATTTATAGTTGAACCTTTGTTTATGGTTTAGTTAAACACCCAGTGGAGAAATGCATTTGCAAAAATATCAATTTGTGTAAAATGCTCCCTTTTAAATGGTTTCGATCTTTGTTAACAGCTTCATTCTACTCAAATAAGCATGATTCAGAACATTTCATTCCAATTTCATTAGAAACTACATGCTGACAGATTTTAATAATTTTTTGATCAAACACAGTTGATATTATTTACGAAACAAAACATGAATAACTACGAAGCAAATTTGCGATTATTTAGAATTTTAATTTTAGACTTTAGCTCTGCAACTGGCGAGGAAACTGTAATTAAAGTACTATTAAGGAGGGTGATTTTGCTGTGCTCATTTGCTTCTTTTATGGATTACTTAGTATTGGTTTTTATATCAGTTGCAGACGAGAGAGAAGAATGGAAGCCACCATTAATCAGCATATTAGCTTTTGCTCTGTCCATACCATCCTACATAATTATGAAGCAACGGAAAAAGGAAATTTATTGCTTACTAAAATTACTTCCTAGAAATAGCATTCCTGATAACAAATCCAATTACATTATTTTCGCTTTGGGTGCTTATACTTTGATTTGCCCATTAACCCATCTGGATTACAGAAAGGAAAATTTAGACAACTTATCCTTTTTTACCTACGGTTATTCTATCAGTCCTATCGGTACGTGCTTTGTAGTGTATGTCAAACTGTTTTTCTTAAATATAGTTTTTCCTACTTCCATAACATTAACTTCAATTTTGTTTTGCCGTATATGTTGCGCCATCTCAAATCACATCAAGCTGTTGAGTATTAAAATAAATAGAAAGAGGATGAAAGTAAGCACAAAATCTATGCAAATCGAAATATTGATGCAGAAATCTAAAATTATCAAATTTATAAAGCGAACCAATGATATATTCTCTCAACCGGTTTTTCTATTGTGTGCTTCAAGCTTCTGGGTATGCTTCAGTTTTGTGGGTGCAATGCCGGCTTTCACGAAGATAACTTTCTCTTTAAAATCTGTATTGAACGTATGCTTGGTTTCAATATCGTTTTCTGTTTTGTGTGCTATTATTTGGGTAGGGAGTCAAGTCAAAATTGAAGTGGATCACTTGATTTTCACCGTATGGAATGAACTCGAAGAGAACGCGATACACGGACTTACCGTTGAAAACGACAATTTAATAAAAGAATTCCTTGAAAAGCCCAAGTTGGAGCTTTCAGCTTGCAAAATCATCTTTTTCCACAGAAGTACGATACTTGCAATTTCAGGGACCATTCTGACGTATAGTTTGCTAATCATGTCTACGACTAAAACTTAACAAATCAATCAGACTTGTTTTTATTGTAATAAGAATTTTAAATAATAGTAAGCTATCTATGTTTACAACTGAAACTCAAGTATTAAGACAACAATGTTGTAAGTTTCTTACAAACACCATATCGTCAAGGAATTTGCTTTACATGTACTACTGTTATGCACTATATCTCTATTAACTATTTTGTAATTGTAAACTATAATTTGTAGTTTGTAAACTATATTTTGCAGTCACAAGAACTGACTTAACGTATGGTTTACTAATCTGCGACTGAAACTTAATAAAGTAGCACATTATGTTGGTTTCAGACTTTTCAATTGTAATAATGAATTTAATATAAAGCTAGCTATGTGTACAACTGAAACTCAAGCGATAAAGCAATATTGTAGTAAGTTTCTCACAAGCAGCTATCTTTGAAGATTTTTCCTTTTATGCACTACTGTTACGAACTATATTTTGCGTGAGCTTTTTTATAATTGAACTATATTCTGGTGTCGCAGGAACTATCACAAAGAATAGTTTGCTGATCATGTCTACGACTAAAACTTAACAAATCAATAGAATACATTGGATTCAGACTTGTCTCTATTGTATTAAGAATTTTAAATACATAATAGTAAGCTATCTATGTCTACAACTGAAACTCATGAATTAAAGCAACAATGTAGTAAGTTTTTGACAAACACCATATCGTCAAAGAATTTGCTTTCCATGTACTATTATAATGCACTATATATCTATTAACTATTTTGTAATTGTAAACTATAATTTGTATTTTGTAAACTATATTTCACTGTCGCAGGAACTATCTTAACGTATGGTTCACTAATCCATGACTGAAACTTAATAAAGCAGCAAATTATGTTGGTTTCCGTCTTTTCAATTGTAAAAATGAATTTAATATAAAGCTAACTATGTCTACAACTGAAACTCAAGTGATAAAGTAAAATTGTAGTAAGTTTCTCACAAGCATCTATCTCTGAAGATTTTTCCTTCTATGCGCTACTGTTCTGAACTATATTTTGCGTGAACTTTTTTATAATTGAACTATATTCTGCTGTCGCAGTAACTATCTTAACGTATAGTTTGCTAATCATGCATACGACTAAAACTTAATGAAGCAACAAAGCACATAGTAGGAATAAGAAAAACTTTTTTTAGCACCGATTATAGCACATCTGAAACTGTCACTTACCTGGTTTAATCACTAATCTTTTGTAAGAAGTAGTTTGTCTTATTGTGCGCTGCTGAAGTCCAAAACTGTAAGCAGTCAGATAAGTCAACAATTAAGATGTTTCTTCCTTACAACAATTAATTTGATTTGGTTTTGCATGAACTCTTCTTATATAGTGTCTAATTGCGTCTGGGAGTATAATTTAATTAACATAGCAACAAAGTAGATGTTATAATAACCGTAATTTTCACTAAGATTATTCATTATACTTGTTATGCAACTTCATTGTGTTTCAATATGCTTATTATTTTTCGTATATTTATTGGTATGTGATTTGCTATATTTTGCTTTTTCACATTATCATTTTTTCTAATGGCTGGCTCTTGGGGGTTGTCCAATTGGCCACAGAAATGCCAGAACTGCTACTCTCTTCTCATTACCCAGTGGGCACCAGTGGCGAGCGTCGCCCACGTCACACAACCACAAACCCGTTTATAGGGCGGTTCACATTCATACAATCACACACAAAGGACATAGAACACAGAGAGAAAGAAACATACATACCCTGAGCAGGATTCGAACCCGCGATCAGCAGCTCCGCAGTCAGGCACGCTAACCACTCGGCCACCAGGCCGGCTTTTATATTATCATGTTTCATTATGTTACATAGTTGTTTCTTATATTTTACAATGTATGTTATTTGTTTATGTGCTTGTTTCATTATATTTGTTGTTATATATTGTACCTTGTTATTTATTATTCTTTTCCAGTGCCCACCCGATTGACACTCGTCATTCAAGTGTCAGTAAGGCAGATTTGTTGACCACTCTTTCAGGGACACCATATTAGTTAAACCAACGTTGTTCCCACAGTAAGGACAGATAGTACAGAGAAAGAATGAGCATCTATTCTTTATCCGGGATCCAAACCCGGGACCTCTCTGATGTGAGTTCAGCTCTTTGGTCACAGTCTTGTCAACGAAATATTTCAATATCGTATGAAGATTAAAGCTATTCGGTTTTATATGACATCTAAATGCATTTCTTTTAGGTTACACACATATTTTGGTTAATGGGAAGCAGTATAAACAATAAAGTATAACAAAACATCATCTTCCTAACAAGTTTTACAAAACTGAAAAAAAAAGTGTTTATATTTGAAATTTGTCTTTTAAAAAAATAACATCATATTTCGTTTCTGACTAAATCTTCTCCTACGTTTCATACCCGATGGGAGACACCGTTAAAAGTATTGAAAATCAACTCCATAAAAATAATGGGCAGAAGAAAGAAGAAGAAGAAAGCGTAACATCCACAGAGAATATATTTACTTATTTGAGAAAGTTGACTGAACTATTCTATGGTGGATACTATAAATTTTTATTTATTTATTCCCTCGATCGGGCATTTTTTTTGACTGCGCTGTTATACGGACGAATTTTTTGGAGCATAAGAAAAACATAACAGTTTTTCCTTTTAGCTATTCAAGGCATTATTATGTAAATAGAAAACAAAGAATAAAAGTAAAGAATTTCTTTTACTGTTTATAACGATAGATTTTCTTAAAATATTATTTCTAATGTCTAGATTTTATCCTGGATTTGCATATTACTGGGGGCAAGAAAGCATGCATATTACTGAGGAAACAGACATGTTCCTTTATACTTAAATTATGCCATCGTTTATTATGAAAAATATCGATGTCTTTCATTCATGAAATCTCAACTGCTCACTAATACATATAACATATGAATAGAGAAAAATTGTAGTTAGAGGTGCATATATATATATATATATATATATATATATATATATATATATATATATATATATATATATATATATATATATATATATATATATATATATATATATATATATATATATATATATATATATATATATATATATATATATATATATATATATATATATATATATATATATATATATATATATATATATATATATATATATATATATATATATATATATATATATATATATATATATATATATATATATATATATATATATATATATATATATATATATATATATATATATATATATATATATATATATATATATATATATATATATATATATATATATATATTTATATAAATGTATATATATATAAATATAAATACTGCATCTAAGGTGTTAGTTTCAGACTTTAGGGTCACGCTATAAAAATTTGAATCAGTAACTGAACTAATATTTGAATCGATTTAATAACCTTGAAATCTGCTCATAATTTCGATTCATAGCTACTTTAAGGTAAATTTTAAGATTACACCAAATATATCTCTCACATATGTTTTCATTTTTAAGTACTATTCATTGTTGTGTATTCACAGAAATCTATATGTTTGAGATGCACTGTTAGTACTAGTAGATTCTGACATTCGAAGTCTGAGAAATATTTTCTTTTTCAGTGACATTTGACCTTAAGCGCAAAGGTCCAATGAAAGAATTAATATCTTAATAATTTGTGAGAAACTTCTGTTGAAAATATGATAAGGGTCAGTGTCGTGATTTACTCGTTTCACAAAAAAATATGGTCAGTTTTAAATTCATATATTTTTTCTTAAGCTCCTAAAATCGTGAAAATCACTCGAAAAATTGATTTTCTGATTTTGACCATTTTATATTAATTAAATTTTATAAAATAGCATAATAAATACAAAATCATAAGAATTTGTTAAACATTGACAATAATTTTGGTACTTTGTTTTTTTATCAGAAAATCTTGTTATTGTGAGAGTTTTATGTAGTGTTTCTCAAAACAAAAATTTTGAATCAAACTGGAAATTGAAATAGTTCCATGCGCTATAATTTTGATGACTATTCCATGAAACTTTTTTTACAAACTCTCTAGATCAATGAAAAAACTTCTAGAGAAAGAGTTTCAAAATAAGGTGCAATGGCGCTTCATAATTAGATGCATTTCAATGTTTCAAAGACGTTCCTAGAGGGACGATATTCATGTTTTTTTGGGCGAAACTTGCTTTTTCTACTCTGTATGGAAATCAGTAGAAAATGTGTAGATTTTTCTCTACAACTTGAAAAGATATGTAAATAGTGTTGAAATTAACAAATAATCTTTAAATTTAAGGAAAAATTTAGCGCAAGGCGCTTATTTAAACTTCAAAATAAATCGAAATTTTTTTTTGAAAAAATTTACATTTTTCATGTTATAGCATGAATTATGCATCACATTATTTTTTTATGTTCTCTCTCTAAATATAAACAATCGCTGCAAGTTACAGCAATGTAACATTATTTTTTAAGAAAAATTAATTAAGAGTCCACTGTAGCCTTAAAATTGAACAAGATTTGCAGTTTTAAACTACAAAGCTCCAAAATATTTCATTAAAAAAAACTCGTGTCTAATATTTTTACATAAAAAACATATCCAGAAAAGTAGCATAGGATTTTTTTTGATATTTTTATATTTCGATTTTATATTAGTATTTTAATGAATATATTTTTAATGAAAAAAATTTTTTTTTTAAGTTGCCACCATTTTGGTAATTTTGCGAATATCAAAAAACCGCTATACTACTTTTTAGATAATGTCTTTAGGTTTCAGAAAATCTAAACAAAATTGTTTTCCTATGTTTCAGGACTTCTAAATCCATGAGGCCAGTGAGGTGCTACTTTTTGATGACCAGCCACCAACTTATTTTTCATTATTTTGTAAGAAAAACAAATTCAAAATAGACTTAAAATGTAGCTAAATAACACCAAAAAAAAAACAAGGAGTCTCTGCATTGTCTCGATTATTTAAAGAAAATTCAAGAAAAACGTTAATATTTTACCATCTCAGGGTGTGGTCCCCCCTTAACTCTTTTTCTATAGCTTCTAATTACGTCTGGGAGTATAACTTAATTGGCACAGCAACAAAGTCGATTTTATAACAAGCATATTTTTTATTAAGATTAGTCATTATGCTTATTATGTTCCATACACTCATTGCTATGGTATATGGAACATTTTGCTTTTTTATAATATCATGTTTCATTAAGCTTGTTTTTTTATGTTGCATTGTTGTTTGTTATATTTTACAATGTATGTTATTTGTTTATATGACTGTTTCATTATGTTTGGTGTTATATGTTATACGCTTGTAGCATATAATATTTAACATGTATTCGTGGCATATTATAGATATGTTTGTTCTAAAGCGTTTCATTTTCTATTGTAGGAAATATTTTGGCTTGCTCTGTAAATTACTATAATGACTATTAAGAATCAAATAATTAGTTATGGGATAAACAAAGTCTATGAATTTGTTAACGTATGCGAAATTAGACTGACCAAATTTTCGATTCCTGCAGTTGCAAGCAGTTAGTCAAATGTTACAGCGAATAGTGCGTTTTTATAACTGTCTATAAGCAATGACACTATAATCAATATATGTTAACTTATGTTGTAAGCTCTGTTAATTCATAATTTTTAATTTATATTATTGTTTTCTGTACTTATTCAGACTTAAGGTTTCAATAAAAAAAAGATTTGTAAGCCCTTACCAATTATAAGGCAGATAGCACAGATTAGAGAAGAACATCAGCAAAGATGCATCTGGGGTTACTGCGGATTTCGAACTCGCTACAAAGTGGGCAGATTGGTGGAACCATTCAGGCAGAGAGCCTCGAAGTTTAGTTTTTAAGTAATGACTCAACAATAAATGTTCAGTCAAATTTTTTTATATTTTGTTTGTTTCGTGTACTTATTTGGGCTTATGCATTTATTAAAATACTGGCTTATAAGACTTTATCAATTTGAAAGAAATATGGCATAATTTAGAAAAGAACATCACAGAGATACGTCTAGGGTAACTGAGGGGATTCAAACGCAATACAAAGCATTTGGGGGATGGACATAAGCCTTCAAATGAAATATTGGGGAAATGTGGCATTTGGCTTCAACTTTCGTTTTTCTTTCTAATAACAACTTTTTAATAAAAGAATCAATTTGAAGTAGTTTTGATTGCAAGCTTTGTTGAAAGACGAAAATATTTGAAAAATGATTATTGGAATACTTTTTAAAAGCATTTTTAAAAGTATATTTTATTTAAAATCTATGATCTTTTATCAGATATTCGACATTCTTACTGTTTTACATAGAGAAAGTTTTGTTTCTTCAATATTTATTCTAATAACTTTTTCAAAGCAAGGGATGCTCCTAAATTTAAAGATTTCTATTAAAAAATGTCTTATGAACTATGGAATAAATACTAAGTGTTTCTTAAGTGTGTTTTTAGTTTAATTGTGGTATAACGCATTTGTGCTTAGCGTCCTATTAAAAGTTTTCTTTTTAAAAAGCAAAACGTCAAAACGTGTAGCGTATACTTTAGTTTTGTTTCTAAAAATTAAATGATAATAAACATTTCATAATTACCATTTATTTTGTCGAGGCAAAATATTTATCATAATTATAATACATAAATCAAGAGCTTTTTTTTATTTGTGTCTGAATGCAAAATTAGTCTTTTCAAGGATAACCTGTACGCAACAAATGAAAATATCACCTTGGCTGAAAGATATATATAAACTACCTCTTATTCTGTAGAATCGATTTTACATTATTACAAAACTTCTGAATTGTCTTAATTTTTTTTGTCACTCCGTTGTCGCCCCTAAGGCGCCATCAACAGTCACCATTCCAAAATTAAAAACTATTATAGCTTACTCTCACTAATTAGTAACCACATCATTTTAAGAATCTGAATCCAAACAGTATCTTAAAATACTCTGAGGGTAATAGTTTAACCTGTTAGTGTCAAGCGTCTAATTTATAGGACAGTTTCCTTTTTCAAAAACATTTATTGTGGTAGGACAATTGTTTCAATTTGTCTTTAATCTAGGAGAATTAAAAGTTCCCCTTCAGTGATTTAAAGTTTCTATCACTAGATGTATAACTATAAGGTGCAGGGACATTTCCAACTGAAATGGTAGTAAATAGTTGATATTGGAAATCTGAATGTAGTTGAATAACATATCATGTATTTGAATGACATATTATACCACTTTTTGCATAAAACCACTTTTTGCATAAAACCACTTTTTGCACCACTTCAATATAAAAAGTCGGGATAAAACGGATTAATTGGTTAGCTAAAACAGGCTAGCGAGACACCGGAAAGAATTTAAAAGGTGGTGACGAATGTTTTATGCTGGTGATAAAAATTTTGAATTTTTTAATATTTTTTTTCCAATGCCCACCTGTTTAATAATCGTTATTCAGGCATCAGAGCAGATTTGTTGGCAAATCTTTCAGATGCACTATATTATCTGGGGCAACGTTGCTCCCACACTAAAGACAGGGTACAGGGAATAAAAAAACATCCATACCTTATTCGAGATCCAAATCCGGTCTTGTTTTATCTTGCTTTTAGATCCGGGCTTTTAGATTTGTTATGAAAAATATCGATGTATTTCACTTATGAAATCTTCAAAGCTCAGAAATACATATTTCATACAGTTCAAAATGATGAATAAAACAAAGAGAAATTAAAGACATATGAAAAAGGGGGAAATAATAAGTAAAGAAATAACTAACAACAGTTTAAAAAAAGAAAAAAAAGGAGGAAATTTTATTTAAGAAACCGGAAAAAAAAGATATAATCTTTTCTTCAGCCCACACGATTATATCCGCAAAACAGAGTGCTTTCTGATATTGTATCAATAAAGCCAAAGCAAAATATATTAATACAATATATAAAATAATAATTGTATTAATATATTTTGCTTTGGTTTTATTGATACAATATCAGAAAGCACTCTGTTTTGCGGATATAATCGTGTGGGCTGAAGAAAAGATTATATCTTTTTTTTTCGGTTTTTTTTCCGTTTTTTTAAATAAAATTTCATTCCATTTTTTTATCTATATATATATATATATATATATATATATATATATATATATATATATATATATATATATATATATATATATATATATATATATATATATAAACTGCTGTTTGTTATTTTTTTACTTATTATTCCCCCCCCCTTTTTTTTCATATGTCTATAATTTTTCTTTGTTTTATTCTTCATTTTGTATATATATATATATACAAAATGTATACATATATATATATATATATATATATATATATATATATATATATATATATATATATATATATATATATATATATATATATATAGCACAATAAAAACAAAATCGAACTAAAAATGGAAACAAAAAGAAAACGAAAGTAAGTTAACAGTGGATAATATCAAGCACTAAAGCTGCTTTAAATATGATCACTATAACATAGCACGATAAAACAAAGAGAAAAACGAAGAAAATTAATAAGTTTTATTAAGTTTTATTATCCTTTTTGTTTCCGTTTTTAAAACGGTTTTGGTTTTTGTTGTGCTATGTTATAGTGATTGTATTTAAAGCAGCTTTAGTGCTTGATATTATCTACTGTTTACTTACTTTCGTTTTCTTTTTGCTTCGGTTTTCAGTTCGGTTTTCTAATTTCGTGTGTTTAGGGCATTGATCTTTGACCTTAATTTTTGGATTTCAGCAGTAATAATAGTTTGGCGCCTGCTAAAAATCAATTTAAAACGAGCAAATCCTGTATCTTTTTTTTTTGTTTCTGACGTAATTATTAATTTTCTAAAGTTATTTTCATTATCAAACTTATTAATTACAAACTTTAAATCACCCTGCATAATATTATTACCTTGCGCACATCCATTTTCGGGACCATCCAAGGTAATTAACAAATTAGACGCGCTTCAGTATTGTAGTACGAACGTGCCAGAAGATATAACTTTATATATGCTTCTGTTTTCATATTTTGTAGTCTGGCAATCTTATTACGAAAATATTTTAAATCACTCTTGAAAGATTCCAGAACGAATAAGTTCATTCTAATTCGCTCTTCACTATTTAAATTTCCTTCCGTGTACTGTTCTCTGATCTCTTTGCATTTTATTTTCTGTTTTTTGCTTGATATATTTGTTTGTTTCTTCATATATAATTTTTACTCAATGTGTTCTAATTTCGTTTCAATTTTTTTGAGTGCTCCTCACACTATTGTATTGATATATTTTGCTCTGGCTATATTATTACAATATTAGAAAGCACTCCTTTTTGCGGATATAATCGTGTGGGCTGAAGAAGCGATTATATCTTTTCCTTGTTTTGTTTTCCGCATTTTGAATATTTTTTTTTAGATATCAAAAATTATACTTATTTAAATACTTCTGAAAAATATTTTTAATAATTTTCTTTTCTTGTCATTTTTTAAAAATAATTTTCCATTTTTTCTCAATATTTTAGCTTATTTTATGAGTTCAATATAGTTGTAACTTATGCGCAGTTAATAAATCTTATTAATTTGCTGCATATATATATATATATATATATATATATATATATATATATATATATATATATATATATATATATATATATATATATATATATATATATATATATATATATATATATATATATATATATATATATATATATATATATATATATATATATATATATATATATATATATATATATATATATATATATTAACAATTAGCTATTAACAATTTTAAAAAAATTATACAAGTTATAAAATAAGTAAAAATTTTCAAAATAAATATAAATATATAAAAAAAGTAAAATTATATAAATAAGTATATAAAGTAAGTATGAATATATAAAGGAAGTAAATTCTCATGTTCAATTTTTTTATGTTTTAAAAGTTTTTCCATGGTTGAAACAATTCTTGCTAACAATGGAGTACTGCGAAGAATTTTTATGAGAAACCATATGAAACGTAAAATTAATTAACTGATAGGATAGTTCCGCATTTAAAAAAATGCCGAAGATCTTTTCGAATTTTTAATGGTTTAGTAGATTTTAATATACTTAATATCTAATGCAATTGTTATAATTACAATACAAATTTATGTCTAAAGAAGGTATTAAAAATTCAAACGGTATCCAATTAATTGTATTATATTTAGCAATTCTCGAGTGATATTTTAAACAAAGGAGATATCGAAATATTTTCCTTTCACACAAAAATCAAATTTCTTATATCCATCCAATCTATTGATATTAAAGTATATAAGATTATTATTATTTATTTTTATTTATATTGTAACAAAAGATATTTATTATTCATTTAATTGATTGCTTAAGATTCTGATAGAGCTTTATTGATTGATTAAGCTCCTGGGTATACTTCAGCTTTATGGATGAAAGGTTAAAGATTCAATTTCAATAAATCGATGTACTTTTTTTTAAAAAAAATAATTAACAAATTAGTTGTAATTTTTACTGTAAAAAAACATCATTCTCAATAAAACACGTCATTAGGAAAACGGCACATGTTCATCATTTTTCTAACTATTTATGAGATTTTTAATAAGCATTGCGCAGTAAAGCTTTTAGCTGTCAAGTCCAGCAGAATAATTTCTCGAAAGTTTATTTTTATTAGAATGAAATTAAGTTCGTTTAATTAGTTATAATAAAATCCAAAATTATCAATTCTGAAAATACGTTCTGATTTTCTAACATCAACATTATGCAAGTTTATATGATAGCAATATTGATAAATAATAGAGATTCTATAGTTTAAGGCGATTCTTTATTTTATGAATAATGATTTTAAATTTATTTGCAGCATAGCGTTTTGAATTTAGAAATTTCACGTAAATTTTAAGATATTGCTTATATAATATCAAAGATGATGATATATGTTATGTATTTCCAATAATCAAAACAACAATTATCAAAGCGATATCAATTTTAGATCAATCAGATCTAATTATCAAAGAAATCAGATCTAATAATTAAAGCTGATGTGAAATAGTTCTTTTTCAGAATGGTGTTCCATAAATGCACAATACTGTGATAATGTTTCTTTAACTATTTTTTTAAACTTCATCTGCAGTTAAGCCTGCTGAACGATCATCTGAAGTTTTATATTCGTACTTTAGTCTGCAGAGTCGTTTGTCAAATCTGTATTTATTATTCAATGTTCTGCATCATTTCCTAAAATTTTGACATTGCCTTTAGTTTGTCAAACTATCATTGAAATTTTACCTATATTTCACTATAACGGTCAATATGAAACAAGCATTAATAAAACTTAGATCCAACGTTAATTTCGTTCCATTCAAAGACAAAGATAAAACATCACTAAGTACCAGTGATAAACTACATTTTTAAAGATAATAATATGTGTCAACTATTCTACTGATATTAATATTGACAATAATGTATGTTAACTAGCTACTTAATATTAATTTCTATTTACATATTTATTTCTTGGTATTATAGGTAAACAAGGACTTTGTTTATTTATAGTTGAGCCTTGAAAAACGTTGCTTCTTAAAGGATATCGACGTGTGTTAACAGTCTCATTCGAATCAAATAAGCATGATTCAGAACAATTAATTCTTATTTTATTAGAAGTTACATGCTGCCAGATTTGAATAATTTATTGATCAAACAAAGTTATTGTAATTTACGAAACAAAACATGAATTACTACGAAGCAAATTTGCGATTATTTAGAATTTTAATTTTAGACTTTGGCTCTATAACTGGCGAAGAAACTGTAATTAAAGTACTATTAAGGAGGGTAATTTTACTGTGCTCATTTGTTTCTTTTATGGATTACTTGGTATTGTTTTTAATATCAGTTGCAGGCCATAGAGAAGAATGGAGGCCACCATTATACAGCGTATTAGCTTTTGTCCTGTCCATTCCATCCTACATAATTATGAAGCTACGTAAAAAGGAAATTTATTGCTTACTAAAATTCCTTCCTAGAAATAGCATTCCTGATAACAAATCCAATTACATTACTTTTGCTCTGGGTGCTTATACTTTGATTTGCCCATTATCCCACGTGGATTACAGAAACGAACAATTAGACGTTTTATCCTTTTTTACCTACGGTTATTCTATCAATCCTGTCGGTACGTGTTTTGTAGTGTATGTCAAACTGTTTTTCTTAAATATCATTTTTCCTACTTCGATAACATTAACTTCAGTTTTGTTTTGCCGTATATGTTGCGCCATCTCAAATCACATCAAGCTGTTGAGTATTAAAATAAGTCGAAAGGAAATGAAAGTCAGCACAAAATCTATGCAAATTGAAATATTAAAGCAGAAATCTAAAATAATCAGCCTTTTAAAGCAAATCGATGATATATTTTCTCAACCGATTTTTCTATTTTGTGCTTCAAGCTTCTGGGTATGCTTCAGTTTTGTGGGTGCAATGTCGGGTTTTACGAAGATAACTTTCTCTTTAATGATTGCATTTAAATTATTCTTGGTGTTAGTATCGTTTTCTGTTTTGTCTGCTATTATATGGGTAGGGAGTCAAGTCAAAATTGAAGTGGATCGCTTGATTTTCACCGTATGGAATGAGCTAGAAGAGAACGCGTTACGCGGACTTACCCTTGAAAACGACAATTTATTAAAGGATTTTATTTAAAAGCCTAAATTGGAACTTTCAGCTTGCAAAATCATCTTTTTCCACAGAAGTACGATACTAGTAGTTGCAGGAACTATTCTGACGTATAGTTTGCTAATCATGTCTACTGCTTAAACTTAACAAAATAACGGAGCACATTGGTTTCAGAATTTTAAATAATAGTAGACTAGATGTGTTCACAAGTTACATTCAAGTGATTAAGCAACTTAAGTTTTTAACAAACAACTATCGTCAAAGATTTTGCTTTGTATGCACTGTTGTTATGGACTATCTATGAACTATTTTGTAATTGTAAACTATAATTCGTATTTTGTAAACTATATTTCGCTGTCACAAAAACTGACTTAACGTATGGTTTGCTAATCTGCGACTGAAACTTAATAAAGTAGCAAATTATGTTGGTTTCTGTCTTTTCAATTGTAATAACGAATTTAAATTAAGCTAGCTTTGTCTACAACTGAAATTCAAGTGATGAAGCAATATTGTAGTAAGTTTCTCACAAGTAGCTATCTTCGCAGATTTTTCCTTGTATATAGTACTGTTATGAACGGTATTTTGCATGAACTATTTTATAATTGAACTAGCTGTCAATTATATACTAGTAGTCAATTATAATTGAACTAGCATAATTGATAGTTGCAGTCATACGAACTATCTTATCGTAAAGTTTGCTAGTCTTATCTACGACTTAAACTTAACGAAGCAACAAAACACATAAATCGAATAATTTTTTTTTCTTTCACAGATTATAGCACATCTGAAAATGTCACTTACCTGGTTTAATTGCTCATGTTTTGTAAGAAGTAATTTGTTTCATTGTGTGCTGTTTAAATCCAAAACTATAACCAACCCGATAAATCAACAACAGATGTTTCTTCCGAACGAAAATTAATTTGATTTGCTTCTGTATTAAGGGGGGACCCCACCCTGAATATTTCAAAAGTTCGAAAAACACTTTATTGCATTTTTCGAATCTTTGTACCCTTCTTAATGTCTGTCTAAAACTATTTCTCGGTACCTAACTTCGTTTGGGAGTTATACCGGAAAATAGAGAGTCGTCGCTAAGGAGGTAGAAAGGCCCGTTCTGCCGGATTAGGAGAGGTGTTTTTATGTCATCCATTCTGTTGACTGTATATAGAAACTTATTGTATTCACATACCTGCCAACTCTCCCGTATTTAAACGGAGATTTTATTTTCATATTTAAAGTGGTAGTAAATATATACTATTTTTTCTTTAATAAATTTAATTTTTAAATGATTTTGATCACCACTATTCTTACAAAAATTTAGCTTATATATTAATATGCGCTACTATCATGTTTGTCAGCTAATGTTTCTTCAAACACAACGTATTTTCTTGCTTACAATTGAAATTTTAATTCCATTTTACTACCACTGGGAAAAATCGTAATGGAAGGGATCAAAAGTTGGCAGGTATGTATTTATTTCATTTTTCGACCATTATATATATGAAATTAAACGTTTTCCCCTACCATAAGTCAAAACTTTAAACGCGTTTTTCTCAAAACGTTGTTTTTTGACATGGCCTAACGTTTTTCTCATGATCTACACAACGAAATAAGCTGTTCTTTATTTTAAATTACGTAAAAATATATTCTTTAGAAAGTAGCATAGGATTTTTTTGATATTTTTATATTTCGATTTTATATTAGTATTTTAATGAATATATTTTTAATGAAATTTTTTTTTTTTTTTTTTTTTTTAAGTTGCCGCCATTTTGGTAATTTTGCGAATATCAAAATACCGCTATACTACTTCTTAGATATGTCTTTAGGTTTCAGAAAATCTAAACAAAATTGTTTTCCTATGTTTCAGGACTTCTAAATCTATGAGGCCAGTGAGGTGCTACTTTTTGATGACCAGCCACACACAGAGCTGCCACCAACTTATTTTTCATTATTTTGTAAGAAAAACAAATTCAAAATAGACTTAAATTGTAGCTAAATAACACAAAAAAAAACAAGGAGTCTCTGCATTGTCTCGATTATTTAAAGAAAATTCAAGAAAAACGTTAATATTTTACCATCTCAGGGTGGGGTCCCCCCTTAACTCTTCTTATATAGCTTCTAATTATGTCTGGGAGTATAACTTAATTGGCACAGCAACAAAGTCGATTTTATAACAAGCATATTTTTTATTAAGATTAGTCATTATGCTTATTATGTTCCATACACTTATTGCTATGTTATATGGAACATTTTGCTTTTTTATAATATCATGTTTCATTAAGCTTGTTTTTTTATGTTGCATTGTTGTTTGTTATATTTTACAATGTATGTTATTAGTTTATATGACTGTTTCATTATGTTTGGTGTTATATGTTATACGCTTGTAGCATATAATATTTAACATGTATTCGTGGCATATTATAGATATGTTTGTTCTAAAGCATTTCATTTTCTATTGTAGGAAATATTTTGGCATGCTCTGCAAATTACTATAATGACTATTAAAAATCAAATAATTAGTTATGGGATAAACAAAGTCTATGAATTTGTTAACGTATGCGAAATTAGACTGACCAAATTTTCGATTCCTGTAGTTGCAAGCAGTTAGTCAAATGTTACAGCGAATAGTGCGTTTTTATAACTGTCTATAAGCAATGACACTATAATCAATATATGTTAACTTATGTTGTAAGCTCTGTTAATTCATAATTTTTAATTTATATTATTGTTTTCTGTACTTATTCAGACTTAAGGTTTCAATAAAAAAAAGATTTGTAAGCCCTCACCAATTATAAAGGCAGATAGCACAGATTAGAGAAAAACATCAGCAAAGATGCATCTGGTGTTACTGCGGGTTTCGAACTCGCTACAAAGTTGGCAGATTGGTGGAACCATTCAGGCAGAGAGCCTCGAAGTTTAGTTTTTAAGTAATGACTCAACAATAAATGTTCAGTCAAATTTTTTTTATATTTTGATTGTTTCGTGTACTTATTTGGGCTTATGCATTTATTAAAATACTGGCTTATAAGACTTTATCAATTTGGCATAATTTAAAAAAGAACATCACAGAGATACATCTAGGGTAACTGAGGGGATTCAAACGCAATACAAAGCATTTGGTGGATTAACGTAAGCCTTCAAATGAAATATTGGGGAAATGTGGTATTTGGCTTCAACTTTCGTTTTTCTTTCTAATAACAACTTTTTAATGAAAGGATCAATTTGAAGTAGTTTTGATTGCAGGCTTTGTTGAGAGACGAAAATATTTGAAAAATCATTATTGGAATACTTTTAAAAAGCTTTTTACTTTTAAAAGTATGTTTTACTTAAAATCTATGATCTTTTATCAGATGTTCGATATTCTTACTGTTTTACATAGAGAAAGTTTTGTTTCTTCAATATTTATTCTAATAACTTTTTCAAAACAAGGGATGCTCCTAAATTTAAAGATTTCTATTAAAAGAAATGTCTTATGCACTATGGAATAAATACTAAGTGTTTCTTAAATGTGTTTTTAGTTTAATTGTGGTATAACGCATTTGTGCTTAGCGTCCTATTAAGAGATTTCTTTTTAAAAAGCAAAACGTCAAAACGTGTAGCGTATACTTTAGTTTTGTTTCTAAAAATTAAATGATAATAAACATTTCATAATTACCATTTATTTTGTTGAGGCAAAATATTTATCATAATTATAATACATAAATCAAGAGCTTTTTTTATTTGTGTCTGAAGGCAAAATTAGTCTTTTCAAGGATAACCTATACGCAACAAATGAAAGTATCACCTTGGCTGAAAGATATATATAAACTACCTCTTATTCTGTAGAATCGATTTTACATGATTACAAAACTTCTGAATTGTCTTAATTTTTTTGTCACTCCGTTGTCGCCCCTAAGGCGCCATCAACAATCACCATTCCAAAATTAAAAACTATTATAGCTTACTCTCACTAATTAGTAACCACATCATTTTAAGAATCTGAATCCAAACAGTATCTTAAAATACTCTGAGGGTAATAGTTTAACCTGTTAGTGTCAAGCGTCTAATTTATAGGACAGTTTCCTTTTTCAAAAACATATATTGTGGTAGGACAATTGTTTCAATTTGCCTTTAATCTAGGACAGGGATGGCGAACCAATGGCACACCACATAATATTTTGGGCACGCCACCGATCACGAAGTTCACTGTGAAGCAATTTACCAATTAAATTAAAATTCAAAAAAGCAAACTTAAAAAAATAAGCAATTATTAACAAGAAAATTACAATGAATGCCAAAAAACAATTAATTACCCTAAAAAACAAGCAAACAATAAATAACTAGCAAAAAAAGATTAACAGACCTGCTTAAAATAACATCTTACAACCTAATATAAGTCATTTGACATTCAATCTGCAACAACAGAAGTCACACTGATGTTACATTAAGTTGAATTACGCGTATAACTGAGACATTGCGAAATGTATTCTTTTTCATAGTAAATAAAGAGTTTTGAGTTGATAGTATTTAGTGTTATTATTTTCCTAATAATCACGGAGTCAAAATTGTTTGATGGCACGTCTATGACCAAATTAAGCAATTTTTTAGAAAAAATGGCACGTTGGTGCATAAAGGTTCGCCACCTCTGATCTAGGAGAATTAAAAGTTCCCCTTGAGTGATTTAAGTTTCTATCACTAGATGTATAACTATAAGGTGCAGGGACATTTCCAACTGAAATGGTAGTAAATAGTTGATATTGGAAATCTGAATGTAGTTGAATAACATATCATGTATTTGAATGACATATTATACCACTTTTTTCATAAAACCATTTTTTGCACCACTTCAATATAAAAAGTCGGGATAAAACGGGTTAATTGGTTAACTAAAACAGGCTAGCGAGTCACCGTAAAGAATTTAAAAGGTGGTGACGAATGTTTTATGTTGGTGATAAAAATTTTGAATTTTTTAATATTTTTTTTCTAATGCCCACCTGATTAATAATCGTCATTTAGGCATCGGAGCAGATTTGTTGGCAAATCTTTCAGATGCACTATATTAGGTTGGGCAACGTTGCTCCCACACTAAAGACAGGGTACAGGGAATAAAAAAACATCCATACCTTATTCGAGATCCAAATCCGGTCTTGTTTTATCTTGCTTTTAGATACGGGCTTTTAGATTTGTTATGAAAAATATCGATGTATTTCACTTATGAAATCTTCAAAGCTCAGTATTATATATATATATATATATATATATATATATAAGTTCAAAATGAAGAATAAAACAAAGAAAAATTAAAGATATATGAAAAAGGGGGAAATAATAAGTAAAGAAATAACAAACAACAGTTTAAAAAAAAAAGAATGAAATTTTATTTAAGAAACCGGAAATAAAAGATATAATCTTTTCATCAGCCTACACGATTATATCCGTAAAATAGAGTATATATGGGTCATTCTCACGAAAACTGTCATTTTTCAGTTCATAAAATCCCGAAAAAGTAAAGTGAATAAAGAGCTCTGAAACTTTTTATATTAATAGAAATATGTAATGGCATTATAAAGAAAGTATATGTCCTATAAATTATACTTAATATTTAAATTAATTAATTTTTTTAAATAATTAATTTATAATTAAATATTTTATAATAATTAATAATTAATTAATTAATTAAATAAATAAATCAATTTAATAAATTAATTTAGTAATTTTTTAATTTATTTTTCAAATAAATTAATAAGTAAATTAATTATTTTCACTATTTAAAAAGTGAGGGAATGACACTAATAGTGAGGGAATGATAGTTTATTTTAATACATGTTTTTATCTAAGTTACATCTACCTAAAGTTTGAAAATGATAACATACTAAGTATATCTAATATTTATTATAATTTAGTCTTATATATTTAATAGTTTTTACAGGTTTGGGAAATGAAATTGGCTGGCACGATTGAACAAAAAAAAATTTAATAATATACTCATCTTGAATCATTCCCTCACTTCAGCGTCATTCCCTCACTTTATACACTAGTGAGAGAATGACGAATTCAATAAAATTTAAAAATAGCAGTTAGGCCTAATTAATTTCTGAAATTAATCACATACAATTATATTCATACAAGAAAGCAACATATAATTATCCACTTTCTCGAGGAAGTTGTATTTTATTTCACTCTAAAAAATGACATGAGGGAATGACAAATGTAAAACATTTTACCTGGTTTGATTCATTCAAATTTATTCCACAGCAAAGCTTCTTTAAGTTGAAGATGGAAACATACTGCAATTTTGTTCTATGATGCCAGTTGTTAACTTCTGAAGTTTTTATTAAAATATTTTTATTCTAAGAAGATTGCAGGTGATAAGAACATTGTTGTGAGGGAATGACGCGAAACACTGGGGACAAAGTTTAAAATAGTGCTGTGTTAATATTTTTATCAGAAATTAAATTTAAAATTGATTTTCTGAATTCTATATTTCAGTATTCTGAAATAAAAAACACGAATTTGTAAAAAAAAAAATTTTATTTCAGAAACAATTTTTTTCCTTATTTAAATCAGCAGTGGGGACAAGTGAGGGAATGACATATTGGTATATTTTAATTACCTAAAATAAGTAGGTTGAACTCCGACCCACCCCAGGGGGGTATACGGAGATAAAAGTAAAATTCTTACAGTAAAATTTCACCAAATGACAGTGGTGGTGATCAGTTAAAAGTGGATTAACAATAAAGTTTGACAATTAAAAACATGTGTTAAAGGCAATGAAACCCAATAGCGCCGGTGTAAATGTCGAGAATTAAATGATTATAATAATAAGGAAACAAGAGATAAAAAATCTCAAAACTAAAATCAATGAAAGCTAAAAGTCCAAATAGTAAATGTCTAAAAGTAAAAGTCTGACTAGAACTCTATGAAGTCTAAAATCAAAAGTAGATAAAAATTCAAAATGTAAGGCTAAAAGTTGATTAGTAAAAATTAACGATGACCTGCTTTATTGTTGGTTCATGACTGGGGTCAGTTGATCTGGGGCTAGAATGTCCTCGAGGGTTTGTTTAATAATTTGAGTCACAATTTTCCTGCAGGTCAATATGGCGAAGAATAGATGTTCCTCTTCGCAATTATTCATGTGATTACCTAAAATAAATAAAAAATGAAAATTGATAATTTTATTTTTATTCCTTTGTTAGCTTGCATTTTTTCGTAACCTGTAAAACAAACATAAAATATACTGGGGACATGAAAATGACTGTTTTTGTGAGAATGACCCATATATATATATATATATATATATATATATATATATATATATATATATATATATATATATATATATATATATATATATATATATATATATATATATATATATATATATATATATATATAATACATAAGTAAATACAAGAAAACACGAAGAAAGTTAAGAAAAACAATAAGTTTCATTTATTACGCTTAAGCTGCAAGTAAACAGAACTCATTAGATAAGTTCAAAATGAAGAATAAAACAAAGAAAAATTATAGATATATGAAAAAAAAGGGGGGGGGGGAATAATAAGTAAAAAATAACAAACAACAGTTTATATATATATATATATATATATATATATATATATATATATATATATATATATAAAAGGAATGAAATTTTATTTAAAAAACCGGAAAAAAAAGATATAATCTTTTCTTCAGCCCACACGATTATATCCGCAAAACAGAGGGCTTTCTGATATTGTATCAATAAAGCCAAAGCAAAATATATTAATACAATATATAAAATAATAATTGTATTAATATATTTTGCTTCGGCTTTATTGATACAATATCAGAAAGCACTCTGCTTTGCGGATATAATCGTGTGGGCTGAAGAAAAGATTATATCTTTTTTTTCTGGTTTTTTTACAAACAACAGTTATATATATATATATATATATATATATATATATATATATATATATATATATATATATATATATAATAAAAAAATAAATACAAGAAAACACTAAGAAAGTTAAGAAAAACAAACTTTATCAAACTTTTTTATTAAGAATCAAAACTTTATTGATACAATATCAGAAAGCACTCTGTTTTGCGGATATAATCGTGTGGGCTGAAGAAAAGATTATATCTTTTTTTTCCGGCTTTTTTTCCGGTTTTTTAATTAACATTTCACCTTTTTTTTTTTTTTTTTTTTTAAAATAAAATATTGTTTGTTGTTTTTTTTTTTTTTTTTTTACTTATTATTTCCCACCCCCTTTTTTTCATATGTCTATAATTTTTCTTTGTTTTATTCTTCATTTTGAACTTATATATATATATATATATATATATATATATATATAAACTGTTGTTTGTTATTTTTTATTATCCCCCCCCTTTTTTTCATATGTCTATAATTTTTCTTTGTTTTATTCTTCATTTTGAACTATATACTTGTATATATATATATATATATATATATATATATATATATATATATATATATATATAGCACAATAAAAACAAAACCGAACTAAAAATGGAAGCAGAAAGAAAACGAAAGTAATTTAACAGTGAATAATATCAAGCACTAAAGCTGCTTTAAATATGATCACTATAACATAGCACGATAAAACAAAGAGAAAAACGAAGAAAATTAATAAGTTTTATTAAGTTTTATTATCCTTTTTGTTTCCGTTTTTAAAACGGTTTTGGTTTTTGTTGTGCTATGTTATAGTGATTGTATTTAAAGCAGCTTTAGTGCTTGATATTATCTACTGTTAACTTACTTTCGTTTTCTTTTTGTTTCCGTTTTCAGCTCGGTTTTCTAATTTCGTGTGTTTAGGGCATTGCTCTTTGACCTTAATTTTTGGATTTCAGCAGTAATAATAGTTTGGCGCCTGCTAAAAATCAATTCAAAACGAGTAAGTCCTGTATTTTTCTTTTGTTTTTGACATAATTATTAATTTTCTAAAGTTATTTTAATTATCAAACTTATTAATTACAAACTTTAAATTATTCTGTATAATATTATTACCTGCGCACATCCATTTTTAGGACCATAAAATGTAATTAACAAATTAGACGCGCTTCAGTATTGTAGTAGGAACGTGCCAGAAGATATAACTTTATTTATGCTTCTGTTTTCGTATTTTGTAATCTGGCAATCTTATTACGGAAATATTTTAAATCATTCTTGAAAGATTCCGGTACGAGTAAGTTCATTTTAATTCGCTCCTCACTATGTAGATTTCCTTCAGTGTACTGTTCTCTGATCTCTTTCCATTTTATTTTCTGTTTTTTGCTTGATATATTTGTTTGTTTCTTCATATATAACTTTTACTCAATGTGTTCTAATTTCGTTTCAATTTTTTTGAGTGCTCCTCACACTATTGTATTAATATATTTTGCTTTGGCTATATTATTACAATATTGGAAAGCACTCCTTTTTGAGGATATAATCGTGTGGGCTGAAGAAGCGATTATATATTTTCCTTGTTTTGTTTTCCGCATTTTGAATATTTTTTTTTAGATATCAAAAATTATACTTATTTAAATACTTCTGAAAAATATTTTTAATAATTTTCTTTTCTTGTCATTTTTTTTAAATAATTTTCCATTTTTTCTCAATATTTTAGCTTATTTTATGAGTTCAATATAGTTGTAGCTTATGCGCAGTTAATAAATCTTATTAATTTGCTGCATATATATATATATATATATATATATATATATATATATATATATATATATATATATATATATATATATATATATATATATATATATATATATATATATATATATATATATATATATATATATATATATATATATATATATATATATATATATATTAACAATTAGCTATTAACAATTTTAAAAAAATTATACAAGTTATAAAATAAGTAAAAATTTTCAAAATAAATATAAATATATAAAAAAAGTAAAATTATATAAATAAGTATATAAAGTAAGTATGAATATATAAAGGAAGTAAATTCTCATGTTCAATTTTTTTATGTTTTAAAAGTTTTTCCATGGTTAAAACAATTCTTGCTAACAATGCAGTACTGCGAAGAATTTTTATGAGAAATCATATGAAACGTAAAATTAATTAACTGATAGGATAGTTCCGCATTTAAAAAAATGCCGAAGATCTTTTCGAATTTTTAATGGTTTAGTAGATTTTAATATACTTAATATCTAATGCAATTGTTATAATTACAATACAAATTTATGTCTAAAGAAGGTATTAAAAATTCAAACGGTATCCAATTAATCAATGAAATTGAATTATTTATTCAATATTTCCTTTCAAAAATAAATTAGCTAGTGCTGTTGTTGTATTATATTTAGCAATTCTCGAGTGATATTTTAAACAAAGGAGATATCGAAACATTTTCCTTTCACACAAAAATCAAATTTCTTATATCCATCCAATCTATTGATATTAAAGTATATAAGATTATTATTATTTATTTTTATTTATATTCGAACAAAAGATATTTATTATTCATTTAATTGATTGCTTAAGATTCTGATAGAGCTTTATTGATTGATTAAGCTCCTGGGTATACTTCAGCTTTATGGATGAAAGGTTAAAGATTCAATTTCAATAAATCGATGTACTTTTTTTTAAAAAAAATAATTAACAAATTAGTTGTAATTTTTACTGTAGAAAAACATCATTCTCAATAAAACACGTCATTAGGAAAACGGCACATGTTCATCATTTTTCTAACTATTTATGAGATTTTTAATAAGCATTGCGCAGTAAAGCTTTTAGCTGTCAAGTCCAGCAGAATAATTTCTCGAAAGTTTATTTTTATTAGAATGAAATTAAGTTCGTTTAATTAGTTATAATAAAATCCAAAATTATCAATTCTGAAAATACGTTCTGATTTTCTAACATCAACATTATGCAAGTTTATATGATAGCAATATTGATAAATAATAGAGATTCTATAGTTTAAGGCAATTCTTTTTTTTATGAATAATGATTTTAAATTTATTTGCAGCATAGCGTTTTGAATTTAGAAATTTCATGTAAATTTTAAGATGTTGCTTATATAATATCAAAGATGATGATATATGTCATGTATTTTCAATAATCAAAACAACAATTATCAAAGCGATATCAATTTTAGATCAATCAGATCTAATTATCAAAGAAATCAGATCTAATAATTAAAGCTGATGTGAAATATTTCTTTTTCAGAATGGTGTTCCATAAATGCACAATACTGTGATAATGTTTCTTTAACTATTTTTTTAAACTTCATCTGCAGTTAAGCCTGCTGAACGATCATCTGAAGTTTTATATTCGTACTTTAGTCTGCAGAGTCGTTTGTCAAATCTGTATTTATTGTTCAATGTTCTGCATCATTTCCTAAAATTTTGACATTGTCTTTAGTTTGTCAAACTATCATTGAAATTTTACCTATATTTCACTATAACGGTCAATATGAAACTAGCATTAATAAAACTTAGATCCAACGTTAATTTCGTTCCATTCAAAGACAAATATAAAACATCACTAAGCAGCAGTTATAAAATACATTTTTAAAGATATGTGTCAACTATTTTACTTATATTAATATTAATAATAATGTATGTTAACTAGCTACTTACTATTAATATCTTTTTACATATTTATTTCTTGGTATTATAGGTAAGCAAGGCCTTTGTTTATTTATAGTTGAGCCTTGAAAAACGTTGCTTCTTAAAGGATATCGACTTGTGTTAACAGTCTCATTCGAATCAAATAAGCATGATTCAGAACAATTAATTCTTATTTTATTAGAAGTTACATGCTGCCAGATTTGAATAATTTATTGATCAAACAAAGTTATTGTAATTTACGAAACAAAACATGAATTACTACGAAGCAAATTTGCGATTATTTAGAATTTTAATTTTAGACTTTGGCTCTATAACTGGCGAAGAAACTGTATTTAAAGTACTATTAAGGAGGGTAATTTTACTGTGCTCATTTGTTTCTTTTATGGATTACTTGGTATTGTTTTTAATATCAGTTGCAGGCCATAGAGAAGAATGGAGGCCACCATTATACAGCGTATTAGCTTTTGTCCTGTCCATTCCATCCTACATAATTATGAGGCTACGTAAAAAGGAAATTTATTGCTTACTAAAATTACTTCCTAGAAATAGCATTCCTGATAACAAATCTAATTACATTATTTTCGCTTTGAGTGCTTATACTTTGATTTACCCATTATCCCGTGTGGATTACAGAAAGGAAAGATTAGACATTTTATCCTTTTTTACCTACGGTTATTCTATCAATCCTGTCGGTACGTGTTTTGTAGTGTATGTCAAACTGTTTTTCTTAAATATTGTTTTTCCTACTTCGATAACATTAATTTCAATTTTGTTTTGCCGTATATGTTGCGCCATCTCAAATCACATCAAGCTGTTGAGTATTAAAATAAGTCAAAAGAAGATGAAAGTAAGCACAAAATCTATGCAAATCGAAATATTAAAGCAGAAATCTAAAATAATCAACCTTTTAAAGCAAATCGCTGATATATTTTCTGAACCAGTTTTTCTATTGTGCGCTTCAAGCTTCTGGGTATGCTTCAGTTTCGTGGGTTCAATGCCGACTTTTACTTTCACAAAGATAACTTTCTCCTTGAAAATTGTATTTAACGTATTCTTGGTGTTAATATCGTTTTCTATTTTGTGTGCTATTATTTGGGTAGGGAGTCAAGTCAAAATTGAAATGGATCATTTTATTTTCACAGTGTGGAATGAACTAGAAGAGAACGCGTTACGCGGACTAACCGTTGAAAACGAAACTTTAATGAAAGATTTCCTTGAAAGGCCTAAGTTGGAGCTTTCAGCTTGCAAAATCATCTTTTTCCACAGAAGTACGATACTAGCAGTCACAGGAACTATTCTGACGTATAGTTTGCTAATCATGTCTACTTTTTAAACGGTTAAAGCAACAGAACACATTCGTTTCAGAATTTTAAGTAATAGTAGGCTAGATATGTTCAAAACTGAAATGAAAGTTATATAGCAACTATGTTGTTAGTTTCTCACAACTAGCTACCGTCGAATATTTTGCTTTGTATGCACTACTGTTATGAACTATATTTTGCTTGAAGGTCATATGTTTATTTTTTAATCATGTTATTTTTGAAGGAGCTGAGAAGTTTATTTGTATGCATACTGACCTATACTTTCTTCACAAACTGCCGAAGAGACTGTGTTGGGGTCAGGAAACAGGCCTTGCGTCAGAAAGGTTCTGGGTTCGAATCCCCTATAGCTCTCGATACTGAGGGAGCAGCGTTTTCCCACCAAATGATAATGACCACCCCTGAAAGAGAGGACAACAACTCGACCCTAATACGCCTGAATTAATGAAATGTAAATCCAAATGGGCATTAGAGGACAAAAAACATTCTATATAAAATTGTATATTCTGCCAAAAATTAAACTATACGTAAGATATAAATTCGAAAAAATCCGTAGATTTCCTAACAAAACTAATATCAGATACGCGAATAAGTTAAAATGATGTACTTGTATAAATGTAACAAAAATTTTTTTTCTCCGGTGTTATTAGCCCTACTTTCTAATAAATGTATCTTAAAATAGTTCGAATACCATTTTTTTCTTCTCACACAGATTATAGCACATCTGGAAATGTCACTTACCTGGCTCAACCACTCAGCTTTTGTAGGAAGTAATTTGTCTTATTTTGTGCTGTTTAAGTCCAAAACTATAACAAATCAGATAAATCAACAATTCCTATTTTGCAATACAACCATGTTCATTTGATTTGATTTTGTACTAAATCTTCTGTTTTATAGTTTGTAATTATGTCCGGGAGTAAATTAATAAATATAGCACCAAAGTAGATTTTATAAAAAGCATAATTTTTATTATGATTAGTAATTATGCTTGTTATGCAATTGCAGTAAGTGTAATTGGGCTTATTATGTTTCATATGCTCATCGTTATGTTATTTGTTATATTTTGCTATTTTTTGCTATTTTTTGTATTATTATGTTTTATTAAGCTTGTTTGTTATGTTGCATTACTGCTTGGTATATCTTATAATGTATATTACTTGTTTATAAGCTTGTTTCATCACGTTAGTTGGTTCATATACTACATTGATTGGTTAATTGATACATTATATGCTTGTAGCATACAATATATGGCATATTATCGCTATGTATGTTATAAAACATTTTCCTATTATATTGTATAAAATAATTCGCCTGATACTGCACATTACTATAATGACTATTAAAACTCAAATAATAACTGCAAACAGTTACAGGATAAACAATGTCAATGAATTTACTCTCGTATGAATTAGCAGACCGACCAATTATCGGATTTCAGTTATAAGCAGTCAATCAATTGTTACTACGAGAGATGCGTTTATATAACGGTCTATAAGTAACGATATATATATATATATATATATATATATATATATATATATATATATATATATATATATATATAAAATTAGATTGCTAACTCTGTTAACTCATAATTTTTTTTTAAACTTTTTTAATTGCTCCATTTACACACTCAGCCTTGAGCGTTCAACAAAAAAACGGCTTATATGCCGTTATCAATTTTACAGACAGATACCATAGATTGGAAATGAACATCACAAAGAGATACATTTAGGGTTATTGCGGGGTTAAAACTCGCTTCTAAGTTTACAAATTCGCGAATAAAGTCAGGCGGAAAGCCTCGAAGCTTCTTTAATTTCGCTTGTAAAGAATGATTCAGGAATATATGTTTACTCATATTTTCTTTATTTTATTTTCTTGTTTCATGTCCTTATTTGGGCTTATCATTTATTAAAATAACGACTTATAAGCCGGTATCAATTTGATAGAAATATAGCATAGCTCAGAGAAGAACGTCACAAAGATTCATCTAGGGTTACTGCAGAATTCAAACTCGCCACAAAGAATTTGGCGAGATCGTTTGGGCATAGAATCTCCAAATACAAAACTAGGGGACATCAACTTTCGTTATTTTCCTTTCGACTAACAATTTCTTAATTTGAAGTAGTTTTGATTGCTAGCTTTGTTGAAAGAAGAAAATATTTGAAAAATGATTATTGGAATATTTTTAAAAAGCATTTTTATAAGTGCACTTTTATTTAAAATCGATAGCCTCATATCAGATGTTCGATATTCTTACTGTTTTACTTAAGAACAATTTCAATATTTATTCTTCAATATTTATTCTACAATTTATTATGCAATTTTTTAATATTTATTCTTCTTTAAACAAGGGATGCTTCTAAATTTAGAGATTTTAATTAAAAGAAGTGTTTTATGGACAATGGAATAAATACTAAGTGTTTCATAAATGTGTTTTTAGTTTAATTGTAGTATAACCCATTTGTGCTTACCGTCCTATTAAAAGATTCCTTTTTAAAAAGCAAAGTGTAAAACGTAGAGCGTATACGTACTTTTTTTTTGCTTCTACAAATTAAATGATGATAATAAACATTTTATAATTACCACTTATTTTGACGAAGCAAAATTTTTAATTATAATTCATTATTAAGAGTCTTTTGTATTTGTATCTGATTTTCCTTTTCGAAGATAAGGCGGTAGACAACAAAAGGAAATATCACGGGCACAAGAAATAGGAGATGAAAACTAATACCGGGATTTTGACGAGAGCGAGAGGGAAGGAGCTAACTAATTTGTTAAATAGAATCTAGCAAATTATTCACATTAGTTAAAAATTTCCATGCTAATTAATGTTTATTAGGTGACATTGATGAGCATTCAATCCAAAATGTTACGTAATGTTGTAATCCAACTTCAAAACATTAAATTTTCAAACTCACTTTGCATATTTGGGAAATTTATGCACGTGAATAAATATTTCATAGAAACTGAATTCATAGACACATTAGTTAAAGCTTTCCATGCTAATTAATGTTTATTAAGTGACACAGATGAGCATTCGATCCAAAATGTTACGTAATGCATTAATTCAACTTCGAAACATTAAATTTTCAAACTGACTTTGCATATTTGGGAAATTTATGATCGTGAATAAATATTTCATAGAAACTGAACTCATAGTCACATTAGTTAAAGCCTTCCATGCTAATTAATGTTTATTAGGTGACACAGATGAGCATTCAATCCAAAATGTTACGTAATGTTGTAATTCAACTTCGAAACATTAAATTTTCAAACTCACTTTGCATATTCGGGAAATTTATGATCGTGAATAAATATTTCATAGAAACTGAACTCATAGTCACATTAGTTAAAGCCTTCCATGCTAATTAATGGTTATTAGGTGACATTGATGAGCATTCACTCCAAAATGTTACGTAATGTTGTAATTCAACTTCGAAACATTAAATTTTCAAACTCACTTTGCATATTCGAGAAATTTATGCTCGTGAATAAATATTTCATAGAAACTGAACTCATAGTCACATTAGTTAAAGCCTTCCATGCTAATTAATGTTTATTAGGTGACACAGATGAGCATTCAATCCAAAATGTTACGTAATGCTGTAATTCAACTTCGAAACATTAAATTTTTAAATTGACTTTGCATATTTGGAAAATTTATGCTCGTGAATAAATATTTCATAGAAACTGAACTCATAGTCACATTAGTTAAAGCTTTCCATGCTAATTAATGGTTATTAGGTGACATTGATGAGAATTCAATCCAAAATGTTACGTAATGTTGTAATCCAAATTCGAAACATTAAATTTTCAAACTCACTTTGCATATTTTCGAAATTCATGATCGTGAATAAATATTTCATAGAAACTGAACTCATACTTGCCTCCAATACTTGATAATAACCTGGCGTTATCTCATGACACGTCTTCCATTCAGGCTAATGTATGTTACCATGTTGCATGAAAAGAAAAATATTAGAAATTGCAATTGCTTCAAATCCTTTCGTGGCAAATGTAACTTCATGATTCGTCTTCTGTTAGGGTTACTCTGTGATACTATGTTGCAAGGAAGGAAAAATAATAAATGCAATTGCCTCTAAAACCTGATGACAATGTGACTTACTGATTCGTCTTCTGTTCAGGTTACTCAGTCTTACTATGTTGCATGAAAAGAAAAATATTAGAAATTGCAATTGCTTCAAATCCTTTCGTGGCAAATGTAACTTCATGATTCGTCTTCTGTTAGGGTTACTCTGTGATACTATGTTGCATGGAAAGAAAAATAATAAATGCAATTGCCTCTAAAACCTGATGGCAATGTGACTTACTGATTCGTCTTCTGTTCAGGTTACTCAGTCTTACTATGTTGCATGAAAAGAAAAATATTAGAAATTGCAATTGCTTCAAATCCTTTCGTGGCAAATGCAACTTCATGATTCGTCTTCTGTTAGGGTTACTCTGTGATACTATGTTGCATGGAAAGAAAAATAATAAATGCAATTGCCTCTAAAACCTGATGGCAATGTGACTTAATGATTCGTCTTCTGTTCAGGTTACTCTGTCTTACTATGTTGCATGGAAAGAAAAATAATAAATGCAATTGCCTCTAAAACCTGATGGCAATGTGACTTAATGATTCGTCTTCTGTTCAGGTTACTCAGTCTTACGATGTTGCATGGAAAGAAGAAGAATAAATGCAATTGCCCCTGAAACCTAATAGCAATGTGACTTAATTATATGGATTGTTTTTCATGATCTCTGTTATCATGTTACGTGAAAAGATAACAACGAAAACTACTCCAAATTCTGATGTCACAGTAATTTGATTTTAAGAGTTTTGTTTAATTCAGATTGATTCATTTTACCGTGTTACATGGTGAAACATCATGAAAAGTGTCTGTAAACCAGATGGCAATGGAACCTTATCTTATTATCGAACTTTATTTTAAAGATAATTTGTCTTCAGTTGTTCAAGTTTCGAAGGAAAGCAGGTTGGAGGCATCATTCGAACAATATCATCACCTCAAAGCAGATACCAAACTCCTCGAAGCAATCTAAAAACATAGTTGCTAAATCTATTATTTTTAGCACGAGATTTCTTAGTTTATGTTTAAAAGGGAAACAAAATACTTATGACAATATTTTTTCCTTGGTAAACAATGTTTATTTATAATAATTTTGCCTGAAACTACAAATAATTTAAAGACGAATACATAAGCTTTAACAATTTTTTATGTAGTGAAGTGTTTTTATAGCTATAACAATTCTTGCTTACAATGTAGTACTGTAACGAATTTTTATGAGAAACCGTATGAAACGTAAAAGTAATTAACTGATTAAATGTTTCTACATTAAAGAAATGCTGAAAACATTTTCGAATTTTTAATGGTTTAATAGATTTTTATATGTACTAGTAAGACTGGTAGATTTTTATATACTTAATATATAATGCAATTTTTATAATTACAATACAAATTTATGTCTAAAGAAGGTATTAAAAATTCAAACGGAATCCAATTAATCAATGAAAATGAATTATTGATTCTATATTTCTTTTCAAGAATAAATCAGCTAGCGCTGCTATTGTATTTTATTAAGAAGTTCTCGACTGATATTTTAAACAAAGGAGTTATCGAAACATTTTCCTTTTACATAAAAATCAAATTTCTTATATCCATCCCATCTACTAAGATTAAAGTATCAAAATAAAAAAAATATTTTTAATTCATTTAATTGATTACTGAAGCTTCTGAAAGAGCTTTATTGATTGATTGAGCTTCTGGATATGCTTCAGCTTTGTGGATGAAAGCTTAAAGTGTTAATTTCAATAAATCAATATCTTTTTTTTAAAAAAAAATATGAAACATATTAGTTGTAATTTTTAGTGTAAACAAACATCATGCTCAATAAAACAAGCTATAATGAAAACGCTTACATAGTCATCATTTTTTGAACTCTTCATAAGCTTTTTAATAACCATTACACAGTAAAGCTTTTAGCTGTGAAGTCAAGTAGAATAATTTCTCGAAAATTTATATTATTAGAATGTTGTCAAGTTCATTTGATTAGTTATAATATCTGGAATCATCAATTTTGAAAATATCTTCTGATTTTTTAACATCCATTATGTAAGTTCATATGATAGCAGTATTGACAAATGCTAGAGAATCTAGAGTTCAAGACTATTCTTTGTTTTATGAATAGCGACTTTCAAATTTATTTGCTAGATAGAGTTTTAAATTTGGAAATTTCTTGTAAAATTTTAAATGTATTATATTGTAGCTTATAATATCAAAGATGATATGATAATATCAATAATGATGATGTATGTTGAATATTTCTAAGTATAAGGGCAATAATTATCAAATAAATATCAATCTAATATCAATCAGATCTAATAATAAGAGCAATCAGATCTAATTATCAAATCAATATTTATAATTATCAGAGCTGATGATGTTTGTTAAATATTTCATTCTAAGAATGGTGTTCCACAAATGCATAATACTGTGAAAGGTGTCTTTCGAAAAGTTTCTTTTGTTTCTTGAAAATCTTTTCAAACTTTAATCTATTCAAATATAATCTGCAGTTAAGCCTGCTAAGCGACCATCTGAAGTTTACAGTTTAAGAAGTTATCTGAAGTTTACAGTTATCTGAAGTTTAGTCTACAGTACATTTTCCAATTCTTTATTTATAGTTCAGTGTTCTGTAGAATTTTCTGAAACTTTAATTACAGTTGTTTAAATCTACTGAGACACCTCTTGAAACTTTATTTTTGGTCCAGATTGCTGAATCATCTCCTGAAATTGATTTGTAGCTCAGTCTGCATTACTTTATTTCTGCTGCAAAGTTACACATCTAAGAATTAAAAAAATCAATTGAAAGGTTATTTATCAGTGTTAAATATTCCGCTCCATAAAAATACTCCCGCTAATTTTTTCAAACTATTTATTTAAATTTCACGGATGCTTCTGTTTAGCTGCCAGTATGAAATATGCATTAATAAAACTTCTGTCCAACCCTAATTTCGTTCCATACAAATAGTAAACATCGCTAAGCACCAGTGCTAAATGCATTTTTAAAGATAATAATGTGTGCCAACTATTCGACTTATTAATAATCATAGTAGTGTGTGTTCTATTAATATCATATTTTTATATATTTATTTCTTGGCATTATTGGTAAGCAGGGACCTTGTTTATTTATAGTTGAACCTTTGTTTATGGTTTAGTTAAACGCCCAGTGGAGAAATTCATTTGCAAAAATATCAATTTGTGTAAAACGTTCCCTTTTAAATGGTTTCGATCTTTGTTAACAGCTTCATTCTACTCAAATAAGCATGATTCAGAACATTTCATTCCAATTTCATTAGAAACTACATGCTGACAGGTTTTAATAATTTTTTGATCAAACACAGTTGATATTATTTACGAAACAAAACATGAATAACTACGAAGCAAATTTGCGATTATTTAGAATTTTAATTTTAGACTTTAGCTCTGCAACTGGCGAGGAAACTGTAATTAAAGTACTATTAAGGAGGGTAATTTTGCTGTGCTCATTTGTTTCTTTTATGGATTACTTGGTATTGGTTTCTATATCAGTTGCAGACGAGAGAGAAGAATGGAAGCCACCATTAATTAGTATATTAGCTTTTGCTCTGTCCATACCATCCTACATAATTATGAAGCAACGGAGAAAGGAAATTTATTGCTTACTAAAATTACTTCCTAGAAATAGCATTCCTGATAACAAATCCAATTACATTATTTTCGCTTTGGTTGCTTATACTTTGATTTGCCCATTAACCCATCTGGATTACAGAAAGGAAAAATTAGACAACTTATCCTTTTTTACCTACGGTTATTCTATCAGTCCTATCGGTACGTGCTTTGTAGTGTATGTCAAACTGTTTTTCTTAAATATAGTTTTTCCAACTTCCATAACATTAACTTCAATTTTGTTTTGCCGTACATGTTGCGCCATCTCAAATCACATCAAGCTGTTGAGTATTAAAATAAATAGAAAGAGGATGAAAGTAAGCACAAAATCTATGCAAATCGAAATATTGATGCAGAAATCTAAAATTATCAAATTTATAAAGCGAACCAATGATATATTCTCTCAACCGGTTTTTCTATTGTGTGCTTCAAGCTTCTGGGTATGCTTCAGTTTTGTGGGTGCAATGCCGGCTTTCACGAAGATAACTTTCTCTTTAAAATCTGTATTGAACGTATGCTTGGTTTCAATATCGTTTTCTGTTTTGTGTGCTATTATTTGGGTAGGGAGTCAAGTCAAAATTGAAGTGGATCACTTGATTTTCACCGTATGGAATGAACTAGAAGAGAACGCGATACACGGACTTACCGTTGAAAACGACAATTTAATAAAAGATTTCCTTGAAAAGCCCAAGTTGGAGCTTTCAGCTTGCAAAATCATCTTTTTCCACAGAAGTACGATACTTGCAATTTCAGGGACCATTCTGACGTATAGTTTGCTAATCATGTCTACGACTAAAACTTAACAAATCAATCAGACTTGTTTTTATTGTAATAAGAATTTTAAATAATAGTAAGCTATCTATGTTTACAACTGAAACTCAAGTATTAAGGCAACAATGTTGTAAGTTTCTTACAAACACCATATCGTCAAGGAATTTGCTTTACATGTACTACTGTTATGCACTATATTTCTATTAACTATTTTGTAATTGTAAACTATAATTTGTAGTTTGTAAACTATATTTTGCAGTCACAAGAACTGACTTAACGTATGGTTTACTAATCTGCGACTGAAACTTAATAAAGTAGCACATTATGTTGGTTTCAGACTTTTCAATTGTAATAATGAATTTAATATAAAGCTAGCTATGTGTACAACTGAAACTCAAGCGATAAAGCAATATTGTAGTAAGTTTCTCACAAGCAGCTATCTTTGAAGATTTTTCCTTTTATGCACTACTGTTACGAACTATATTTTGCGTGAGCTTTTTTATAATTGAACTATATTCTGCTGTCGCAGGAACTATCACTAAGAATAGTTTGCTGATCATGTCTACGACTAAAACTTAACAAATCAATAGAATACAGTGTATTCAGACTTGTCTCTATTGTATTAAGAATTTTAAATACATAATAGTAAGCTATCTATGTCTACAACTGAAACTCATGAATTAAAGCAACAATGTAGTAAGTTTTTGACAAACACCATATCGTCAATGAATTTGCTTTCCATGTACTATTATAATGCACTATATATCTATTAACTATTTTGTAATTGTAAACTATAATTTGTATTTTGTGAACTATATTTTGCTGTCGCAGGAACTATCTTAACGTATGGTTCACTAATCCATGACTGAAACTTAATAAAGCAGCAAATTATGTTGGTTTCCGTCTTTTCAATTGTAATAATGAATTTAATATAAAGCTAGCTATGTGTACAACTGAAACTCAAGTGATAAAGCAACATTGTTGTAAGTTTCTCTCAAGCAGCTATCGTTGAAGATTTTTCCTTCTGTGCACTACTGTTATGAACTATATTTTGCATGATTTTTTTTATAATTGAACTATATTCTGCTGTTGCAGGAATTATCTTAACTTATAGTTTGCTAATCATGTATACGACTAAAACTTAATGAAGCAACAAAGCACATAGTTCGAATAAAAATTTTTTTTTAACGCCGATTATAGAACATCTCAAAATGCCACTTACCTGGTTTAATCACTCATCTTTTGTAAGAAGTAATTTGTCTGATTGTGCGCTGTTTAAGTCCAAAACTGTAACCAGTCAGATAAGTCAACAATTAAGGTGTTTCTTCCTTACAACAATGAATTAGATTTGGTTTTGTATGAACTCTTCTTATATAGCGCCTAATTGCGTCTGGAAGTATAATTTAATTGACATAGCAACAAAGTAGATGTTATAATAACCGTAATTTTCACTAAGATTATTCATTATACTTGTTATGCCATTTCATTATGTTTCATTATGCTTATTATTTTTCATATATTTCTTGTTATGTGATATGCTATATTTTGCTTTTTTATATTATATATATTTTTTAATGGCTGGCTCTTGAGGGTTGTCCAATTGGCCACAGAAATGCCAGAACTGCTACTCTCTTCTCATTACCCAGTGGGCACCAGTGGCGAGCGTCGCCCACGTCACACAACCACAAACCCGTTTATAGGGCGGTTCACATTCATACAATCACACACAAAGGACATAGAACACAGAGAGAAAGAAACATTTATGCCCTGAGCAGGATCAGCAGCTCCGCGATCAGCAGCTCCGCAGTCAGGCACGCTAACCACTCGGCCACCAGGTCGGCTTTTATATTATCATGTTTCATTATGCTACATAGTTGTTTCTTATATTTTACAATGTATGTTATTTGATTATGTGATTGTTTCATTATATTTGTTGTTATATATTATACGTTGTTATATATTATTTTTTTCCAGTGCCCACCCGATTGACACTCGTCATTCAAGTGTCAGTAAGGCAGATTTGTTGACCACTCTTTCAGGGACACCATATTAGTTAAGCCAACGTTGTTCCCACAGTAAGGACAGATAGTACAGAGAAGGAAAGAGCATACATTCTTTATCCGGGATCCAAACCCGGGACCTCTCTGATGTGAGTTCAGCTCTTTGGTCACAGTCTGGTCAACAAAATATTTCAATATCATATGAAAGATTAAAGCTATTCGGTTTTATATGACATCTAAATGCATTTCTTTTAAGTTACACACATATTTTGGTTAATGGGAAGCAGTATAAACAATAAAGTATAACAAAACATTATCTTCCTAACAAGTTTTACAAAACTGAAAAAAAAAGTGTTTATATTTGAAATTTGTCTTTTAAAAAAATAGCATCATATTTCGTTTCTGGCTAAATCTTCTCCTACGTTTCATACCCGATGGGAGACACCGTTAAAAGTATTGAAAATCAACTCCATAAAAATAATGGGCAGAAGAAAGAAGAAGAAGAAAGCGTAACATCCACAGAGAATATATTTACTTATTTGAGAAAGTTGACTGAACTATTCTACGGTGGATACTATAAATATTTATTTATTTATTCCCTCGATCGGGCATTTTTTTTGACTGAGCTGTTATACGGACGAATTTTTTGGAGCATAAGAAAAACATAACAGTTTTTCCTTTTAGCTATTCAAGGCATTATTATGTAAATAGAAAACAAAGAATAAAAGTAAAGAATTTCTTTTACTGTTTATAACGATAGATTTTCTTAAAATATTATTTCTAATGTCTAGATTTTATCCTGGATTTGCATATTACTGGGGGCAAGAAAGCATGCATATTACTGAGGAAACAGACATGTTCCTTTATACTTAAATTATGCCATCGTTTATTATGAAAAATATCGATGTCTTTCATTCATGAAATCTCAACTGCTCACTAATAATACAAATAACATATGAATAGAGAAAAACTGTAGTTAGAGGTGCATATATATATATATATATATATATATATATATATATATATATATATATATATATATATATATATATATATATATATATATATATATATATAAATATATATATATATATATATATATATATATATATATATATATATATATATATATATATATATATATATATATATATATATATATATATATATATATAATATATATATATATATATATATATATATATATATATATATATATATATATATATATATATATATATATATATATATATATATATATATATATATATACAAGGTCCGGCTATTAATTTCCAGGACTGAGGTAACTGTAGGAGAAAGAAAAGCCGGAATATGGCGCTAATGATTGCATATAGAAGAGTGTTTTCTTGCGCATGTGCAGTGCAATCGGCGCCATTCTGAAGTGAGTGGTTCTCGTGGAAAGGCGCATTAAAACGGAGCTCTTAAATTCCTGTTGTCGAAGTGAAATGGAGCAAAGAATTAACATTAAATTTTACTTCAAATTGGGCAAAACAACTGCAGAAACCTACGAATTGTTAAAACAAGTTTATGGCAAGGAAGCATTATCTCGCTCAAGAACTTTTGAATGGTTTAAACGCTTTTGAACGCGAAAGCGTGGAAGATGATCCGCACACAGTTCGCACGCAAGCCGGAAGCAATTGAAAAAGTTCGCGAACACCCATTGCGTTTGACTGGGAGGCGATTCTCAGATCAGCATGGTGTCGTTGAGTCGCAGCATCCACCATACTCGCCAGACCTAGCACACACTTTTTCCTGTTTCTTAAGCAGAAAAATTCACTGAAGGAAACAAGATTTCAGGAGGTCGAAGCCTTCACGAAAACTGTAACGTCACTAATAAAGAGCATTCCAAAAGTGGACTTTAAAACTTCTTTCCGAAATTTGTACAGCCGAGCACAGACGTGTATTACGGCTGATGGGGATTACTTCGAATAATATTAAATGGCTATGTGTTTAACTTTTTTTTCTTCTGAGTTATTCCATGAGTCCTGGAAATTAATAGTCAGACCTTGTATATATATATATATATATATATATATATATATATATATATATATATATATATATATATATATATATATATATATATATATATATATATATATATATATAAACACAAATTAACATGAAAAACATGAATAAAATAAAAAACTAAATTGTAGAGAAACAAGAATGGTAAAAACAATAGTCGTAATCAAGACACATCTATTGCTATAAATGCGATATTTCTGAATAAAGAATAATTATCCTAAGATAAAAATTATTCTTTATATTCCATTTTCATTTCATATATATACATATATATATATATATATATATATATATATATATATATATATATATATATATATATATATATATATATATATATATATATATATATATATATATATATATATGTATGTGTATATAAATATAAATACTGCATCTAAGGTGTTAGTTTCAGACTTTAGGGTCGCACTATAAAAATTTGAATCAGTAACTGAACTAATATTTGAATCGATTTAATAACTTTGAAATCTGCTCATAATTTCGATTCATTGCTACTTTAAGGTAAATTTTAAGATTACACCAAATATATCTCTCACATATGTCTTCATTTTTAAGTACTATTCATTGTTGTGTATTCACAGAAGTCTATATGTTTGAGATGCACTGTTAGTACTAGTAGATTCTGACATTCGAAGTCTGAGAAATATTTTCTTTTTCAGTGACATTTGACCTTAAGCGCAAAGGTCCAATGAAAGAATTAATACCTTAATAATTTGTGAGAAACTTCTGTTGAAAATATGATAAGGGTCAGTGTCGTGATTTACTCGTTTCACAAAAAAATATGGTCAGTTTGGTCAGTTTTAAATTCATATATTTTTTCTTAAGCTCCTAAAATCGTGAAAATCACTCAAAAAATTGATTTTCTGATTTTGACCATTTTATATAAATTAAATTCTATAAAATAGCATAATAAATACAAAATCATAAGAATTTGTTAAACATTGACAATATTTTTGGTACTTTGTTTTTTTATTAGAAAATCTTGTTATTGTGAGAGTTTTATGTAGTGTTTCTCAAAACAAAAATTTTAAATCGAACTGGAAATTGAAATAGTTCCATGCGCTATAATTTTGATGACTATTCCATGAAACTTTTTTTACAAACTCTCTAGATCAATGAGAAAACTTGTAGAGAAAGAGTTTTATAATAAGGTGCAATGGCGCTTCACAATTAGATGCATTTCAATGTTTCAAAGACGTTCCTAGAGGGACGATATTCATGTTTTTTTGGGCGAAACTTTTTCTACTCTGTATGGAAATCAGTAGAAAATGTGTAGATTTTTCTCTACAACTTGAAAAGATATGTAAATAATGTTGAAATTAACAAATAATCTTTAAATTTAAGGAAAAATTTAGCGCAAGGCGCTTACTTAAACTTCAAAATAAATCGAAAATTTTTTTTGAAAAAATTTGCATTTTACATGTTATAGCATGAATTATGCATCACATTATTTTTTTATGTTCTCTCTCTAAATATAAACAATCGCTGCAAGTTACAGCAATGTAACATTATTTTTTAAGAAAAATTTATTAAGAGTCCACTGTAGCCTTAAAATTAAACAAGATTTGCAGTTTTAAACTACAAAGCTCCAAAATATTTCATTAAAAAAAACTCGTGTCTAATATTTTTGCATAAAAAACATATCCAGAAAATTTCGAGAAGTTTTCAGAAAATATCAAGTCTCCAACCCTGCATGACTCTTTGAGACACTTGCCTTTAATTCCTTTCATGAATGGAATAAAAATTCATAGAAACAATTTATACGATTCTACTTCATTGATAATTATTTATTATCGTCAATAAGAAATAAAACTTAATACTTCTCTTACTGTATGTTAAATTTGAATTCTTCTATTGAAGACAATGAAATACAATTTATAAAGGAAACAAAGACTTGCTTGAGAAATAAAAGCGTGTTTTATAGTTTGAATCCAGTAAAGTTCCGAAACAATTAGCCAACTTAATAATTATGAAATTCTAAGCAATTTCAATTCTTTCTTTTTTATATTTTCTCCAGAAAAAAAATATTTGTTCAAGGAATATTTAGTCCTATCTTTATTTGGATTTTATATTTATATATATTTTTTTGTTATTTTTTGTTGGTTTCATTAATAATATTTGTGTTTCCTTAAAGTAATTAAACAAATTGAAGAAGTTTAATTTAGTCTCCTTACAGAGTTTTTGTACTAAAGATAACATAATGAATTGTTTTGTGTCTTATCAGCAAAATTTTTGAATTATGATAAATTAAGTTAAAAAATTTTAATTAGTCGAAGAAACATCAATTACAAAAGGAAGTATTCTGCTTGTTTGAAAAAAAGTTGCCGCATCTTAAGTGGGAAAACAAATATTAACGAGTTATATTTATTATTCCCAATGGTATTAATGTATCAATATAGAAAAAAAACTTTTTTAGAACTATTTAGTGCCGAAAATCAAATAGTATAAAATGGTTCCAACTTTTCGTAAGAACTGTTTATTGGTTTAGAAAAATCAATTCCAATTTGCCCTAAGGCGTCACATAATGTATCCCAGAGGAGTTATTACCATACATAATTTAATTAAATATCTTTTGAACTTGAAATAATCTAATGCAAATTTCTGCCGGCAGTAAATTTTTTTAACTAGTGCTTCAAAGATTTTTAAAATGCTTGAAGGGAAAAGAAGTGAAAGGAACTTTTTAAAAATGTTCTCGAATATTACGGGAGAAATTCTTTAAGAGACATAATTCGAATTAATTTGCAGCTAGTTGAAATATTACTGACGACAAAAAGTTTTAAAAAAAATAATACACTTTTTTATTCTGGTTTATTTGCGGGCTAATGTTATTTGGTTAAATAAGCACATGAATTATATCTTTATTTTGTTTTTATTAATTTTCCGAATATGCATCGATGCTTGCTTTGTATATTTCTGCATATTTACCGAATTCAATGCAAAAAATTCATTTTTTATTTCATTTTTATTATGGAGTTCTTACTCACTTAAACTGCTGCAAAACACACATTTTTAATTTAGTTTCTTTCATCCGTTGGCTAAAGTTTAAAAAATATTATGGTTGGAAATAATATTATGATATTATGATCGTTAATTGTTTTAAAACGGAGGAGGGATGTTATTTTAACCTAGCAACTTTGATAATTTCTTATTTTTTCATTTTTTTTTTTTTTTTTTTGAAAATGGGAAAAGGTCCCATTGATTTTTCTGTTGAATGTTGGTGGATACTTTTACCTACACGATGGTATAGTTACTGGTTTTGAGCAACGATGCAGTTTTGAGAAAAACTAGATAAAAAAAGGCAGATTTCCCATATTTTGAAAATTTGAAAGCTATATTTACGAAAAGTGTCGATAATTCAAAAAAGTGCTGGGACACAGAGCTTTGTCCTAGTAGCAAACGTTTATATCCAATAAAGAAATTTATGGGGGGCGCTGTTTTTTTTTTTTACTTAGATGATCAGGGCAGAAAAACGAAAAAAACCTAATTTTTCACTAACCTTGACAAAATCTAACTCTAAAAAGAAAAAATGCCAAATGGAAACGAAAACATATCACAAACTATTCAGCTATATACTAATAAAATAGTAAAACGAAACCTTGGGATGTTTACCTACTAACTGACGACGAATCTGTTAATGTCGCTTCACCGCAGCGTGCTGAGATTTGTGTATAGTTTGTCTGAAATAAGAACTCCCCCAGACATTCGTCTGGACCTGTGGTGGTGACTATGGTAACGAGGTATGAATATTTCATGTAGGAGTGGCTGCAGCGCGGGTCGGCGAGAGAAAAAAAAATCTTTCTTCGGTCTGTTTTGTATGTCCTAGAGTGAAGCTACCCTCAATAAAATGCGCCATTCTTGCTTTCATAGCACCAGACTGCCTCAAACTTAGTGGCAGGAGGAGTTCTTAGCTTAGACAAACTATATATTTCCAACATTCAGGCCACCACTATTCATTTAGCAACAACGTTCATTATTCAACGTTCGTTATCAATCATTAAAGGCCATATCACACTTAAGGAAATTCGTCCAACTCAACCTTCAATTCAACCTCAACTTCAACTCCGAAGACAACTCCGTCCGAAAACATAGGTGTGCTATACTTATCCGAGTTGGATCAACTGCTGTTCAACTCTTTCAGATCTCTTCGAAAGAGTTGATTCAACTTCACAATTCAACCAATCAGGTGGCAGCAACCGCATGGGATTATGGGATAGCACAAGTCAAAACAATATGGCGGCAAAGTTTATGTGAAAAAGCAGCGAATCTAATTTGTTATATATTAATTCAGGTGAGATTTTAATTGAGTATTGATTTTAAAGTTATTTTATAAGAAGTATAAATCTGTTTCTATCCATTAAAGAAATTTATGTTATAAATGTGTTATGTTTTTAACCGTGAATTAAAAGTATGATTTTTTACGCCAAATTCGCCAATCTGAAGTAAATTTTGCAAGTACATAAAAGTAGTTTTGTTTTATATTTTGACATTACTTTAAATGATAAACAAATTTTATGAATTACATTTAATCTTTTTCGAACGTAACTGTATATTTATTAGTATTCGCCGAATTCAAATATAGTTTTTTTTTTTTTACAATTACTTTGCTCTTTCTATAGTTCCGATAAGATTATACCAGCAATTATTCTAGAGTTGGTACTGAATTCAGTGATTTTGAATATTTTTTTACAAAGGAAAAAATTGCGTTATAAAAAGTAAACTTACTCATACCTAAACAATATGCTGACAGAATTAATTTATTTGTATTATTTTATTTTTAAACTGTATATTTGTCAGTATTCGCGGAATAAAAATTTGTTTTTTTTTTCCAATTACTTTGCACTTTCTATTGACAAGTGGGCCCACCTTGAAAAAACCCACTTGGGACGCTAAGTGGGTTTTATTAAAAAAAATGTTTTTATTAAAACTTATTGATTCACATTTAATTTTATGTAATTTATTGTGTAGCATAAGTTTGTCAAATAGATCTGCATGCTTTATATGATTAAGTTTTTAATATTTATAAAGTTGAAGAAACTTGTATCTGTAATTTTGTATTACTATTAAAAACTTAAAGAGGGTTTTTTCAAAAAGTAATATTTAATGAAATTAGATTAGATGGAAATTTAAATAACATAGACTGTAAGGATCAATTTTTCAAATGCAGTTGCATGCTTTATATTATTAATAAGCAGGTTTTGAATAAATTATGAAGGAAGTTGAAAATATTTTTTTACCCGTTAAAGCACTTAACAGGTTTTTTCAATGTAATTTTTTTTAATAAAAAAGTATTAACACACGTTTAACTTTAAATATACTAATATGTAGGTACTTTTTATATCTGCTTTTTTCATAATTTAATAGATTAATTTATTTTTTGAAATTAAAGATAAAGTTAAAATTATTTATCTAAAAAAGAAGTCTTCTTCTTAAGGTTAAATATTTGAAAAAATGGGACAAGTAACTGATACTCCTTGTAATTATACATAATTTTAATTTCACTTTCTATTAATCTTATTATAAAAATATGGAAAACCATTAAAAATTTATTTCAGTTTTTACTGATAATAAAAAACTTACTCATACCATAACAATATGCTGACAGAATTAATTGGTTGGTAATTTTTAATGACTGTTCCTTATTGTCTGTTGCCTTAAATACATTTGCTTCACCTTTCTTAATAAATTTTTTTACTTGTATTGCAGCAAAGATGAGTCAAAATTTTGAACAAGCTCCCGTTGGAGAAACTTTTAAATGGAGCATCGAAATGGAGAGCACATTTATTGAACTCTTGAAGAAAAAAGAGAACATTTGGAATGTAACATCCCGCCACCACAGAAAATATCATTTAAGAGCTCATAAAAAAATAATCGAAACTGCTTTTGGAATAAATTGTTCACTTTCATCAGTTCTTGTTTTTCCTAATTTTTAAATAGTTTGTGTTTATTCATGTTGTACCTTTAACAAAATAGTGCCGTTTAATAGCTTTCTTTTTTTAAAAAATTCAGTTTCACATAAACTTTTAATTTTCTATAAATAGCACATTTTTTTTCAAATTAGAGTATTTCACTAAACAAATATAATAATACTTATCGAACTCTTAAAAAACTATTTTAATAATTTTTCAAGAACTTAAAGTCAACATTAAAAAAATTTATGTGGTGCAAAAAATTATCAAACTCCTAAATTTTGTTCTTACTGTTTATTTTTACTCTTATATTAGATTTTGTTTTCTCCGTTGTAAAATATACATAGTAAATGTAAGTTACAAAAAGCTATATTATGTTATTAAATATATGAAAAACTTAAAGGTAATTTATTTGAATAATTTAAAATAAGTACTATATGACTAAAAGTAAAGAATAATCTGAAAATATATTTATTAACTAAAGATAAAAATCCATTGCGACTTATGAGTTTAATTTATGATAATAAGTGAAATTAATACAGCTTGCAACGAATATATTTATAACAAAATGGTGATTTTTTTTTCCTAATTTACTTTTCCAATGTTAAAACTAATTATATGTTTTTTAACTTCTATGTCAAAGATTGCACAAATGAAAACAAACAGTTCTCTCAATAAATTTTCCTAACAGCCAAATCTCTGTCTTCGTAAGCGTCATGCTTTACTCCAAAGTGTCCTTCTCTTATCTTTTTTTTTCTTTACCAAACTGTAAATGATCAAACTTGAAATTGCTGAGGAAGGATCCATTGCCGTCGATTAAATTAAATTTAATTACCACACGCGCTGAGTCTTTCGATGAAAATTTTTTCCGTCTATGTATAAAGCGCTAAATCGCCTAAAAAGAAAGAAATCACTCGTTTATCAATGATCAACTCTTTCCAACCGCATGGCAACCATAATTCAACTGTTTCAGGTAGTAGTTGAACAGAAAGTTGAAGTTGGGGTTGAGTTGATGGTTGAATTGAACGAATTTTCCCTATGTGTGATATGGCCTTAAGTCAACAAAACCCCACTACCTGAAGTCGCAATTGCTAATGCATTGCTTGACTAAAACTTACTGATCCATAAAGGGTTAAATTTTTTTTTCAATGTTACACAATAAAGTACGGGGCAGCTAAGCCCATTTTATTAACAAAATCTGCCCAATACCTAATTTTTCTAACTATACTTAAACTATGCTAAATATGCTTTTGCTAGCTATGCTTATTCCCTGAAGAAAAGAACTAAAGTTTAAGTGATGAGTTTTTAACCACACCTAGGTTTCTGAGGTTTGTAAAAAAACAAATAAAAATAAAAAGTAATGATTTAAGCTTTATGATGCTTATCAAATTCTTTTAAACTTTAATTTCAATTTTACTTTTGAAACTCTAGGAGCTTGTTTTTACATCAAATATATTTCTCATAGTTTTGCATATATTTTTTAGTACATAAAAATTAGTTAAATTATTCCATTTGATCTTTTTATTGTTGAAAGAATTCATTTAATTAGATCTTAAATTCAGACTTTTATTGTACGCTTGTACTCAAATTACAAAACCTATTTATTTTTTATTGTTACATTTGATGCTTTATGTAAAGATGCTTTTTTAAGATGCCTAAAGGATGACGCTTTTTAATTTGCATTTGATATTGCTTTTTCAACTTTCAAACATCAGAACAAATTGTAAACAAAACTGTAAAATTATCTTTCAAGCAAGATTAATTTGATGATTAAAAGCAACGCGTTTACGCTTGTTTAATTTCGATGCAAATTGGCATTTATCAAGGGTATTTTGAAATTAGTTTTTATAAAGTCTAGGGATCATGAAACTTTATATTTTATTGCTTGATAATAGTTTAGAATTTTTTGAAAATTACCAAACTCTTAAATTAAATCAGTTTTTTAAAGATGCATCAGGATAAAAAAATTTTATGTATTATTTTCCTTCCATCTAGAGATTAGAAGACTTATTTTATTCCCTATTTCTTAAATTAAAACAGTAGTTTAAAGATTTATAAGGATACAAAGGTTATTTTGAAATCATTTTATGACAAGCAAGATATTTCAAAATTTTATTTATTTATTTCTCGCATTCTAGAAATCAGTAGAAATATTTTATTTCCAAACTCTTCTAATAATACAGTTGTTAAAGGATGTATACGGTGATTATTTTGAGATAAAAACAAGAGATTTCTAAATTTTTCCCGCGGTCTAAAGATTGGAAATTAGATTTCATTTCCAAAGTCTTAATATAAAACTGTTCTTAAAAGGCGTAACATGCAAAAATATCAAGAATATTATTTTGTAACATATAAGAGATTTCAATACTTTATTTTTTTCCTGCGATCTAGCGATTAGTAAAAATATTTTATTTCCAAACTCTTCAATTAAAACAATTGTAGTTGTTGTTGTCGTAGACCATTAATGCAAGGGGTGCGATTAATCTTGTTTCCAGTGGCTCCATCTATGGCCAAGAATTCGACTTCTGCCACGCACATACGCCACACCCGTTTATAGGGTGAACCCATTCATACATCCATTCATTCACACACAGATTTTAAATTTGACCTGAAACAGAGAACGATCAATCTCCAATTCAGTACCCCCAGACGTATAATTTTTTTTATGAGAGCCTGAAGAACTTTGTGACTAGGCAGATTTAACGTGCACAAGTCACTATTTACTACAAGGGGAGTCTTCGGCCGGCTGGGTTCGAACTCCCGTTCGAATGAACGGGAGCCCAGCGTCCTAGCACGCAGGCTATCAAGGCCAAAACAGTTGTTAAAAGATGCATAAAGATACTATGCTTATTTTAAGATCACTTTACAGAACACAAGAGATTTCAAATTTTATGTTTTTATTTTTCTTGCAGTTTAAAGAGTAGAAGATAGATTTTATTTTCTCGCATTCTGAAGAGTAGAAGATCGATATTATTTTCCTGCAGTCTAAAGAGTAAGAGATAGATTTTATTTCCAAATTCTTAAATTAGTATAGATTTCATTTCCAAATTCTTAAATTAGAATAGATTTTAAAAGATGTATAAGGATACCACGGCGATTTTTAGATCATTTTGCAACGAGCAACGAATTTAAAAATTTTATTTATTATCTTTCTGCATTTTAAGGATTAGAAGATACATTTCCTTTCCAAACACTTAAATTTAAATAGTTTTTAACTCTTTCATTCCGGTAGTGTCTGGGATTTCAAGCTCCCCTGTTACGGCAGTTTTCAGAAGGAAGGTTTTTCACTTGAACTCGACCACAGTTCCCACCCAGTGAGAGTAGTTAAGGGGGTGTAAACGATTCTCCTTTCTCTTCATTCAAACTCAGACTGGTGGAAAAAGAATGGAAGCAGCAACAAATTGTTGGATAATTTAAAAACACCCCATTTACCAAAACGTTAGTTCAGCCCTTTTTTGGCGACGAATATCTAGACCTTGTAAAAGTTTCTTTCCTTCTTGTTTTCTGTCCTCTTTTTAGATCTTTTAAAATGTTTTTTTTTACTCAATTTTTTTTACAAAATCATCAAATGTAAAAAGTTAAGATTAAGATAAATCGCTCTTTAATAAATTTTTTATTAAATTGCTTAATTATAATATATTTCGTGAATAATTAATTTAGCTGGAAGTAATATATATACCATACCTTACAAATTTCTCTTCTTTACCACTTCGGACATCGAATCTCGAGACTTGTTTACTCAAACTTTTTATTTGACTCAAAAATAATTTTAATAACCTACTATTTTTTATTAAATAGAGATTTTTATTGAATAGTTTTTAATAGTACATTGCATAAAATTTCTCAGAATATTGAAGATTAATTATAAAATTTTGCTCAATCTTAAAGATTAAAATTTTGCAGAATCTGAAAGATCAAGCTATCTTATTTTTATAAATGACAATACCCAGGGTTAGAATGATCAGTTAAGTAGTCCTTGAAAAATACTTTTTCGAAAAATGTTCCATTTCCGAGATTTTATTATTCAACTGTTTGACGCAGAAAGGACACCGGTGTCCCTTTTATATATATATATATTTTTTGGCGCTCTAATTAACAGATAAAACATATTTTGGTATTTTTTAAATGTAATAAACTCTTTGATAGTTTCTAAAAAACTGTGTTTGATTATCGGAATTATATTTTGACTAAAATGAATAAAGAAATTTGAACAAAACTTTTATTCTCATTCATATAAAAAATTTATACGAAATTGATTTTGAAAATTAAAGAAAACTGTTTCTTTTAGATCAAAATAACTGTGTCTGAAAAATAAAGGCAAACTTAAAATATATATATATATATATATATATATATATATATATATATATATATATATATATATATATATATATATATATATATATATATATATATATATATATATATATATATATATATATATATATATATATATATATATATATATATGTGCGTGTGTGTGTGAGCCGTGTTTGGAAGATTTTATCTTTTACGCAAAAAAAGACACGGGTGTTTAATGCTCTATTTCATAATCATAAGTTATTAAAATGCTAAATATAATATTCTTCACTTATTTTTGACTAAAAATGAAAATATCTTTAATAAAAATTTTGCATCAAATCAAAGGGTTAAGAAATTTTGACCATAATTTTAGAGATTATTATTATTATTTTTAAATTGCACTTTCTTAGATTATGATGACTGGCACTTTTATACTTCGAAGTTTAAAGATTTTTCTAATATAGTAATGGAATATTAAAATGATTATTGAGCCAAATTGTCTCAGAGTAAACAAATCTTATACTATTTGAGTAATTACTCTTTTTGATTGAGTAATTAGATTCAGAGAGAGTAATGGAAGGGCATAATAGTTAAAGGCATGAAGTTTCAACCTTTCTCTTTACTGATCTATGAAGGCCACATATTCCAAATTATCTTTACCTTTCTGAAAACAATATTTTGAAAAATATTTATTTTTATTCTGAGGAATCACCTATGTAATGAATTTTGCATAGAAATCAATAGTTATATGAAATAATATGCATATTCTAAGTGGGCTTCTTAAGACAAAAATATTATTTCTTTTTATTAAATAGAATCATCGTATTTAGAGCAACATTTTATTACACAGCATCTTGTGTTATTAAATAAATTAGTAATAAAACTGAATAATATCAAGACCTGCGTTTTCATCTTTACGAACTAAGCCTTTACATAGCGTGCTCGCCATTTTGTAGGCAAAAACATTCGGATAGCGTCATCGCCTTCCTTAACTTTAAATTAAATTATAACAAAAACTATTCCCGCGTCTGGTGGCCACAAGTTATCACATTTTATTTGAGGGATTTTATTTGATTGTATTGTTGTAGATATATGGTTAGTTTATGGTTGAAGAATCAGAAAGATGGGTTAGTCTCTTTAGTATCTTTTTATATATTTTTTTCAGTGAAAGGAAATCTATGAAAAAAAAGAATACTATCATCTTTGCTAATTTGTTTATAATGATCAGGTATAATTTACTTTTAACCGTATAAGTCTAATATTAAGCAATTTGTTATCATAAATATTTAATTGTGTAGAATTACAAAGCTGTTAGAATTCTTTAAATTCAGTTTTTATTAAAAATGAACGAATATTTTTGTAATTTGAAAGTATACTATTTAGTCAAAGTTTAGTTACAGATTCTTTTTTTTCCCTCCAATAACCACTTTTGACATCGAATCGGAATTTGTTTCATCTAGGGCACGAAAGTTCAACAATAAATTAAAGAATGTGGTTAAATGAAGACCAACTGCTATTTTTCTAAGAAAATGTGTCTTGCTGGTTGCAATCCTTTTCAGCAAAAATGGTCAAAGAAAAATAAATTGTAGCTTTTACTATCTAATGTCAAGAAGTGTTCAGCATAGAAGTGTTCTGCATATCATTATATTCTCAGTTACGCAGCAGGTATTCGGCTAACCTCTTCGTACATTTCTCACTCAATTCGCTTTCCAAGTTTCCAACCGGTTCAATCATTCACAGCAGACATCTGGAATTCATTCCCTTTTGTATGGCGATCGACACCACTATATTCTTTGATCATGGTTTACCGGCCTCCTCCGAAAAAAAAGGAAACTATTTGCCTTCGTTCGACATCTATTTTTAGAAACATTTCGCCCTAGATAATTTTAATAGAAAAATAAATAATTACTGCCGTAATTTTGCAAATGTTATTAATTAATCTGTTTAATTATCACTTTCTTATTTATTTCTTACGTTAGAATGCTTTAATATGTCGCCTAGGTGCTAAGCATTGTTTATTGCTGCGAAAACAAAAGTTTATATAAAACCGAACTAAAGTTTTTAAATTTTCTCTATTGAAAATACATATGAGCTATAAAGAAATTAATAGAATTATTAAAGATACTATCTGATTATAATTTTAATATTTTGGAAGGCTTCTCCTAAATTACAAAAGCATTTTTATTACTCTCAGTTGCTAAAAAAAATAATAAATGAATAAAGTAAAGAGCAGGAAGCAGGGGAGTGATAATATCAATTCCGTTATATTTATTAAAATTTCAGATAAAACCTTCTGATACTTAAGTTTTTTTAAAGTAAAATGTTTCATTTATCTTCTTTTTTTTTCTATATTGACGTGAATAGTTTTAATAGTTATAAATAGTTTGTTGCACAGTTAATAGCATTAAAATAACTTAAATCTTGAAAAAATTATTAAAATAATAATTTTATCACAGTGAATAAATTTCTTTAAATTTAATTAATGAAATAAAAGCATTTCTAATTTTTTACAACAAAAGAAGTAGAGATACATGCAATGTCAGAAAAATCAGTACAAGATTAAATTTCCTACAACAGCAAGGAGACATCAAGTTAAGCCATATTATCTATTCAACTTTAGCCAAAGTATTGAGCGATTCAAAATTGGATTCAAATTTGATTGACGCAAAATCAAATTCATTTATATGCTGCCAAAAAAAAACTATACTTTTTTTTATAGAAATATATCCCTTTTTTGTCGTAGACTTACTTTGAATAAATATTGCTTAATTATTTGAAAGGAGTGTACCATTGTTTTTTTTTTCCCGTAATAAAATTTAAAGCATTATTTACTTCACTGATTATTTGAATATAAATGATTATATTATACTCGACAAAATTGTTTCAATGCAGACATGAAAGGGATGAAAAGGTTTTTTTCCTAGTTTTTCAGGAATCCGAACTTATAGAATGCATGGTGTCGTAAAATTATCCCTGCACGTTCTTCCAGGGGAACAGTAAATACTTTTGTACGTCGTCACAAACAATCAAACTCTCAAAATAATTTTAAAATAGAAACGATTTTCCAGAAATTTTATCCATTCCTCATATAAGAAGAAAAAATTATTGCACTTTTTCCTAAATTAGAACACAAAGGAAAACTGCAGATCAAATTTCATTCATAACGAAAATTACTGGACTTTGTCCTAAAAAATAATTTTTGACGATAAAAAAAAATTTAAAAACTAAAATCATTATTATTATTCGTATCTTAATATAAAGCACATTTGAATATTATGCCAGAATTATCAGCTGATTTTTTGATTTTTTTCGTCCTACTAAGTTGTATTTTTCCACACATGCAGAGACACGTTAAAGATTTTAAACTAAATAAAAGTAATTTGAATATTGTCATTGCAAACATAATTCATTTATTAAAATATAAATGTTTAGAACGAATAAAACTATCATACGTTTTTTTTTTATATATTTTTTTACTATTGGTCGAAACAAATTGATTTGCGCATGCGATCGATCTACAATTTTCATTTATTTAATTTTTCCAATTATACTTTTGTTGATGAAAGTGGTATCTCACATTACTTTTTACTGTTTTTTTTTCTCCCTGAAACACGAATGATAGAGCTGTTTCCATCATAGAGACCTCCACAAAGAACAGCTTCTCCAAATGCTTTTCGCTCCCTTGTCTTCTGGGTTGGGCTCAAAATTACAAGGCTACGGAATTGATCAATGGTAGCCATTAACTCAGAATTATGTCGGCTGCTCAATGCCGGTTTTAAAATAAAAATAAAAATTTCCTTATTGCGCAAATCTCTAAGAATTGGGACAAAGGTTCTGTATAGGGAGGCTCTCTAGATCAGTATACGTACATCTACTCAATGCTCTTTTATTTAGATTTGCATAAAATAAAATTTAAAGTGAACGTATTGTGGAGTAGAAATCATCAGCATTGTGCATACAGAAATAATTTCGTTCTTGCGTAGAACTAACTGTATTGTTATTACTTTTTCCCCTTTTTCCTCCCTCGTATGTGTGAAACAGTTGATTTTTATTTATTTTTTAATTTACGCATACATAAACAAAGAGGTTATTTAAAAGAAAATAAAGGAGAATTAAGAATGACACGGACTAAAGCCTTTTTCAATTGTATTCAAATGATAAATTTATTGACAAAATTTAAAATTTATTGAAATTGCTAAAACCAAAACAAAACAAAAAAACTTAGGTATACCGTTTCCAATTGCTAGTTGAAAAAAAAAAAGAAAAATTGGAAAAGGAAAAAAAAGCTGAAAAGACTGCAAAAACAACTATTGTTTTCTCTTTAAAAAATTTTTTAAGAAAAAAAAAGTATTTGATTACTTAAAATTTTCTTAAAACTGATTAAATTTGATTACTTAAAACTTACTTAAAGTTTTCTTAAGGCCACAATATTAATCATCAGATTTTGAATAAATTGTTTTGAAATAATTTCAATTGAATGGTACCATTGAAATAAATTTATTTTATGAATATGTTTTCATTTATTTAATGAATGATTTTGTAAAACGATTTAAAATTCAAATATCATTACTTTATACTGTAATTTCTTATATCATTGAAATGTCTTAAGTTTTAAATTATAATTTCTGCGTAATTAGAATTTTTTTAACAATTAATATTTTAAAATTCCTTAAAAGTTCTGTTTTCAAAATCTTTATTAAATATTCCAAATAGTGTTAAATCTGTTTTAAGATTGGCTGCTTGCCGAAAAAAAAAAAAAAAAAAAAAAAAGCTCCGCAATGGTTAAAATATTTTAATTTTTAAGTACTAGTTTTAAGACATTAAATTTCATTAATTCTAATAAAAATCACATTTCGTATTTTGAAAAAAAAAAAAAAAAAAAAACTTAGAAAAAGTGAATAAAATAATTAAGTGAGGGAAGTTTATTTCTTATAATTTTATGTTTCTACTTTGCATCGGTAACAATATACGTCTTTGCTTAATTATTTACTTACTTAATTGCTTTTTTTACTTTTAGATGTGGATAAATTTATTTATTTATTTTTTTAAATCTATAAGAAACACCATAAACTAGATTACGTAGTCGGTCAGAGAAGGTATATGAAATTGAGTATGCATGAAAAATTTGCACTTAATTAATCGAAGTATATTATTTTCCCCTAAATTAACTCATGTTATTGTTTCAAGAGAGCGAGACTAACAGTTGAAATATTAGACATTATCTACTAAAAGAAATTAAATACAATATAAAAAGTGCAATAAAAAAAGGCTAGATACCTTTAATTTTATCATCATAGAAAAACCAACAGTACTTGATTAACATTATAATTAACAATTTGATGAAAATTACACGACTTTTTGATGTGACTATGTCAGAATATAAATTTCTCTAACTTTTTTTTCTCCAATATCAGTTTTTTTCTTTACCTTTTTTTAATCTGTTCGGTGTTTTTTCCTTAATTTTTACAATAATCACTAAATTCGCTCTCCCGGAAAAAAATATAGCATAATTTTTTCTTGAATTTAAAAAAAAGAAAAACAGAAAATTAAGCTGTTGAATTTTGTTTACTTTTCTTTGGGGACGTTTACTGTGTGCAATACCTTACAATGCGTTTCCGAGCTATTGTAATTCCATATGTAACAATGAAGAATGAATGGACAAGTGTTGAAAGAATTTCTGCCCCTGGTAACAGTGGGTAAGCGGGATAGTTTAGATGTCCTGTGGTGAAGAGGAGTTAAATAGCTTTGTGAAATTTTTCTAAGCAAAGCAAATAGTGGACAACCCCATTGTATAAATCATTTCTCAGAATACTTACAAACATTAGTCTTTCCCTTGCAGTGAAAAAAAAAAGATATATTTTCAAGGGAATACTACAAAAGTAATATAAATTAATTATTTAGAAATAGAATACTGAATGACTTTTAAAAAGAAATTGGTTACGCATGATTTAAAAAACGTTTTTCATTTTCAATCCTTTTTTTTTTCTTTTCGATTTATGTGGTGTATTATTATTATTTAACAATAAAGCATTGATCTTTATTAATCGAAGACTATTAGAAAGTTTTAGGTAAGTGTTCCTGAGGTTTCTTTATGTACCCGCTCAAAAGCCCATTGATACGTATATGTATATATAAAACACTACATTTCCTCTGTGTACTTGTTACATTGTTTTGAAGAAAAATTTTGCGAAAAACGATGTAATTAAATTTTGATTCTACTTTTTACTGAGAAAAATTGAGTATAAGGTAATTGCTTAAGCATTAACCTCCAAACACTGGAGAATAAGAATTGTATTAGGTAATTAAGTTGAAATATCAAACAAATTTCTGTATACGCTAATTACAAACTCTTTTTTTGTTACAAAAGTGTTTGTTTTTTTTACACGAATGTATTTTAACAAGTATAAAAGGAATATCATCAATGTTTGACGGAATTAATTAAACAACTTTCTTGTTCCTCCTATGAATAGGGAATACTTAATGTGGTTGGAGCGAAGTAATGTTTTGTCAGTTTAGGCTCTTTTGTCAGTAAACTTGACATGAAACTCCAATATGGCAACAATTTATTTTACGTTTCAGTTTAAAGAAAACATTTCAATTTCATATATACTTATATTTAGCTCGATTTTAGCAAGTCAAATTGTCACAAATGAACATAGTCGTCGATTAAATCTTTTTTTTTTGCTTCGAAAATAAAATTACATAATGTGGTTTATGCAAAGAAAAATGATTAAACCTGAGAAATTAATATATGTTCCATAATTATTCAAAGTTTGCCTAGCGGTTGCACTATGAGAAACCCGTGTGGCTATGAAAAAAGAATTATTAAAGTGTAGCAATTCTTAGGAATTCCCACGAAGAAAAAAAAACGCTATGTTTTAGTTTTAATTATAATTTGAGAAAATTATAAATTCTTATTGATTAAATAATTGTAACAAGTTTAACATCAATTTAGAAATTTTTTACTCATTTTTTTTCATAAAAAAGGGCCGTGAAGCATTTCGTTATAGCACAGGATACGTCGATTTGTTGATTTAAACCAGTTTCTTCCAATAAAGTTAGCATTAGAAGATAAAATTTTGGTGCTTGGCGCTGTCTCTAAAAGCCTTACCTGCAATTTTTAAAGTTAAGAACAGCAACCTTAGAAGAAGACTTTTCAATAATGCATGGGGAGGAAACTAATTGATGTTAACTGTCAATCCTATTTTCTCCCCCCACCCCAACGAACCCCAACAACCGCGAAGCTACCTTCCCCACCCAATTCACCTGGAGAGTCACGAAACAACACCTATCCGGAGTTTGCATGTAGATGTTTGTTCGTGACGCTTCGGATATAAGGGGTTAAAAGATTCTTAGGGATATAAAAGTTATCTTGAGATCTTTCAGCAACAAACAAGACATCTCAAAGTTTTATTTGTTATTTCTCTGCAACCTAGAAATTTTAAAATTAAATTAGTATCGTAACTATTTTTTTTAAAATTCAATCAACTGTTTAAACCGGCAAAAAGATTGCAAGAGTTTTTCAAAATTGTGTAAATGAAGAGCACTTGGGATGCATTATTTATTATTCTCCAGCAATCTAAAAATTTGAAATAAGTAGTTGTTGAAAGAAGTATGAGAAATGAGGATACCAAAGTTATTTTAAAATCATGTTTCAATCGCTTTACACAGAATCTCATTAAACATATTTTTTTTAATGCTTTTTTCATTTTTTTATTAAATTAGGTCGAAAAATTTGATAAATATTATATTTAACTCAAAGTTAAAGAAAAATCTTATGAAACTCATTGAACTTGAAAGAAATATTTTATTTTTTACAGCAGCATTTCCCGTAGAATTCGTTTCTTCTACATATGCCTTACATTTCAAGGAAACAAACTTATTGCGAGACTCTGAATTTCTTCCCTAGCCTTTCTGCCCTTTGACGCAAAATTTTTATTAAACATATTTTTTATACATTCATACTTCTTCATTATTACAAATTCTTAAAATGGGTGTTGTTTAGGGTTTGATGGCGCGAGCACCTTATTTGGACGTCATCGCATTTTTCAACTGTGTTCAAGTGTAGTAGCAAACAGTGCGCATTCGTCGTCATTGCATGTGCATGCGTTGCTATCATGACTGCTGCTGATAATTTTTTAGAATTCTTTTTTTCACTTTTAATTTTGTTATGCATTAAGTTGGTGAGTTTATCTTTGAGATATGGGACCAGAGATATCCGATGAATATTTCTAGAGTTGTGAATAGAAGAGAATTTCATCATTTGAACAATATTTTTGTCTTTTATTTTACTTAAGAATCAGAAATTCTAACCTTCAGTTCAAACTGGATTGTTTTCAATACTAATTCAGGTGAATATCACCAATAAAGAAGGCAAAAAAATAGACAACAACCATTTTGCCAATTGAATTGGTGAACACAGTTTTTTGATATTTCAGTCACCAATAGCAGCTCGCTAAATTAGGATCCCTTGGCATCTTAGAATTCACACCCTGATTTTTTTTTTTTTGCGTGAGTGAGAATGACTTTTAAATTTGCAGTTACAAAGCGGTTACAATTTTTACAATTTGCAGTAAAAATTTCTAAATTTGCAGTTTAATCTTCGACGTGTTAGGTGAATAGAAATGGACAACAATTACCGTAATCAAATTGCGATATTGGCTTATGTTATATCTAACTTTTCATTTATTTTTTTGTTTTAGCTTAGGCTTTTGTTTTAGCTTTTGTCTTAGGGTGATTCTCAAATTTTAGGAAGTGATAGTACACACCCAAGCAAACAATTTTTATCATAGAATGCATGGTCGAAAACAAAACACAAAACCGTTACAGAGCGTCAAAAGTTACATTCTCATGTGAGGCAAAAACACACAAAGAACGATGAAATTAATTTATAAAAGTAAATTTAATGACCATGCATTCTTTGATACAAATTGTTTGCTTGGGTGTGAATTATCACTTCCTAAAATTTTAGAATCACCCTGTATATACTTACAAATGTCACAAATGTCACTGGCATGAAATACTAGGTTCTTTTTTCTGCGTTAAAGGTACAATTTTATAAGCACGGCTGACAAAAAATTCAAATAAAAGTATAAGTTCGATAATCTAAACGATTTTTTAGTAACTATTCACCTTTTTTACCAAAAAAAAGAAATATATATATATTTACTTGTAATTAGAGTGACAAAAATATATAAAAGAGGCACCTGTGTGCCATGTGTGTCGAATGGATGACTAGAGATTGTAAATTTTATTTTTTTATTTTCTTGTCAAACAATCTAGAGATTTTTTGAAACTTGTTTTTAAATCTGAGATTTGAAAAGCTGCTTTCATCGTTTCTCTCTGTAAAAGGAGTGAGAATTTCCAACTATCTCTTAAAACAAATCGAGGAAACGATTTGGGACAGGAAAAAGTAGCTTTTCTGGGAGAGATAAAGTCAAGAGTAATGTGACCAAATGTATAGAGATTTGAGATTTCTAAATACATTCCTAGAAAAAACGGGAATTTTATCCCTGACTCACTAAAAATATTACGTGTAAGATACGTTTTCAGGATAAGGATTATGATGTTTCTTTCAAAAAATATACACATTATTTTTCAAATGTTATTTTCTCTATCTTTTTTATTTTTATGTATTAATGGTTTTATCACATTTTATTTTGTAACGGAATCCAGGATAAAGATGCAAATTATAATATCATGATAATTAAACAGAAAGGGTAATTTAGAATACAATAGTTTTTAATCTCATGAAATAAAATGCCAAAGAATTATAAAAAAGTAGGTTAAAAATAATTTAAGGAAAATCTTTTTTTTAATATTCTAACTCTTGAAACGACTGTTTCGCTTTTGGATAAGGGAAGCGTTTCTAAAGAGATTTATTATAAATTTAATTTTAAATTTTCGTTACTATTTAGAGTTTTCAGAAAAACAATAAAAATAATTTCTTAAATGTAATAAGCCTGCCAGGCCAAGTTACTCACTCACCAAATAAACTGTTACATGGAGGTAGCGCTTTCATACACCGCCACAATCCTGGATGCATCTTTGTTATGCCCTTCTCTAACTTGTCTTACCTCTCCTCCAACTCGACAACTAAGCAGTACTCTGTAGTGAGCATACAAACCTTTTTATGTATGTGTAAGAGTAAACAAGCATAAATATTCATTACTATTTCATAAATTAATTCATTATTTTCATAAGTAAATTCTTTATTATTTTATTTGGTGAACTCGAGTGTCTTTCTTTTAGTGAAATAAAAATTAAAACAACTGAGTTACCAGTTTATAACTTTCTGGAAAACAGTATACGACGGAATATGGGATAATGGTGTTAAATATGATATTAACAATAGGGCTAGATTTAAATGTGTAATTTAATTATTTCTTTACCCTTTGGATAGAAAAAAAACTTACCAAACAGCGTAAAATTAGATAAAAGAGCTCACAACATTAAAATTATAATTTAGAAATAAAATTTGTTCAATTTATTAAAGAAAAAAAATCTATGAGCTGATCTGAAAAGTGATAACTTTAAGTAACACGAAACATTAAACAAACAAACAACAACAATTGAATTGATAAAACAATCGGGAAAAAACTTTGTTTTTACATTTTTTACCATCAGATTGGAAATAAGTACTATTCTTATCAGTCAAAAAACAAGCAAACAGCTTAATTAGTTGGGAAAAAAACAAGTAAAAATAACCGGCAGAATACATGAAAACAGTAAGCAAAAAATCCAGCCTAAGTACAAGAAAAATAACAGAAGAATACGTTAGGTTAATAGTTAGTTTGAATACTGCTAATCAAACTAACTATTAATCTAAGAAACTACCATTGATAAAGAAACTGCGGTTCAATATATTACGTAAAATAATTATGATTTGCTCAAAATTATAACTGAAAAGCAAATAACATAATTTTTCCTGCCATTCTCTTTGTCTTTAATTCTTGCTTATTCTGTCATTTTGTTAACATTTCGTTCTTGCTTATTCTGTTACTTTTTTTCTCAGCATTTAATTCTTGCTTATTCAATTATTTTCTTCGCATTTAATTCTGGATTATTCTGTCATATTCTTTTAGCATTTAACTTTTACTTATTCTATCATTTACTTAACTATCATTTCCTGTTAGCTAGTATAACAAATTTTAAACATTTTATTGCAATTGTGTCGATTAAGAAACCAAAGATAAAAAAAGTATGCTTAAATTTAACGTGAAATAATTATGATTTAATCAATTCTTACCAAAAAAATTAGCCCTCTTATTTATTCTGCCATTTTCTTCTCATTTAATTCTTTTTTACTCTGTTACGTTCCTATAATTTAATTCTTTCTTATTTTTTGACATATGTTTTTTTAAATTTAACTCTTGTTTATTCAGTTATTTTCTTGGCATTCAATTCTTGCTTATTCTGACATTTTTTTCATCATTTAATTCCTGCAATTTCCAATTTTACCAACTCTTACTTCCTTCGTCATTCACTCAACTCTCATTTTCTTATCATCCAGTATTAATAATTTTAAGTCCTTTTTAGAAATTGTGTTATTTAAAAAACCAATTCTAAAAAAACTATGCTTAAATGTTTAACGGGAAATAATTATGATTTGTGCAAAGTTCTAAACCCAAAATAAATAATATTCTTGCTTATTTTTTCATTTTCTCCGCATTTAATTCTTGCTTATTCTGCCTTATTCTTAGCATTTAATTCTGACTAATTTTGTCCTATTTTCTTAGCTTTTAACTCTTGTTTTTTTTCAGTTATTTTCTTTGCATTTAATCTTTGCTTAATCTATAACAATCTCTTAGCATTTAACACTTACTTGTTTTGTCATTTAGTTAGCCGTCATTTTCTTTTTGAAGTTATACTTCTTATGCGACTTCCAACAAGGTTGCGTTAAACGTTTAACGCTACATTTTTATTGGCCGGGAAATCACGTGGTAGGATCCAGTTTTCCCTCATTCATTTCCATATTGTTATGGTTCTCACTAGCATAAAAATAATAAAAGTCATAAAAGTATTGTTTTTCTATAAATATTTTTTTAGTTTGTTTTGATACACATATAATTTAAAAGGGTAGTATAATTTATTTTCAAATTTAGTGGATAACAATTGTAAGAAATGAGTGAAAACAATCCCACGGACAATGCGACGTATTTAAGGTTATGTCAAGGTACGTAACTTGTGAATATCAATTAATTGTTAGGTTTTCTCTTCTGAAATTACATTATGACGCATTCACATGCATTATTAATACAAATACATTTTCCAGGGCGAGACGATGAGGCAACTACAAGCACTGGTTCAAGAGGTCCACTAGGGAAAAATGCACAATATTACCGTGATTTTAGAGCACGGAAGCGAGCGCAGCAGGAAAAAGAGTTGTTGAATAGAACTAGTGATCCTTCTACGACTGCTGATTCTTCTACAATTAACGTCACAGGTTGTGAAGTTTAACTTCTTCCACGCGGAGGGACTCCACGCACTATTTTTTTTATCTAACGTAGCTAACTTTAAGCATTTTACTGAAAATGTGTAATTTAAAAAACCTAATGTTAAAAAAATTGCACTTAAGTATTTGAAATTAAATAATTATAACATCCATAAGCAAGAAATGAAAAATACTCTTATTTGTTCTGTAATTTTCATAGCATTCAAACTTTAAACAATTCTAGAAATTTTGCAAGATTTTAATACTATAAAGATAACATTCTAGAAGATGTATAGATTTTCGATACATCTTCCTGCTCTCACAGTAATCGCGGCTACGTAAACTCAATTGAATTCCAATTTGTCGAGCTAATCTCGGATGATTCCCCTAAAGGAATTTGAAATGATTGAACCATTTTAACTATTCACCGAATCATCAAATGGCAATTTGATATGAGGTTCATGCTCGATTCAAATATATATGTTCGTAAACATATTGCATAATTTTCAATTTTTAAACATTTGAAAAATTTTCTGTTAATTTAATGCTTTAGCGATTAATGTTAAATTTCAAATTATGGATGAAGAAAATTCAAAAAATTAACATTTTTAATAAAAATATGGACAGATAAATGAATAGATAAGTTGCAGTTTACCAGACAAGTCAAAAATTGTAACGGAAATTTCACCAATACATGCGAAATGCATTCTGATATTTTTCATATTTTGAAATTAAACACAAAATTATTTTATCAAGCAAAAAATAAGTTTTGATTAATTTACGACTACCTAAAAAAAATTATTCATATAATTAAAAATATCAATCATGTATATTATGCAACCATTCACACTTAGATTCTTAGTTAATCTGCCACTCAATCTTCAAAATCCTACGTTAAGAAAATATCCAATTAAAAATAAGGATTTATAGGCAAAACATTTACGTTTATAATTTAAAAGAAACTAATTCAATACAAAAACAGTTTTCCATCATTTTTTTAATAACTCAACAAACCGAGAAAAAAAAATAAACATCAGACTTATCATTCTTACCAGGTTTTCAAAATGAGTAAATACGACTTGCTCTTGCATCTTAAAACCTTTCAGCTTGAGATCACTTAAATAGGTAGTCATAAAAATAATAAATATTGATGATGACACTTAAGTAGTTTAAAGAGATTTTATTTTATTTTATAAAAATCGTTGAAAAGACGACCCGATTTTTGATTTACGACTACTAATGTAATCCGCAGCTTTGTAATTTTGAATTCAAATTCAGAACAAAAGAGAACTTCTGGATGAAGTATTGGGAGAAATTTGCTTTCGTGGGGGACTTTTTGAGGGAACTAACCCACATTTACGTTGCATAGAGAGAAAAACCACGAAACCTTCCACAGTAAGCCTGACGACGCACAGTCACCCATGATCTATCCACCACTGATGGTATTTTACGTCAGCAGTGTGGTCTGTGCGAATCGGGCGCGGAATTCGTATCGACCATCAGCCATCTCTGGAATTCGAATCCGCTAACCTCATTGAGAGGCGAACGCTCTGTTCTCTGAGCCACCACGGCTTATTTTATAGGGATAGAACAAAAACTTAGATACTTCTATACTAATTCTATGTGAAAACGTTTTTCCTTCTATCAGTAAATATTTTATAGGGCAAAACTGGTGCTTAAAGCTTTTAGAAATGATGTTCCTTTTTACCCATCTAAACTTCAGATTGACCAAAATGAGCTGAAAAGACTGAAATAGCCTGGTCGATAGGGCGCTGGGCCCGACCAAGAGTTCGTGAGTTCGATCCCCGCCGGCCAAAGAATCCCCGTATAGTGAATGGTGACTGATGCACGTTAAATCTGTTGAGTCGAAAAGTCCTCCATATTCCCATAACAAATCAATGCCTCTGGGGGTGCTGATGCAGGAGTTTCCTTGTCTTCTGGATTGGTTCAAAATTACAAGGCTACGGAGTTGAGCATTAGTAGTCGTAAAACCAAAAGTTGGGTCGGCTGTTCAACGACGGATATAAAAAATATTAAAAAATGAGCTGAAAAAGTTAATAACTTATTTTTAGATTTAATGCCAGCAATTTTGTGATCATGATATAAAATTACCATAGTTATATAAGAATGCTTTTAAAATTAAAGAGATATTAAAAATCGGCAAAAGCTTTTAATTTCTTGCTATCATTTTGGTCAATGTAAATTTTGCTTTGATAAAAAGAACATAATTTCTATAAAATTTAAGCATGGTCTTTAAAATTTATCAGCAGTTTTGTGACGTAAAACGTTCCAAATCATATGCTGTTAAAGTAAAATATAAAAGAAATTACACTGAGTAAGTATAGAAGATTTGTAATACAAAAATCTTTAGCAAATCTTCTTATATTATTTCCGTATCTAAATTTCCATTCTAATTTCATTATTCAGAACAAAGCCTGTTCTCATAATTAGTAATTCAGAATCCTCTAAAATTAGATTGAAGAAGGTAGTAATTATCATAATTTTTTTTTTCCTTTAGAAAATAAGATATCCCGCTGGAAAACTCCACAGATTGTACTGAACTATTATAATTGTTGAATTACCCCTTGTAGTAGGTGATCGGGAAGACTTACAAAATTTTCCTTTTAAAATCCCTAACATATAAATCACGATGCTTTCAGAATGAATAGATGCTCGAACTTCAATTCATTTCAAGGATTTGACAAAAGACATCTTCTTTACAACTGCATTCCTGTTGTTTACATTTCATATATATATATATATATATATATATATATATATATATATATATATATATATATATATATATATATATATATATATATATATATATATATATATATATATATATATATATATATATATATATATATATTTTGACCACGCGATTAGCATTTTAAAATGTTGGTAAAGTTAATCAAGTTTTAGTTTTTATTTTATTTTATATTAATTGGCACTTTGCGTCTGATAAATGTTAAGTAGTAATAGTTTCTTAGCTATTGAAAATTTAAAAAAATTTATTTTAAATGTTACTAAATATTTTTAAACATCTTATATATATATATACGCACTATATTTTTAAATTCAAAACACACTTCGAAAATCTTTAAAGTGAATATCTTGAAACAAGAATGGAATGCATTGTTTTTAAACCAGGTTAGGGGAAACGTGAGATTAAATAAAAGCAAGATATCAATTCTTGTAAAGGGTAAGTGAGGCAATATGCTATCAAGTAAATTGACATTGGACTTTAGAATATTACGACGGATTCTCTAAAGGGATTGCAAAACATTGTGAAGCAATTTAAAATTCAAAAAAAAAAAAAAATCGGAATAGTTGGGTATTTGTCTTGCAAAGTACAATAAATGTTTAAAGTTTATTCCCCGTTGCGGAATAAAATTAAATCAAACGTAAGCATTTGTCTTGCTTAATATTTATTTGAAGCAACATTTGTATTTTTAAAGGACACCATTAAAGGCGTATAACACGCTTTTAACCCTTTAGTGGGCCATTCATTTCCAGTAAAGGTAAATAAGGTGACAAGGGACAAAAAAAAGCAAAAATTTGTCAAAATATCGATATTTGAAATGTTATATTTTTGAAATCTAGGCATTTAACTGAACATTTAAGAAAAAAATTCTGGAATAAGAGCAAAATTGATGAAGTTATGGCCATTTCAGTTTTGACCAAGCCCCTTTGTTTACCTTTTTTTGTCTGCAGGTAACTGTTAAAATTAGTTTCATTTAAAAATTAGTTTTAAATTAGTTGAATATTTTGTTAATTTTTTTAAAAAAATTTAAAGTATATAATTATTAAACTAGTTCATTAGAAAATATTTCTAGGTATTTATATTAAAAACAAGAAATATTTGTTCAGAAGTAAAATTTGCAATGAAAAAGTAATAAAATTCATTTTTCTCAAAATGTATTTTTTGACAAATTTACAAATTTCGAACTGTTCCAGCGTAATGAATTTTCATTCTATTGACCTGAGAATTTAATGCTATATATTTATGAATATTATTAACATTTTGCTGAAAAGTTTTGAAAATTAAGTGAATAGTATTTTTTTTATGCATGATATTTTACAGAGGTATGATGTTTTTTTTCTAAAAATGTAGGATTTTCACTGTTTTTTTAATGTCATTTGTTTCCATAATAAAAAATAAAAAAAGTACTCCCAACAATTTTTTCAATATTACCTAATATGTAATATTTTAAAAGAATTTTGTCATTTTGACAAAATTTCAGACGCGAGGAGTATTATAAAAAAACATAAAAAATTCAAAAATTTACATTTTTCAATTTCTTAAATTTTGAAATATTTTTTTGAAATTTTGTACTTAACAATATAAATGTATTCTGAAAATTTCAAGCATATCCCAGGACAATTTCAAAAAAAAAAATTTGAAAGTCCTTTGTCGGAATTGTTGGAATTGAAATTCATTTAAGAATAGTAAGCGATATAAGAAAAGAAAAACTCATTTAGCATATTAAAAAAATTAATTCAAATTTTAATGCCATTTTTTTGGAGGTAAGTATATTTAACACGACCTATTAGGAACTAGTTGACTTTTATTATTCTTTATTTGCAAAATAAATTTTATAAATGCTACAAACTTCAGAAGGAATTATTCATTTTATAACTTTTAAACGTTTTATTTTGCTAAAAAATGGTTGCCAATTTTATTCAAACACGCTTCAAGAAAGCTGAAGTAATTAACAAATGGAAACCTAAATAAAGAGTGGTAGAAAAATTAGCATGGAAATTGGTGGTAAAATACTTACCACATAAGTATACTTACCACGGCTATCGAAAGGGTTAACAGTGTAGCACTTCTAACAAATAAGAAGATAAATTAAAATTACTTTTTATTATTGCTTTTTAATATACTAAATTATTTTTAGTTTGTGGCCGGATATTTACATAATGAAATTCAATCTTGATAATTCGATATATTAACTTTAAATGCATTAATTTAGAAGAGATGATTTTTGTTCAAGTCACTTAATCAGATAGAAAAATGTATTTTCTAAAAATAGCTTTTTAGCGATGAATTTAAATTTTTGACTCTCTAAACAGGGGAGGGCATAGAAAATCTGGAAGTTTTAAATAAAAACAGTCGAACGGAATCAGGATTAAAATATTCCAAAAAAGTTGTATTTTTATGTTTTTCAGTTATAAGTTGACAGCGTTTTCAAAATTGATAATTGTTATTTAAAACTGCATAATCTGAAATGATATAAATATTTTATAAATTTTAATTGAAATGATCTTAGTCATGACAAAATTATAATATTATAAAAATTTATTTACATTAATTTAATTTTATCTGTTATCAAATTATAATAAGATAACTAAATTATTAATTGTGTGTATTTGTTTTACTTCTTTAATAATTCCAGAAAAAAGGCAGATTGTGCAAAACAAATTAGTTGTTAGTAATATTAAATTGTTGCAACTTACGGTAGTGTCCCTATTTCGGAGGTCAAAAAACCGAATCTGTAAAACAAAAAATCAAAAAAAAGAAAAGGTCTCAAAAGAAATGGAAGTTTTCAAAATTTTAAATTTAAATAACAGTTTAAAATCTCAAATAAATAAGGAAGAAAATGAAAATACGAAAAGAAACAAAAAAAAAAAAAAAAAAAAATAGTGCGTCGAGTCCCTACTCGTGGAAGAAGTTAAACTTCTCAACCTGCGACGTTAATTGTAGAAGAATCAGCAGTCGTAGAAGGATCACTAATTCTATTCAACGACTCTTTTCCCAGCTCCCCTCGCTTCCGTGCTCTGTAATCACGGTAATATTGTGCATTTTTCCTTTGGACCTCTTGAACCAGTGGAAAATCTTGTGGTTGCCTCATCGTCTCGCCCTGAAGAATGTATTTGTATTAATAATGTATGTGAATGCGTCATAATGTAATTTCAGAAGAGAAAACCTAACAATCAATTCATATGCGCAAGAGACGTACCTTGACATAACCTTAAATCCGTCGCTTTGTCCGTGGGATTGTTTTCATTCATTTTTTACAATTGTTATCCACTAAATTTGAAAATAAAAAATACTACCCTATTAAATTATATGTGTATCAAAACAAACTAAAGAAATATTTATAGAAAAACAGTACTTTTATAACTTTTATTATTTGTATGCTAGTGAGAACCAAAACAATATGGAAATGAATGAGGAAAAACTGGATCCTACCACGTAACTTCCCGGCCAATATAAATATAAACGTTTAACGCAACCTTGTTGGAAGTCGCATAAGAAGTAAGACTTCAAAAATAAAATAAAATAAATAGATCCCTCTTTCCCAAAGAAGAATAATTATTTTTATATATAGAACACTTTATTCACGTTGAAATATCGAAAAATGGAATATAAAAAAATTTAAATAAAATAAACAGGAAAAAAAATTGAAAACTAATGCGAGACCAGCACCGAACCCCTGACCATCGGGACTACAAACTTCTTTACACGAGGCGCTAACGACCGCACCACGGCTCACACGGTGCTTCCAGGAATATATAGCTTAAAGAACTTCCTTCCGGTTAATTAACAAAACTAATTTTGGCCCATTATGTGCTCCCTTATTCGTCTATGCAAATTCTCTTTAATACGATTGTTTGGAATTTAGAACTCTAATTTCAGGCAGAGTTTGAAATTTATAAGTTAATATTAAAGGAAGTTACGGAGTGAGTCGTGTGCGTAGCTCCAGAGTCGAAATTTATCCGTTTTTAAGCTAATATTCCCTCTTTCTCAAAGAAGAATAATTATTTTTATATGTAGAACACTTTATTCACGTTGAAATATTGAAAAATAAAATATGAGAAAAAGTGAAATAAAATAAAAAGAGAAAAAAATTAAAAATTGCTGTGTGACCAGCACCGAACCCCTGACCATTGGGTCAACAAACTTTTTTAACTGTGGCACTAACGACAACACCACGACTCACACGCTGCTTCCACGAATATATAGCTTAAAGAACTTCCTTCCGGTTAATTAACGAAATCTATTTTGGCCCATTATGTGCTCTCTAATTAGTCTATAAAAATTCCCTTTAATACGATTGTTTGGTATATAAAACTCTAATTTCTGGCAGAGTTTGAAAATTATAAGTTAATATTGAAGGGAGTTACGGTGTGAGTCGTGTGCGTAGCTCCAGAGTTGAAATTTTTCCGTTTTTATGCTAATATTCCCTCTTTCTCAAAGAAGAATAATTCTTTCTATATGTAGAACACTTTATTCACGTTGAAATATTGAAAAATTAAATATGAAATAAAGTGAAATAAAATAAAAAGAGAAAAAAATTAAAAATTGCTGTGTGACCAGCACCGAACCCCTGACCATCGGGTCAACAAACTTTTTTACCCGTGGCACTAACGACAACACCACGACTCACACGTTGCTTCCACGAATATATAGCGTAAAGAACTTCCTTCCGGATAATTAACAAAATCTATTTTGGCCCTTTATGTGCTCCCTACTTAGTCTATAAAAATTCCCTTTAATACGTTTGTTTGGTATATAAAACTCTAATTTCTGGCAGAATTTGAAAATTATAAGTTATTATTAAAGGGAGTTACGGAGTGAGTCGTGTGCGTAGCTCCAGAGTCGAAAATTATCCGTTTTTAGCAAATATTCACCCTTTCGCAAAGAAGAACAATTATTTTTATGTGTGGAACACTTTATTCACAGTGAAATATCGAAAAATAAAATATAAAAGAAGTTAAATAAAATAAAAAGAGAAAAAAAATTCAAAATTAAAGCGTTACCAGACCGATCCCCTGACAATCGGGTCTACGAACTTCTTTACCCGTGGCGCCAACGACCACACCACGGCTCACACATTGCTTCCACGAATATATAGCTTAAAGAACTTCCTTCCGGATAATTAACAAAATCTATTTTGGCCCTTTATGTGCTCCCTACTTAGTCTATAAAAATTCCCTTTAATACGATTGTTTGGTATATAAAACTCTAATTTCTGGCAGAGTTTGAAAATTATAAGTTAATATTAAAGGGAGTTACGGAGTGAGTCGTGTGCGTAGCTCCAGAGTCGAAAATTATCCGTTTTTAGCAAATATTCACTATTTCGCAAAGAAGAACAATTATTTTTATGTGTGGAACACTTTATTCACAGTGAAATATCGAAAAATAAAATATAAAAGAAGTTAAATAAAATAAAAAGAGAAAAAAAATTCAAAATTAAAGCGTTACCAGACCGATCCCCTGACAATCGGGTCTACGAACTTCTTTACCCGTGGCGCCAACGACCACACCACGGCTCACACATTGCTTCCACGAATATATAGCTTAAAGAACTTCCTTCCGGATAATTAACAAAATCTATTTTGGCCCTTTATGTGCTCCCTACTTAGTCTATAAAAATTCCCTTTAATACGATTGTTTGGTATATAAAACTCTAATTTCTGGCAGAGTTTGAAAATTATAAGTTAATATTAAAGGGAGTTACGGAGTGAGTCGTGTGCGTAGCTCCAAAGTCGAAAATTATCCGTTTTTAGCAAATATTCACTATTTCGCAAAGAAGAACAATTATTTTTATGTGTGGAACACTTTATTCGCAGTGAAATATCGAAAAATAAAATATAAAAGAAGCTAAATAAAATGAAAAGAGAAAAAAAATTAAAAATTAAAGCGTGACCAGACCGAACTCCTGACTATCAGGTCTACAAACTTCTTTACCCTTGGCGCTAACTGCCCCACTTCGTCTTACACGTCGATTCCACGAATATATAGCTTAAAGAACTTCCTTCCGGTTAATTAACGAAATCTAATTTGGCCATTTTGTGCTCCCTTATTATAGTCTATAAAAATTCCCTTTGAACCGATTGTTTGGTATATAAAACTCTAATTTATGGCAGAGTTTGATAATTATAAGTTAATATTAAAGGGAGTTACGGAGTGAGTCGTGTGTGTAGCTCCAGAGTCGAAATTTATCCGTTTTTAGCTAATATTCCCTCTTTTCCAAAGAAGAATATTTTTATTTATATATAGAGCACTTTATTCACGTTGAAATATCGAAAAATGAAATATAAAATAAGTTAATTACAATAAAAAGATAAAAAATTAAAAATTACTGTGTGACCAGCACCGAACCCCTGACTATCTGGTCTACAAACTTCTTTACCCTTGGCGCTAACTGCCCCACTTCGTCTTACACGTCGATTCCACGAATATATAGCTTTAAGAACTACCTTCCGGTTCATTAACAAAATCTATTTTGGCCCATTATGTGCTCTCTAATTAGTCTATAAAAATTCCCTTTAATACGATTGTTTGGTATATAAAACTCTAATTTCTGGCAGAGTTTGAAAATTATAAGTTAATATTAAAGGGAGTTACGGAGTGAGTCTTGTGCGTAGCTCCAGAGTCGAAATTTATCCGTTTTTAGCTAATATTCCCTCTTTCCCAAAGAAGAATAATTATTTTTATATGTAGAGCACTCTATTCACGTTGAAATATTGAAAAATAAAATATGAAAAAAAGTGAAATAAAATAAAAAGAGAAAAAAATTAAAAATCGCTGTGTGACCAGCACCGAACCCCTGACCTCCGGGTTACAAACGTCTTTATCCGTGGCACTAACGAACACACCACGGCTCACACATTGCTTCCACGAATATATAGCTTAAAGAACTTCCTTCCGGTTAATTAACAAAATCTATTTTAGCCCATTATGTGCTTCCTAATTGGTCTATAAAAATTCCCTTTATTAAGATAGTTTAGCATATAAATCTCTAATTTCTGGCTGAGCTTGAAAATTATAAGTTAATATTAAAGGGAGTTACGGAGTGAGTCGTGTGCGTAGCTCCAGAGTCGAAATTTATCCGTTTTTTAGCCAATATTCCCTCTTTCCCAAAGAAGAATAATTATTTTCTATATATAGAACACTTTATACATGTTGAGATGTCGAAAAATATGTTTAAAAAAAATAGTGCGTGAAGTCCCTCCGCGCGGAAGAAGTTAAATTTCGCAACCTGCGACGTTAATTGTAGAAGAATCAGCAGTCGTAGAAGGATCACTAGTTCTATTCAACTACTCTTTTTCCTGCTCCGCTCACTTCCGTGCTCTGTAATCACGGTAATATTGTGCATTTTTCCCTCGTGAACCTCTTGAACCAGTAGAAGTGATTGTGGTTGCCTCATCGTCTCGCCCTGAAGATTGTATTTGTATTAATAGTGTATGTGAATGCGCCATAATGTAATTTCAGAAGAGAAAACCTAGCAATCAATTGATATTCACAAGAGACGTACCTTGACTTAACCTTAAATCCGTGGCATTGTCCGTGGGATTGTTTTCATTCATTTTTTACAATTGTTATCCACTAAATTTGAAAATAAAAAATACTACCCTATTTAATTATATGTGTATCAAAACAAACTAATAAAATATTTTAAGAAAAACAATTCGCGATCGCAACGCCGTCTAGCGGGAGCCTGTAAATATCAGACATTAATTTATCACGTTTTCATTTAGTTCCATCAAAATCATTGACTGAATCAGACGCCATTTTTAAGCAGCAAATAAGAAACAAAATTTCTCTAAGGAAAAGGCCGAAGAACTTGAAAAAAATCTCCTGAATATTAGTAAATCTTTCAGGAACAGAACATGCCAAACATTTGAAGAAAAATTCCTCAATAATTTTTAATTTCTATTATCAACAAACTTGCAGCTGATGACTTCCGATTTCGGATACTGTTACAGATGTGTGTATTAAGGTAAAATGCATTTCTTCTGTCTTTAATTCATTACGAATTAAAGTGAAGTCAACATTGCTTTCGTCATTCCAGTGAATAAATATGAATTCAGAACATACAGAATTGTAATATAGCATATTCTTCTTCGTTTTGGAATAGTATATATTTCTGTATCCATATAATTGGGAAAACAACAATAAAAAATTATCCAAGTTACTTGAAATAGTGCCATTTATGCTGATTCTTAATTAATTTTTATCGTTTTCTTGGTAAGTATTTTTTAGTTTTGAAAGAACAAGTTCAACTAGAATTCAGCTCTTCTGTTTTTAGCTACATATTCGAATTCATATTAATTATAAAATTTTGCTGTCTAGTATGTTATCTAAAAGTAATGAGGGGATAAACTATGTATCTATTATTTGAGAATAAAGTTTTCAAACAAGGAACTTATCATTTTGGAATTCTCCGGGAATTATAAATCAGGTAAGTGCAATGATTTTTACAATAAAAAATTTGCTTGTAAATATTTTTTTTTTCATTTGATGATGGTTCTCTACAGAATGGTTTTTTACGTCTGATTAAGAACTATAAGAATAATAAAAAAAGAAACAATATGAAAGTTTTTATTTCAATGTAAAGAATTCTTAAAATCGTTTTTTTATCCTAAGAATTCTTTATTTTCCGTTTTTTAGTTTATAATTTTTTGATAAAAATTGTTCTCAAAATACTTTTTTTGAAAAATTAAATGGTATAACATTATGTGTTTATGTATACTTCTTGTATATTCCAATGTTTGAAGTAATATGATTCAGAAAAGTATGGAATAAAAATTCGGTACTTACGTATTAACGCCACCGCCGCTACAGATTTGGCGGTTTTTAAGTGCCGCCAATCTACACTTAAAATTTTTGCGACAATTCATAAAATAAAACACTTTATTTAAAACCAAAATAGTCGATCGGATTTCGGTGGAAAATGAGCCGATATAGAGTTTAGCATAGATTCAAAACAATCATATCGCCATATGAACTCTGATAAATAAGATTCCAAATGAAATAACATTTCCAAAACGTACGTTTACCAAGATAAAGTTTCATGTTGTGGGAATTGGTACATTTTCGTTTTTTCGGTAAAATATTTCCCTCCTGAAAAAATAAAATTGCATCTTGTTTTGTTTTTGGCAAATCCCAAAGACGAATATCCGTAGCACGAAAAATGGCAACAAAAAAGAATTGTTTTTTTCTTTTTGTTTCGTCAGCATTCTTTATTTTACGTTTCTTAGTTTCTAAAAAATGATTTTTATTGAAACTTGAAATTTTTTGATAAAAATTGTTGTCAAAAAACTTTGTTTACAAAATTAAATTTCATAAAATTATGAGGCTTATGTATACTTTTTGTTCATTTTAATTTTTGAAGTAATATGATTCTTAAAACTATAGAATGTAAAGTTTAAATGGGCATTTCATGTTATATCATTAAATTTAGTAATACTATTTCTCGGGCATTAGGTTTTAACTCTTATAAGAATATACATATTTTTTTCTGTTAATGTACAAATATTTTTCCGATGTGTTTTGGATATTCCTTCTCTAATAAAAAGAGATACCATTTTGTTTTCTTTTGCATAAGAAAGAATATCAAGCATTTTTCTTTTTTAAATTTAATTAGCCACAATAAAGAAGGAACGTTGCAATGCTACGTGCTACATTAACGACGTCTCTAGAGTAACTGAATGACTGTTCATATAGAAATCGCAGGTATTAGTCTCATACAACAACGCCCCCTATAGTTCGTTGCGATCGCGAATACTTTTATGACCTTTATTATTTTTATGCTAGTGAGAACCAAAACAATATGGAAATGAATGAGGGAAAACTTGATCCTACCACGTGATTTCCCGGCCAATAAAAATGTAGCGTTAAACGTTTAACGCAACCTTGTTGGAAGTCGCATAAGAAGGATAACTTCGACAATTCATTTCAGAATTATGAAACAAATTAAATACGTCTTCTATAAAATTAATTAGTTGATAGGTTTCATAAAAAATAATAAATATTAGAATATTTGCACCTTTATTCAACACACGATTTTGAAGCGAAACTTATGCTACTTTTATGGTATATGGTTGTTGTTTCATAAAAAAATTACATTAGAATATCTGCTTTTTTGTAAATACAAGTAGTTAAAAAAAGATGAATGAAATATATAATTAAATTACAAGAAAGTGAATGAATATTTTTATGTAATATGAAAACTTAAATTCATAAATAAGTTATTATTTTTTTAACGAATTTTTCTATTAATATGAAGTAAATAAATATATATTTTACCCTTTTGATTTCTTGAGTTTTCTGCAGATATAGAAAAAAAATCACGAGGGAATAAAGCTCTACTTTCCTTTTTATGTTTCCCTAAAAACAATTACTCCGTAGTTACCGTACATCCAAACGTCTTTATGAGGTTGTACCTATGTTTTCCACATTCTTTATCATATTATTCTCCCGCAATGCAGCTTTATATGTGAACTAAAATGAGAAGAAACACACCTGGCTTTCAAAGCTTTATGAAGTTAATGGAAGAAAATAAACAAATAATGATCTGAGAGCAAACTGAACCAAAAGAATTGTTTATCCTGGAGCCATGTTGGAATATAAATTATCGGTTTTTAATTATCGGTTGTACATAACAGGCGCTACTTTTGAGAATTTTCTATAAGATTTAATATTTATATTTCAAATGGCTGCGAAATATTTTTGTTTTCTGTTTAATTTTGGAATTTTTAAATTGAAATCGATCTTCAAGACACTAAGATTGTATCAATATTTAAATAAATAACAGCATTATAAGACATTTTTAAATTGCTCAGAAAAGCGTTTATGGTATCTAACCAATCTGAAAACAATGCTAAAATAAGTTTGATGTTAATTAACTTAATTAATGATGCTACGATAAAAAAAACATTGCCTATCTCTCCGGATATATGACCCCTTACAAAAAAGTAAGGTGCTTTTGAGGCTGTTTTGAGGTTGACGGATGTAACAAAATTTACCTGAGGTAGAAAATGAGGTTATGTTTTGCACTCCCAAAATAACCGCATTAATAAACATCAATATCAACCTCATTTAGATCTTATAAAATCATCCTCATATACACCGAAGAGCCATTACATTATGACCATCCTGCTAATAACATGTAGGACCACCTTTAGCTCTCAAAACTGCTAGCACCCACCGTAGCATTGATTCTACAAGGTGCTGATAGGTAGTCTGAGGTATCTGGTACCAAGCGCTCACCAACTGGTCCTACAATTCCCTCACATTGCGTAGAGGGTAGCGCGCCAGCACGAATTTGGTTTACCAAGTAAGACCACAAATGCTCTATTGGATTAAGGTCAGGTGAATATGGGGGGCCAAGACATGACTTGAAAGTCACTGGAATGTTCCCCGAACCAATCCATGACGATTCGACCCTTATGACATGGTGCATTATTCTGTTGGTCAACACCATACCCCGCGGGAAAAACTGTTGCCATGAATGGGTGAACCTGGTCTGCAACTGTTTTCAAGTAGCTTACAGACGTCAGGGATTGTTCTATGAGGATAATGGGTCCTAATGTGTCCCATTAAAACATTGTTCTTGGGCGAGAAACCATGAAAACCTGGGCGAGACCATTGTTATAGATTGTGGTCATAATGTAATGGCTCTTCGGTGTATAACTCGGCAGTACTTCTAGTTAAGATTTGGTGAAATTTTTAACACCCCAACAGCCTCGAAACAACCTCAAGTGTGAATAAAACAACTTCATACCCCTTGATTATAAACCTTGAGAGGTTGATCATTTAAAGTTATTTTTGAAGTCAACTTCAAATAAACTTTAAATTAACCTTTACACCTCAAAACAACCTCAAATAAACCTCAAAAACACCTAAAATTTTTGTAAGGGATATGAAGCAGTTTACGATTATTATTTGTATCATGTGAAATGTTCAAAGTCATTTTAAGTTAACAAATTAGTGCCTTGGGTTCTTCGTAAAGGCTAATCATTTGCTATTTTTCTCACTCTATGTATAGCAAAGAGTAAGCTGAGTAGCAAATGAAACTGAGCAATTCAACATTATTCACGATACTAATAGCATTTCTGATTTTGCACTAAACTATTTTAAGATTTAGGAACGAAATGTTAAAAAATAAAAATTTAAAAATTAAAATATTGTTAATCTGTTATTGTTTTTTTGAATAAGTTAATAATGAATAATCTACATTTGTCTAAATTTTTTATTTAGTTAAATGATTCTGAAAGTCAAATCCTTGCCTTCCTTTTTTTTTCCTTTTTCAATCTTCTTAAATATCGGCCTTCCTGTTCTTTCGTCTTTCTTCAGCTCAATATTCGAATTAAATTTCAAGATTGCAATGAAAGAGTAACGTTATTATGGAGAGCCTGATCATGATTATAAATTTTTGTGCTAAAAACAAAACGTAAATTATTTAGTGTTGTATACTAATTGCAAATTCAAACCTAATTGAATTTGAATGGCTTCCTTTTTGAAAATGTGGACATAATTTTTCTTATATAAAACGCATCACTTTTGCCATTTAAAAATGTTTATTTTTATGAAGTTAAACACAAAATTAAAAATCCGTAATTTATATACTGCATCGTTTACTTAATTGCCTTCCATGTTTAATTATCAAATAAATTGACGTATTCGTAATCGAGGAACAATTTTTCTTTCTTAATCTTTGAGGACATCTGGAAAAAATGAGAGAAAGAGAGAAAAAGGAATAGAGCTAGAAAGAGGGAAACAAAACAACGAGAGGATAATCTTAGCAAATGTAATAATGCCATTGGATCGTTGTCTCTACATAGCTCTCTCAGAACAAATTGGCCTATATATTTTCTCCTTATTTGCTCTGATATTATCTTTTCACATTATTCCAAAGTCCCACCTGGGGTCCCATTTTAAGAAAACTGTTTAATGTGTTTTATTTGGGTACTAATACTTATGCTGGATTTTTTTTTTAGTTTTATTTATTTACAATGTTTAGTTAAATGCCTGCTACATCTACTGTTGAGCGTAATTGTTCAGGCATGGTCCTCTTTTTGCGTACCAGATAGTTTAGCCATTATTTTTATGTGTCTGATTTATTTTTATTCTTTTTTTCTAATGGCAGGCACTGAACTTTTAGGTCCTTCGCCTAGGAAGATGCCGGAATTATTACTCGTTTAACATTACACAGTGGGCACCTAAGTCACGGAGGCAAGCAGCATTTTCCAAGCCACACTTCCACAGATACCGTTTATAGGGTGGGCAATACTTACACAACAGAGAACAACACACAGAGAAATACATCGATGCCCTGAGCAGGATTCGAACCCGCAGCAATGGCTTCGCACTCAGGCACGCTAACAGCCTGCTGTGTCTGTGGTCGCCAACCAGCTTACTCACCGCAGTCTGTGATACTTGACTACGGTGTACTATTAGAAACATGTGTCTTCACGATTAGTCCACTGCGGGACACTATAGATTGAGAGGAATATGTAAGAAAAAATAGTGCGTGGAGTCCCTTTGCGCGGAAGCAGTTAAACTTCGCAACCTGCGACGTTAATTGTAGAAGAATCAGCAGTCTTAGAAGGATCACTAGTTCTATTCAACGACTCTCTTTCCTGCTCCTCTCGCTTCCATGCTCTGTAATCACGGTAATATTGTGCATTTTCCCCTCGTGGAACTCTCGAACCAGTGGAAATGCTTGTGGTTCGTCTCGCCCTGGAAAATGTATTTGTATTAATAATGTATGTGAATGCGTCATAATGTAATTTCAGAAGAGAAAACCTATCAATCAATTGATATTCCCAAGAGACGTACCTTGACATAACCTTAAATCTGTCGCATTGTCCGTGGGATTGTTTTCACTCATTATTTTACGATTGTTATCCACTAAGTTGGAAAATAAAAAATACTACCCTATTAAATTATATGTGTATCAAAACAAACTAAAAAAATATTTATAGAGAAACAATACTTTTATTACTTTTATTATTTTTTTTGCCAGTGAGAACCAAAACAATATGGAAATGAATGAGGGAAAACTGGATTGATTGACCCACGTGATTTCCCGGCCAATAAAAATGTAGCGTTAAACGTTTAACGCAACCTTGTTGGAAGTCACATAAGAAGTATAACTTCAATAAACATAATGGAAGAAGGCAACCTTCTATAGATTCCTTGGTTAGATGTTAACCGATCCCTTGGTTAACATGTAACCTAGTTTAACATCTAAACCCCAACCCCTACTAAAAACCATTGCTTCGATTATGAAGCGTGTTTTGACAGCTAGGATTGGGGTGAGAAGGAATGTGTTTAAATTTTTTATGATTGATATGCTGTTGCACTTTTCCACGATTTGTTAACAGCACTGTATTCTTTATTGGCATATTTCTTGAGATTTCATTTATATCATTCATTTTGATAATAACTGCCAACGCACATTGAGATGAGTGGGTGTTACGAAAACTAATAAACTCCAGAAAGCATGTAAGCTTACGGCATCCTTGTGTCGAAATTTTCCTTTCAATGTCCCGAAAATGTTTCTACTAAAAACCGTTTTTCAATAAAGTGAAAACATTGCAGTTTCAAACCTTTCATCCTAAAAGGATTAAAAATTATTTCTTAAAGCTTTTTTAAAAAGTATTGTCACTCAGGTCCATAATGACGTTTTAAATGACGTCACACTAGCGATAGGATCAAATTACCTTGTCCATTAAAATTTCAAGACAAGGTGGATTTTAGATGAGCATACAAAACGTTGCGAAAATAAACCTTATAATTACCTAGATTTAAGATTATTTTCACCTTGAGACTAGCTTTATTCCAGGATGTTTTAAACACTTGAAAACCATAAGACAACCTAGATTTATGGTTTTTTATATAAAAGGTAGTTTTCCAAGGTTTTGGATTAGGGTAATGTGCGTAGAATAGAGCAGATTGTCACAGATCTCCTTTTAAGATTAGAAGGTTGACACGTAAACCGCAGAAAAACCCTTTTAGGTTTACATTAAAAGGTTTTTGTTGAGAGAAAATCAACCTTATTGTGCTGTATAGGATCCAATCAAGAACAACCGGTTCAGACAGTGAAGCTTCTGGCTAATAATTTCAAATGTAAGTCATAGTGGCCCCTTTCTCATCGGGCTAACCGGGTGAGGTTCTCGCAGTTTTCCTCTCCATGTAACTCAAATGCGAGCTAATTCCATCAAATAATTCCTCCACTTTGGCTAGTTTGATCCTTCTTACTTGATCCTTCAAGACATACTTCTGCTTGATTATCGGAATATGGAGCTGAATATGGATAGTCCTAAACTCCTTATTGTGTCAGCTATTCAACGCTGGTTATGAAATGAAATTGTATATTAGGAAAGCGACTACTACGGATTCTCCATAGTTTCTGAAAATAGTTTTCCTAGTGGTAGCTAAGATAATATATTTGTATTTTAATAAATTAGAATTAAAAGAATGTTGGGTACCAAAAAACATAAGTAATTTTACAGGGTTCGTACTCACCAGGAAAAAGTTAATAACTGGTATCAATTTTGTTTTAAAGAAGCTGAAAATTTTTTAATATTTGCTTTCACTATTTTATATCTGGCACCAGAGATGCCAACTTGCTCCGCTTTGCAAAATAGTATTTTTTAGCGGTGACGAAATTTAAGTTATTTTCAGTTTAGTATTTTTATTTTTAATTATTTTTTCCACCATTAAATATAAAACATTATAAGAATCATATAGCATGCAACCTAAAGGCATTAATTATTTGGCTACTGTTTTTTAAAGTAGGCCTAACTATGCTTATATTACAAGTTATACTATTTGATTCGCTACCACTTTATTAAAACTTTTCCAGAGAGCGGAGCAGTTGGCATTCCAGCTATGCGAAGATAGCCCCCGAAAATGAGGAAATTCAAAAATTCAAACTGCATTCGTTTGACCATTTTTTGACCACAAATGACCACCTTTTAAATTTTTTTGACCACCCTTATTTTGGACATAATCCTGAAAATTAAATTCGGGGGCTAACTTCGCATTTTCACGCCAAATGAATAAAAATCAAATTTTTATATTGTATTCGTTTGACCACTTTTTGACCACAAATGACCACCCTTTAATTTTTTTTGACCAACCTTATTTTGGACATAATCCTAAAAATTAAATTAGGGGGCTAACTTCGCATTTTTTCGAAAAATAAATAAAATTCCAATTTTTATATTGTATTCGTTTGACCACTTTTTGACCACAAATGACCACCCTTTAATTTTTTTTGACCACCCTTATTTTGGACATAATCCCAAAAATTAAATTCGGGGGCTAACTTCGCATTTTTTCGAAAAATATATAAAAATCCAATTTTTATATTGTACTCGTTTGACCACAAATGACCACCCTTTAATTTTTTTTGACCACCCTTATTTTGGACATATTCCTAAAGATAAAACTGGCGTGAAGTTAGTCCCCAAAATTCAGGAAAATAACAAATTTCAACTGCACTCGTTCAACTGCACAACATTTTTGACTACAAATGACGACCTTGAAGTTTTTCCGACAATTCTTATTTCAGTCTTTCTTTTAGCAATATCAATATAATATATTTTAATTATAGCTGACATCAAACGTAGTAATGATCAAAAACTTTTTCTTGCAATATAAAAATTTTAAAAATAAATTCCAAAACGACTATGTACTTCAAATGCAATGATTATAATCCATAAAAACGAGGAATGCTAAAAACTATATGTATAAGTTTTGTTCACATTAATCGTATCTTTATTTTCTGCAATGTTATTTTAAAATTGTTTTACAAGTAGAAAAATAAAAGTTTAATAAGATGTAGTAAATCTAAAACATTTCTAAAACAATTATTAAGTAGTTATACTGTTTAAAAACATTTTTCTCAATAATGATATATAAAATTTAACATATTTCTTCTATAAAAGAGTAGAAATAGTTTCATAGCAATAAAGTTATTTTAGAAACCAACCATAACACCTTTTTCTCCAGTAGTGTATTAGCTCGCATCAATATTATATATATATATAGATAGTAAATAGTTATTCTTCTTTAGCCATGGTACATAAAAATAGTTATATATTAAATTAGCATACAATAACAAGTATTATTTAGCTTTACTATTTAAGAATTCTTCATTAGCATTTAGGCATTTTATTTTAAAAAGCATAGATTTTTGTTAAATATAGAAATAATTATATACAAAATAGAAACACCTATCTTATCACTATATTAAATTAAATTCTCAAATCTAAGAGTAGCTAAGAATTCTTCATTAGCATTTAGGCATTTTATTTTTAAAAACATTGATTTTTGTAAAATATAGAAATAATTATATACAAAATAGAAACACATATCTTATCACTATATTAAATTACATTCTCAAATCTTAGAGTAGCTAAGAATTCTTCATTAGCATTTAGGCATTTTATTTTTAAAAACATTGATTTTTGTAAAATATAGAAATAATTATATACAATATAGAAACACATATCTTATGACTATATTAAATTACATTCTCAAACTGACATAACTTTAATTTATGCAAAAACAATGGAGAAAACAATTTCAAACAAACTGCACAAAACTTACCAATACTATTTACAATCGGGTCTTAATCATTATTAGAATTTTAGCAATTACAAGTAGAAAGGTATTTTTTTCACAATGTTGTAACCAAATAAATGTGTTAAATAATTACTCTAATACAAGTAAGAACATATGTAAAGTATGTACAAATGAAATGAGATAAAGACAGATTGTTAAAAGCACTAAAAAAAACATAAAATAGAAGTAAATCCAATCGTGTATTAACACATTTTTCAAAAGGTATTCTTTCATGAATCATTTCGTTACTATTTTAACAATTGAACAATTCGAAGTCTCGTAGACCCATTGAAATTTAAGTTTCAGAAAAGACAAATATTTTAATATTTATAATTTAATATCAAAACTTTCTTTTTCGTATTTTACAATTTAATTAATTTTCAATTGTTAAGAGTCCCATAGAAAGCGAACACCTTGAAATCTTTTGATCTTATGATCAAATTGAAAATCCGATCAAATGATCATTAGCTATTAAGAAAATATGTTTTCTTTCTGTGCACTACATTAAACAACTACTTATGAAAAATTCGAACAGTATTTAAAAAGATTAATTCGACTAATCTTCATAATTTGTATAGACCAAAATATGTGGATTAATTTTTTTATTTAATGAATCATTTAAAAGTTTACGTTCACCTAGCATATCATCTCGTATTTCCCAGGAATTCCGTATTCGTCTGCAAAAGGAAATATAATGTCCTATTGAATTGTGTTCGATTGGTCCCATATACTGTACGAATCCAGCTAATATATACTGCTGTTTCTGAATCAATATTTTTTCTGGTATATCTTGAAGTACCGTCTGTTCATTGTGATGTTGGCGAAACTGTTGAACAATTTCTATGGCGCAGAATATATGGATACCAGGCTCTTTTTTCTTTGTCATATCTGATTCGCAATTGGGACATTTCAGTTTTTTATCCAAGAAATATTGTTCCACAAAGGTTTCAATGTACTCTTTCAAACATAGCTCAATAATTTCATCATAAGGAATTTCAATCAAAGTATAATCTTTCTTCAAAATTCCACAGTGAGGACACATGCCAGTTTCGATTGCTGATGGAGTTACTTTAAACAACTGATTTATAATTGATCCAATATTAATTGCGCAGTTTAAAATACTGCAGTTATCGCTATTTATTATATTCATTAAAATTAGAGCTCTATCTTTGTAGAAATTTCTTGTAAAACCAGCTGTTGCATAATTTTTAATGAATGAAAATATTTGCTCATCATTATTGATATCATTTAATTTCAAAAAATAATGCCTGTTATCCATGTAAGCTGTAGACATTATTTCCACTATGGAATCAAATGCACATGTATTTCGAATTTCCATTAATCTTGTCCCAATATATAGAGCAGACTGAATGTTACCATTCCTTATAATAGAATTTTGTTCTTTTCTGATGGGTCGATTATGTATGAAAGATATTTCTGGACAAGGTGTTAGGTATTTCCCTCTTTTTTTTATTATTTTGCTTTAGTGAAATTTTTAAGTTTTCTTCATATTCGTATTATTGGAATGGCCACATTTTTCTAAAACGGTTTTTTCGCAATAAGTATCCAATAATTTTTCTAGTTTATAGATTTCATTTGTCTTATTTTTGTTTCTCCAATTCTCTTCTGCGAACAGATAGCCAAAATTATCATCAAAAGCTTCACAGGTCGTACTTGTTTTTGCAGTTTTCTCTTTATTCAAATTATATAACTCATAATTTTCTGTATTATGACACGCTTTAGGTAAAACTTCTTGCTTATTCGTGTTATCATTAACCACGTTATCAAAAATAATATTTTTTTTATTCGAATCCAATTCATTTGATGCTGTTTGTCCTTCTTTTGAGTTAATTATAATTTCTTTATCAAAATTTTTTTCTCGTTTCGGACGAAATTTTAAATTTTTAAATTTTAATTAAAATAATTAAGTTTTAATAATTAAGTTTTAATAATTAAGTTTTAATAATTAAGTTTTTAAATTTTAAAAAAATTGTGAAATTTAGTAATAAAAAAAGTATAACTTAACAGCATAACTTAAAAGCAACTTAAACGCCAACAGGATGTTTATATTAAAAGCTTGAAAATAATTAATGCTTACAAAAACAAAAATTTTTTATCCGAGACCGAAACATTACCTTTGGAATTTTATTTTTCAGACAATGTCATAATTAGACGATCAAAATCATTAAACATTGTAGAAAAAGGCTTGGCCAAGATTGACTATAGGCAAATTATGTCCTTTGAATTAAACATTCGAATTCAGTTACAATTTTCTTATTTTAGAAGGATAATTTTATGCTGCGCTTTAGTATAACTTCATTAACAACTATATATTTTTTTATGATTACGGCTAAAAAGTGGTAACTTGGGGTCAAAAAATGGTCAAACAAATGCTGTTGAAACTTTTTATTTTAACCACTTTCAGGGTCCAACTTAACTCCCCCCTAAAACTTTATTTTTATAATTACGACTAAAATAAGAATAGTAAGAAAAAGAATAAAAGGTTGTTATTTGTAGTCAAAATTGGTCAAACGAATGCACTTGAAATTTTTTAATTTTTCTCATTTTCAAATGGTTCATTTGTGGCCAAACGAATGTTGTTAAGAAAGTAATTTTTCTTATTTTCGGGGGCTAAATTCATGCTTCTCCCAAGTCTTATTTTTAGGATTACGGCATAAATAAGGGTGGTCAACCAGAACTAAAAGGTGGTCATTTGTGGGGAAACGAATACAGTATAAAAATTAGATTTTTAATTATTTTTCGTAAAAATGCGAAGTTAGCCCCCGAATTTAATTTTTGGGATTATGTCCAAAATAAGGGTGGTCAAAAAAAAATTAAAGGGTGGTCATTTGTGGTCAAAAAGTGGTCAAACGAATACAATATAAAAATTTGATTTTTATTCATATGGCGTGAAAATGCGAAGTTAGCCCCCGAATTTAATTTTTAAGATTATGTCCAAAATAAGGGTGGTCAAAAAAAATTAAGGGGTGGTCATTTGTGGTCAAAAAGTGGTCAAACGAATACAATATAAAAATTTGATTTTTATTCATATGGCGTGAAAATGCGAAGTTAGCCCCCGAATTTAATTTTTAAGATTATGTCCAAAATAAGGGTGGTCAAAAAAAATTAAAGGGTGGTCATTTGTGGTCAAAAAGTGGTCAAACGAATACAATATAAAAATTGGAATTTTATTTATTTTTCGAAAAAATGCGAAGTTAGCCCCCTAATTTAATTTTTAGGATTATGTCCAAAATAAGGTTGGTCAAAAAAAATTAAAGGGTGGTCATTTGTGGTCAAAAAGTGGTCAAACGAATACAATATAAAAATTTGACTTTTATTCATTTGGCGTGAAAATGCGAAGTTAGCCCCCGAATTTAATTTTCAGGATTATGTCCAAAATAAGGGTGGTCAAAAAAATTTAAAAGGTGGTCATTTGTGGTCAAAAAATGGTCAAACGAATGCAGTTTGAATTTTTGAGTTTCCTCATTTTCGGGGGCTATCTTCGCATAGCTTGGCATTCCTGTTGATTAATATCTGTGGAATCTCGGCGTTAAGCGCGAAGCGCTTCTAACCGATTCATCTATACGATTCATCTATACTTCATCTATAACCGATTCATCTATACCGATACATCTATTTTGACATTTGGACTAGAGGTCATATGCAGTTCAAAGTTCTAAGTTAGGATCAGATAATAAGTCTATGATGAGGTGAAGCATGAGTTGATTCAGTAGTACATCAGTTGGATGGGGAATTCCCCTGGATTAAAGTTGTGAGAAGATGCAGCACGTCTTGGTCCTTCAGCTAGTCTTTAAGTTCACTGATGAGGCTACCAAGTCTGTGGGCTGTAGAAGTAGGCGTGTCCTTGATCGTGTTCCTCTTTCGACTGGGGCGGGCCTCGCACCCAGTGAAATTTGAGGTGAGGCATTCCTGTCTGACACTCTGGATTTATATAGATTTACTTAGAGAAAATAAAATATTCTTGTAACTAATATAAACATAATAATAAAAAAATTTATATTACTACCACTGTATCATTTTTTCGTGGTTCGTATGAACCCTTTTATATAAATATAGAGTCCCACGGGCCCTGAAAATTTTAAAAAAAGGGTTAACGAAAATAAAAACAAAAATCAATATTTTAATTTCTGCGTAACCACCACTAAAAATTGTTTTCCAAAGAAAGTATATATACATGAAAATTATTGCTTTTAAACCATTTAACGATGAAGTAGTATATTAAAATAAGAAAGATCTTCTAGCACATGGGTTTCCAACTTACATGTGACTGGGGGCCGCAAATAAAACCCCCACTCAAATGGCGGGCCGCTACTTTATCAAAATTTTAAATAGGACTCTTTTATGTTTGAAGGAACATTAAATATTACTGTCAGATTTTTGTCAAAGTTTTGTCAATATATTAAAAAGCTAAATAACAAGCATTACAAATATTGCTTGTTACGTATCATTTTGAATCTTCTCTTAATCTAAAACTTAGTGGCAAGATTTTTTTTTCTTTTAAATTTAATTTTGTGATAAATTAACATTTTTTCGACTTATTAGGAATTATAGCAACAACAAAAAATTCTCGAGCACCTGAAGTTAATTTTTTCTTCCTTTCCGCTCATGCGATATTCAATTTAAGGAATTTAAATAAAACATCATATTCATTCCCTCTTTTATGAGTTTTAAAATTTACAAATGTAAATAATTTGATCCAAAATGAGTGGTTTCAAAAAGTTAAATGGGAGAATTTCTTCGAGAAAATTTCTGATACGCCCAGGCTAAATTATATTCACAAAATACAAAAAAAGAAAAAAAAAGAACAACAGACACGATTATTTTTGTATTTGAATAAATATTTTGTGTTTGAATAAATAATTTTTGAATAATATTTAAAATTTGGATGCAAAACCTAAGAAAAAAATTTTTTTGCACCGTTGGTGTGTTAAATTTCACAGAAACGAAGAAATTAGGTTTATTTAAAGAAAAGTATTCTAAACCCATATATATTTTAATCGAAAATTGTCTGCAAAAAAAAAACAACAAATATTATATTTTAGTTCGCGGGTCACAAAAAAAGCTTCGCGGGCCGCCAGTTGATAATCGCCGTGCTAGCATTAACCTAAATTTACTACCACTAATGAAACTATTTAAGGACCGCGGAAATTCTGATAATTTTATATGGACATTTGTTTTAGCTCTCAAGTTCTAATAATTTTTCTTGTAACTTAGTTTCGAAAAATTCAGCTTTAGTTCACTCAGTTATTCACAACATCAGTAACTTATTGATATTGAATTCAGTAACAGGAGTCTCTGAATTATTGTATACAGAAACATCTGCAAAATAAATCCTAATAATGAAGCACTATAGTTACCACTTTCTCTTTTGTTATTTAAAAACGGGACAGTGTTTTTAAAAATATAAACATGAATGAGTTAATGCAAAATGAAATAGCGTATTACCCTCCAAAACTATATAAAACGATAGATTGTATTTTTATCATATGCATATTTAAAAAAATATATATATAGATAATATTAAATCAACAAATGCGAAAATTTTTACTGTTTACACGATAAAATCAAATGCTAGGGGAAGCACGCAAAGAAAAAGGAAACGCAATTTCTGTTTAGAAAAATTGAAAACGAAATCAATTCAGAATTTTACATTGACTTTGATTTTCGACTTGTTTGCAGAAGTATGTTCTTCCTCTTGGAGCTCTTTGGGAAATTAAATTTCGCTACCTTTTCATCTTTGCAGGGAAAGTCTTCGATGTTCAATTTATGTAATGTGTTCAACTTTTCGTGAAATGTGTTGAAATAGAAAATTTCTTTGATATATGTCGATACGCGCCTTTCATTTATTTTAACCGAAAAGAATCTATGTTCCAAGTTTTATCGCCAAGAACTTACTCTGTAAAAATGCATTTACATTAAATGTCTCCTTGTATGTAATTTAACTCGTTATAAAAGTATTGCTTTAAATATTATTATTATATATCTTTTTTACTTTTATTAATGGTATTCCACTTAGGATTTGACAGATTCGTACCTCCAAGTTTCAGTTGTTCCACACAAATTCTGATTCTTTACAGGTTAATAATATAATTTGACCGTCTAATATTAATTCGAAATTGTAATATAAAAACCATCAAAATAAGTAATTATTATTACTATTACTATTATTTCTAACTTATTGATTACACAAAATTGAAAAATTACCACGGGCAAATAAAATGCAAAAAGTAGTGTCTAATAAAATTCGAAAATTTATTAACACATTGCTGACCGGTCACGAGTTAACTCTTTAATGAGCCCTTTATTTCTAGTAAAGGTAAATTAAAGTATTTTTGGAATTGAAATTGTTTTAAGAACAGTAATTGATATAAAAAACTAAAAAACTCATTTAGTTTATAAAAATGCAATTTTTTTGGTGGTAAATACACTTAACATGACCTATTAGGAACTTACTGACTTTTATTTTTCTTTATTGATAAAATAAATTCCTTAAATGCTACAAACTTCAAAAGGAATTATGTATTTTATAACTCTTATACGTTTTTTAAAAGTAACAAATTGTTTCCAATTTTATTCAAACTCACTTCAGGAAAGCTGAAGTTATTGAAAAATGGAAACCTAAATTTAAAGTGGTAAAACGTGGTGGTAGTATACTTACCACGGCCTTGAAAAGGGTTAACTCGTGTTTTCGTGGCCAAACGTTGGTGACCGGTCACGAGTTAACTCGTGTTTTCGTTAGCAGTGATCTCGTGGTGACTATTTTAAAAATTGGGACGTAATTTTCCTTACCTTTCAAGATTTACTATTTAATTCTCTACTAATTTATTATAACTTTACGAAACCTGATACATTTGCAAAACTTGTGGTGTACCAGTACACGTAGGTGATTATTATACTCTTTATCACACGGCAATAAAAAATTTTATAGTTTATTTATATTGTTTTACTTCAACATTGGCTTTCAAAACAATAGCCGGGCACATGGGGGTTATTTTCAGAAAAGTTGCCGGTCAGCAATGTGTTAAAAGTGTTTCAAATTAGCAACTTTTTATAGCATATTTTTTCAATTTACTATTGAAAATGAATGTTTTTACTCTAAAAATTAATTTGAAATGTAAGTCACGGAGGTAGTTACAATTGAACAATTAAAGAGATAATAAATGAATAACAATTGAGTTTCTACCACTTTTTACAGTTTAGTCGCCTGCAATTCTTAGAAATTGTGAATTAAATTACAAGTTTCCTATGCAAGCATTTCTTTTCAGAAAAATCTGTATTATTTCTTAATATTTTTCTGAAATATGTATCGTGTAGAAAAAAACATTATTTCTGCAATTGTTTTACCATTCCTCTTAATTTTCTATTAATTAATTTAAATTGAAACTTAAACAAAATATTCGATTTTTTTTCTCTACATTGTTAAAACTGTCTCTTAAATAATCAAAGCATTCATTTTTTTAAAAAAATTGAAGTTGAAGTGTTCCCAACAGCATTCATTTTCTCATTTTGTTTTAAATTCTTTATTGACTTTGTAAGAATGAATTAAAATATCAGCAACTGTTGGGGGGAATTATGATCTTTTCGTTCGGAAGTTTTTTTTAAAAAAATACTTTACAGTGTTATGTATTGATGTATTATAGTCTTAGTGGGTTCAATGTATCATAATCCCTTTCAAAGCAAATTCTATTGCAGAAAAAGTTAAATCATCCAATTAACACTTTTCTAATGAAGATAGGTGAAGGAATTTTAATGATAGAAAAAAATATGTTATTTAACTTTTGGTAAGAACAAATATTTCTTTTTAGTTAAGACAAAGATTTAATACGAGCTTAATTTGTAAGTTGTTTGTTTTGCCGTTGTAATAAGTGTGCTTACTAATATTACGAGTTTTGTTGTGTTTTGTTGTGTTTTAACTCCACAGTTTTTTTTTTGTTCCACAGTCTAAGACACGGTCTCCAGTAGAACACCAAAGTCAAGCATCACTGGTTGCAGTCAGTAATCGGATGGGTGACCACTTTGATCAGCCTGCGTAGGGATCAAGGGTACACGGTATCGGTCCTCGTTAAATTTGTCAACCGTAAAGTGCTCTACGTCACGCACAAGTATAGTTCTGCGATAATGTTACCGTTTTGCTGTGATCCTGCCACGGGGGATCAGAAATGCAAGCTAGCTTCAGGCAGCGGATAAATTTTTTCGAACGGAAGTCCTTTAATGCATGATTCTTTGCTTAGTACTTTCGATTTTCAGGGTTTTTACTCACCAATACTTCTAGACATTAAGAAACCGAAGACATTTGAAAACCAAATTTTACACAATTTTTGGTTGTTTTTCAAGCATTTTTAAAGCCTCCCCACGAGCGAACAGGAAAGAAGTGGAGTTGAAAATTAGCTTTTAAATAATTTATATGTAGTGGTGTGAAAAATAAATTTAACCCCTTCCTTCTCGATCCCGTGAAAATGACGGGGTGAGGTTTCGCCCTCTATTTCTCGCTCCCGTGAAATTTCCGGGTTGGAGTGTTCAGTAGTAACGTGGCAATAAGTAAAAAACTAATTCATTTCTTTTGCCTGGGAAGCATTTTTTTTTTCTCCTTTTACACGAAAGATGGCAGTACCAGGATATTTTTAAGGTAATTGTAGATGGTTAGTTTATTTTAAACTAGATGTCAGCGCTGATCAAATACGTGTGTTTGGCAAAATAGGCACTTTTATGACCGTTTTCTTGAAAATTAACCCATCGAAGGATAATGAATAAAAAATAATACATTAAAACATTAACTTAGATAACGCTCGAATAAGTTTTTACAAATAGCGTATAAAACTGACAGTCCTAAAAAGGACGTTAGGAATAAATGGGTTTGGTGGACAGAATAGACACAAACGTTGTGCCCAACAAAAGAAAATTAGATCTACATATAGATTTAATGAATTAATTAAACATCCGATTAGAGGAAATGCAATAAAAGGCAGTTTTTATGGGATCGACAGAATTTTATTTCCCAAAAATTTTATTACAACAGGGATGCCAACTGCTTCGCTTTCTGCATACGTTTATAATTTTGTAGCGAATTGAATAGCAGAACTTGTATAATTAAGATAATTACACCTACTCTTTATAAGTGTCGCCACGAGATAACGGCTAGTAATCATAGTTGTGCTCTGAAACTGGCACCTGGGCCACGAAACGGCCCCTATTCCGTCCATCATGAATTTGTTTTTAAGTTTGTTTTAGCACTGTGAGGTCAGCTGTCCGTGTGGCTGCTGGAAAAGTAGTTCACGCACTTTGATGGAGGAAATTAAAATAATTGGAAATAATAAGAAGTAGCTTGCTCAAAAGCTTTAGTTGTAGATGAGGATTAGGTTCATGCGCATTGCTCGTGGAAATAATATAGGTAAAAGTAAGTAAACTCAATAAAGAAACAATTCGCTCAAAATTTTACTTTTTTGTTTGCGGATAAGAGTAAAATATAAGGGAATGCCTTGCATTCTTTTTGCAGGTATAACTGTCACAGTAGTAGAAATTTCGTTTTTCGTGGAATTGGAGTTGAAATCAGGAGTTGAAATTTGAATTGAGATTTGTAGCTGAAACTGGAGTTGAGGCTGCAATGAGGTTTGAAGTTGATTTGATTTGCGGAAGGTTGATGGGTTTTATCAGGTTGATGAAATTGTTTATTTATTTTGATGGGTATGATATGAGGCATCGGAAGTTAAATGTGCTGTTATTGGTCTGTATTTTTGTTTTTTTTTTCTGCTGTTTTCAAGGATGATGAGAGATAACGGCTATGCTGGATACTGGATATTGGTGCTCGGTATTTGGCGCGAAGCACCACCTACCGATTCATCTAAACCAAGGGTCGGCAATCTGCGGCTCTTTTGATGTAAAGTTGCGGCTCTCCAGCTCGTTACGAAAAACTAAATAAATTTTTATAAAAACCCAGAAAGAAAATCAGAAGTTGACATCAGAATTTGGTGTCAGAAGCTGGCATATGAAGTGTTGACTATATTCTAGTCGAAATATTCTTGTGAGCAAGTGTTCTCTTGCATGAATATAATAAAAAATAAATTCAGAAGTCAACTAACAAATAAAAATCTATAGTCATGCTTGAAACTTAAAACAAGTTATAAGTCAGATTTAATTACTTATTCAATAGCCAATGCTCCCATCAATGTAACTATCTATATTTGTGTTTTTATATGAATAAATATTATTCCGTATTTAACACTAAGTTTACGGACGTTTCTTATGTACCTATCGCTACGAACACGCATCAATTAGACGCATGAACGAATACATATAACAGCACTTATAGAGATGCCAACTTTGCTCCGGACAGCAAAATATATATTTTAAAGTGGTAGTTTATCAATTGTAATTCTTAGTTTAATAAAATCAATTTAGTAGATTTTTATCCACCACTATTTCTAAATAATTCATAGGATTATATAATTCATCACTTTATAATAGCAAAATTTACATAGTAGTTATTTGCCGCTTTTTAAAAATTATTTGCCTTGTCCGGAGCAGCTGGCATCTCTGCACTTAGAAAGCAATGGAATTACATACTATAAGGAAAAAAAATGAAAATATGTGATGAAATATTCTAGTATTTTATTTTTCAATACTCGAACTAAGTAAACCTTCAAAATCTGACATTCTGCGTTTGTTCTTTCTATTATTGCTTATCGGCAACAGTTGTTTATCGCTTGTTTCATTTGAGAGAACGATATCGGATCGAAGTATTGTCGGTACATTCCTATTTATTATTGATGTGATGTTTGCATGTTTAATCAAAATATTGTCAAAATTACGATCGCGTCAAATTGACACATATCCGTAGAAAGAGGTATACCACAAAGAGAATTTCAACGCTTTTGAAGAGAATAGACTTCAATATATATTTACCTCGATCAATGGATAAAAGTCATTACAAGAGATAAAATAAAAATGCAAACGGGTTTTGTAATTTTCCTTATAAATTTCCAAATGAGTCAAAATGACACGTCCCGTAAACCTATTAGTGTTCATGCTGTTTATTTTAAAACAATAAGTACTTTACTTTTATTTACAAAAATTGGGCACCTGGGCCTCTTAGCGGCCCCTATCCCATACATCTAGAAATTTACAGAAAATTTATAGTAATAACATTTTGAATTTAGCAGTCGATGTGGTAGCTAATAGAAAAGCAAGCACTTTGCTTGAGTAAATATAACATTTGAATATCTGATTCATCGAATCTAAGTTGACATATATAAATATAAACATAATTTGACATATATATACGTAAGTTGACATAACAAAACAATAAGTAAAATATGTAAGCAAAATTTATAATAATTAATCTGAGATTTTTAGTGGCTCTTTAAAAGCAGGAAAATTTTGCAAATAGTAACTTTTGGCTCTTCCATTACAATTGGCGGCTTAAACCTAATCTAAACTAAGTTATCATGTACTTTTAAGTCATGAAGACTACCAAACTTATGCTAGGTAGATAATGGCTACAAAGTTGCACTTCATTTCAAATTTTGGATTTTCGATATGTAGTAGAGGAAAAATTATTTAAAAAGAAAAATACTAAACTAAAAAGAACTTAAATTTCATTACCATTTGAAATTTGTTTATACAAAGCTGAGGAGGAAATTGGCATCTCTGTTATAGAATTAATTTAAGAAAAAAGTTTATCTCCCACTTATTATATAATATATTTTGTTTAATAAAATGTAAAAGTTAGGCGATATTTTCTCGAAGTCATCCTTATTAGAATTCATCCTTATTAGTCATCCTTATTTAAAAACGCTAGCAGAAGCTAGTACGTGATTTTTTAAGTTGATCCGTGGTCACATTTTTGCACAATTTATTAGATGCAAAGATAATATTTTAAACAAAAATATTTTTTTATTCATAATAATACATCAATTGCAAAATATGATTTATTTTTCACATTTGTCGAGGTAAAACGAAACGATTTTATACAGCACAATATGCTTGTTTATTATGAAATATTCAACATGGAATTGAAATATTCTTCTTTTAAATTCTGAAGTGGTACCGAAAAGATAAAAAGATCTACATAGTCTAAAGAATATTCTTTAATAAATGCTTAATATAGAATATCCCTTAATAATACTTAAATAAAACAAGCTACTGTGTTGTATTACATGAATGCAAGTTTTAACATTATGTATGTGTTTAATTTTCCTTACTCTTGCATATTTTTTGAACTTACATAGTTCTTAGAACTCGACAATTTGTTTTTAAATAATTTTTTAACAATGACGAAATTTTTTACCACCGATTTAAAGGTTTGTATCCTTTTATCAAAAAGATCTTTATTCTGCAAAAGATATATTTTGTTATAAATTAAACTCTTTCGAAATTTTAAATGTATACATTTTTTGGCGAACAAATGTTTGTTTAAAGTATGTAAATATCCTCTTAGGTTAGTTATTTTCGTTTTAAAGTGCTTTCTTTGTAGGTATACATATATTTTTCAGTTAATCAGAAATATTACGTTAATATCTTGTTGAGTTCCAGTGTTTAAATATTAAAATTTTAGGTATCTAAAACATCAAAAATCAACTTCTTTTCTATAACTTTTACAGCAGGTATAGGAAAAGTCGTCAGAAAATATTTCCTCATGATATCAAAAACTAGGATTTTTTTTCTTTTAAATTAAAAAAGAAATGTTTAACATAAAATGTCAATGTTATTGCTTCTAATGACACTTGGACAATCCGAACTCACCATTCATTGGACTTTTGTGAAATAAGTCAGGAAGGTGCGCCTTCCGTTTGTCAAGAAAGCACCGCAAGGGTGAAAGTATGTAGTGTCTCTAAACCCCACTGATAGGTGGCAGCACCACGCAATCGAGAGGCCACTTCCTCAATGTAGACATAGACCTGAAATTAAGGAAATTATGTCCAAATCCCTGCATCCATGGTACTGCTCAGTTACCGACCACAAGGCGAATCAGCAGATTTTACGAGCACCTATATCACATGTACTTAGCGGAGTCGAGGATTGAATCCCTACCAATCCTGACCGGAGTCTGATTCTCTAATCACTGGGCTACCACACCCTTTAAAAAAATCAATAATTTACACGTATGGAGTAGTAGTTGCGCAGGGGATACAGCTTTCGCCTTCCCAGGAGGTGAACTGGGTTCGAATCACAGCGAAGGCTAGACGATATGAATACCGTCCTCAGCTCACACCGATCACAGTTCTGACGCAAAATACCCTTAATGGTTAACGGATCACGGGTATAGTCCCCTTACGTCAGACTAACCGTGCGGTTTTCTTCTCCAATTAACGCAAATCATGGGTGAAAGCCTTTATATAGCAAGACGGAAAAGAGAAAAACTTGGTACGTAAAACATTTCATTCCAGCATTTCTTTCGAAAAAAAATGAAATATCTGTAACTATCAAGATTTCTTTTATAATTCTGGCATATATATAAAACTGCTTCTTTTCCAAGATAAAGTTGATATTGTTGAAAAATTTAAAAAAAGAATAAGTAAACTCCTCCCCAAAACTAGCTATAACTGAAATGGTTTTACTACCAGCCTTTCCTCTTTTCCGTCTCGCTTTCACCCCTGACGCAAATGTGGATAGTTCCGTCAAAAAGTCCTGCCCGAAGGAAAATTTAACCCAACACTTTATCCAGGTGTAATCTTGTCTTCTGGATTGGGTTCAAAATTGCAAGGCTGCGGAGTTGAACATTAGTAGTCGTATACCCAAAAAATTGGATCGGTTGTTAAACGAAGATTTTAAAATTTACACATATGCACGTCTTGTTCTAAGTACTACTGTCGGTTCTTTAACTTAACAAGTGCTTCGCAGTGTTTTGTAATGAACGCAAAAGCTTGCATATGCATGTGTAACAATAAATAAATGAAATAGTAGGTCAAAAATAGATAAATTTGATAAAAATTATAAATTTTTTTGTATATGTATTTTTATAAAATGGTATATATTTTGCAAAACGTATTTTGATAAAAAATTGTATGTATTTTTTTTAAATGTATTTTGATAAAAATTGTATATAATTGATACAAAATTGTTGCAAAAATAAATTCACTTGGAATAAAAACTACATACTGTAGCACTTATTTCAAAACTTTAAGTTCTTTTTTTTTTTTTTTTTTTTTGAATGGCAGGCGCTGAACTTTATTCGTTTCGCCTTAGAAGATGCCAGAGTTGTTACTCATTTCGCGTTACCCAGAGGCTTAAGACTTTAAGATAATACAATGAAAAATGAAGCTTTATAACCTTTTAGTTATACAATGAAAAATGAAGCTAGTAGCTGCCGGCTTTTTTTGGACGACTCTTTTAATTGGTCATAAGCGCGTTCAATTTCCTAAGTATTGCATTATCTATTTTAACTTCATTAAAAAGAATTTAGAATAATTTAATCGTAAGTTTAGTAATCTTTATCAATAAAAAAGTTCGTTTGAATTGTCTAAAAAAATCAAACGCAAGAGCCATTTTTATTAATTTAGTTATAAGAAACTGTTATTGTTTTTTATAACTTGAAATATGTTGATTTTTTTGTTGAAACGGTAAAGAACAAAAGTCAGGCTTCAGTATTCACAGTACACACAGAACATTGCGTTTTCAGTATTCACCGAGTATAATATTAGTTTGCTTTGAGAAGAAAAAAATAATATTAATTGAAAGAGCGTTTCTTTACTTATTTTCTTTAAAAACACAATAAATTTTAGAACAATTGCTGACAGTTTCACAAAACTACCTGAAGTAAAACTGATCAGCAAGAACATACAGACAAGTTTGGATATCATAATTTAATTGCTGTGTCTGCCTTCTGGCTAATTTCAAATTTCATTAATTGAAAAGATAAATAGCGAAAAAAATTAACTGAACTTTCCAGAATTTCGTTTTATGTATTTTCAATTTAAAAAGTAGCGAAATATGTTCATACAAATTGTTAAATGATTGGATTAAACATAATGAAAATACTTTAGTTTTAACTAAGATAAACATTCTACAAAGGAAAAGAAAAACGTTCTTCATTTTTGTAAAATAAAGAGAAAAAAGAATCAAAATTATACTTTATATTTCACAATGAACATGAAAACTATGAGAGTTTTAAACTTAAATTAAATTTCGTTATTTTAGTATTAAAATCTCATATTTAAATTCCCTAAACTATTATTGCACTATAATAGTAAATATGATGTTCTTGTTGGCGTAGGTCATTAAAGCAAGTGGTGAGATTATTCTTGTTTTCCAGTGGAGCCATCTAGAGTCAAAAATTCGACTTCTGCCACACCAATTTATAGGTTGTGACCCATTCATACTTCCATCCACAGATTGTAATTTTGACCAGAACCAGGGAACAATCATTCTCCAATTCAGTACACCCAGTGGTATAATTTGATATAGGAACATGAAGGACTTTGTGACCCGACAGATTTAATGTCCATTAGTCTCATTTACTGCACGGCCAGCTGGATTCGAACCCCCGTTCTCACGAACAGGAGTCCAGCTCTCTTCCTGCTAAGCCTTATTATTTGTATCCATCTTATTATATTTTTTTGCTAATAGTTTACTTATCAAAAAAAGAGAGAGAGCGAGAACTTTCCAACAATCTTAAATTTTATCTTAAATTATATTGCATTTAAATAACTTAAATCTGCAAAACAATAAAACTTTGATAAAAAGATATAATTCCTAAAATATGTCTTTTTTTAAAACATAAATTATATCACATTTGAACAGTTTTAAGTTTTTTAACACATTTCGGGGAAAAACTAGCCTTCAAATATTGAAGAAACGCACTTTTTCTGTTTAAAATACGAGTCACAACTGTGCAATATTTTTCCATTATTATGAATTCTTCTTAAAAAATAGATGGCCTTAGATATAAAGAAAGCATACAAAGAGAAAATACATTCTATATTTTCTTTTTAAATAAACAAGAATGTTATCTAGAGAGCAGTTTCCATATTTATTGGCGTAACATGTCTCCTTTGTGTTCACTAAAAATGTTTAAATTTTGAAGATATGTTTAAAAAAAGAGAAAAGGAAGAAACAACTTTACAGTAATAGTGGTTACTGAGAACGTAAACTATAATAAAATCTACAGGTCTACTGTGTTTCTTTTTATGTCAAATGTTTGTGCTATATGTTTGCCCTCTTGTGTTTTTCTTTCTGTTTTTTATGTTTATATGTATGCATGTTCATTGTGTTTATGTATATGCACAAACGTTTTACTGTTTTTACAAGCTGGATGACTAAACGTCTTACTGTTTTTGTGAAAGTACTTCATTGTACCTAATTAGGGTGTGGTGATTTCAAATCTTAAATTAATTTTATCGGGAGTAAACGTTTTATTGTTTTAACAAGTCTGGGGAGCAAACGTTTTACTGTTTTTATACAAGTACTTCGTCGCACCTAATATTTGGGTGTGGTGATTTCAAATCTTAAATTAGTTTTGTTGGGAACAAACGTTTTATTGTTTTAACAAGTCTGGGGAGCAAACGTTTTACTGCTTTTATACAAGTACTTTATCGTACCTAATATTTGGATGTGGTGATTTCAAATCTTAAATTAATTTTATTGTTTTAACAAGTCTGGGGAACAAACGTTTTACTGTTTTTATACAAGTACTTCATCTTACCTAATATTTGGGTGTGGTGATATCAAATCTTAAATTAATTTTATCGGGAACAAACGTTTTACTGTTTTAACAAGTCTGGGGAGTAAACGTTTTACTGCTTTTATACAAGCACTTTGTCGTACCTAATATTTGGGTGTGGTGATTTCAAATCTTAAATTAATTTTATCGGGAGTAAACGTTTTATTGTTTTAACAAGTCTGGGGAACAAACGTTTTACTGTTTTTATACAAGTACTTCATCTTACCTAATATTTGGGTGTGGTGATTTCAAATCTTAAATTAATTTTATCGGGAGTAAACGTTTTATTGTTTTAACAAGTCTGGGGAGCAAACGTTTTACTGTTTTTATACAAGTACTTCATCTTACCTAATATTTTGGTGTGGTGATTTCAAATCTTAAATTAATTTTATCGGGAGTAAACGTTTTATTGTTTTAACAAGTCTGGGGAACAAACGTTTTACTGTTTTTATACAAGTACTTCATCTTACCTAATATTTGGGTGTGATGATTTCAAATCTCAAATTAATTTTATCGGGAGCAAACGTTTTATTGTTTTAACAAGTCTGGGGAGTAAACGTTTTACTGTTTTTATACAAGTACTTCATCGTACCTGATATTTGGGCGTGATGATTTCGAATCTTAAATTAGTTTTGTTAGGAAAGTGACAGCTTTTCTATACATTTATATTTTTAGTTTAATTTATTTTTTTGTCTAAATGTACAAGTTAATTGAGAACGTATAGTTTACACGCAGGCAAATGCATTTGTATGCTTCTTTGAAATAATGTGTACCTGTTTTTGCTTTAAGTGTGTCTTAAAACAAAAAAAGTAAGAAAACATATGACCTCAACGCATCACATCATAAACTGAAAAGTATTAGCTCCTTTTCCTTCTACGTATCAGGGAAGAGGGGTCAATTAGTATTCAATCGAGTGAATCTTAGTTACGAATATGTTATTGAATTGCAAAGCTGTAGCTTGTAAAGAGAAACCGATAGCAGATTTGAAATCAGTGAAGCAAAAATATCTATAATACGTTCAAAAATCTCATGCAAATGAAAACAAAAACAAACTTGATCCCCAGTGTTATTAAACCTACAGTAGATACATTGTAAACTTTTTTAAATCTATTTGAACACCAAATATGGATGCAACTACTTCGCACCAAAGGTGCATTCCTTTACACCAAAACCCAACCCAGACAGCAGGCAACCTTACGACAAACGTTGTATTTGGTTGGCATAGAAAGGTTGACTAATTAATCCTTTTTTAAATAGAAACATTAGTTGATAATAATTGTTTCTTTCTTTCTCTTTCTATAGCTTTAATTTACAATTACTGTAAACCTTGCTTTTGACTTTTTTTAATTCTGCATTTTTTCATAGGTCTAATGAGGTAATTTATAACTTAATTTTTAAATTTCTGTGAACTGTATTAAGTTTAAAATACATATTTTATGTCCACTTCTATTTTGTTAAGCCTAATTCAAATTTTTCTTAATATCTTAGGTCTAATGAAGTAATGCATGTTTTAATTTTTAAATTTCCGCGAACTGTATTAATTTTATAATGCATAATTTATGTCTGCTTCTTTTCTGCTAAGCCTAATTCGAATTTGTTTTAATATCTTCTCTTTGCTACACGCATTTTTGATATGCATAACTAATTCCATGTTAAAAATTTTTTACATTAGTATCCTAAGAAAATAACTACTACTTTATACTTTTTCATCAAAGTAATTTTACTGAGTTTTATTTGTATTTTATTTTTCTGTCATTTTAGTGTTACTGAATGTCGAAAATGGCTACCTTACACAAAGTAGTGTAAAGAGTATTCTTAGTGTTTCACTACACTAAGAACTAGAAAACAAACACTATTTTTAGTCTACACTAAATGAAACACTATTTTTGGTGTAAAGTAGTTGTTGTCATTTTTGGCGTTAAGATACACTAATTTTTATTTTTATTTTTTTTCGGTGTGCAAAATTACAATGATCGACTTGTACTTATAAATCTAATATCAAAGCAAGCAAAGTAATATTTGTCATGTATTTTCAGCTCTGAATTGAAATACACGAAACATGAACCAATCAGACTAATATTTCAGAAGTAGCAGAGGTTGTACTTAATTACACATCTAATATCTCACCAAGCAAGAAAGCTAAGCAACTTTTAGAATCTAAGCAAGCTAAGCATCTAAAATTGCGTCTGAACGAATGAAGTATTGTTTCCTATGAATTTATTTTGACTATAATGAAACAAGGCACAAGTCAATAGAGCAAGTCAGCTTAAAAAGAATACTTCCATTTACGGCAAATCATCTTTCACCATCAATAGTATTTTAAAATATTAAGATTATAGAAAAGATGGTTCAGTTAAACCAAGAGCGAACCATGAAGTTTCAAACTCTAAATTTTTTTCGAACTATTGAAATGCATGTATGGAAAATATTCATGGATTAGAACAGGTATGTCTGAATTCACTGTTCTCTAAACTTTAAATTTTAATGCATCAATGGAGATGAGACGAAATTTGAGATGAAACGTTTTTTCCGAGGTATAGAGAGGCTGCCGACATTTTCGATGCATAAATAATACTATTTTTGTACATTTTATACGCAACCAACAATTTTTTACTTTCATTTCAAAAGTATTTGTCTGTTTTTGCATACGTTTCTTTTAAATAAATAGTCCATTAACTATTTATTTAATAGTCTATAGTATTTTAAATAAATAGTCTATCTATTGACTTGAATTTAAATTCATTGGATTCACTATTAAAAAGTACACAAAGGAACTACACCTTATTTATCTATTTATCTGAATAGTTGCATTAAGCTTGTACAAGTACAAATTAAATACCAGTACAAGTAAAAAATAGTACAAGTTAAAAATAGTAATGTAATACTATTGTAGACTGTATACATAAAAACGCTTGAAATTTCTGAAATATTAAATTACCTAATCAGACACAAAAACGTATTTTTCCTGAATGGCCCTTGCGGATTTCAGACCCTTTAACATAGGGGGGGGGGAGGTAGTTGCAATCTTGAAAATATATTCTTAACAATTTGGAGGGTGGTTGAAAGTTTGAATTGCTTCATGTTAATTTTACTTTTCCCGTATATCCCATATCATCCATTTTAAGAGAATCAAAAAATTTTATCTCACGATATTGAAATTTATTTTTGTGAGATTAATTGAATTGTAAGATACACAAAATTTAACATAATTTTAAGGAACACAAAATTTGAGCTCAATTGCTCGAATAGTTTTTGAATTATTATATTTTTAAAAAAAAGGCATACTTAAAATTTAATTTCTCGAGAACTATTCGACCAATTTTGTTCAAAAAATCGCTATTTGTCACATAAAATTTCATTCTTTAAAAAGACGTCAAAGCTTTTATTCCTTATGCTTCAAATTGTTTCAGAATTTTATTCAATAAATTATTAAAAATTAATTAATTTATTATTTAAAATTATATTTTGCATAAAACTATCTTTGGATAAACGAATTTTATAATTATTTGCAAAAAAGTTTCGTTTCTCTTAATATGTTCTAGAGATATGACAAAATACACAAAAAAATATATTTACAAAATATGCACACAAAAAATATATTGACAAAATTTCGACCACTCTCCTGGCCGAACTAAACTGACCATATTTTCCAGATTGCAGCAACTCGCTACATTTTGAGGGTCAAAAATTTAAATCCATTGGAAAAAAGGCATGTTAAGGGTAATTAAATTTACATAAATTTTCGTGTCTGATTCCGTAACTTTAAATATCGTCTGTTCTGATTAATTAGAAAATTTGTGATCAGGCACTGAGAACATTAAGATTATCATCAGGCACTGAGAACATTATGATCAGGCACTGAGAACTGATACATTAAAATCAGGTCATTAGATCAAAAGTTATCAAAGGTGTTCCATTTTTTTTGCAGACTAAATACATATGGTTACACGAATTAGACACATCTTTGATATACTTACTTAAGCTTTGAAAAAGCCCCGCCCGTTGATTTCAGATACATATGGTAATTCGTATTGTTAATATATTATGGTACAAACTACAGGGCTGCCACAGGTGATTAAAAGTGCAGAAAAGCGGTTCCTAATATATTTCTAAGTTTTATTAAAATAGTATAAGCAACTTATTAGCGTATATTATTTTAAATTATCTATTGATATTGACTACGACGAATATTTTAATTTAAATATTAATAATTTGAAATGCAACTAATAGTAGTAGTTACTATTGATAAATGAATGAGATAATAATCTATATTATATAAAGCGCTAATACGTTCGTATGTATCAATAAAACCGATGATATTTCTTTTCTCGCGTTGGCAACAGTTTTCACTTTTAATTGTAAGCGTTTTGTTTTTAATTGTAGGCGTTTTGTACAAATCTCTGAACTTTTTTTCGTATTTATCCACATAAAAAAGAAGTTGTGAACTCATTACATAAACACAATAGTATTTGTCTTCGATTCTCACCGAATTCTAACCGAATATGGGTGTGCCACATTTCCGATTGTCGCCGAGATAAAAACGGTTGGTTGGTTTAGAATTCTGAAATAGTTCCTTTTCATTAGCAGAAATGAGAAGTGTTATGCTATTGCTATTTTATTTTGAGTAGAGCGCTTTACTATTCCGCGTTTTGTTATATTATTAGTTATGAGTTAAATGCCGTTTTATAACTACTTACATTATTGCTATGACCCTCTTTATTACATTTTACAACTTCATGCTAAATTTGAGGACTTTAAGTTGTTTTGTGGTTGAACACTGACATTTAGAAATGTGTACATAAAAAAAATAATATTTGGAGTTCAAGAGTTGCCTCAGAAAAATTTGAATTGTTGACATTGAATTTAAGAATGGAAACAATCGTTTTTGTGAAAAATTGAATTGTATTGTTGACATCAAAACTTAAAATATTTTGTCTCAACTTGACAATACTACCTTAATTTTTACTTATCAGCGGGTGACCGAGCTCCGCTCGGAGAAAACAGGTATCGCAGCTAACTCGAAGATTTAAATTTTCAATTGTGATTTATCAAAACAATACATGCCATAAGAAAATTTGTGAAACCATTGGTGAAAAGATAACCGGTTAAAGTGCACACCATTGTAAACTATCTAAACAGAGTTTGGAAAGGGAACTATTCTATACAAAGGTATAAAGTTTGAAAAGTCATAGGAAATAAAATGTAATTGATAACAAAAAAATTATACAATTAAAGACACTGTTCACAACGAATTCGTAAATTTGCTTCCGTTCATCCGCTTCTTGAAAATTCTTGTCCAGGAAAAGGCGTCGATGAGAGAGGTATTGTCGAGCATAAAAGACGATGTAAACTCCGCAGGAAGACGCGTCATCTTGGTGGTTGTAAGCGTTGCGAGGTTTCACGATGCATCCTTTCAGCTTTTCATTCGTAACAACGGTATTCAAAACGTGTCGCAGTATTTTTCTCAAAACAGCATCGATGGGCAGCGGGTTGTCGACTGGATCGCAGACTAATAGTTGACGTTCTCCATAGCTTGCTTCGTAAATTCCTAGCATCCAGTGCTCGCCTCTATCCATTTGAGCTCTCTTGTGAATGGGAATGAGTAGCACGTCGAATCCTTGTTGAACGCCGTATAGATAGTTGGACTCCTTGTTCTGGTCGCTGATATCGTTGAGAAGAGACATTCCTTCATAAGCGCCATCCGCTGTTGTAACGTAGAAGCGTGCGACAAATTCAGGGTGAAGTACGGCAACTTTGACGGTCGGGTAAGCTTGTTCGGCGTAATGGAGAAGCATTCTGACAATGACGGTATCTTCTAGTTGTCCATTTGCGGGTAGAATTGAGTTGATCGCTTGTCGTTCCAAAATTCCGGCTCCTTCAAGAATTTCATGTAGAGGTGCGTTCTGCATGTTGAAAATGTAGCTTGAAATCTGATGAATGGTGAAATGTCGGACTTTGTTGACGGTGATTTTAACACAAAAGTTAAACTTTTCTCCACTTTGATAAATGTAAACTAATGCGAACCTTACAATTAAATTATTAATTCCTTCGTATATTATTGGTTTAAGTTGTCGAAAATTAATATTTCAATTGTAAGGTTCGCATTAGCATACATTTATAAGAGTGGAGAAAAGTATCTATAGCCATTATGGCGAACTAATAAAGTTTGAAAATATCCTATCTGTAACTCCGAACTGCTCGACCGTAGCGCTTCAAAACCGGCGCCAATCGATTCCTCGTGGCCAAAAACCCCAGACCCCCAAGTTTACCGGAGTTTATTAATTCTGGGGCGATTTTGGACTTGGAAACCATTCCTCGTATTATAGTATAAGATATAATTACTATGATACTTTTTTATTTTTCTATGTATATTTATATATGCATATATATATTTGCATTTTACAACTTCATATTAAACTTCTGTTGTGTGTCTGAATACTGACATTTGGAACAAAATTAAGATTTAGAATTGCCTCGGAGAAATTTGAATTGTTAACAATGACTTAAGCAAAAAGTTTTATTTTAACTGACAAATACTATATTATAATTTAAGCTTTTTCTATACTCATTTTCTTTGTTTTTTATACATTTAATATTTTTGTGATTAAATAAAAAACTTATAGCTGCTCTGCTTCTGAACACTGATGAAAACACAAAATGATGGGCTTCATCAACAATCAAAAATATATACATTTATTTTACAAATTCCATATTATTAGGGTGGCGCCCTTCAGAGAATTAAAAATACAAAATAATCTTCATCGAAGCCGATGCTTTACATCCGGCGTTCAGTGGCAGACTACTATTTCATGTTGTTTTACAACACATGGCTTTATCCCTCTGGTGGGAAAGACTTTAAAAGGAATAGTGTGATTAAGAAAAATATGTGAACTGTTTGCAATTTCAAATTAATACTGAAATGTACAGGTTTAGAATTTTCTACAGTGAAAAGTTTCTTCAGTGTTCAAAAAAGTATACAAAAGCTAGATGTTAAGAACGTATCCAATGAGCGAGCAAAGCGAGCATCGGATTGTGAAGCAATCCGAAATGAACTGCGAAAGCAGTTCCGGGAGTTGGCGAGCTCCAACGAGCAGGGGGGCGAAGCCTCCTAGTTAAATGAAATTGAACTGAGTTTTTACCACGTTATGCATTTTTTCGATGCCAAGGGCAAGAAACATTTTATCTCTGAAATAAAACTCCTAAAAATAAAACACCTATGTTACCTCATTTTTTGTGTTTTTTTTTATAAACTAACGTGAAATCTTTGTTTGATTTATAAGGATTGTAACTATAGAAGAAAGTTAAATAATTTTCAGCTTTTAAAATAATTCAATTCTGTTTTGAAAATATATTTTACATGAAATGCAACAATAGTGTTTGCATTCAGTTTTTAAAAGTTTGTCCAGCATTAGTTTCGATGGAAATTTTACTAAATAGACAATGACATTATAATTTTTGCCTTATTCATGCGTTCTGATCTTTCAAAACAAAAAAAAGATATGCTAGGGAATATGACGATCGCTCTATTAAGCGCTTTTAACAAAAAATACATTCAAAGCTTAAAGTAAATTTTCCACAGAAAAGCGTCGTTCTTTCTATTTTATTTTCTAAAGGTAGTGGGAATTTATTTCTTGAATTCATGAATACAAATTTTATTATCTCCGAAGAAAAGTTTTATTGTTGACGATATTTTTCAATGAAACGAAATTTTTCAATACGTTCTAAACAAAGGAAGATTGATTAAACATAAAAATTGAGCTTTAGATACGGATGCAGAGTATGAATATTAGTTTAGGAAAGAGCGAAAATTTTATGCATTATATTTTATCATGTTTCTTAGAGAAAAGAACCTTATTTCTACGTAATATAATTGAAATCGAATCTTTCGCTTATTCCTAATCTAAAGGTCAGTGTAATATCTGGCTGAATATTTATCTAAGGTTTTATTGCTGCTCAAGTATGATAAGAAAATGCAATAAGAACATGAAATATCTTATCAACTATCTGATATATCGGTTATTTCTTATTATATTTCCCGATATATAATTAAAATAGAATCGTTCCCCTATTCCTAATCTAAAGGTTAGTTTAATATCTAGCTGAATATTAATCTAAGATTTTATTGCTGCTCTGGTATAATAAGAAGATACGATAAGAACTTGAAATAGCTTATCAACTATCTGATATATCGCTTATCCCTTATAATATATCCCAAAATATAATTGAAAACGAATCTTTTGCTTTCTCTTAATCTTAAGTTCAGTGTAATATCTGGCTGAATATTTATCTAATGTTTTATTGCTGCTCAAGTATGATAAGAAAATGCAATAAGAACATGAAATATCTTATCAACTATTTGATATATCGGTTATTTCTTATTATATTTCCCGATATATAATTAAAATAGAATTGTTCCCCTATTCCTAATCTAAAGGTTAGTTTAATATCTAGCTGAATATTAATCTAAGATTTTATTGCTGCTTTGGTAAAATAAGAAGATACGATAAGAACTTGAAATAGCTTATCAACTATCTGATATATCGCTTATCCCTTATAATATATCCCAAAATATAATTGAAAACGAATCTTTTGCTTTCTCTTAATCTTAAGTTCAGTGTAATATCTGGCTGAATATTTATCTAAGGTTTTATTGCTGCCCAAGTATGAAAAGAAAATACAATAAGAACATGAAATATCTTATCAACTATCTGATATATCGGTTATTTCTCATTATATTTCCCGATATATAATTAAAATAGAATCGTTCCTCTATTCCTAATCTAAGGTCAGTTTAATATCTAGCTGAATATTAATCTAAGATTTTATTGCTGCTCTGGTATAATAAGAAGATACGATAAGAACTTGAAATAGCTTATCAACTATCTGATATATCGCTTATCCCTTATAATATATCCCAAAATATAATTGAAAACAAATCTTTTGCTTTCTCTTAATCTTAAGTTCAGTGTAATATCTGGCTGAATATTTATCTAAGGTTTTATTACTGCACAAGTATGAAAAGAAAATACAATAAGAACATGAAATATCTTATCAACTATCTGATATATCGATTATTTCTTATTATATTTCCCGATATAAAATTGAAATAGAATCTTTCATTTATTCCTAATCTAAAGGTCAGTGTAATATCTAGCTGAATATTAATCTAAGATTTTATTGCTGCTCTGGTATAATAAGAAGATACGATAAGAACTTGAAATAGCTTATCAACTATCTGATATATCGCTTATCCCTTATAATATATCCCAAAATATAATTGAAAACGAATCTTTTGCTTTCTCTTAATCTTAAGTTCAGTGTAATATCTGGCTGAATATTTATCTAAGACTTTATTGCTGCTCAAGTATGATAAGAAAATGCAATAAGAACATGAAATATCTTATCAACTATCTGATATATCGGTTATTTCTTATTATATGTCCCGATATATAATTAAAATACACTCGTTCCCCTATTCCTAATCTAAAGGTCAGTTTAATATCTAGCTGAATATTAATCTAAGATTTTATTGCTGCTCTGGTATAATAAGAAGATACGATAAGAACTTGAAATAGCTTATCAACTATCTGATATATCGCTTATCCCTTATAATATATCCCAAAATATAATTGAAAACAAATCTTTTGCTTTCTCTTAATCTTAAGTTCAGTGTAATATCTGGCTGAATAGGTTTTATTACTGCACAAGTATGAAAAGAAAATACAATAAGAACATGAAATATCTTATCAACTATCTGATATATCGATTATTTCTTATTATATTTCCCGATATAAAATTGAAATAGAATCTTTCATTTATTCCTAATCTAAAGGTCAGTGTAATATCTAGCTGAATATTAATCTAAGATTTTATTGCTGCTCTGGTATAATAAGAAGATACGATAAGAACTTGAAATAGCTTATCAACTATCTGATATATCGCTTATCCCTTATAATATATCCCAAAATATAATTGAAAACGAATCTTTTGCTTTCTCTTAATCTTAAGTTCAGTGTAATATCTGGCTGAATATTTATCTAAGACTTTATTGCTGCTCAAGTACTATAGTGTTCGAATTAATTGGGACAAGCAAGATTTTCTCATTCGAGTTGGTATGGGATTGCCAGTGATGTCCCGAACCACTTCAAACCAGTTATATCTGCCTTGAGCTGCGGTGACGGATAGACCTTCACTATAATTTACTCGTCTGACTTTTTTTTAGTGTATTTGTAGTTCAGTTGTGAGCATTTCAGTGTAGAAACTGGTGGTTATAATTTTGAGTTTAGTCTAACACAAGTTATGTGCTTATAAAAGATTGATATTAGTCCGAGGAAGCGCTCTAAAATTATCGCTCTTAATGAACACACTTCTATGACTGTAAGAGACATCGCTACAGCAATTGTTGCAGGGAAATCTAGTGTTTCCAGAATTCTTAGAACATTTTAAGATTCCGGCTCATCCTCTCCAAAAAGAAAAGGAAAATGTGGACGCAAACGGAAAATTAGTCCAAGAACTGATAAAAGTCTAATAAGAAATAGTAAAATTAATCCAAGAAAGACGAGCACAGACCACCGAAGGGAATTATTGGATTGTGGTGTTTATGTGAGTACTTCAACTGTACGAAAAAGGCTTCTAGAAGTTGGACGTAAGGCAAGAAGACCAAGGGAAAAACAATTTCTAACTCAGAAAAGGATGAAAAAACGTTTAGCATGGGCCAGAAAATATCAAAAATGGACTGTAAATGACTGGAAGAAAGTGGTTCTCAGTGATGAAACACATTTATTTCCGCAGGAACACAAATCAAGTGTAGTTAGACGAAGTGAAGGCGAAAGTCTGAGACCAGATCATATCCAACAGACTGTAAAACACCCTTCTAAACAAATGTTTTGGGGTTTCTTCACAACAAATAGCACTGGAAGCTTAGTGCCTCCAAAAGGCATGATGAATTCAGCCAAATACATCGATATATTACATAGAAGGATTGTTCCATTCATGGAAACATTCGACGGAACATTTCAACTTGATTTGGCCTCCTGTCACAATTCCAAACTGGTCCAGAATTTTATGCGAGAAAACAAAATAAAAGTGCTTGATTGGTCTGGTAATTCACCAGACCTAAATCCCATTCAGAACCTGTGACATATTCTAAAAAATCGAGTAGCCAAGATGAATTGCACGACAGCAGAACAAATGATAAGAAGTGCTATTCAAGTATGGTTCCACGACGATGCAGTCAAGAACATGTACGCTACACTAGTGGAATCAATGCCAAAACTTGTTCTTGAAGTCATATCTGCTAAAGGAGGACATACTTCATATTAATACAGACATGTATCAATGTAACTTAAGGTATGTAATGATTAAAAGCTAAAGTTTCAATGAATCACTTTTTTTTCATTTGTCCCAATTAATTCGAACAGTATAGTATGATAAGAAAATGCAATAAGAACATGAAATATCTTATCAACTATCTGATATATCGGTTATTTCTTATTATATGTCCCGATATATAATTAAAATACACTCGTTCCCCTATTCCTAATCTAAAGGTCAGTTTAATATCTAGCTGAATATTAATCTAAGATTTTATTGCTGCTCTGGTATAATAAGAAGATACGATAAGAACTTGAAATAGCTTATCAACTATCTGATATATCGCTTATCCCTTATAATATATCCCAAAATATAATTGAAAACAAATCTTTTGCTTTCTCTTAATCTTAAGTTCAGTGTAATATCTGGCTGAATATTTATCTAAGGTTTTATTACTGCACAAGTATGAAAAGAAAATACAATAAGAACATGAAATATCTTATCAACTATCTGATATATCGATTATTTCTTATTATATTTCCCGATATAAAATTGAAATAGAATCTTTCATTTATTCCTAATCTAAAGGTCAGTGTAATATCTAGCTGAATATTAATCTAAGATTTTATTGCTGCTCTGGTATAATAAGAAGATACGATAAGAACTTGAAATAGCTTATCAACTATCTGATATATCGCTTATCCCTTATAATATATCCCAAAATATAATTGAAAACGAATCTTTTGCTTTCTCTTAATCTTAAGTTCAGTGTAATATCTGGCTGAATATTTATCTAAGACTTTATTGCTGCTCAAGTATGATAAGAAAATGCAATAAGAACATGAAATATCTTATCAACTATCTGATATATCGGTTATTTCTTATTATATGTCCCGATATATAATTAAAATACACTCGTTCCCCTATTCCTAATCTAAAGGTCAGTTTAATATCTAGCTGAATATTAATCTAAGATTTTATTGCTGCTCTGGTATAATAAGAAGATACGATAAGAACTTGAAATAGCTTATCAACTATCTGATATATCGCTTATCCCTTATAATATATCCCAAAATATAATTGAAAACAAATCTTTTGCTTTCTCTTAATCTTAGGTTCAGTGTAATATCTGGCTGAATATTTATCTAAGGTTTTATTACTGCACAAGTATGAAAAGAAAATACAATAAGAACATGAAATATCTTATCAACTATCTGATATATCGGTTATTTCTTATTATATGTCCCGATATATAATTAAAATACACTCGTTCCCCTATTCCTAATCTAAAGGTCAGTTTAATATCTAGCTGAATATTAATCTAAGATTTTATTGCTGCTCTGGTATAATAAGAAGATACGATAAGAACTTGAAATAGCTTATCAACTATCTGATATATCGCTTATCCCTTATAATATATCCCAAAATATAATTGAAAACGAATCTTTTGCTTTCTCTTAATCTTAAGTTCAGTGTAATATCTGGCTGAATATTTATCTAAGGTTTTATTGCTGCTCAAGTATGATAAGAAAATGCAATATGAACAGGAAATATCTTATCAACTATCTGATATATCGGTTATTTCTTATTATATTTCCCGATATATAATTAAAATAGAATCGTTCCCCTATTCCTAATCTAAAGGTCAGTTTAATATCTAGCTGAATATTAATCTAAGATTTTATTGCTGCTCAGGTATGATAAGAAAATACGACTCACTGATCCATCGCTTATCCCTTGCAAATTACTTCAAAATTTGACTTTATTTCAGATTCGTATAATCTTTATGTACTCCTTAATTTGTTCTTTGAAAAATTTCTTTCAAATACTTCATCAGAGTCTGTGCTATATTTAAAATAAAAACAATGTGGAAATTACCTTTAATCTTTAATATGTGAAGGGCAGTTACTTAAAGTAAAAATAAATCATTAAGTGTGAAATAATTGATTTCCATCCTACAGGAAGTCCTGCTTTTAATTCGCTTTGGAGGAGGTTATTAGTTTTGCTCTTACAAAAGCCTGTGGTTGGTTGCTGAGCATTATAGAAACAGAGGTCTGGAAATATTTTCTTCCCCTTCAAATCTATGTCTAAATTGAGGAGGTTGCTTCAGGAATGAGTCGTGCTGCCATCTATAAGTGGGATATTGAGCTAAGACGTACTTTCACTCTTTTGGTGCTCTCTGGTCATTACGAAAGACGCAAATTATGGACTTAATTAACACATTATGGACGAAGACTGGCTTGTCCAAGTGTCATTAGAAAGAACAATCATTGAAAAAGTGTTTGTCAATATTTTAGATACAGGTTTCCATTTGCGATTGTATATATTCCGTTTCATATTTCTTGCGATGAGGCATTTAAAATGTTAGCGAAACAGAATTTGTACAGTACTTATAAATTTTAAGAAATGGTAGCAAACTAGAATAACAAGCTGTGATTTAATGAATTCACTACCACAATTAATATTTCCAAATAATTATATCCAGTTGCAAAACCACTGTGCTTGCAGTTCAAATTTTAAAGTGTGGGCTAGTATTTTAGCTTTTTTATTAAAGTATTTCTTCCATTTTTTAAACTTTATAGTGACCGTACAAGACCTGAAAAATTATCACAAACTCTCTTATAGCTTTTAAATTTTAATTATCTACCACAGAATAAATGTTTTTTTTCAAGAAGCGTAGAAGTTGAAAGCTCCGCCTTTCACTTGCCATCCTAAATAAATATCCCTATTCGAAATTTTTAATCTATCGCAATTTATTTAAAAACGCATCTGTATTATTTACTGAATTTTGCTCTCGTGTAGAAAAAAGAAAATGTGTACCTAATTTTCGAGCCAGCTGTTTACCACTAGCATTATATAAAATAAAAGTATATGTGAACGAGTGGACAGGCTTTTAAATTTGATCCTCTCTGATTCATATTCTTTGTAGTAGAAAAATTTTGAAATTGCAAGCAGACATTGTCTTACCTATACAAACATATATTTTAGAGGGAAATTAGCGAAACTTGTTTATTTATAGGTAGTGGTGTTAAAAATCAACTTTGTTAGCTAAGATGAAAATATTAGCGTATACATTTAGTTATTTTAATAATAAACATTAAAGGCGTTCTTAAATTAGATTCCTAATAATTGGTTCGTCGACCAAAGGAGTTACGAAAGTTGACCGGTAAATTCATGAAGGTTTCTTGGGTTTGTATAAATTAATGGTTTTCTTTAGCATAAACAATAAATTTTTTTTTTTTAAAAATTAGTTGCTTTTAAAATCCATCTAAACACTGCATTCTTACTTAAAAGAGAGCAAACTTGTTTTTTTTAAAGAATATAATGCGTTTAACTATTATTCCATGAATTAATTTTTTTTATTATTCGAGCACAAGCACAAAACATTAAATTCTTCTAAATTTAAAATGTACTGTGTCTCCAGATGTTATTTATTCAAAAATATTTGCAAGTAAACATACATTATTCACTCTTTTGAAAACTCAAAACTGTTTCTAGAAACTCCTTGTGAAAGAAAAATACATTTGACTTTCCAAATAACATATTTTCTATGAAAATCCCTCAGGCATACAGTGTCGCAAATATTTAATTTAACAGTTAAATATTTTAATAGGAAATGGAAGTTTCTTTTGTCTGCAAATCCTGATTTTAAAATAAAAAATGTCTCTTGGAATTAAAATGCAACATCTTTAAGCATTAGAAGAATTACGAAATGAAAAGAATTTTTTAAATAAATTAATAGTCTTTATATTTGGCGCTTCGTTTTTAAAATATATTATCCGTTTTGTTTGTTTGTCCTTAATAATTACAATTTTACAGGAAAATTCAGTAAAATTTTTATCATACGAATAAATAAACTCTGTGTTATATATGCCTTTTTTATTAGTAAAATTTGGAAAAAGCTGTCTTTAGTTGTTTTGCTATGTGTTCTTAAGAAGTTACGACAAGCATTCAAATCACAACTTATTGTAGCTAATTTCTTCGGCTAAGTCTCTAAATTTTCGTAGCTAAAAAGCCTCTTTGATTTTTCCACTAAGCTACAAGTGTCAAAACCTAGCCAGAGCAGGTGTAAACGTGTAAAGCAGCATTAGGCAATATTGTTATGCTTTTAAAACTAATTTCCCAAGGCATTTTGATCTTCTTGTCTTTACATGTCATTTTGATTATCTGGCATTGCCATCCAAAAAAGGCATTAAATTAATTGTACTCATTTTCCTCTAGCTAAAACAATTTTAATCCTTTTGAATTGCCATCTGGTACAAGGCATTAAATTATTCCGACTCATTTTTCTTTAGCTGAAACCATTTTGATTATCTGGCATTGCCATCCGAAAAAGGCATTAAATTAATTGTACTCATTTTCCTCTAGCTAAAACCATTTTAATCCTTTTGCATTGCCATCTGGTACAAGGCATTAAATTATTCCGACTCATTTTTCTTTAGCTGAAACCATTTTAATTATCTGGCATTGCCATCCAAAAAAGGCATTAAATTAATTGTACTCATTTTCCTCTAGCTAAAACCATTTTAATCCTTTTGCATTGCCATCTGGTACAAGGCATTAAATTATTCCGACTAATTTTTCTTTAGCTGAAACCATTTTGATTATCTGGCATTGCCATCCGAAAAAGGCATTAAATTAATTGTACTCATTTTCCTCTACCTAAAACCATTTTAATCCTTTTGCATTGTCATCTGGTACAAGGCATTAAATTATTCCGACTCATTTTTCTTTAGCTGAAACCATTTTGATTATCTGGCATTGCCATCCAAAAAAGGCATTAAATTAATTGTACTCATTTTCCTCTAGCTAAAACCATTTTAATCCTTTTGCATTGCCATCTGGTACAAGGCATTAAATTATTCCGACTCATTTTTCTTTAGCTGAAACCATTTTGATTATCTGGCATTGCCATCCAAAAAAGGCATTAAATTAATTGTACTCATTTTCCTCTAGCTAAAACCATTTTAATCCTTTTGCATTGCCATCTGGTACAAGGCATTAAATTATTCCGACTCATTTTTCTCTAGCTGAAACCATTTTGATTCTCTTGCATTGTTATCTGACAAGGCATTAAATTATTTCTACTCATTTTCCTCTAGCTAAAACCATTTTAATCCTTTTGCATTGCCATCTGATACAAGGCATTAAATTACTCCGATTCATTTTTTCTGTTTGCTAAGCCCATTTTGATTCTCTTGCATTGCCATCTGACAGGGTATTAAATTATTTCTACTTATTTTCTTCTAGCTAAAACCATGTTAATCCTTTTGCATTGCCATCTGATAAAAGGCATTAAATTATTCCGACCCATTTTTCCTCTAGCTGAAACCATTTTGATTCTGTTGCATTGCCATCTGACATGGCATTAAATTATTTCTACTCATTTTCCTCTAGCTAACACCATTTTAATCCTTTTGCATTGCCATCTGATACACGGCATTAAATTATTCCGACTCATTTTTTCTCCAGCTAAAACCATTTTGATTCCCTTGCATTGCCATCAGACAAGGCCGAATGGTATCACCCTCCAAATGCTGTGCAAAGCGTGGAGGTAGAAGGTTTTAATCCCACTGTTACTCTGGATATATCTTCGTGCTGTCTTTCCTGGTATTGTGTTATCTGTCTTTCTATTTGACAAAGGTTTATAAGCCTAAATTGAGCACACAAGCCTGCAAATGTAAGTAAATTCATTAAACCAATATACGCACTTATGGGGCCGAGCGGTATCGCCTGCTAAACGATCTATAACGGGGTGATAGCGGGTTCGAATCCCACCGCAACCCTGAAAGTATATTCGTGATGCTCTTCTCCGAATTGTTTTAACTGTGCTTCAACCTGACAAGAGTTTTTAAGCTTTAATTGAGCACGCAAGCATATGTTAATCCAATAAGCCAATCAAATTTCAGTATGAAAATTTCAAATTTTAAAGTCTCAGCTTTTTTAGAAAATCTCTTGAAGAAAACAGAGCTCCTAGAAAATGGGTAAAATATAGAATGAGAAACAAACTCATTAATTTCAAAAAAATTTCAAATATTTTTTTTAAGTTATGAATAACCTATGTTATATGAATAACCTACTGATTTGAATTTTTTTAAAATCTGCAACTCGGTATAATAACTTTTTGTATGTTGTTGTTGTAGTTCATTTACGTTGCACTAGAGCTGCACAATGGGCTATTGGCGATGGTCTGGGAAACATCCCTGAGAATGATCGAAAGACATGCCATCACAATTTTGATTCTCTGCATCGGGCTTCGAAAGATCGACCACTTGCAAGCAAAGTCGAGCACTTTTCGATAGAACAGTTTAAAGAGGATGAATACCGCATACCCTCGATCTCTCACAGACTAATCCAAGTGGTTACCCACCCTCACACTGATAACAGCCAATGATGCTTAACTTCCTTGATCTGCTGGGAGCCGTGTCCTAACAGTCAGTCCACTGCGGAAAAATGTTTTGCATGTGTTTAATTTTAATTAAGTCCTTCTATATTTGAAAACCTCATCTCAGATTCTTATAGTGAGTCCGTTGCTCTTTTAAATATAAAAGACAAAAAACATATGACTTAAACTTATCGCATTGAAAACTGAAATGTATTAAATGCATGACTTCCTACCACGTCTTGCATACCAGAAAGTGGGGAAGTGTCTCTCTAGCGAATTTTAAAAAATCCTAGTTAAAAAATATTCTCTTAAACTGCATGAAAACTGTCCCTTGTAAAAAGAAATCCATTGGAAATTTGAAATCAGCCATGCAAAAATATTTAAATTTCAAAATTTTATGCAATGGAAAAACCAAAAAAAAGGAATATTTCCTTGTGTAATAACGTTCGTACGGTTCTTAAATAATTTTTTTAAAAAAAGTGGTGGAAATATTGAAATAGACGATACTTTTTATAAGCTTTCACTTTAAAATTAAAACAACGATATAAATGAGTCTGCGATATATTTTACGCGAAAATATTGAGCATAGAAGAAAATACTGGTTTATGGAAATACATTTTAGTGTCTTACTTATGCTAAAACTTCAAAAACTGTTTTAATGACTATACGAATGCTATATTGAGGTTATTATGATCAATAAATATTCGGAGAACTGCTAATGGATGCTAAATTCTACGTATTTTATATATTACGTCCGAATCTGTATTATACAAACCATAAATTTTTGAGAAAACGTTTATAAGAAAGTAGAATTATTTTAAATCCAAAAATGCAGTTGTGTGTTGGTGTAATTTTATACAGTTTAATAAAATACGAAAACTATTGGTTTATTGATGAAACTAAAAGAGAAATGCGTTTCAAGAATAATAAATGTCTATTCTATGAAAACTTTTTTTTTGTTTTTTTACAAATATCTGCACATTTTTGCAGTCTTCAGATACTATTCGAAAGAGTTTAAGGAAGTTTCGAGACGGAACAGTTTCTGCTCCGCCTCAAAATTATAAGTTTGCACAATTTCCAATAAAATGCGTAAAATTTCAAGTTAAAACAACTCAGCTGGAAGAATTACCGATAAAGTTCGCGGAAGAAGGTAACAATTTTGAAACAGATAAAATGCCTGAAAAGTTTACCATGTACATTTTCACATTTTTCCAAGCTTTTATTATTTGTTTTAGGTGAGTTTGTAAAATTGTTTGACGTGTAAATAATACTAGCACAATTTGTGCGAGATATATACAGTAATTGTAAATAATTTAATTTAAGGACAATTAAATACAATATTTTGTGTGTTTTTAAAGACCCTTGGACAAGTCAAGCTTGCCAGTCATTGGCCTTTTGTGAATTAAATCAGGAAGTGGCTCCTTTTGTTTGACAAAAGAGCACCGTAAAGCGAAAACAACGTCTTAGCTGAGAATCCCACAGTTCTATGGCAGCACCTCTCATTTATGAGGCCACTTCCTCAATTTAGACATATATCTGAAGGGGAAGGACATTTTCTGCAGATCCATTTACCTATCGTATTTGTATTTTTATCAGACACTAAGTTGCAGTTAAAATTAGAGTACTGAAGATATCTAGAAAATTTCTATGAGATTGACTGAAGATAAGTGTTATTTGTCGCAAATGTCGTCCTTTTGGGAATTAAGTCAAAATGAGGCGCCTTTTATTTGACAAAAGAGCACCGCAAAGGTAAAAATACATCTTAGACGAGAATCCCACAGATATATGGTAGCACCTCTCATTTGTGAGATCACTTCATCAATTTAGACATAAATCTGAGAGAAAAGGTAATTTTCAGCAGATACATGTACCTATGGTATTTGTATTTTAATCAGACACCAAGTTGCAGTTAAAATATGAGTACTCAAGATACCTATAAAAAGGCTAGGGTATTGATTGAAGATAAATGTTATTTGACGATTATAATTTACTTGTTCCATTATAATTCGATTATAATTTAACAGGGAAGAGAAGATGATGTTTCACACTTCTAGTTATTCAGGATGGTCTAAAAATTCCGAATATTAAATTGCATCGTCACAAATAATTAGCACATAAAAGCGTAGTTAGTATTAAGAAAATATGAGTATTCTAGATTAAATCGGGGTCCTACCATAAAGCAACTTTATTTCTTATTTTAAGAATATCCTTAACGAAATATTTAAAAAAATATTTCCTACTCTTTTATGTTTGATATAATGTATTTTACTCAGTAATGTTTGCAATCATGAAAAACCAAAAGCTTAAAAATAAAGTTTTTCATTCTAGCATTATTTGTTTATTCACTATATGATATTCTCATTTTCTTATATTTAGAGAAACAAAATAACGTTTGACACTATAAACTATAAAGTCACAGAGATATGCGAAAATATTTATTTTTAAAAACTTCCGGAACGCCTTGTCAACATATAAAGCATTTTATTTGATATCATGGTTAACGGGTTTATGTGATCTAAGGCGAAGACGTTCGGCAAATTCTTTTATCTTCTTAAGAAGACGTCATGATCGTAGGAGGTTGCGAGACATTATTTTTGTTACGTAGGTGCAGGAGTCTGTCTTGGGAAGTAACGACGCGTTTAGAAGATAAAAAAAAGAGACTGTCAACAGCACATTACAGCGCATCTAAATAAATTACAAAATTGGCAAGAAGCCGGCGTGGCTTTAAAAAATGCATACATTTTCTGTTTGCTGAATTTTTTTCAGATTTCATTGTCACTTAGCATTATTCTTGCGTAAAGATATAATATTCACTGGAGAGAAAAAATTGATACAGAAAAACATTTAGATAAAAAAATTTAAAAAATTGAAGGCAAAGTAATTTAAATTATTGTATACAGGGTGATTCTAAAAAGATGGGCAAAATTTTAGGAAGTGATAGTACACACCCAAGCAAACAATTTTTATCAAAGAACGCATGGTCGAAAACAAAACGCAAAGCCGCTAGAGGGCGTCAAAGTTTATGTTCTTATATGATTATTATCAAAGAACGCATGGTCGAAAACAAAACGCAAAGCCGCTAGAGGGCGTCAAAGTTTATGTTCTTATATGAGGCAAAAACACACAAAGAACGATGAAGTTAAGTTATAAAAGCAAATTTAATTGCATGTGATTACAATAAGTGTTCGAAACAGTGGCCGGCAGCGGCTATGCATGCAATACAACGGCGAAGAAAAGATAGGTGAACATTCTGAAACACACCAGGCATATCACGAACTATCCCTGCAGCGGCCGAAAGCTTGGCGACAAGTAACGCAGCGCAGTAACTCCCAACAGGAATGGAGCTTTCACGTTTACATCAAACAACTTTCCAAATGCACCAGCACCTTTGCGTTTTGTTTTCGACCATGCATTCTTTGATAAAAATTGTTTGCTTGGGTGTGCACTATCACTTCCTAAAATTTTGCCCATCTTTTTTGTATACACCAAACTGATTAATTCACAGCAATTTAATAATATGATATTTTTATTTTTTTGAAAAATTTAAATTAGGGAGCAGCGTAAGCGGACATTTTGACTGCTATTGGATTTTCGTAGTTTCTGAAAATATCGATTGATATTTTAATAAATTAGAATTAAAATAATTTTTTCAACTATTTTATCAATGCACAATAGACTGGGTTTAGAATTTTAAAAAACAAATATTTCAATTCAAAATAACGATGACCAACTTAAATGAAGCTGAAAAATTCTTTTCTAATAACGTCTACTATAACTTAGAAAATTTAAATTGAATTCAGTTTAGATGTTAGACTATTGTAACACCATGCAAGAGAATTTGCTTATGAAATGACATTGACAAGAGCCATGGTGACTCAGGGGTTAGAACTGTTGCCTCCGGGTTCGAATCCCAGTGATGTCTGGGCGATACGAATTCCGCACCCGGCTAGCACTGAACTCAGTGCAGATGTAAAATATCGTTAATGGTAGAAAGATGATGCGTTTGAGTCCCCTTGCCATCAGGCTAACAGTGAGAGGTTTCGTGATACTCATTTTTATATATAGACTGAACCTTAAAAAATATTTATTATTAATAATACCCCTGCTTGCTTAACAGTTTTATTTTATATATTTTTTTATCCTAAGTTACCAGATTTGCATGGAAAAAATTGCAATTTGTGTAATAAAACTAATATCAATCTAAAATTGACTTTTCTGTTTAATTTTTTTAAATATTTTTAGTATGTTGTTTTGAGTTTATACGCTAATGATGAGAATAAAGAATATTACCCAGAAATTTATTGTTTGTTTGCAAGTTTCTAAATTGGTAAAATTTTCTAGTCCTTATCAATTGCTTTAGCATTTCACTTTCCAGCGTTTGAACGGTTGGTATTTTAAAATACTACTAAATATCTAAGTTTTCTAAGGGTGTCGTCGACTGTTTGTTCCCAAATGCACTTGTAAATTTCCTCTATTACAAAACAATGACTGTCACTTAGTGCGTTCTAAGAGCTTCGGAATTCAAGGACTTGGCAAAATAAATTATATAAAATTTTGAGTGAAATTTTAGTGAATTATAATAAGTAAGTTTTAAAAGTGTTTCGCAGGTATTTTGTGCATAAAAAAATAAATTTTAACCACATCCTTATTACATTTCGTTTCTAATCAGAAAATATTTTTGGGTGTCATCTACAAATGCTCTTTGCTCTTTCCAAATGTACTTTGAACTTTCTTCCACTCCGAAACAAAAAATACTTCTTAATACCGACAATTATCTTCAAAATTCAACAATTCAAAAAACCATGTTTATGATATCCAGTTTATTAAGATAAAATTAAAAGCTTTCACCGAAATATCTCAATTATTTTTTTAAAAAATGTCGCGTTCAACGTTTTTTTATTTTTTTTGCCTTATAAATTATGGATTTAATTTCTGAAAATCACATCAATGATAAATTATTTAATTAAGTGAAATTTGAATTATTTTAGCTAAATAATTAAATTTTAATTTAAAATTAAGATGTTTTTTTTTCCTTTTGCTTGTTTTTTTTTTGTTATTTTTTTGTATAATTTCACAAAAAAATTTTGTTGTATTTATACATAAACGCATCAAATATTTTTAACTATTACAGAAAAATGTTTTGATAATAATATGCAAATATTTGTTCAAAGCAATTCTTCATCTATTTGCACCCTAAAAACACTGATTTATTCACTATATATTCCAAAAAAATTGAAAACAAAATATAAATATGAATTTAAGCTGCAGCATAAATAGTTTCTTAAAACATTCGAATTCTATAATAGTTTTTTCACCAAATCTCTTGACGATTTTTAGATTTACTTTACAAAATTCTAATTATTTTCATATTTAAATATGAATGAACTGCCTCCATTAGAGGCGAAAATATATAAAAGATATAAGTCTAAAAGGAAAACAGAATTTAGTTTTTATGTAGTTTTTTTCATAAAAGAAAATTAAAGAAAAATCAATTTGTTATTTCCTTTTAAGAATGCATTCACGTTTTTTCAGTTCATTGAATATACGATTTGAATAATTGATGTGTTTACGTTTTCTAAAATCTTTACTGCATTTTTTAGTAAAGATGTGAAAAAAGTTCCTTTTACTTAAAATTATTTGAATATTCTCTATGGTATTTTATGCAGTATTTTGCAGATAACTTGGTGTGTGAAATATATAGTCAGTAAAAAGAAATAATCATTTTTATAAATTGGGAACTATAGGATGGATTTTTATTCTGAAAAGTGTTAGGACAATCTCTCAAAAAAAATCTTTACATGTAACAGTGCACTGTAACCATGAGGAATATGCTTACCTTTACGAAAAAACTAACTTTTTCTTGAGAAACAAATACTTTTTTTATCGCATTCGATTTAGCGTGTATGAATAACTCCTGAAACCATATTTCATATAACTCTGGTTATTAGGGGGGCTTAGAAAGAAATTAACATTCGGCATACAAAATGAAATATCGCCAATATTTGGCATTGGTAGAAACAGATTAATATTTTTTTCTAATGTCAGGTATACCAGGAGTTCATTTCCGCGCGGGAGTAATGGCTATATCACACGAGAGAAAATATGTGCAACTGCAAGTGTAACTGCAAGTGTAAGTGCAACTGTAAGTGAAATTTCTCCAAAAAAACGCTCGTGTGATATAGAAATTACGGTTGCACGAAATATCTGCAACCGTTCAGGCAATTTCTTTCATGAACCAATCAGATCGTTTGCTTTTTATGACGTTTCAATTTTATGTGATGACATATACAAATGTAAATAAAAATGGCGGCGACGTTAGGAAGAGGATGATCGGATGAAATTTTTTTATAGATGAGACGGAACAAGTTTTTAGTTTAATAATAACATTTCCTTTAAAATGAAAGCATTAAAAATACTTTCGCACTATGTGATGACCATCTCAATGCAGTTGATGTACTACCATAACAGGAACCTGCACACGATTTTAGTATCGGTAAGTATAGTACATTATTTTTGCGATAAATTTTCTTTTAAAATATTTATTTATTTTAAGCTAATAAAATTAAATCTTATTATAATTTGTTCCGATCAAAGTTTTAATTACTTTAAATAGAAATAATTTCTATTTTTATATATGTAAAGAATTATACTGGCGAAAAGCTTTACTTTGAAATATTCGCCAAGCAACTCGCCAAACTTTGTTTCAGTATTATAACATAAAATATAATAATGATTATATTTCTTTATTTTTAAATTTTAATCTTTGTTTCTGTTGATTGTAAAAGCATGTGTCCGATTATTTGAAAGTTTTATAATTATTAGTGAAATAATTATTTTATTCTTCCCTAAGAATTCTTTTAATTTTTGAAAATCTCATTTTAAAACAAGTTAGAAAATATGTGTGGTAAATATTTACCTTGTTTCTCACAAAGTTACTCCATTTTCCAGTAATTATTGAAAAGTATTACTAGAAAGGTAGTATATTATATATAAAAAGTAATTATTAAAAATGCAAATTCCCAATCTCCTTGTCTGTTTCTACATTCATCCCTTCTATTTTTTTTTTTTTTTTGTGTATGATGATTTGCATAATATTTTGTTTATAATTATTCAAAGTTAACTAATGATACTTTACTTTTTATTTATACTTCACATTTATCTCTTGATACTTAGCTTTTCTATAATGACAGTAAGTATGTAAGTGTACCTTACTAATTTTTCAATATACTTACATTTTTAAGAGTCTTCGTTTTTAAATACAATTTATTTTTCTTGAAACAAATTTCAATCCAAACATAAGAACTACAAAACTAAACACAGCTGCCATCTTTCATTAGTGTATAGAATAATCTTAGAACTATAATCATAATATCTGTCAAACTTAAAATAAGTTTAAAAGGGATACCTAAGGACTTAAATGATTTCAAATTAATGGCATTTAATCTTCCTTATTCTAATAATGTGTTGGTAAAATTTTATCATGAAAGTGATTTCTTTCTTTTATTTCAGATATTTCGTATAATCCTGTAAGGTTTATCTGGTAAAGAAGGAAAGAGATGTAATACTGTTTTTATGGAAGAAATTAAAAAATAAGAAATAAAAATGAATAATGTTCTAAATGTTTCACTTGACAATAAATGTTTTATTTTTTAAATTGATTCTTGTATTATTTAAAATGCAAAACAAAACACGTAAAGGGCTATAACAAAATAATATGATACATTAAAAGTATGTTCTTAATAAAATATTGTTTTTTTTTATAGTTATAAATAAATTTTAATTTATATACTGTATATTACAATAAATTTGTCCCAAAATAAATCCTATAATTTTTAATTAAATTATCTTATACCAATAATGAATGATATAAATTTTACAATAATAAAATGTAAGTATGACATTGAAAATCCTCTTATATTTAAAAAGCAATTTTACTAAGAAAGTGGAAAAAATAATTTTCATAAAAGTGATATTCCTGATATGCAATGTGTAAATGAATAAAATTGATGATCCCTTCATGTAATGTAAATTAATTTGATGAAAATAAAATTCTGAGACATTGTAATATAGACAAGTCTGACATTATTTATTATGTATTTTTTAGACTGAATTTAAAAAATAGAATTGATTTGATAGATCTAATAGTTTTGATGTTATAAATATTTTATGAGTGAAAGGTAATTCAAAAATTTATATTTCATACATTAAACCATCATTTCTTCTACAGAATTATTTCAAAGGACTATGTTTTTGAATTAAGCTTAAAAAATAAATTTGAAGAAATGCCTTACTTGATTAGATAGCAATGTCAGTTGCATAAAGTGGTATAAGTCATAAAATAGTCCTTTCTACACATTAAACTTTGTATAAATTTTCGAATTGTTAAACTATTAAATCAGACAGCTTGTTTTTATTCTCATTCGATTTAGTGTTTACATAGATAATGATACCGCACTTGCCTAGCTAGCATGTTACATAGTAAATATATATAAATAAACTATGCTTTTACAGGGTGCGGAGCCAAATCTTTCAACAAAAAATAAGCAACTTTTAAGAACATTTTAGGCACTCAAAAAATATTTTAAAGCTCTAGGTAAATTGACAAAATGCAAAATAATTCTCAGACTTTACATGATCATGATAAAATAATTAGAATTTGACAAAGAACTGTTTTCTTGATTATATTAGCCATTAAAAAAATGATCAAGAGATTTTTCGGTTCGATTTCAGAGGGTGGAAAATAAAGCCTGAAATTGAGAATATCTTGCAAAATACAGCATGAGAGAGCAAGAATCTCACCGAACCCAGCTCACTAGACGCACATGCGGACTCGCAAGTATTTCACCAAACCTGTAAAATGATTGGCGTTTTAATACGCTATGGACTGACGGTACGCTGAAATTGATCATGGTTGAATGAATTCTGCTGTTGTTGTTAATTTACGTCGCACTAGGGCTGCACAATGGGCTATTGGCGACGGTCTGGGAAACATCCCGGAGGATGATCCGAAGACATGCCATCACAATTTTGATCCTCTGCGGAGGGGATGGCACCCCCGCCTCGGTAGCCCGACGACCTGCGAGCGAAGTTGAGCACTTTGCGGTAGAACAGTTTAACGAGGACCCATACCGCACACCCTCGTTCCCTACGCAGACTGATCCAAGTGGTCACCCACCCGCACACTGACCATAGCCAGTGATGCTTGACTTCGGTGATCTGCTGGGAACCGTGTCTTAACGATCAGTCCAGTGCGGGACGAATGAATTCTGAAAACGTGAAATAGAAAAATGTGAAAAGTACGTTTTTACATAATATGTGGCGAAAATCGACATTCCTTTTCATAAATCTCTTTCTCGAAAAAGGAAAATAAGGCACTTTTTAAAAACACTTATTAAGAAAAGCATCTTTAAGGGCCTTTAAAAAATGAAAATCAAAAATAAGCACCTTTAAGCACTTTTTAAAAACGCTACGCACCATGTTTTATACCTTAGTCACTCAAATCAAGATAAAAAAAATCGTCAAAATTCTAGATAGTATTTAAGTCCATCCCCCTTTCACCTCCTTATCCTTTTAGGGACACAACATGAAATTCATTGATATCTTAATATCATTTTATATTATGAGGTAGAAATCATAATCCTTTTTATACTATGCTACTTCACTAATGGGGAAATAAAGTTTTCAGAATTTTAATTTCCTGCTGAAGAAAAGACTTAACACAAATACAAATGTAAAAAATTAAATCAAAATCAATCAATATTCTACAGCATCTTTACGAACATCGTTGAGAAACTATGATATAATAGAATTATATGATAAAATTAAATATGAGCCAAAAGTAAAGATAAATAACAAAATATGGTAACCCAATTTCATGCAACCGTTCAGGCAATTAAGCAACCCTTTCGGCAACTCCGAACGGAGGAATTTCACTTACAGTTGCACTTACACTTGCAGTTACACTTGCAGTTGCACATATTTTTCTCTCGTGTGATAGAGGCATAAGAGGAGAAACATCTCCGCCCTTGAAAATGAGACAACCCTTAATACGGTTAATGCTAGAAACAGATTAATTTTTTTTCTAATGTCAGGTATACCAAGAGTTCACCACCTGCTTGGACGAAGAGTTCATTTCACGCGGGAGTAACAGAAGAAACATCTCCGCTCCTGAAAATGAGACAACCCTTAATGCGCGCCAAACGTAAACAGTGCATTCTTTTTCAGTCACTTACTTCGCTTTATCATCTGCTATTATGCCTTTCGTTACTCTAGCTAATTAAATATATTGCAGCAAAATGTCTCATAAAGGACAAACTATTCACTCAAAAGAAAGAAATATCATCAAATTTATGTAATATTTAATGTTGAAAAAATGCACATTATGATTACGAAATAAATATTTTAATCACATGGTCGCCAAATAGCAACCTTGTCTTCAGGATTGTTCACACCCTTCTCTCAAAAATAGCGAAATGGTATCGTCGGATACCACGTGATGAAGGCGGAGCCAAGTACCAACTCATGTAGAACGAATTATACTGAACATTCGTTCTTTACCTTTCCCGCCTTCCAATGAAGCGAACCGGGTTCGAATCCCAGTCGATACGAATTCCGCATCCGGTTTGCACCGACCACAGTGCTAACGTGAAATATCCTCAGTGGTAGGCGGATCATGGGTTAAAGTCCCCTTGCCATCAGGTTAACCGTGGGAGGTGGTCTTCCTCTCCATGTAACGCAATGTGGGTTAGCTCCATCAAAAAGCCCTCCACGAAGGCAAATTTCTCCCAATATTCGATCTATTGTCTTCTGGATTAGGTTCAAAATTACAAGACTACGGAGCTGAACAGTCGTAAACCCATAAAATTGGGTCGACTGTTCAACGACGGTTGTAAAATAAAACATTAGAAAAAAATTAGTTCAAAACTCTCTTTTCTGGCTGTTTAAATTCAAAAGGACGGAGCGATTTATCAATATATATATCAATATAACATTCTATTCCGCCATAATCCTTTTTTTATATATCTTCATTTAAATCGTATGAATTCAAAAACAAATTTTATGTGTTTGCAAAATGTTTTTGCTTTGAAAGTAATAGACTTTTAATGACAAAAACTAAGCGCATCGCGGCAGCTTTTATATCAGTTGAATTATTAAGAAGCATATAAACTGGTGGCATGTATCTTTTATCGTTGCGGATCTTTTTTATTATCGTTGCTAATTTTTAAAATCTTCAATTGGTAGTTTATATAATAAAAAAAATTAACATCTATATAATATATGTATCAATAAAACCGATGATATTTCTTTTCTCGCGCTGGCAACAGTTTTCATTTTTAATTGATTGGATTCGGCGCGCAAGAGCACGTAGTGAGCAACCAGATAACAATAACCAGAGTGAGCATTATCAGGTTGTTCAATTCAGATTCATGCACTAAAAACATGACAATATTTAATTTAAACTCAATTAGGAATTAATTAATTAATTGAAGTGAGAATGCTTTAAAAGGCCGCTGTTGAATTGATATTTTTCTACTGGGAGCTACCTAAACGTCTAAAAAACGTTTAAGTGTTTGTATTGAATGCATTGAATTTTTTTATATTTCGCGTTTATTTATGCATTGAATTTTCACGCTTTAAAATGCAGAATATTAGTGAAGCAATATTTGATAATTTATTTTGCTAATATGTTTCTTATTTAGCTAATGTTTTGATTTTTTCAACATGTACAATCTAAATAGCTAATATACTTTTTTAAAAGCCAATAAGAACATTCGTAGAATTCATCTACATAAGTACAATACTATGTCTTTGATGATAAAATACTATGTCTTTGATGATAAAATACTATGTCTTTGATGATAATATATTATGTCTTTGTGCTAGAACATTGTGTTCATTGGCGAGCGAGCGCAGCTTAACAAAATATATTATATAGAATGCGCGGGGGACGCATTCGGCCCGCGAAGCCTTCTTTTGTGGCCCGCGAACTGAAATATATTAGTTGTCATTTTTTTGCGGACAATTTTCGTAAAATATCTATATGGGTTTAAAATACTTTTCTCGTTAATAAAAACCTAATTTCTTCGTTTCTGTGAGATTTATCATACCAACGGTGCAAAAAAAATTATATCTCAGGTTTTATATCCAAGAAAATATTTATTCAAATACAAAAATAATCTTGTATGTTGCTCTTTTTTATTTCTTTTTTTTTTTTGTATTTTGTGAATATAATTTAGCATGTGTGTATCAGAAATTTTCTCGAATTCTCCGATTTAACTTTTTGAAACCACTCATTTTGGACGAAAATATTTACACACGCATTTGTAAATTTTAAATTTAAAATGTAAATATCTATTCTCTGGTGGTTGCAGCAGACAAACCTCAATTTTGTCATTGAACATTTTGTGTTCTACTATGTAAGTTTTAATACCAACCTTTTTAAAGTTTTCTATCTTAACAATTAGATATCTGTTGCACATGAATTGTTTAATACATAGGTGCACATTAAAGTTATTGTAGCCCGAATTTTGAAATTCGCAATTAAATATTTTTAAAATATACTTCTTATTTTAATTTGTAATTCAATACTTTTGTTTTGCACAACTTGATAAAAATCTGACAGTGATATTTAATGTTCCTTCAAACATAAAAGAGTCCTACATAAAATTTTGATAAAGTTGCGGCCCGCCATTTGATTTGTGTTTCTAATTGTGGCCCCCGGCCTCGTGTAAGTTGGAAACCCCTGCTCTAGAATATAAGATAGCGTAAAAACGTTTTGCTTATGTGTTACATTCTGGGGCCAGCTATAGTTTTTTTAGACGCACTAGCAACCAGAAGCTCGATATTTGAGATAGTTGTAGACCCCTGATGTTACTATCAACACTCCTAAATACCTTTCGGTGTTTAGATTATTAGTATTAATGTTAGTGAAAAGTCAATGTTATTCGCATCAAAGTATTTAGCACTGTATCCAGTGTTGGAGATATCAATTTAAAATACCTGCATCAAAACCATCTACTTACTGTAACAATTGGTTTTCCAAATTACTTTCCTTCATTTAATTGCTCACCAATTTGGTAGTTTCACATCAAATTTTAATAAAATTAAAAACCATGATATTGTACTGATGTTTTACAAGAAATGCGAAAGAAATAAAATCTTCCACAATAAATAAAAATTATTTCGATTTCATAAACAATACCACGTTGGAAAAAAATACCGAATCTTGTAGATTTTCTTTCTTATTTTAATTAGTTTCTCGAATTTCAACTGTAATTCCCTTTAAAAGAAAAAAGCAATATTAATTTCAGTTTTCAAAAATTATTTATCTTAAACTATTTTTAATTTACAATATTAGATTGAAAAAAAAACAAATACACTACTTTTGAAAGTGATAAATCAAAAAATCTGCAGAAATGAAATGCGTTGAAATTTAAAATGTTTAGATTTAGGAGAGATATTGACAATTTCACTGGACATTTTTCCCACAGTTATAATGAAAATGATTCTTAATTTTTTTCTTATCTTAATAAGAATGATCTTAATTTTTAATAAAAATTAATTTTTAATTTCACAAAATTTCAAATAAAAAATGAAATACATATATTTGACTTTTTAAAAGTAATGAATACAATTAAATTAGAATTATTGAATTTGTATCAAAAAAATATTAACTTTTAAGAAATTCTTGTTAATATATTTCATAATATTTTGTTTTGAAAGTACACTTAACCGAAAACAAATTTCCTCTCAGAACTCCACATAATTAAAATTAACAAACATTAAACTAAAAAATTAACATTGTTATTTGTTTTTTTGATTATGTGGAAAATAAACAAATATTTTCCACATAATTAAAAAAAAAGGAAATTACACTGTGAAGAGTATCATATGCAATGTTTAGTTATGGGCAACATCTAATGCAAGTTATATTGGCTGTTTTATTTATTTTTATTTATGTGCCTGCATTCTGAGAAGCCTATCAATAGTAAAATAACTTTAAGCGAATAATTAAGGCTGAAAATTATTAAAATACACCATTTAATAAATAAGTTTCAAAGATAAAAAATTATTGAAAAGGAATTTGGATGCAGAACTTTAAAAATGTCATTGAGTTTAACATGACGCTGACTTTGAATAATTTAATTTATTCTGGTTTAAACTAAAATACAATAAAACTCAGTGTAAGGTATACTTATGTTATTTAACTAGATTCGTTAATAGTAAATTTGAGTTAGCGACGAAAAATAACTAAGATCATAGATTGTTTACTTCGAAAAAGAGTTTGACGAATATATAATTTACCCTGTCAGTCAACTGAAAGTCCCGAAATAACAATGTTAAGAGTATTTAATAATAGAATTAATTTAATAATAGAACTAATTTAATAATAGAATTGTGAAATAGAATCTAAAGCTTTCATATACTTCAGTTAACACAAACGATAAGTTTTTTTTTCAATAAATGTTACAATGTCTAGATGCGTTTCATTTTTGTCCGATATAATTAATAGCCATGCGATTTTCATACGATTCATTTGAAAAATAAGTTTTTTGGCAAATTTTTTGAGTAATAATGCCTAACTAGCTGAAGTTTGTTAATTAACACGTGAATGCCCTTGCAAAATAATTTGCAGATAGGACTCTAATATGTTAAATTAGTAAGGGATTTTTCTTTCAAAGACTTAGAAATTTGCACGAACTCTTATAGTATTAAAAACTTAGTATTCCTTCGAAACTTACTGAAATATTTGGTTTGACAGAAATTATATTGGACACTCAAGATCATATGTTAACTCACAATTATATTCTTTACTTGAGGTTAGGCAAATATTGATATCTATTTAAGCGAACAAGTTTTCAGATAATGATACTTGAAAAAACGTGAGGATAGAGTAATAAAATTATTTGTTATTGCATGGTAAACTATTCCTGGCATACATTTAGTTTCAAATTATATTATGATATTTAAACATCTAAAAACGCAAAGTGACAATACTCTAACAAACCATATAACAGACCATATAACCATATCCAAAACTATTACTGAAGTTCATATTAAATTATAATATGACCAAGATACAATAGTATTCAAGTTCATATTTTTCTTTAAATAAAAGTAGTACTGATAAATAATTCATTTTACATTCACTGTGACATGGCTGAAGACAAACTTTGTCTCATTACCACCGTTTTGTCCCGCTATTGATGCACGGAATTAATGTATGACAAAAATTAATCTGCATATACGCCGGTAATATCTTGTATCTCAAAAATATGTGTACATAATTTTATGCATATTTAAAAAAAGATTGGGTGTATTTACCATTTCAGACTAGCCCTCGAACGTGGAATTTACTAAAGTAGCTATTTTCTGCAAACAACCTCTAAATTTCTAATCGCATAAAAAATTTCAATGGAAACCAAGGACTCAAAGTATTAGTTTAATAATTACTCATAAGTATATTAACGGTATTGTAAGCAGTCAAATGTTTTAAGGGCGAGCATAAGTACGACTTGTCGTATATGTTGTTTTTGGAATTATTATGTTTTTATGTCGAGTTTAGATTCAAATACGATTGAATAAAGATATATTTAAAATATACGTTAAATATCTCTTACAATTCAGAAGCGGGATTAAAAGAACGGTAATTTGTAGTTTATGTTTCTTTTCTTTCTAAATTTACGATGTCCTATTTATGTAAAGTTCGTAAGTCAGAGTTACAGGTTATTGCAATGGAACTTGGCGAAGAAGTACACGATGCTTTTAAGGTTGTAGATCTAAAAAACTTGATTTTAAATAGTAAAAACTATGATGAGGATTTGGTACAAGGACTGATATTCAATTTAAATGCGGATAGAGAAGCCGCCGCTGCTGAGAAAGCTGCTGAGAGAGAAGCCGCCGCTGCTGAGAAAGCTGCTGAAGCCGCCGCTGCTGAGAAAGAAGCTATGCGAAATCATGAATTAGAAATGAGAAAATTGGAACTAGGGAACGTTGGCACTGGCACTTATTTGCCTATTGATTCTCCAAAACCGAAAATAGACTGGCAATCTCAGTTAAGATACTTTGATTCGAAAAATGACGACATAAGTTTATTTTTAGTGCATTTCGAAAGAGTAATGAAACGTGTTAAAATGGAGCTAAATTTATGGGTGGCTTGTTTGACTAGTGCTTTACCAAGAGATATAGTTGAAATAATTATGCGAGAATCAGAAGAATTAGCGGAAAACTATTCTCATGTAAAGGAATTGTTACTAAAACGATATAAATTAAGTCCTGAAAAATTTAGACAGTTGTTTTATTCGCATAAAATTAAAATTAATAGCACTTGGCGAGAATATTACTATGAACTTGAAACATTTTTTGACGGATGGATAAAAGGTTTAAATATAAAAACAGTGGAAGATTTAAAAAATTTAATTATATCAGACAGAATTAAGCAAAGTGCACCAGCAGCAGTTCAAGAATATTATGTCAGTGAGTGGTCCTTGTTGAAGTCACCAATGTTATTAGTGAATAAAATTGACGATTATATTGAACTGAAAGAGTTGTACAAAAATAACTCTCAGGTACCCTCTCTATGTGATCAATATGGAGTAAAAGGAAATGATCAAGTTATTAGAATCAAAGGGTTAGAATCCATAATATGTTATAATTGTTCTGAAAAAGGACATTATTCTCGTGACTGCTCTAAGCCAAAGCGTCCAAAATTTTGTACATTTTGTCGCACAGAAGGACACGGTACGAAAGATTGTCCAAAAAAAATTAGCAAACCGTCAGTAAATGTTTCAACGTTATCACCTCTTGAAAATCTTACTACTAGTAACACTGTTCTTGTACATGGGATAGCTACAAGTGCTTTAATAGATACAGCTGCCGACATATCAATGATTAAATACACATTCTCTAAAGAGATAGGAGTCTATAATACGCATAATGGTGACGTTATGATCATACGAGGAGTTGGTGGCTTGAGAAAATCATTAGGCGCTTGTGCAGTAAATTTAACCATTGACAGACTGGTACTAAATGATGTAAAACTACATATTGTTGCAGACGAAACGTTTCCTGGACCTAACATACTCATTGGAAAAGATATCCTAGATATACCAGATCTAATGATGGTTAGAAAGGAGGGAAAATCAATGCTGTTTAGTGTAAATGAATTTCCATGCTTTAAGAATTTTGAAATTGAAGACTTCAAAGACGCTGTTCTCAAAATATCAGAACCAGTAAAAATTCTGCCAAACACAGTACAAATGGTAGAAGTAATCAGCAATAGTAACCAAACCGGTAGTGAAGAAATTTTTATAAGTAAACATGAAAGTGATTATGCCTACTTGATAAAAGACGGTAAAGCTAAATTACCAATCGCGAATTTCAGTGAGAGCAAACTTCATCTTAAGAAAGATCGCATTCTTCTAAGAGGCAAATGGCTGACAGACTTTACTCCTGATAATACAGACATCTGTGAAGAGAGTAAATTGGTTTTAGTTAACAAAAATATTAAAAGAGAACCTATTCGATGTGACGATATTAAAGTTGGTCCAACTGTAACAACAGATCAGAAGCAGCATATAAGTAATTTGTTAAATGAGTTTAGAATGTGTATAGCTCTGAAGCCTGATGAGCTAGGTTGCGTTAATAATACAGTTATGCACATAGCTGAAAAACCTGGAAGTTCACCAGTTTCTCGGTCGCCATACCGTACTTCACATCATGAAAGAGAGATTATGCGTGGCATAGTTAGCGATATGAAGGAACAAGGTATTGTTCGAGATAGTTCATCTGAATATAGTAGTCCTGTATTGCTTGTAAAGAAGAAAACTGGAGAATATCGAATGGTTATCGATTATAGGAAACTTAATTCTCAAACCGTGAAAGACAAGTTCCCTTTACCGTGTACAGATGATCTTTTAGATCAACTATCAGGATTCAACTTATTCTGCATACTTGATGCTTGTCAAGGTTTCAATCAAATACCTATGGATAATGAATCATCTCGAAAAGCCGCATTTACTACACCTGATGGTCACTTTGAACCCACACGTTTATTTTTTGGATTGTCTAATGGTCCAGCTGTTTTCCAACGATGCATGTCAAAGGCACTCGGTGACCTACTGTGGAAAGGCGTTACATGCTTTATTGACGACATTTTTTTCGGATCTGTGGATTTTAAGGATATGATTTTAAAACTTAGAGCAGTACTTCAAAAATTAAGTGATGCTGGAATAACGTTGAAGCTGTCCAAATGTGAATTTGCTATGTCTGAAGTTGAATATTTGGGATTTATTGTCAGTTCAGAAGGAATTAAACCGGGTCCAAGAAAAGTTGCTGCAATTGCAAAATTCCCTGCTCCGCGATCAAAACATGAACTTCGACGATTCTTAGGCTTAACTAGTTTTTTTCGCCGTTTTATAGAAAGATACGCTGCCATCGCATCCCCACTTACACGTTTGCTTAAAAATGGTCAAGCATTTGCATGGAATCCCGAGCATCAGATGGTGTTTGAGAAACTGCGGACCATGTTAACGTCTGAGCCAATTTTGAAATTATTTGACCCTCGTGATGAAACTGAGCTTCATACAGACGCAAGTTCTTCAGGATTAGGAGGAATGTTACTTCAACGGGATTCAAATAATGCACTACGTTTAGTTTATTGTGTAAGCAGGCGCACTTCTCCCGATGAAGAGAACTACCACTCAAGCAAATTAGAACTGTTAGCTGTAGTGTGGGCATGTAGTCGTCTTCGACCATTCCTTCTTGGCATTACGTTTACTCTTGTAACAGACTGCAGTGCGATTATTTATTTAAAGAGTCAACGTAATATGAAGCCACAAATGGCTCGATGGACTGAGCAGCTAAGTGAGTTTAATTATGAAGTCAAGCACAAATCTGGTTCTCAAATGGCTCATATTGATGCCCTTAGTCGAGCTCCAATAATGAATGAAGAAGTGGAGCAATTGTCTGACATCGATAAAATAAACAAGATGAAAACAAAAATGGAATCAGTCGTATTGTATATTAGTACAGAAGAAGATAAAGTAGCTTTGATTCAAGCGCAAGATGAGGAACTTCAAAATATCATCAAGTGTTTGAAAAATTGTAAGCGTCGGACAAAAACCAAGAACTTTGAAAACAAATACCAACTCATAAATGATATACTTTATCGCCTAGAAATAATTAATGGGAAGTATATGAAATTATTCGTAATGCCGAAATCGATGAGAAAATATCTTGCTGTTCGATTTCATGAACTCTCTGGCCATTTTGGGGTTGATAAAGTAGTCTTACTTATCAAGCAACAATTCTATTTTCCTCGAATGAGAGAGTATATAAAGCAGCATATACAGCAATGTGTTAGTTGTGCCTTTACGAAAGTACCAGCAGGAAAAGTTCAGGGTAAATTGAATCCAATACCACCAGGCAAACGACCATTTGATATAATTCATTTAGATTTTATAGGACCTTTCAATATTACTGTAAATCGTAACACAGAACTGTTGGTTTTCGTAGACAATTTAACGAAATTTGTTTTCCTTCGGCCCTGTCCTAGTTGTTCAACAAGATGCGTATTAAGGTGTCTTGAAAATTTTATTAATGATTTTGGAAGCCCCAACAGGATAATAACGGATCGTGGAACTTGTTTTACGTCTTCTAATTTTAAGGAATACTGTATGACGCATGGAATAAAACATACTTTAAACTGTAGTCAAAGACCAGCAGCAAATGGGCAAGTAGAGCGAATAAACCGCATTTTAATACCTATGATTTCGTCAAGCTCACAATCCGACACTCACAGAGATTGGGACAAATTGCTTCCAGAAATTCAACGTTGCATTAACTGGACTCCAAGCAAATCGACAGGAAAAGCTCCTTTTGAATTATTGTATGGATTTAAACCTAATAAATTTGATAATTTTCCCAAGGAGTTGCTTCCGACTTCTGATGAGTATACGTCTCCCGAGTTGCTGCGCCAAGAAGCACGAGACAATATTTTGAAATCACAAGAAAAAGTGAAATTATCTTTCGATAAAAGACATTGCGACGCACATAAATATTCGGTCGGAGATGTAGTCGTTGTAAAGAGACTTCCGGAGAAAACTGGATTGCGTACAAAAACTCAATCTCGCTATAGAGGCCCTCTTGTAGTAATGAAGGTCTTGCCGTCCGACGTATATCAAGTCACAGATTTTAGAAAATCTGGACAAGGCCGCACAAGACGAGCTTACACTACAACTGCTCATGCATCTCAAATGAAATTATTTCATATTGTAAATGATGATGACGTATCACAAAATGATGACTCATTGTTTTACGAAGATGACGATGATAATGAACCATCGATAATCACCGACTCGCTAAATCTGTCTCAGATTTCCGAAGACACATCTAGAGATGAGTTACATGTTCAACAGAAAAGACCAAAAAAATTGCCTTCCTATTTAAAGGACTATATACTTTAGTTGACTCTTTTGATTTTTGTTGTTTTCATGGATGGGATCATCCATTTATAGGATGGCCGAATGTAAGCAGTCAAATGTTTTAAGGGCGAGCATAAGTACGACTTGTCGTATATGTTGTTTTTGGAATTATTATGTTTTTATGTCGAGTTTAGATTCAAATACGATTGAATAAAGATTCTTACAGTATTCTCACGCAATATTCTGTTCTAAAATTAAGTCTCAGTTTTAAAATAAATTTAATTCAAGTATGAAAATATTTTGAAAAAAGAATCGTTACAAAAACTGCATTTAAAATAAACTTTAGAAAGAGTGGCTAACTTCAAAGCTAAAAAATTAAATTTTGACCTAAATTTTAACACAAAACAGAAAAGTATAATTTGAATATATATAATGATAAGAAATTACGTTATCACGAAAATGATACAGTGATTATCAATGATTTTTAAATTTTGCCTTTGAAGTATTTCAAACAAAGCATTTAATTTTGAGACAACATAAAATAACCCCTTATTGACAGATAAAAAGTGGAGCATGTCTTGGAACATAAAGATCTAGAAAGGAATCTAAACTATTGTCATAGCTACTGTACAAATTAGTGGCGACATTCTGATAGTGATGCTGGAGACATTCACTGATACCTAAAAGGAAGAAAGAGCATTTATGAAAACAAATGGGTACGTTCAACGTATTTATGCCAAGCCACAGAATTGAGTGGACAAATAAGTTTCTACCATTCTTTTTAGGTTTTTAACATTGAGCAAGTCATTAAAGGTTTTTGATCATTAGAAAGAGGTTTCGTGGTACAGGCATCTTTCTGTTCGAATTGTTAATGTTCAGATCATTAAAATGGAACAATTGAAAGAAAAAAATTGCATTTTTGACAGTTTATTGCTTTCAAATAAGATTCTAAGGCTGAAAAAGCTGCTTTTGACATTTATGTTGTTATGAAATGGGTACTAAAGTGTAAAGAACCGGTTGTGATTGATATGCAAAGTTTAAAAATGAAAATTTTGCTGTCAGAATCTCACCTTGATCCTGTTTTCGAGTTGAGCTGGAGAAAGAGCAAAACAGATATTAAAAAAATATTCGTGTCTAACGATAAGTGAAATCGCAGACAAAAGGAAGGTTCTAATATTTTTTTTAAAATGGTGGTGGGAGCTTAGTTACAAACCTAATATAATTATTGATGGTAAATTAAACTCGAAAATTCTGGTCTAGTTTCTGGATTTACCTTGCAAACGATAATTCCGAAAGAATACGTCTGTAACGATCTTAAGAATATTTTTTAAAAATACGGATTAAAATGACATTTACAAAAAAAAATTTAAGAGTAGAAAGTCTATTTTATAAAGGGTGAAAGACTAAACTATCAACGAGAAGCAACGATTGATTAAAAACTAAAAACAATATTGTTTACATTTATTACAACTTATTTCAAGAAATAATAAAACCCATCTAGCGGTTAACGCAAATATTTTTTATTTCCAATGGGCTGCACAAGTGCGCACACATGAGCAAACCTAGTGCGTTCTCCAGAAGTGGTATCCACTCTTACGCAAATATAAATTATGTCGTTAATATATATGATAATGGTATATGCTTTTAATTGAACAAAGTTATTAAAACTTCAGAAATGCACTCACTTTAAAAAAAAAACAAGATCGAACGTAACGGAAATTTGAAAATTTTAGATTTAGCAAACAACTTCAATAGATATTCTAAGAAGTTTATAAAGGGTTCAGTCTGCTTGACATTAGTGAAACAGGATTCTTATTAATGAATTAAAATTTGATACATAAAATTGTCTTAATGATATGTGTGGTTCTCAAGTCCAGTCTTTATGCATGTCTCTCAAATCCAGTCCTTATGCATGGCTCTCAAATCCAGTCATTATGTGTGGCTCTCAAATCCAGTCCTATGCATGGCTCTCAAATCCAGTCATTATGCGTGACTCCAATTACTGTAGATGCAATTGCCAATTAACCTATTGTTAAAAAGAATATTTAGAATTTTAAAATTCCAAATATTATCCATTAGTATTATAAATATGAAGATCTATTGGTGAACAGAAATAATTTTTCTAAGTAATAATTTTTTAAAATAACATTTATATTGTTATAACAATACATTTAAACAAATCTGAGTTCACAACCGTAATTTAATATTTTCGCTTACCAACAGGGCGGATACATTAAATACTATTTTGCTTGCATCTCAAAGTGCATGAAGCTGATCGTTAAGTTCTGAATCATTAAACAGATATCTTTAACTGTTATTTATAACAGTAATGTTATTTGCACAAAAATGATTGTAAAACAGTTAATAAGATTAGACCACCTTTCTAAAAAACTTTATCTTAAAATGTAGTACAGCATTACATTATAATAATAATAAAAACAGTTCTCTCAGTTTTAAATTCTTGAATTAAAAGCGTAATAATAGAGGTACAAGAAAATAACTTTAAATTAAGGATATTTAAAAAAATATTTATAGAAATCATTTTTCGATTTAGTTTCTATCTAGTCTAAATCATTTTTATTATAACACTGGAATGTTAGCAATGTTGCTAGTAGTGCGCATTTACTTCTCCAGGACAGCAACAATATTGAGAAAAAAAACGTTATTAACGTTTAGTGGCTTGGTAAGGCACATTACCTCTGCATGCATATTTACTTTACAAAATAACACAGGCAAACCTGCCAACTCTTCCGGACTTTCGGCAAGATTTTATTTTTTGATTTAATTTAGTAAACTTTTCGCATTCCTACTTGATTCTTGGACTTGATACTTGATTCAAGTTTGATTTACTCTAATTTTAATTACCATTATATGTTAATGCAAGTTTAGACATGCAGAAAAATAACTTGGTAGTTAATTCAATTTTATTCATCACTTAAAGCGTGATTAAGTATTTGCCTACATTTTCACAACCGTTTCGAAAAAAGAATTGCGTAAAAGTTGGCAGCTTGTAAAATGGAATTGCAATTTTCATCGTTGCTCTTATTTATTTGACTTTGCTGTGTTGTTACATCTGCAATTCTTTTTTTGCAACCGTCGTTGAACATCCGACCCAATTTTTGGCTTTAGGACTACAAAAGCTCAAATCCATAACCTTGCAAGTTTGGGCAAAGCCAGAGGACAAGGAAACTCCTGGATCAGTACCTCCAGAGGTATGATTTGATATGGGAACATGGAGGACTTTGTGACTCGACAGATTTAACGTACACCAGTCTCCATTTACTACACGAGGAGTCTTCGGTTGGCGGGGATCAAAGTCACGACCTCTTGGACATGGATCCAGTGCCCACCAACCAAGCTATCCCGGCCTTACGTCTGTTATTTTTTTTTAGCCGTCGTTGAACTGCCGACCCAATTTTTAGGTTCACGACAACTAATGTTCAACTCCGTAGCCTTGTAATTTGAAACCCAATCCAGAAAACAAGGGAGCTCCTGGATCAAGTATTAGGAGAAATTTGCCATCGTTGTGGACTTTCTGATGGAACAAACCCGCATTTGCATTACATGGAGAGGCAAGGGGACTCTAACCCATGATCCGTCTACCACTGAGGATATTTCACTTCAGCACTGAGGTTGGTGCAAGCCGGATGTGGAATTCGTATCGACTGGGATTCGAAACCGGTTCGCCTCATTGGAAGGCAAACGCTCTATCCCCTGAGCCATTGCGGCTCTACTTCTGTTAATTGTAAATATCGCCTAGCATGCTCGAAAACAAGAAAACTTTAAAGGCAGATAGTGTGCTTCTTTTTTTTTAAGTGGCGCCATCTATGGCCAAGAATAAGACTTCAATCACACATATGTCACAGCTCATGGACGCAATTATTTTCCATTCATTCATCCGCGATCATAATTTTAGCCGGAACCAGAGAACGATCAATCAGCAATTCAGTACCCCCAAAGGTATTGGATTTGTTATGAGAACTCGAAGGACTTTGTGACCCTTTCAGATTTAACACGCACCAGTTAACATTTAATACACTCGGACTCTTCAGCCGGTGGAATTCGAACTCCCGTTCTCATGAACACGAGCCCAATGTCCAACCTATTTTTAGACTTCAACATTAATAATCTATTACAGATCTATTTACTCAAAGCTAGACAACAAAAAAAATTCTATTTTGACTTTACTAGCTTTTTGTGAAGGTAGAACAAAAATTAAATAAATGATTTCCGACATCTTTTTTTTTTTCATTTCTAATGCCCGCCTGTATTAACATCTGTCAATTCAGGCATCTACCGGGCGATTTTGTTGACCTCTCTTACAGGGGCACCATATTAGGTGGGCCAACGTCGCTCCCACAGTAAAGACAGATAGTACAGAGAAGGAAAGAACGTCCATGCCTTGCCCGGGATTCAAACCCAGAACCTTTCTGAGGCAAGGGCAGTTCCCTGCCCCCTACACAGGCCGGTCGGCCTGATTTTCGACATTTTCTATTCAAATTAAGTTTGGGTAATTAATGATAGGTCTAGTTCCAACAAAAACAATGTTTTTTTTTAAAAAAGTATATTGAAAATGTGTACATTTAATTTGTTATTTGTCATTCATTGTGAAGACAACATGCAATTTCTTACAAAAAAATAATACTAGATATGTTCAAAATAATGATTAGTAATCATTTTTTCGCAAATTTACAAAAATTATTTACACTACCCCTTTTCTCCTATTTATTTCTATATAAAACGAGTAAACACATTATATTTTATATAATGTGTTTACTTTCTTCTGAAAACAATGGTTTCATAAACAACATTTTTTGAAGAAGAATGATAGTTTTGTGGATTTGAAGTTTCCAACGATTTGATAAATAAACTGCCAGATTATGCAAATATGATTCATTCACTAATGCTAGAACCGCTCTCTCTTACGTTTTTTCCCTTCTTTTCGTTGCAAAGTTTGCAGAACGCAATACACTTTGGCATTGCAAAATATTTTCTATTTTCCTTATAGTTTAAAACTATTTCGAACCTCTATTTCATTTGGTTTTATATATTGGCCATTTCTGGTAACAAAACCTATTATTCACCGAAATAACATTTAAAATGAATAACATTTTTTAAACAATATTTAAATCTTCAAAAGCATTCTTAGCGTAATTGTAAGACGTACATATAATACTAAAAAATTATTATTATTATTGTTATTATGATTATTATTAAAAGAATCTCATTAGATCACAGAGAAACTTTTTCGTTTATTGAGCTTGTAAAAGAAGAATATTTCGCTATTTTCATCTTTTTTATTTGCTTACCCTTCCGTTTGGCGCTTTCGTTAGAAAATTTCTAAAGTGAGTTTAAAATTAGTTCGTATCTTAAATCAATTAAGTCTACAAGTGTGAGATTTGTGAAAAGAAATGTATAAGTTCGTTGATAGCTTACAAATATAAGAAACTTTTCATTCTTCAAAGTATGCACCCATATTTTCTTGTTACATTTGGCATCTAAGCTTAAGGTCGTAAAGCCAAATGGGTTAAAGCTATGGCGGCCTAAAATAAATCAATTCAGGGAAGAGCAAATTTTTAGCAGCATTTTTGTTATAAAACTGTTTTTCGACTAAAAGGTTGTCAAAATTTAAAAAATAATACGGCAGTCAGTGGATGCTAAGTTTAGCGATGATATATAAGCTCCAATTCCGTTAATAATTTCCGTTTTTTACTGCATTGTAGGGTTCGGCAACGCCATACAATAGGGCGCAAAACAATCCGTTGACCCCTTAAGACAATTTTTTTTAAAGTATTTTATTTTATAAATAGCCGACCAAATTCTGTAAATCTAGTTTACCACTTAACTCCGTAGTCTTTCAATTTTGAACCAATCCAAAAGACAAGGGAACTCCTGGATCAGGCATAGGGACAAAGTAGATATCGTGGAGAATTTAATGAGAAAGCTAACCAGCATTTGAGGTAGAAGGGGAACACATAATCCGTCTACTACTGAGGATATTTCATGTCTCCGCTGTGGTCGGTGCGAGCTGGTTGCGGAGTTCAAATCGACCAGCCACTGCTGGTATTTGAACCCAGGTCACCTCCTTAAGAGGCGAGAGCTCTATCACCTGAGGCACCACGGTTCTCTTTATATATTTCTGTAACTTCGTCTGTTAAATTGCAGTATGTTTTGATTTTTTAGTAATTGATGAGTTGGTTTTCAAAAAATCCTAATAGATCGCACATGAGCCACGGGATAGAGAGTTTGCTTTCAATGAGGTGGGTGAACTGGGTTTGAATCCCAGCGATGGCTAGTCAATAAAAATTCCGCGTCCGGCTTGCACCGACCACAGTGCTGACATAAAATATCCTCAGTGGTAGACTGATCATGGGTTTGAGTACTTTACCATCCGGCTATCTGTGGAAGGTTTTTATCTCCATGTAATGCAAAAGCGGTTTGTTCCATCAAAAAGTCCTCCATGAAGGCTAATTTCTCCCAATACTTGATCCAGGAGTTCCCTTGTCTTCTGGATAGAGTCCAAAACTACATGGCTACGGAGTTGAACATTAGTAGCTTTAAATCCAAAAATTAGGTCGGTTTTTCAACGGCGGTTATAAAATAAAATAGATCGCACATTCGCCAGAGCATCACACAATCATAATTAGAATATAATCCTTTGGAGTATGCTTTTGGTGGTTTATCTTTGTACAACCTACACCACATAACACTAGTCCAAGTACACAATTAATGCTTCGCGTTAGTAGGGATGCCGTAGTACCAAGTAAGAACTTATTCATAATAGTGCTGATTTCTGGAAGAATAAAATTAATAAAATCAATAAAATTAATAAAATCAAATGAAATCATTAAAATGAATTTTTTTTAACAATTGATTTTATTAATACTTACAATGAAAGCTACAGTTTTAGAATGTGAGATACAGGGCAAAATTGGAAAATTTTGCTACTTGTTAGTGGAGAATTGTAGCATGTTTAACAGTGGTCACTATTAAAACATGTGGTCATTTTTAAAAAAATTTAAACAATTAAAAGAATTGCAGCATTATAGCATTTGTCTCGAGAAACATTAAATTTCTGTAAGTACCGAATTTTTTTTACAATTATATCATGTATATAAAATTGCTTCTCTCCTGAGAAAAAGTGGATATTGTTGAATAGTTTAAAGAAGAGAATAAATTTACTCCACCCGAAAAATGGACCTATGGATATCTTAGGAAAACAATTATTAGATTTTAACTCAATTAATTCAAGCTTTAAATCCTCTCGCACTGCTTCACCATTTAGATTAAAAGAAGAAGTGAAAGAAGAAAAAAAAAACTTTTTTTCTTTAGTAATATTAACATTTTAAAATCGGTGCTCAAGTTTTCTAACGCTGTATTAATTTATTAAAGTTTTCTTTATTATCCTTAGAATTATTTCTAGAAATGTGAGGAGGTGTGACACCTCCCACATACCGACCACCCCCGAAATATCTGCCCACGTATTGGATTTGGAAATAATTGTTGGTAAAAATTGTGCATTTATGCCTACTTGTGGGCGTCTTGTAGAATTATTTTACAGATATTATTTATATAATTAGCACAAATTATGTTTCGGAAAATATTTATTGTTCCATGAAAATGTATTTTTCTTTCTAAAAAATACAAAATTTCTCGATAGAGTTCATTAAAAATTCTTTAATTTTTGAAACTGTTTATTTATTTTAGAAATATTAGTATATATTATATATTTGCAAGTGCTAAAATATTTTAATCTTAGTAAGCATATAACATAATTAATTGGTAATAAATTGAATATTCCTGGAAATCTCTGGCATTTTAGCTGCATAAAGGATTGGATGTAAACCAGGTAAATTTTGAAACGGGCAGAAAATGTTTCGTGATTTATTTGGAAATAATATAGATCTTAATTTCAAATCATATAGAATTTTATATTTGAAATAATATAGATTTTTCAAACTATATCTATTATCCATATCTATCTATCTACATTTATGTATCTATATCTATATCTACGTATCTTTATCTATGTATCTATGTCTATCAATCTAAATCTATCTATCTATATCTATTTATCTACATTTATGTATCTATATCTACGTATCTTTATCTATGTATCTATGTCTATCTATCTAAATCTTTCTATCTATATCTATCTATCTACATTTATGTATCTATATCTCCGTATCTTTATCTATGCCTATGCATCTAAATCTATCTATCTATATCTATCTATGTATATCTATTTATCGATATCTATATATCTATATCCATATCTATATCCATATCTATATCCATATCTATATCCATATCTATATCCATATCTATATCCATTTCTATATCTATATACCTATATATCTATATATCTATATCTATATACCTATATATCTATATATCTATATCTATATATCTATATATCTATATATCTATATATCTATATATCTATATCTATATATCTATATATCTATATCTATGTATCTATATCTATATATCTATATCTATATATCTATATCTATATATCTATATCTATATATCTATATATCTATATATCTATATATCTATATCTATATATCTATATATCTATATCTATATATCTATATCTATATATCTATATATCTATATATCTATATATCTATATCTATATATCTATATCTATATATCTATATATCTTTATCTATATATCTATATGAGATGATGCTATCACAATACCCTCACATTTCAACATTTCGACCGCCGCCTGAGTTTCTGAATTTACTTTTCTGACTGTGCCTTGCAACTATCACTTTTTAACAGTAACTGTTAATCTTACTGAGTTTGAACACCCAGATTTCAGATATTCGATTATTGATCCCCTTTGAAATTGCTGAGCTGTCTTCAAAGTTTGCATCAGTTACTGTTTTTCAGAGGAAATATAAGAGTTGCCAACTACAGAATCTAAAATAATGATACCGCAAAATAAATTTTCAGAAGAAAATTAAAAACTGTCCTTCTACACATAGAGATAAAATAAAAACAGCTTTAAAAGAGGGTTTTAAAAAAAGAAACATGATAAAAAAGAGGAAAAGTTATGGAATATTTTCAATGCATATTTTTCACCATTTCTTATGAAATTGCACTTTTGTAATCTGTTGCCATACTAGCATGAACTAAAGGAAATTATGCAATTGAAGCAGGAGGCTTAAGTTTGATAAACGAAGTACTTTTTTGGTAGAAAGAGTTTATAAAGCCATTTTTCTCCTAAAAAGCAAGATTTGAACATTGAAGAATATTCAATATTTGTTTTCTCTATTAAATTAAACTGAAATAAATTCTTTAATCAATTCTTTATTTCACACTATTTTAATTTTATCTTGGGAAGATTGATACAATTCTTTAATGTGAGATAGAAAAATTATGCTCTAAGTATTATCATTTTGTTTTTAAAATAAAGCAAATTAAGTTAAAGTTGTTAAAGTAAATCTTTCCATGCATTTTTTGAAAACCGCATTTTTTTAATATTTTGCTTTACGATAGAGATTTGTATCCTTAATATGTTGAGGATATTATTATGGATTTAGGTTGCGGAGTTATCAGCTATATTTACAGTATTTTGAACTGAAACCAAATTTCTATTTCATTAATTTACCATTTTACTTTTCTGTAAAGAGAGGAAGTAATAAAAAATGCAAAGTTGCCAGTTTTTAAATTTTTTTATTATTATTTAGTTTAGAAAACCGAAAGGGACAAAATTACCCGTACTCAGAGATGTCAACACCTTGGACTCCACAAATTATTTTGAAGAAGAAAAAAAAAACAATAAAGAAATATAAACTAAAATTTACAGTTTTTCGGTTAATTTTTTTAACTTTTTAAGATACTTAACACGTACTGATTGTAACAAGTAGTACAAGGGATGCTTTGTGTTTATGCGCTGCTCGGAGCAAGTTGGATTCTCTACACAGTATTGAAAAAGAAATTGTACTTTATTTTGTCAGAATTGAGATCACAATGTCTGCCGTAAGTACTAATTTTAAGCCTACTTTCCCGAACGCTTTAAAGATTCTGTATCAAAATACTTTTATTTGCTTATATTATTTTATAATATACTTTATTCATCACATATATAAGTTTCATCAAAATTTTATTGCTGTTATTATTTTATTTTATTCCTTCCCATCGACAAAAAACTTAATATACTTACCTGCCAAATTGTAAGGCTCTTGATAAAAAAAATCCATAAATGTTCGCAACATTTATTTTTGCTTTCATAAATCACAGATTTTAAAGTTTTAAAGCAAATTGTTACATCTATCCTGATAATTCAATAGTTTTTAGTAGCATTTCATAAGTTTATTTAGTATTTTAAAACCACTTTTTGAAATATTTCATGGTAAACCAAAATTTTAAAATCATAAACTAAATGATAAAGCATATAATTCATTACCATTTTAATTATTTATATAAGAGTTCTCTCAACGGAGAAAGGTACCGGTAAGTACTAATTGTTTCTCTTACCTATACAGAATACCGAGCTCATTTCAACGTATGAATGATATGCCCTTGTTTAGTTGAAGAACAGACAACACAAACTGAAGAAGGACAGTTTATTTTATTTTGAATAGTCTCTGAATAGCTGACCCATTTTTAAGTTCACGACTACTAATGTTCAACTCCGTAGCCTAGTAATTTTGAACCCAATCCTGCATTCAAAAGAGCTCAAGTATTGGAAAAAAATTTCTTTGTCGAGGCCCTTTTGTTGAAACTATTCAGCATTTGCGCTACATTAAGAGAAAAACCACGAAACCCTACTATGGTAAGCTTAACGGCTAGGGTACTCTGAACCATGATCCATCTACAACTGAGGTTATTTTACGTCAACACTGTGATCGGAGCAAGTCGAGTGCGGAATTCGCATCGACCAGTCATCGCTGGGATTCGAACCCAGGACACTTCATTGGCAAGTGCTCCATTCGCTGTGCCACCACGACTAAAGAGAAAGACATTACGAAAATACATATATGCTTACAAGTAGATTCGAACTCGGTACCTTCAAGCTACAAAGTGTTTGGTGGAATGACCAAACTTAATTTTAATTACCCAGCCTTTATTAGGTATAACAATAAAATTTTTTAAAAAGATATTCCTAAATTATGCAAATCTTTTTCCCTAGTCTGTAAAGCGAAAAGGAAGAACTGAAATTAAATTGAAACAAATATTTACCTTGAAGATAAAAATTATTTATATTTAAATTGATTATTTTTAATATGTGGTATTTACCGTGGCTCAAATCAAGTAAGTTACATCTGTGACTTACTCCTGCTGTCCTTTCTAAGGAATAACCAACCACCATTTCATAGAAGAAATGATCAAGAGCAAAAATTGCTTCTAAAGTTAAAATATAAAGTGTGGGCTTATGCAAACAACACCAGAGTATTAAATTGGATAGCACTTCCATTTCTTTCTTACATTTCAACTCCCCCCCCCCTCTTTAAAGGTTACACTTCAAAATTTTGTTTCGTTCATGTTGAAGTTTATAGGTTTTTTGAATTTCTTCATAAAATGAAACTTTAGCTAAATGATGTATATTAGTTTTTATACAATATCTATGGAATGCAATTTACAGCATAGTTTAATTTTGAAAAAAATATTTATATAAATCTAAATTTCTAAAATGCAATATAATTTTTTTTTTAAAAATAGCCTTTATCTTTTTTATATAGTCTTAGAGTCATTTTAACCCTTTAACGCATCCTATTAATACCAGCAAGGGTATATTAAAATATATTTGGAATATACATGTAACACAAAAAAGCTTTAACAAATCTTTTTATATTATCTAAATTTCTCTTCGTAATTCATTATTCAAAATTAAAGACGTTCTCGAATCGTTCTCTTACTCACATCTGCCTTTTATTCTATTTTTAGAATTAAGTATGCAAGAATTAACATTTTAATTTTTTCCCCTAAACCGAACCATGAGCATTGAAGAATTCCCTCGATCTATTTAATGTACCAACTGTAAATAACGTTTCCCTTTTTGCTCGTGACTTAAGAGTTCATAGGGACTTGTTAGCAAGATTTTTCCTAATTTTTATTCAGAAGAACTTTGATTTTGTGTCACTTGGATGATCACAAGCCTCACAATAATGGTTAAATAAAATTTCATTTGCTTTTTTTGAATCATGTCTCCTATAACTGAAAGCCTCCACACCGTTTCTTATAGGTAGTCCGATCAGACAGCCATGAAGGTAAACTAGTCATCATCATCAAATTTTATCTGGGCGCCTGAGGCCGTTAGCGGCCCTTTTCCCATCCGTCTTGAAATGTTGTCTTTAAGGTGGCTCTTTCTGGTAATTAGAATGCAAATTGGAGGAAAAGGGAAATTAAATATTTTGTATTTTGGATAAGATTACGTCAACACAATAGCAAGCTGCGATCGGCCTAAAATTTATGTCTTCTCTTAAGTTTTCAAAATTAAAAATTTCATTGAATCTTGCTGAGTCGCAATTTATGGTTTTTTTCAAAAAAATTGTCTTTTAACTTTGCAATATGATGATCTAAAAAATCTATGTTGAGGTCGCGATGTATGTTCTTACTTCGGATAAACTATCTAAGGTAAACTATTCTACAAAAGAGCCATTTAATAGAATATCTAAACTAAACTCAGTAGCACAACAGCCCATACAGGGCCAAAGCCTACTGTGCCCATCTCAGTTTTCTTGACCTTGGCCTCTGGGGTGCAGGGGCAGATGTTCCGGTTAGGTGGTCAGCCAAACGCAGAACCCCCAGTGTTTAGTTCCCAAGCATGCTTGGCACTCATTTATCGACCCACTGAAGGGATGAAAGACTGAGTCAACATTGCCTGGCCCGAGGATCGAACCCAGGACCTGTGGCACGGCAGCGTGAAGCGCTACCACTCAGCCACCGGGCGTCTAATAGATTACCTAGTAAAAGTAAAAAAGTGATAGTAAATATACGCCTAAATAATTGGTTAGTTTTATTTACTTATCCACCGCCAAAAATTTAATTCTCAAATATATATGCTAACTTTCTCTCGATTACTTTTAAAAATAGAATTTGGTTTCATGCGCAACGCTGGTTCCCTTTTTAAAAAGTCTGCGCAGACTTCTTATAAAAAAAAAGATAGTGTAGAGGCTTTCTTATGTACACGTATTTAAAAAAAATTCATTTAATTTAGTTGAAAATATTTTATTCTAATTTAGCAACATTTATTCGAGGTAGGAATGTTTAATGTCACTCATTAGGTAATATAAAACGTAAGAAATTAATGACTTTTATTCCTTGCATTCTACATAGTAACATTTATACAGGGGTACCAATTGCTCCGTTGTCTGCAAAAATTGTTGTAAATTGGTAGCGAATGAAATGACAAAACTTGAAGAATTGGGACAATTACTTCCATTCTTTAAGAGTGTCATCACGTGTATTGTCAAAAAATACAAAATTAAAAATGACCTCAAATAAAACTCAAAGGACTTCGAATCAAATATTTGAGAAAACTCTACTATTACATTTAATGAAGGGGAAGATTTATTAAATCGAGAACAAAATTGCAACATTGCCATTCCAAAGGAAACTCTACACTCAAAAACTATTTCCATTCCAAAACTATCACCATGACAGCCACAAAACTGTACTCGCTGCCATCTACTACCTGACATATAATAAATAAATTATTTTATGAAATAATTACGGTGCGCATAAACACATAATATCTTACATGTATACCAGTGTGTGACAGTTACATACTAAGGGAATTTACCGAGTCCCTGGCAGTGAAGCGGGCACTTCACTCCTTCAACTGTTGTACTGCCCTTGGGCGACTGGAGTACTGTGATTAGTGACAGTTACAATAAAGTTGCAATTCTTAATATACTTTGAATTCCTGATATGGAGTGGTGGAATCTTTATTTGAAATGAAAAATACTAAACTAAAAATAACTTTAATTTCGTTACTAATTGCAAAATACTTTTTTACGAAGCAGAGCAAGTTGGCACATCTGTTTGCAAACAAAGATTTATAAATGGTAAAAACAACAAAAAGAGTTATATGTTGCAACTTTGTACACATTAGGCATATTGTCACCAATTTTGTTTAAACAAACTTCATCAGAGCTGAAGATAATTAAAAATAGCATACCAAATTAAAGATTTCTAAATTTACAATTCTTGATTAGGGAATTAGATTTAAAAACAAATTTCTTCTATCGTTACATATAAATAATTCAAAATTCGATACTAAAAGCTGCTGCCATTACTGCTATTTTAAGTTTTATTTTCGTTTCTGCCACTGAATACATTTAAAGAAAGTGGTGCAGGTGATATACACAAGCATATTACATATATATATATATATATATATATATATATATATATATATATATATATATATATATATATATATATATATATATATATATATATATATATATATATATATATATATATATATATATACATATTTAAATGTTGTGTTACATTGCGGAGCCCTCCTCCTGATTTCATAAATAATTCCATTGGTATGGTAGTTTAGTATATTATAATGTAATATCTGACCGAGGTTGAAAATTATAGATTAATATAACGGAGATATATGGTTCATTATATATACACAGTATACGAGTATGAGCAACGATTTCCTATTTTTAACGCTTTTATTCGATAAGCACATAAAAAAAGCTATTATAAGTTAAGAGATATATTATTTACGTTACAATATAACTTTTTAAGTAAATTTTGCGGTCTGTCTCAAAATAAATATTTTATTTTCGTGTTACTTTTTAGCGGAATTAGGAAAAAAAAACACTTGTGAGAATAAATCTAATTAAACATAGTTAACAAATTTGAAGAAACTATTCTATTGATTATTCTTACGTAATTGTACATTAAAGAAATCTGTTTATCTAGGTAATAGTAAAATGTAAAGAATTAATTCTTTGAAACAGCGGTACATAAGTTATTAAAATTTAAAAATAACGCAATTTAAAGTGTATTTTTTTAAATTACATAACAACATTATAAAGCAAACAAATTAAGTTTTTAAATCTAAAAATGAATTAATTTGTTCTTTTAGATGCATATAAAAAAAAGAAATTTCGAACGGATAGTTAATTAGATTTCCAAATTTTAGTGGAAAAAATGCCCACCGCTCTGAGCTGAAAAACACTCTAAAATTTTCAAGGCATTTAATGAATTGTTAACTTACCCTGAGGATTTACAATTCTTTCTCAAACTTTAATTAATTAAATTCTTATACTTTGATCCCTTCGAAAATGGATTTTTTGAAAATCCAAACAGGTCTAATTAATCGCATGAAAAAGTATCGTATTAAGGATAAAAATGTCTTACATTAACTTAATTTATGTATTATGAATTTCTCCCACATTTAAAAATTAATTCCTTCGCACTTTTAATTAAAAAGTTAATAATGTAGCATATATGCTTAAAATTTTTTTTGTGGTATGTGTGAACGAAGAATATTTTTTACACATATATTTATAATTCGCACTCTAATTTATGTTTTGCTTCTTATGTGCTGAGTATAAAATAAAGCATTTTAACCATTTGGCTATAATTTATATAAATAAGATTTATATCCAGAGTATTTATGGTAATATTATCTTCATAATTTGAAGTTTTTTACCGAAAGAGTATTTTGGTTTTAAATTTCATAAAAAGAAAATTAGAATAAAAGTAAGGGAATTTTAGTAATTTGCCAATTGTGAAACAAAAATAAATGTCAGCAAAATAAATAAAACTGCGAAAATGCTGATTTTTGTTTTAAAAAAAAATAGAGTGCTACAGTTAAAAAAAATGTTGCGTTACTCAAAATATTTGTGAAAAAAATTCAATTAATAAGTTAATAATGTAGCAGATATGCATAAAAATTTTCTGTGGTATGTGTGAACGAGGAATATTTTTATATACATATACTATTTATAATGAGAATTCTATTTTATATTTTATTTATATGCTATTATTTACTTATATATTTTACTTATATATCTATTTTATATTTTACTTATATATAAAATAAAGTATTTTAACCATTTGGCTACAAATTCTATAAATAAGATTTATATCCAGCTTATTTATGGTAATAATATCTCCATAATTTGTTGCTTTATACCGGAAGAGTTTTAAATTAGAACAGAAAATTTTAAATTGAATTAAAAAATTTATTAATTTAATTAAAAAATAATTAATTAAGATTCCAATTTATTAAATTTTAATTAATTCTGATTAATTAAAAATTAATTAATCGAAGAGATAATTTTTGGTTTTAATTTTTATAAAAAATATTTAGAATAAAAGCATCGGAATTTTAGCAATTTGCCTATTGTGAAACAAAAATAACTGTCAATAAAATAAGTAAAACAGAGGGAATGCTGAACTTTGCTTTAAAAATCTGGAGTGCTACAGATTAAAAAAATATTGCGTCTCCCAAAATATTTGTGAGCAATATTTTGAGCATCATTAAGCCATTCATTCGTCTTGAAATTTCCCGTTTTGGTGATCAGAAAGGTGATTAGTGATCATGTAATTAATGACCCATCTATGTAATTATGTCGATTTTAGTTACTCCATTTTTTTTTTGTCAGAGAAGGTCTAGAGAGGAAGATTGTAAGGTCTTAAACTCCTGGTGCATATATAATTAAATATAATACAATTATAAAGAATTAAATATAAAACGAATAAACAGTGTTGACGTATTAAATAATCTAATTCAAAAACAGTTATTCTCATTTATATCTTTTTTGTTCGTAAAGTATTAAATATTAAATATTTGTAATGTTTGGGACTTTATTTTACATATTAAGTCTTCATTTACCTACTTAATTTTATTTCCCCATGTTATTCACGGTTGACTGACAATGTCACCATGAAATTAAAAGGTAGCTTATTTGCCTTTGAACCAAAATGTTATTTACTATTTTTGACAATATGAATTTTATGTAGCAGATGTTTTATGTAGCAGATGTTATGTTCAGATATGAAATTATGCATTGAATAACGGAGCGATATTTGATAACAAATAAGATTAATAATAATAAAACTATAAAAACAAATAATATGATGGTACGATATTTTTATAACTGTCGTTGGGTTTACGACTATCAATGTTTAATTCCTAGCCTGGAAATTTTGAACACAATCCAGAAGACAAGGGAACTTCTGGATCAAGTATTGGGAGAAATTTGCCTTTCGCGGCGGATTTTCCGATGGAACTAACCCGTATTTGCGTTGCATTGAATAGAAGACCACGAGAACCTCCCACGGTTAGCCTGATGGCAAGGGGACTCTAACCCATGATCCGTCTACCACTGAGGATATTTCACGTCAGCACTGTGGTCGGTGCAAGCCGGATGCGGATTCGTATCGATCAGCCATCGGTGGGATTCTAACCCGGTTCACGTGGAAGGCGAACACTATATCCCCTGAGCCATCGCATCTCTTGGTACGATATTTCTTAGGTTTTGCTATAAGGTTTCCATTTCTATCCGATGCATACGAAAAAAATGATAAGAATGGAATTATTGTGAGTGATTACAATACCCACTGTTGGCCGGCTAACTGGAAATTCGTAACTTTTTTGAGAACAGTAATTTTATTTTAGTTGTTGAAATTTTTTGATGTTTTAATGTAATTTGCAATAAACTCTGCGTTTATCTTTTTAGGTTTTTTATCTTTTTGTCTCTCGAAAAATGCTATAATGAAATGTCTTTCGTACCAGTTTTTACTCTTTTCCGTCTTGATATACACCGAAGAGCCATTACATTATGAGCACCCTGCTAATAACATGAAGGACCACCTTTAGCCCTCAAAACTGCTAGCACCCGCCATGGCATTGATTCCACAAGGTGCTGATAGGTAGTCTAAGGCATCTGGTACCAAGCGCTCACCAACTGGTCCTCCAATTCCCTCACATTACGAGGGGTAGCGTGGCAGCACGAATTTGGTTTTCCAAGTAGGACCACAAATGCTCTATTGGATCAAGGTCAGGTGAATATGGTGGCCAAGACATGACTTGAAAGTCACTGGAATGATCCTCGAACTAATCCATGACGATTCGACCCTTACGACATGGTGCATTATCCTGTTAGTAAACACCATCCCCCGCAGGAAAAACTGTTGCCATGAATGGGTTAACCTGGTCTGCAACTTTTGTTCAAGTAGCTTACAGACGTCAGGGATTGTTCTATGAGGATTATGGGTCCTAATGTGCCCCATGAAAACATTGTTCCTGGGCGAGAAACCATGAAAACCGGGGCGAGCCCATTGTAATAGAGGGAGGGTGATCATAATGTAATGGGTCTTCGGTGTACATATTTCCCCTGAGCCACGATACATATTTATGCGTATTTAAGCCTCCAAAGAACCGGCAATTAAAGAAACAGATTGACTACCAGACTCTTCTTTTTTCAATTCAGGCCATATGTTTAATAGAAATATTTAGCAGAAAATGATATAATTATTTCAAATAAAATTTTTAATATCATTCGGCATTTTAGTAAATTTAATATTACTTTATAATAAAGTTTTAATGGAATATGATCTAAATATGTATTATTTTATTTCAGTTTCTTAAGATTTTATGTTATAAATGAACTGAAATATTAAGGAACTAAAACTCTTTTCATTTAATGCGAAAAATAATATTAAAATCACCAGTCTATTAGAAAAAATAAATATTAGATTTCATAGGATGTACGAAATTAAATTTTCAGTGAAGCTTATATGTCACTTTATCAAATTTTAATGAAAAAAGTTAATTCTTCAGCGCAAAACATTATTGTGACGAGAAAAATATAAAGTATTTTATCATTTTTCTAAATAATGCCGGCAATTCAGAGAACAAAACTTTTATTTAAATTTCTTTTTCATTCCATTTTTAATCTTTTGTTATTGAATTTAAACGGCAAAGTTAATATCGAAAGGCTTACATTTTGCATCTTTTTATGCAAATTATAAAGAAAATACGAAGTTTTATTTCTAAGCGTTTGGTTGAATAAAATTTTAATAATATTTTCATATTTTTAATATCTTATTATCCTACAAACAAATATGATTTTATAAAGTAAATATATAAATATTTCTTTAAAAATTCATTTTTAAAACCGAAATAATATAATTTCCGAAAAGGAAGACCAAAAAGAAATTAACTATATTTATAGAAATATATTGAATTATATGCATAAATAACGATAAATATTATGTTAGTTTTAGTTAGCTGTATACTCGGAACTCCTTTTCTTAATTTCATACTAAATATAATCAATCCAATAAATTGTTGTTGTTTTCTTATGCCAAATTTCAATACTTACAAGCCTATTTTAAGGCTGTGACGTGCGATTCATGTTTTTTAGTGACGCCATCTATGTCCAAGAATACGACTTCGGTGACACGCAAATGTCACAGCCCCATTTTACATGGAGGATACATTTACACACCACTCATCCTTCTACAGATCGGACCTTAGACCTGAATCAGAGAACGATCAACCTGCGATCCAGCACCCCCAGGGGTATTTTTTTAATTTTATAACCGTTGTTGACCACCCGACCCAATTTTTGGGTTTAGGACTGCTAATGTTCAACTTCGTAGCTTTGTAATCTTGTACCCAATCCAGAAGACAAAGGAACTCCGTGATTAAGTATTGGGAGAAATTTACCTTCCTGGAGGACTTTTTGATGATATAAATAAATCACATTTGCGTTAAACGAAAGGAAGACCTCGAAAACCTCCCACGGTTAGCCTGACAGCAAATGGACATTAACCCGTGATACGTCTACCATTGAGGATATTTTACGTCAGCATTGTGGTTGCAGCGAGCCGGGAGTGCAATTTGTATTTACCATCAATCACTGGGATTCGATTCCGGTTCACCTTTGGAAGGCGAACACTCTATCCCCTGAGCCCCCACTGCTCTTCCTAGAGATATTGATTGTTATGGGAACTTGGAGGACCTTGTAACACCGACATATTTAGTGTGCACCAGTCACCACACTTGAGGTGTCTTCGGTCGGGGGGGATGCGAACTCACGTCCTCTTGGACATTAGCCCAACGCCCTACCTACCAGGCTATCCCGGCTAAATCCTATAAGTTAATAATTTTATTTCAACAATTCACAGTGATATTAACAGAAATTTTATTAAATTGAAATTTTCTTTCGATTCTTTAAGGGAAACAATTATTAATTTTTATTACCAGCTATTTAAAATAAATTTCCATTTTCAATACAGTGAACCACGCTTATTTTTTTATACACTATGTCAAAGTATGGATACATTTTGCACTTCTCTGACAACAAAATGGGGTCATCAAAAGTCACCATTTTGAAATTAATAATCCTTGTATGTTAATACTTCGTAACCACATTATTTTATTATTCTAAGTTGTTATATAGCAATAATGCATTGCATATTTTAAATAAATATGAGCTTGTATCAATTTAAATAGTATTTTAAGGTACACAGATGCAAAGGTAATGTAAGCAGAAAATTAAATTGCCATCGTCTGGAAATTTCGAAATGGATTTCTGAAATTACTATGTTTTCCTTTCTTTAAAAATTCAAAAAAAAATCACTGTTGTTGGCACACGCTTTTTTTAATTTTCAATTAAGAGAAACTTTTAAAAACTGCTTATAATGAAAAAAAAAATTCTAACTATGTTTTTGTGACTTTTTTTAATGTAGTTCTTGAATAATTGCTAAGAACTGCTTATATTGATCAAAATACCAGATTTTTACGAGCTAATGTGCGTATTGGTTATTTTAAATATGCTGAAATGCTAACGATGATTTCAGACGCAGAATTTTTTTCAGAAATAAATGATTTTGCTACATAGTTTACGCAACTTACGACTCAAAAATATTTGTAATGGTTGCTCGCAATAGTTAGTTTGTAATGGTTATTTGAGTCGTTGGATCTGGAATTTTGTATCTGGATGGCTGGATCTGGAAATCTGGAATTTTGGTTTCAGAGAGTGCTTAGAAGCTGATTTGTGTCGCTATTTTTGAAAGAGGAATAATTCCATTTTTTTTTCTTCATATTTGATGCTTTTAAAGTTGGTGTTTGAATGAATTTAAAATTATTGACAAATGTTATGGATGTGTGGGAAAGGTTTAACACTCTGAATTGGTGTAACATCAAAATGCAAAATTTTTTATTAAAATCGTAAACAAGAAGAATTAATAAAGGACTTTTTAGTTCCAAATAGAGATAAAAAAATTATTTCAAGTTTAAAAATAATTACACTTTTGTGGTTTTTAAGGGTTTTTTTCCTAATTGCTTTTGGTAACCCATAGGGTGATTTAAAAATATCTTCTTTCATATATTCCTGTAACGCATTACAATTTTTCCTTATTATTTAGCTCAAATGGTGCACAATTTTCAGTGAGGCGTTAAAAAGGCTCTAGACTATTAATGATAAGTCACATTTTCGACTTGTGTGGGAAATGATTTTAAAGAAGCACGTCATGATTTTATATAGGTAATAAAATCTTTAGGTGTAATGTGCTGTTTTCTAGTTGAAGAATCTATCTGGAATCCTATTTTAAATCCATTTAATGAAGCAGGTTGATGCTGCAATGTCACGCATGCAAAAAGTTAGGCATTTTAGTAGTACCTATGTGGCATTCATACCATAGAAAGTTTGGTGCAACAATGTCTACAATACAAGAAGTTTGTTGTACACCTGTAAAAAATTGTTTTTGAAATATTTAGCATTTTTGAGACATTTATAAATGTCTCAGAAGTTTCGAGTAAAGGAGAATTTCGTTGCCGTTAAACGTACCAAAATAGGAATTTAAACATCAGGTTCGATGAAGCTCTTTAATTATGGTGCATGCTCCACTCGCAAATTTTATTCGCTTAAAACAACTTTTTTTTTAATAATCATAAACGAAAGACAATTCTATACAAATGGCATTACACTACCTAATGAAAGAAAGATTGAAATATCGATCTTGTAAGAAAAATTCTAGTTTTAAAATGAATTCGTTTAAAAATAAAAACACTGTTTCGGACTAAATTGAAAATATATTATATTTCAAAACACGGGAAGAGATTCAATTTAGAATTTGTATTTGGAAATATATATAATGCAAAATATGAAAATTGAATTACTTCATTATTACAACATCCTTAAGCAAATGTATAAAGAAAAGAAAAATGACTTAGAGCAAAATCATTCAAATCTTAAATTGTCACAACTTATAAATATGGTATATATATATATAGCAATCAAAGTTCAAAATGAAGATAAAACAAAGGAAAATTATAGGCATATGAAAAAAGGGGGGGGGGAATAATAATGAAAAAATAACAGACAACTGATTTTTAAAAAAAAGAAGAAAAAAGGATGAAATTTTTAAAAAAATCGGAAAATAAAAGATATAATCTTTTCATCAGCCCACACGATTATATCCGCGAAAAAGAGTGCTTTCTGCTATTGTATCAATATATCCAAAGCTAAATATATTAATACAATAGCGTATTAAAATATTCAATATTAGTATATTAATATAACATATTAATACAATAATAGTGTATTAATGTATTAATATATTCAATATATAATTTTCCTTTGTTTTATCTTCATTTTGAACTTATCTAATGAGTTCTGTTTACTTGCAGCTTATGCGCAATAAATGAAACTTATTGTTCTTCTTAACTTTCGCATTGTTTTCTTGTATTTATTTATTTTGTTGTATATATATATATATATATATATATATATATATATATATATATATATATATATATATATATATATATATATATATATATATATATATATATACAGGGTGTCTCAGTTAAGCGTTTCAGAACTTTTAAGAGGGGTAGGGGGCATCCTGACGACTCGAAATCATATAGCAATGTGGGGTCGGAAATGCTTTCCTGAAGCGGTGACGTACACAGAAGCACCATAAAGAAAAGAGACCGTAAGTGAAAAATCGCTATAATAATGCATTGAAAAAATTATATGGTACACGGGCCAAAGTAAGTGTTCGAAGTTTCTGCCACTGGCTACAATGTACACCTCACATCTCAGGCGCATGGACATTCGAACATTCTGCAATACTCGAGGCATATCTCGCAGGCAGCTACTGCGATTCTTGCAACCAGCATTATCAACAGGGGTGTCATAAACCAGTGTTTTCATATGACTCCAGAAATCAAGACATGATAGGTCGGGTGACCGAGGAGGCCTTATAATTTTTTCAATGTATTATTATAGCGATTTTTCACCTACGGTCTCTTTTCTTTATGGTGCTTCTGTGTACGTCACCGCTTCAGGAAAGCATTTCCGACCCCACATTGCTATATGATTTCGAGTCGTCAGGATGTCCCCTACCCCTCTTAGCAGTTCTGTAATGCTTAACTGAGACACCCTGTATATATATATATATATATATATATATATATATATATATATATATATATATATATATATATATATATATATATATATATATATATATATATATATATATATATATATATATATATATATATATATATATATATATATATATATATATATATATATATATATATATATATATATATATATATATATATATATATATATATACATATATATATATATATATATATATGCATATGACCACCTGACAGTTTTATGCAAAATCAGCTATTGTGTCACAGTCTTGCTGCTAGAGGGATTGGTAGCTACAAAAAGGGAATGCAAGACAAGTGAATCATCAATTGCATTGTATTGCGCATGGAGAAATGCTAAAAACTTGACTTAACTGAATTCGAATGTGGGATGATTGTAGACGCTCGAAGCGTCGGAACTAGTAACAGCAAAAAGGCTGCTCTTGTGAAGTGTTCGAGAACAGCAGTTATTAATTTGTACAGAGAGTGGACTACCAAGCAGAAAACCGGCTCTCAACGTCAGTCTTGAGGTCGTCACAGGCTACTGAATGCTCGAGCTGAAAGGAAACTTGCCAGAATTGTCTAGTTCAACAGAAGAGCAACCGTGCGTCAAATGGCGGGGAATCCTAATGAAGGTTCACGCGATCGTCTCTGTACGAATTGTGCGCTGAACATTATACCGTAATGGCTATGGCAGCTGATGCCACCTTGCTTGCCACCAGTTCGAAAGTCTCTGTTGTCAGCATTGAACAAGGGCAGACGTCTCCAGTTTTCAAAGGAGCATAATGATTGAACAGTAGATGACTGGTAAAGGGTCATGTGGTAAAGGGTCGCATTTTCAATTACACCGGATATGGCAAAAACAGCACGAAAGCATGGACCCTAACAGCATAGGCCTCAAAACGTAAAGCTGTTGGGGCAATGTAATGGTTTGGGTGATTTTGGCATTGCGTGGATCCTTTGATTCCTGTGGAACAACGTCGGAATGCCCCAGGGTATTTAAGTGTTATCTCGGATCAAGTGCATCCTGTTATGTTAATGGTGTGCCCTTCCTGGGAGGGATACTTTTAGCAAGCAACGCTGCTTACCATACTGCTCGTATTGTCACCAGAGGGTTCGAAAAACTTGACGGGGACATTATTTTGCTTCAATGACCCACACTATCACCAGATCTTAATCTTATTGAGAATTTGTGGGATGAGATCGAATTGGTCATCAGACAGCTGGATCCAGTGACATCCATTCTGACAGAACTGGAAAGTGCAGTTCATTGGATATGGGGTCAAGTTCCTCCAACCACTTACCAGCATCTTATAGAATTTATACCACCAAGAAGAATTCGTGCAGTATTATGGGCAAAAGGTGGTCCAGCAGTGTATTGAAGGAGTTTTCATAATAGTTTGGCCACTCTGTGTACATATATATATATATATATATATATATATATATATATATATATATATATATATAAAGTAATGATTTTTTTGTCAATAAAGAGTTAAGAGTCCTAAGAGTTAAGAAAAGCGCGCAGTATAATAATCATGATAAATTGATTTTAAGAATTATTTAAACTACACAAATAAAGAAAAATATTTAAATACATATTAAAAAGTCCGTATATAATTTTTTCTTTAATTATAATTTCTATATATTCTTGCTGATTAATAGTGTTAATGAAATGTTTTATTTGCATAAAAAAATAATCAACAAAAAGATTTATGATTTCCAAAAAAGTCATTTTTAAATTCAATTTCATAGGAATATTTCATCCAAAACTGTGTTGTGAATGCAATAAAACGATTTAAAAGGCTAGTTTTATATCGAAAAAAGTAAACATCTAAATCTAAATATTTTTCCAAAATATTCTTTTTAAATTCATTCCCTGAAACCCCTTATGCATTTTGAATTAGGCTGATTCAGAAGTGAAAAATGCATTAAAAAAGTAAACAGACGAGCATTTAATTCCACCATGAGTCTAGTTTATCTTTTTTTTATTTCTTAAAAAGAAGGGAATAAATTATTAGGAATTTACATTTTGTTGTTGTTTTATTATTTTTTTTTTACGAAGGGGCTTTTGCTGTCTCGCTTTTTGATGGTGTTGGAAAGCATAAAAAAATTATAATTCACAAAAAAAAGTTTATAAAGAATTTAAATACTTAGGAAAATAGTTGGAAATGTTTTGTGTCTCGTTTCTCGTAAAATGATAAAAGTAATGCTCTAGAGCCTTCTGTCTTCTTTTTTGTATTCATTATTTTTTATTTATTGATTTGTTTCATAAATAGCATACAACTCTCGCTTTGATAAAAAAAAAAAAAAAGAATTTTTTTCCTTTTTTTTCCTTCTTTTCTATGTTTTCTTCTCTTTTCTCTTTTTTGTCATGGCTATTTTTACGATTCAATACCGAAATTTAAACTTTGTAACTGCTTGGACGAAAAGTAGTGAAAAGATAAGTTAAAGTTAATAAGTTAAAATCCTTAAAGTTGACAATTTAGTTCTACTTTATTCCTTAGAATTATTTATCTATATATCGGTAATTTATTACCTAGATAATCGGTAAATTAAGAACCATCTAAGCTATATATCGGTAACAGTATAACATCGGTAATAGTATCGGTAATATCTGTAAATGGGGATCCCTCTTATATTTGGTGAATTGAAAATAAACCAATGTATGTAAAAGCAAGGGCAACTTCATTTCGACGTCTTCACCAAATCAAGGGGGCCTCACTTTTACATCTTAACATACAGTTGTGAGTGAAATCTGAAAAGATAGAGCACAACTAATTTTTGAGGTAATAATTTCCGACATTTTTCGACTTTGAATTATTTCGAAGGGGATGATTCAGAAAAGCATTCGTATGGGGGACAGTACCCCATGTAAATGGGAATCCTTCTTATATTTTGCGAATTGAAGATAAACCAATGTATGTAAAAGCAAGGGCAACTTCATTTCGACGTCTTCACCAAACCAAGGAGACCTCACTTTTACATCTTAACATACAGTTGTGAGTGAAATCTGAAAAGATAGAGCACAACTAATTTTTGAGGTAATAATTTCCGACATTTCTCGACTTTGAATTATTTCGAAGGGATGATTCAGAAAAGCATTCGTATGGGGGACAGTACCCCATGTAAATGGGAATCCTTCTTATATTTTGCGAATTGAAGAAAAACCAATGTATGTAAAAGCAAGGGCAACTTCATTTCGACGTCTTCACCAAACCAAGGAGACCTCACTTTTACATCTTAACATACAGTTGTGAGTGAAATCTGAAAAGATAGAGCACAACTAATTTTTGAGGTAATAATTTCCGACATTTCTCGACTTTGAATTATTTCGAAGGGATGATTCAGAAAAGCATTCGTATGGGGGACAGTACCCCATGTAAATGGGAATCCTTCTTATATTTTGCGAATTGAAGATAAACCAATGTATGTAAAAGCAAGGGCAACTTCATTTCGACGTCTTCACCAAACCAAGGAGACCTCACTTTTACATCTTAACATACAGTTGTGAGTGAAATCTGAAAAGATAGAGCACAACTAATTTTTGAGGTAATAATTTCCGACATTTCTCGACTTTGAATTATTTCGAAGGGATGATTCAGAAAAGCATTCGTATGGGGGACAGTACCCCATGTAAATGGGAATCCTTCTTATATTTTGCGAATTGAAGAAAAACCAATGTATGTAAAAGCAAGGGCAACTTCATTTCGACGTCTTCACCAAACCAAGGAGACCTCACTTTTACATCTTAACATACAGTTGTGAGTGAAATCTGAAAAGATAGAGCACAACTAATTTTTGAGGTAATAATTTCCGACATTTCTCGACTTTGAATTATTTCGAAGGGATGATTCAGAAAAGCATTCGTATGGGGGACAGTACCCCATGTAAATGGGAATCCTTCTTATATTTTGCGAATTGAAGATAAACCAATGTATGTAAAAGCAAGGGCAACTTCATTTCGACGTCTTCACCAAACCAAGGAGACCTCACTTTTACATCTTAACATACAGTTGTGAGTGAAATCTGAAAAGATAGAGCACAACTAATTTTTGAGGTAATAATTTCCGACATTTCTCGACTTTGAATTATTTCGAAGGGATGATTCAGAAAAGCATTCGTATGGGGGACAGTACCCCATGTAAATGGGAATCCTTCTTATATTTTGCGAATTGAAGAAAAACCAATGTATGTAAAAGCAAGGGCAACTTCATTTCGACGTCTTCACCGAACCAAGGAGACCTCACTTTTACATCTTAACATACAGTTGTGAGTGAAATCTGAAAAGATAGAGCACAACTAATTTTTGAGGTAATAATTTCCGACATTTCTCGACTTTGAATTATTTCGAAGGGATGATTCAGAAAAGCATTCGTATGGGGGACAGTACCCCATGTAAATGGGAATCCTTCTTATATTTTGCGAATTGAAGATAAACCAATGTATGTAAAAGCAAGGGCAACTTCATTTCGACGTCTGCATCAAACCAAGGGGGCCTCACTTTTACATCTTAACATACAGTTGTGAGTGAAATCTGAAAAGATAGAGCACAACTAATTTTTGAGGTAATAATTTCCGACATTTCTCGACTTTGAATTATTTCGGAGGGATGATTCAGAAAAGCATTCGTATGGGGGGCAGTACCCCATGTAAATGGGGATCCCTCTTATATTTTGCGAATTAAAAATAAACCAATGTTGGTAAAACCAAGAGCTACCTCATTTCGACGTCTTCGCCATACCAAGGTAACCTCACTTTTTCATCTTAACATACAGTTATGAGTGAAATCTGAAAAGATTAAGCACAACTAATTTTTGAGGTAATAATTTCCGACATTTTTCGACTTTGAATTATTTCGGAGGGATGATTCAGAAAGGCATTCGTATGGGGGGCAGTACCCCATGTAAATGGGGATCCCTCTTATATTTTGCGAATTGAAAATAAACCAATGTATGTAAAAACCAAGAAGCACCTCATTTCGACGTCTTCGCCAAACCAAGGGAACCTCACTTTTTCATCTTAACATACAGTTATGAGTGAAATCTGAAGAGATTAAGCACAACTAATTTCTGAGGTAATAATTTCCGACATTTTTCGTAAATATAAAATTCAATATAAAATTCATTACAATTGGTCCATTAGAGCCGTGGTGGCTCAGGGGGTAGAGCGTTCGCCCTCCAATGAGGTGAACCGGGTTTGAATCCCAGCAGTGACTGGTCACCTCGACCGACTACAGTGCTGACGTAAAATATTTTAAGTGGTAGACGGATCATGGGATAGAGTCCCCTTTCCGGCAGGCAAACTGTGGATGTTTTCGTGGATTTCCCCACGTTGTAACGCAAATGTGGGTTAGTTTCATTAAAAAGTTCTCCATGAAGACATATTTCTCCTAATACTTGATCCAGGAGTTTCTTTGTCTCCTGGGTTGGGCTTAAAATTGCAAGAATATGGCGTTAATATAGTCGTAAACCAAAAATCGGGTCGTCTATTCAGCGACAGTTATAAAATATAAAATTAGTAATTTTGAATTTTATTATTAATTAAGTTAAATATTAATAGAGTTGAATTTTAATTATAAAATTCTTATACTGATGATTTTAGTAAAATTATTAACATTTAATGAAAAAAAAATATTTGAAATTTTTTTTAATTGAATATAAGAAAAGTTTTAGCAACGGATTTGACTAAATTGGATTTGCACATGGTGAAAATATAAATTTTGTTAACAAAAAAGTTTTGAATTATGACGTACAAATAGCTTTTATATAGAATTTTATATAGAACATTTGTTCAATATCCAATGTTTTAATCAAATTTTAGTAAAGTTCGTCTATTTGTTTATTTGATAAACCTTACTACAATTCTCATTAATTTAATTAATTTGATTAAAAATGGTACTTAAGTAAATGCTTTTAGAAACATTAGAATTCCATTTAATCAGTTTACTTACGTTTAATTTATAATCGGGTGAATTGTATAATTTCTAATATTATATTCCTTCATCGTATAAACCAATAATGTAGATATCATATTATCTTTCAATACTTGATCTAGAAAATGAAAATTAATATTATCGTCATGATTGCGAAGCAAGCTTAATTCCTCGGGGTAAATATTATTTAACAAATTGCAAAATTAAAGATAATTAAATCATCAATAAATCTAAAAACACATTTAATATTAAGATTATATTTTTTCATAATAGTGTAAAAAAAAGCTAGTTAAGAGTGGTGAATAATTAGATCCTTGTAGTATTCCAGCAATTTGAACAAAAATATGTTTTCCATTGTATAGATAATTATTGAAAGGACAAGAATTAATCAGAATTTCCCAATAATCAAAATCGCAATTAAGGATAATTTTATAATCATACTAAGAACTCAATAGGCCATTTTTTAGTTTAGAAAGGTGAATGCTCAAAAGGATTAATTTTATTTTGGATTTAATTTTATTTGCAAAAGGATAAAGAATTAATTTTATTTTGTTTAATAAATTCTAAAATAATTTGATTATTTGTGATAATTCAAGAAAAATCTTCTATAATTATCGTTAATAGTTCTATTTAAGTTGTTAGAGAAAATGTGCCAGAATTAGTTAGAAAAGAATCATAAGTGATTGTTCTAAATTTGGTAGGAATTTTATGAAATTTTGAACTCATTATTAAGTATGGAGATTTTATATTATTAATTTTAATTTCAAACCTCTTACATAAAGCTAAAATTGTTTTAATGATAATATTATTATTTAAATTATAAAGCTTAAAATTTTTAATAATTTTTAGATTCTCATTTAAAAGTTCAAAAATAAAAATTTTTTATAGAAATGTGCATGATTATTGTCAGCTTTGTCTATGGGTGCAATTACAAATTTTTTTTTATTGTTGTTTAATTGTTCGATCAACTTTGAAAAAAACTGCTGACATGTTACATTAATTTAAATTTTCCTTATTAATAAAAAATAAATTTTTCAATTAATAATAAATAGCCAACTTCCTTTCTGTTAACATACCTACAGGTAACGATAATCTATTTGATATCTTCAAATAAAAATTATTGAGATCATTAGCCCCTTGGGGACGGGTGATTCAGAAAAGCATTCGAACAAAATCAAAATCAGGATGTAATTAAATAAAAAACGGTAACTTAAATGTAGTCGTTTCTAATTTGACAGACTTACTTTGCTTTTACTTTAATTATTGTTAGTTTAGTCATATATATATTCTATATTAATTCAAAGTATAACTAAATAGTTTTATTTTGAACAAAGTAATGGTGAATTAAATAAATCAAACAATTATAACTCCGCCCACAAATAAACTGCTAAAGAAATACTTTGATTACCAGTTTTATCTTTTTACCCTGTTTGATACGGTTTCATGCTAGCACGTATTTGTGACAGTCGGCGCTAAAGGGTTAAGAAAGCATTTAGAAATGTATTAATATTATGTCATTTAACATAAAATTTCTTTGTTCTAACATTTCTATAACATTTAAATTACCAGTAATAAAATGTTTATGACGTTTATAACGGATTTAAAATATTTCATGTCACATTCGTCATCTCATATTACGAATGTCACATTCGTAATCGGATACGTTAGATCTCCCTAAATTTTTGCTAATATTATTATTATTAATTTACTAATATTATTATTATTATTAATAACTCTACAAAGAGTTTTATTATATTTATAGCTCTTAACTATGTTAAAATCTTTTAATGGAAACTAATTCTTTAAATTTAAACATATTAAAAATAGCGTTTTGAAGGTTAACACGTTGAGCACCGCCATCGGTAGCTGACACTGGACTTTCCATTTCGGCCGCGTCAAGCACCGTTGGCCTACTCTGAAATTACATTTAGGTCGCGTCAACCTCCGGTGGCTGACACTGAAATTACATTTAGGTCGCGTCAACCACCGGTGGCTGACACTGAAATTACATTTAGGTTGCGTCAACCACCGACGGCTGACACTGAAATTACATTATGTCGCGTCAACCTCCGGTGGCTGACACTGAAATTACATTTAGGCTGCGTCTGCCACCGCTTGCGGATTCCCGTTTACCTCCATTTGTACGCTTATCTTTAATGTAAAAAAGTGAGAAAGTTGAGGATTTATTAATATAAGGTATATTTTAGCTCATATTGCAAAATTGTATGTAATAATTTCCTTAAAGTCTTAAATCTATGCCATCAACTGTTTCTAAAATATTAAGTTTAACACTGTTAAAATATATATATATATATATATATATATATATATATATATATATATATATATATATATATATATATATATATATATATATATATATATATATATATATATATATATATATATATATATATTAGGAAGATACATTTGAGAAATTATTTAATCATGTTATGTGTCCATTTCATTTCGAAAAAAAAATACTTAAAGATGTTGGCTCATTACGGAATAATAAATAACCTCTTATAAGATCAAGTTAGAAGCTAAATTGACGCCAATGGAAGAAGTGATCAAAATATTTTCCTCTGCTTTTGCTTTTCTAATATTTCTTTGCTATGTTTCCTTTGCTAAGTAGCTTTTAGAAGGCTTGGCTACATTATCCCAGTATTTTCCAAGCCTTAAGTTCTGACCATGAAAAGGGATTTTTATCATCGGAAGGGATTGGCGACTAACGTGCGATTAAGTAAAGGGATTTGGCACACTCCTTCAGGAATTCCGATTAGAGTCACCGCCATCCAAATAGATAACGTAGACGTGAACAGATTTAATTAGTACTTGCAGTCGCTTTTTTTATTTAAAAAAAAAACTGATTGGATTGATTTATTCGTTTTCTTTTTCTAATTTGAGCAAACAATTATTTTATTTCCCAATTTAGAGAAAAATTTTGCATTGCAATACGTTATTAAAAAAAATTAAATTATGAGTTTTTCACGAACATTAAAATATTGAAGCTGTTATCTTCCTTCTCTCTAACTATTTATTCAATTACGTTAAGATAGTTTACGTCCGTGTTGAAGATAGTTACAAGACACACCTGCGCCAGTATATAAAGAAATTAGATTTAGCCAGTATCAGGGCTAAATAAATTAGAAGGGCTAGTTCACTCCGCTCTTAGAGCTGAAGCTACGATTTCCCTCCTCATGACGTCACTGTGTCCACAGATCTCGGAGATCGCAAGCAAAGATATGATAACTTTGCATCTTTCTCTTTGTAAAAATAAGTTAGACTTTTTCTGGTTATTAGCTTTCAAACTTTACGTAATTAACACATCATTTCCGTTCATAAACATAGTTCAAAAAAACTTTCTTGGCCATTATATTAAAAAAAATGCCATTTTAAACTTATAAAAAGGTTTTACTAGTTGGCGAAAATGACACTATTAATACTTTATTTTACAAAGTTCAGTTTTAACTTTAATTATTAAAAAAATGAAAGCATATATCGACACTATATTCTTTTATAACAATAAGTTGAGTTAAATTTAGAATCCCTGATTTTAAAATATGCCGTTAATAGCAATTTGTTCATACTTAATCATTAGGAAACATCAACCTTAAACACTAATTACTGAAACAAAATAATAATTTAGGTTCATAATGACATTAGAAATTTTACAATTGTTTATAGATATTTAAATTTACGATGATATAATTTATAGATATTTAAATTTAAGAGAATATAATTTTTAAAAAAAATCATAAATATTTAGAATAACTACATTAAAAATTATGTTATGAAATTAGGAGAATTCCAACTATGTACTATATATTTTATTTATACTTTTTATTTACATTTTAATTTTCTTTGACTTTATCCATTTTTTAAATTTTTTCACCTGCCTTTCTTTTTGAAGTAACGAGGCGGTTTCTATTTAGATAATGAAATTTTATAAAAGTTCTTAACGACAGAATAAACGTATTACTGTTTTATATCAACTGTGTCATTTCGAAATCCATTCTTTACATAGTTGTTCATTTACTTTAGAGAACACGCGGAAAATTATATTTTTTCCCTTTGTTTTTCTATCAAAATTTTTTCAAGTTGCAATCGCGCAAACATTTCTATAATAGTTTTAAATTCTTGTAAATTCACTGCAAAAACTGAGGAAAGTCATTATAGAAAATAACAAATGTTTTAGAATATCTCGCAAAAAGAAATGCTCCAATATTAGTAAGAGATAGTAAGGCCGAACGCTCTGTTCTTGAAGTAAAAGTGCGAGCTTTGCGCCAAAGTGACGTCACTAGAGAAAATAGAAGGATTGGCGTGGCGAGAGCTACTTCAAAGGAGTGAATCAGCCCTTCTATTCTCTTTAGCCCTGCTGTTAAATATACAATTGCAGCATTGTTTACCAAATACTTTTCCGAAGATGAGTCTTGTGGTAGGGAAATAACAATTCAATTACAATTGTAGGTCAAAATATTTTTATTTATTATATATATTTTGCCTAGAGCTTAAACACAAGTTCATTGTAAAATAAAAAATTAACACAGTTTCATGTTTATAAGTTTCTTTCTTTTATTTGTCATGGTGGTAAAAAAAAATTAATTGTATTAATATATAAATTAAATTATTAAATTTTGAAGGGTTGCCACGGGCGACTAAAAATGCAAAAAGATTTGACTAATAAAATTCAAAATTTCATTAGAAGAAATTAAATTTAGTAATGTTTTTTTTATGGCAAATATTTTCAGTTTACAAATGAAAGTGAATGCAGAGAATGTTTCTGCTTTAAATATGAATAATTTAAAATGCAAGTCATAGTGTAGCTACGATTGAATAATAAAAGGGATAATATAAAAATGACTTGAATTCCTACCTCCTTCCACATATATAATCGCGTGTGGCATCACTGTATTAAATAAGAAATAAATAAATAAAATATTACGTTAATTTCTTTAAAAATTAGTTGCAATAAATCTATTAGAACTTGCTCTAGAGCAAGCTCCATTGATAAAAACGATTATTTTCATTATTAGCAAATGACATATGTTTGCAGGCTTGTGTGCTCAATTTAGACTTATAAACCTTTGTCAAAAAAGACAGAACACTTTTTAGAGAAGGACATCACGCAGAATACATACCGGGTTACGAATTAAGAAGCGGGATTCGAACCCGCCACCTTCACGATTCGCACAGCGTTTGGCGAGTGATTGGGCTATTTATACCTCGGAAAAGAAAAAAAAAGAGCTGGCAGTAGAATCATTTCGTTTCTAGTGTGTTTTTGCAAGAAATAAAATGTCAGCAGAGCTGTCAACTTTAAACGAGAAAGAAAAATTCTTAGTGGTAATAATATTATAGAGTTTTGACGCATTAAATCTTCAAGTTAAAGATTTAAAAAAAATTTAAACCTAGCACAACAAATCATAATCAAAATACATGCAAAAACGATCTGTTTGTTGGCTTATTTAGCTATTAAATGTTTAAATAGTTAAATTTTTTTTGATACTAGTGGGCTGCGCCCCAGCTCGCTAGCGCTCGCCACCCCCCGAAAATTGCTACGCAATCTTATACGGTTGGCTTCGCAAACCAAGCTGGCTTCGCCCGCTACTAACTTAGGTACATTGCAAATACACAAAATTCTGAGAATTCAAATCCATATAACAACTTTTTTTAAAAAAAAAATTACATCTTTTTAGTAAATACTAAGTCATTAAAATAAATTTGAATTCAAATAAATGACATGTAATTTGTTTAACCTATTAGAAATGTGCTATAGTATAAAATCTTAAAGCGTAACAGGGGAGCCTAAATTCGTGAAAAAAAAAGCGCTTTCGACAAAATACTAAAATAGAGATCTATCGCCAAAGACTACTCACTTCTGCCTAGCTTAAGGTTATTTCGGTTTCCGTTTTTAAAAGAGCGATATGTTGAGCCACTTCATCTAGATTTGGCATGTGACATTTTTAGCGGCAATCATTGGTCGATTTTCTAGCTTTGCCATTCGGGGAGTTGCAATGTGGCTTTTTCTTGTCGCCGTGTAAGAGAAATATATACAGAGATTATTTCCAAATTTAATTGTTGTTTTACCAACCTTTTGTAAAATCTTTTTCAGTGACCGTACGATTTGGCAGGTATGGGTTTACGTTTTAATGTTTTATTCATTGTTTTATAAATTTTATTTACTACAATATGTAAATGATTCAAAAGTTCATATTAAAAGCCGCTTTCTTCTAACTCTCTTAGGGCCCTCCCTGTTCGAGTGGTATATCCCGCTAAACGTTGCGTGAAGTGTAGAGGTAGCGATTTCGAATCCTGCTGTTACCCTGGATGTATCTTCACGCTGTCCTTCTTTGTATTGTGCTATCTGTCTTTCTACTTGACAAGGGTTTATAATCCTTAATTGAGCACACAAGCCTGCAAAAATTTGATGTACCAACAAACCAATCTAGCTATAATCAATCGATGTAAAGCTTTTAAAATAAAATAAAAATTCCGAAAAGTGTTATTTTTAATTGTGGTAGCTTAGTTTTTGTAGCTTCGTAGTTCTCAGCGATTGACGTTATTTGCACAGTTCCAAGACTTACGTGAACATGAAACAATAATGCACTTACGTTATCGTTGTAACTTTATTAATCCTTGAAGGCATAAACTCGTCATAGCCGGCCAGGCGGCCGAGTGGTTAGCGTGCCTGACTGCGAAACCAATGGCTGCGGGTTCGAATCCCGGTCTGGACATGGATGTTTCTCTCAGTGTTGTCTTCTGATGTGTGAATATATGAATGTGGCCAAATCCAATGAACGGATATTTGTGGCAGTGTGGCGTGGGTAATGTTGCTCGCCTCCGTGACTTTGGTTCACAGGTGCCCACTGGGTAACGATAAATGAGCAACACTTCCGACATCTTCTAAGGCGAAGAACGAAAGTTCAGTGCCTGCCGTTATTTAAAAAAAGAAAAAATGAGCTCGTCATTTCTCCCAAAAACTAACTAGATACGAAATGGTTAAATTACCAGATTTTTACCAGATTACCAAACAACTCTACAATCAACAGCCTTGAAACACACTCAAATACCAACATTATAGTAAATAAATTTAAGTTTCGTATGCAACATCAAAACGCTCTTTATTTTCAGAGCACGTAATACATAAGTATTAAACAATAATACAAGAAAAATTTCGCATTTTTTTCTTAAACAGAAAATTGCTTTTATCCGTATATCGATGCATCATTTTTTTCTGAACATTAATGCATCAAAAACTATTTTAGACCCATACATTTTATTTTACACCCATTAAAGGAGTTATTACGCAAAGAAAAATAATTTTTCATGCAAAATACATGCCTGTCAATTTCAGCTTTTTCTAAAAAGGATTTTCCGAAGTTTAAGTAAAATGTAAATTGAAAAAAATAATTATAGACTATAGACCAATATATTTTTATGCTTTGGTTAGAGCTCAATCACACAAAATGATTACAATTCATTTATATACATACTTTCACTCATTTGTACGAGTATTTAAAATCATTATTAATTATGTTTAGAAATAAACGAAGGAAAATACAAACTTATTATAAGTAAAATGTATTAATATAAAATCTTTCTGAAAATCTGCGAAATGTTCAACTATGTATATAGGATTTTAAAAATGATGGCTAACACTTAGTTCAATACTTAATAATATTTTATTTTAATTTTATAACCGTCGTTGAACAGCCGACCCAATTTTTGCGTTTATGACTGCTAATGTGCAACTCCGCAGTCTTGTGATTTTGAACCCAATACAGAAGACAAAGGCACTCCTGGATCAATTATTGTGAAAAATTTGCCTTCCTGGAGGACTTTCTGATTGAACTGACCCTCATTTGCGTTACATGGAGAGAAAAATCACGAAAACCTCCCATTGTTAGCCTGAGTGCAAAGGGCGAACGCTCATTAATAATATTTTGTACTGGGCACAGGAGAACAGATACCAAAACTTATTAGGACTAAGAACAAATATGAATGAAAATTACTTACGTCCAGCAAAAATGAGAATATAAAAAAACACTCCTTAAATAATTATAGTAATATTTAATCCGTCACTTTCCGTTCATTGATAAAAACTATTTAAAATGTAACAGCCTTATATTATTAACATCGCGAAATGACATTATTTTAGTAAAGCAATCAACCAGAAAACTCTTTTTGTCATTAGAACACATAATATCAAAGCAATGAAAAATAATACTATGAAAATTGGGTTGTTTCATTTCTTAAACAAACAATTGTTTTTAATCTGTACTATATATTAACAATTACTCATTATTTTTTACTTTCAAACCTACATACAAAATTTACATTCAGAAAAAGAGTTTTCATGCAAAATAGGTTTTTTTTTAAAAATATTTCTAACATATATTTCAAATCATAATCGTACTTAATACATTCCATCATGATCAACATAGATGAATGAAAGCAATAACTTATATCCAATAAATGCGTGTATGAAATCAGCTCTAGAATAGGATATTTTCTGAAAAAACATTTGTGATATTTATCTTAATGACTACAATGGTCATAAAAACATTACCTGCTTCACTGCAAATATTTCTATCAGACCATTAATCACAGAGGAATATGCGGTATTAGAGCATTATATTAAGGCGATCTTTAGGGACCAGAACTCCATTTCTGTGCTGATCTCCTAAATTCATCATGATAAAATTCTGCTTTTATAGCCTTGACGTTGAGAAATATTTAAATGTTTATTGATGTATAAATAGTTGTTTGCGATGTGCACTTTTTTTATATTAATTTGATATAAATTTTTAGTTCGGCAACAACACGAGTCAATAGTAAGGTAATAAATTATTTGAAACGATAGATGGATTTTTATAAGTTAAGATTAAATGTAATTCCTCAGCATTAGGAAAAAAGTATGTTTAATAAAATAAATATTGAAATAAATGATTGAGTAAATAAAATAAAATATTATAGTTGTTTCTTCAAATCAGATAAAATTTCATTGTTTTCTATTGTATTTGTACTTTTTCAAGAAAATTTATTAACAAGGGTAGAAAAATTCAAATATAAAATATTTTTAAAAAGTTTTTATTTATAAATAATTGTGATGCTAATTCTTTACAGTTATATCACAAATGTAGAAATAAAAATAAATAAATGAAAATGTTTATTTTATTTAGCAAAACGAAATCAATTTATAATATTTTTTATAAACTTATTTTAAAATATTTTTACAAGTTATCCTTTATTCCTTTAAAAGTCAGTTTAAAGTATTCTTTCTAAATAATTTTGTTATTAAACAAGATTTTTTATCTAATTAAAAAAGGTTATTTTATATTATTTTTATAATATTTTTTGTAAAATTATTTTAGAACATTTTTAAAAATCATTTATTAAGTTTTTAAATCAGTTTAAAAGCTCTTTTAATGTATTTTTCTTATTTAGAAAAAAAGGCATTTTATAATACTTTTTTAAAATATTTTATAAGTTATCACTTATTCCTTTATATGTCATTTTAAAGTAATTTTATAAGTAATTTATTTAATTTATAAACCACTTTTATAAACATTTAAAAATATTTTTTTCTTCTAAATATTTTTCATATTCAGCAAAAAAGCATTTTTTCTTACTTATTATTAAAAAAGTTTTTTTTATAATATTTTTTATAAGTTATTCATTAAATTTATGAATCATTTTATAAATCATTTTAAAATATTTTTCCTAAAAAAATTTCTTTTTTAGAAAAAAGAATCATTTCATATTTTAGTGTTATTTTTTGCTTTGTTTTCTAGAACTCGTTTTAAAGGAACAAGCATTTATCAGTGGTAAGCATCTTTAAGAAGAAGAAAAGAAATTGTTTTCTATGTTGAAACTGCAGAGATTAAGTGTTTATTGAGATAAAGTATATCCTCGAAAATATAAATAATGAACTAGTCTAACAATTAAACAAAACAAAAAATATTATAATTTATTATATAAAAATAAAAAATAAAGAACTATTTTAAATTTCTCTTACCGTTTTCATTAATTATTTACATAAATCTAATCTTTTAATAAAGCTTAAATTTCTTTTTAGTAAATTATGTACGCATTAAACTTTATCGAGAAATTTTTTGCTACCTACGCATAAACTACCCTCTATCTCATACACTATTGTCCCCCTCGATACCTCCTCGAATAATTTAATGTACAAAACTGTAGGCTTGCATGCGTTTTGCAACCTTAGCCCGAGTTTCTTTTATATCATCGAAACAATAGTAGATAGAATTTTAGGAGTCATAGCACCCCATAAATACACCTGATAACTTTTACGATTCTCACGAAAGATTTTTCAAAGTGGTAACAAACATTGCGCCTCATTACACAGCTGCCAACACGGAAGTGACAGCTTTCCTTAATATTTAATACGGTAAACACCTAACCCTTAAAGTTGCACTTAATATGAATTTTGATCGCACTTAAAATTTCACATCAGAGTTGAAAGGTTTTAAGTTGTCTGTATAAAGTGATGGAAAAATCATTTTGAATTTAATTTATTCAATCAATAATTAAATAATAAAAAATAAAATTTACGACCACTCTAAATGTTCAAAAATATATAGAGTAGTATATGTTTCGATTTATCAGAAAAGGTTAAGTAAATGTGCACTACACTCTCCGATGACAACATTAAATTATTACTTACAATAGTTAATCCACCGTATATATACATATATATATATATATATATATATATATATGTATAATATATAGTAATTTGAAGTAGTAATTTGAAATAGCCAAATTCTAAAGTCAATCTGTCAGAGGAAATTTTTGAGTTTGTTAAACAAACAATAAAATTAACTTCTAGAAACTAAACTAGATTGTATATGAGAAAAATACTTAAAAATATATATATATAAAAATAAATATATAATTAAAAATATATATATATATATATATATATATATATATATATATATATATATATATATATATATATATATATATATATATATATATATATATATATATATATATATATATATATATATATATATATATATATATATATATATATATATATATATATATATATATATATATATATATATATATTTATATAGATAGATAGATATATTTGTACATAACCTCAGGTTTGTGAGCATGTCACCCTTTAGTTACCTGCATAATTGCTGCTTTAAGACATAAACATGAATTATTACACATAAAACTATATTGTTCAGAAATTTAAAAAAAATCCTTTTTATTTAACTAAACAAATCCCTTTCCTTGTGATAGCTTAGAAAAAATAATATCGTTTATTGCTATTATTAATTTTTTGTTATTATTAAAATATAATTCTAGTATAATGAAAGAAGCAAATGTAGCTGACAGAGCTTGTAGGTGAGGAAATTTCTGAAAAGGTGTTAGATTCCTTTGTTCAGATAATCCATTGAATGTGCTGTTCTTACACATCATTAATTTTAGGAGATAAATTGTCTTTCATATATGAATAAGCTGAACTAATAAATCCAGTCATAAATTATGAGCTGGTATAAACATTTATCACTTGTTAATTTGAAAAGTAGGCACTTTCTCAATTAAGTAAATGCGAAGCAATCTCTTAGAGGTCTACTTTTTGAATGCGTGGTAATTTAAATGTATTAAGGAGGATATTAAAATATTTTAAATATATGAAACTTGAAGAAATTAACTTTTGATGATTAACTGTTTTTATAAAATTTTTATTAGTGCTATGTTTAAACAGGGAGTTCTTAATTCATTGCGCTTAATATATATTTTGAAATGATTGTCAAAAATTAAGTGAAATATAAATAGAGGTAGGAAATTAATGTTTCGGTGGAGAGAAAAAAGTAGTAATATTTGACGAGTACTTATTGAGAAAGATGGTGTTAAAATATCAAAACCAGTTTGATTTTCCGGATGAAATGTGAACGTGTTTCTAATAAATATCTGTAATTTCATCTTGCAATTCAAAAGATTTTGAATCTCATTTTTTGTATATCGTAACGATTTCCCTGGTTTTGATAGCATGTTTTTTTGTTCCTGATTAAATATAAGAAGAAGGGAATAAATAACACAATAATTCATATCTGTTAACTTTAACGAATTTTGTGAAACATTTAGTAAAGAGCTTTGTGCTTTATTATTTGATTTAAAAGGGTTATATGCACAGTTATTCCATTCTTTTTTTAATCGAAACTTCATATTGACAAACATAAGGACTTTAAAACCCTGAATTTGATGCCATGAGCGAGAAAAGTTATTTTTAAATTTAAAAATGTTCCAAATTATTTTAAAAAGTTTCTTTTTTTTATTAAAACTTTTTCAGCAAAAAACGTAAAAATTGGTAGCTATGCCAAAAATAGTTCAAAAAGTAAAATAAAAACTGGATTTGTTATTAGAATTCCGTTTTTGAACAAATTTTCATTCGATTGCAAAAAACTTATTTATATTTAAGTATTTCACATGATCTTTTTTTAAACAGTTTTTTACGAAGATAATTAAACAGATTTGCAAAAAAAAACCTTTTAAAAAACACGCTTCTGCTATAGCATTAACAAAATATAAAAACAACTCCAATTACAGGTTTTTCTTTCAATCGAAAGTTCACATGGACAAACATAATGAATGCAAGTTAACTTTAGTACATAGATGCTTACAGCTAAAGTATCGCCTTAAAACAAACTATAATGAGATTCAAGACGATAGGAAAGAGGCTCTGTTTTATTTACGTAATTTAAAATTGGAAAGAATGGAAATAAATGAATGTACATCGAAAGCTTACATAAGATCTTATCCAAACAAATATTTTTAAAAAAAGAAAGTTGTATTGGGTACGTAAAACAAAAAGAAAAAAAACTAATCCAGTCTATGACTATCTTTTTTTTAAACTTAAGTAAGAAAAGAAATTGCACTTAGATTATAATTTGCATTTCTTAGAATATCCTGAATAAAATTGTTTCAAACAACATTGATTTGAAATCTTTATGATGTGAACAAGTCCCAGTTATTTACTTTATCTATGAATTTTTAAGTTGTGTCGGATATTCTGAGCTATGTAATCCCATTTTTATATCACAATTATTACAGCTTGAGTATTGATATCTGGCAAGTTTTAAGATTTTTCAGAGTAAGAGGTAAATTTTCTAAATGGATATTTTTGTGTATAATTGTGCTATTATTTTCTACCTGGCTCTTAGTTTATAACGGATCAAATTCTGTAGGTTCAATTGTAAAGTTTCTTTACAAGTCTTTCAATACAAAATTAATAAAATTTGTGGTGTATGTCTTTAGTGGTGTATATCTTTTTTAGTGGTGTATCTCTTTATTTTAATAAAATGTTGTTGTTGCTGTTGGCGTGGCCCATTAAGGCAAGTAATGCGATTATTCTTGCTTTCCAGTGGCACCTTTTATGGCCAAGAATTCAACTTCTGCTACACCCATACGTGACACCCGTTTATAGGGCGGACGCATTCATACGTCCATTCATTCATCCCCAGATCGAAATTTGGACCTGAATCAGAGAACGATCAATCTCCAATTCAGTACCCCCAGAGGTATAATTTGTTATGAGAGCATAGAGGACTTCGTGATCAGACAGATTTAACGTGCACCAGTCACTATTAACTACACGGAGAGTCTTCGGCCGGCTAGATTCGAACTCCCGTTCTCACGAGCGGAAGTTATAAAATACTTTTTTATATAAATAGGTATGTTTAAGATCTTACTTATTTAATAAATTCCGTCAAGTCTTTGCTAGTTTTTAAAAGCATAGAAAACTAGATTTTTACTAGCAATCTTTCGTATTTGTAAGCGTATTAGTATTAATTAAATTTTGGTAGAAAATTCGATTCCAGTCTTCAAATATTTCGAATATTGAAATTTAAAGAGTAGTTTTTCGTCAAAAGACAATATGGGGGTTATTCGTTTCTTGGTAGCTAGAAGCTCTATTTACCGGGCTGTTAATTAGTACGATTTTTGCAAAATACTTAATAGTGTTGTAGACAATTGGATACTTGCAATAAGAAGTAAAGTAATTATGCTTAACCATGCTATTTAAATCAGATTTAATTGGATACCTACACGTGACGTAACGAGTGTGCTTCGAACCTGATTGGGTATTGAATCGACAAAGTCACGATTTACCTAAACTGACGCGCTGGCAGGTATCTAATTAAAAACTAAAGCCTTCAGTATTCCAATTTTTCAATATTTCCAATTTTTAGTAATTTTAAAAGACTCATTTTAGAAGCCTAACCAGGAGAGTGCTGGCCTAAAGTTTCATATCTACTTTAAAATTATTTACATATAGTGGCTGGGAAAATATCTTTAAATCAACTTTACAAAATAAAGTATCATACGTTGATTCATAAGCTTAGATACCAATAGAAGAAATTTTATCTAAAAACGTGAAAAGTTTGTAGTATTTTTGTTTATTGTTCTTTTATCGCCAAATATAGTGCCAATCGATCACCAAACATAGCGGCAACTTTCCGAATTACAAGAAGACTGAAATATCAATTGTACCACTACGTTTACATTGTAAATTGTCTCTTAACTACTTTAAGAAAAATTTTATAAAGAAATAAAATTTATTGTGGATTGAAATACCATTCTCTTTGTGAATAGCTAGATGGGGCTCAAATTCCAACAATACTTAAACCTGTTTTCACAAGAAATGGTGACTGACTATTTGCTTATTATGTATTTTTATTTTGATTAACTAGCAAAATATCCGTTCTGCGTACGAAGTGAAAAAATAAACAATAATCTATTAGTACCTGAACAACTATGAAAAATCGATCACAAAACTTTTAGATAAATACCAGCACAAAAACGTTAAAATGATTCCAATGTTTTTTTTAATTTATTTATAATTATTTCTTGTCCTACTCGGTTACTTTACGTTATTAGATTAAGCAAAACATATTTTTAATAGTCAGTCTCACCAAAATAAGGACTAATTGCATTCAGTATCATCTGGCATAATGCTGTTGCTTTAGGCAACTCATGATATTTTATTTTATTTTATAACCGTTGCTGAAGAGTTCACCCAATTTTGAATTTATAAATACCAGTGTCCAACTTCGTAGCCTCGTAATTTTGAACCCAATCCAGAAGACAAGAGAACTCCTAGACCAAGTTGTGGGGAAAATCTGCATTCGTGGAAGACGTTTTGATGGAACTAACCCGCATTTTCGTTACATGGAGAGGAAAACCATGAAAACCTCCCCCGGCAAGCCTGACGACAAGGGTACTCTAACCCAGGATCCGTCAAATAATGAGGATATATTTTACGTTAGCACTGTCTGCAGTGCGAGCTGGGTGCAGAATTCGTATCGACCTGATATCGCTGGGATTTGAACCTGGTCCACCTCATTGGAAAGAGAATGCTTTTTCTCCTGAGCCACAATGACTCAGCTCATGATACTTAAAATATATCACTGTCAAGCTTCTTTCTCCTGTACTAATCTATCTATATAATAAGTATATCATAAAAATTTTAAGTATTGGTCCAGCTGTAACAGGCATTAAATTTACTCTAAAATGCGTTAAATCTATTTATGACTAGCTGAATACCCATTCTTCGTACTGGTTGAAATATAAAAGCACCAATTAATTAGTACTAAACAGCAATACAAAGTCGTGCACAAAACTTTCAGACGCTTACCGTCCCAAATAATAAAGTTAAAATGACTCCATTGTGATTTAATTATTTAAAATTATTTGTTGCAGTTTATGTATGTATAACATTTATTAAAAATAGGTTTTAAAAGCATAACTATAAACAAAATAAATACGTGGTCTCAGACAAACTAATTTGGGGAATGAAATAATAATTTGGGAATGTTTAGCTTGCTTATGTTATCACGATTACGTTGATCATTCAGGTATAACTTGGCATAACAGATATAAAGTAATAATTTTCAAGATATTTGGATCAGCTCAGAGTCTTAAGACGAAGCAACTAAGCAGTGGTTTTCTTATTTCGTAATAAATAATCCTATACAAAATAAATAATTCTAAAATAAGTAATCCTAAAATAAAAAATCCTGAAATAAATAATCCTGAAATAAAAGATTTTTCAGTGCTGTATAATTTTACCATAATTTTATATGAGCTATCAGAAGTTTAATAGAGAAGCAAAACAAAAATAGTTCTTTTCAAAAGGTGAATGTTGATATTTTGCGTGGATTATTGTGAAATAAACAAAAATGTCTTATGAGCAAAAAAGAAAAATCTGTTATAGGTATGTTTACTTGGATCGTATATCTCTTATTAAGGAACTAGATATAGAAATGGATATTATTTAAATATTTTAAGTCTTTCCAGGTTCAATAGATGTAAATACTAAACTGGTCATTAATAACAAACCCGTAATGGCCTCATATATTCTAAACAATGGTCTTAGAATGGCTTTATATTCTAGCCAAATATTTATTTTAATATAGGACCTTTATAGTTTTACAATATACCTATATATACAAATAATAAATAATGTATATATATATATATATATATATATACAGTGGAACCTCGATTAACCGAGGTTTTTGTTAACCGAGGCAATAACGAAGTCTAAGTTTTTTTCTTCTTTTTTTTTGAAACGATGCTACACCGATGGATCTCCTGTTGCTCAAAAATTGGCGCTATAGGGCAGCCCATGATAGAAATTCAGGACTTTTCGACGAAAGGTAACAGACTTTTTTAAAAGAATGTGAATTTAACAAATCAATGTATATTAAATTCTAAAAATACAATATTTTCTTGAGATTTGTGCTATTTTTGAGAACGCGTCTTTCGATATTTAACTACGTATAGTAAAAGAAAATTCCATTTTACTTTTCAAAATTTACTGCTAGAGTTGATATCCTTTTTCAATCTTTTCAGCTGTGAAATATAAGTCATATATGCTTAATTTATCATTTAAAAAACTGTTTTTTACTTTAAAAGTAGTTAAATTCGCAAGCGCGGAAGGTTTTTATGCATGGTTTTTATTAACCGAGATTTCCGATATCCGAGGTAATAGCGGTCCCAATTAGCTCGGATAATCGAGGTCTTTATATATATATATATATATATATATATATATATATATATATATATATATATATATATATATATATATATATATATATATATATATATATATGTGGGGGGGGACGGCATGAGTGGTCGTCTTTGAAAATAAGAGACAATTTACTTTAACAAAGCATATATTAAACGCTAAATTTACATAAAGATGGACGATAAACAAGCACATAAATAACACCAAAATAAATGAGTTCGTCTTCGTGAATTTAAAAGAAAAATTATTATTGCTACTCCTCTCTGGAATCCATAAGCGTCTCCTTTTTGGTAAGTTCCAAAACGCGCTCCCATGTCTTAGGGAAATTCGAAAGGGGTCTAACTTGCAGCTTACATAATCTTTTTGGATTTCTAGCTAAATCAGCTTACAGCACAGGAACTGGCACTACATATATATATATATATATATATGTAAAATAAAAAGCTTCAATTAATCTTTTTATGTTAGTTTCTTTTATAAAACTTCATCCTAATTAATTATTCTAATCGAAATACTTTTTCACCTTTTTAAAAGCCACATCCTGTTCTTAAATCTATTTTTGGCACAAGTATGCATTTAATTAAAAGAAGGACATTTTTCCCTTTGCTCTGTGTGGGAAATGCTCGATCTATTTCATGAACCAATAGCAACTACTAAGATTTCCCTCCTTCCCTAACATAAGACATTTTACGGATTTTACTTTGCAAGATTTTCTCTAACATATAACCAAGGAGCTCAACTTTTCATGTGCACTTTTTACATTTTTCTCATGACTGCACTGTCTAAAAATTAATAAATAAATTTTGTATCCTCCTTCCCGACCTATGACCTGTTTTAATCCTTCCACTCGGCAACGACGTTATAAGTCGACAGGATCAAACAGTCGGGAACGGGGTACGGGTACGTACAGTACATTAAAGATATTTAATATCTCATTTGAAAATAAATAAATCAACTTCGGAAGAGGGTACATCAAAAATATGGAATAACTTCAAATCATTTATTCAAATGGACATTTGGTAAATAAGCAGTCAAATTCTTCTTCAACTTATGGCAATAATTAATTCATCCGGAATCTTCATAAAAAAAATGAACTCTTCAAACTTTTTGTTTATTATAAATGATACCTACGCCCAGTGGAACTAAACGATCATCGGTTTTCCATATGTCTATGTTACATATTTTGTCTACGTTCCTGAGACTACTAGAAGGCTGAGCTTCAATTTCCTTCCTTGGACTGAAAAGAAAAACTGCATCAAACTCCTGATAATTAAAATGTTTTTATTGAAACCCTATCCCTTTGAGAAAGCGTTGATTTTTCCATTCTTAAGTGCTGAGCTGGATTTTATCGTCGATAAATTGTTTTCACACCCCGGAATGGTTTATGATGGTCTCCTTAGATGTTCGACATTCCCTCCCATCCACTCAGAACTCAAAGAAAAATAAGCTTCAATTTCTCCATTCAGTGTTAATTTGCAATTCATCTTAACGAAGAAACAAATTTTTTCCCTAGCAGCTCACGTCTTTGGTTTTGGAATTGTGCTCACGGAATTTCAACGTGCTTTCATCTCTGATGTTGTGGTTTTCAAAATATCTTGGACTAATTCAAACTTTTTCACGTATCCTTTGAGTTTATTTTTTTCTTACAATTCTCATAAAGCAATTTTTTAAATGATTATGATTTTAATTTTTTTCCATATTTGATGTTTCAAAGTGAAACTACTTTTGATATATTGATCGTATTTATTGTTGAATTGTTTTTTTCTTGAAATTTTTATTTTCAGTGAATTGATGGCATAAAAAATGTTTCGAGAAATTATTTTTCAAATTTATTGTTTCATGTGTTACAGCTTCTATGCTTTTTTGGTTAGTTGAATTTATATTTTTGTTTTACTGTAGTGTTTAGGATGAAGATGAAAATGCCATTAAATTTTTACTCTTCGTACTGCAACTGCAATAATTATTGAAATTTAATTTAGATATGTGAATGCAATTACGGTGTTGCAAAAATTAAATCAAGAAATGTTTGATCTAACACAAATGGTTTGAAAAATGAACCAAATACTTGTTAGAATTTGAATTGAAATGTGAAACCAGACATTAATGCTGTAGTCCATCGTTGGTAATTAGTTCATAGCTCAGTTCTAGCTCAGTAATTTCCATAAACAAATCGTTTCTTTATTTCTGAACTTTAATTCCAGCATACAGGTAAAAAAGTAATCAAACACAAATTGAAAAATATTAGCAACCAAATTCACTTCAAAAACACGTTGAAAATAGAAATGAAAATATTTGAATTTTCTAATTCACAATTGTGACAAATTAAATAGCCAATTAAGATCTCTGCACAAAAATTACTTAAGAAAAATATCCAAACTAAAATTTTTTGAAAAAAAAAAGAAAAAAAATTATGTCCAAAAAGAAATAAAGAAAGATATAAATGAAAAAAAAAAAAGGAAATTTGCAAATAAACCAAACTTGCACTTCAGATTAAAAATAAGGAAAATAGCTAGATCAGTCAAAAATTAAAAACTGATTTACCTTAATACCATATTAAATTTGAAAGCTTGTTTTGGATTTCAATTAGTGATAAATTGTGTTAAACGGGTTGTAATGCAAAATCTGAGAAGACTGATCACCTTTTCTGATTATAAAAGCAACTTGTCCTTACACATTTTTCCTGAAATCCGGGTTAATAATTGCAATAAAAACACCAAGAAAGAAAAGTAAAAGAAAGAAAAGAAAAATAAGAGAGAAAAAGAAAAGAAAAATTTTTACAGAAGGCAAATTTTGGACATAGAGAAAAAAAAATTTTTTTTCGGATATTTGGCTATTAAAGTGATAAGTATGTAAGGTAAATAATAAATAAAGTGAAATGAAGACAATTCTGAAGTGTTGGACTTCAGAATAACAACTGTGTCATATTTTTTTTTCAAACAAGGTAAACAATACTCAAATCTAATTTCAGATTGAAATTTTTCCTGTAAAACGTTTTTGGTATTTTGTGTTTTACATTTTAAAATATACATTTCTAACAAATGTTTATAAATTTTTATCATTATTGAGGAGTTAACTTAAATAGTGTTTTTATGAAGAATACTTCTTATAGTGAAAAAACTGTAATGTGATCTTTAAACAAAATACTTTTGAAACTGAAAAACTGTTAAGTCAAAAAAATTGTTGAAAATGAAAATCTTAAATTTGCGGATAACGCTAATACAGATTTTTATTGTGTTAAAATTTTTACCATGAGTACATATGTAAATGTTTTATAATTCATATTACTTTTATATATTGTTAATATTACAAATTTGATTATTTTAATTGTGCTTCTACCATAGGGAAGATTTTGCAAATGGATAATTTCAAAAATTTTCGATTTTAATTATATATTTTTGGCGAGGGGGGATGTAACAAAAAAAGCTTCAATTAATCTTTTTATGTTAGTTTCTTTTATAAAACTTCATCCTAATTAATTATTCTAATCGAAATACTTTCTCACTCTTTTAAAAGCCACATCCTGTTCCTAAATCTATTTTTGTCACAAGTATGCTTTTAATTAAAAACAGGACATTTTTCCCTTTGCTCTGTGTGGGAAATGCTCGATCTATTTCATAAACCAATAGCAACTACTAAGATTTCCCTCTTTCCCTAAATTAAGACATTTTACGGATTTTACTTTGCAAGATTTTCTCTAACATATAACCAAGGAGCTCAACTTTTCATGTGCACTTTTTACATTTTTCTCATGACTGCAATGTCTAAAAATTAATAAATAAATTTTGTATCCTCCTTCCCGACCCATGACCTGTTTTAATCCTTCCACTCGGCAACGACGTTATATATATATATATATATATATATATATATATATATATATATATATATATATATATATATATATATATATATATTATATATATATATATATATATATATATATATATATATATATAATATATATATATATATATATATATATACATATATATATATATATATATATATATATATATATATATATATATATATATATATATATATATATATATATATATATATATATATATATATATATATATATATATATATATATATATATATATATATATATATGTGTGTGTGGGGGGGGGGACGGCATGAGTGGTCGTCTTTGAAAATAAGAGACAATTTACTTTAACAAAGCATATATTAAACGCTAAATTTACATAAAGATGGACGATAAACAAGCACATAAATAACACCAAAATAAATGAGTTCGTCTTCGTGAAGTTAAAAGAAAAATTATTATTGCTACTCCTCTCTGGAATCCATAAGCGTCTCCTTTTTGGTTAGTTCCAAAACGCGCTCCCGTGTCTTAGGGAAATTCGCACGGGGTCTAACTTGCAGCTTATTACATAATCTTTTTGGATTTCTATCTAGATCAGCTTACAGCACAGGATTAATATTGGTCTTCGAATGGTTTTGAAAGTAGGACCAATATTAATTTCTATATAGGACCCTTGTAGACTGACGATGTAGAGCCTGCAGCGTAACTGCTACTACAACTTTTAAATTCCAATTGTATAGTATATAAGATATGTTAACATCATTTGTTCTTAGGTTACCTCATAGTAAATAAAAGTTGACTTTGTTGGTAAATTAACCCCACAAAGACTGCTCTCGGGCGTGCCAGTTTCAACGAGCACGCGTATCTCGACAAGAGGAATACAGTGAAAATTTGACTTGTAATTCGCTATGGCGACATTGACATTCTCGTGCTTTAGCTACTCAGTCTGGAGCAACGGGGTTTTTATCTGAACAATCGAGGCTCAATCTACAAGCCAATATTGGAGTGTCTATATTTTGTAATATTGGTCCTAGAATGGCTCTTGGACTAATATCAGTTTCTATGTGGGACCCTTATAGACTTAAAATGTTTGGTAAGTATTAAGGAGTCTATATTTTGTAATAATGGTCCTAGATGAAAATGAATCTTGTCCCAATACTGAATACCATTCTAGAACCAATATTAAAAAATATAGACATCCCAATAATGGTTCCCTTATAGGACCCATGTTAGCCAATTTTGAGCCTAACTCATACCTGCCAACTCTTCCGGATTTTCCGGAAGATTTTATTTTCATATTTAAAGTGGTAGCAATACTCAGGTTATTCCAATTAACTTTTTGAATTATAATGATAATTATAAATGAGTTTGACCACCACTACATATAAATAATTACAATAAATATATCAAAGCATAATAATCCTTGCGCAAGCGAATTTCAACGGGATCAAAATATAAATATATTTTTGAGTCAGATTGTTTCTCGTTTATTGTTTTGCAACCACTCTGAAAATCCATTTTCGGAAAGAGTGAAAGTTGGCAGGTATGCTAACTAGGGCCAATGCAGAATTGTTGCTAGAGACATAACACGCAATAAACTTATCATTTTTTTAAAGCTGTAAGGTAACAAACATCATTGGTGTTATTTTTAAAATATTTAAAAAAATAGAATCGTGTATTGTATTTTTTTTTAAATCTCAATCCGGTATACAGAAACACACACATAACACACACAAATTCTTTATTTTATTATACGTATAAATTAATATCGAAAAATGAACTTTGAAAATACTTTTCTTTTATTATATGTATAAATTAATATCTAAAAATAAATTTTGAAAATACTTCTTTATTTTATTATACGTATGAATTAATATCTAAAAATAAATTTTGAAAATACTTCTTTAGTTTTTTATATGTATAAATTAATATCTAAAAATAAATTTTGAAAATACTTCTTTATTTTATTATACGTATAAATTAATATCTAAAAATAAATTTTGAAAATACTTCTTTATTTTATTATACGTATAAATTAATATCTAAAAATAAATTCTGAAAATACTTCTTCATTTTGTTATGCGTGTAAATTAATATCTAAAAATAAATTTTAAAAATGCTTCTTTATTTTATTATACGTATAAATTAATGTCTATAAATAAATTTTGAAAATACCAAAATGACTTTTCGCCGTTTTGTCGAAAATTGGTTGACGAAATAATACGTTAAGAACCATTTATCGTCAATCAAAATTTTAACTACTTTCCCTGTCTAAAATTTCATAGCAAAATTTTGAATTTTGCCTTACTGCGCAAAGCATATTTACACATTTCAGCAAAGAAATGTTATTTTCCTATTTTTAATTAAAAAAAAGTCAAGGGTGGATTTTGAGGTTTAAAACGGCTTTTATTCTCTTGAAGTTATAAAGTAATTAATCACAAAATTTCTTCAGAAGTGTGTACAATAGATAATGAGTTTTTGATAATGACGTTTCCTTAAGACAAATAAATAAAAAAAATTTCTAAATAAATAAAACAAATTCCTAATAAGATTTAATAATGAAATGCTTGATAGATTTTATTATATTGAAAAATGATTAATTAAATTAAAAAAGATGATTGTGCCTGGTTTTACTTTAGCATAATTAGTTTTATAATTAAATTATAGGCTCTATGATCGACTATTAAAAATTTCTTAAGCATAGAACATCGCATTCAAAAAGCATTAAGTAAATTATAAACCAGAACTTTAGTTTAAAAACCAGAACACTAGTTTAAAAGTAATTGGAAAAGAATTTAAGCTAATGGATAAACTTCTTCTCTAAAAAAATTACATCTTGAAAGTAAGAAAGGAGTTTAATGGGTGTGATTTTAAGGCTTTTCGAACATTTCACACAAAAGGAATTTTAAATAGAAACGTGTATTGGAAATTTAAGTATAAATGCAAATCCATTACAGAATTTTCTTTTTAAAGCAAAAAGTACCGCTTTCAACTTTAATATGTATACATGCTTTTAGTTTTTATGTATATTCACTATTTATCCAATATTATACCTGTATTGCTCTTTGTAGAATTACAAATCTTACAAAAAAGCATATTAGAATTGGAATCAATCTCTATTGCTTTCATATTTTAATTTTAGTTGTTTTGAAATTATTTTATTACTTAGTTATGTTGAATGTTTTCAATTCATTAAATATATTCCAATTTATTTAATGTATTCCAATTCATAAAATATATTCCAATTCATAAAATATTCCAATTCATAAAATATTCCAATTCATAAAATATATTCCAATTCATAAAACATAATCCAATTCATAGAAAATATTCCATTTCATAAAATATGTTTCAATTCATAGAATATGTTCCAATTCATAAATAAATTTTATAGAATATTATTAACGAAACTTTTAATATTTTTTTACCAATTACCTTTAGTAACTTTTTTTACGTTAAATAAAATTTTTAATTCGCATAAAACAATTTAGGTAATTAAAACCAATAATTAATTCATGACAATTAAATAGCACAATACTTGACTTTTGTATCAGACATCAATATGAAAAATATTGCTTCCCAACTGGTTTATAACCAGTTGAAAACTGGTTCTCTACCTGGGAAGGCAACTTACTTTTTGGCTGCAATTATTTCCTAGTGGTAACAATAGTTACGTTTCCACTGGGAAATATTCCACTGGAAAATTGGGTATTATTCTCAGTCCATTAAAATTTGTTTCAACTTATTTTACATCACACTATATGTAAATATTTCAAGAGTTACTTTCACGGGATATATCACAGCTTTATGAAACGTCATTGTTCCAGTTAACCCTCTAACACCGATGGGACACCGGTGTAATTTTATATGTTTTTTTTCTAAAGCTCTAATTACATGTAATAATATAATTTTTAATTATGAAAACAATATAATAAAAAAATTCCGTTAGATTATCGGAATTATATTTGTTCTATAATATAAAATTAAATAAAGTTACTTTTTTTATTCATTTTGACCAATTTTCTACCAAGTCACAAATTTTGACCAATAATGGATTTTGTAAGTCGAGAAAAATCATTGATGTATAGCTGTTTCGCTTAGATATACATAACTGCAAATAAAGTACAAATTTGAAAAATTGCTCTTTGGAAGTGAACCACGTTTGGAAAATTTTTACATTTAGGCAACAAAAAAAAGACATCGGTGCCCCAATGATGTATTTCATAACTGTAAGTTATTAAAATGCTAAATATAATACTTTTCACTTATTTTGACCGAAATTAATACAAAATAATGGAAAATGTAGGAAAAATATGTTTAGTGAAAATTCTGCATCAAAGGTTTATGTAAACCGTTACATAATGATAAGACTTAATAAGTTATGGTGAAATTAGCATAATTGTTTTGCAATTTGTTATTTATAATTTCGACCACTTTATCAATTATCTTGCCGAAAAAGTGAATAAATAGCAATATAATTAGGGAAATTTAGAATAATAAGTTAATATTTGTCGCCTCAACGACAGCCAATTTTAATCATCAATGATTGTATTTGATTGCATTGAAATAATGTATACTAGGGGGCTCCGCCCCCTGCTCGCTACGCTCGCCAACCCCCAGAACTGCTTCGCAGTTCCATTGCATATTGCTTCGCAATCTTATAAAAACATTTTAACAAATTTAAATTTTAAAATAAAAATGCCAGATATTGAAATCAATTACTTAATGAAATTTATGCACTTCTCTGCCCCCTTCACAATTTGATTATCTTTTCTTCATGTAGCTGAGAAATTTGGAGCTGTAGCAGAGAATATATCTCAATAAGATCACCAAATGTACCATTGCCAATTTTATTTAGAAATTTAATACAATCCCATTAACTCTGCAAGGTTCGCATGTTTTGGGTAAGCGTCATTTTTATGAGGATTTGTTTATTGTCATTGCGAAAAATAGAATCACCGGAAATTGAATTATGTCAAAAATAAATGGCAGTAGTGTCCCTGAACTTTTGAAATATATTCTTTGTATCAAAATTTGTTGTCCACACGTAACACCAGTTAAAACTACGCAAACTAAACTGTTCCGATGAAAATTTTCGACACAATGGTGTTTTCTTTCAATATGAGTTTGTGAGGAGGTAAGTCACTCACAGAAAGACTATTTAAAAATTCAGAGGGATAAAGCGTTTGCTCGTGATCATTGTCTGTAACCACCAAATCATAACTGATGTATAGTCTCTCTTCATCGGGCATCAATCTTTTAAAAGTTTGAATTTGATTTCTTCGCAATCTTCATTCATCGGAGGCAATATTGCTCGATTTGTTATCAGAAGTTTGAGCAATTTCTGGAATATAACGGTAAATTTCATCAATGCTGGCTTTAAGATCACCAGAGGTATCATTGTCAATTTTGAAAAAATTCAGTAAATTTATGTTCACTTGGCAAGGCTCAAGTGTTTTGGGTGAGTATCATTTTAATGATTTGAGTCCATTTTGAATAAAATGTGTTATACCTAATTGTTAAATTTAAATGTATGGCTGATTTTATTTAGGCAGCAGGCACTAAATAAATAAAAATAGAACTAAATAACTAAGATATCGTTTTAAATCTCAAATCAAAATAATTGTTTGTAGAAAGTTTGTTTTGATTTGAATATTCGCACGTTTGTTTTGGTTTGAATATTCGCACGATGCCATTGCCATTCTATTGTAACGAAACAAAAAATTTATCATGAAACTAAAAATTTATCAAAGGAACTAAAGGTATTGAATTCTTTTTTTAAGAAATTCAGTTCCGTTTTTTTTTTATGCACTCTTATTTTTGTTTATCAATCTATTAATTCAGAAATGCTTTAAATCAAACGATGCTTACGGAAACAATGCTTATGCGAACCACCCGAAAAATGATTTGCTGAATTCTCATTGGTTGAAACTAAATTATTAATTTTTTTAATTAATTAAAGGAAATTTTCATAATTTAAGACCTTATTGCACATCTACATAACAATACCTTTAAAACGACACCTTATTTGTTTAATTCTGTTGCGTAGTTTGGGAGTTTTTAGCGAGACAAAATATTGCTAGCCTATTAATATATAGATATATATATTTAAATGTCATATATAAATATTAAGAAATGTACTGTTTGGCACAAGATAGCAAACGATTTTATAGAATGCTACTAGAACTATATATATTTATTTAAAAGTTTGAGAGTTAAATAAGTTATGCACAACTAAAAATAATCAAAGATGAGCTAAACGTTACAGATTTTAGCATTACTTAGTGGTTTATAATGTCCAAATTTAATTCTCCCCCTTTTATCATCCCTGTTTTCTTCACAAAATTGGATGCGTATAAAAGAGTAAATCTATATTTACATAACATAGCTTTTCATGAAAAATTATTTACACCTACAATACAATAGTGTGATATATTTTGTGTGATATATATAACTCACACTATTGTATTGATATATTTTGCTTTGGCTATATTGATACATTATTAGAAAGCACTCTGTTTTGCGGATATAATCGTGTCAGCTGATGAAAAGATTATATCTTTTATGTTCCGGATTTTTTTAAAATTTTTTGTTATTTTTTCGGAATTTTTTTTCCCGGTTTCTTGTTATATTTATTTTTATTATTATTTTTCTTTTTTGTTCCCTTTTTTCATTGTTCTTTAATTTTTCCCTTGTTTTCTCTACATTTTGAATTTATTTTATGAGTTCTATTTACTTGCAGCTTATGCGCAATAAATAAAACATTGTTTTTCTTAATTTTCTTCGTGTTTTTTTGTATTTTTTTATTATGAATTTTTTGTATAGATATGTAAGTTTTAAATTTTAAGCCTGAATATATAGAAAATGTAAAAACCCAAATGTCTATTTCAAATTTTATTTCTCTTTCAAGGTGTTCTTCATTGCATAATTTATTAATGCTAGCATAACAACTCCTTTTAGGGCTATTGCACTGAATGTAAGATTTAACCGATAAAATCCCTAAAGAAACTTCAAACATTCTTTCTGCAAACATCCTAATAGAAAAAATGACTTTTTATAATTTAAAAGAAGTTCTTTTCGCAGGAAAAGCTTCGAAAAGTTGCAGAATAAATTAAAACTAAGATACAGTTGAAGTTTTAAAACCCTCCAAATAGTTCTCAGGGGTAACGTTCTTTAAATTGATTATTTAAAAAGCTTTCGGTGATAAATTTTTGTTAAAAATGAGCATAAAATGCGTTTTTGACGTTCTACGTTACAAAATGCAAATTTTTATGCGAAGTTTCAATGAGAGGATTAAGATATTTACGAACTCTTAAGATGAAATTCCGACTATATGAGACGATACAGTATTAGTTTAAAATCTAATGTATGTTTCATTACTTAATTTCATTATAATATTCCCTAAGTCATAAACAAATGTCAGGACTGATGAACCCACGCATAATGAGAAAAAAACTTAAAATATAATTTTAAGTCAATTTCTAAGCGAAAAATTTCTGGCTTTTAAAGGAGTACGGGACAACCATTTTACAATAATTTTTTTGCACCTTTTATCCAGTAATTATCATCCGTCAGCCTTTTTGATCAAGCCTTTCGGTCATGTTTTTTTCTTCATGCATTTTTCAACATGTTTTTTTGTTTTAATTTCATATAACTTTTTTTTAAAATATTAGGTCCTTGAATAAAGCAAAACACCGAAACTAAAGCACAAATAGAGGTACAAAACTGATAAAAATGCAATTTTGATTTATTAAACGATATCCTTTCTTAGAATCTAAACACAAAATAGCAGTAAGAAAGTAACGAGACAAACACGCTACAATAAGAGAAAAACAGTGGTTCAGGCAGAAGCAGAGGAAGAGCAAGCTAATAACAAAAGTGAGTTAAGAAACAAATGTGAGTAGGTTGAACGAGAATACCAGGTTGCATGCAGTAGAATTTTACTAGAAATATTTCAAAATCTTTGTAATAAAGAGAACATTAGAAATATCATTAACTGAATTACTTGAATTTTTCAAAATATGGAATGATTCCCAGAAATCAAGATCGGTAGATGAAGCGCAATGTTACATTATTTTAGCAGAAAAACTTTCAAACCTATGATTAGAATTCCAATTATGTAGAACGATGGTAAATAGTTTAATATCTTGATTTTGGACATATCTTTCTTGTTCTTTATCTCTCTGAAATATCACACACTAACAAATGAAATTGTATCCAATCATTGGCTACGCAATCACTTTTTGTTAGAAAAATTAATCCCGTAACACCACATACATTTAATTTAGTTTTTTCTCTATCATGAATGTTGTTTTGTTTTCCTCTTGAACTTCTGTATACTTTATTTTTATTTCTTTTCTTCTAAATCTCAAAAAAAGAAGATTGAATTTGAACTTTTCTAAGATATACTTTTCAGGAATAAATCTTTTCTTTTTCTCCAGTATTTCCGTTCTGATACTGAACTTGTTCTGTTGTTTTGCAAGGTTTTGTATTTTTCAAGTAAAAACTATTTGTTTGAAAATCAACATTTTTCTCGCGTGGTAATATCATCACCAAACCTTATAACAACATCAACATAAAATGTACTCTTTGGATTTTTCAAATGCTGCAGTAGTAAATATACTTGAGATTAACTGCTAAGAAGTTTAATTCCTTTTCCACGGTATATAAAAATTTTAAAGTCACGAAGTGGCAATTCGTCTGAGTCTTCTGAGTTGGGATCAAAATTTCAAGGCTACTAAGTTGAACATTGATAGTAGTAAACCTAGATTTCTGTTGGCTGCTCTACGTCGGTTATAAAATACTATAGAATATGAAGTTGCTTTATTCATATGTTGTCGACTGTAAATATGACTGCAGTAGTTGATATATAGTGTACAAAGAACTCAAGTTAAGCATTGCTTATATCAATACAACAGGAAAATACCAATTTTTACTTCAAATAAATGCCACTGCCTTCCAGACCGAGCTCTATAACCGTTCCGCCAGGCTCACTGTAGCATCTAAGTAGTGGATTCGAATCCCACCTTTACTTGGGACATATCTTTGTGCATCATTTTCTTAATTATGCTATTTTTCCGTAATTTGATAAGAGCTTAGAAGCTATTTTTGTGTTGAGCACATAAACTTTAAATTTTTTATTGTTACAATAACTAAATAATGCCATCACTGGTATGCGGGCAAAGAGCCAGGTTCTTCATTCGCCTTCAATTGTGACAGAGATTCTAAGACCGCAATTTCCAGATTAGCTAGCGGTCACACAAAAAGTCTCTCGTTTTTCGAAGGCAGGAGAATCTTCGAGATCTGCTCCAAATGTCAAACAGAGCAGGTTTCTTCCGAATACATCCTGGACTCTCTGGGACTTTCCAGAGAGGACATATACTCATTCCCTCCTCTGGTCCTCGATTTTCTTAGGATCAACAGTATAATGGACCTTGTCTGACTTCGTCAGACATTCGGAAGATAGGCCACAACAACAACAATAAATAAAATAAAATGCATAAATGGTCAGTTGGGCAAAAAAATTACCACTTTTACGACTTTTGAACGATGGGTACTGTTGGTAATTTTTATGTAAACGTTGTTTTTTTAAATAATTATTTCATTTAAAGTTAATGATTCATCAACAAAAAAATTTAATGCTTTTAATAAATTAATTAATCGTTTTTTTACCACGTTTATATAAACTTGCCTTCGTGTATGTCTGTCCGGGTGGAATTTTGTAATCGATTTTAAACTAACTTCCCGACTAGCTACAAACTTCAAATTTAGCACACAGTTCAGAATTGGATGACAATGCATGAAAATGAAGAAAAAAAAGACATGCAAAGTAAAATAAAATTAAAATTTAAAAAAAAATTTCTTTCGAGATTGTCTTTTGTTGTCGATTCCATTATTTCAAATTATTACGTGTCAGGTGAAAAGATTTCTGTTGTCGGAGTATTTTTATTGGCTGAAAAATCACGTGGTAGGATCCAGTTTTTCCTCATTCATTTCCAGATTGTTTTGGTTGTCATCAGCATAAAACTATTGAAAGTCGTAAAGGTATTGTTTTTCTATAAAGATTTTTGTATCCCTAATTTAAAATAAAAGTTCTATTACTTTAGTAGTGGTCTTGTAGTAGTCTTGACTACTCTTGACTAAGAAAAATAATCTAAATAAAAAAATATATTTTTAATAACCACGTTTTTTGTAGTGAATAATAATAATTAAAAAATAATAATTTTTTAAAAATATAAAATAAAAAATTTAAAAAATCATAGTTTAAAATAAAAAAATTCAAAATAAAAAAATTCAAAATAAAAAGTAATATTTTAAAAAACCACGTTTTAGTAGTGGAGAATAATAATTAAGAAAAAAATTGAAAAACGAAAAACGTGGGGCGCATGAAATACATAACAGTACATATACACATACATATACACATTTTCTTACTCATACACATGCACAGCCACATATACATCCACATACATATGCATATACAAAAGCATATCCCACATCCACATTTAGATACAATTACAATTACTGATATACATACACACATTCTCAAGAGCACACATACACACACTAATATAACATTACTGTTATGTATTTCATGCGCCCCACGTTTTTCGTTTTTCAATTTTTTTCTTAATTATTATTCTCCACTACTAAAACGTGGTTTTTAAAAATATTACTTTTTATTTTGAATTTTTTTATTAATTAATATATACGATAGATTAATAGACAAATTTGTTTTTATAATTAATTATAAAAATTAAATTCGGAAATAAAATATTAAATATGTAGTTTTTTAATAACTTACAATGATTCATTTATCAGAAAATATCCACTCAAAAATAACATATAACACCTTGAAAGCTGAAACGTTACATAATATTTTGGTGGACTACACAATAGTTGATACTTTAATGAGGGATAAAATCGCCAATTAACAAATGGAGAGCTAGCCAAACTTTCTGGCAACCCAGCATCTGGAAAGCCTAAAGCCCTTCATTAAGGCAACTTGGATTAAGTGCTGAATCAGCTCTTATCCCCTTCTCGATAAGGTAAATGGAATCGAAGCGCGCAATTTTAACTGAAGGGAGTATTACAGCAGCGCTGATCTGGGACTGTAATTTTAATGAAATTATCTTATGCAATTCTCACGGCATCCAGTTTAGAGAACAAGAATGAGTTAATTAAAACATAAAATATAAGTGGAATTTTTAATTAGTTTCAGTTCATTCTTTAGTTGTTGGTTTGATAAACTATATATTGTTCGTATTTTAGGATGTGTGCGAGTTTCAAAAAGATGCTCTAAATCAAAATTTTAAAATGTTGTAGCAAAAATGTCTCTTATTTTGAATTTATTTTTCAGAAAGGTGATAGATAAGTCTATGATGTCTTTATATAAGTCTGTAAGTTAATATTAAAATTAATTATATTTGTATCTCCAGACAAAGCATAAAGCCTTTTGCAAAGCTAAAGTGGTAGATAAAACAAGGGAAAGTCCACTCAATTTAACTCATTTGTGTCCAGCATTGCTTTATTGAAATTACATACATTTGCAGGATTGCGTACTTAATTTAGACTTATAAGCCTTTGGCACGTAGAATGACAGATTGAACAATTCAGAAGACATCTCGAAGAATTCATCCAAGGTTACCGCGAGATTCGAGCCCGCCACCCCCAAGCTTGGCACAGCATTTGGCTTGTGATACCGCTCGGCCAGGGTGAGAGGCCCTTTGGGTCAAGCATCCTTTTAAAAGAAGGGTTTTATTATTTTTTTTTAAAAAAAACGAAGACAAATGTAGCACAAGTTATTTGTATTTTTTTGGGGGAAAACCAAGATCTTATAACATTTGATCGAAACACTGTCCTTTTTATAATTTACAGAAGAAAAATTCGTCTTCCATACGTACGAATCATTATTTCGTACATGTGTTTTGTGCTATAGAAAACCTACCTGTAGCTGAACATTATTGATTACACCTTTTCAGCATAGAATTGAAGGCCATTACTGGACATTGTCTTTTAATGATAAAATATAAGAAAAATCTGCATATAAATGCAAAGCTCCAAAGAGCTTCCTTAAACATAATTAAAGATATAGCAAAATTAACTTATAGAAACTTGTTTCTAGTTCCTAAAAATAAGTATTAAAGTGTTTTGCTCACCATGATAATTTGGTGTAACAAATATGTCTAAAGAAACCTGCAAATGAAAAGTGGTCGTTCGCAAAAACGGGCGTTTGAATCAAGCCGAATAAGGATTCTCGTGTTGGAAATGGTGACTGGTACACGTTATGTATGTCGGATCACGAAGTCCTCTATATACCCACATCATATTACATCTCTGAGGGTACTGAATTGGAGATTGATCGTTCTGTTGTTCAGGTCAAAATTACGATTTGTGACTGAATGAATCAATGTATGAATGGGTCCACCGTAAAAACGGGCGTGGCAGAAGTCGAATTCTTGTCCATAGATGGCGCCACTGTAAAACAAGAACTATCGCATCCCTTGCCTTAATGACCAACGACAACAACAACAACAAAAATGAGAAGTGAAAAATTTTTAATTTGAAAAGTTTGCATAAACAGAGAAATGTCTACTTCTTTCAAATTCTAATTTTACAACCAACTGAACCTTTTTGGTGCACCTTTGGGAACCATGCAACTGATGAACATAGTTGTTCTTTCATTTATCTAACAATAAATAATAAAAGTACCAAATATGCAATTCCAAAAGTTAACAGCTTTGCTTAAAGAATTATTGAAATAGATAATTCTGTTCCTGTACAGAATGCGAAGCAACATTTTCAGACATTTGAAATTGATGACATTTTTTTCTTGTTCCTAGTAATTTTTAATATTCGTTGAAATGAGCCTATTTTTGAAAATTTATATTAAAATAGCATTAATGTTAAAATTCTAGCACAAAAGTTCATATGATTTATGTAAGCTTTGTATTAAAATAGCATGAATGTTAAAATTATATCACGAAAGTTCATGTGATCTATTTAAAATCCATGAACATTTTATATTAAAGTAACCTTAATTTTACCATTCTGTCACTAAAGTTCATCTCCTCTATGTATAATTCATGAAAAGTTTATATTAAAATAGCATTAATGTTACCATTCTAACACAAAAGTTCATCTGTTCTATGTAAAATCCATAAACATTTTACATTGAAATAGCCTTAATGTTACCATTCTGGCATAAAAGCTCGTATGATCTATGTAAAATCTATGAACATTTTTTATTCATATAACCTTAAGGTTACCATTCTAGCACATTAGCTCATATGATATATGCAAAATCCATAAAAAGTTTATATTAAAATAATATTAATGTTACCATTCTACCACATAAGTTCATGTGATGATTCTATATAAAATTCATGAAAAGTGTTTATTAAAATAGCCTTAATGTTACTATTCTAGCACAAAACTCATGTTATTTTTATATAAATTTTATATTCAAATAGCATTAATGTTTACGTTCTAGCAGAATAAGTTCAAATACATTTTTTGAACTAAGCGTTATTTGAAATTTTTAACGAAATAAAAAAAATTATAATCAACCATTCTTTATTCTAAGAAAATATTGAAATGAAACTAAAATGCACTAGAGAGAAAAAAACATGTTTTAAATTTTAATAAGCCTTTTACAGTTATTTGTAAAGCTGCTGCTTTATTATGCATAGTTCATTATTTGTACCAGCCACGAAGGACACGACGCACAGTTAATTATTAATTCTTAAATTCTGTTATGAACACAAAAGAAAAAAAAAAAAAAACTTTTTGTATTTTTAAGTTATTTTTTATCAATAAACTAAATAATTTAAACTTTTATAACTTTGGGACTTCAAAGAAGTTTCAACAAAAAATAAAAGAAAGTACTTCCTCAAAATTCTCATATTTAATTTTGGTTAGAATTTAAGAAAGGCAATTTATTACGGATGTGAGGAATTTCCTTAATGGAATAAGCTATTTATTTTACTTTTCTTAACTAAGTATTTCAGAAGGAAGTTTAATAGTTATGTGGCATTTTTAATCAAAATGTGTCATAACTAATATGCTAATTCTGATCCAGCAGAGTTTCAGGTCATTAACAGAAGGAAATTTAAATGAATTACATAAGAGGATTTTACGAAATGCAGTGTAACCTCTCGGGAGCGACCACTCTTTGTTCCACAGTAAAATGGTCGTTAATGAGATTGGTCGTTCTTAGGGGTTACCTCCATTGACTTCAAAATGTAATCGAAGATACATGATTTTTTTCAAGCGATATTAATTTTCCTCAGCGTCATTTTCTTGGTGCAGAAATATGTTGGCGTCATGAAAACCGGATTTATGAATAAAATATAGCGTCAATAAAAATGATCCCTACTGATATATATATATATATATATATATATATATATATATATATATATGAATGATAGAAATTCTTTAAATGAATAAACAATTATGTTTTTTTATATAAGTTTATATTTAGTTTTATATCAAAAAAATTAATATACTTTTAAAAATGAGAGGTTTGTTCGAGATGCTTAGCTTTCTCTAAAAAAACTTTTAACTCCAAAACTAAATCATTGATGGAATCGTCTTTAGTCAACGCCTCCTACAACTGAAAGCTTCCACACGGTTTTTTACAGGCAGTCCGATCAGACCACTACGAATGTTATGCACTTTACGAAATAGCCGTTTAATAGAAAATCTAGTAAAAATAAGAAAGTGGTAGCAAATATATGTCTAAAAATTTGTTTAATATAAGAATATGATTGGTTTGGCTTATTTACTTGTCTACCACTACAGATTCAATTCTCAAATATATGTGATAAATTCCTCTCAGTCACTTTTATAATACACATATCATAACTATCAAAACAAATAATTTCATCAACCTTTTTCGAAAATAACGTTTCCTCATGCTGATACAATTCCGAACAACTCCAAAATCAAACAAACACAGTTTAGAGCAAGCTGCTAGTTTTATTTCTTGATTCCCTTTTAGTTATTCAAGCAAAGTGCTTGAAACATTCATAAAAGCAACCCTACTTCCTGTTTACCTCAATGCTCAACCAAAACAGTGTTAAAATTCAAGATGAATGGGATAGGGCTCGCTTCGAGACCCAGGTGCCCAATAAAATCAATACACTAGGACTAGGGCTTCTACAATACACTGCCTGCTTACCTCAATGCTCAACCAAAACAGTGTTAAAACTCCAGATGAATGGGATAGGGCTCGCTTCGAGTCCCAGGTGCCCAATAAAATCAATACACTAGGACTTTTACAATACACTGCCTACTTACCTCAATGCTTAACCAAAACAGTGTTAAAACTCCAGATGAATAGAATAGGGCTCGCTTCGCGACCCAGGTGCCCAATAAAATCAAAACACTAGGACTAGGACTTTTACAATACACTGCCTGCTTACCTCAATGCTTAACCACAACAGTGTTAAAACTCTAGATGAATGGGATAGGGCTCGCTTCGCGGCCCAGGTGCCCAATAAAATCAATATTGGACTATATTACCAGGACTATATTATCAGGACGGCCGAGTTTCTACTTTAACTAACAGAGCCTCACATTCCTTTAACTCGCCCTCTCTTTGTATGTATAACCAAACTGTAAATATTCATTAGTGTTTTTTTCCCATTGTACTTTAGTTTTAAATTTTTTTCTTGTACTTTTTATTGCTTGTAATTTTGTTATTACCTAATAATGGTAAAGTGCCATTTTTTTTCCTCTCACGAACTTCATTTTGTGCCCCAAAATTCTTAGTCTAATTTCAGAGTGAATGGGAAAAGGGCCGTAATGGCCTCAGACGCCCCATTCCACAACAACAAACGAGCTTTTATAACAGAATTTAGCTTCAAAAAAAACCGTGTGGCGGCTTTAGTGCTCTCTGACTGTTTTAGAATTTAGGTTCGTGTTCACAAACGGTTCTCTTTAAAAATAATCTGAGCAGACTACTTATTAAAAACCATGTGGAGGCTTTAGTGCTCTCTGACTGTAACATGAGGATGTCAATTTCTTTAGCGATCGTCAAAAAGAGCTTTCTAATAACAGCCATTCAAAAATGTTTTTTTTTTACATTTGATTTATTTATTTATTTGCTTTGCTAATATTTTTTATATTGGTATTTTTTCGGGTATCCTAATTTGACCTTTTCCGCATTTGGTGCCGAAGTCTTTCCTGTCGCTGGGAGAGGTTTTGATGATCTCTCTTAAAGGTTTACTTCAACACAGAGTCTATGGAAAAAAATTCCGAGCCTCCCAAAAGTGGTCGCTATAGAGAGATAGTCTTTCCTGGAGGTTTCAGTGCGATGTTTACAGTAGTAATGAACTAAAGTAGACATTTGTAAATCAACTGTATTTTTATTAAAACTTTCGTTAGAATTGAAAATATAACCTTAGGTCTATCTCACCTTTTTAAAATGTGTTAAGTCATTTACATGGTTTGGTATATGGTTGAAAAGTACTTTAATTTACATTTCATTAAGATTTAATTGTATTACCATTGCTACCACTAAGAAAAATATTTTATTAAAGGAAAATATCCCGTAGTTCTAGTGACAATGTTATACCAGAGAACAAGTCTTAGTGAGCATCACTACTCCACCATGCCGACTACCCAGCCCAGTCACCATCTTTTACATCTACTTCAGACTTTAATATTACCTAAATTCCAATGCCATTAGTCTCAGTCGCCCTAGGGCATAACACAGATCAGAGGTCTAGTGCCCGCTTGCACGGGCAGGTACCTTACCAAATTACATGATCTAGCTAGACAATGTTAAGGAATTATTTTAAATGAAATATTATTCTTGAATTTTATTTAAAAAAAAAAAAAAAAGAAGTATCAATTGGTTTTTCTTGCATTTGTAACTTTTTTCCTACAATTGAATTTGAATTCCACATTCATTTCAAAATGAAACAATTATTATTTGACTGATATAAACATGTCAAAACTAAATTTGTATCTTCCTAATATTGAAGTATAGTGAAAAATCTTTTTTTATTTCAGAATTCTAAAGTTTCAAAATTGCAAAAAAGTAATTACCAGTTTATTTTTAAAATTTATTTTTAGATATTTTTAATGAATTGCAGTCTAAACGTATAAAATCATAACAGTCATAACTTATTTCAAAGGCTGACATTCGTTGGCGTGTATTGAATAACACAAGTTACATGATTAATCTTTCATTGACGTGTAAGTTACAGTCAAGCCTCATATTAATTTCTTACTACTACCGTATGAAACCTTAGCACTCCGAGTACTTCTAAAAGCTGCTTAATCTATTATCAGCACTAATTATTAAGCTGTAAAATTTCATAATTTTAAAGTGGTGACTGCTGATGGCTCCTTCGTGGGGACATCGAAGTGCAAAGGGTTAAAAGTATCATAAAAAACCGGAGCAGATGCGTAACATATGCATGCTTATTACTCTAAACTCAGCAATTTTAGAAAAAAAAGTTTCGTTCATAGGACAAATTTTACCCTAAACAGAACTTTTTTGAGCATCGATCCTCCAAAAATTTATAATTCTCTTATCAACCCCCTCAATAGAAATGATAAGAAAAAGAAGACAACTTATTTGTTTCTTAAATGAGTAACTTAATTTCGATAAGTCTCGTAGGGATTAACTGAATGTCTTAAAGGCTTTTGCGTGGGCTATCTTTTTCAAAGATTTCATTTGTCAGTCTCAGAATAAGTCAATGTTTTTAACATTTTGTTTGTGAAACGTTTAACCCATATTGTCCCGAATTTATATATGGAAATGATACAAAAAGTGGTTTTGTGGAAAAAGTGGTTTAATATATTATCGAAATTAATTGGTTTTTCCACTGTTATGACATTCAAAAAGTATTTGATAGATCAAAAAGTACTTGTTCCTTATAATTCTAGATCTAACCAGAAATAACTAAATCATTGTGGTATCTGAGAATCTTTTAATTCACCCAGATAAATGAAAATGCTGAAAAAAGTTTCCCACCACAATTAATGTCTTTGACAAAAAGGAACTATCCTATATATATATGACGCTGGGCGTTCACCGGTTAAGAGGGCTAAAAATATATAAGCTTTTTTTTTAATTAACTTACTATTTTGTAATTTTAACACGTTCACGCTGAGATGACCCACCGGTGGGTCACGCTAGATTTTCTCATCTTGGCGGCGCACCGGAGTAAAAACTGGTAACAAATAAAATTCATTTTTTAGTTTTTTTCCGGGAATAATAAAAATCCATAACTACCAAATGTTTTTAACGGATGCAATTTTTATATTGAATTGCTTCTTCGCTGTGATAAATTTCCTTACAGTGAATTGTTATTGTTGAGAATAGAATGAATCCTCCCGAATATTATCTAATATTGAAATAGTTCTTCTACCAGTATTTTAACTTTTCCCGGCGTGAACGTGTTTAATTACAAATAAATTTGTACTTACTGCGTTGCTTTCGATTGAATAGAATTCATCACTTACATCAGATCGACTCCTAATTTAGCTATCGACATCCAAGTACAGAGGTCCTGCAGTAGACAGATCATAAGGACACGGTTCCCAGTAGAACACAGAAGTCAAGCATCACTTGCTGCGGTCAGTAAGTGACCACTTTTGATTAGCCTACGTAGGGATCGAAGGTGCGCGGTATCGATCCTCGTTAAACTGAGCTACTTTATATTTTATTTTATTGCCGTCGTTAAACAGCGGACATAATTTTTCGATTACAGATGTTCAACCACGTAGCTTTGTAATTTTGAACCCTATACAGAAGACAAGGGAACTCCTGGTTTGATTATTGGGAGAAATTTGCCTTCGTGGAGGACTTTTGGATGGAACTAACCTGCATTTTCGCTACATGGAGAGGAAGACCACTAGAAACTCCCACGGTTACCCTGACCGCAAGGGAACTCTAATCCATTATCCGTCTACTACTGAGAAAATTTTACGTCAGCGCTGTGGTTGGTGCAAGCCGAATGCGGAATTCGTATCAACCAGTCATTGCGGGGATTCGAGCTCAGTTCACCTCATTGGAAGGCGAACGCTCTATCCCCTGGGATATTGCAGCTCAAACTGGTCTACTGCAAAGTGCTCGACTTCGCGCGCAGGTCATTGGGCTACCAAAGCAGGGGAGTCATTCCCTCTGCAGAGGAAATAAATTGAGAGGGCATGTCTTCGGATCATCCTGAGGGATGTTTCTCAGACCGCTGCCAATTAGCCCATGTGCTCTTATTATAGACATTTATTCATTAAACATTAGACACAACTAAAAACCATTTGACTATAAAAATCTGATCTTAGTCATAATTCCATAAAAATCAAAATATCTGATAGGATTAAATGATTTTATTATAATTTAAATACACAGAGAATTTCTTTTATACTATTTAAATTAGAGGTAAAAAATAGTTAGTTTAAAATGTTGTATCTTTAGAGCCTTATTCTAAATTTTGTTTTATTTTAACAAAGGAAGAAAAACAATTGTATTATGCGAAGCGAATAGAAGTAGTTTTGTAATATTTGTAAATAAAGTTAATAAAATGCATATTTGAAGACAAAATTTATTTAAAGCCTTTTCTGCAGTTTTTTTGGAAATACAGTCAATAGTGAACCTTCAAGGGACCGAAATTTTGGTTCACTATAACCGGGAGTTCACTATATCCGTTACTCAAGCAATTTACTTTATTTGTAAATAAAGTTAATAAAATGCATATTTGAAGACAAAATTTATTTAAAGCCTTTTCTGCTGTTTTTTGGAAATACAGTCAATAGTGAACCTTCAAGGGACCGAAATTTTGGTTCACTATAACCGGGAGTTCACTATATCCGTTACTCAAGCAATTTACTTTATTTGTAAATAAAGTTAATAAAATGCATATTTGAAGACAAAATTTATTTAAAGCCTTTTCTGCTGTTTTTTGGAAATACAGTCAATAGTGAACCTTCAAGGGACCGAAATTTTGGTTCACTATAACCGGGAGTTCACTATATCCGTTACTCAAGCAATTTACTTTATTTGTAAATAAAGTTAATAAAATGCATATTTGAAGACAAAATTTATTTAAAGCCTTTTCTGCTGTTTTTTGGAAATACAGTCAATAGTGAACCTTCAAGGGACCGAAATTTTGGTTCACTATAACCGGGAGTTCACTATATCCGTTACTCAAGCAATTTACTTTATTTGTAAATAAAGTTAATAAAATGCATATTTGAAGACAAAATTTATTTAAAGCCTTTTCTGCTGTTTTTTGGAAATACAGTCAATAGTGAACCTTCAAGGGACCGAAATTTTGGTTCACTATAACCGGGAGTTCACTATATCCGTTACTCAAGCAATTTAACTAATGGCTCCCAAAATCCTCCCCTTTATTGAACATTATTCAAATAAATATTATATAATAGCAAAAAATGTGTTATTTTTCATTACTCTTCGTCTTGCGTGCAACAAAGAATTTGTAATTTTTAGCTGATGAGTAATCAGATATGGAAACACTTCTTGACTATCAGATAATTTTTCCTGAATTTCTATTATTCCGCTTTTTAAACCTGTCTGACCTGCCATTCGAGCATATAAAAGTAGTCTCATAAAATCGCGTACCAAATTCATCGACATTTGTCCAGATACTTCGATTGGTGAACCACTTCAGTAATGCTTTTTCAACATCCTTGTGATCTGCTTTTTTCAGCCATCTCAATTTTTTTCATGAGCAGAAATTATTAATCGCCTATTCTTCCATATGTTACATATGTATTTGAATAGTTATAATTTATTGCATAACTCCTTATGCTCCAAGAAGTATAACACGAGCCAAGGAGATGTAAGTGGGCAAAGTACAAATGTGAATGAAAAAGAAACAGAACAAAATTTAAAGTTAAAAAAAATGTGTAAAATATTTAGCTTTACATTGCATTTAACAAACAAGGACAAAACAGGTGACCAAGAATTATTTAAGTGTCCTTGTTTCTTTTCTAAGAGTTCTTTTTGACTTGAATATTACAATAACATTTGATGTATTCTACACTGTCAACATGTTAATGAAAAAAAAAGAGTTACTTAATAACATTGAAGTCCAGTGCGCTCCGAGGTCAAACTTAATTCGTCTCCCCACGCATTTTATGATGCAACACTCTTTGTATAGTTTGTCTATAGAAAGAACTCCCCTTGTTACGAAGACGAAGGCCGTCCGCTGCTGTAGGAACAACAAATAGCGGATTTCAAAGAGAGGAGCTTCGTTCTTCCTTGATTCCCATTCTCTCGCCAATCCGAGTAAAAACCTGTCTTAAACTATGTCCAAATAATTAAACCTCGTAACCACAGTAACTGCCACCACTCCAAACGAATGGAAAGGGGAGTTCTTTACATTGACAATTTATATGACTCATGGTGGCTCGGGGGACAGAGCGTTTGCCTTTCTTATAAGGTAAGCCGTGTTCGTATCCCGGCGATGCCTGTTCGATGCGAATTCCACAAACGGCTCTCACCGACCACAGTGCTGACGAAACAGAATCAGTGGTAGACGGATCATGGGTTAGAGTCCCGTTGTCATTCAGGTAGCAATGGGAGGCTTTCGTAGTTTCCCTCTCCATGTAAAGCAAATGCGAGTTAGTCCCACCAAAAAGTTCTCCACGAAGGCAAATTTCTCCCAATACTTGATCCAGAAAATCCCTTTTCTTCTGCATTGGGCTCAAAATTATAAGGCTACGGAGTTGAAAGTTAGTAGTCGTAAACTCAAAATTGGGTCCGTTGTACAACGACGGTTACAAATATAAATATAAATAAATAGAAAAAATGTACCATCAAAGCAACGACTTAAGAATTATTTTAAGTGGATTCCAAACATATTCAGTCTACAGCTGATGAGTGATTTCGGAAGAGGGGGGGAGAAAGTAGCATGATTAAAATTAAATGACGATAAAATTAGTTATTTAATAACTACCAACTTTTACGCATTTTGCGTAAAATTTTATTTTTATATGTAAAGTGGTAGTAAAACGTATGCTTTCTATATTTCCCTAGCATTTACAAACTTAATTTGCTATGATTTTAACTACCACTATTTTTTAAAAATCAAGCATTTATAAAAATATCCAAATGGTTGTTTGCAGAGAAATTCATAAAAGCAACTCCATTGCCTGCTCACCTCATTGCTCAACCAAAACTGTTATAAAATTCCAGATGAATGGGATAGGGGCCGCTTCGCGGCCCAGGTGCCCAATAAAATCAAAACACTAGGACTAGGTTTGCAGAGATGCCTCACCTGCCTGGACAACGATACCTCAACATCTACTGAAGAAATTAAACCAATGCTAAAACAAGATCCTTAGAAAAATAACCTGTGCAAGATGGTTCATCCGGAATACCAATATACATGCAGACCTAAAAATACCAACTCTATCACAGCATATATACAAGCTAAACGCAGATTTTTTCGATAAAGCCATTGAATGTAAAACAGCAAATTTTAATGAAATCTTTAAATTTGAAAATTATATCAAAGATAAAAACTACAGACCAATAGCTGCACATTTCACCTCCGACGCCTCATATCATAACTATCAAGACAAATAATTTCATCAACCTTTCTGAAAATAACATTTACTCATGCTGATACAATTCTGAACAACTCCAAAATCAAACAAACACAGTTTAGAGCAAGCTGCTCAATTTATTTTTGATTCCTTTTTAGTTATTCAAGCAAAGAGCTTGAAACATTCATAAAAGCAACTCCATTGCCTGCTTACCTCATTGCTCAACCAAAACTGTTCAAAAATTCCAGATGAATGGGATAGGGGCCGCTTCGCGGCCCAGGTGCCCAGTAAAATCTAAACACTAGGACTAGGTTTGCAGAGATGCCAACTTGCTCCGCTTTGTGAAATAGTATTTTCTAGCGGTAACGAAATTTAAGTTATTTTTAGGTTAGTATTTATAATTTTAAAAAATTTTTCCTCCACTAAATATCAAAAATTATAAAAATCATATAGCATGCAACCTAAAAGCATTAATTATTTGGTTACTATTTTTTATAGTAGGCGTAACTATGCTTATTTTGCAAGTTGTACTATTTAATTCGCTACCACTTTATTAAAACCTTCCACAGAGCACAGCAGTTGGCATCCCTGTGTTTGTATGAGCTTAATTTATATTAACACGAACGCTTTTGCTTAAGATTGTAATTTAAATCCATTGTATTTCCACTGGGAAATATCCAAGGGATTCAAAGTTGGCAGGTATGGTATTGACACAGGCTTATCGGAGATTTTTAAGGCTAATTTTCATCTGGTATATCGACAATACGTTGAAAACAAAGTACAGATTGTAACTTTTAAAATTAATGGGTATTAAATTCCATACTAATTAACTGATTCCAGCAACTGTTATCATCAGTTAGAAAATAAACTGAAATGGCCAGCTTCCGAAGAAGAAACTAACGTTTTTGAGCATGTTCTTTTTTACGGACTGAACCGTCAATTTTTAACGTTTTCAGTTATTTTAAAAAGCGTTTCTTAATTTTATGACTGTTTACTCATTTACTTACCCTCCAACTACTACGAAGTCTCCGTAGTTTAAGAAAATATAATTTTTTAGTTGCATAATGAAGTTATTAGATTATGAATTAGAAATTAAATAATTTGGTCTACTACTATTTATAAATAATTTAGAGTAATATTCATACGCTTGAGTTCTACGGCATCAGGCAAAAAAACATACTTCATTGTTTATATGAAATCAAATTTTATAAAATTCAGTTTATTTAAAATTCGACTTCTAAGGAACAATTTTGCCACTGGCCTCAAGATTCAGTCCTTGGACCAGTACTTTTTTCTCATTTATAGTACAGATTTTTCCATTAAAAGAAACAATTATAATATGCGAACTGCTTCTTAAGTGGCGAAACAGCAATTCTATCAAAATCAATTTGTTCAAATTGAGCAATAAAATTTTTTTTAAATCAATTAGACTGAGTAGAAAAATGGTGTTCTAATTGGAAAATTAAAATTAACCATTTCAATCATAACTTAATACGCCGTAAAAAGTCGTATTTAATCCTACAGTCTTCTTCACCAAGCAAAACCGGTTTTTCCATGTTATTAGGTAAGGAAATAGAGCATTGAGAAGAAACATTCTCCCTATTTTAACCATATGCGAAGCAGCCAATGGGTTAATTCTTTCCACTGTGATGGAGATAGTGGCAATTTTTTTTTTCTAACACCGCTGCTACGTTACGTTAAATTTTCGAAGATTGACTTTTTAATTGTGCTTGGTTTTAGATTTTTACTAATGTGCTTTTCATTCTTTCTTTTTCTCACCACCTTAACTTTAAAAAGGAGCGTGATTTTTTGGTACAACTTACATTGGTACAAATGCAGACTTGTGTGCTCAATTAAAACTTATAAGTATTTGTCACTTGGAGAGACAGACAGCGCAATTCACAAGAAAACAGCACGGACATGCATTCACACTAGCTGTGGGAATCGAACCTGCTGCCAGAACTGCAATCTTTTTACTAATAAGGTGTTATTCATATGATTAAAAAACTCTTTTCTTACGAATCCAGGGATGCCAATTGCCCGGACACTCCAAAAAAATTTAAAAAACGGTAATTAACAACACACTAAAATTTGCAAATATTAAACTAATTTTGCCTATTTTTTAAAAGTTTAGCATTTCTTAACTATAACAAAGTGGCGAATTGTATAAGCTTCTGAATTATTTATAAATAGTGGTGGATAAGAACCTAATAAATTGAATTTATTAAACCAAAAATTACAATTAATAAACTACCACTCGAAAATATTTATTCGCTATCAGGTGGAAGTTGGCATCTCTACGAATCTGAAAACGTACAAATATCACGTTTTAACCCTTTAATGGGTTATTTATTTCTAGTAAAGGTAAATTAAAATATTTTTGGAATTGAAATTGTTTTAAGAATAGTAATTGATATAAGAAAAAAAAACTCATTTAGTTTGCTTAGATAGTTAGTTAAAAATGCCATTTTTTTGGTGGTAAATATATTTAACACGACCTATTAGGAACTTATTGACTTTTATTTTTCTTTATTTATGAAATAAATTTTATAAATGCTACAAAATTCAAAAGGAATTATGTATTTTATAACTTTTATATGTTTTTTTAAACTTACAAAAGGTTAACAATTTTATTCAAACGCACTTCAAGAAAGCTGAAGTTATTAGCAAATGGAAACCTTAATTAAATGTGGTGGTAAGTGTACTTCCCACGGCCTTCGAAAGGGTTAAATAAAGATGCCAAAACGTCTTATCAATTCCAATATCTTGAATGTGACATAAAAAAAGTTTAATTTAAACTACCAGTATGAATATGAAACATTATTACTTATATTTTATTAATATTTGACAATTTATACCATCTCTATAAAGATTTAATGTTTTATTTTTAAAACAAAATAGCAATCGATCAAAAAGCGGTAGCTATGGATTACTGAATGTTAGATTCTCCGAAGTTGCAGATAATTAAGCATGAAATATTGCTCTTTTCGAACAAAGTTTTTGTTAATTCTGGAAGAGATAAAATCTGAAACCATCTAACTGAAAATATTTATATTATTAACTAATTAAGATAAGCAGAGCCATCTTGTTCCGACAATATAAATCTCATTAATGAAACTTTTTCTCATCTACTTAATTCTTTCCTTATGGGGGGGAGGAGGCATGGGGCATTGTTTTTACACTCGAATAAAAAGCAGCGCCTCCTGTAAATGAAAGCTTCAACTCGGTATTACGTAGGTTGTTTGATCAGACCACTTTGAAGGGTCACAAGATCATGAAAGAAGTATGAAAATGGAAAATATTGTAAAATTAAGATAGTGGTAACAAATTTATGTCTAAATTTTTTTTTTAATTTTTGAAAATTATTGGTTTGTCTTATTTACTGGTCAACCACTACAGATTCAATTCTCGAATATATAAGATAAATTTCTCTCAAATATTTCTGTAAAAGAATTCGGATTCATGCGCACTACTGGTTCACTTTTTAAATAGTATGCACAGACTGCTTATAAAAAGGGTATGGAGGCTTTCTGGCGTTGCAGGTTAAGGCAAAACGCGCGCATTTGTAGCAAGAAATTTCACTGATGCTCCTCTTATCTCATGTTAATTATCTGTTGTTGAAAATAGTATTTTTAAATACCGACAGAGAGTGTAAAAACTTTAAAAGTGTTCCAGGTAAATTTAAATACAAGCATATTAAATTATCAATAAACGCAGTGGTGGTTAAATTAATTTTAAATCAGTTTTTCAAACCTAGAAAAGTATATTGAAGCATAAAATTAGCTACCACTACAAAACAGTGTTCTTAAAAATCAGAAATGCTTTCATATATGGGCTTGTTATTTTTTTTTAAATATTAACAGAAAGGGAGAAAATGCGGAAAAATATCAACTACACTCAGGAAAAGTAAAAACCTACAAGATTTTCTTCCAGAAATACAGATCCAAGACAATTACCAACAGTTTATATTTGAATACATAAAATACCTCTGAACTTGGTAAAAAATTCATATTAAAAAATAAAAACTGCTTTGAAAATATTGACAAACTAAAAAAAATAGTAAAACTATTACTTAGATAGCTTTATAAACGAATAATTTTTGAATATAAAGTTGTAATTGTTGCATCTATCACTGTTTAACAGTAATCCCCCCCCCTCCAAAAAATACTTACCTGCTTCATAAGTTTATAAACCTGGCTTACGGTAAGCGGAAAGTTACATCTTAAAGATTATCATTTTAGAAAAACAATCTCAGCGTGTAGCTAGTTTGAGATTTTCTTTGATAGATTTCACAGCTGCAAATAACCTTACAATACTTGTACTTCCAACAAATGATTATAAATAATAACTTCATGTAAGTACTATACGTAAAGGACATCATCCTTAAACAAGGTCTGAATTTATACGTTCCTAGTGAGGCTACTTTTCACTAATTCTCAAGCAACAGCTTGGACATTTTAATTACAAATTTCAGCATCCCATTCTAATTCGAGCAGTGGTCAGAAAAACAACATTTTATTTGCAGTTAACTACATCTTCTTTATTAGATTTCTAATTAACTACCACTACCTTTTTTTTAAAAGTAGAGACTACAAACACTTTCGAAATGGAGTCACTACATCGCTTCTTTTAGAAGACAAATTCAACTGGAGAACTTAATTTTCACAAATATTCAAAATGATTTTGAAAAAAAAAATTGGCTTAGTTAAATATGAGGAAGCATTACGAATTTATAATTCATGTTAAAAGGAAATAGTTTATATATATATATATATATATGCTAAGAAATTATCAAATATTCGTGCTTATAGTGGTCAATGCCGTTTTTTATCTTCCATGAAATAAAGTACAGTGCGAAAAAAAACGGAACTCCCTCAATAACTATTGATCTAATGATCGGATCTTCACGTTCTAGGACTCAATCTTGATGGTTTATGGTTTGAAGGGGGGGGGGACTATGCTGATCAATTAATTTAAATGATATTTTAAGTTGTGAAATCAAACACAAAAACGTACTTAATAGTTCCTGAAAAATTGATTTCTCAAGAACAATTCAGCCGTTTTCACACTGATTTTTTATGAGCATCAGATAGATCTTATTAACGATCAGCTACTGTAATTCTCTGTAAGGTTTGTTAGCAACAGAACCTTGCATAATGACCTAAGGATCGAAAATTTAGACTATTATCTACAAAGATTAAACACGTCCTTCTTCAAAGCAGCTACAAAACGCACAAAGTGAAATTCGAATCAAATCTTCAATTTTGTTTTAGTTGAAGAAAATACGAAATTTTGTCCTGTCACTGCCTTTTTTTCTGAATGACGGAGTATTATCTAAATACCTCACCCCCCAATTAACTTACTCAACACTGTGAATTGGCATACAACCCTTCTCCCTATTAACAGTTCCAAATAACATTGCACCATACCAGGGGTCCCCAACCTTTTTGTACCTAAGAGCAAATACCAGAATATCGGTCGAATGGCGGGCACCATTTATTTTTTTAAGATCAATTTACAGTTGATAGACGTAGGTAATAATACACACTACATATAATGCACAAAAAATTTAATTTTAAAAATTAATTTAACTTAGGAATTTAATTAGTATTAATATTCTTGTGTAAAATAAATGATTACTAAATTGCTTTTTCAAACCATACGAAGCATAAAAATTATTTATAAAGTATATAAAATACAGTCAATGTGGTCTTTGGCATTGCATTTCACTGGCCAGCGCTTCATAATTGGGAGAATATGGTGAAATTCCTGCTCACAAGCAATCGTCAAGGTGTTCATCTGTAAGTCGGGATCTATATTTCGATTTTATGATATTTATTGTCGAAAGCAGTGATTCACACAAGTATGTGGAACCAAAAAGCGACTTTATTTTATATGCTGCTCTTTTTAAGAATGAAATTCATTTCTGACATCTATATTCCAGAATTTATCATCTGATATAATAGTTTTGAGGATAATGTCATTCTGAAGATCCAAAATTTCTATCTCCACTTCTCGCCTTACTTGAAGAAATTCTGAAATGTGTGTTGCTATTACGGTTACGTTTATTTGGTTGGTAAAAGGATTTACAAAATATATGATCAAATATCTCGATGATATTAAACTGTTGAAAGCGCTTTTCAAATTGATCATGTATGGAAAATGCACAAGAGACTTCATTTTCAAATGTGATATCCACAAAAGCTCTGAACGAGTTTATAGCGCCTATCATTCTTGCTATATGTTTGTCTATTCCCTTCAGCTACAAGTTTTAATTATTTAATTCTTCCGTTATGTCTGTTATTAAAGACAAATCTGTTAGCCAAAGAGGATCTCTTAGATCTAAAAATTTTAGATTTTTGGCCGCAGAATAATTTTTTACTTCTTCAGTTAAATCTAGAAATCTATCAAGAACCTTATCTTCACTGAGTTAGCGTACTTATGCATGTATTTGCATACCATTTTATGGGGAAATGGAAAACTGAAATATTTTATCGTTGGGCACAAGCAGCGGGCGCACCTAGACCGATCGACGGGCGCCATGGTGCCCGCGGGCATAGGGTTGGGGACCCCTGCACCATACAATCCTTCTCCTCATAACAAAACGGGTTTCTCTATATCAATAGATAGGGAAATAGTGTATTGGAAAGAAACATTCTCTCAATTTTAACCATTCGATATGCCTTCAACTGGTTAATTCTTTTCTCTCTAATAGAGAAAGTGGCATTTGATTTTTCTTCTAAACCCACTGCTATATACTTAATTTTCGAAGATTGACTTTTTAAGTGTGCTAGGTTCATTCTTTTCTCTTTCCCACAACCTTAACTTTAAAAAGGCGCGTGATTTTTTGGAATAACTTGTAGTTGTACATTTGCAGACTTGTGTGCTCAATTAAAGCTTATATATAGAGAGAGAGACGAACCTGCTGCCAGAACTGTTATCTTTTTATCTAATATGGCATACCTGCCACCTCTTCTGGATTTTCCGGAAGATTTTATTTTCATATTTAAAGTGGTAGCAATACTCGGGTTATTCCAATTAACTTTTTAAATTATAATGATATTTAAAAATGAGTTTGACCACCACTACCTATAAATAATTACAATAAATATATGAAAGCATAATAATCTTTGCTCAAGCGAATTTCAATGGGATCAAAATGTAAATATATTTTTGAGTCTGATTGTTTTTCGTTTATTGTTTTACAACCACTCTGAAAATTCATTGTTGGAAAGAGTGAAAGTTGGCAGATATGATATGGTGTTATTCACATGATTAAAAAACTCCCTCCTTGCGAATCTGAAAACGATAAAATATGACGTTTTAAATAAAGATACTAAAACTTTTTATCAATTCTAATATCTTAAATGTCATAATAAAAAGTTTAATTTAAGCTACCAGTACGAATATTAAACTATATTTGATTTCATTATTTTTGATATTTATTGCGTTACAATTTAGACATTTCCTCTTCTTGTTATCAAATAGTAACCAATCAAATTTTGGTAGCTATGGTTTAACGGATAATATTGTTCATTTCACGCAAATTTTTTATTTATTCTGAAAAAGAAATAATCTTAAACTACATATCTAACTGAAAATATTTATATTATTAACACATTGCTGACCGGTCACGAGTTAACTCGTGTTTTCGTTAGCATTGAACTCGTGGTGACCATTTTAAAAAGTGAGCGTAATATTCCTTACTTTTCAAGTTTTACTATTTAATTCCCTACCAATTTATTATAACTTTACGAAACCTGATATATATGCAAAACTTTTGTTCTACCAGTACACGTGATTTTTATACCTTTTATCATACGGCATTAAAAATTTTTAAGTTTTATTTATATTGTTTTACTTCTACGTCCGCTTTCAAAACAAGAGCAGGGTACATGCTGTAATTTTCAGAAAAGTTACCGGTCAGCAACGTGTTCAGATAAGCAGTAGAGCCATCTTGTTCCTACAATATAAATCTCAGTAATGAAACTCATTTTCCCCTACTTAATTTTTGTTTGGGAGGGGGGGCATGAGGCATTGTTTTCACGCTAACCCAAAAATTTGCGTTGAAACTATGCTAAAACAACGCCTCCTATAATTGAAAGCCTCTACACGGTTTTATGTAGGTTGCAAAGATGCCAACTTGCTCCGGACCAGGGGTGAAAGCGAGACGGAAAAGAGGGAAGGCTGGTAGTAAAACCATTTCAGTTATAGCTAGTTTTGGGGAGGAGTTTACTTATTTTTTTTTTTAATTTTTAAACAATATCTACTTTATCTTGGAAACGAAGCAGTAGTTTATATATGCCAGAATTATAAAAGAAATATTGATAGTTACAGATATTTCATTTTTTTCGAAAAAAATGCTGGAATGAAATGTTTTTCGTACCAGGTTTTTCTCTTTTCCGTCTTGCTATATAAAGGCTTTCACCCATACTCCGGACAGCGAATAAATATTTTCAAGTGGTAGTTTATTAATTTTAATTCCTGGTTCAATACAGCAGATTTTTATCCACCACAATTTCTAAACAATTCGTAGGCTTACATAATTCACCACTTTACAGTTCTTATGTCATGCTATACGTTTTAAAAAGCAAGCAAAAATAGTCAAATCTTTACAAAATTCACTTTGTGGTTATTTACATTTTTTTAAAATTATTATTGTGTCAGGAGCAGTTGGCAACTCTGAGGTTGTCTAATTCAGGGTTCCCGCTGTCCTTGAAAAATTTTAAAAGTGGTAGTAAATTTATGGTGTTGCTGCAATATATTTCTTTTATTTTAAGACTCATTTTTATCGTTAAGTGCCGGAATTTTCATGCACATGTATTTTTTTAGAAAATAATTTTTACTGGTGGATGCACAGAAATTAAAATATCAAAATTCCTTTTATTTTTGTTACCACTTTTAAAAATTCTCAAGGACGGTGGGAACCCTGAAATTAGATTACTGTGAAGAGAAAAATGATTATGGAAAAAGTATTAAATGCAAAATCTAGTAAAAATAAGAAAGTGGTATGAGATATATATCCAAAATTTTGTTTAATTTAAAAATATGACTGACTTGTCGCATTTACTTGTCAACCACTACAGATTTGATACTCAAATATATGGGATAAATTTCTCTCAAATACTTTTAAAAAATAATTTGGAATCATGCGCATTTCTGGTTCACTTTTTAAATAGTCTGAGCAGAGTACTTATAAAAATCAGTGTGGAGGCTTTCTGATTTGGAAGTCATGGCCAAAAGCGCATATTTGTAGCAAGTAATTATCTGAAGTTCCTGTTGTTGAAAATAGTAGGGGAGAGTTGGACAAAACGGGATACCATTATTTTTATTTACTGCGGAATATCTGTTAAGGAAAACCCTACATTATTTTTTTTGTAGCTACAGCATTTATTGAAGCACACAAAAAATATATTTTAAACTATTTTCAATAACTGTGAAATGGAAAAAAAAATTATTTCCAAACTCTTACATATCCCGTTTTAGCATACCTGGGTTGGATAAAACGGGATAGGGTTTACAATGTTTAATTTTTTGCATAAAACTAAGTGAAAAGCATAATTAACTGACAGAGAAAAAAATTCTATAAATTATATTCATGGGATTTTACTGTTCTAACACTTTTATACAGATTGTTCTTTTATAAGTAAGTACACAAAAAAATAAGATGCTACATTTGTTTTTAAAGACTGCGAGTTTTCAGACATGAAGGCTTATTTCCGCAATTTTCATTGTCGAGATGTGCCTTGTGCTCTTAAGAGTGATTTCTTAGCAGCCTTTTCTTCAATTCTCTTGGTTCTTTTTTGTAGTTTATTAATCCTTTCCTTTTCTTCCATTTCTAATTGAATTTTATTTCTAATTCACTCCATTGATGTCGCAACATCCCTGAAAGACTCTTTAATAATCAAGTATTTAAATTCTTCAGTAAACAAAGAGAAGAATTCTTTTTAGAATCGAATGTAGATTGAATAGAATAATTCAGAAAATTACGAAGTTTATATATAAAAAATCTCAAATCTTCATCAGAGAAATTCATTACAATTAGTTCTAAAGAAAGATGTGAAATCCTAGAGTAGAAAATAAAATGCTTAATATCGAACGTTAATAAACACATTTTGCATTACTATATAAAGAGACTAAATTTTTCAAAAATATATATAGCTAATATAAATAAGCTGTTCAAAAAGTCTAGGCCTACATATGGCTATTTTCAAATGTAATAATCCAACAAATAAATAGGTGGATAAAACGGGACATAAAAAACTCTATCCCGTTATATCCAACTCATAAGTGTCCCGTTTTGTCCGACTCCGACACTTTTTGAAACAAACATGGCTGCTGCCTAAATGTGCAAAGAAAATTAGATAGACTGCACATAAAAATATTGGTAAATAAATGGTTAATCAAATTTAATACTCACCGGAATTTTATTCCCGTATATGTAGGCAGTACAATATAAAAAACAACGCACGTAAATGTAGAAAATGGCAAGAAAATAGAATAAAAAAAGTTCTGAGACCTACAACTTTCTATCAAATAGTGATCTCGAGACGAGGCGCACCGAGAATGATATAATCACGGTCGAATAACGCGTTTCTGTCGTTCTCCGCTATATAGCTGAAATAGTCTGGTCCCTAGGCGACGTATCCCGTTTTGTCCGACTATCCCGTTTTATCCAACTCTCCCCTATCTTTAAATACCGACAGAGACTGTAAAGACTTAAAGTTCTAGGTAATTTTTACATACAAACGTTTTAAATGATCAATATAAGCATTGGTGGTTATTTAAGCATTGGTGGTATATTTTTATAAGTTTTTCAAACATATAAAAATATATTAAAGCAAAAAATTAGCTACCACCACAAAACATCGTTCTTAAAAATCGGAACTGTCGTCAGGCATTAATCTTTTTCTTTTAAATAATAGCAGAGCAGGAGAAAATGCTGAAAAATATCAATTACAGTAACTCTGAGGAAAAACAAACGCCTACAAGATTTTCTTTCAGAAATCCAGATACGAAACAATTGCCAAAGTTTTATATTTAAATAAAAAAAATACCTCTGAACATGATACAAAATTCATAGTAAAAATAAAAAATGCTTTGAAAATATTAGCAAATAGAAAAATAATAAAACTATTAATTAAATAGCTTTATAAGCGAATAATTTTTAAATATAAAGTTCAGATGTTGGATCTATCACTGTTTAATTATAATCCTCCACCATCCCCAAAAAGTGGTTACCTGCTTCATGGGTTTATAAACCTGGCTTACGGTAAGAGCAAAGTTACATCTTAAAATTTATCATTTTAGAAAAACAATCACAGCGTGTAGCTAATTTGAGATTTTCCTCGATATATTTCACAGCTCCAAATAACATTACCATACTTGTACTACTAACAAATGATTATAAATATTAACTTCATGTAAGTACTATACTTAAAGGACATCATCATTAAATATGACTTGAATGTACACGCTCCTAGTGAGGCTACTTTTCACTCATTCTCAAGAAACAGCTTGGACATTTTAATTACAAACTCCGGCTTCCCATTGTCTTTCGAGCAGAAAAACTACATTTCCTTTGCAGTTAACTACTATTACAACTTCTTTATTTAAATTCTTATTAACTGCAACTACTTTTTTTAAAGTAGAGACTAGAAACACTTTCGAAAAATAGTCACTACTTCGCTTCTTTTAGAAGACTAACTTAACCGGAGAACTTAATTTACACCAGTATTCAAAATGATTCTGATTAAAAAACTGGCTTTTTAAAATATGAGGAGGCATTGCAAAGTTATAATTTATTTTAAAATGGAATAGTTTTCTTTTAATACTAAAGCAATTTTTACGAATTTGTTCTTTTAAACCTTCAAACTCTATGCATTTCTCGACAGTCATTTAAGAAATACAAAGAAATTATCAAATATTGGTGATTTAAGTTGTCCATGCCTTTTTTATATCCTCCACGAAATAAAGTACAGTGCGAAAAAAAGCGTACCTCCCTGAATAACTATTCATCTAATGATCAGATCTTTACGCTCTAGGACTCAATCTTAATGGTTTGAAGGGGGGACTATGCTAATTAATTTTATCAAGCGATATTTTAAGTTGTGAAATCAATACGCAAAAACGTACTTAATAATTCCTGAAAAATCGAATTTAAAATTTGATTTTTCCAGAACAATTCGGCCGTTTTCGCACTGATTTTTTAAGAGTATCAAACATAAATCTTATTAACGATCAGCTACTGTAAGGTTTGATTGCAACAAAACCTTGCATAATGACCTGAAGATTGAAAATTTAGACTATTATCTGCAAAGATTAAATACATCCTTCTTCAAAGAAGCTACAAAACGTAGAAAGTGTAATTTGAATCAAATCGTCAATTTTGATTTAATTGAAGAACATACGAAATTTAGTCCTGTCACTGCCTTTTTTTTAAATGATGAAGTATTATCTCTAAATACTTCCAACTACCCTAACTAACTTGCTCAACACTGTAAATGTGCATACAACCTTTCTCTGAATACCATAACCGGTTTTTCCATGTTAATAGATAGGGAAATAGTGCATTGGGAAGAAACATTCTCTCAATTTTTACCATTAGCTAAGCCGTCAATGGGTTAATTCTTTACTTCGTGATGGATAGATAGTAGCATTTGATTTTTCTTCTAAACCCACTGCTACGTTTTGTTTAATTTTCAAAGATTGACTTTTTGATTGTGCTTGTTTTTTTTTCTCTGATGTGTTTTTCATTCTTTTCTTTTTCCCACAATCTTAACTTTAACCCTTTCGCGCCGACTGTCACAAATACGTGTCAGCATGAAATCGTATCAATAAGGGTAAAAAGATAAAACTGGTAATCAAAGTATTTCTTTAGCAGTTTATTTGTGGGCGGAGTTATAATTGTTTCATTTATTTAATTCACCATTAATTTGTTCAAAATAAAACTATTTAGTTTTACTTTGAATTAACACTGATTATATATATGATTGAACTAACAATAATTAAAGTAAAAGCAAAGTAAGTCTGTCAAATTAGAAACGACTACATTTGAGTTACCGTTTTTTATTTAATTACAACTTGATTCTGATTTTGTACGAATGCTTTTCTGAATCACCCGTCCCCAAAGGGTTAAAGAAGAGCTTGATTTATTGGTACAACTTGCATTGGTACATTTGCAGATTTGTGTGCTCAATTCAAGCTTATATGTATCTGTCATATAGAGAGACAGACAGCACAATTCATGGGAAAATAGCACGCAGGTGCATTCACATTGCGGAGATTTCGGAGGGAAATCGAACCTGCCTGCCAGAACTGCAATCTTTTTACTAATATGGTGATATTCATATGATTAAAAAACACTTGTCTTACGAATCCGAAAACTTAAAAATATGACGTTTCAAATAAGCATACCAAAATTTCTTACCAATTCTAATATCTAGAATTCTAATCTCTATATCTAAAGTTCTTATAACATGTGTTATAAGAGCTTTAATTTTAGCTACCAGTATGGAAATTAAACATTATTAAATATGTATTATTTATTTTGATGGTAATTTAAGCAGGTCGGGTTATAGAGTTTGAAAAAGCTTTGATTTCGCTCATCGACCGGGATTCATGGACCTTGCATTCAAGATTTCGGACCATTTCATGCTGACTGCTGATCGACCATTTTCCTTTTCGAGTGAGTAATACGTATTTCATTCTCTTGCAATTATGTTTGGATGTAGCAAAGGAGGTAAAGTTTAGATTTGACCATTTCATTTTAATTGCTGCAAAAATGCTATCTCGGCGCTGCGGACGTGGCGGCAAGATTACTCACACGCTCATCAAGAGAATTGTAATACCGGTGATATATCCCAACTACATAAAGCCAGATGCTAAGCCCGGTGAAATTTTTGAAGATGAATATGGACACTTCCATTGCTGGTCCAAAAGAGGAAGTTATTGCACGCTCAGCGATTTTAAAGTGCCCGAAGGAGCTGTAAGACCATATTATTCGGCCAATTCAATTCCGGTACCTCAACAAATTACGCCTGAAACGCCGACTACTTCAGCTATGGAAATCAACGACGGAGACCAGTATACGGAACAGACCTCTGACTCAGAAAGTATTTACAAAAACAACACAGAACCTCCTACAAAGAAAAGGAAAAAGAAGAAAAAGCCAGCTGATGTCAAAAAAGCTGAAGATAATTACGCAATCACGACTACAAATAGCTGCTCTTCTTCACTGCTAGAGACCTCCACTATCTTAGCACCATCAGAATCCAAAGAGTATTTCAACAAAGCTCCAGATCCACCCACAACTTCAGTGAAAGTTCTACATAACAAGTTTACAAAAGTTTTAATCCGTGGACTACCACTTGACTTCAAAACAGAGGATATTTCCATGGAATTAGGGAAATTAAACATCGAAACCCACAACGTAATACAGTTTAAAAGAAGAGTGGGCGGGACCTACACAATCCTTAGAGTTACGGAGAATCACCGGCAAATTTTCACCATCACAGACATGCAGCGGATTCCAGTCCGAGTAGAACGTTTTCGTGGCGGTCGGGGACCGCTGCAGTGTTTTAATTGTCAGGAATATGGCCACGCTCAACGGACATGCAATGCACCTTCCAGATGCGTGAAATGCGCTGATAACCACCGATCCTTCGATTGTCGTAAGGATAGACTCACACCACCAAAGTGCTGCAACTGTGGAGAAATTCACACCGCCAACTACACGGGATGCAAAGCCCGCCCCAGCAGGAAGGGCCCTTGTGCTGTTCCTTCCACACCAGCTAAATTGGCTCACAGACTTGTATCACTAGTGAAAGAGCTGAAAGACCTACTAAAAAATGAAGAAGTGATTCGTCTTTTGCAAAGGATCCTAGGGTAGACCGCTCTAGTTCAGTGACATTTTATTTCTCATTTCCGGATTTTTCATTTAACATTGAACTCTAAATTCTAGACTTTCAATATATATCTTAATTAAACGTGTGCCAGCTAAATGTAAAAATTTAATATTTATCAATTTCTGTTTATACTTATTCATGTCAACCTATGTATATGTAATACAAATTATGTTTAGATTTAAATATGTCAACAGGTGTCAATTTAGATTCGGTATTCAAATGCTATATTTACTATATTTATTTATGTCAACCTACGTATATATATTTCCAATTATGTTTATATTTATATGTGTCAATTTAGATCCGATATTCAAATGTTATATCAATTATATTTATCTATGTCAACCTATATATATGTATATGTATATATATATACATATATATATATATTTCAAATCATGTTTATATTTGTGTCAATTTTAGTTTCGATATTCAAATGTTTATTTACCCAAGCAAAGTGCTTGTAATTTTGTATTAGCTACCACATCGACTGCTAAATTCAAAATGTTATCACTTTAAACTTATGTATATTTCTAGATGTATGGGATAGGGGCCGCTGCGCGGCCCAGGTGCCCAATTTTTTTATAAATAAAGTAAAAAGTAAAGTAATTTAAGCAAATTTTTTTCCAATTTTAAGATATTTTTAAAAAAAATTAGCAACCGATCAAAGAACGGTAGCTATGGTTTACTGAATGTGAGACGTTCCAAAGTTGTTGATAATTGAACACCAATTTTTGGTCATTTCGCGCAAATTTTATGTCAATTCTAAAAAAGATATAATCTCAATTTCGATGGTTAATTTTTTTTTTAAATATTAAGAAAAAAGAGAAAATACGGAAAAATATCAACTACACTCACTCTCATTAAAAAAAAAAAAACTACAAGCTTTTCCTTCCAAAATCCAGACTCGAAACAATATCCAACATTTGATATTTAAATTTTAAAAAACTAACTCTGAACATTATAAAATATTCATATTTTAAAAATAAAAACGGACACGAAAATATTGGCAAATAAAGAAAAATATTGCTTAAATAGCTTTATAAATGACTATTTTTTAAATATACAATTCAAGTTGTAATTGTTGCACCAATCACTGTTTTATCATAATTAACCCCCCTCCAAAAAAAAACGGTCGGTCGTAACATAAGAAATAATAAAACAATGAAAAAATTCAATATGACAAATTGACGTTTTTACATAACATTAGAAATATTAATTGTAGACTCAAATTAAAAGTAAAGATAAAACATGATTTGATATGTACGAAAATTGATTTTTGAAAAATGAAAGACGTAATTGATGAATATAGATAAATCATACCTTGATACATGATAAAATAACATACTTGGAAAAAATGCAGTAAATATATTTTATCAGAGAAATATTGCTCATTAAATACAATAGAATCTGCAAAAGAATTTAACCTGCATAAGTTGATTATGATATAAATGCATAAATTGGTCATATTATTAGAAAGTAAATTTTAATGTAACTTAAGTAAAAGTCTGCTGTGAAAAGTTCAGTGAATTTAACTTGAGAATCTTGAAAATAAAAATTGAACTCAATGGGATTGAGATGTTTCCCCGATGATCCCCCGCATAAGGCGGAGCACTTCTTCAGTTTTGAGCAATTCCTGTAATTCTTTGATTAATGACACTAATCGGTGAGCAAGTTTAGGCGTCAAATTTGATGTTGCTCGTGGGCTCCTTCTGCTGGGGCGGGACTCAAACCCAGTATAATTGGCTGTGTGGTTTTTGTAACAATTACAGCATTTTGGAGGTGTTGTTCTGTCTTTGTTGCATTCATGAGATCTGTGGTTTTCAGCGCATTTTACACACCTCGCAGGTGCATTGCAGTGGCTTTGCGTATGTCCATAATTTTGGCAGTTGTAACATTGTATAGGTAACATTGTATAACCCTAACCCGAAACATTCTCTTTTTTTCAGATATTGAGCAATAAAAAATATTTAATTACTTTTTTCCTCTCAAAACTGCCAGGTAACTTTTTTAGGCCTGTGTAACAAAAATAAATAACGAATTTAAAAATAACAATCTACCACTTTTTTTTCGAAAATAAAATTATATATTAATTTCTTACTTTCTAATGCTTTAATTTTTTAATCATATACTTTCTAAAAGTTGTCTGCTAAAAGTTTGAAATTCTCATACTTTAATTCTTAGTTTCATCAATGTTGCCGTGAATGACCGAAATTAAGAGAATGTCAACTTTCCTCGCTGAATGTCTGAAATATTTGTTATACCTGATTTTATATGAATTTTTTTGTTGATATTGTTATATTCGATTTTTTTAATTTTCGAGAGGAAACATCAGTGTTCGGAGTAGCTGTTAAATGCATGCCGGCAGTGGTACTTAACTTTAAAAAAAACATCAGTGTAGGGCAGGGGTCCCCAATCCCCAGTATTTTATATAATTTTTATACTTCATATGTTTTGCAAGTAATTTAGTAATGATTTATTTTACGCAAGAATACTAATATTAATTATTCATAAACTAAATTAATTTTTAAAATTAAATTTTTTGTGCATTACAAGTAGTGTGCATACCTGCCTAGACTAGTTATATAGTTGTTCGAAGTGCCTGCCCGCGAAGCGGGCAACTGACTTTTTCATCGCATAATGTGTGCCCTTGGGCGACTAAGACTTTTGGCTTTGGTGAGCATACCTGCCAACTCTTCCGGATTTTCCGGAAGATTTTATTTTCATATTTAAAGTGGTAGTAATTATAAACTATTTTTTCTTTCGTAATCTTAATTTTTAAATGATATTGATCACCACTATTCTTACAAAAATTAAGCACATATATTAATATGCGTTACTGTCATGGTTGTCAACTTAAGTTTTCTCAAATACAACGTATTTGTTTGCTTAAAATTGAAGTTTTAATTCCATTTTAATACCACTGGGAAAAATAATAATGGAAGGGATTATTAGTTGGCAGGTATGAGTGTGACTATGTCGAATTTCCGGTTAATCACAAGTGATAAAAGGACAGTCGCTCGTCATGTGTCACGGATTAGATGCGGTGATGTCACTTTAAGGAAGAGTTTTTCGAAATGATGCCATGCGAAAACGCTGCCGATAACTGATGCTGATCATGCTCTACTGACGTTCTCTTCTCCCTTACGATGCCGGTTATGCTGAATTGATGCTGATTATCCTGAACGTTACGAGGTGAGTGATGCAGATTTTGATCTCGTCAGGTTCCTGAGTCGGGAGAGACAATACTGACAACTGGCCATTTTGATGTCTGGATTTTGAGCCCGCCATTTTGTTTATTCAAGTCATGCCGTATCATAAAACAGCTCGTGGTGGAAAGGTCTCACTCTCCATTCGTAATTCACCGTCGCATTGCAAAGAATCCACGTCATTAGAAGAAATCATTGCTACCTGTGGGATATCAAAAAAATACTTTCCACCAGTTGAACACAAACATATTGACGATCTCGTAGAGTTTTACACTCAGTTTGATACAGAGGAGCTGATTGGTTTAGATAAATTACTTAGCAAACTGCTCATTCAAATAAGATCAAGTTACTCTGGAGACTATGAATACTCCTACTTCCTAAAACTGACAAATGCAGCTTATCACGTCAGGTGGAAGAGGAAAAACTTTCAAGCGGAAGAAAACAAGGAGATGAATAAAAACTCCATTCAACTCGAATCAATAATGACTGAAATTAATCCAAGCACTGAAGACATAACCATGGAAAATAAAGATGAAAACCTGAATACAACACCGAATACAGAAACAGACACGGACATCAATATTAACAATAGCACAGAACCACCTGCAAAGAAAAGAAAAAAGAAGAAGAAAAAGCAAAATGCAATCAAAACAATTGAAGATAATTCTACACTCATATCTGCAAACAGCTGTCCTTCTTCTAGCCAACATAATTCAACAGATGACGTCACTATCTTGCCGACAACAAAACCTAAGGAGGATACCGACAAAGTACGGGATCCGCCCAGCAAACCTGAAATAACACTGCAAGCCAGATATATTAAGGTTTTGGTCCGGGGCCTGCCTGTGGACTTTGATACAGATGCCATCAATACAGAATTACAGAAAAACAGTATTGAAACCTTTAAAATTGTGCAGTTTAAGAAAAGAATGGGAGAGGCCTGTCGGCTCCTTCCACTTTTTCTCATAATCCTAACATCAACGGCGAATCACCAAAGAATATTCGAAGTCAACAACATACAGCAGATCCCGATCAAAATCGAACGATTTCGAGGAGGTCGAGGACCTATACAATGTTACAACTGCCAAAATTATGGACATACACAAAGCCACTGCAATGCACCTGCAAGGTGTGTAAAATGTGCTGTAAACCACAGGTCACATGAATGCAACAAAGACAGAACTACACCTCCAAAATGCTGTAATTGTTACAAAAGCCACACAGCCAACTTTACTGGGTGCGAGACCCGTCCCAGCAGAAGAAGCCCTCGAACAACATCATATTCGACGCCTAAACTTGCTCATCGATTAGTGTCATTAATCAAAGAATTACAGGAATTGCTCAAAACTGAAGAAGTGCTCCGTCTTCTGCGGGGGATCATCGTTGAAACATCTCAATCCCAGTGAGTTCTACTTTTATTTTCAAGACTATCAAGTTAAATTCACTGAACTTTTCACATCAGACTTTTACTTAAGTTAAATTAAATTACATTAAGAATTATTTTCTGATAATATAACCAATTTATGCATACATATATATCAACTTTGCATGTTAAATTCTTTTGAAAATTCTATTGTATTTAATGAGCAATACTTCTCTGATAAAATATATTCACTGCATTTTCTCCAAATATGTTATTTCATCATGTATCAAGGTATGATTTACCTATATTCATCAATTATGCCTTTCATTTTTCAAAAATCAATTACTGTACATATCAAATCATGTTTTATCTTTATTTTTAATTTAAGTCTACAATCAATATTTCTAGTGTTAAGTCAATTTGTCATATTAAATTTCATTGTTTTATTATTTCACAAGCAAACGGCTTAATTTTTTTTTTATGGTTACCACAATGTATTCGAATGAACTTCAATGTATGTCACAATTAAATATGTGCTAGTTAAAATATAGAAATTTAATTAGTGAAATATGTATCAATTTATGTTATTATTTATTTATGTCAACTTATGTATATATATGTCAAATTATGTTTATATTTATATATATCAACTTAGATTCGATGAATCAGATATTCAAATGTTATATTTACTCAAGCAAAGTGCTTGTTTTTCTATTAGCTACCACATCGACTGCTAAATTCAAAATGTTATTACTATAAATTTTCTGTAAATTTCTAGATGTATGGGATAGGGGCCACTAAGTGGCCCTGGTGCCCAATTTTTGTAAATAAAGTAAGTAAGTAAGTGTGACTATGTCTACCAACTATAAATTTATCTTGAAAAAATAAATGGTGCCAGCCATTCGACCGATGTTCTGGTATTTGTTTTTTGGTACAACAAGGTTTGGGGAGCCCTGGTGTAAGAGGAGTGGCTCTGAACTTTAAAAAAACATTGATGTAGGGAAGACCGGACGGTTGCACTTAACTAAACCTAGTGTACATTTCGGATATTTACCAAAGCGACTATGTGATTGCCAACATTCACTGGTGGAAATCAACAACCACCAATTTTGGTCATTCACAATAACATATGCATAACATGATACTAGAATTTTGTTAATGGGTTACTGATTGGCAACCAAAAAAGCATTCTTCGTGTAAAAATAACTGTGTGAAAAGAAACTATAACACAAATTTGCAGGGATGCCAACTGCTCCGCTTTCTTCAAAAGTTTTAATATATTGGTTGCAAAAAAGATTGTAAAACTTGTAGAATTACTTCCACCCCTTTAAAGTGATGACTGCTATAAAGTTGCATTTCTTATGATACTTAAAATATTTGATACGTAGTGGACGATATTGTAAAAAGAATATTGTTATTACTTTGGAACTTTAACTAATTCGTCTATGATTTTGTGATTTGGCCTTAAGTTTAGGTATACTGTGATAATACAGGTTGCCATGTTTGAAAATTAAAGGTAAATATTAAGGAAAAAGCCGACCGGCCTGTGTAGGGGACAGGGAACTGTAGTTGCATCAGAAAGGTCCTGGGTTCGAATCCCGGGCAAGGCATGGGTGTTTCTTGCTCTCTATCTGTGTTCTATGTCCTTTCTCTTTTGTGTGTGAATGTGATACGCCGCCCTATAAACGGGTTGTGGTAGTGCGACGTGGGCGACGCTGCTCCACGGCCGTGGCTTCGCCACAGGTGCCCACTTTGAAACGAAAAGAGAGTTAGCAGTTCTGGCACTTTCTGTGGCCAATGGACAATAGTTCCAAGTGACCGCCATTAAAAAAAATATTAAGGAAAAATATGCAGAATTTTTTTTTTTTTTTTTTTTTTTTTATAAAAGTATCCCTGCGCTTTTTTTAAAGGCAAATTTTGAAAACGGTAATTTAAAATGTTACATTAAAAGTTAACATACTCTAAAAACAGAAAAAAAGGTGTTTTTTAGAAAAAAAAAGATGCTTGAATAGAGTAAATATCTAACATGAAGTAAAAATATTCTGCTAAAAGCAAGTCTTGTTATTAATATACAATCCAAAACTTTGTTCATTTAATAAAAAAAATAAATTATAAACTAAAAACAACTTAAAGTTACCACTAAAAAATAGTTTTTTTTTTAAAATAAAGTCATCAAATTGGCATCTCTGTACTTGATAATGATAATTAGACATTTTCTTCCTTATCCTGCCAATTTAATTTAAGAAAGCTTTATTTTTATAAACATATTGTGGTAGAAGTTACTATTTTGTATATTCAAGATAATGCTAACAATTAAACACTTCTACAAATTATATTTATCCACTTCATCACCTAGAAAAAGAAATTATTTTCTAAAAAGAGACAAATGGGTTAGTAGCGGAATCTCCTGGATATACCTTATCAGCTAAAAATAAACTGCAGAAAATTTACAAAAAAAAAATTCAATTTGAAGACTGGTGATTTGGCCAATACCGCTACAGAATTTTTGAAGTGGAAACACTGCAAAATTACTACAGTTTGTAAACTGCAGTAATTCTGTAGTAAATAAAAATTTATTTTGACTAGACGAAATAAGTAGAATTTTTGTTCTGCAATAATCCTAGCTTAGTATGAATTTGAATAAATAAATTTTAACCAATTAACATTAACTACTTACCTTTACTTTAATATTGTTTTTACCATAAACTTTGTACAAAAGCAGCTTTATTAAGTCAAAAATAAACAAAAAGAAAAAATTTATAAAAATAAAATTAATAATAAAATTACTGAAATGCAGAATTAGTTAAAAACCTATTTTTAGGCATATTTTAAACTAATTACGAGAAATTGTGACAAAATCTTTCTTAAAAGTTTTAGACGCATCTGAACTGTAAATAATTACAATTAAATCAAGTATGTGTTTTATGAAGTTTTCTTTTATAAATATAAACAGTGTACGTTATCAATATATATGTTTAGAATGTTTACCTAAATATAACAAATTAATATATAATCAAAAAAAGAAAGAAAAAAAAAGACATAAACATTATAAAATTTGATTTACCAACGAGGAAAGCAAGATTGAAGACATCAAACTCTTTCAATTATACAACAATACAAAGTAACTGTAGCTTTTCTGCAGATTCATCAGAAAATATATTTCTGAAACAAATACTGCATAATTACTTCAAACTTACTGCAGAATTACCGCGGATTTAAACGTTTCAGTTTTTTTTTTTAAAAATTATGATTTTAAAGTGACCTCACTTAAACTACAGTAATTTTGTAGACAATATTTAAAAGTTTTTTTGAAATAAATTACTGATAAATTACTTCACATTAGCTACAAAATAACTGCAGTGTTTTTACAGTTAATTTTGCACTACAGAAAATCCGCAGTTAACTCAAGAAAAACTACAAAATTTCTTCAGTTCAGTAGAAAAACACCAGTTTATTTTTAGCTATGTAGATTCTGCTAAAAGAGTAGATTTTTTATTTTTAAAAAAAGGAAATCTATGGAGAAAAAATGCAAGACAAGTCTATCTAAACTATGTAGACATTTTCTTGACTTATCTAACCTTAGTCAACGTATTACAGTGGGAATAAATTTATTTACACGTTTACAATTTATTTACACGTTTCTCTAATTTAAAATCCAAGAATTATGTAATTTTATTTATTCTTATGTTCTTGAAATCGAGTTAGCGATTCCAAATTTCGATTTTCACTTAAAAACGAGTATAAACCACTATCACTCCTTAAAGAGAAATGCCATCTGCTTCATTTTAGTCAAATCGAAGAGAATGGTAACTGCGAAATTGCATAAATTTCGTTACTTTTCAAGAACATTAAAAGGATGATTAAGCAATTAGAATCATATGGTATTTTCAATAAACTTATTTTTATTTTATAACTATTGTTTAACAGGCGATCCAATTTACAGCTAACGATTATCAATACTCTACTCCGTAGAATTGTAATTTTAAGCCCAATCAATGAGACAAGAGAACAACACATGGATCAAGTATTAGGAGAAATTTGTCTTCGTGGAAGACTTTTTCATGAAACGAATCCGCATTTGCATTACACGGAGAAGAAAACCACGAAAAACTTCCTTGGTTAGCTTGACGGCAAGAGGACTCTAACCCATGATCCGTCAATACTGAGAATATTTTATATCAGCACTGTGGTCGGTGTGAGCAGACCAGCCATTGCTGGGATTCGAATCTGGTTCATCTCCATGGAAAGAAAACGCTTTATCTCCTGAGCCAAAACGGCTAACCTTATTAGAAGTAACAAATTCGTCACTACTATGAGTATAGTTTGTCTACAGTAGGAACTCCCCCTGCCACAAAGTCTGAGGTTGTCTGCTGCTATGGAAACAAGAATAGTTCATTTCAGGGAGGGTATAGAAAGAAAAATCTTCTCTTACTCTCGCCGACGGGAGCCAGAACCTGTCGTAAACAGTCATCCTACACCTCTACTTGAAATATTTATACCTCGTTACCATAGTCATTGCCACGGGTTCAGACGCATGGGAAGTTCTTATTTTAGGCAAACTATATTAATAATTTGTATGCATACGGTAATAATTAGTTAACCATGTAAAAAAAAAGTTAAAACTTTTTAAAAATAAAACTACCAAGTTAAACTATTTTAAGCAAATTCTTAAAGTTAATTACAGACATTTTTTTCTAACCGTCGTTGAACAGATGATCCAATGTTTGGGTTTACGACTAGTAATGTAAGCGGCCTTGAAATTTTGAATCTGCTCCAGAAGACAAGGGAACTCCCGAATCAAGTACTATTGGGGAAATTTGCCTTTGTGCAGGATTTTTTGATGGAACTCAATCACATTTATGTAACGCGGAGGAGAAAACACAAAAAGCTCCTGTGGTTAGTCTGTCGGCAAGAGAATTCTTACCTATGATCCGTCCACAACTGAGGATATTTTACGTCAGCACTGTGGTTGGTGTAAGCCGGGTGCGGAATTCGTATCGACCAGTCATTGCTGGGATTTGAGCCCCGGGCATATCATTCATTAGCGAGTGTTCTATCCTTTGAGGCACCCATGTTCTGTATAATTTATTGAATTATTAACATGTAGAATTTTCAGAAAAGTTACTCTGAACAAAATCAAATAAGCCAAAAACCTTACTTAATTCGCTACCACTGATATAATTAAATTTCGTGGATTTCGGTACCACTTAAAGAATGCCCTCATAAATCGAAACAAGTTGTCTGCTGTTCAATAATTCAAAAAGAATTTTGAGGGCTGATTACTGAACAGGTAAAGCAGGTAGGATAATAAATTCAGTTATTAGCGACAATCTTGTACCATCAGAGTAACTAAGTTTCAAAGGGGGAAAAAATAGAAAGCGAGAGAGAATTTACAGTAAAATCTTTATTTCATGATGGTACTATTTTTTTACCCATCCAATATTAATCTTCCGCCCTTAGGTTTGGCCAGAAAAGAAAAAGTCTACTCTGATCTGAGAAATTGGCATGAGCTATTACTTTTTCATGTTGTATAGGAAAAACTATTTGTTATTACTCATTAATGATCTGAACTTGCGATTCATACATAACATAGCTTTTCCTTTTGGCCACAGTTTCCTTTTATGTTTCTTTTTATTTAAGGTCTCTTTGTTTAGATGAATCGATACTTCCAGAAACGTTATTGAAGTAAATAATTTGGACGGAGGAAAAGGAATCTTTACATTGAAAATAATTAGTAACTTAAAGAATACCACTAATAAATTTTTTATATAACTTAGTTTTTCAAATTATTATTTTTTACACTGCCTTTACCAATATTATCTTTTTTTCTTCTCTGTGATCATAGTACTTTCGGGGCTTTCTTTTTGCCTTCATGCAAAACTGTTATATCAATTTTTATTATTATTATTCGTAGTATTACTTAATTTTTCAGATATTGCTACCAGGTTAAGGGTTTTGGAGAGACCTAAACAGGGTTTAAACACTACACCTTGGATCTATAATTCATTACTGTCTTTATAGTTTCAAAATTACCCAACATAAAAAAAGCGAGGTCTAAAATTAATTTGTAACTTGTGTTGTAACTTGTTTGTAACTTAAATTGTAGCTGTGATTATATTTTAACCTTTTGTCGCAAAGAGGAATACATTTCATTCATTCTGAAGTTGCCGCAGTATGAAGGTGGAGTCAGTGATGGGGAAAATACATCAGGGGGGGGGGTTCGAAGTCTTCAAACCTCGCCAATGGAGCCGCTTGGTGGCTCAGGGGATAGAGCGCTTGCCTCCCTAGGAGGTGAACCTGGCTCAAATCCCGGCAATAGGTGGTTGATTCGAATTCGCACCCGGCACTCACAGACCACAGTACTCATGCAAAATATATTCAGTGGTAAGCGGATTATGGGAAAGAGTCCACTTACCGTCAAAATAACAGCGGGTTTTCCTCTCCTTGCGGATGCGGGTTAGTTCTGTCAAAACCTCCTGCACGAAAGCCAATTTCTCCCAATATATGATCCAAGCGTTCCCTTGTCTTCTGTATTGGGTTCAAAGTTACAAGGATATTGAGTTGGACATTGGTCGTCGTAAACTGAAAATTCGGTCGGCTGTTATAAAATAAAATAAGACATCGTCAATGAAGTTACAATGTATTTATCGTCTCGTGACATATACATATTACTACAGCACATAGACACATACATACACATATATTCTGCATTACAACACAATATATATTGCAATGTTGCAATACATATTACTACGTTACAATACATATTAATATGTTACAATCTCTATTTCTACAATAGAGGATTTACTTGCAGAGGATTATTAACATTACTAAAACACAAATGTCAACTTTTAAGAAATTTTCTTGAGATTTTAAGAAAAGAATAGCAAAATTTATGATTTTTTTCCTCTCTTTTGAATTAATAAATTTGGTTTAAAATTATTTGGTATATATATTTACAATGTATCAATCAGGTGATGGTGTCTTTTGTTTCAGGTAAAATTATGAGATATTTCTGTCGAAAATTATAATTCAATTATTATAAAGGCATTAATTATTGCATAAACTGGCAGGCAAAAGAGCAATTGCAATAAAAAGTAAGGCATGTCCAGGCTATCAATATATTGAAGCCTATATGAGGCTTTCAAAAAATAACTTCTTTTTCAAAAAAAGGAGAGAGTGTTTATATATTAGAGCTTATTCTGCAGAAACAAAATAGCTCTGCATAACAAAATATTTGTATTCGTAACTGAAATCAAAACATCAATCTGCTCTGCTTAAGAAATTGAAAAAATGCCAAATATCATATGGTTCATGCGTAACAAATACATACATCGCGGAAAATTTATTGAAAAAAAAAAGTAATTTTGAATTTTTTTACAAGACCGATCAGTGCATCGAATCCAAGTTAAATGACATTTTCTAGTTAAATATCGCCATAAATCACCATTCAATGCCTTAAGTTACAACAAAACGTCACACAGCAGTCTACTTTTGCAAATATGCATCTCTCTTCAAGATACAGAAAAAAAATATCACATATGCATGTAGTGCAGGTATGCCACATGCGACTAAAAATGCAAACAGTAGTGACTAATAAAATTCAAAATTTAATAAAAGAGACTAAATGTGAAGAATTGGATTTGGATTTACATACTTGTTGATTTGTTCATTTACGTCGCACTAGAGCTGCAGAATGAGCTATTGGCGACGGTCTGGGAAACATCCTTGAGGATGATCCGAAGACATGCCATCACAATTTTGATCCTCCGCAGAAGGGATGGCACCCCCGCTTCGGTAGCCCGACTTCCTGCACGCGAAGTCGAGCACTTTACGGTAGAACAGTTTAACGAGGGCCAATACCACACACCCTCGGATGCAGACTGATCCAAGTGGTCACCCACCCGCACACTGACCGCAGCCAGTGATGCTTGACTTCGGTGATCTGTTGGGAACCGTGTCTTAACGATCAGTTCACTGCGGGACTGGATTTACATACATTTGCAGTCTTGTGTGCTCAAATTAGGCTTATAAACCTTTGTCAAATGGATGGACTGATAGCACAATACAGAGAATTACACCACGAAGATACATCCAGGGTAACAGCGGGATTCGAACCCGCTACCTCACGCGTTGCACATCTTTTGACGAGCGATACCGCTCGGCCAAGGTGACCCCTTAAATTAAATTTGAAGATTATTGTTGGTTTGAAAATATATAATTTGGAAAGTAGCTAAGAGTTTTCGAGACTACAGAAAAAGGACATTTTTTTATTTGTAAATTACGAAGCTGTTTCCGAATTATTTTCTGTACCCATATATATTTCCTGCAAATTAAATATTTATTGATAGCTTAAAACATCTAAATGTATTCACTTTTGCTACCACTTTTAGAAAATTTCCAGACCATGGGAACACTGTTGAAGAGGTAGTAAATAAATAAAATCTAATTCAGTTTCTGCCACTTTTTACAAAATGTATATCATACCTGCCAACTCTTGCGGATTTTCCGGAAGATTTTATTTTCATATTTAAAGTGGTAGCAATACACAGGTTATTCCAACTTACTTTTTAAATTATAATGATAATTATAAATGAGTTTGACCACCACTACATATAAATAATAATAATAAATATATGAAAGCATAATAGTCGTTGCTCAAGCGAATTTCAACGAGATCAAAATATAAATATATTTTTGAGTCATATTGTTTTTCGTTTTACAACCACTCTGAAAACCCATTCTCGGAAAGAGTGAAAGTTGGCAGGTATGGTAAATGGTGGTGAATAATAAAATTATAATTGAATTAAGGAAAACAGTGTGAAGAATATTGTTGCTTTGAATATAAATAATTTGAAATGTAAGTCAAAGTGGTAGTTGCGGTTGAATAATTAAAGATGTAATAAATAAATAAAATTAACTGAGTTTCTACCACTTTTCACATTCTTAGTTGCACGTGGCATCCCTGATAGAGGCAAAAAGCCTGTTTTCAAATTAATTCGCATTCAGACTACCACAATGTCTTCCACCTGTAAAGCTAGAAGTCTATGATACCTATAAATGTGAAAGGTCTATGATTAATATGAATTAAGCCACGAATGCCACATATTCAGGATCAGGGTTAGAAACAATACTTTTCAATATTGACTAAGTAAATCATCATATAGTTACACATAATTGCAATTTTGTTGATATAGGTTTGCCATCAAAGGAGTCACCAGTATCAGGCCAGCAGCTGCTCATTTTTGTTACGGTGCATATTTTTCCAGGTTGAAAAATATGTAATTTAATTCAATTTAATTTTTTTAATTCTAATTTCCATTCCAATCACTAGGACGTACCAATCCAATGTCACTGTTTGCAAAATAAATAGAAAAGGGAATAAACAGTCTCAGATGACCATATAAATATACTACATTATGATAAGACACAGTACATTTATAAAGCTAAAAGATAGCTAGTTGTTGTTATTGTTGTCGTAGGCCATTAAGGCAAGAAGTGTGACTGTTTTTTCCAGTGGCGCCATCTACGGGCAAGAGTTCAACTTCTGTTACACAAATACCTCACACCCATTTAGAAGGCGGATCCGTTCAGACATCCACAGATCGATGCGAACCAGAGGATGATCAGTATCCAATTCAGTACCCAAAGACGTAAAATTTGTAATGGGAACACGGAGGACTTTGTGACCCGACCAATATAACGTACAGCAGTCACTATTTACTACACGGGTCAGTTCGGCCTGGTGGATTCGAAGTCCCGCTCTCTCTCAAACGAGAGTTCTTCTCCCTGCCAACCAGGCTATCCATCACCTCCTACATCAAAAAGCCTCCACACGGTCTTTTATAAGTAGTCCGAGCAGACTATTTAAAAAGTGAACCAGTTGTGCACATGAACCCAAAACCTTTTATAACAGTAATTGAGAGAAATTCATCTTATAAATTTGAGAATTGAATCTGTAGTGGATGACAAGTGAATAAGGCAAACCAAAAATATTCATAAATAAAACACATTTTTAGTCATATATTTGCTACCACTTTCTTATTTTAACTAGATTTTGTATTAAGTGACTCGTTCGGAAAGTGGATATCCTTACCAGTGGTCTGATCGGACTACCTATAAAAAACCGTGTGGAGGCTTTCAGTTGTAGGAGGTGTTGGGCTATCCGGCCAAAGTAATAGGTAACATGAAGAAATGCCCGCATGTTTTAAACTAAAATGTGGTATTACTTTTCTGTTGTTTTAAAGATATACAATACGCATATGCCGACATAATTGTTTTTCAACATTTCCCATGAAAATTGCACAAACCTGTTCTCTCTTTAAAAACTGAACAGTAGTTGTCATTTTTACGAGGTGATTACTCTACCCTAAGAGTTTATTAATCCACAAAACCAAAATATCAAAAGCAGACACCTCAACAGTATCTATTTGATTACCCTGCAGATTTTGTGATTTTTTACGAACGAAAAAAAACTAGTTAAACTTGAAAGGTTAAAAATTAGCTCAGCTTTCCATTTCACTATAGAATCTTTTTGATATTCTTACGACTTTAATTCGCATATTAGCGAAAGATGCAAGAATTTATTCATCTATTTTTTCTAATCTGTCGTTCTAAAACAATAAAAATAAATCAATCGTCGTGCAGTAGACTGCTAATAAAGTATTGTTTCAGTGTTTTCCCTTAAATGATGAGGGTACAGCAAAATTTATCACTTTATCTCTATAGAAAAATGTTGGTTTTGATCAAAAGTTTCGAATACGCTTTCAGAAATGAAGCTATTTGTATGCGCCTCAGAATGACGTTAAAACATTCATCCCCTTAAAAAAGATTCTCAAAATATTTCCCTAGTGAAAGAAACTTGTAAAATTTGAATTAATCAAATAGAAAATGCTCTCATAAATGAAACTTTTCAAAGTTTATGCAGTCTTTAAAAACTAACGCATTGTCTAATTAATTGTTATAAAATCATGATGTGACCAGATGTGAACAATTAATTATTATTATTAACAGATTCTAATAAAATGTTTTAGTATATACATTTAAGGCCGGGATAGCCTGGTCGGTAGGGCACTGGGCCCATGTCCGAGAGTTCGTGGGTTCGAACCCCGCCGGCCGAAGACTCCCCGTGTAGTAAAGTGACTGATGCACGTTGAATCTGTCGAGTTGTAAATGTCCTCCATGTTCCCATAACAAATCAAAACCTCTGGGGGTACTGGATTGGAAATCGATCGTTCTCTGATTCAGGTCAAAATTACGATCTGTGGATGAATGAATGGATGTATGAATGAGTCCGCCTATAAGGCTCCTATACTCAGGGGTGAAAGCGAGACGGAAAAGAGGAAAGGCAGGTAGTAAAACCATTTCAGTTATAGCTAGTTTTGGGGAGGAGTTTACTTATTCTTTTTTTAAATTTTTCAACAATATCTACTTTATCTTGGAAAAGAAGCAGTTTTATATATATGCCAGAATTATAAAAGAAATCTTAAAAGTTACAGATATTTCATTTTTTTCGAAAAAAATGCTGGAATGAAATGTTTTAAGTACCAGGTTTTTCTCTTTTCCGTCTTGCTATATAAGGGCTTTCACCCATGCCTATACTATCAGAGCTGGCCTATCAAGCAATATTGGAGCAAACAAGTTCGCAATTTAACGTTATTTAAGTATTCGTTATGTTATTACAGAGATGCCAACTGCTGCGGACACGCCAAAATAATTTAAAAAACGGTAAATAACAACAAAGCAAATAGTTGACAATATTTGCATGCTTTTAAAAATGTAAAGCAAGTTATAAGTACTGAAAAGTGGTGAATTATATAACCCTACGCATTGTTTAGAAATAGTGGTGGATTAAAATCTACTAAATCGAACTTAAGAAACCACGAATTACAATTAATAAACTACCACTTGAAAATATTTATTCGATGTGCTTATGTTAGCTCTTTGCTCCAACAATAAATGATAAGACCTTTAGGCCCCTCCCCCTGTACCTCATCGTTATGCCAATGCTAGCCAATCACGAGATGATCTACCATACTGAGAGCATCAAGCAGATCCCGATCAGCATAGAGAAATACCACGGCGGCCGGCGGCCGCTGCAGTGTGACCACACCCAACGTTCCTGCTCCTCCAGCCCAAGATGCATGAAATGTGCCGAAGGGCACTATTCATTCCAGTGCAGAAAGAGCCGAGACTCCCCAGCTAAATGCTGCAACTGCATGCAAAACCACACCTCAAATTTCACTGGGTGTGAGGCCCGTCCCAGTCGAAAGAGAAAAACGACCAAGGACACGACTACTTCTACAGCCCACAGACTTGTTAGCCTCATCAGTGAACTTAAAGACTTGCTGAAGGACCAAGACGTACTGCATCTTCTCACAACTTTAATCCAGGGGAATTCCCCATACAACTGATGTACTACTGAATCAACTCATGCCTCACCTCATCATGGACTTATTATCTGATCCTAACTTAGAACTATGAACTGTATATGACCTCTGGACTAAATGCCAAACAGTATAGATGAATCGGTTAGAAGCGCTTCGCGCTTAACACCGAGATTCCACTCATATCAATCAATCAATCAATCAACAATAAATGATAAGTCGGCCTGTCTAATTCAGGGGCTCTAAGTCCGCCTTATAAACATATATGACGTATGATGCGGCGTAGTCGAATTCTTGGCCATAGATGGCACCACGTAAAAACAAGAATCGCACACTCTGCCTTAAATTTGCTCGGTTTCACCAAACTGGCTTGCCCGTGTGGTAAGTGACCTTAGAATCAAGTATAAATTTAATAAATTTACACGAATAAGCATATTTAAGAATAAGTATATGCATTACAACCATATATGGCAGTACTTTTACTTTCGTTACTTGTACCGCCGGTACAAGTAAAAAGTACGTACTTTTACTTGAACTTCGTTACTTTTTAAATTTAGTACTTTTACTTGTACTTTCGTTACTTTTTTAGGGAAAAAGTACAAGTATTTGTAACGGAAATGTCGAATGAAGTCGTTACTTTTTTCTAAAATTCGGTAAGGTTTCTAGAAAAAAAAATAATTAAATTTAAGAAAAAATGCTTATGTTTTCTTAATTTATAAAATTAATGTGCAATATATATGCATTCCCAGCTGACTTCGTGTTTAAATACCTTGACTTTTTAAAATTGTCATTCCTGAAAGGGAAAAGTCACAACTATCATTGTGAGTGGAGTGTTCTCCAGAATTGTATGTCCAGAACAGTCATTATTCATCTTCTGAAAATTGCCTGTGATAAAGGATGACATCTAAAATATGATAATTTTTTTTTATTTTACAACAAAATATATTTTTTTGAATTATATTAAACGTAACATATATACTATTACGTAAACAACGTAAACGTATTAGTTATTCATATCATAAAATTTTAAAATGAAACTTTTGTTCATAATTTTTGATTATGAGTGGATTTAGTATTGCACATCGTTATTACAAATCCAAAAATTGCCGTTATGAAATATTTTAAAATAAAAAAAAATTTATATTTAAAAACAAAATATAATTTGCAGTTTATTGGATTCATAGGGGTTTCCAGTATATGAATGCATTTTTTTGAAATTCATTTTCTAACATAAGTTATCATGTTTATCAAATTTGTCGAACAAGGTAATTTATTTATAAAATAAAGCTTCCGAAAATAAAGTAAAAAAATTATAGTTCTAAAATTAACATAAATATAAGCTAATTAATATAAATCTAAGCTAAATCTAATAATTTTGATTTCTGGCTTGGATTCTGGGTATTTTAAATGTTCACTATTGAAGGAGCTTTGTAATATTCGAATTAAATTTTATTCCGTAATAATATGATTTCTACCACTTTTATCTTTTTTTTTATTTAAATAAATTAACAAATATTTATTTTGAAGTAGCAAATATAAATTTTTATAAACCCCGTGTTTGCTTTGTTTATGTCTGTGCTTTTAAAACGCGTTTCGATAGAGTAAAACAATTTTAAATCAATAGTTATTTAAATAAATAAAAATAATAAACTGAAAATTAAAATCAATGGATAAAATTTCCTTTTCGTGCAAATCCATAAAAAGTTTGATGTTAAAATTATATTTGATTTTAAAATTATATTATGCGTTTATATTATAAAATTACATTATAATATTCTTCCAAATTTAAAAATAAATTAATGTCCATAACTTTCAAAATTAAAAATAATTAAATAAATAACAACAATTTTGCAAAAACATTAAAGAACATAAGAATATTATTAAATAAAATGTTTGGTTACTTTGAATTTTCGATTTCCTAGAAATGTACTTTTAAATCGTTACTTTTTTTGCTTAGTACTTGTACTTTTACTTGTACTTTTTACTCGTTACTTTTTAAAATAAGAACTTTTAACTTTTTACGCGTTACTTTTTTTAAAAATACTTGTACTTTTACTCGTTACTTTTTAAAAGTAACGTTGCCATGTATGATTACAACTGACGGCGAAATATAATATTTTTTTCTAACACCAATGGTTTTCATCAATGAATTTTTGTATTTTTGATACTATTACGGAACCACATAATACCGAAAAAAGATAATTGTTTTTAATCCATGCTTGAAAATTTGCAAACTACTGAAAATAAAAAAACACGGTCCAAATCTGTGCTCTAGTTCTCAAGTTATTAGCTAATATACATTCAGATCGTCTTTCGTTTTCTTATTTACAGAGAAGCTGATAAAAGTCGAACCTCTGAAAACGGATTTACTTTATTGCAAAAATACACACTTCAATTGTACAGTAACTACCACTACAATTATTAAATATTAATTTACTTGAATTTTAAAAATATGCCAACACAATAATTTTCATAGAAAATTTTCTGTTTTAATAGATGAAGGTTGCATGTCAACCATGAAATCAAAAAATCTATTCTCCCGACATTGGTGACATGGAAAAGTTGACTTGCTGTTTGTGTCTGCGTGTAGGTCATTTCAAACAACGTGATATTAAACACCGTCGAGCAGTGTTGCTAGATTGGGCTACTTTTAAAAGTCCCCGCTACTGAAAATTGAATTTTCGCTACTTGCTACTTTTTGGGCTACTTATTATTTTTCGAACGCTACAAATCTTAAATATGCGCTACTTTTTTTCCTTACTGAAATATATATACATATTTTTAATTTTTTCCCTTCCCATTATAAAATGATTCTGAAAGTTTGCAGCTTCTTTACCATTTTTAAAAAGGACATTTTTGTTGCTGTTGAAAACGTTCTCCCTTCAGTTTTGGATTCTTATTGATATGTTTTACTGATGGAGTCTATAATCTTTCCATGTTTATGTTTCAAATCGTAGACCCGGGAAATCGCAAAGATATATATGGAAAAATGCACGGAGAGTATGATGGGGAAAATGTTTTTTAACTCCAACTATTATTAATCGTTTATCTTCTGGAGAAAAAAAATCACGTTACTCGCTTTGAAACTCAGAAAAATTAAATCCAAAGTCATTAAACCTGATGAATGAAAATAGTTGTTGTGAATGACAATGAGTTTCCAAAAAATATCGTACTGTTAAATGCTTTTTCGTGAATTCATTTCACTTTTGTAAATCACCTCACTTTTTCATTTCACTTTTGTAAATCTATTCACAGTTGCACGAAAAATAGGAAAATTTTTATATCTCTCTAGAGCTTAGATTTGCCCGTTGTAAATGATGAAATTATTTTTTTTTAAAAATAAGCTATAATATGTATTGCTATGGTTACAGTTATTATTTTTCACCTCATTTTGCCAAATATGCAATAAATAAATGAAACAAATAAAAATGAAGTTTTGGATAGTTATCATATTAAAATAAAATTCGTATTACCAAACGCAAATGATAATCAGAATTGGCATCAAGGAGAACGACATGAAGAAATATTTCATAGAAGGCCAAGGCCCACCCAATGATGACGATGAAACGCGAAAGATGGATTTTTTTTAAAACAAAAATATATACTATGAAATTTCAAATTATAAATTAAATTATAACTGTAACAAATATAACAAACTTATAATTATAACAAATAATTAACTATAACAATGAAATTATGAATAAAAATAACTAAGTTAATTGAAACATAATGCACTTAGATCAGGAAAATTGAATAACGACAATTTTTTCAATTCGAAAATGTCAACATTTTAAACCTTTCGAAACATTTATAGTAATTGCAAAATAACTAGGAAAGATAATTACTTTAAATGATCAACACGGTAATGTATACGCTGTGTGTTATAAAAGGAGTTTAGAAAATTATTAAAGCTACTACAGTGAAACTAGCGTAAACTGATCAGAAGTGGAACTACAATTTGATGGTTTTATAAGAGAAGTCATCTTATAAAAATGATAATAAATTGTTTTTACCAGTTTTGCACTTGATCATCAAAATCTTAGATGGGTGATTAACTTATAGAAATGGTCAACTTAACATGTTTCACTGTGCAAGTAAAGTAAGCACAGCAACTAAGCGAGCTGCGAGAAAAGAAAATATTTACGAGCATTTAGTGCAAATCTATCTTTTTATCATTGTTTTTTTTTAAACTTTGCAACAGATGTTACGGCTACTATAAATGAAAAAAAAATTAGTTAAAAATATTTGTTGCTTCGTAGACGCTTTAAAATACTGTTTCGTACGTGGCCCAAATCAAAATATTCATTTGTTCACTAAATTACTATCAAAACTATTCTCAATCGAGTTTGAAACAATTATTGATGCTGTTACAAAGAAAAGCAAAGTCATATTTCTCATCTGCGAGCTGAATGTTTGTACTTTGTATTGTTTCGAACTTCAGAGCAGAAATGATCAAATAAATTATTTTGCTTCTCAAAAAAAGATTTTTTGCCCTTTATTTTTAAATACACACAGATGTAGGCCCATGAAGTTGAACTTTTCTGAATTTCTTGTTGGAGTTTGGGTCCTAGTTAGGTCTTATTTTTAATTTCCTCGAAACGCGAGATAATTTTTATTAAAAAAAAAATTAGCTAGTGAGAACATTTTTATGTGCGAGTAATTAAGGTTCTTAAGGTTGGGGAACGAAGCGAGCTAAGATCGAAACCTCTTAGTATTCTTATGCAGCTCAAAGACCGCACCAACATTAAAATATCGAAGACAGTTCCGACTGATTTTTACACATAAAAAAGCTTGAAAAAAACGAGCTATCCAATGTTATTATAATTTTAGTGTTTTCTGGCAAACGGCGCTGTTTTACAGAAATATAGCCAAATAAATTAGAGCACTCAAAACATGGCAAACTTTACACTTTATTTATGCTGTGATATTAATTTTGTTAATATATATATATATATATATATATATATATATATGATTTATTTTTGGGCTACAAAATGTTCGAATCCGCAACTTTTGGAGCTCCCATTCGCTACTTTTTAGTCTTAAGTTCTGGCAACACTGCAGTCGAGTGCTAATAGCAACACAGGAGAGATCATACACAACCGTGAACTGAATACATCTTTTATGACGAATGCTCAAGACTCGGTGAACTTAGTACAGCTCTCACAACAAGCGCTCAAAAGCCGGCGGACTTAACTCCTTACAAGCAAACTACGGCAAGTGCCGTTTAGTGATGGTCTAAGTTTTTTTGGGTAGAGAAAGAGATTCTTGAGTTGGGGAAAAAGATGGGGGTCAGTTAAGGGGAGGAAGAACAAAGCAAAGCATTGGCAGTTTACATCAATTATTCAAACTATTATCCATCCCTAAGTTTCTTCTGAATGGGTTGCTTTTGGCTTTCAAGAAAAAGGCCAATACTATCGTTTCAACATACATTGAAGCCTATATTGAAATGTACAATTTAGAAACTTTTCTTAAGAAACTTTTTTTTCTTAAATAACAATATAAATATAAGTGTTCTAAGGTTATGATATTTCAAATGTGCTAGGTTATGAGTGCTAGTAAGGTTATGAGTGCTAGTAAACAGTGCGCATGCGTCGCTATGGCGACAGCTGCTGTTTGATTTTTTTTTTTAGAATTCTTTTGTTTCACTTTTAATTTTGATATGAATTAAGTTGTTGAGTTCACTTTCTAGTTATGGGACCAGAAAGATCCCATAAATATTTCTTGAGTTATGAATAAAAGAGAATTTCATAATGTGAACAATATTTTTGTTTTCATTGTTTTATATAAGAATTAGAAATTCTAACCAACAGTTTAAATTGGATCGTTTTCAATATTAATTCAAGTGAATGTCACAAATAAAGAGGGTCCAAACTGATTGACGCGGTCCCAAAAGTTAGAGTTGAAACAGGAAGAAAAAAAACAGTGCCAATGCCTAAACTTACCGAGGCTAAAAAAGCCTAAGACAAAGAACGTAGACGGGAATACTTTAAGCGTAACGTGCAAACGGAAAAACGAATTTATTCCGTTTGCAAACGCAAGTATGAAGCCCGTCCCTCACAAAATTACCAAAGTGGTTGAGAGTGGTGAACAAAAAGTACCAATGTGGTATATATAAAAAATATTCTTTATTTTTTAAATGTTTCCTCTCCTTGCAATTTTGTCTTTAGGCCGACTTCTAAAAAAGAATTATTTTAATTCAATGAAGCTTTCAAAATATTAGAAAACCAATATGTGGAACTTTAAAATAATATAAAAGTAACCAAACTTCAAACCCTTCCCCAGAAAAACTGCGTTTTGAAACAAAATTAGTAAATTCAGTCATGATTACAAAAACTATAGTGCCTATTCTATGTAAACTTCATTCGAGATACTTCCACAGGACTTTACAGAATAAAAATCCGAACAATAACTCAAAAGTTGTAGGTAGAGGCGTGCAAAGGGGGGGGGGGATAACGACTCCAGTTATCCTTAGAGGAGTAATTTAGGTATATCTCCTCTAAGCAGTTATCCAGCTTCCCGTTGACCATTAAGAATTGTAGAACGTTTCATCAATTACTAGTATTATACTATGCAAATGCATGTACTAGTACATAAAATGAAATTTTTTATTAAGTGAATTTTTAAACAAACTCTTTTTTAATATAACAATATGATGTGGAAACGAATTTAATAAGTTTCAGATCTTTAAAAAAAAAATTCTATTAAAGTAAAATCAAATGTATTTTCTTCGCAGACATAAATCTTTTATTTTAATTTCTGCATGCATTTACTTATTGAAATTAATCCATTCATTTACGTTCTTATTAATTATATGTCACTCTAATGTCGTTTTTTATTTTTTATTTGTCAATTATTTTTTTAATACTCTATTCTTTTGAAATCCTTCTATGCAAGGACTTTTTGACTGTCATCCTCACGTTTCTGCCTATATTGTCAGTAAAAAAGTACCCCTTGCGGGTGACTTTTTTTACTGTTAGTGCACCCTTGTATTAAATATTCATAAAATTACAAAAATGAGATAAAATGTTTGGTATAAAAACTCCAAGTATTATAAAGCATGAAATCTGTTTAAATAACTTCTTATTCTTGTAGTATTTGAGATGGTCTGTTAAACTTTTAAATACAACTTTAGAAAAAGCAGGGTATTGTTGGAGTATTGTTTGTTTGTAGCAACAATCGAAAAAATATTCCCCCAGAGAACTTCACAATGAAAGATATTGGTAAGGAATTGAACAATGTAAGATTCTTGTCACTCTTTTAAAATTTTTTTCAGCATCAATTCAGATTTGCTCTCACAAAATTTTACTTTTAATTCATATTTCGTCGAAAAAATTAAAAAAAAAAAACATGGAAAAGATCTTTTGTAACATCTGTGCAAAGCTGTAAGTAATATTTTGTATATTTCATGGATATTATTTTAAATTTGTATGATTTCCATACTCAATGGCAGCACTTAAGTTGGTAATTAAGCTCAATCTCTGAGCAAATTTTCTGATGTAGAACATTTTTGTACTTTAAAGGAAGTGTATGAAACGACATTCTATTCCATGTATTAAAACCTTTACTAGTTTACAAAAAAGAGATAAATTTCAATTATTTAATACGTTTCTGACTAGACCTCCTTAAGTTGTACCTTAAAAATGGTACCTTTAAAGTGGTACATTTAAAAAAAAGAAATAAAATTCTTACTTAATGAAATTCTTAATTTACTTGTATTTACTACTATGATATTTCTTTTTATGACTCATTTGTTGCGACATCAATGGAGAATTAGTTTAAATAATTGTAACTCTTGCTGGTTGCTAGGCGACCAAACTAGTTTTTCTGGTTATAAATGTTTTGTATATCGTCTGTGGAAATAAAAGAATACGATCGCTGTAAAGGCTATCATCATTAGAGTCTTGTAGGATAAGCATTTTATCACTACATGGTGCGCTCGGTAGCAGAATTTAAGAAGTGAGTCTGCAGTACTATTTCCATACATCCAAATTAGTCTGCACCTTAACCCAATCAACAATGATTATTATTCAAAAAATTCAACGAAATCTATCATAGCTAATTTTGTAAACTTCAGTTTCTCAAAAAGTGCGCATGAAAATTTATGTAGTTTATATTTAAGTTAAATTTTATACCAGGGTACTTAAAAAATGCAATGCAGTTAACATACGGTCCACCATACAGATAAAGCCTGTAATCAAGTCACAAAAAAAATAAATTGTTTTCTTGGTTCGTTGTGGTGTTCTCTTACTTCAGCTTTTTTTAAGACAGATTGGAAGCTCATAGGATGAGCATTTTGTCACTTGCGTGTGAGATTGGTAGCAGAGCTTATGAAGTGAATCTGCAGCACTATTTTCATAAATCAAATTAGTCTGCAACTTCAATTCAGTTAACAAAGGTTGTTATTGTAAAAATTCTGCTTAATCTGACATAAAGCAAATTTTGTAAATTTAAGGTCCTTACAAACTGTGCATGAAAACTTTATGTTGTTTAAATTTAAGTTAAATTTTGTGCAAGAAAACTTATAAACTGGAATTCGGTTAACATACAATCCCCAATACAGTAAGCGTGTAATCAAGTCACTGGAGAAAAAAAATTCTCTACTTTGTTCATTTGTGGTGTTCTCTAAATTCACCCTTTGATTTTTTTTTCATTAGAAACAATTTTAGAAATTTTTAAAAGGAGTAGACACAATTGTCCCCATTTGTTTGTTTGCTTCTTAAAAATAAAAATAAAACTTCGATGAAAAATAATCGTAAGACGCTGTAATAATCTGCGCTGTCAACTGCATTCTGGTGGGTCTCTGGTACTCGGAGGGGGGTTGGTATTTCCAATCGCTTGTCCCCAAAAAAAGAATGGCAAAAAATAGTTAAAAGTAAATTATTAAAAATTTGTGCGCACCCCTAATCAAAGTGTTTGATTAAAAACTAACTATACATGGTACAGATATTTGATCATTCTGCAAATGGTGCCAGTTTTAACTTGTAACTTACTATTCGCTATTTCTGCTTACTTGCTGTTAAAAAAAAGGGCTATTTATAAATAGTAAATCAATTTTACACATACAAAAAAAATTATTGCTGTAAAAAGAACCTGAAAAGAGTTCTTGAATTGACAAATAAGTTAATAAATAAAATTTTAAAATACAAACAAATAAAAAGAACTAAAACTCATGATGTAACTGAATTAAATAAGACAAGAAAAACAAACATTAATTTTAAAAACGTTTCGTATATACAAAACAGATAAATACTGATTTCAAGGCTTTATACATCAAAATTGAAACAGATTATCTTAATTTGGAAAAGCTAAAATGTTTAAATTGGAGGCAAAATTCTGACTTTGAAAATTTAAAAAGACAGTTTTATTTTCCATCGAAATGCATACGGGAATAAAGTTTAAAATGTTAAGAAATACATTGAAATATATTTATTGGGCATTCTGTTTCACTCTTAATATATTATAAAGCAATTTTTTGAAATTGCATTTTCTAAAAATTAAGCAGCTCAGCTAAGTCCAGTACAGAGGACAGGAATAACTATCCCGCCTGTGTCTCAAAAGACCATCCAACACCATCTGAAGTACTGGAAGAGAAGGTAAAGATCAGAGAAGAATTCATATTCTAGGAAAACTATTGGAATGAGCAACACAAGAAGAACGTGACAGCCATTGACGACTCAACTTGGAACAGCATCCGTCCAATAAAACAGACTAACCTTAACATCAATGAATGTCTTCCATCCAAAAAACAACAGGATATAACATCTTGGAGACGCCAGACAGTCTAACAGTCGCCAAATTCCACCACCATCAGGATTTGCCAGTCCACAGTGTCGAATGCTTCCTAGAAGAAGAGACACGCGTTGCCATTAGAGACAGTCCAAAAGTTGAAACATCTAGCAGTAGCCATCAAAATAAATATAGGACACGCTATGGCATCTGGCAGGGTCTCAACATGGCAAAGATTTAGAAATGGCGAGCATTTACCCGATGTTTCCGTGTGATCGGAAAAGAAAACATCAAAAATGAATTTTTCGATCAATATCACCTACATTTTGAATGTTTTTTTTTATCTTGAAATACTAACAAAATTGAAATTTCGAGCAATATCATCTTTATTTATGTTTCACTCATCATAAAATATGAACAAAATTGAAACTTTCGAGCAATATCAGTAGCATTTAAATTTTTTTAGTCATCATAAACATGCACATAAACAATTCTTGAAGAGACAACAAATGTAGAAGAAGAGGGACGACAACAAGAAGAGGAATTACGAATGAACTACGGAAGATTAAGAGCTTCTTCAAACGTTTAAAGTTTCTAGAATGTAGTATCAAGATGAGAGAAGTGGAAAGAGGATGGAGGGAGAATTAGAAAGCTTAATGAAATCGAGAATGGAAAAGTTTAATCTAAAAAGACTAATTTAACATCAATACTGATACTCATGTCTTTACAAAAACATGCAGTTGTTTGAAACAATTTAGGTCAAAATTATCAAAACTATCTGCCACAATTTCAAAATTAATATTCTAGGTAATTAATACCTAGCTTTTTTTAGCATTTCAGGTAGCTCTTATGCCTGACTTTTAAATTATAAAATTCAGTTTCATAAGAGATTTAGGTACTTTCTTTCATATATCATTAAGGTATTTTATTACCTTATTCTAGCACACTTAATATAATAGCTACATAATAATTTCGCCTCATTCTTTTAAATGGCATATTTAAATTGTTTCACTCTATTCCGCAAGTATCATTTTTAATATTGTTCTCAAACTGTTGCATGTTTTCGTAAAGATGTAAGTGTTGAATATGGAAAAGAAACATCTGATGGAAAGCAACACCCAGCGGAAGGAAATTACTTGTTGGAATAAACATCAAGCTGAAAGAAAAATCAAGTGGAAATAAACACCAAATTGAAAGATATGTAGAACGGAAAGGAAGATCTAAAGGAAAGATATATATATAGTTGGTAGAACATCATGCCGAAAGAAACATCGTATATTCAACATCAAGTTACTTTAAAAAAACTGGCGTTGTTTATGTGCACAAAATCCACTCCTGAAAATAAAAAAATAAAAAATAAGGCACCGAACAAAAAAAACTGAAAAACTAAAATTGTCTCTGTAATGTCCCCTTTTGTCAGTAAAGTAAAAAATATGAAGATAAAAACCACACAAAAAATATACATATATATAAACATGAAAATCGTTATAAAAAACAATAAGTATAACTAAACAAGTAAAAAAAAATGGAATAATGAAGTCCGACTTGTCGAACAGCAGATGTACAGATGTAGAATGGTATAACAGCAGCAGATGAATAGATTTAGACTTCTTTTCAGACTGGTTAACCAGCAGCAGGTATATAGATTTAGACTCACCAAATAGCAGTAGATGTAGAGATTCAGATTGGTCCATCAGAGAAGTCAATGTATAGATATTTTGATTGGTCATTAGTCAGACAGTAGATAAAATTATATGCAAGCAGTTTAAATTTTCGGCCCAATAAAGTAGATCAAAATTCTGCTGTGACTCACTTTTATTTCGATGTTGTTGTTTTTTTATTCATTAACATTCATGAATTCGATGTACCCAATTACCCACTGACGGTTCTGCACGTGAAAAGTCGCATTTTAACCTGCAGTCTTCTCTGCATAGCAAAACCGGTTTTTCCATGTTAATAGACAGTTGAATAGTGTATGGGGGAGAAACATTCTCCCAAATTTTCCCATTTGCTTAACCGCCAGTGGGTTAAAATGCTTAAGGTATGGAATCAAGCTTATAAAAAGTATATTACAGTTATTTTAGGATTAAATAAAATGTCAGTTAATTACTGAGCAATTCTCAGTGTTTCACCTTTGAATTCGATTTGTTCAGTAATTAAATGCTAATGTAAACGAACGGAAACTTTCATAATATTTCAGTACCAAAAGTTAATATGTTTTAGTAAGTTTGGTAGTAGTTTACTATTGGGGTCCCCCAAAACATTTGTCAATTTGAAAAGAAACCAATTTATAAATAAAAAAAAATACCTGAACTAATATCATAGCCTTAACTAAAACTTTGGTAACCGAAATGTGATATCATAAAAAATTAAAATAGAAAAATTTTAATTTTTAATTTCTTTTCGCGAAAATAGTCACAGGTAATTGTTTTTGTTTTTCATTGTATTTACCTTTCTTTTCAAGAACCATGAAACTTTGTCAAAGTTTCATTGTTTGGCAACTTTGTCTGTCAAAGGTGACCGACATTTTTGTATTCAGCAAAGATTCTAAAAATTCAGGAAATGAAATACGTTTTTAAAAAATTTATTTTTCATGTCGCCTTTCCCTTTATTCTCTCTACTGGACCTTTGCTCGATTAAATTGTAACAATGAAGAATAGTTTAATTTAACGTTGACAGGCTAAAAGATCCCCTTAAGGAAACCCCGAAAGATTAGGAAATCCCATCTCAGGGACATATATGCCCATTAGGACCGAAAAGGTTAAAAGTTATTCAGAACATCAAACTTAAGTTGGAATTAAAACTTTAATTAATAACTTCCTTAAATGCATTCCATAGAAAATCATTAATTTCTATATTTTTATTAAAATCACCTTTGGAATGAACTGTCTCAATACGAAATTAGCTGGTAAAAATTTAAGTGTTTAATGGCTCTGTGAATACCATTCGGTCTACGAGCAGATTATGTCAACCATAAGAGACCCTCATGGATATTTTCATGTTTTTGCCAGATTACTACATTTGTACCTAGTGTCCCAATCGAAGGACGATTATTTTTATCTAATCCTAAAGAGATCCATCCTCATAGATATTTTCATGTTTTTGCCAGGTTACTACGTTGGCAGCAAAATAAACTGGGGCCAATATTCCCGATTCTTTGCAAAATAAGAGTTCAAAGGGCCGCTTTTCCGATTCATTCGATATTTTATATTCATTATTCAGCCAATGTAGGCCCTATAAGAATCGATATTAGCCCTATATAGGAACAATATTTAAAAAAATTTTAACATCCCAATATATGACCCATATTGAGCCAATTTTAAGCCCATCTGAGGCCAAGGTAAAATTGTTGTATTTATGACTAGTAAAAGGACGGTTATTTTATTTGTTAATTTTTGAAAGAAAAAGTGTTAACACAGAATCAACATTATTGGAATTTATTCTGTGAAAACAAGATAATTCTGTTAACCTTAATTTATTAATAATATACTAAATATTGAAATTTGGATGCGAAGCTACGCATATTTTTAAAAACTAGAGTGGTATCTGACAGAAAGAACAAGATAATTCTGTTAACCTTAATTTATTAATAATATACTAAATATTGAAATTTGGATGCGAAGTTAACGCATATTTTTAAAAACTAGAGTGGTATCTGACAGAAAACAGCATTTATTAGTGTAAACATAAACACGCTACTACTTTTTTAAGTAGACCATTTTTTGTGGCTTAACTGTAATGGTTAATAACTTGGGAATCCAAAATTTTAGGAGTTTCTAATTTAGGGTAAATCAGTGCAGAGTTGATTTACGTAGAGACACATACGATCCTCCAATCAAGAGACAGGACTCGGACCAGAAAATTCCAGAACACCTCTAAGCAAAATCCTAATCCGGAAGCTTAGTTGCAATCCAGCGGTCATTAAATGACTCGCTCGATTTTTTTGGGAGATTTTCATCTTGGCGTTGCGTAGTGAGACGCGATTAAATGAATACTTTTTTTATTTAAGAAAATGCCAGAGGAGGCAGCTGGTTGGGATATCGTGATCGGGCCACTAATCGTCATGTCTATACAAAAAAATAAACTGATTTACAAATAACTAAGTTAAGAAAAGTAGAACAATTATCTGTATTTTACGCATAATTTTCTGCATTCAGGGACGCAAAATTGGAATATTAACTCTATCTCACGTAATATCTTCCTGCATTACCCTGAAATGAATAACTGAAAGTTGGACAAAATATTGAAGAATAAAATATTGATATTGATTTGAAAATTAAAATTTAGTTGGCTGTATCATCGTAAATAGATAAATGGAGGGATTTGAAGTGCGACTATGTGCTAAGTTGCGTGCCCAAAAACTTATGAGTACCAAACTTAGATGGAATCGGTAAGGAGTTGTGGATTTTTGCAAAAACGCAGACACAAAAACTTATGAGTACCGAAATTGGACGGAATCGGTGAAGTGCAGTGAATTTTTGTCGAAACACAGACTATTTAACAATCTTAAAATGAACCCCGAACCACATTAAGAACAATCTAACTCATTTCGCGATAGCTAGACTTTGCGCAGATACTTAGTAATTTATAGATTAAAATTGCTTTCAGAAATGTGCTTGTTTTTATACGGAATTATTAACATTATTTCAGGCTTATAACGTTACTATCTCAATATGAATATTTCATTTACATGAGCTTAAGAAGAGACAAAACAAAATACATTATCATTTAGATTCAGAAAGTTAAAAATGACCGAAGATAGATGTTTTTAGCTCAATAAAGACAGATGAGAAATTTATAGTTGTAAGCGAAGCATTTCAAATTGAAACATCGCCAGATGTTTCTTATTTTTTAATTAGAAAACGCAATATTCGATTAAAAAGGATTGTGAAGCATCTATTAGTTATTATCTATGTTGAATTAAATATTGAAAAAAATGACATAACTTGAAGCACATAAATCTGCATTTTTATTTGCATAAATAGTTAATTTTTAGAACAAAACTAGGCATTCAAAATAAAGCAACTGTAGAAAAATATCGAAAATTATGTTGGAAGATTGTTTAATTTTAAATGTGCATAATTTACTGAAATAATACTCGTCAGGTGATTTTTCTTATTCTTAATTTAAATAAACTGGGCTCATGGGCCGCGAAGCGGCCCCTATCCCATTCATTATTAAATTACATACAGTAAATGTAAAAAACATTGATTTGGCAAACATTGTGGTGGCCATAAGAAAATCAAGCCGTTTGCTCGTGAAATAATAAAACAATGAAAAAATTCAACATGACAAATTGGCGTTTTTACATAACACTAGAAATATTGATGGTAGACTTAAATTAAAAATAAAGATAAAACATGATTTGATATGTACAATAATTGATTTTTGAAAAATGAAAGACATAATTGATGAGTCATGTGATTTTTACGTGTATGTGACTGCTCGCTAAATTTAAAAATAACTTTTTACTGGTAAAAATAGTTAAAGCATTTCGTATATTTGATCATACTCTATTAGAAATTAAAATATTCTAGACTGACTCTAACCAGATAATAGTTTGACTGGAATAGAAATTAAAAATGTAGAAATGGTTAGAAGTATTAAAAGAAATTTCCAAACTTACACGAAGAATTACAAATTTTTCTGAAAGTAATCTAAAACAATGAGTTAAAAAAACAATGACTTCTGACGATTTAAAGTTAAAACGCAATAAGTTCCAGATTGATATAAAACTATTTTATATAAGGTACCGTATTATTTCTGTTTTCTGCTTATTCATTTTTTCAACCCGCCATTGATGAATAAAATATTCAGAAATATGATATTTAAACAACATCCGGCAAAGTAAATAAAATCAAGCATGATTTTTAACTGTAAATGTGTTGATAAATGTAGGACTGTATTGAATATTATTTCGCATAAAATATAATAATACATTCATAGTGAAAAAAAATAATATTGAAACTATACAGAACTAATTTTTAATTTGATTTAAAGTTTTTTAATAGGTAAGTTATGGAACAATTCAGTTCGGTACCCCAATTTGTATTCCAGTTACCAAAATGACTAAAAATAAATCAACTTCACTAGTTTCGATCGTTTCTACTTTCGCATAGGTAAAAATTACATCATTTCTAAAAGCTTCAATCAGAATCTTTCAAATTGTGTCAACTGTTTTGCCACATAAAATCTTCCAAAACATAGAAATGTTACGCCAACGCTTGATGACTATTTCATCTAAATAACAAGTATTATTTATAATTTAAAAATTCAGTTATTAACTAATTACATAACAGTCCCTTATAAATATACATAAAGATGAAAATTTTGCTCGTTTTCTAAAACTTTTTAAGTGATATAACGTAATCAAGACTTCAAAATTATTTATTTAATTCTTATCCATTTCTTGATTCGACCTTTACTAATACTGTTGCCCAAGACTCGATGACTCAGGAAATAGAACGTTCGCCTTCCATCGAGGTGAAACATCACCTTCTACATCAGAAAGCCTCCACACGGTCTTTTATAAGTAGTCCGCGCAGACTGTTTAAAAAGTGAGCCAGTTGTGCGCATGAACCCAAAACCTTTTATAAAAGTAATTCTTTCTTCTTTCTTTATTTAAACAAAACTGGGTGCCTAGGCCGCGCAGCGGCCCTTATAAAAGTAATTGAGAGAAATTTATCTTACATATTTGAGAGCTGAATCTGTAGTGGTTGACAAGTGAATAAGGCAAACCAGTAATATTCTTTAATAATTAATTCATATATTAAATATATTCTGTATTAAATGACTCGTTCAGTAAGTGGATATCCTTCACGGTGGTCTGATCGGACTACCTATAAAAAACTGTGTGGAGGCTTTCAGTTATAGGAGGCGTTGGTAGAACCATCACCTCCTACATCAGAAAGCCTCCACACGGTTTTTTATTAGTAGTCCGCATAGACTACTCAAAAATTAAACCGGTTGTGCGCATGGAACCCATACTCTATTCTAAAGATGACTGAGAGAATTGTATCATATATATTTGAGAATTGAATCTGTAGTGGTTGACAAGTAAATAAAACAAACCAATAATATTCATAAATTAAACATATTTTTAGACATATATTTGTTACCACTCTCTTATTTTTACTAGATTTTGTATTTAGGGTCTCTTTCGTAAACTGGTTTTCCTTCATAATGGTCTGATCGGACTACCTATAAAAAACCGTGTGGCTTTTTGCTGTAGGAGGCCTTGGGTGAACCTGGATCGAATCCCAGCGATAACAGGTTGATACGAATTCCGCTCCGGCACCGGTATATAACTTCAAATTAAATGTTGCATAGATTCGACTTTTTTTGTTTGCTTTTTAAAGGGCATAGTTTAAATTTGTTACTATGAAGTGATGAATTATATAAGCTTACGAACTATTTAGAAATAGTGGTGGATAAAAATCTACTAAATTGAATTTATTAAACCAAGAATCACAATTTATAAACTACCACTTTAAATGATATATTTGCTGTCCGGGATAAGTTGGCATCTCTGCAACAGTGCTGACGACGTAAAATATCCTCAATGGTAAATTCGACGTAAATATCATGGTTAACTCCCCTTAACTTTAGGCTAACCGTGGAACTTTTTTGTGGTTTTCCTCTCCATGTAACGCTATTGCGGGTGAGTTCCATCAGAAAGTTCTCCACGAAGGCCGATTTCTCCAAATCCTTAATCAGGAAGTTCCCTTGTCTTCTGTATTAGGTTCAAAATTACAAGGCTACGGAGTTGAACGTTAGTAGTCGTAAACCCAAAAAATTGGGTCGGTTGCTCAAAGGCAGTTATAAACTAAACTAAAATACCGTTGCCCTATTTTTCTCTTTTATCGAACTTTATCCTTTTTTGCATACAAATTACCTACCACATCGAATGTTATGGACATTATGAATGGACAAAGGCTTTGCTTTACCCACGTACTCAGCTGCAAAAAGTAAAATCAAGTGAATTCATGTATATGTCATAACAAAGCTTAAAATTTTACAGAATCAAACACTAATCTTCCAAATTTCGTGTGCAATTGGGTATACTATAGCCTACGTCACAGGTTGTGTTATTCCTACTAAATTTAACCCATGAACGGCATTTTCTTCGAGCCTAACTTCAAGCCACAAATAAACAAACGAAGTGTTTGATCGTTTAAATAGCTGCTCGCCAGATTTTATTGCATTATAAAGAAAAGTAATTGATATTCGATTTTTGATTAATAATTGATTTATGTGGATAGTGGCATAGAATTTAGCATTGCGTCATGGTAAATGTTATTCCTACTAAGTGGAAGTATTTGTGTTTTTTTTATATTATACCCAATTGCCTACCACCTTGCAGAGAGCCAAGCAATTGGCATTCTTAGAAGTAATATCACATTTTCGTTAATCGAAATATCATAGCTACCGTTAGACCGTTATATCAACAATTACTATCTGTTAAAGATTACTAATACAATGCAACCCTGCGTTTTGATAATAACAAGACGAAATTAAAATATAATTAATAAATATTTATAAACTAGACTGGTAGCTAAATTTCAGTATAAATTTAAAATAATGGAAGATATTTTGAAGTGTCTGGTTATAAGCATTGTATTTTTTCCCTTTACATAGTAAAAATAGGATTTTTTCATGATCATCAAACATTTAATGAAACATAAAAAACCATCTTTACATTACTAGCTGCGTGTTTTTAAAGATCCTAACTAAAACTGATAAAAATTTAAATAAAAAGAAAAGATTTGATTGGTTGTGCGTTTTTGAAGTTTATATCTGAGGAAAAAAAACTTTTGCTGGTGAAATGCATTTATTTATTATAAAACAATTACATTAAAAAATTCCTACTTAAAATCTGTAATTAATTCAAATACTTACATGTGATTATTGTTTTTTTTTAAATGGGCTTTTTATTAAAATAAAAAGATTGGTAGCACAAGTGTTTCTTTATTTGTGCTTATTTTCAAAAAGCAGGAATAGATCACGTTGATCGAGATCCCATGACTGTTAGCAAAAAATGGAATTGATGGTTTCATGATGGTCATATGGCACCCCATCACTAACAGCCGAGAATCAGACATGTAATCCACATGGGATCGTACAGCTACGTCACGAACCCTGAGTCAACAAATGCATACCTGTCAACTTTTACGCATTTGGCGTAAAATTTTATTTTTATATTTAAAGTGGTAGTAGATATATACTATATTTTCTTCTTTAAACTTAATTTTTAAATGATTTTGATCACCCCTATTCTTAAAAAAATTAAGCATATATAGTAATATGCGTTACTATCATGGTTGTCAGCTGATGTTTTTTTCAAATACAACTAATTTTTTTGCCTGCAATTGAAATTTTTATTGTATTTTACTACCACTGGGAAAAATCATAATGGAAGGGATTAAAAGTTGGCACGTACGCAAATGGTGTCATTTGCAAGACAACAAGTGTATACAGGATGTTTGCAGCACGGCGTTTGCAGCAGCATGGACTATCAGCATGGCGACCATGGCTTCGGCTACCCTTGACGCTGCATCACAGACAGGAGCTGGCGACATCGTGGAGAACGCCCATTGGCAGCATGCATTTGACATCGTCATACTGGCCCATCATCTGGAGTAATTGTATGGGGTGCCATTGGATACACGTCTCGATAACCTCTTGTTTGCATTGCCGGCGCTTTGAACAGCAGCCATTACATTTCTGATGTGTAAGGGCCAGTTGCTCTGCCTTATGTTCGAGACCTCCATAACGCTACGTTTCAGCAGCGCAATGCTCATGGGGCCAGCACTGTCCTGACCTTCCTTGAAACAGAACAGGTTCGCCTGTTCTGTTTCAAGACCAGCACGTTCTAGTGATCTCTCACCAATTGAAAACGTCTGGTCAATGGTTACCGAACGACTGGCACGCCACCACTCGTCGGTCACTACATTCGATGAATTGTGGCATAATGTTGAAGCTGCATGGAATAATGTACCCGTCCATAGTATCCAATTTCTGTTCGACTTGATGCCTAGGAAAATAACTGTTGTTATTGCTTCCAGGGGAGGCTGTTCTGAATACTGATTCTTCAGGGTCTATACATCCAAATCACTTGTTCTTCCGACTATAATGTATGTGCCCAATAAATATCATTCTGTTATTTGCATTCCTTCCTATTGTAGCAATTTTAATAGCCAGTAGTGTATATACCAGATCTAGTTAAGTGCCAATGCAAGGTATACATTTGTCCGGTATACCCTACACTGATGTTTTTTAAGATCAAGTGCCACTGCCAGTAAGCATTTTATTGATACTTCGAATATTGATGTTTCTCCTAATCTATACTCGGCAGATATTAAAATATAGAAAAAATATAATGATATCTACGAATAAATTAATGTAAAATCGGATATAGCAATAAATTTTGGACATTCACCAAAGCGACTATGGGATAGCAGTAGTGTTAAAGGTGTTCTATTAAAAGTAACAAAAAATCATTACAATTATGATACTTTTAAAAAGTAGGCGTAATTATCCTTATTCTTTAAATTTTACTATCTTATTCGCTACCAATTTAATAAAACTTTTGAAGAAAGCTGAATTGTTTGCATAAGTCTTTACGATAGCGGATAAATACCTGATCAAAATACACTCTATAACAAAAAAATCGACGCACCAAGAAGGAGTTGTCCGATTGAAACGAAAATTGGTGGATAGGAAGACAATGTACAGAATAGTAAATGATTAAAATTGCAGAACAATTGAATAATTTATTGCAGAGTTACAGTAACAAGTTCAATAAGGTGTTGACCCGCCTTTAGCCTGGATATAAGCTGCCACACGGGCAAGGCATAGACCAATAAAGCTCCTGGATGGTCTCTTGCGGTATTTCCTGCCAAATTCGATCTAATTGTCGAACGAGGTCATCAACATTCCGTGCCAGACGCAATCGCCTTCCCATCATACCCCAGACATGCTCGATGGGAGAGAGATCTGGTGATCTGGCAGGCCAAGGAAGAGTTTGACAAGCTTGCAGACAGTTAATAGCATAGCAACATGTGCCGTATGTGGTCTGGCATTGTCCTGCTGAAAAACCAGCCCAAGGCGCTGCAAAAGGAACGGTAGCAAAACAGGTCTTAGGATGTCGTCGACGTACCGCTGTGCAGTAAGTGTACCTCTAATGACGATCAAATGGGTCCGGCTGTCAAAGGAAATGGCACCCCAGACCATAATGCCTTGTTGAGGGCAGGTGTGGCGTGCGATAGTGAAGGCAGGATCCCCCCTCTGCCCTGTGCTTCTCCAAACACGTCTTCGATTATCGTCAGGACACAGTTGGAAGCGGGATTCGTCGCTAAAGACTATACGTCCCCAGTTGGCATCATTGCAGCCTGATCTGTTCAAAACATTCATGCATACGAAATTTCAAAGCAATCGCATGATTGCTTCTTGGTGTGTCGAATATTTCGTTATAGAGTTTATATATTTCTTAATATCATTGTTTTTTCGGTAATTGTTTTACTACAACTTGGAAAATCTATTCTTGAAAAAGAGTGAAAGTTGGCAGGTATGCAGCATAGTATATACTGTATTAAAACTATTATATCCATCCTTTAATCGAAGATCCATTTTATTAAAAAATTCGGAATAGATTTAAAATTCAGCGTGGGTAGCGAAACAAAATATTGAATAGGAACTTATAAGAAAGTGGGCGAAAGTGGAAAAGTAAGAAAGAAATGAAAGTGTTATCCAATTTAATACTCTGGTGTTATTTGTATAAGCCCACACTTTATATTTAAACTTTAGAAGCAATTTTTGCTTTTCTCTATAAAATGGCTATTACTTATCTTCTAGAAATTATTGCCGGAAGTCACATATAATATTGACTTAATATTAGCTACATTAACACCAAGCATTAAGAATACTCTATACAAATGTAAAATTATCATTATCTCAAAAATAAATATTTCCTTCAATTTTAATGCAAATTTCTTTCAGATCGGAAAGAACGGAAGTCTCCAACTATATATATATATATATATATATATATATATATATATATATATATATATATATATATATATATATATATATATATATATATATATATATATATATATATATATATATATATATATATATATATATATATATATATATATATATATATATATATATATAATACTTCATATTCTTTTTTACTCCGGCGTCGAGCAGTACACACATTTACTACTTACTGCTATGTTGTCATATAATTTCGAGCTCTTCCCAGAAGGCAAGGGAACTTTTGTATCAGGCATTGGGACAAATTTGTCTTCGCCTTCATGTGAGGCTTTTTGATGGGACAAACTCAATTTTGCTTTGTACAAAATTTCACAAAGAATAAATCTTTACAAAATTCAACAAATTAAGCTCAGCCATGTTTATTATTTCGTTACCAGTTTGAACAGCTGGGGTTCCCGGATAATAAATGACAACTTTTGTCGTATAAGCAGGAGATTTTTTTTTTGTTATTTAAAATAATAGTAATTTTATAATTTAAAATTTATCATTTAATGATTAAATTTCACTTACAAAAATTTCGTATACCATTATTTACGATCAATTTAAATACGTTTCTTGATACAGGCAGAATCTTTACTGTGTTGGCAAAACTGTACAAATTAAAATTATTCTCATTGTTATTTCGCTATCACATTAAATTTTGAGTAGTGCTGGGACATTTGGTTTGGTTACGTTAGGTACTTGGCAGTACAATAGAAAAATTAACATAAGCGACGTAAAATTCAAAATTGAGATTTTTATATCTTTGTCATTATGTTAAATAAGCTATCTACTACAAAATAAAAGATTTTTTTGTTCAAAAATAACTTTTGCTTTATAGGATTTTTTTTTTACATTTTAGAGTTCTTAACATTACTTACATGCAAACTTTTGCGCATTTTGAGTAAAATTTATTTTTATGTTTAAAGTGGTACTTAAGTGCATGTTTCTATTTCTTGGATTTATAAATTTAATTTAAAATGATTTTCGCAACCACTACATTAAAATAATTTAAACATGGGTGCAGCCAGTGTTGTGACTCTTTTTACAAAGTGTTGGGCAAATTTCAATCAGCCTAAACTCAAGTTTACATATTAATGACAATTCTCTAACAGTAAGAAAGCAATTTTTGATAATCGCGTAGAAGGTGGCAACATGTGCTACCATCTGAAAGATTTTATAAAAATGATAATAAAATTCTAATTCTTACCTGCCTTCTTTGACGTTTTAGAAAAAAAGTTTTTCCTTGTGGTTTGGAACTGAAAACTTAATTAAGATTGCAAACTGGGTTGGGTTCGCTCAACAAATCAATTACTCAAACAAGAAAAAAGCGGCGTTAATATACAACTTTAGCTACCACATTAACATAACAATTACGTTAATTTTCAACTCGTTGGAATTTAGTAATGTCTAAGAATTAAGTTACTTTTCAGTTTTCTGTAACAATCATGCTATTATTCAGCCGTGTACAATTAAATTATGTCTAACAATTAAGTAACTATTTAGTTGTCTGAAACAATTATGTTTTTATTCTACTGAGTGCAGTTTAATTATGTCTAACAATTAAATTACTATTCAGTTGTTTGCATTCAACCTTGTTATAGTTCAACCATGTACAATTTAATTACGTACTAATAATATGACTATGACTATTGTCACCATAGTCATAGTCATATTATTACTCAAGGCTCTTTACCCCCATCTTACCTTTTCATCTTGATTTGTGAAATCGTGAAGTTTCATTATAAGTTTTGAAAACAGAAAGAAAATGAAAAATAATCATGGAGTAGAAAAAAGTAAACATTATTTTAAACAATTTGTTGCAATTGCAACGCCATTATCAGAATCGCAGCAACAATAAGAAATCTGAGTTATGAACAGTTAAGGAAAAGACTGCAGCGCCAATCGCTTGAAGTGCTATAATTTAAAATTATGAATTAAATTATAAGTATCAATATAAGATTAAAAATAGTGAAGAATTGATTGAATTTATCTAATAAAATAGCATCGCCAGTGAAATGTGGGAAAGGTGTCTGATTTTGAAATCTTCACTTAATATTTCTGTTTTAAAAATATTGTTGTAGTTTGCGGTTGAGGATTTTTGTGCTTTTTTTTTTATATAAAATTGCGTGTTAACACTAGGTTTACGGGACACGTTATTTTGACGGATTTCGACCTTTGTAAGGAAAATTATAAAACCCGTTTGAATTTTTATTTTATCTCTTGTAATGACTTTTAACCATTGATCGAAGTAAATATATATTAAATGCTATTTACCTCAAAAGCGTTGAAATATTGAAATTCTCTATGTGGTATACCTATTTCTACGGATATGCGTCAATTTGACGCAATCATAATTTAGACAAAAGTTTAAGTAAACAAGCAATTATCACATCAATAATAAATAAGAATGTACCGACAATACTTCGATTCGTTATCTCAAATAAAACAAGTGATAAACAACTGTTGCCGATAAGCAATAATAGAAAGAACAAACACAGAATGTCAATTGATGTCAGAGTGTCAGATTTTGAAGGTTTCAGTTGCTCAGTTCGAGTATTGAAACATAAAATACTAGAATATTTCATAAATATATATCTCATATCTTCATTTTTTTTCTTATAGTATACATATACATTGGTTTCTAAGTACAGAGATGCCAACTGCTCCGGACATGCGAAAATAATTTAAAAAAATGGTAAATAACAACAAAGTGAATTTTGAAATATGAAGTGGTGGATAAAAATCTACTAAATTGAATTTATTAAATTAAGAATCACAATTCTTTCATACGTCAAATTGACGTGTGTCCGTAGAGATAGGTATATAAGAAACGTCCGTAAACCTAGTGTTAAGTGTCATAAAAGTTTCAGCGAGGGTCTTTCCTTTAAAATCTCTATGTATTTCTTTGTTTCGAATAAAATTACCGTCACTATCTTGTTGAATTGAGAATACATTCCATTAAAAAAAAAGAAATTTATTTTTAATCGTCTGATTTTAATAACTTTTCAAAATCCTCTTAAAATGGTTTCATATGAATTGATGTACTGTGTACCGTGTTAAAACTCCTTAATTTTGAAAAGAATAAAATAAAAAAAAAAACAAATATGGTTCCACTCTGCCATAAAATAGGACATCAATTCATTCTTTATCTCCAGATATAAGCAAAACTGATCTCGAAGGAGGAATTTTACGCTCCCACTAAAGGGAAAAACACAGGACAAAAAAAGGAAAGTGGTTATTCCAGAGTTTTAACACACCTGCGTCCCTCAGAGAATAATCGAACGGAATACCTAAAGAGGGTACCATGTAAAAAGTGAAAGGGCAAGCGATCAATAGAACGATATATAATAATAGGAGTATTGGTTTCTCATGTATTACCATTAACTGTAACTTATGAATAATCTGAGAAAAAAGAATATAAAAAAAAGAAGATTCTTATATAAGAATCCTTTTATTAGTATCGTTTTTTTTTTTTCAGAATACAATAAAAATGATGGCTTATTTAGAGTTGCCATAGGTGACTTAAAAGACAAAAAGTGGTAAGTATTAAAAAGCAATCTTTTATTAATGATGTTAAAATCAGCAGCTTTTTTTTAGTTTACTAATAAAAGTGAATGAAACATATATTATAGCTTTATATATGAATAATTTGAAATATAAATCATAATGGTATTTTCTGTATAATGTAAAACATAATGTATAGATTGCATAAGTCATAATGTATTGTTTTGTATAAAGCATAATGTATCGATTACATAATTTATTAAATGATAAATTAACAAAATAAAATTAAGTTTCTGCCACTTTTCTTAGTTACTTGTATTATCCTTAATTTTAATAGTACATTATGACGTAGCTCAAAATTAAGTTACTGATTCTTCGGACTTTAGTCATTAACCCCTTGGGGACGGGTGATTCAGAAAAGCATTTGTACAAAATCCGAATCAAGTTGCAATCAAATAAAAAACGGTAACTTAAATGTAGTCGTTGCTAATTTGACAGACTTACTTTGCTTTTACTTTAATTATTGTTAGTTTCATCATATATATAATCAATGTTCTTTATCTTCTTTATTTCGCAAAACTGGGCACCTGGACCGCGCAGCGGCCCCTATCCCATACATCATGAAATATTATATACATTGATTTAACGACATTTGTATTTTAGCAACAGTATGGTAGCTATTTCTAAAAGTCAAGCGTTTTGCTTGATAACTTAAAACATTTTGTACTACATTCAATTTAAAGATGGTTATTATATACAGGCATGATTTGAAAATATACATAGGTACTTATTTACAGACATAATTGGAGATATATAATCAATGTTAATTCAAAGTATAACTGAATAATTTTATTTTGAACAAAGTAATGGTGAATTAAAAAAATCAAACAATTATAACTCCGCCCACAAATAAACTGCTAAATAAATACTTTAATTACCAGTTTTATCTTTTTACCCTGATTGATACGGTTTTATGCTGTCTTGTATTTGTGACAGTCGGCGCGAAAGGGTTAAAGACGAGGAATAATTTTGATGATTCTACTGGTTGTCTAATACAGTGTTTTCGGAGTTACTATCCAGTGCGGGATATCTACTCCTTCACCTTTAGGATAATGAATGAATTGAAAATGGGAAGGGCGGTATGGGAGTATAACATAAGTATAAGTTAAGTCTCAGTAGGTAGGAGTTGCAATAAAAAATAAGGTCAGGGATTTATAATATTTTATTTTATTTTTATTTTTTTATTTATTTTATTGAAATTACATACATTTGCTTACTTGTGTGCTCAGATTTATAATATACGGCTGTAGTATTTTTTAAGAGTTTTATTTTATTATCTTATGTGGTAGCAAAATTTTTGAACTCATGCTTGATTTCTTTTTTTACAAATTTGATTTAATAAACTTATAACTGTCACTACATTTACATAGTTGAAATATACATAAAAAAAAAAACTCTTACTGTTCTGTTGTATTCTAAATTATAATATAAATTATAATAAACTATAATTATATAAAGTATAATAATAATATATTACTTAAGTAAATTCCACAATGGCACGAACTGGAAAAAAAAAAAAACTTTTTCGAAGAGTTTAAATTTGGCAGATAATACTTATGCAGAGTTCGTGCAGTAACTAACAACGTAATTAACAAAGCGGTGCGAAAAAGAACTTGCAAATGAATTTTTCTAGCATACATTCTAAAGTTTAAAAAATAGGTATTTTACTCACCACTACTTCTAAATAATTCAAAGGCGTATGTGACAAGCCACTTAGCTATAGTTGGTCGTGATGTTTCGGTCAACTCTACTAAGATGGAGAGGGTTTTTTTTGATTCGCAGATTGTGAGGTTAATAACTTGATTTTAGAGAGAGTGATGTGACTGAAGAAAAGCGAAAGCCACGTTTAAGCTTTATCTCGAATTATTATTATTTTCTGAATATCACTTTTTTTTTGTGTTGGATAACAAGCGAGCATCCGTGAATTTAAAGTAAGATGTTAAAAAACTCCCTCCTTATTTCAGGATTACCAAAAAACAGGTAAGCCACTTTTACTCTTCATCTTTTGGTGGCCATCCGGTCAAAATGACCAATCTCCTAGACTACCAGTGGTGCTCCAAGGTGCCCATAGAAGATATTCTGGCTCAAGCTAAAAACAACCAGAGATGCCAATATAAAATACACAAAAATAATTTTATTTATATACACCAGATGACAACTTGCTCCGGACAGCAAATATATATTTTAAAGTGGTAGTTTATCAATTGTGATTCTTGATTTAATAAATTCAAATTAGTTGATTTTTATCCACCACTATTTCTAAATAATTCGTAGGCTTATATAATTCACCACTTTATGGCACTTACGACTTGCTACGCCTTTTTAAAAGCAAGCAAAAATAGCCAAATATTTGCAAAATTTACTTTGTAGTTATTTACCGTTTCTTTAAAATTATTTTGGCGTGTCCGGAGCAGTTGGCATCTCTGAACAACGGCTCAGCAGACTTTTGGTTTAGCATTGAAGCAAAAGAAAAATCTTGTGCTATACCACAGACCTAACCGGTACGCCTTAACCCCTTGGGGACGGGTGATTCAGAAAAGCATTCGTACAAAATCAGAATCAAGTTGCAATTAAATAAAAAACGGTAACTTAAATGTAGTCGTTACTAATTTGACAGACTTACTTTGCTTTTATTTTAATTATTGTTAGTTTAATCATATATATAATAAATGTTAATTCAAAGTATAACTAAATAGTTTTATTTTGAACAAAGTAATGGTGAATTAAATAAATCAAAAAATTATAACTCCGCCCACAAATTAAATTCCTAAAGAAATACTTTGATTACCAGTTTTATCTTCTTGCCCTGATTGATACGGTTTTTTGCTGTCACGTATTTGTGACAGTCGGCGCGAAAGGGTTAAAGCAGACCTAAATGCTTCTGTACCGATAAAAAAAATTAAAAGTATGATTCCAAAAAAGCGGGTCGCTCCTTATTCAATGTGACGACTCAGAAACTGCAAAATACATCTTAAAGATAAACACAATCCTAAAGATTCCTGTAGCAGCTAAATGCCTTCTAGAATGTTTTTCCACCAAATTTATCCTCCGGAACTTTCATGTTCAAACTTCGGTTTCGGACATTAGTCGGGAATTCAATTTAGAAAACAAGACACAGGCTCTAGAAATTCCTCGGTTTTTAAAACAAGGGAAACCGACCACCACAATCCTTTTCAATATCTTAGGTACTGTTGTCCCAGAGAAAATCCGTCTCTGGTATCAATACTATGAGACTAAACTCTTCCAAGATAGCGTTACCTTATGCAAAAACTGCTGAAGTTTTGGCCACCCCGATAAATACTGTAAATTTTAAAATTTTGTTTTGATGAACGTGTTTCTCCGAAAGTGTTGGAACCACCAAATGTTAGATTTTAATTTTATCAAATCAACCTCTCCAAAAGTGTTTTGGAAAAATATTTAATTTTGATCTCTACTGTAAATTTGTTTCGCTTCTTCAAGAACAGCGTACACTCTCACCATCTCATCGTCATCATCTTCACCACCAACAACTCAACTCACAAAAGATACACCTCACAGCAAGGGGGATAAAAGCGGGTAGTAGAGATCCACCCCCACATCATCAACAACAGGCAACAGTATAGTTGGTCATCTTAAAATTGGCAAAATTAGCTTAAAATCTACTAATTTTAGTGTGTAGTTCTCTACTGATTTTTTAATACATTTTGTCGAATCTGGAGCAGTTGGTATTATTTAAATGTAGCTGTGAGCAACATATCTTTAACACTTTTATAGGCCATTTATTTCTAGTAAAGGTAAATTAAAGTATTTTTTGAATTGTTTTAAGAATAGTAATTGATATTACTTACTTACTTTATTTACAAAAATTGGGCACCTGGGCCACTTAGCGGCCCCTATCCCATACATCTAGAAATTTACAGAAAATTTATAGTAATAACATTTTGAATTTAGCAGTCGATGTGGTAGCTAATAGAAAAACAAGCACTTTGCTTGAGTAAATATAACATTTGAATATCTGATTCATCGAATCTAAGTTGATATATATAAATATAAACATAATTTGACATATATATACATAAGTTGACATAAATAAATAATAACATAAATTGATACATATTTCACTAATTAAATTTCTATATTTTAACTAGCACATATTTAATTGTGACATACATTGAAGTTCATTCGAATACATTGTGGTAACCATAAAAAAAAATTAAGCCGTTTGCTTGTGAAATAATAAAACAATGAAATTTAATATGACAAATTGACTTAACACTAGAAATATTGATTGTAGACTTAAATTAAAAATAAAGATAAAACATGATTGGATATGTACAGTAATTGATTTTTGAAAAATGAAAGGCATAATTGATGAATATAGATAAATCATACCTTGATACATGATGAAATAACATATTTGGAGAAAATGCAGTGAATATATTTTATCAGAGAAGTATTGCTTATTAAATACAATAGAATTTTCAAAAGAATTTAACATGCAAAGTTGATATATATGTATGCATAAATTGGTTATATTATCAGAAAATAATTCTTAATGTAATTTAATTTAACTTAAGTAAAAGTCTGATGTGAAAAGTTCAGTGAATTTAACTTGAGAGTCTTGAAAATAAAAGTAGAACTCACTGGGATTGAGATGTTTCCCCGATGATCCCCCGCAGAAGACGGAGCACTTCTTCATTTTTGAGCAATTCCTGTAATTCTTTGATTAATGACACTAATCGATGAGCAAGTTTAGGCGTCGAATATGATGTTGTTCGAGGGCTCCTTCTGCTGGGACGGGTCTCGCACCCAGTATAGTTGGCTGTGTGGCTTTTGTAACAATTACAGCATTTTGGAGGTGTAGTTCTGTCTTTGTTGCATTCATGAGACCTGTGGTTTTCAGCGCATTTTACACACCTTGCAGGCGCATTGCAGTGGCTTTGCGTATGTCCATAATTTTGGCAGTTGTAACATTGTGTAAGTCGTCGACCTCCTCGAAATCTTTCGATTTTGATCGGAATCTGCTGTATGTTGTTGACTTCGAATATTCTTTGGTGATTCGCCGTTGATGTTAGGATTATGAGAAAGAGTGGAAGGAGCCGATAGGCTTCTCCCATTCTCTTCTTAAACTGCACAATTTTAAAGGTTTCAATACTGTTTTTCTGTAATTCTGTATTGATGGCATCTGTATCAAAGTCCACAGGCAGGCCCCGGACCAAAACCTTAATATATCTGGCTTGCAGTGTTATTTCAGGTTTGCTGGGCGGATCCCGTACTTTGTCGGTATCCTCCTTAGGTTTTGTTGTCGGCAAGATAGTGACGTCATCTGTTGAATTATGTTGGCTAGAAGAAGGACAGCTGTTTGCAGATATGAGTGTAGAATTATCTTCAATTGTTTTGATTGCATTTTGCTTTTTCTTCTTCTTTTTTCTTTTCTTTGCAGGTGGTTCTGTGCTATTGTTAATATTGATGTCCGTGTCTGTTTCTGTATTCGGTGTTGTATTCAGGTTTTCATCTTTATTTTCCATGGTTATGTCTTCAGTGCTTGGATTAATTTCAGTCATTATTGATTCGAGTTGAATGGAGTTTTTATTCATCTCCTTCTTTTCTTCCGCTTGAAAGTTTTTCCTCTTCCACCTGACGTGATAAGCTGCATTTGTCAGTTTTAGGAAGTAGGAGTATTCATAGTCTCCAGAGTAACTTGATCTTATTTGAATGAGCAGTTTGCTAAGTAATTTATCTAAACCAATCAGCTCTTCTGTATCAAACTGAGTGTAAAACTCTACGAGATCGTCAATATGTTCGTGTTCAACTGGTGGAAAGTATTTTTTTGATATCCCACAGGTAGCAATGATTTCTTCTGATGACGTGGATTCTTTGCAATGCGACGGTGAATTACGAATGGAGAGTGAGACCTTTCCACCACGAGCTGTTTTATGATACGGCATGACTTGAAAAAACAAAATGGCGGGCTCAAAATCCAGACATCAAAATGGCCAGTTGTCAGTATTGTCTCTCCCGACTCAGGAACCTGACGAGATCAAAATCTGTATCACTCACCTCGTAACGTTCAGGATAATCAGCATCAATTCAGCATAACCGGCATCGCAAGGGAGAAGAGAACGTCAGTAGAGCATGATCAGCATCAGTTATCGGCAGCGTTTTCGCATGGCATCATTTCGAAAAACTCTTCCTTAAAGTGACATCACCGCATCTAATCCGTGACACATGACATGATGTCATAAGAATCCAGCTGCTTCCCTCCTCATATTCTTGGACTCAAAAATGATAACCAGATGACTTAGTAATTGATATAAGAACGAAAAACCCATTTAGTTTATAAAAAGGCAATTTTTTGGTGGTAAATATATTTAACACAACCATATATTACTTATTGACTTTTATTTTTTTTTATTTATAAAATAAATTTTATAAATGCTGCAAACTTCAAAAGGAATTATGTATTTTATATCTTTTATACGTTTTTGTTAAACTAACAAATGGTTACCAATTTTATTCAAACGCACTTCAAGAAAGCTGAAGTTATTAACAAATGGAAACCTAAATTAAAACTGGTAAAAAGTGGTGGGAAGTATACTTCCCAAGGCCTTCAAAAGGGTTAAATGGCTAAGAGTTTACTAACCTGAGAATTGACGCAGATTTTTCTACCTCTAAAAAATAATTTCCACAAGACGGAGCAAATTTGCATTTTTGAATGATTTTAGTTTTTTTCTCTAACTGTAAGATTCTCATGCTTTTCTTTAGTATTTGAATTATTGTACTGATCAAATGCACAACTTTGCAATTCTTTTTAAAAACAAGAAACTCATCTCATGCTTTAAAATTTGCTGCATTACTTACATTTTCTTGCAAAATAAATATGAGTTATCTTATTTTTAAACATGCCAGCGCTAAATCTCAACGCAAGTAATTAAATTTTGAAAACGAATTGTAAACATCTCTGCTTTATAACTCGTAATTCTATTAGACGAAATGAAAAGAAGCTTAATTCAAATGAGATTAATAAGTTAGAGAACCATAATACATTTTTGGTATGTTAAAGCTAATTTGAAAGATAAACATTAGTTATAGTACTAGTTATGGTATTATTATCAGTTATAGTCTTTTATTAGTTGTTGTACTAGTTTATTTGTGACTAAAAATAATATTTATAATGTTAAATTTTAAAATACATCCTTAAATTAAAATCTTTATTAAATTGAAGACTATATTTGAGGGTTGATACAGGGCAACCAGATTTGTACGTTTTTTGTACAAAAATTTATTCTAGTGGGGACCAAGTTAGTGTTTTTAATGTATTATTTTTCATTCATTTAAACTTATTTTCTACACCACGGCATATAAATGATTCAAAAATTCATATTCAACTTTGTTCAGTTCTTTCATGTTGAGGCTTTTGAATTGTTAGCAAAACTACCAAAAATTCTGAAAGATTTGGTTTTTAACCCCTCAGTGGTCCATTTATTTTTAGTATAGGAAAATTAAAGAATTTTTGGAATTTGATTTTTCTTTATTTATGAAATAAATTTTATAAATACTACAAACTTCAGAACGAATTATGTTTTTATAACTTTTACACGTTTTCTTTTACTAAAGAAATGGTTGCCAATTTTATAAAGCCCTGACCAAGCTTGTAGAAGTTTTTTTTATCTTTTTAAATTAATAATTAAAGAAACAACTGACTATTTCTGCTACTACTATTTCAAAAAATTTCGCCAAGCATGCTTCTCACTGTCTTAATTCATAGATTATTTGATGAAACAATGTAAAATTTTGCACATTTTTAGAGAAATGAACATTCTGATATTAAAATGATGCTGATGCGCATAATTTTACGTCTAAGTGTAAGATTTCATTTTTGCACCGCTTAATTCAGTTTAGTGATAACCTGGAAACTATTAACAAGAAAATTATAGTTTGTTTCTGTATCCCCGTATTCTACAAATGGATAACTCGTCACATTTTGTTTAAATTTCGAATTATTTTTAAAGTAATTAAATAGTATATACTGACGGGCTACCGGTTTTTAAAATATTTAGAAAATTTTCGGTGAAATTACCGTACTGTATGGCAAAGACTTTTTTTTGCACAAAAAATTTTAATTTTAGTAATGAACGTTAAAATTACAATATTTAATCACATATAATATTAAACCGCATTTAACCTTTTAATTTTAGTTAAATCATTACCAAAGCGGTTCTGTGAAAATTACCAATCTTTTTTATGTTTCTACAGAGCCAGAAACACGGAAAATAATTCCATATTTTGATAGTTTGACCATACTTTCTTTCACAGCGTGCTCTTTTTGTATACAATCCTGAAAGATTAACATAAATTCCGTGTTTTTTTGGCATCATTTGAACGCAATGATGCCAAATATATTATTCTTCCTTTAAAATAATAATAATAATTGGGATTTTTTAATGAGGGGACTCAATACCTAGAATATTCTATTTTTATTCAGTATATTAAAACATTATTTGATATGGTAAAGGTTTGTGGAATAATAAAAAAAATCTTATCTGCGAATATTTTTTTATTATTATTTTCATTTATCTAACGGTACATCAATGGTTTCATGTATTGACTAGAATAATAAGTATAAAATCGGTAAATCCGTGGTATATTGGTGGAAAAAACTAACATGCTGTGAAAATGGTATCAGAAGAATAATTAATTTTTTATATTGAAACAAATGAATTACATCCATATATTTAACAAAGTACTTTATTTTACCAAGATTACTGCTTTTAATCTTATTTTTTTCGAATTTGCCAAATAAATGTATTTTTAAAGATTTCAAAATATTTATAATCAATTTTCGCCAGGTTTGGTGATTTAAATATCACATTTTTTCATTTTTCGAAAAACGAATAAGAGTTTTCAAACTTAAGTAGATTTTTTATACATAAAAATTATTGCATTTCGGTTATATTTCCTTAGCTGTTAGTAATCTTGATTTGTTATATGCTTGCTTGTTGATAATGATAATCACAGACAAACTATCAAACAAATTAGACAAATCATACTTATTTCTTATCTGCCATATTTTTTAAAAAGTAATTTTATAGTGGTATTCAAATGAAAATTGCAACAGTAACTGTAAGCAAAAATTTCTTAAATTTCATCAGGGCCTAAAAACCACGCCTATGATTACTAGATTGTTTTTATGTTGTTTAAATTAATTAAGTACTTATGATGATCAAGAACATTATAAGTTAAACTTATTTAATTAAGAAGATAAATAAATTATTGCTTATTTAACATTCGGTCCATTTCGGAATTTCTTCCCGCAAAATCGGATTTACCCCTTCGCAAAAAGGAAAGTTCGCGATGCCACTGATTGTATATGCAAAGATGAAAACATTAGAGTTACCAGTCTTTAACACTTCTATAAAAAAGACTTGTTCCAAAAATGGAACAATTTTATTTAAAGGAAGAAAGAAGAGAGGCACGCAAAACGCAAGAGCAGGGCTGAAACCCTATATATCTGTGTGTGTGTTTTTTTTTTTTTTTTTTTTTTAAATATTTATTTTCAGCATGCTCCATAACAAGAGTTATAATACATGCATTGAAGAATAAGAATAACAAATTTAGATCAAAAATACAAAATGAAATACAAATATAATATATAAAAGCAGACAAGTAAAATCAAAAAGAAAGAAAAGGAATATTATGAACAAACTTTTGAAAAATTGGTATACAGTCAGTATTAATCAGAGTTTGACAGTTTGGTGGCCATTGTAATCCACTTGTGATTACATATTTGAAAAGTTCACTACGATGAGAGTCTAATTCAGGGCAGAAGAATAAAATATGTTCAATACTTTGAATTTTATTTTGGTCACAGCTGCAGAGTGGAGAATCTACGTGCTTGAATCTGTGTAAGCATTCTTTACAACGAGCGTGTCCGGATAAAATTTGTGTTAATTTGAAATTGGGAATGAAATTTTGGGTCATTCTTTCTTGCACTGATGGAAAAAACTTCTTTGTTATATTGCCGTTTTGTGTGGAGTCCCACTCACCTTGCCACATATCCCTTGTCTTTCGAAGAATATCATTTTTAATAAAAGATTTAGGCAATTTACTGAAGCTGATGGTGAGATCTGATTCGGCTGCCGCTTTTGCAAGCTCATCAGCCTTATCATTTCCGATTACTCCAGAATGACCCCTGACCCAATTAATGGTTATATTGATGTTTCGTGTAGAGAGTTTCCAAATCATGAAACGGATATTTTCAGTAGTATCGTCATGGCACTTCCTATATAGATATGTTATCCTATATAGATATGTTATATATAGATATGTTTATAGATATGCTATATAGATATATTTCCTATTATATATTATATTATATTATATTATATTATATGCTATATAGATATGTTTCCTATATAGATATGTTATATATAGATATCTATATGTTATAGATATGTTATGTTATGCACTAATTTTAGATATGTTGACTTGGCTTTCTGTGAATAGTATGATGTTATTGAATGTGTGTGTGTGTGTGCGTGTGTGCGTGCGTGCGTGTGTGTGTGTGTGTTATAAATATTTTCAATGTTTATTGAATGCTAACAGGTTTGTTATAAATATTTTCAATGTTTATTGAATGCTAACTGGTTTGTTATAAATATTTTCAATGTTTATAACAAACCTGTTAGCATTCGTTTTAACAAAAACCATAATGTGGATTATTTGTATAATTTTCGCTTACGTATATACTCTAAAGACTGATTTAAAACTAAATTAGATACAACTCCTGGAGTGAGAAATCCACTGCCGGATATAAAACCTAATTTAGAATTATTAATGACAAACACGATGAAACAATTTCAATTCTGTTTTTTTTAATTAATCATCACAATTAAAACATTTTTTATTGGCTAATATGCTCACAATTGTTTTTAGATTTTATTATCTATAATGTCGGAGATTTGATGGAAAAAAAATTCCCATTAGGTTACGTAGCTGATAAAATATAGTAACTGCTGTTTTACATTATTAGTTTCTTTTTTAAATACTCGATAAAAATTCTTTACCATAGGAAACTTGTTTTTGTTTTGCTTGCTTTCTTAATAATCTGGTCTAAAAGATTATATTCATCTAGACAAAAAAGAACTGAGAGTAGTATAAAAATCTTGTCATTATAGCTTGTTTTCGAGAAGAGAAAAATATCCATGACTATTAAGATTCTTTGAAATTTTCAGCCTAAAAATAAGACTGTTTACGTCATATGAAACGTCGCATTCTGAACATCACTATAAACTATTAATCATTTTATAGATAAATAAAATGGTTAATAGTTTATAGTGATGAATAGTTTATAATTAAGAATAGTTTAGGCGTATATTACGCCTACCGAACCCAATCTACAGTTGAATTTTTCTAAACAATTTCTTTTGTATTTTCCTATCTCACTTTTCGACCTGATAATTATACGTTATAAAGTGCACAAAGAATTTAATTTTGCCGGAAATGCCAAGAGCCAATAAGGCACTCCAGGGATCTTTTACATGTCGCATAATCATCCAAATAGAGACTCGGTGCTGCCATCTAGTGTGGCAGAAACTAGACGTCCAAATTAACATGACCAACGGTATCTCACCCATTGTGGTGGTCCTGAAAGAGTGGATACCACCTCTGGCGAACACACTAGGTCTGCTCTTCGGCAAGACCGATTGTGCAGCTCATTGTAAGTAAAAAAATATATATATACGTTATAATTAGTGATTAGTTTTTTTATAAAATGATCTTCATTACGGTTTATTTTTAGGAAGAAAATTCGATATTTCTTTTTGAAAAGGATTAAGAATTAAGTTCCAAAATTTGCATATATATGCAACTTTATTTTTCTTCCCTTGAAAATCGTTGATAACCATTTTTTCCCGTGTACTACTTGCCATATTTACCTTTAAGATTTTTCAACTAGTTTTGTTTTTGTGGCAATGATTTTTTACAGATAGACCTTAACACAGATAGATCTAATTGTTTCAGAGTTTATACAGATAAACCCTAACATAAATTAAAATTTCACATTTTAGGAAACTCCCTAGAATTATTTATGCCAACGGTATCAATAAAAGGTCATAATATTGATTGTAATAGTCCAAATAGAAAGTGCCCTGACAGTGAGAGCTTGTCCTAAATAACGATCGTTCATATTTTTTAATAATAAATAAATAAATTTAACGAAATATATTTATTTGTAAAAAAGGAAATATCTTAGATCATAAAATTATCGAGTCTCATAACCGTTTGACATTCCTTTAAAAAAAAATTCCTGGATCTGGCAATCTTGGTTTCTTTTTCCGAGATTATTGAACGAACTAAAAAAAAACTCAAATTGTATCTGTAAGTAATTCGTAGAGAGCTGAATATTTCAGAAAAATTGTTTCGTTCAAATTGTGATCTTAACCCCTTAACTTGTGCGCTCGGGTTAACTCGAGCGCGCTAAACAGGCCACCAAACTGTGCACACTCCAGATAATTCGAGCAGCGTTGTATTTTATGCGGCTATAATTTTTCACTCTCGAATATAATCGAGAATTGAAAATAACAATGTGAAAGCTAAGAAAAAAAATCGCTTTATTCATTTTTATCATTTACATAGGATTGAAAGCTATAACACTTATTTATTCAAGCATAAAATATACAGAGATGCCAACTTGCACCCGACATCAAATATATATTTTAAAATGGTAGTTAATCAATTGTGATTCTTGATTTAATAAATTCAATTTAGTAGATTTTTATCCACCACTATTTCTAAATTCGTTCTTCACTCGTAATTCGTAGACTTATAAAATTCACCACTTCATAGTACTTATGCCATGCTATACCTTTTAAAAAGCAAGCAAAATTAGTCAAGTATTTGCGCAAAATTTACTTTGCGGTTATTTACCGTTTTTTTAAAAATTGTTTTGGTGCGTCCGGAGCGGTTGACATCTCTGAATATATCCTTTTTCCATGGAACAAAAGCGCAGTATATCAAAATTGTCCACCCACCAAAAGAAAAGACAATGTTCTAAAGTGTTTTTTTTTTACATTAAAAAAAAAAAAATTTTTTTTGTCCGTTTTTTTTCCAAAGAATCTGTGCGTTAAAGGGATAATGAATACGAAGCAGGTAATAGATTTTCTTATGGATGTATAAGGTGCTCTAATTCCCAAAAAGAAAAGAAAAAATATTCAACCAATAAAAATTCAGGGCTATCAATTTTTCATTTCTTCTAGTGGTAGCTTAGTTGATGTTTTAATGCATGATTTTTGTTTTGTAAATTTTATTGAAAGTTATGTTTACCACACCACTACATGCAAATGATTCATACGCATACCTGACAACTTTTTATCCTTTCAAGAATGATTTTCACCAGTGGTAGACAAATGGAATACAATTTGCAATTATAGGCAGAAAAATACGCTGTATTTTGAACTAGCTTTTGCAGACTTCAACAGCAGTGTTACATATTTATATATATGCTTAATTTTTTTAAAAATAGTGGTGGATCAAAAAGATTATAAATTAAGTTTATAAATGCAAGGAATATTTAGAAGGCATACATTTTACTACCACTTTAAATATAGAAATAAAATTTTACGCCAAATGCGTAAAAGTTGGCAGGTATGCATACGTTCATATGAAACGTCGCTTTTTCCCAGCTCTTTTGAGGTGTGACTTTTAAAGTGTTGGCAATTTTATAAAGAATTCTGAAAACTTTCTCTTTAATTGTCCACCACTCTAAAAAGTCCACTCTCAGTTCTGAAAATTGCAAATGACAGGCTAGGTATTTTTTTTCTGCAAATTTATTACATACTAAAATATACTTTGGAAATGTCAATAAAATATAAATTTTGTTCATCTATCTTTATTAAATCAATATTATTCAAATACATTTAAAATGAGAAAACATAAGTTTTACCCTCATATTAAATATAAAAATAAATTTTTTTCCGAATATATGGAAGAGTTAGTCGGTGACAGATAGTGGCTAACTCTTCCGGTTTTCCCAAAGATTTTATTTTCATACAGATGGTGGTAGCGGAACTCGTGTTATTCAATCATGTTTTTTTAAAATTAAAATAATAATTATAAATGAGATTGACCACCACTGCACATAAATAATTACGACAAACAAATTAGAACACAATAGACTTTACAATAGGAAATTTTAACCTAGTCCAAAGATAAATATATTTTTGAGAAAACCTTTTCTGTAATTGTGTTACTACCACTTGAAAAGTTGGCAAGTATGCAGGATAGGATTTGTATGAACTTTTAAAGCATTTACAAACAGTGGTGTAGAAAATAAGTTTACACCATATTTACAAAACAAAGAATCATACATTTAAATATGAGTTTTATCAGCACTAAAAGGACCCTTTTGGGATCCGCTGAACTTGGCAATAAGGTTGATATTTTAGATACCTCTATCTATACATCTATACATAATAATAAACGCGGCTGTGTGTGTGTGTGTGTGTCTGTAATCACAATATATCGCCCCAGAAGCCTCGCCCGGGCACGAAACTCGGCCCATAATTGTGTTTTGACATAATGAAGAAGTATTTTTTTTCTTTTTCAAAAATTTTGATTAGTTATTTAGTTATCAGTCATTTTGTAAGTCTATGCTTTTCGTCTGCTTTTTCGTCTTCAAAGAGCCATATTCAAAAAACTATTAAAAAATGCATATACTTTTCCCCACTCTTATAAATGTATGCTAATGCGAACCTCACAATTGAAATATTAATTTTCGTCAACTTAAACCAATAATAAACGAAGGAATTAATAATTTAATTGTAAAGTTCGCATTAGTTTACATTTATTAAAGTGGAGAAAAGTTTAACTTTTGTATTAAAAATGTGGCAACATATTCGATACGTAAATAGAACGCTTCGCTTTGATATATTTGTCACTGTTCATAATTGTTATAATAAGTTTTTCTTCTTCCGCTCTAATTTTTTTTTCTTAAGCGAAGACGATAATTTTTATAGCGATATTGTAGTACTTTGTACAACTAAAAATTCTTTTCACAACACTTTAAAAATATTTACTTTATTTTCTTTATATATACAGAGAACAGTCGGCAAAGAATTCGATTAGGTTGAAAAACATTTCGCTAAAAAGGAACGAATTCCAAAAGAAAAAATAAACAACTTAAACAATAAAAATGCTGATGCCAGCCAATTTTTTGAAAGTTAACTTAGAAATAACAAACCAAACGATGTTAACAAAATGACGTAGAAAGCGCAACTAGATCAAAATTATACAAGCACAACTAGATCAAATTATAATACCTGAGTGCTTGACGTAACAGATATAGAAATAGAATTTGATACCATAAAAAATTTGAAAAACATTTCGCTGAAAAGGAACGAATTCCAAAAGAAAAAATAAACAACTTAAAGAATAAAAATGCTGATGCCAGCCAATTTTTTGAAAGTTAACTTAGAAATAACAAACCAAACGATGTTAAATAACAAACCAAACGATGTTAACAAAATGACGTAGAAAGCGCAACTAGATCAAAATTATACAAGCACAACTAGATCAAATTATAATACCTGAGTGCTTGACGTAACAGATATAGAAATAGAATTTGATACCATAAAAAATTATATAGAAATAGAAATTGATACCATAAAAAATTTATTCGTTTTCGTGTTCTTTTCATGTATTTAGCATTTTAGTTTTTTTTTCTTAAGCGTTGTAGCTATATAATTTCAATCATCCTCAAGAGCTATAACACATCTGCAGCAGAACTGGATATGAAGACAAAATTGCTGGACAGGAACACTTTAATTGTCCACTAATCTTCAGATTTCCTGCTATGTTTTAAAAAACTTTATTTGTGAAAACCTTCAGCGTGGCGGACAGCTGGCCGCCTTAGGTGGCTAGTTAAAGAATAAAATCACATTGCAGCTGCCAGATTCTCCTGATTTTCAAGGGAGATTTTATTTTTAAAGTGGTAAGATGTATAGAGTAATATTTTTGATTTTGCTTTATAAATTTTAATTATAATGATTTCGACCAGCACTGCACATAAGTATTTTAATAAGATATTTAGAATACCTAACAATATTCTTTTAAAATATTGAGAGTTTGCTGTGTTTAAATGATCCGTCTACCACTGAGGATATTTCACATCAGCACTGTGGTGGGTGCAAGCCGGATGCGGAATTCGTATCGACCAGCCATCGCCGGGATCGATCCCCAATTCACCTCATTGGAAGGCGAACGCTCTATCCCCTGAGCCATCGCGACTCTAACCCATTGTATGAATTATTCTTCTTAATTTAGCACAAAATGATGTGCTCATATATTAAGAATTAATCTTCTTAATTTAATATGAAAATATGTCAACGCAGTGTATAAACTAATCTTCTTAATTTAACATAAAAATATGCCTTCATATAGAATGAATTAATCTTCTTAATTTAATATGAAAATATGTCAACGCAGTGTATAAACTAATCTTCTTAATTTAACATAAAAATATGCCTTCATATAGAATGAATTAATCTTCTTAATTTAATATGAAAATATGTCAACGCAGTGTATAAACTAATCTTCTTAATTTAACATAAAAATATGCCTTCATATAGAATGAATTAATCTTCTTAATTTAATATGAAAATATGTCAACGCAATGTATAAACTAATCTTCTTAATTTAACATAAAAATATGCCTTCATATAGAATGAATTAATCTTCTTAATTTAACACAAAATTACCGAGTATAAATTAATCTTTTGAATTTAATATAATAAATACGTATCGTATATACGTATCGTATATCGTAAATACGTTTCGTATGAATAATTCTTCTCAATTTTATAAAAAAAAGATGCCTCCACTGAGTATGATTTAATCTTCTTAATTTACAAAAAGATGTCTCCACATATTAACAAATAATCTTCTTCACTTATCTAGAGTTTCATTCGTAAGTATTTTTATAATAGTTAGCAGGTATTATTAACTTCAAATTCGACATTATTCTTGCCTGAAGTTCTTTAATCTTGTAAGCATTTAAGGAGTCAAATTAAGCCATTTAGTTTTAGTCAATTCTACTAAAATGGCAATTTGTCTCCATAATTTTCTCCTAAAGTACTCTCCAACGTTTCCCGTTGTAATGAGTGCGCCATAATATGTTCTTTTCTATTTCCATGTTACATTAGGGAAAAATTTAGGAAATTATGTGGAACTATAAATGGCAACTAAGCTAATTAAAGGAGAAGAATGGTAGCTATTGTCACGCAGTTAATATACAGAAAACGAGATTGCATTAAATATCTTGAAGTAGTTAAAAATATTTTCGTTCTTATAAGTTTTTTTCTGTTTTAAACAACGAAGAATAAATTATCCGAAAATAATTGTAATAAGTTTTGTTCAAGCTAAAAAAATTGAAGTATTGATTAAAAATGTCTCTAAATGAAGACTCTTTAGAACTTTATTTTAGTTTCTAACATCTGTTTGTTCTTACTTGACGTTATTTTTAAACATTTCAAAATATTTTTTCTTAAAAAGTATTAATACTTCAAATATTCTTATGCTAAAAAGTCACAATCAGTTGTCTTTAATCATTACAAATATAAGTGAAATTTAAAATTGAACTTTATTGATTATTTCTTAGCTAAATTTAAATAGAATTTAAGTTTAAAATGATAGTTCACAGTTTTCAATTATTTGAAGAAAAAAATTTCCTCTACAAGCAAAACATTAACGTTTTGAAAACTAAGAATTAATCTTCCATTTACTCTCACATACAAATTTGTTCGCTTAATTTATTTTACCAATTTATCTAGATTAATTCTTTTCACAAAAGTAAACAGCGCAAAATGTTTGTAAATACAAATGTTTGGAAATAGTTTTAATTTAATAAATGAAAAATCGTAAATCATATATTTGTAACTACTATAAGTTGTAAACCTTTGAGAATAAAATTATTCATGAAATACTTTTAAACCAAAATTTTATAGAATTACAGCTATAGCAAATGTAGCTAAATAAAACTTTAACTTTAGGAATAGTGATAATTTAAAAGTGGCTATTTTAAAAATTATTTCACACAAAATGTTTAATAATTTTTGTAAATATTTTTTACGTGTGTATCATATTAGTTTCTCTATGAAAGGATTACTTTAGACAATAAAATTAAATGTTTTCAATGATAATCTATTTCGAACAATGATTAACTTGAAAAAGATAAAATGTTAGATTATCAAATAATCAAAAATATACATTAATATAACCAAAATTTTGAATATTTTTAAACAACATAATATCGCAAACTGTATTATTCTTTAATAGTATTAGAAAATTTTTAAGAGAAAATAAATTAATATTCCTGTTTTCTATTATTTAATTGCTTTTATACACTAATGGTTTAGCACTGTTTTCAATTATGAAAATATAATAAATAATTAGTACTCACACATATATATATATTTACAAAAAAGCAATTAATTCCCAATTGAAATTCAAAGTAGTGCACTAGAAAATTTTATATGCGAACATAAAATCATTAAAAATTAAATGTTAATGCATAAAATTTCAACAATTCTGAGAACTATGATTTGATTATTTATAAACATGATTTATAAACACTTTAAGCATTTCATGAATAAATATTATAAAAAAAATTTTAAAAATATTTATATGCTTATTTTGGTTTATAACTAAATTTTAATTATAATAAATTTTAATATTTGTTGTAATTGTTGCATATCTCTGTTGCTTAACAATGCTAAATCAGGTCTATGAAGCCTGTCACTCTAATAAAGTCCAATAAGGTCTGGAATTATGAGAAGATTTTGTCTGGAAAGCCCCAGACAAAATATATAGTATATGGCCAGAGGTGGCAATACATAATAATTAATATAATAATAAAGTTATCCAGTTTTCTTTCATCTCTTAGTTCAGTTTTGATAAGGAACATCTACGATTTACATCTGAGCGAATTTATGTTTTTGTATATGTAAATAGTTTAATATAGCCCGTATGTTTTTTTTATATGTTATAAGTGAAAAGCTGCGTGAAGGTGATATCAGAGTGACTTCAACTAAGGCAAAATGAAAAAAAGGTTATATCCAAACTATTTTATTTAAAAAATTAAAAAATCATTAATTTTTATTAAAATTAATAATAATTATTACTAAAATTAATAATAATTATTATTAAAATTAATAATAATTGTCACTAAAATTGATAATAATTATTAAATCAATAATAATTATTATTAAAATTAATAGTAATTATTATTAAAATTAATAATAATTGTCACTAAAATTGAAATAATTATTAAATCAATAATAATTATAATTAACTGTTATTACCCCGGCCAGAAGGCCAAGTGATTAGCGTGCCTGACTACAAGGCTAATGGCCGAGGGTGCGAATCCCGCACAAGGGATGAATGTTTCTCTGCGTGTTGTCCTCTGTTGTGTGTGGAGTGAACGTGGTTCACCCTATGAACCTGCATCCGTGGCAGTGTGACGTCAGTGCTCGCTTTCGTGACTTTGGTTCACAGGTGCCCACCGGGTAACAATAAATGAGCAACACTTCCGGCATCTTCTAAGGTGAAAAACGAAAGTTCAGTGCACGCCGTTAGTAAAAAATAATTAAATAAATAAATAGTATTACGTTACGAAATACTACGTTATTTTTATCAGGTACAGATCGTTAGATTTCATTTATTTATTCTTTTTAAATTGAAAAACAGTTTCACAATTTTTTAAATTATTATTGCAAACTTCCTCCGTTTTTAGCGAATTCGGCTAAATTTTCTCAATTACGATAGTTTAACTAAGTCAATCAGAAGCCCGTATTTTTGTAAACATATCGCATTTTGCGATATGTAAAAATACAGGCTTTTGATTGGTTAAATTTAACCATCGTAATTGCGAAAATTTAGCTGAATTCGGCCCTAGAAAGACATGGATTTACGAAATATAGAATTTTTGCGCTCATACGGTAGATTGATGAAGAAGCTAACATAAAACTGTCTTTTTTTTAATCTCGTTCTAATAGGTTTTTGATATTTATTAACCAACACTTTTTACATTTTTGGTTTCCTGTGTCAGTCATAAAACATATAAGTTCAAATCATCGACAATTTCGCTTTGTCTAATTTTATGAATGTTATCTTTATAACTGACCTTGCAGTGTCCCAGAAAAATATATAAACGTTTTTAGAAGGATAAACGAAAATACACTGCTTTATATTTCAAATTTAGTATTCTAAAAATAAGATTTCAGTAGCAAAGGATCTCTAACTCATATAATTATTAAAAAAACAAGAAAGAAAAAGTTTTAATGTTCTAGAAAAAGAACTTATTAGCAAAGGATCTTAAACTGAAATAATTTTTCAAAAAAACTGGAAAGAAAAAGTCTTAAAATTCTAAAAATAAGACTGATTAGTAAAGGATCTCTAACTAAAATAATGAAAAAAATGGAAAGAAAAAGTTTTAATGTTCTAAAAAAAGAACTTATAGGCAAAGGATCTCTAACTGAAATAAATTATTGAAAAAAAATGAATCTTGTTTTAGAAATTCTAGCAGTTTTTATGTTTACCTGGAACGCTGGTCATCTTAGAATTGGATGAATGTTTTTACCTCTTTGATAAAAGTAAGCGAGAATATTAGTGAAATCTCTTCTATTTATACAACACATGCCAGACTATGTTCCAGCACTTTTTTGAAGATCAGCAGATGTTGCTTCTGTTATTTGATAGTGCTAGAATATCGATAATGGTATTATACATATTTTAAATTAAAAGGTGGTAGTGAATGGTTTCAATATTTTTTTTTAAATATGAAACGGTTATGAAATTATCTTTCTTGAACACAACATTGTTTATTAAGCAAAAATGCCAAATAACTCCGGACAGGTAAAAGGTAGTCTTTTAATGTATGCTTCTTGGTTTAGTAAATTCGTTACTTAGTGTTACTTCACAACTACTTCTAAATAATTCAAAATCAAATGTGACATGCGTCTTATTTAAAAACGAGTTTACTTAGAAAGATGTGGGGAATTATTCGAATAAAAGATTTAATTCGATAATTTAGATAATTTTATTCGAAATAAAGATATACATAGAGATTTTATATGAAATACCCTCACTGAAACTTTAGTGGCACTTAACACGCAAATTTATTTAAAAGCACAAAAATGCTCAGCAGCAAACTGCAACAATATTTTTAAAGCAGAAATGCTAGATGATGATTCCAAAATCAGACCCCTAGCCCACTTTTCCACTAGCGAAACTATTTTTTCAGATAAATTCAATTAATTCTTCATTATTTTTAATCTTTTTTCTGATGCTTATAATTTAATTTAAAAATTTAAACTATAACACAGCAAGCGATTGGAGCTGCAGTAATTTCTCTAACTATTCATAACTCTGATTTCTATTTGGTACTGCGTTTCAACCAATGGCGTTGCAATTGCAGCAAACTTATTTTTTACTTTTTTCTTATCATAATTATTTTTTCTTTCTGTAATCAGAGCTCATGATGAAAATTACTTCACAAATCAAGATGAAAAGGTAAACGGCTCATTTAAGCCTAAAAGCCTTGAGCAATAGCCTTTTAATATATTACCAAATTTAGCTGAAATTGTGCAAATTTTAGTTCGTAGTTCCTACTATTTACCGTGTCCGGAGTGGTTGGTACCTCTGTTTATATCAAACCACAAATAATTTAGAAAAAGGCAGTTTTCAATTATCGATTAAGTATTGGCAAATTAAGTATCTGTCTATAATATCATTTCAATAGATGTTTTACTACCACAGGGAAAAAGCTTTTTTGAAGTACATAAAAGTTGACAGGTATCTGTTGAAAGGTCTATTTATATACAAATAATTGTTGATAAGTCTAGGTGGGCACCCAAGTCGATATTCTTGATGGTCCCATCAAAAGTTTCGATGGTTTATGTTGATTTTAGTGTTACTCACGATGGTTCAACATCATTTGATGGTCACCGTCATCCAACATTTTCCATTACGTGTTCATGGTTTTTGATGTGCAGACAAACCATCAGGAGAAGTTTATCTCACATAGACCAACATTACGTGATGGTCCATGATGGTTCCAACAATACATTTTCATGATGGTTTAATAGGAATTCTAGTTGATTCTCAGTAATATACCATGAAAACGATTTGGGTTTTTTTTTTATGTTGGGCTATCATAAATCAGTCGCAATTCCAACATTCAGATGATTCTTGTTCATGATCATTCCAACATTTAATTTCTAAGATACTATGATGGAAATTCGTGATGGTCCATAATGGCACAGCAACGCATTTCCATGATGGATTAAAAAGAATTCTTGTTGGCTCAGCAGGAATATACCATCAAAACAATTTGGTTTCTTTTTACATTGGCCTATCATAAATAAGTTCATATTCCTACATTGGGGCGATGATCGTTCATGAATGCTACTTTAATACTATGATTCTCACAGACCAACAATTCATGATGATCCTTGATGGTTCCAATTATACATTTCAATAATAGTTTAATGGGAATTCTTATTGGTTCTCAGGAATATGCCATCAAAACAATTTGTTTTATTTTTTATGTAGGATCATCATACATTCATTCATGCATCATCATACATACTGTCCGAATTTCTGCATTGGGGTGATGTTGGTTCATGATCGTTCCAGCATTTCATTTCTAAGACACTATCATGGAAATTTCTGATAGTTCAGCATGAGCAAACCATTAAAACAAGTTGCTATTCTTATGTTGGAGCATCATCAGTCCGAATTCCTACATAGAGGTGATGGTTACTTATGTTGGTTACTATCAAAAAATATAAGAATGGTTCATTATGGAATTATTGATGATTACCATCAAGATTATGTTCGTCCACCAATGGGAAGACATCAACAATTTTGACTTGGGCAGGGTTTCTTTCTGAAAATAAGCAAAACTGAAATATTTTTACTGCTAACTTTTCCTTTTTTCCTTCGTAAAAGCAGTCCTGTTTGTTAAACAATTAATAAAAGAAGTTGTTGGCGCAGATAGTCTATGTTTTCCAAAATAAGGAAAGAAATAAATTAAATAGTTTTAAAACCAGTACTTTCTCTTTTCCTGGTAAGTAACAGCCCCGTAAATATTAACTTATTTTATTCATAACATCTTATCCTCAATTTTTATTTTGAATAAAAACACATTAAGCTGTTTTCTTTATGTTTAAAATATTTAATTGAGAATTTAGTGAAATTTCCACGTTAACATTACCATTTAACCTTTTGTTATAAAGTAAGTATTTATAAGGTTAAGTGACAGTAAAAAATGCTTTTAAACTAGCACGTTTTAAAAGTTCCTTTAAAATCTAATTCCAGAAACAAAGAAAAATTTAAACTTGCTTAAATAATTGAATTTTCTCTGCAAGGTCTGAAACAAGAATTACGTGTTAAATTTTTGTACCGTTAATTAAGACAAACCCTTACGTAAATTTCTCTTGTGTAAAGCGCTAAATAGATTTCTTTAAAAAATGTACTCGACTTTTGCAAATTTTTCTTTCAAGATTCAAATTTTATTAAGTAATTTAGTTATTTTAATCACATTGTTCATTATTTTACATTGCTGTTAAGCAACAAAGGTGCAGAGATGCCAACTGCTCCGGACGCGTCATAATAATTAAAAAAACGGTAAATAACTACAATGTAAATTTTGCAAATATTTGACTATTTTCGCTTGCTTTTTAAAAGGTATAGCATGACGTAAGTATTAAAAAGTGGTCAAGTAAAAGCAAGTCTCTAAAAACTCGTTAGGTCTGCAGAGATGCCAACTGCTCCGGACAAGTCAAAATAACTGAAAAAACGGTAAATAACTACAAACCAAATTTTTCAAATATTTGACTACTTTTATTTACTTTTTAAAAGGTATAGCATCACATAACTACTGTATAGCATCACATACTTACATAAGCCTACGAATTATTTAGAAATAGTGGATAAAAATCTACTAAATTGAATTTATTAAACCAAGAATCACAATTGACAAACTACCACTTTAAAATATTTATTTGCTGTCCGGAGCAAGTTGGCATCTCTGACGGTCTGTGTAAATAAAGAAACTCCTACTGTAACCGATGACATACAACCTAATAAATTGCAATTGAGAAAATAATATATCTACCACTATTTATAAAATATTATTTTTAAAATATATTTCTAAAAGACGGAAGTTCTTAAGTACCATAACTCCTGTATCTTTAGTACACGTAGGAGCTCCTGTCGACCTCCCTTTTGTCGATGGTTGAGTGAAAGCCCTTTTATAGCAAGATTTTTCTAAGATTAAATTGTACTATGCGATTTCTTAATCATATGATTATATGACGCTCCCCCTTCCCTTCCCTTCCTCCTCCTTTTCAACCGAGATGAAAGAGCAGATAGCCTTTTCAGGCTAGGTACTCTGAAAAAATTTAATAGTTAAAGTTCCAAGATTAAATAGGTATTGCTGAATAGTTTAAAAAACCTCCTCTCGAAAACTAGTAATTACTGAAATGGTTTTACTACCAGCATTTTCTCTTTTCCGTCTCGCTTTCACCCCTGAGGTGTGGTAAGTGGGTACAATATTAAAAATTAACTACTTCCACTTCGAAAGTTTTACTAGGAATAGCATTTACCGTTGTGTAATGCTAAATGAATAAAAGATATTGATTGTTGTTGACTTTTTTATTTGAGCTTATTTAATGGCATTTTTTGTAGAAAAAACAGTGCTTTTTCTCAAGAATGGAGTCAATTGAAAGATGTCGGTTATGATTAATAGGATTTGATGTTAAAAACATCATGTAATACTGCGAACTTGTCTATTGCTCCAGATGTATCGTTAAACTTTTTAAGTGTTTACAGCAAAGTTGCAAGAGCATTTTATTTTTTAAGATGGAAGTTTGTGAAGAGTAAGATTTTTACGTAATTCCGAGCAAATGAAAAGCAACAAAATTTATAAAGTTGAATGCCAATTTTTCAGAGATTCAAATAGTATGAATGTTTAATATTCATTAATGTTAATTCGTATAACTATATTTTTTAGGATATTCTACGCCTTCTTTCTTTATATATTAATCTAATTCAAAAAATTTACCCTTTTAAATCAACTGATGACGAACACTAACTACAGTACTAGCTATATAAACTTATACTGTGCCTTCAGGAGGTCGTAAATGAGACACTATACAATTTACATAGCATTATTTATCCCTGTCAGTGAACTTAAGTATTTTGCACATTGAATGTCTAAAGCAGGGTTTCCAACTTACGTGAGACTGGGGGCCGCAATTAAAACCTCCACACAAATGGCGGGCCGCAACTTTATCAAAATTTTATATAGGATTCCTTTATGCTTGAAGGAACATTAAATATTACTGTCAGATTTTTTATTTAGTATTGTCAGATATTTATCAAAAGTATTGAATTGCAAATTAAAATAGGAAGTAGATTTTTAAAAATATTCAATTGCATATTAAAAAATTCTGGCTGCAATAACTTTAATGTGCACCTATGTATCAAACAATTAATGCGCAACAGATATCAAATTGTTAAGATATAAAACTTATAAGTATTTAAAACACATATAGATTTTCGACTAAAATCGACCTCAAAAAATTACAACTAATGTATTTTGGTTCGCGGGCCACAAAAAATGGCTTCGCGGGCCGGATGAATCCCGCGTTCAGCCAGTTGGTAACCACTGTTCTATACTAACGCTATGTTGACAATCTTTCTCTTAGCAGCAAAAGTTTTGGAAGATTTTACATGACAAAACTGTTGGCACAATTTGGAACATCATGCTTGATGCTTTTAGATACAAAGTCCATTCAAAATTTGCTCTGAACAAAGTAAGCGTAATAAGAAAAACGTCAATTTTTTTCCTACTTCGATCCAGCTGTAATTGGAAAAACGACATTCTGATATAAATATTGAATGTTTTAGGAGAATTTCAAAATTGCTGGTATGTAAATTCAATGGAAGTCATTGACTGCGAAATTTACATTAGTAAAAACGACACCATTTCTAAAAGCTTAAAGCATTCTATTTATCTGCCAGTAGTTTTGAAATTAACAATCTTCCAAAGAATTTGCAACTAAAGAAAGATTGTCTGCATATGGTTAGTATGGAGGTTCTTCTATATTTTTGTAAGCCTGTTTCTTGAACAGAAAAATAATTGGTAATGCATTGTGGCATTTATATGGATATTTTATTTCTTCTGAAATTAAACTAGAAAAGAAATGCTTTTGCAAATTCTTTCTCTTCTCTTCGGTACAAACATCCATAATGATATTAATTTCCCTTTTAATTTTTCAACTGATTCATCGTCACAAGTAAAACTCATGCACAATCCATTACCAGACAAAACACTAGTATAGTAGCATCCCCACAAATATTGTGAATAATTAAACGCTATCTATCATAACTGCAGGAATGTCAAATGTTTCACTTTTGGCAAACTTTTTTAAATCCTTTTCAGTGCAGTGCAGCCAGCCTGGCTACATAAATTCAAAAACTGTTGCAAACTGCTAGAAGAATAAAATTAATTGATAATCGGGAAATTTACAGGCAGATTTTTTAAGTCAGACAGATTTTCAAGATGACGGAAAATTTATCGCTAATCCAATACTTCGAAGTAAAGAAAAAAAAAAAAAAAAGAAATATATATATATATATATATATATATAATATTAAGCAGATTATTAAAATAGTAAAAAAACTTTATATTTTTCAATATAATAATTCAGGTTACAAAAGTTTAGTTTTTTTCGTACAGTGTAAACCATAACATTAATTAAACTATTTCAGCTACGCATTTAATTGTAAGCAGGACGTTAATTAAATTTAATTCATAGCAGAGTATTAAATTTAACTAACTAAACAAAACCAGTGGCATTTCTTTGCTTTACTAATTAATTCTTATGCATGAAATCATAAAATCTGAGAAGATGTTTCATTCTTTTTCTACAGGGTATAAAAATTAAAACCTTAGTTGGCTTCAGTCAATTAACGGATATTATTTGCAAACATATTTTCATCTTCTTACCGTGAAGTATACCAGTTAATCTTAAAGTATTATATTATCAATTTTTTTAACATGAAATATATTCCGTTGTTGAAAATTAAGCTGGAATTTAAATTTATTTCAAAATATCTAATGTATACAAGTTCACTTCTTGTTGTCTTTTTTTTATAAAAAAAATATATGTATTTTATTAGCCATAATAATATTAAAAGAAAATCAAAGTTATTAATTTCAGGATGGTTTCTGGTCAATATATTTTTTCTGTTTATCACATGGCGTAATAGGGCGTAATCAATTACCTCATGTTAAAAAGATTCTAAAATAAATCAACACAAGTTAAACCGATACGATTAAAACTAAACTCTAAAGCAGAGCAAATTTTGATATTGCAAAGCTTCTACAGTTTTAGTACGATTACAGAATAACCATTTTAGCATGAGAAATAATACTTCATTCGTATAGACAAGACTTGTGAGGCCAACATTTTCGAGGCTTCACCATGAGAAAACTGAACTTTATTGACACAACATTTGCAAGCTTGCCAACTACTCTGGATTGGATAAAATATTTTAAAAAATGGCAGAGATATACAAACAAAAATGAGCAGATTTTCTTTTAATTTAACCAACTTTTTATGAGACTTTACACGGTTTAGCTGTATCCTTTAATGTCAAGGTAAATTTCGAGGCATCTGTCTTACGGCACCTGCCTCTAAACTAAGTTTTTTTTTACCTTACGAAAGGAATGAATTAAATCTGAGTTAAAGTACAATAATGTGAATTGTACAAATGTAAAAAAAATCCGACTAATATAATACAATATTTACAAGAATGAAAAATAAATATCTACAATTGCGGATCCGAATGAGATAGTACAAGGAAGTACAAGTTCACAAATAATCAAAATCAATGACTAATAGTGGAGTAGACCATCTGCTTCGCCTCCCCCCATACAGGCGCACAGAGGTAGGACTCGTCTATTGGGGTTTAAATATTAAATCGGAAAAGAAAAAAAAAACAGAGAACGATTCTCACTATTTACAAAAGAATTTTGAAGAAGTGCCGTCGAAAAGTAGGCTTAGCTGATTATTAGTGTTTCGTAAAAAAAATAGCCAACAATTGAAAACACAATCAGAATCTGTTGCCTGAGAGAGAGAGAGTTTCACTATCCTAGGCCTAGCTGGGGAAAAAAGCGACGTATCACAAAATCCTTTAAGTTATTTAGAAGTAGTGGTGAGTAAAAACCTTAAAAATTGAATTTACTAAACCAAGAATCATACATTAAAAATCTACCACTTAAAATTATTTATCCGCTGTCTGGAGCAAGTTGGAATCTCTGGCTTACGTGCTTAATTAAGACATACAAACCTTTGTCAGGTATAAGGACGAGAGGTTAGGTATAGTCAGGTAAGAAAGAGAGAGATAACTTTAAATTTACAAAACTAAATAACATACATTGAAACATTTAAGTAGCTATCACTGGAAGAACTGTTCCTAAAAAGGTTAGAAAGTTGGCAGCCATGTGTAAACAATTTTTCTCTTAGCAGCAAATGTTTTGGAGGAATTTACATGACCAAACTGTTGGAGATATTTGAAAGATTAAGTTTGAAGCTTTTATTCATGATATCATATATATCTTGTTATAAATTATTCATTTTAGTCATTTTGAATGATTCGTTTAAACCAAAATTATTTCGAAAAGAAAAACTGTATACGTGGCAAAAAAAGTTTTCGGCATGGTTTTGAAATATTTAAGTGAAAGCTAAATTTAAAATTTATCTGAAATCTTTAGAATTTTCACGTTACAGAAACCTTTTTTTCGTAAATTTTGTTTGGATGTGAATGGAAGTTCGTAAAAGACTTTGAAGTAATTTTTCCTGCCAGTATTACGGTTGGTCATTTAAGTCCTTAACCACAAATCACAGCGTCTTGTAAAAAATTAAAAGCAGAAAACAAATCTACCTGTAAGACTCGCAATAATGTTTATATCATTTTTTTTAACATACATTTTGTTTTAAAAGTCTCGCTCTTGGTGAATATAGAATGAATTATAATAAGTTTACTAGTTAAAATGTCCTGGTGGTTGTAATAGTTCTTATTCCTTTAAAAATGGCAAAATATATCATAGAGCTCCTCTTTTTTATTTTTGAAAGTGCGCTGCTATCAGTGTTTTATATACATTGTATACAACATTATCAAAATTAAATATTGTCTTCTAAAATGAGTTTTCTATACGCTGATATAAAAGTAACTCTAAATCAGAGTTCATCTCAACATATTCAAATGTACTCCCTCATTAAATTTGCAGGGGAAGTAATATTAGTTTGAAATTTTATAAAAATATATGACACATTATCAACGATGATAGTCATAGATAATTTCTTATAAAAAAGGCTACCTAAGTCTATTTCGAGTTGATAAATGCCCTCGTTTTTGCAAAATTAATATTTTAAAAATCCATTTAACTTTTTAAATACAAACCTTTCTCACAAAATAAAAAATATCCGATATGATGTGGTTCAGTTGCTGTGTTTAAATATTTACGCCTGACTATATTTTAAAAATACAGGATAAGAAAAAAAGTGTTGTATATTGGAGCACAGTGATTTTTTTTAACTTCTTGAGGCGTAAAGCTGTAAGCCTATTTACTTCAGACTCATTCTTGGAAGAAAAATAGATAACTCTGTTATCTTTTTCTGGTGTAAAAGTAATCCTTTCTAAACAAATTTTAAATCTACTTCCAAAGAATGTGCCTAAAAAAAATATTTTAGCTTGTTTTTTTTTGCTATTATTATTATAAATTTTAAGAAGATTATGCACTTAAAATTCAGCTTGCTTTGATCAAAAAAACTGCTATAAAAAACTGTTAATGAATATCAAAAAATGATAAAAAGCTTTTACTCATTTTTTAATGTTGAAAGTCAATCAATATATCTTGGGTTTTTCAAATTAATGAAAAGAGTTTTGATATTGTCTAAAAAATTAATGACACAAATTTTACTATATATTTGTATAAATATAAAGTTTTTCGTCTATAACTTTTATATCAAATTTAATTCAATATATATATATATATATATATATATATATATATATATATATATATATATATATATATATATATATATATATATATATATATATATATATAAAATTTAGTAAGGGGCTAAAATATCACTTCATAGAACGAAGGTTCGATACCCTGTCGGAGACTGGAAACTCTAGCAGGTTCGGATGGATGTGTTTCTGCTTGTCTGGGAAGTAAATGCGACTGGTGCGCATTACTGGTTTCATTACCAGATATAGAAATTATTCTGGAATAGAATATTTTTTAAGAAACGGTGAAGAACTATACATTTTGAGGAGTTTCGGTTAATTACACAAACGTTTTACAGTGCTTAACCATCACCTCCTGCATTAAAAAGCCTCCACACGGTCTTTTATAAGTAGTCCGCGCAGACTGTTTAAAAGTGAACCAGTTGTGCGCATGAACCAAAAACCTTTTATAAAAGTAATTGAGAGAAATTTATCATATATATTTGAGAATCGAATCTGTAATTGTTGACAAGTGAATAAGGCAAACCAATAATATTCATAAATAAAACAAATTTTTAGTAATATATTTGCTACCACTTTCTTATTTTAACTAGATTTTTTATTAAATGACTCGTTCAAGATGTTGAAATCCTCCACAATAATCTAATCGCCCAGTGTGGATGTTTACCTACGGCAAAGCAGCGTGTAACGTAAGTCTTTGAATTATATCGAAATAGTGGAGAGTAAAAACCCAATAAATCGAATTTGTTAACTTAGAATCATACAATTAAACACCACCCCTGGAAAATATTTAACCGCATTCCGGAGCAAGTACGCTTCTATGCATTACCACAGTCATCCCGTTGATTACTAGAGGATGGAAGTTACCATTGAAAAAATTATTACTTAAGAATCTCAAATAGTGAAGGATAATAACGAATAAATCAAAAGAATTAATTTTTTTACGTACCACTCTTCATTTTTTAGAAAGAAGTTCTATATTTTATTTATCAATGTTTTTGGTGTACGATATTTCCTCTATTTTTGCGAATGTAAATTAAATCAGAGATGCAACATGCTCTGATGTTTTCGAGTTGTATTGAAGTTTAAATTATCTCTAGTAAGGTAAGTTTTTTTCCCACTACAAAATTCATTCACTATCACAAATTCAGAACCTCGTGCAGAATACAACTTTGTTGCTGTCATTTGTGGAGAGACTCTTAAAGAGTTGGCAAAATTATTTCTGATTCTGCATGTTTCATACCTGCCAACTTTCACTCTTTTCGAGAATTGATTTTCAGAATAGTTGTAAAACAATAAACAAAAGACAATCTGACTTAAAAATATATTTATATTTTGATCCCGTTGAAAATCGCTTGTGGAAGGATTATTAAGCTTTTATATATTTATAGTAATTATTTATATGTAGTGGTGGTCAAACTCATTTATAATTATCATTATAATTCAAAAAGATAATTGGAATAACATGAATATTGCTACCACTTTAAATATGAAAATAAAATCTTCGGGGAAAATCCGGAAGAGTTGGCTGATATGATGTTTTACTTCTTAATTCGCTACCAATTTATTAAAACTTCCGCAAAGAGCTGAGCAGTTGGTATATCTGTTAAAATAATCGCAATATAATATCCACTAATGATAAAAGTGAGTACACAGTATTTTTCATACCAAATAAATTAAATATACAGACAAGCTTACATAATCATTATAGTTTCTATCGTAAATTAACATTGTTTTAACAGTAGCTATACATCATTATTACATGTGTTATTTATTTATGCGTTACCTCATTCAGTAAACGACATTTATTCGAAATATAGTTCATAAAAGGGCCAAATCTAAACAAAATAAGCATTGATCTTATGCGGCCGAGTATTTATTGATTATTAGTAGAATATGTAAACAGTGTTGTGACGTAACTAAGTATAGTAAAGATGTCAAAAACATGTCATATTGAGATTCAACTAGATAGCTTAATTATTAACCGAAAGATTGGTTCAGCTGGCAATCAAGTATCACAACTTGGGGTCTTACAATTCAATAACTCAATCATATCACTTTGACATATGAAGAAATCAATAATATCCAATATTTATTCGGAAATTTTCTCTTTCATCGTAATGTAATAAACTTTTCGTATTGCTAACTCTATTTTACGACGATCAAACATAATGTTATTATTACTAGCTTATGAAGGCATCACCTTTTCGATAAAAGATATTTATCACATTTATTGCGAGAACTTTTAACTCGAAAATTCTACTAAACAATACTACACGTAATATTTTTATTTTACTACTTTACACTATAATAGATATGAGTAGTATATGGGGGGGGGGCTAGAGGACACTTTTGCCCTTTCCATATACTACTATTGATTTCCTATTTTTATATTAAAAAAAATTAAAATAGGCCTATATTTTACATTTTTTATGAAATATTAAAGAAAATCAGCATATTTAAAAATTCTTATTTTTATATTAATAATTTTTATTTTATTAAAACCTTATTGAAAATATCGTTTTTTATTTTACATGCAATTCATAATCGTAATATTTATTTTTACCTTTAAAATCAAAAATATATTTTCCACTATTAATTTTTCTTATAGCTTTATCAGATAATTCACCATGACATTTCGAGAGATAAAAATCTTTCTCATCATTGTCTACTTCTAATCTAGCTATAATAGAGTCACCGTATTTTGTATTTATTTTTCTCAGTGATATTAAATTATATTTACCTATCTCGAGTTCATTTAATTTGTATGTTTCAGGAAATCGTTTGAGGTCATTAAATTCTTCCATTTATTTAAGAACATTTTTTGTAATATAATTTTATTATCTATATCTAAAAAATAATGGGGTCATAAAGTTATGCCATAAAGTTTTAACTGACGTTTTCTAGAACAAGGATAAGGAACTTGATCAAAAAAGTCTACTAGGTCTAATAATTTTTACTATTAATTAAAACATCACGATAAGAATAATTTTTACTATTTAATTAAAACATCATTAATTAATTTAGAAAAAAATGGCAAAATGGCCTACCGGATTGATGTACTGAGACTCCGATTCCTACAGCTGTTTACGAATTCCGGAACCAGAGCCCCAGTACACCAACCCAGCCTACGTGGCCGACACTGTTATAACATTACATATACATTATTAATACATAAACAATATTAACACATAAACAATACATTAACAATAAATTAATACATAAACAATACATTAATACATAAACAATATTAACACATAAACAATACATTAACACATAAACAATACAAACAACATTAATACATAAACAATACAAACAACATTAATACATAAAAACATCCAGGACATGGAGCCACAAGTCTCCGCCCACCTCGATGACGCTCTGTGGGATGTTTTATATGGCTTTATAATGATCCCCCTATTGACGCTTAACGCAAATAACACTCCTGCTACTCACGAAAGCTTCTGGGGATCGAACCAACGAACTACGTGATGCTAAGCTTAGACTTAACCACAGAGCTACGGGGCCCCAGACTGAAGAAGAGCTTTTATTATTTTAACAAGAGAAAATGTAAAACTTTTTGATTTCCTTTGAAACAGTAGTGTCATCTAGTAGTATAAAAGAAAGACTGACATTAAATTAATATTATTATCTATATCTATTTATAATCTCTAATTTCATATGTTATTTTTTATTATGTAAATAAATGGAATCAGTTTATACAGAAATATTTGAACAAATTAAGAATAAAAAAATAAGTTACGATTCAGAAGAAGATGAATTTTTTTATGATACGAAAGATTTTGATATTTTTTTAAAACAGAGATACAATTCGAGAATTAGTTTTTTTAAAAAGTTAAAAAGAAAATTGAACTTGGTTTTTACAGTTGAAACAGATGAAATGTTTTTAAAATTTTTAGATTATATGTATTTTAAAAAGAGTTTAAATTATAAATATTTTATGAAAAAGATATGTGATTATTATAATATTTCTAACAATATTAAGTTAGGTAGTCCTAAAAAACAAATCATTTATGATGAAATTTGGAATTCGTTTCTTAAAGAGACAGAAAAGTATTTATAAAAACTCCATTTAATAAATGGAAGATAAATTTTGTTGCGATTGTAAGACTTTGAAATCAGCTGACGAATTTTACAAATATAAAAAATATTTATTTAAAAGATGTATAGATTGTGATCTTAAAAGAAAATATATATATTATGAATGCGATTGTGGCAAAAATTATACTTATTCACATAAACAAAGACATTTTAGAAGTAATTTTCATATAAAACGTATGAACTCCTTTTTATAAAAGTATTTATAAATTTTCTTCCTTATAAATGAGTAACATGACAAAGGAGTTCAAACACTTGAGTAATGTACTCTCAACTTTCAGTATTAAAAAACTAAGAGAATTGATAACTAAACTTAAAATTCCTGTTCTGACTGATAAGAGATTAAAATCAAATATTATTGAATCAGTAGTTTCTTATATCAAAAGTACAGGAAATTATAAATCTGTTTTATCAGATTATTTAGGATTAGATGCTACTAACTATTTAGATCGTAAGAGGAAAATATTTATAAATCATCCAGAAAGAAGAAAGATAATCAAGAATTTATTTGATTCTTATAATTTAAAATATAAAGATGGTAAATTTATACCAAAAGTAGAAAAAAATATTTTAACTGAAACTAATTTAAATGCTTTGTATAGGCCTCAAAAAATAAAAGATAAGGTAAAAGTAGAGGTAAATCTTAAAAATTTCTTTAAACCAGATTATAAAATTATTGAATTCAGAGGTCAATATATTGAAAAATATAAAGTTTATAGAAAACAATGTAGAGTGGCAGGATCTAAAATTTTACCTGAACAATATTATAATATTTTAAGAAATATATTTAAAAGGGTTATTGGAAATATTACAGGAAAAGTAGATGTAATTATACATAATCCTAAATTAAATGTACCTTTTCATGATAAAATGATGTCAACTAAAACTGCTTTTAATGAATACATTGATAAATTATCTAACCAAATTGAATATAAAGAACTCGATATAACAGAGTGTATATTTGATTTTAATGTCATCGAATTACCTCAAGGTGGTAGACACAAGGCTTTAAAAATGTATTATGAAACAGATCCAGCAAAAAAGAAAAGTATTTGTCAAATAAAAAATGATGATAATATATGTTTGGCTAGATCAATTGTAACAGCTTTAGCTATCCAAAATCCTGAACTGTTAAGTGATAAATTATGTACTGAAAAATTATCAAGTAATGAAATAATTTATATTAAAAAAGGTCGTGTTTTACAAAAAACATTAGCTATAAAATTACATGATGTATGTAAAATTCCTTTAGAAGTGTGTAGTTTAGAAGAAGTTAAAATATTTGAAAAATGTTTAGACATTCAGATCAATATAGTTTGTAGAGAAAATGGTAATGAAATTATATATAATGGTGATTATAAATCAACATGTATTTTTATATATAAGAATAGAAATCATTTCGATGTCATTACATCAATGACAGGATTTTTAGGTAAGAATAATTATTGTAATTATTGTAAAGTGGGTTATAAACGTTCAAATCAACATAAATGCCCTTTAAAATGTGATAGGTGTTTTGTTGAAGAATCTAATTGTGAAGGAGAGGAAATATTTTGTAAAAAATGTAATCGGAAATTCTTAGGAGAAAATTGTTTTGATAATCATAACAAGAAAAATTCAGAAGGTTTTACTGTTTGCAAATTACTATGGAAATGTCTAAAATGTAAAAGAAATATTAATAGAAATGAAAGGAAAACAGAAGAACATATATGTGGTGAATATCGTTGTAATAATTGTTGGAAATGGGTTATGAAAGGTCATGAGTGTTTCATGAAATATGAAAACAGTAAAGGAGGTGTATGTGAAGATAATTGTGTAAAAAATAAATGTAATAAAATAGATTGGTGTAAGAAATGTAAAACAGGAAAATACTTATTTTTTGATGTTGAAACCAAGCAAGATACAGGAATTCATGAAGTGAATCTAGTTATATGTCATGATTTTGATGGAAATGAAACAGAATTTAAAAATGAAAACAATTTTTGTGAATGGTTATTTTGCGAGGAACACGAAGGATATACAGTTATAGCTCATTATGGAAAAGGATTTGATTTTCAATTTTTAGCTAAATATTGTTTCAAAAAGCATATTAAAGTATTTACAATTTACCAAGGAAATAAACTAACATATATGAATGCTTATGGTTACTATATAAGATTTATTGATTCTATTAATTTTACAATGTGTGCACTCAAGAAATTTCCTAAAACATTTGGTTTAAATGAACTGGCCAAGGGTTATTTTCCTCATTTATTCAACAAACAAAAGAATCAAAATTATATTGGTAAATATCCAGATAAATATTACTATGGATATAATTATATGGTTGATGAAGACAGGAAAAAATTTGATAAATGGTATGATTCCATTAAACATGAAACTTTTGATTTCCAAAAGGAATTTATAAAATACTGTAGATCTGATGTAGATATTTTAAGAAAAGGTTGTTTAGAATTAAGAAGATTATTCTTAGTAACTGTGAATATAGATCCGTTTAAATATGTAACTTTAGCTGGTCTATGTATGGCCATTTACAGAGATAAATTCTTGAAAGAAAACACAATAGCTATTGACGAAATTGTCATTCAAAAAGATCAGTACAGTAAAAAATCAATAGCTTGGTTAGATTACATATCAAAAAAGGAAAATATTAATATACGCCATGCTTTGAATGGAGGAGAGAAAAAATTACAATTAGGTGAAAAATGTTATAAGGTAGATGGATTTTATAAAAATACAGTATTTCAATTTAATGGATGTTTCTGGCATGGATGTACCAAATGTTTCACTAGAACAAAAGTAAACACGGTTAATCAATTGCTCATGGAAGATTTATATAAACGAACTAAGAAGATCAATAAAAATATAATTGAAGCAGGTTATGAATTGGTAAATATCTGGGAGTGTGATTTTGATAATAATAAGGATATGAAAAATTACATGAAAAAAGAATGGAAGAGAGATTTTATAGAACCTTTAAATCCTAGAGATGCTTTTTATGGTGGAAGATGTGAACCTACCAAATTAAAATATGAAATGAAAAGTAATGAAAAAGGCAGATATATTGACGTATGTTCTTTATATCCTACTGTAAATTATTTTGATAACTATCCAGAAGGTCATCCAATCAAAATATTTAATCCTAAAAAATACGATGAAAATTGGTATGGATTAATAAAATGTAAAGTACTTCCACCTAGAAAATTATATCATCCAGTATTACCTTATAAAGCAGAAAAATTAATATTTTCATTATGTAGAACTTGTTCTGAAACAATAAAATGTAATCATTTCAAAAACACTTTAGAAAAGAAAAAATGTAAGCAGTGTTATGAGATAAGAAATTCTGAGTGTAAACACACTGATAACGAAAGATGTCTAATAGGAACGTGGACTACCGATGAGATCAGATTAGCTGTTAAAAAAGGATATAAAATATTGAATATATATGAGGTTTGGCATTTTGAAAATAAAACAAATGAATTGTTTAAAGAATATGTTAAAACGTTTTTAAAGATTAAACTAGAAACATGCGATAAATGGAAAAACAATTTCAAAAATGAAGAAGAATACAGACAAATAGTTAAAGAAAAATTAGATATAGAATTAGATAAAATTGAAGAAAATCCAGGTTTGAGATTCATAGCTAAAATATGTTTAAATTCTTTATGGGGTAAATTTGGTCAAAGAAATAACATGAAACAAACTGAATATGTGATGGAAATTGAAGATTTTTATAGAATTATTCTAAATGATACTATTAAAGATTTGAATATGAATTTTTTGAATGACGATTGTGTGGAAATGAGTTATAAAATGAAAGATATATTTGAAAAAAATAACTTCAATACTAATATATATATAGCTGCTTTTACAACTAGTTCTGCCAGAATTAGATTATATGAAATGTTAGATAAATTAGGAGATAAAGTACTTTATTATGATACAGATAGTGTAGTATATATAGACGACGGAACCAATAAAATTGAAACGGGATGCATGTTAGGAGAATGGACTGATGAATTGGGAAATGATAAATATATTACATCTTGGATAGCTGGAGCCTCTAAAGATTATGGGTATAAATTAAATGATAAATCTGTATATGGAAAAGTAAAAGGATTTAAAATGTCTTATCAGAGTGAAACCATATTAGACTTTGATAATAGGGCTAAAATAATAACAGGTGAAACAGATTATTTGGATGTAGAAATCAATCAGTTTAAAATCGAAAAAGATAGAAATATTTCAAGTATTAAAACAAATAAACGTTATACCTTTGGATACGATAAACGTAGACTTTTAGATAATTATGATACTGTACCTTTTGGCTTTTAAAAATGATTCCTAAATTAGTATAATATTTTTTTCATCTATCCAACTATTAAATTCTTCAGGGTAACCTAGCCATTTTACGAATAACTTATTATCTTTTCTTTTTATTACTTTTTCAATCTTATATGTTTCATTTTTCTTATTATATTTTACTAATTCTTTTTCATAATAAGTTCCTTTAATTTCTTCACCATTTAAATCTTTCACTCTATAAGTTATAGGATCTGTTTTCAATATTTCAGATATTATAAAAATTTCTTCTGTAAATGTAGGATGATAACCTCTGGTAAATGTTTCTTTATATTTTGAAATTCTAACTTTATCGCCTATTTTAAACTTTGGTTTCTTTATTTCTTTTTTAGAAAATAAATTATTGTATACGATACTTTCATTTTCTGTCCGACTGGCTTGTGAGGGTGTCATTTTAATAGATCGATGATAAGAATTATTATAATTATAAACTAATTTATCTAGTACTTCTAAGTATTTATTTGTATTATTTGTAGCCATATATTTTCTTATTTTTCCATTAATTGTTCGATTAAATCTTTCAACAATAGAACATTTTATTTCAACATTTTCAGTAGTAAACCATTGAATATTATTATCTTTGAATAATTTTTGAGTATCTTTATTAATAAATTCCGTACCTTTATCCGTTTGTAGTTTCTCTGGAATTCGTTCTTTAAATATTAACTTGAAAGCATTTGATACTTCTTCGCCTGTTTTTCTTTTTATTGGAATAACCCAAGCATATTTACTAAACATATCAATAACTGTTAAAATATAATTAACTCCACTATTATATTTACTAAATGGTTTTATAAATAATAAATCCGCTTGCCATTGATCATCAATATGTGAAACGTAACATCTCCTTCTTCTAAATTTACGAATAATTGGTTTATGTCTAGTATAAACATCTTGTTCATGTAAAAATTCTGTAATTTGTTTTTGAGATAAACCTGTTTTTCTTTTTAATTCATTGATACCACAATAACCTTTTTCGGGATCATAATAAACTGTTTTTATGACCCCGTTTTCTTTAAAAAAGTACTTTTTTTAGATCCACAAACTTCACATATACCTTTCCTCGTCAATCTTCCATTTTTAGAAGTTTCTTCATAAACATCTTTAGTATTAGTAAAATTTTTACATTTTAAACAATAAATCATACCCATACCGAATGTTCTTTTGGCTTTGATAATAGGTTTAACAATTCCTCTTTCTATTCTTTCCCTGATTGTAGGATTTGGAATTGTATTTAACTCTTCTATCATATTTTTATCACATACATCATTTCTAGTTTTAGTATCTTTATTTTTAAGGTAACAAACATCATGTTTATATGCTATTTCATCTACTCTGTTAATGGGCTTACTCCATTCTTTATATGTTAAATCATCGTTTAATCTTTTCTTTCCATGTAATAATTGTGTTCCAGGTCCTGTAAATTGATGTCCTGGTAAATGCATTTCAAAGGGTAAATTATTAATTGTTGAATTGATAAAGCCAGATCCTTTTTGACCACATTCTTTACAACAAAACTTGAACTTTCCGTCTTTACTTAATTTTCCAACTTTGAATATATTACTTTTACACGTCATTTATAGGCAATAAAAATTATATATATTTATAGCCATTCAATTGAGTTATAACTTTTTCTGTGAATAAAAATTCTTTTCTCCAAATATTCTTCCATTACACAAATTCTTTATTTCGGTACCTCATATTAGGATTGACTAAGTCTAAAACTAAAAAATCATATGGTTTTTTGATACAGTTCTTATACATTTTATTAAATTCTTCTTTTGTTAATTGACCATCTATTTCTCGTATTATTTGTTTAATTTCTTTTTGTTTCATATCGAAAAATATAAAATAATTGCTGTTACTTCTGATGGTTATAGGTATTTTATAATAGTACTGACTTATATAGATAAGGGATGTATTTTTCTTTCTTCCTCGTATAAAAAATTCTTCTATAGATTGTTGATCTTTTTCACATATACAATCATCAAATACAACTAAATTCATATAGGAAGGATCCAAGTCATCTACGGTAATAAAATCCTCTAGTTTGGAAGAAAACAAAACTTGATCTTTTTTAAATTTTTTATATTCTTTCAAAACTTCTTTTTTATTCTTTAAACCTTTACATTTTTGAATATCTTCTAATTCTACATCTGTAAATTGAATGTATTTTTCTTGTAATTTTTTATACTTAGATTCAAATATGTCTTTTGTACACATGTAAAGTCTATCAAAGTGTAAATAGTCATAAATTAAATTGATTAATAAGTTTGATTTTCCACTGTTGGAAGAACCATTTATGATTAATCTAAAGGGATGTATAGGCAATAGAGGATGTTGATTTGGATCTTTAAATTCATCTGGTTCATTATAGTCTTTAATTACAATTTTAGAATACATTTATTAATTAAAAAATAATCTACTACGAGTAAAAAATAATCTACTACGAGTAAAAACTATTATTAAAATAAAAATATTTTTTTTAAATAATTTATTCTTTTAATGGTTCATATAGCGGTACTCGTGTATTATGACAAATTTCAGCAAGAAGTATACAAACTATCTTTTCTTTGTTTGAATTATAAAATTCTTCTGGTAATATATTACTTTTATTTTTTATTAAAAGACAGAAATCTATTTTAGAAACAAATTCTATTACAAAGTCTTTATCAATATCTTGATATTGTATAATATAATCCCAATTTACATAATCTTGAAATTTTCTTATAAGGTTCATTGATAATTTTTGATATCTAGATACAACATTCATATTTAAACGGTCAGAATAATTTTCTATAAATCTTAAATCCAATTTTTGGAATCTTGATATTTCATACCAAGTCACTTTATCCAAATGTCTCTCAATAAAACGGATAGATAAGGTTTGGTATCTACATATTTTTTCCCAATCTACATCAGAGGCATGTTTTTCAATAAAAGGTTCATTGAGTTTTTGATATTGAGAAATAATATACCAATCATTTGGCTGTACATATCGTTCGATTAAAACTTCAGATAATTCAGAAAATTGAAACACATATTCCCATCTTAAATAATCTGCTAAACTTATAATTACATCTTCTGAAAGTTTCTTTCTAGAAAAGTCGTTCCAATTAATTTCATTGGCCATTTATTAAGAAGAAAAATTTATCTTTTCAATATGTAAATAAGGCTTTAATTTACAACCTCCTCCTGTTAGCACTGATAATGTTAAAACTTCATTTAACTTTCCGTACGCAAACATAGTTATTGAATCTTCATTAACATTTATCTCTTTATCAAGAAGTACTTCTTTCACTTTTTCTAAACGTATTTTTGGCTTTTCATTCATTTTGTCACAGGCTAAAAAAATTGTAATTTTCATATACATGTTTTGTGATAATTTTAAGTTTGAATCTAAAAGTTTTGAAGTAGTTTCATTGAATTCAAAAGTCTTGTAACCCACACCTGTAAACTGAACAAGTCTATCTGTGGTAGCGCAAAAAGTTTTATTATCAACGTAATATTTATTAGCAACGTCAGTATCATTTATGGGCCATTTTACACTCGATATTCTTTCGTTGTGAGCATAATAACTTCTATTAATTTTATCCCACAGTATACAATAATAATCAAGATGTTTTTTGGTAACCACATCGCCTTCTTTTTCAGGTTCTTTTACATTTGATATGATTTTATTTTTAGCATCAAAATTATTTTCATCATGTATTAAACTTTTGTCTTTTAATTCATCGACATATTTTTTAGTTGAAGCATCATTGTCCTCTAGAGGAGTAGCTATATTTCTAATACATTTATTTTTAGAATTAAAATAACCATTATTACGAATCAAACACTTATTTTTTAAATCATCTACATATTTTTTAGTTGAAGAATCATTATCTTCTTGAGGATGTAAAACATTTTTTAAAAGTTTACTTTCCATATCATAATTACCATCATTCGTTAATTTAAATCCTACACCTGGTGGTCCTAAAGGTCCTTCTTTTATTTCATCGTCGTAAAGTGGATAATAAGCAGCCATTTATTAAAATAGAAAAAATCCTTTATGTTTTCAGAGTTTTAATCATTTTTATATCCTGAGTTGACAGATTCAAGGAGCATTTGTTTCTTTCTTTCAAAATAAAGTAAAAAACATAATTTTTAGTAGTATTATCTCTCAATCTCCAATTGAATTCAATCATTAAATTACTCAAGTTCGTATAATTTTCATGGTTTGCCAAGTTGAAACAAATTATAGGATACTTACTGAAATTTGAATAGTTTATCATACAACCAGTTTCAGAATTTATATTATTCATTCCTGATTCTAAAAGAGCATAATATAATCGATTATAATCATTTTTATTAAAGTCCATCATATAACTTACAGTGGGAACTTTAATGTTATTAATCATTAACCAACATTCTATCATATCCAAGTGATCAAACATCATATTATTTTGATTCATGTTTTCATTTCTATCTTCATATTGAGGAATGACATATAAACTCAAAACTTCATCAGATGTAGCAGGAATGGAATAAGACCCACTGGAATTTTTATAAAATACATTTGATTTGATAATGTTATAATGATCCCAATTTATTTCTATAGGAGTATTTGATAATTTTAATTCATTGAATTTTACAGATGCTGAATTTTTAAATCTAACATAAGGTAACCAAAGTGATAAATCTTCAACAAGAATCTTAAAATCTGGATTTTGAATATCTGTATACAACATATTTTTACTATCATTTCTCTGAATTTCTATTTTAACTTGGAAACCTGTCATTACTTTTTTATATTCGTTAAAGAAATCAAATATATACTTTAAAGGAATCCATATTTTTACTGTTTGACTATTTTTAGTAAATTTACATCTTTTTGAAAATCCTTCATTAAAACTTTCATTTAGTTTAAGGTTTTTAAAAAAATCAGTTATTTTGGTAGTATCTATCAGAGTTCCATTATATTTGAAATTGTTTCTATCTACAGAATCAGTTGTATCTACATAAAAGAACATGTTAGTAGCTTCCGATGTTGAATAATCAGGGGTGAAGTGTATCATCCCTAATACTTGATTCATAATGGCTTTATAATTTATAGTGGATTCAACTTCAGTATTTCCTATAATCAACCTGTTTGAATTAATGAGACCTCCTCCATTCACTAGAGTAACATTTTCATTACTTATTACACCTCCATCTCCTTTTACAATTTTTAATTCTTGTTGTAGATATCCCGCAGAATATAAAATATTAGCATTTGTATCATTGATAAAGAAATTATATGTAGCATTTTCATGAATATTATTTCTATTTTCACTTTTTAATTCTCTATATTCAAAACTTTCAACGTCGTTATTATAATAATAACTAGTGTCTTTCAAATCGTAAATTTTATCCATTTATTTAGGAATAAAAAATTTCAATCCAGTACCATGTTTTTTATTTTTAGAAAATATTTCATTCAATTTTTCTCTCACAAATTCCTTAGATTTATCTTCTACAATAGGACTTATAAAGTCTGAAAAGAAGCCTCTTCCTTGTATTTTTTTACTCTTTCTGTACAATCTTTGTTTATTCATTTATTTAGCAATAAATTTGTACTGTACTTCTTGTTTATTTAAATCAATTAGTTCACCTCTATGATTTGTAATTCTCATTCTAATTCGATTAATAGAATCAGATTTAACCGGAAAAAATATTAGTTTATCAAATTCTTTAGTATATAAACTTCCAGGAGGATTTGATGATGTAAAAGAATAAATAACTTGAGATTGAAACTGATTTATATAAGCACCATCCACTATATCACAGTGAATATAAATATTATCATTACCATTAGCTATATCAGCAATAAATTTACCTTCTTGCTCTTCCTCTTCATATATTTTGGGTTCGAATCCTAAAATTTTGTACAATTCACTTTTAGATAAATCAATTTTATAATTCTTCTCGAGTTTAATACTAAACCTTTGTCTTTCTTCTATTATTCCAAATAATATAGGTGAATCATTTCCAAAATATTTTACCATATAACGATTCAAACCTCTTACACTATAATGACCATTTGGAATAATAAAATCTTCCCATTTGGCTCCGTCAAAATATGAAAATTTATTGTTTTTCTCCGTAATATTATTCCATGAAATATACATTGAAAAAGACTGAAGAACTATCTCTGTAAAATGAAAAGGTCTCGAATACTCAATGGTGAAATCTTCAGATTTATCTACGTTTTTCGAATCTAATATAATATACTTCATTTATAAAGAACAATTTTTTCATTTAATTTACTAGGTTCTTGAGTAAATGAATATAAAACTTCAATAGGAGATTTATTTTTATTTCTTTCAGTTATATATTTCATACAATAGAAACCACATCTTACAGAACTCGGACTTTGTAAAAAACTATCGTTATATCTAATTTCTTTTCCAGAAGTATTTAAATAACTTAGTATGTTTTGAGGAAGAAAATCATTTTTTATTATTCTATTGTTATATTTATATTCTCCAAAAGGATCAAAATATTCAACAAAATTATATTTTGGATCATTATAATAACAAACCCAATGAGTTCCAGGACCTGTAGATACATCTAAATTTATAATTCCGTTTTCAAATTTTCTTATCTTTTTAGGTAACATATCTATAGTAAATATACCTCTAAATCCTTTTTCATTTTTCATATTGTTTTCAATCATTTTGTTGGATATTCCCATGGCTGATAGACTCCCTTTCCACAAGTTTTTTTTTTTTTACCTGATCCAGAAATTTTGTCCAATACTTTTTTAGTACCCCAACCAGCTGCTCCACTAGCTGCTCCTAATGCTAAAGTAGAAAGTAAAGGTACTAAAAATGGTAAAAACCCTCCATTCTTTTTCAGTTGAGTCTTTGATATTTTAATTCTTTTACCTTTATCAATTTGGTTAATTTGTGTAGCTGTTAAATGTAAATCAAAATTGGGTGTTTTACTTTTATCTATTTGTAAACTAAGTTCTTCACCATTTTTATAAGCTGATTTCAATTTAGAAATCTGACTGTCACTCAAGTATACTTTTTTTACAATATAATTACTCATTTATATACTAAGAAATTTTCCATAGTATTCCTTTACCTGATCGTTTGTCATAGTTCCCTCTCTTAAAAGTAAATCCAACAAATCTACAGTTTTATTATACAATTTTTTACTTTTAGAACCTTTACAAATTTTATCTGTCAGATCAACTAAGATATTCAGTTTATCTTCTAAACCTTTTCCTGTGTAATGTCTACCTTGTTTAATAGCTGATAAAGCTTCTAAATATCTTTTCATCATATTCATTTTATAATCAACATTATCAATCCTTTTCTGATACTCATCTTTGTTGTTTGTTAAATTTCTATTTTTGGTTTCATTTCCTTTTTCTCTTTTAAATTGATCTCTTTTTGCTTTTGCCCTTTTAATAACTTCTTCAATATCTTCATCAGTTTTATTCCACATTATTGAAGGTAATTCAAATTCTAATTCTTCTAATAATTCTTTATCTAAATTTTTGTCTATATCTATTTTTAAAAACATACTTCCTACATCTTCAGTATAATCTTCCTCTGACTGATTCTCTATCTGAGGTAAAGATCTATAGGTCTCATTCATAGTGAAAGATAAATTATCAACAGCATCTTTTATACCTATCAAGTTTTGTTGTCTAGAAGTTTCTAGTTTTTCCATTTGATGAAGTACAGGTTCGTGAAAATCGGCTAATGATTTTTGTATTCCTATATCTTCTTCTAATTTTATTTCATTATTTTTCCTAATTTCTGATTGTAGTTTAACTAATCTTAGATCATTTTTTAATTGCTCTAACAACTTTTTATTTCTCTCTTTTTCAATACTTTCCATTTATAGGTAGTAAAATGTTCTTAAATAAATGGATAAGATTACAGTCAGGGATTTATTTTTCCCAGTCGTAAGATTGTAAGAGAGATAGCATGTAAAATAAAAAACGATATTTTCAATAAGGTTTTAATAAAATAAAAATTATTAATATAAAAATAAGAATTTTTAAATATGCTGATTTTCTTTAATATTTCATAAAAAATGTAAAATATAGGCCTATTTTAATTTTTTTTAATATAAAAATAGGAAATCAATAGTAGTATATGGAAAGGGCAAAAGTGTCCTCTAGCCCCCCCCATATACTACTGATATGTTTGACATATGATACTATTTCTTTGAATTCTTTACACTGATAATTTTACACTGGATGCAATATAAACCCTTTTCAGAATAAAAATATCCATTTCGGCGCTAAATCATATATTTTATTTTACACATTGCACAATAATTTAAAATTGGTGAAAACGTATAAATAAATATACTTTGCTGATTGAATTTTTATAATTCATATTTAGTGCTAAATGAACATTCAAATTCAATGATTTTTTGCATTAAATCTGCACTTAACTCTTATTGAAATATAATATTTCAATTTAAGAACTTCGAAAAATATGTTTACGTTTTACACTTGGTTCTATCTAAACTTGTAATTTGTAATTTTATCCATATGTAATTTTTATAAATTCATGTAATATAGATGAAATAGTTTTAAAAATATTTTCCTCGGAGATTTTTAAATGTTTAATTTTAAATTCAGCATTATTTAATTAAAACATTTCAAAACTTATAGAAAATTTTAAACTTCGCAAATATGTTTACATTTTACACTTGGTTCTATCTAAAGTTCTAATTAATACTTCGAATTAGCTCTATGTATTTTTTGTAAATTTCTAAATTAATGTATTATAAATAAAATAATTTAAAAAATATTTTTTCCGGAGATTATTTAAATGATTTATTTTATTTACACTTAATGATTTAGCATTATTTAATTAAAGAAAAACTAAAAACTAATGGAAAATTTTGAAACAATGCATGTGTACAAAGATACGTTCATGCGGAAAGAAATAGTTTTTAATAATTATTTATTTTCTTACCTGAAAATAATAAAAGAAATTTTGAATTGTAAGGTACGCAAATTCTTACATTATTTTCAACATATTGCGAGCAAGAAATATTGAAAAATACCCTTTTGAAATTTCTTCGATCTATTCTAAAGTTTAAAAAATAGCTGGAAAACTACTTTGTCTCCATTTTTAAAAAGATATTATCTATTCGTGATTACGACAAACATAAATGATTCACTATAATCAGTTCCACAATCGCTCGTCGAAAATTTTCTTTTTTAAATTTGAGTTACAGCTATCGTGACAAGTTTGTTCCATCTTATATTAAAACTTGCCTACTACTTCGTTTAAAGTTCCACAATATTTTATTTTTAATTTTCCACTACTTTAAAAATTCATTTCAGAAGGATGCTGGTACGCATCCTTGCGCATCTATAAAGCATATTTATGAACGCCAATTTGAATTTTTTTTTATCATTTTCTTATTCTCATCAATTTTATGTTGTTAATAATTTAATCGACGTAAAATAATAATTTATTTGTTTGAAAAATCTCAACTAAGATTTAATCAGATAATCTAGACCAGCTTTAAAAGATTAAAGCTAATCTAATCGATCATCCACAGCTGTTCTATCTTCCAAAATAACTGATTTGCTCTTTTTCAAGTATTTCATTAAACGATAAATATTATATTAAACTTTTAACATTAAGCCTAATCGATAATTCTTAACATTACAGATTAATCGATAATTCTGGACACTAAGCGTATGTCATATTTGTTTTTCGCTAATATTTTAAATCAGGAATTGCGAAAGTTTATACTAGAACTTTTCAGACATTGATTATTAGCACTCTAAATGCATACTTGCCAACTCTTCCAGTTTTCCAGGAAGATTTCATTTTTATATTTAATGTGGGGACTAAATTTATAGGATCACATTTTATTCTTTATTAAATAAATAAGCTTTGACATACATTTTGACTACTATTACATTTGAATAATTTAAACATATATATTATAGGCTTGTTAGCTCATTCTGATAGTGCTTATTCGATCATGTAAATATTTTGCTGTATATTATCCGGACTTTCGTTATCGTGCTTGTATATATTATCACTATTTAATCGGAGTTTTGTTTATTATTCATATTATTGTTTACTTTCATTTCTTGATATTATTCTTCCGTTGCCTATCGGGTAAATATTTTCGTTGAAGAGGTAAGTGCCGCAAGGCAGGCACCTCGTATAATACAGTTACATTAAAGCATTACCCATTCTGACAGTGTCAACTCTCTCTCAAACCACAGAGGATAAAAGCGAATAGCACTGATCCTGATTGTGTTTTCCATCATCATCATCATATTTGGCTAGACAGCCCAGGGTGGGCCAGTGCCTTCCTTTGAATTCGAATCCACTTCTCTCTACTTTTGACACTTGTTCGCCAGTTTTTCTCCTTTAGAGTAAGGAAATCAGTCTCAACTAAATCTAGCCATCTCAGCCTGGGTCTACCTCTTTTCCTGTACGTTAGGGGTTTGTGTAATAGGATTTTCTTTAAATTTGAGTCATCATTCCTTCTGAAAATGTGAGCTGCCCAGTTCATTCGATTTATTTTAATGAATTTCACAATATCTGGCTCTCTGTAGATTTTATACAGTTCAGTATTATATCGTCTTCTCCAGGAATTATTTATTTTTATCCCACCAAGGATGGCCCTCAAAACTTTTCTCTCAAAAATGGCAATTTTATTTTCACCAGCTAGAGTTAGGTTCCAGGTCTCAGAGCCATAGGTAAGTATTGGCCTAATTAATGTTTTATAGAGTAAAAGTTTTGTATTTTTGTTTGTATTGTGTTTTCCGTTGTTGACTAAATTTTTACAAAACGCTAACATACACTCTCAATCTAATTTCACGCTACCACTAGCGTAGAAATATTTGAAATATTATGTATCAAATTTGATGTTTTACAAGTAAAAGGATGTGGATAGAAGCAGTTCTCCTCAAGTCATGGTGCTTCACGATCCTGATATTTCATTCAAAGGTGATGCTCTACTGACGTCCTCTTCTCCCTTGTGATGCCGGTTATGTTGAATTGATGCTGATTATCCTGAACTTTACAAGGTGAGTGATACTGATTTTGATCTCGTCAGATTCTGGAGTAGGGAGAGATAATACTGTTAACTAGCCATTTTGATGTCTGGCCCACCATTTTGTTTTTTCAAGTCATGCCGTATCATAAAACAGCTCGTGGTGGAAAGGTCTCGTTCTCTGGTCGTAATTCACCGTCGCATTGCAAAGAATCCACGTCATTAGAAGAAATCATTGCTATCTGTGGGATATCAAAAAAATACTTTCCACCAGTTGAACATGAACATATTGACGATCTCGTAGAGTTTTACACTCAGTTTGATACAGAGGAGCTGATTCGTTTAGATAAATTATTTAGCAAACTGCTCATTCAAATAAGATCAAGTTACCCTGGAGACTACGAATACAATTACTTCCTAAAACTGACAAATGCAGCTTATCACGTCAGATGGAAGAGGAAAATTCAAGCAGAAGAAAACAAGGAGATGAATAAAAAATCCATTCAAGTCGAATCAATAATGACTGAAACTAATCCAAGCACTGGCGACATAACCATGGAAAATAAAAATGAAAACCTGAATACAACACCAAATACAGAAACTGACACGGACATCAATATCAATAATAATACAGAACCACCAGCAAAGAAAAGAAAAAAGAAGAAGAAAAAGCAAAATGCAGTCAAAACAATTGTAGATAACTCTACACTCATGTCTACAAACAGCTGTCCTTCTTCTAGCCAACATAACTCAACACATGACGTCACTATCTTGCCGACAACAAAACCTAAGGAGGATACCGACAAAGTACGGGATCCGCCCAGCAAACCTGAAATAACACCGCAAGCTAGATTTATTAAGGTTTTGGTCCGTGGCCTGCCTGTGGACTTTGATACAGATGCCATCAATACAGAATTACAGAAAAACAACGTTGAAACCTTTAAAATTGTGCAGTTTAAGAAGAGAATGGGAGAGGCCTATCGGCTCCTTCCACTCTTTCTCATAATCCTAACATCAACGGCGAATCACCAAAAAATATTCGAAGTCAACAACATACAGCAGATTCCGATCAAAATCGAAAGATTTCGAGGAGGTCGAGGACCTACACAATGTTACAACTGCCAAAATTATGGACATACGCAAAGCCACTGCAATGCGCCTGCAAGGTGTGTAAAATGCGCTGAAAACCACAGGTCTCATGAATGCAACAAAGACAGAACAACACCTCCAAAATGCTGTAATTGTTACAAAAACCACACAGCCAACTATACTGGGTGCGAGACCCGCCCCAGCAGAAGGAGCCCTCGAGCAACATCAAATTCAACGCCTAAACTTGCTCACCGATTAGTGTCATTAATCAAAGAATTACAGGAATTGCTCAAAAATGAAGAAGTGCTACGTCTTCTGCGGGATATCATCGGGGAAACATCTCAATCACAGTGAGTTCTATTTTTATTTCCAAGACTCTCAAGTTAAATTCACTGAACTTTTCACAGTAGACTTTTACTTATGTTAAATTAAATTACATCAAATTTTATTTTCTGAAAATATAGCCAATTAATGCATATGTATTTATCAACTTATGCACGTTAAATTCTTTTGCAAATTCTATTGTATTTAAGGAACAATATTTCTCTGATAAAATATATTTACTGCATTTTCTCCAAATATGTTATTTTATCATGAATCAAGGTATAATTTATCTATTTTCATCAATTATGTTCTTCATTTTTCAAAAATCAATTATTGTACATATCAAATCATGTTATATCTTTATTTTAAATTAAAGTCTACAATCAATATTTCTAATGTTATGTAAAAACGTCAATTTGTCATTTTGAATTTTTCATTGTTTTATTATTTCACAAGCGAACGGCTTGATTTTTTTTTATGGCTACCACAATGTATTCGAATGAACTTCAATGTATGTCATAATTAAATATGTGCTAGTTAAAATATTGAAATTTAATTAGTGAAATATGTATCAATTTATGTTAATATTTATTTATGTCAACTTACGTATATATATGTCAAATTATGTTTATATTTATATATGTCAGCTTAGATTCGATGAATCAGATATTCAAATGTTATATTTACTCAAGCAAAGTGCTTGTTTTTCTATTAGCTACCACATCGACTGCTAAATTCAAAATGTTATTACTATAAATTTTCTGTAAATTTCTAGATGTATGGGATAGGGGCCGCTAAGAGGCCCAGGTGCTCAATTTTTGTAAATAAAAGTAAGTAAAGTAAGTAAAAGTAAGTACAAGTAAAAATATATCTTTAAGTTTCATAAAATTAGCACTTCCAATCGTTGAAAAACTCCCTTATTATAACTAGTAAACGTTGGTGTGTTGTTTCACCGTTTACTCAGCTGTGACCAACACGGAAATCTATTAGAAAACTTAGTGTTCTTTATGGGTAACTAGATGATTCTAGACCCTAAACTTCTTAGCTCTCACATTCGTAAATACAACAAATTTTTAATTTCACAGGTGTTAGCCTCCCTGTTCACCTGGGGAAAAGAGTGTTTCCTTTAAGAGTTTTCCTCTGACCGTTATATGTCTCTCCAATGATGTTGGAGCTACCAAATTTGAATTCTCGGAAAACTGTAAACGTTGTATTTAATTAGTTTAGACCCTTTCTTCACAATCATTTTGTATCTTCACTTCTTCATTATCATCAACTCAACCTCTCCGAAAGTGTATTGGAACTACAAAATTTTGTGCTTTGATTTCTCGGAAAATTGCAAATTTTGCATCGAATTAGTTTTCTTTACCATGATCATGTTGTACCCTTACTTCTCCATTATCAGCAACTCATCACCCTCAATCGTACTCTCTCTTACAACACAGAGGATAAAAACGAAGAGCAAAGATCCTTTCTTTTTCATCCAACCCAAGAACTAAATTCTATTCTCCATCATCATCAACTCAACTCATCACCTTCAAATGAACTCTCTCTTGCAGTATATACGATAAAAACGAAAAGCAAAGATCCTCTCTTTTTCATCCAACTCAAGAACTCAACTGTATTCTCCATCATCATCAACTCATCACCTTCAATCGAACTCTCTCTTGCATCATAGAAGATAAAAGCGACAAGCAAAGATCCTCTCTTTTTCATCCAACTCAAGAATTCAACTCTATTCTCCATCATCATCAACTCATCACCTTCAATCGAACTCTCTCTTGCATCATAGAAGATAAAAGCGACAAGCAAAGATCCTCTCTTTTTCATCCAACTCAAGAACTCAACTCTATTCTCCATCATCATCAACTCATCACCTTCAATCGAACTCTCTCTTGCATCATAGAAGATAAAAACGAAAAGCAAAGATCCTCTCTTTTTCATCCAACTCAAGAACTCAACTCTATTCTCCATCATCATCAACTCATCACCTTCAATCGAACTCTCTCTTGCATCATAGAAGATAAAAGCGACAAGCAAAGATCCTCTCTTTTTCATCCAACTCAAGAATTCAACTCTATTCTCCATCATCATCGACTTAACTCATCACCTTCAATCGAACTCTCTCTCTTACAGCATAGAGGATAAAAGCGAAGATCATCTTCATTATCCAATCCTGTCCTATGCAGTTTCAAAAATAATTTGAAATAATTTAGATATTTTCGATACTCTTGTTGTTCATGTTTTATAACTTCCAAAAATCGTTATGCTTCATTTTCAGATAGTGTTAAATTATCTGCATGACGCAGCTTCAAAACTGTCGGAAAGAAATACAAGAGTCAGATACGCATACCCGTTTACTTTTACGGGCTTAAAAAAACCTTTTCCACAGTGGTTGTAAATAAATATTGAAGTGATATTTTAGGCAGATACATAATTCACTTTTCACTTAAAAAACAATATCATAACTGCCTGGTCCTCTTCACGTCTATTCAAATGCAGTAATGTGACGTAACTACCACTTAATAACCAATTCAGTAATACGTAAGACTTGTTAACTTTATTCTATCTTCAGGTACCTTTTGATAGCTAAAGGTTGACATAATCGATAATTAGTGCCCACAATATTATTTATTCCAAAGTATTTTGACTTGTTTGCGACTGGAATAATTGACGGGTCATCCGAGAGCATAAATAAGTGTTTAAAACTACATATTTTCATCATTTATTTTCGAAATGTGAACCGTTCCTATTTACAAAATAAATAATAGTCCTAATAATCATATTTTAATCTGCAGTTATTGCTGAAGAAAGGAGCTCTGTATTTCATTTAAACTGCAAAGCCTAACTAGTTTTAACCTTCTCAATTTTAAACATTTGAAATAAATCTGAAAAACGTACCATTTAGGAACATAGAACTTTTATTTTAGAACCAAACACAAAATGTCATATACACTGTTGCGTATACCTTTTACGTGTGTGAAATATTGAAAGTATAATTAAACAGTTATAATGATTAGAACAGACTAAGCGATTTCTAAAGATGTTTCAAATCCCACAATAAACTAGCATTAAATCAGTTGAATAATTTCAGTAACATTAACCAAACATGATTAAACCATTAAGTTTCGGATTATTTCTTTCTTAAATGTCAACATTTCCCTATAATTAGATAAGATTTGCCCACGGAAATTTTCCAGATTCCAGGGCGTTTATTGCGAAGTTCAGCATCATGGTCTCTTTGCATTCTAAATAACAAACGAAATCTCGGAAGATTTTACAAAATTATGCAGCTACTTAAGTGACAGAGAAATAAATTGCTGGAGATGCAAAATGAACTTTTGTCACGAAATATGCAGAAACATTTCTGGAACTTTGGAGTGTTACTAATGTTCCCCAGATTTCTCCTTATTTTTTATTTTTATTTTTTGTTATTATTTCTAATTTTTTATCCTGAAAGCACATAGATATCGTGGTACTAAAAATAAAAAGTAAAGAAGTTCTTAAATTTTAAAAGAAAAGGAATGTCGATATTAATTCTATGAATTCTTTCAAAGTGGGAACCATATTTTGGCTACATCAGACAGCATATTTAACAAAAAACTCTGGTTACAATAGGTAAAAATCTAATTTTCGTAATTAATTATCAGTAAAAAGGTAGCATGAACTGCTTCGCTATTAGCATTTATTTTGAAGAAAAAAATGATTCAGACTATCTGATTATATTATTAGTCTTAAAAATTCAAGTAAATAACAAACAAACAAAATTTTAACATCCTAAATTCGCAATTCCTTAAAGGCCTTCCATAAATAATTTTTCTCGAATATTTTAATTAACTTAATTTATAAAATCATCCAAATATCGCTCCTTCTTTCTAAATACTTTTTGGGGTGCTTGTTTCACTAATAATAAATTTATGAAATGCGATTATATTATCTTCAAAACTTTTAACGATTAAAAAGTCAATTTGCGCGTAACTGCGTTTAAAGGCATAACATCTTGCATGATTGAATTTTAATATTTGATAAACCTCATTCTCGGTCTTTAATAATGATTTATTTTAAATTTTCTCCAAGAGTCGTTAGTGAAAGTTTCTACGCAACCTTAATCATGTTTGGAAATAATTTTCCCTATATGTTTACGTCAACAAATAGTGTAATTATTTGTTCCAATTATTTCAGCTTCAATTATTCTCTTCCTCAACTTTGATCCTAAAATAGGGGAAATTTAATCAACGAGTATTGAGATAGGAAAACATTGCCTCGAAATTGCTTCTGTCTAATTAAGCATACAAAATTCAAGTGCTACCCACAATCCTCTAAGAATTTACATATTCTTTGAAAAATTTAGAAAAATACGAAAAGAATACAAGATCATTAAAGATATATATGTTACCTGCAAAGTAAGAAACGTCGGCATTGTATACAGTGTCGGATGTTTTTAGGCAAGGTATGAAATATGAGAGCTATTACATATTTTCCTGGACATTGTATATAAAACCTAGGCATTCTATAGATTGACAAATGCTCTTTAGACTAAGTCTAAAAAAATGTCCTGATGAGGTTATTATGTAAATGATGGGCATTTCTCAAAAATTAAATGTTATTCTGAAAAAATAATGAGAGTGAAATTAAGAAAAATTTATTCAAAATGCGTAAAGAAAAATGAAAGTTGTACAAAATATAATTTATGCCTTTCTTTTTAAGGGAAACAAAATTTTTACATAAAAAATAAGAAATTAACCTACTTGCTGCAACATGGCAGGCTTGACATTTTGAATTACAGAATTGATTTGAAATCGGAAATGTATTTAATACTTTGCCGGTTTCTTATTCTATAGAATGCCTAGGAAATGTGTGAATTGATTCATACATTGCCGGCTAGCTTAAGGCATTATATACAATGCCTAGGCATTCAATAGAATGCCGGATTTCAAACTATGCCGGTAACACATACATAAAAGAAAAAGGAATTTTACAAATAGCATATTTTTTTAGATAAAATCTAATGCTTATATCTGCACAAAAATTCCTTGACTGGTACAAATGGAATTATTTAAAGATTTTTCTTTTGATTTACATTTATAAGATCAATCAAATAATAAATGAATCTTATTCAATGTAAATTTTTTCTCTAACAAAAAAATGTAGACTGAAAAATGTCAGTAAAAATTCCCGAATGGAATTAAGAATAAACGAATAGACAAGCAATATTCAAATTCTTTTCACCTCTTCACCATTTTTACTCAAAATTCTTGGAGTATCTTATAGACCAGTCAGCTATTCAGTTATGATTAATTAATTAAATTCATTAAAATTAATTTCAACATAATTAATTTCATTAAAATTAATTTCAACATTCATTAATTATAATGTAAAATTCTTTTTTAAAAATATTTTTTTAATTTGTTCCTCACAAAATTAAACAAACATTAAATATAACCAAGTAGGCACAAAATATGTTTAAAACCCGAGGTCCTAATTGGCAGTGGCTTTAAAATATGAAAGAAGTTTTTCATTAACAAAAAATGATGAATGATTTTTTTTTCTAGGAAGAACATATTAAATTATTTTTAGTGCTGTGATTAATTTACATAAAAAAAATTCAATTATTTAAAATTAATTCGATTTTTTTAAAACCAAAAAGAAAACGCCCTAAACCATTGCCTAATTGCCATACTTTTTTATAAATAGTCTGCTTAGACTGTTTAAAAGGTGAACCAGTTTGAAAATGAAAAAAGTGAGAAAAAAATTAATTTTATTTTCATATTTATATATTTGTTACAATAATGTATGGTGATTAATACTTGATTGTGCAAAACTAATTTTATATTTTAATTAAGAATTTTTTAAATTGATTATTAAATTTTTTAAAAATAATTTTCACTTAATTAATTAAATTTTATTTTTAAATAATTCTTAATTAATTAATTAATAGAATTGTATCTTTAAATAATTTAAATAAATTAATTAAATTTCGTTTTTAAATAATTTTTAGTTAATTTTTAAATTATAATTTCACTAATTAATTAAATTTAATTTTTAATTTTTTTTTAAATTAATGAATTTGGAAGGAAGTGTTCCAACTACTTTATAAAAGGTTTAAGTAGCAATAAAATTTACTTTAATTATAGCATATATAGTGGCATAATGTATTTATGCATAATGTATGCAAGCTTTAATTTTTCTTATGATCAATTAAATGTAGCGTGTTAGCTTTTACATTCATATTATCGCATTAAGCAAACAATTATTGCTTACATCATTACAATGTATAATTTTCTGTCACCTTTAATGCCTGAACTTAACTCAATTATGAAAGTATTTTTATTGAATCAAGAAAATGTAAGACATAAAAATGAAAGGAAAACTCAGGAATAGATTATTCAATTAGAGTTTTAATGTGTCTTAGGCGACGATCATTGCTTTGTCTTTTTCTCTGAACAATTTTCATTATATTACTACCTCAGTTGTAGGTTTACTTCAATTTCCGGAAAAATAACTGAATTACAAAGCAATTTTTCCTCTGTATATTTAGAGAATTTATCACGTAAATAAACCCTTAGAGGCGCAAACAATATAAAACCATGTTAATACTCAGCGTTTCTCGGTCAAGTTAATGTATATATTAATTGCTTACGTATAAATTAATTGTTTATTTTATATTAATTGCTTATGTATTGAAATCGTATTCTATCGCTTAATAGTATTCGTAAACGTATTACTTTTGAAGAAAATAAAGATTTATTACGTTTTTAAATAAGAACTAAACATTATAAGGTAAATAAATTGAAACTAACACCATCAAATGTGTACGAAATTGGCTAATTGAAAAAAATCCAGTTAATTGCATACCTGCCAACTTTTAATCCTTTCCATTATCATTTTTCCCAGTGGTATTAAAATGGAATTAAAACTTCAATTTTAAGCAAACAAATACGTTGTATTTGAGAAACCTTAAGTTGACAACAATGATAGTAACGCATATTTATATATGTGCTTAATTTTTGTAAGAATAGTGGTGATCAAATTTATAAAAAAAATGGTATATATTTACTACCACTTTAAATATGAAATTAAAATCTTGGGGAAAATCCGGAAGAGTTGGCAGGTATGTATTTGCAATTGAATACTTGCCCTCCAAGAAGAAGGCAACCAATGCCCACGCATGTGACTTATGACGTCAGCACCTGCTAATATGTATCAGCAATATAGAGTAATAAAGTTGAGCTAAATTTCTCTTTATTATTTAAAATGTTAATTAACGTTAAGTAAATTAAATACGGAGCCGTATAGCTCATCGAATTTGTTGAAATATAATTCTGTCAAGTCTACTTCTTATACTTAACTTAGATTTATTATTTGTTTATGTATTTTATAGTAATTGTGATATATTTTTGTTTTGTATACCTAGCAAACTTCGATGCATAATAAGTTTGTTTATATTCTACATGGCTTTGAGCCTATCTTTGTATAAATATATAGCGGTAGAATTGAAATCCTTGTGAAAGAATCTTTGTTAAAGTATATAGGCTTTGTTACGTTAATTAACAGTATTGATACATGACGGGCTTGGCTTACTCGAAATAGAATGGAAAGAACAGTTGCTAACGCAATCAAATGCCACGTTTTAACAACCAATCAGGCATGTCTTCGGATCATCATCAGGGATGTTTCCCAGACTGTCGTCAATAGCCCAAGCTCCAGTGCGACGTAAATAAAGTACCTATCTACCAATAAGCCTAAAAGATATTCGAGTGATTGGAAAATTTTTTTGCTGCATTTAAGGAAATAAGATAACTCAGGATAAAACCTGATTGATTTCATTCAAATTTTGTATATTGCAATAGAAAATTATACCTTTAACACTTTCACTGTCTATCCCGTTCCATCACGTGACAGAATTTCTGTTAGCTGTCGATAAAACACAACAAATGGTTGCAAGATCATCCAACTCCATACCTGCCAACTTTTAATCCTTTCAAGGATGATTTTCTTCAGTGGTAGTAGTAAAATATAATTTAAATTACAATTTTACTCAGAAACATTTGCTGTATTTTGATCTAACTTATGCGACTTTCAACAATAGTATTACAATTTAATATATATGCTTAATTTTTTTAAGAATAGTGGTGGATCAAAAATATTATAAATTAAGTTTATAAATGCAAGGAATATATAGAAAGCATATATTTTATTACCACTTTAAATATAGAAATAAAATTTTACGCCAAATGCGTAAAAGTTGGCAAGTATCATACCTGCCAACTCTTCCGGAAGATTTCATTTTCATATTTAAAGTGGTAGGTATACTCATGTTATTCCAATTAACTTTTTGAATTATAATGATAATTATAAATGAGTTTGACCACCACTACATATAAATAACTATAATAAATATATAAAAGCATAATAATCTTTGCTGAAGCGAATTTCAACGGAATAAATATATAAATATATTATTGAGTCAGATTGTTTTTCGTTTATTGTTTTACAACCAATCCATTCTCGGAACGAGAAAAAGTTGGCAGGTATGAAGTATGCAACTCTTTAAGCAAAAAATATGATGATAGTTAAACATTAACAATGCATTTATTGAGAATTTTAAAAAACTAAGGTGGTAGATAGAGAACGAAAATTTATCAATTACCACTTTTCAAAAATAGATACAGCATAACGACCTGTTTTCGGCTAGCAGTGAACGTGTTAAAATTCGCATACCTTATATTTCAGTTTCTTCTGATATTATTAATAGAATTATAAAAAAATAATAAATTATTATTAAATATTACTTTTGTATGAGATTATCAATGGTTAAAGAAATTTCATAAATGTGGGCAAATTTTTTCAAATCCCGTAAAAAGTTCTCGAGGCAAAATACGCAAAAGGAAAGGTGGATCCACCTTCCGTGCACCCTTATATATTGCCACTGTTAATTTTTCTTATTAATGTTTGTACCGGTCCTATACTAGTACATATGGTCAGCCTTGTCATATCCGACGAATTAGAGAGAGCGCTCTGGGACGGGAGCCGAGTAACCTGATCAATTTAAAACTACTAGTCTTCACTAGTATTATTTAAAATTTGCTATTATGTAATCGAAAATTTACTACTTACCGAAATATTTAATTTCTGTAAATATAATTTTAAGAATATTAGTGGTAGTTATTTTAAATTCATTTAGCTTCAAGTTTTGTATTTATTAAATTAAAACAGCAAAAATGTATGAAGCAGTTTTCCAAACCACCAACTTCCGTGTTGGAAAACATAACTATTAGTAAATGGTTAACTTCAACAAAATTGCGTCCCGCAGTGGACTGATCGTTGAGACACGGTTCCCAGCAGATCTCGGAAGTCAAGCATCACTGGCTGCGGTCAGTGTGCGGGTGGGTGACCACTTGGATCAGTCTGCGTAGGGACCTAGGGTGTGCGGTATCGGTCCTCGTTAAACTGTTCTGCCGTAAAGTGCTCGACTTCGCGTGCAGATCGTCGGGCTACCGAAGCGGGGGTGCCATCCCCTCTGCCGTGGATTAAAATTGTGATGGCATGTCTTCGGATCATATTCAGGGATGTTTCCCAGACCGTCACCGATAGCCCATTGTGCAGCTCTAGTGCGACGTGAATGAACTACAACAACAACAAAATTGTTATAAAACTGCTTTTTCAATAAATATTTTTATTAAGCAATTTGGTTTCATTATGCACTGATTAAAGGCTGTTCTTAGTTCCAAATCGGTTATGAATATTTGAGAGGAATTATTTACGCATTTGCAAGGAAACACATTGGCCCCGTTTTTGTCTAGTTTTCATATAGTGGTAAAAGTTATAGAACTTGAAACTTACAGAAATATATTTTTTTATTTATGTTTATAGTTTCTCATCAAGCGAAAATAAGATTTAAGAGGCCTTTTTTATAAACTTTTGAATTATTTAAACTTAGTAAGTTGTCAAAATAGTTTTTAATCAAATTTCTGAACCGAGAATCACAGAATAAAACATTTTTTTTTACCTTTGAAGAATTTTTTTCTTCCACGAAGCAAACTAAATTAACGGCTCTGCATTAACAACTAATATTCTTTAAGATAAACATAAATGTCTATTAAGATCTTATTAAATGCAGTATTCACACCATTTTTCTCAGCAGTACATAAAATATGAAGAAACTTTCACACCACTTTTAATTTTAAAAACCTTTCTTCAATGTATTTTAAGACCATTCACTTATTGATTTGGCATCTCCACATCACTCCTTAAAAAACTCAGGAAAATAACAAAAGCAAGATGGTTTATCCGCAATAAAAACATACATCGCGACCTCAACATAGATTTTTTAGATCATCATATTGCAAAGTTAAATTTCAGATTTTTCGAAAAGACCATAAATTGTGACACCGCAGGATTCAACAAAATTTTTACTTTTGAAAACTTAAGAGAAGACATAAATCTCAGACCGATGGCAGCTCATTTTTGTAGTGACGTAACTTTAACTAAAATACAAAATATGTAATTTCCTTTTATTCCAATTACCAGAAAGAACAACCTTAAAGACCACAATACAAGACGAATTGGAAAAAGGCCGCTAATGGCCCCAGGCGCCCAGATATATCTCGATGATGATGATGACTTATTGATTTGGAAACCCTCGGGGTCTGATCAGGGGAAAACTACCAGGACCACATTCCTTTAAATGTAAATATTCATTAGTGCTTATTTTCCCACTGTACTTTTTTATTACTTGTAATTTTGTTATTACATAATAATGGCAAAGTGTCATTTTTTTCTCTCTCAAGAACTCCATTCTGCTCCCCAAACTTTATTTTTGTTTCTTAGTCAAATTTCGGGATGAATGGGAAAAGGGCCGTAAGGCCTCAGACGCCCAGTTCCACTACATCGAACGACTTGATTTGGGGCCTCCCTGGCCGAAAAGTATCGTTTGCCAAACGCTGTGCAAAGCGTGGAGGTTGCGAGTTCGAATCCCGGCGTAACCGTGGATGTATTCTTAGTGATGTCCTCCACTGTTTGTTCTATCTGTAATTCTACTTGACAAAGGTTCATAAGCCTAAATTGACAGCACAAGCTTGCAAATGTATGTAATTCCAATAAATCAAGATTTGCTTTTGCACACTGTTAGCTGACCTCACAGTGCTAAAACAAAGTCATGTCGGATGGAATAGGGCGCTACTATGATTATGAAGTTTTGCGCTAAATTAATTTAGTGTTATGCTTACCTATTAACGCATCAGCTTGAAAAGATACGGATATAAGAATAGTAAGTATATATGGTTAAGGTTTATCATTAGAACGCTTTTTATATTTATTTAAATATCTGTAGTGTTCAAACTCATGATAATTCAACTTTGATATGCGAAGATAAAATATTAGCGTATGCATTTTGCCACCATTTAAAAAACATAAAAGCATATTTTATATTTTTGTATTTCTATTCCCATTTGTCTTGATATTAAAATATCGATAAAAATTCATTACATTTGAATTTATTTTCTTTGTCTTTTACTGTTTAGCTTAGAATTATTTAAGTGTTTTGGTGGTTGAAATCATTTCAGCAGTTTTCTGCCGGACTGTTTAGCTTAGAATTATTTAGGGGTTTTGGTGGTTGAAATCATTTCAGCAGTTTTCTGCCGGACTGTTTAGCTTAGAATTATTTAAGTGTTTTGGTGGTTGAAATAATTTCAGCAGTTTTCTGCCGGACTGTTCAGCTTAGGATTATTTAAGTGTTTTGGTGGTTGAAATAATTTCAGCAGTTTTCTGCCGGACTGTTTAGCTCAGAATTATTTAAGTGTTTTGGTGGTTGAAATCATTTCAGCAGTTTTCTGACGGACTGTTCAGCTTAGAATTATTTAAGTGTTTTATTGGTTAAAATAATTTCAACAGTTTTCTGCCGGACTGTTCAGCTTAGAATTATTTAAGTGTTTTGGTGGTTGAAATAATTTCAGCAGTTTTCTGCCGGATTTTCTCTATGTAGTAATGAGAAATGTTTCTTTATGAAAAAGAATTAATAGGGTTGCACATAAATCAAATGGATTTTTCTATTGTTAATACGTTGAATGCCATGGGGGTCACCGGTGATCGGTCCTGATTTTGTTCGTAGCGTCGCTGGTTCACCGGTGATCCGTGAAGCCAAGATTGTTAGAAACACATAATTCGAGTAAATTTTTATTTTTTTTAATATTATAATCGTTACTTTAAATGGTTTAAGGAAATTAATGCAATATAGAATACAAAAAAAAAATAATTTTATTTATATACACCAGAGATGACAACTTGCTCCGTTCAGCGAATAAATATTTTCAAGTGGTAGTTTATTAATGGTGATTCTTGGTTTAATAAATTTAATTTAGTAGATTTTTATTCACCACTATTTCTAGACAATTCGCAAGTTTATATAATTCACCACTTTTTCATTTATGTTATGACAAAACTAGCAAAATCAGTATTGAATTATAATTTCGTTACTACATTTGAACAAAAAACATGCACATGCTGAGTATAAACAGTTATATTTGTTATGACCCTGGACTAGAAAGTATTGCTGGGCAAGAGTTATCGACATGTAAGTAATTTAAATTATTTTAACCCCTAAATAAGTAATAATGAAAATTTATTGCGTGGCGTTCAAACCACATATCTTTAATTTCAACAAAATCTAAAAAGAAATGATTTCAAATATCACACGAAATGTTTTATATTGTGCAAGTTTGAAAAATGAGCAAATGAATTATAACCTAGGGAAAGTAAAGGTTTTCCAATATACTTAATATAGTAATAGGTAACTCCAGGAGCAGGGGATTACTGTCTTTTGTCTCAGTAAAACTTGCCTTAAGTTTTTTTTTTTTTTTTTTTTTTTTTTTGCAAAAACAAAATTACATTACAAACATACTGTGTTTGATAAAAAAAAAATGGTACCTCTCATTTTCAGTGTTACTTTCTTGTCACGACATTCAAATTTGCTCTACAAAATGGAAACTATATACTTACTATATAGGTGCAAAAGAAAAGAATACCATAATTCTGTGCAGTATTCATTCGAATGTGTTTGAAAACGATAGTTCAGAGTCGAAGTCAAGCAACAGTACACAATGGAACGTCGTCGTCTCTATTTTGTCAAGGCGTTTAGGCCCCGAAGGGGCCTTTTACCTTTCCATATGAATTGAAATCTTGAGCTACTAATATCATAAGTTGGGTACATGGACAGAAAGATAAATAAGCTTTTAAGATCTAGGTTATAGGCTTGGGTAGATATGATTGGTCTAGCTGTGATCATAGTGGGCGGGGGCAATGGAACGTAGGCTTAGCCGAATTGATACTCAAATACAGTAGGTAAAAGTTACTGGTTTCTTACATTTTTTTACAACTTTGTGGTATTGCTGTCCTTAACCCTTTGGGGACGGGTGATTCAGAAAAGCATTCGTACAAAATCAGAATCAAGTCGTAATTAAATAAAAAACGGTAACTTAAATGTAGTCGTTGCTAATTTGATAGACTTACTTTGCTTTTACTTTAATTATTGTTAGTTTAATCATATATATAATCAATGTTAATTCAAAGTATAACTAAATAGTTTTATTTTGAACAAAGTAATGGTGAATTAAATAAATCAAACAATTATAACTCCGCCCACAAATAAATTGCTAAAGAATTACTTTGATTACCAGTTTTATCTTTTTACCCTGGTTGATACGATTTTATGCTGGCACGCATTTGTGACAGTCGGCGCAAAAGGGTTAATGCTTGAATTGTCTTCAATGAATCCCCTACGTTAATTACTCATTGCTAATTCATTCTTGTGTTTGGTGAAGATCTACAAATTAGTACTTTGCAAATCAGATGGCCCCTAATTTATAAAATTCAGTCTTTAAAATATAAGAATCACTTCTTTTAACATCGCAAGGCACAGAACAAAGCGAAAACTAACTATCTAGCTATGAGAAATACTAAAAAATAATTTTACGATGTTTTATTATCACTAATGATGGAACTTAACTTTTTAAAACCTATTGTGCAGTAATGTTTATTATTCATATTCATATCGTTTGTTTAGTTTTGTAATATTGGCGCTTTTGTGGAAGAATAATCTGTAATATCACTTTATATTGTAATATTTTCATAACGTTAATAATAATAAATAAATAAAAAGAAAATAAATTTTTTAATCTCTGACACCTTTTGTATATTATATTTCCAACAATATTCATCTTTTAAAAAATAATTTATTTTAAAAAAAACAATAATTTTTTATTGATTCTAAATGGCTGTTCTGGTTCTGCTTTGTAAATAAATCATTTCTATTGGTGACGAAATTTAACTTATTTTTAGTTAAGCATTTTTAATTTTAAATAATTTTTTTACCACTACATACCAATCATAAAATAACTTACACATAATAAAACTAAACCTTAATAAAACTTAATTGGAGTTATCTCGTGGCATCAGATTTAATAGTAGGGGTTATTAACCTTATTCTGCAAGTTGTACTATTTATTTCTAAAACCTATTTCTTAAAACTGTTGTCATCCCTGACTGTGGCTTGAAAACAATATGCATACCTTGCAACTCTTCCGGATTTTCCGGAAGATTTTATTTACATATTTAAAGTGGTAGCAATACTCAAGTTATTCCAATTAACTTTTTGAATTATAATGATAATTATAAATGAGTTTGACCACCACTACATATAAATAATTACAATAAATATATCAAAGCATAATAATCCTTGCGGAAGCGAATTTCAACGAGATCAAAATAAAAATATATTTTTGAGCCATATTGTTTTTCGTTTATTGTTTTTCAACCACTCTGAAAATCCATTCTCGGAAGGAGTGATATTCTTGCTTTTCGAGAGTGGCTTGTATTTGGATTAAAAGCGAGCGGGCAAGATTGTCAAAGTGATAGCAAAATTACAAATACATTATTTTGAGCGGAATTTTACTTCTTTTTTTTAAAATCTCATAAACTTTGACAAAACAGATTAAATGTTCTTAAAATCTTCAATAATTATTTATATATTATTACAATTAATTTCTTTTCACATATAATTATATTCGAAATAATTTGAAATTAAATCCAGCAAGACAAAAGATCATAATTATTACAAACACTAAGAAAATGAATAAAATCCTTCCGCATGATCGTAGAATTGGCAGCTATGCAGAGATGCCAACTGCTCCGGACACGCCAAAATAATTTAAAAAACGGTAAATAACTACACAGTAAATTTTGAAAATATTTTACTACTTTTGCTTGCTTTTTAAAAGGTACAGCATGTCAAAAGTACTGTAAAGTGGTGAATTATATAAGCCTACGAATTATTTAGAAATGGTGGTGGATAAAAATCTACTAAATTGAATTTATTAAACCAAGAATCACAATTGATAAACTACCACTTTAAAATATATATTTGCTATCCGGAGCAAGTTGGCATCTCTGGCTATGCTCCATTTTTTTAAAAAAATATTGTAAAATTTGTCGTTTAATTATGTTAATTGATTGTATGAGTTAAAACATCTTCGCAAAATTGAAATATATATTGCAAACGTAATATAATATTCAAGCTATCTGTGTAAGCGCAAAGAAAATCAAAATAAATAAACTAGTTAAGGTTATTTCCTTAATACTGCAACTTTTCTCAGCAATTACTTAGACATCGCTTAAGGGAATGTTTTGGAATACCCGTGTGACTGTTACAAGCATTAGCGGGCATATTTAATCACCAAAATATTTAGAAACTAGAGAAAAACTGGAAAATTATGCAACGCTGATTTTTGGTAAGAAAACAAATTAGAAATGAGCTTTAGTCACGAAATAATAAAGGTATTATTGTCAAACAAATATTGCAGATTTTTTCTTTACTACTTCATTATTTTCCTTCGCAAGTGTGTACATTTAAAATTAGATGCAACCCAATTGCTAGACATTATTTTAGTTTTTTTTCAAAGCTTTTGAGGTCTTAGAATATTTTTTTCAATATTTCATCGAAAAATGGTTAATTTAAAATAAAAGAGAAGAAAGTGATAGCCCAATTATTTCAAAATTGGGATTTATTTTGCTGTATGAAAAATTTGTCTTGATTGAAAATATAAATATTTTAGTTTGGATCTGAAATCAAGAAAACGCGCTTTCTTAAAGCTAAATTAGTAGATAATAAAAACAAAAGTCCCTTACAAAATTCATGTGTTTTTGAAGCCTATTTGAGGTGTTGAGATTTATTCGAAGTTGACTTCAAAAAAACCCTTAAAAAATCAACCTCTCAATGTTTTTAATCAAGGTGTATGAAATCGTTTTATTCAAACCAGCTTTGAGATTGCTTTTGAGTTGTGCTTGTTATTTATTATTAATTTTCCGTTTTTCCCTTAAGATTTTACTTTTATGCATAAAATGGTAGTGAAACTCATGTAATTCCATTAAACTTTTTAAAATATAATAATAATTATTAATGAGTTTGAGCACTACTAAATATAAAGAATTACAATATATATATACATATACATATATATCCACTTTTTTGCGGATATAATCGTGAGAGCTGATGAAAAGATTATATCTTTTATTTTCCGGATTTTTATTCATTTTTTCCCTTTTTTTCGGATTTTTTTTCTTCCAGTTTCTTGCTGTTTTCATTATTATTTTTCTTTTCCCCCTTTTTTTCATTGCTCTGTAATTTTTTTGATGTTTTCTCTACATTTTGAACTCATTTTATTAGTTCTATTTACTTGCAGCTTATGCGCAGCAAATTTTACATATATACAGGGTGTACCGAAACGACCGTATAAACTCTGCACAGCTAGATTCCTCGTTGGGAGTACATAAAAACAGCCCAAAGAAGCGTTCCTGTACGATCCATAGTTTATGAGAAAAGTGCGAAAAACAAAGTATGACGTCACTGCCGGTGCAAGAAAAAACACTTTATTGAACATATCAACAGCAGCATACAGTGCACACTTTAAAGCAGTTGTTCAAAGTGTCCGCCGTGCATGTCGAGGCAAGCTTGAGCACACCGTGGATATGTCCAATAAAGTGTTTTTTTCGTGCACCGGCAGTGACGTCGTACTCTGTCTTTCGCATTTTTCTCGTAAACTATGGATCATACAGGAACGCTTCTTTGGGAAGTTTTTATGTACTCCCAACGAGGAATCTAGCTGTGCAGAGTTTATACGGTCGTTTCGGTACACCCTGTATATATATTTGAGTCAAATTGTTTTTCGGCAATTGTCTTACTAGAACTTGAAAAATGCATTCTCGAAAAGGTTAAAAGTTGGCACATGTGTTATTTGCTTTAGTACAGCTGCTAATTTTCTGCATTATTTTCAAAATTTTATTTTTACATTTGAAGTAGTATATTTATATTATATGTTAAACATATTAAATTTATATTCAATTTATTCATAATTTACTGATAATTTATATTTAGTTCTGGAATTAAATTTTTAACTTTAAACTCTTTTGACTATCACTGTATACATTTAAATCCGACAAATACATAAGTGCATGATACTCACAAGATGGTGAGCAAGCACATATTACTCTATAACATTGCACATCGGTAAATATCATGCATCATCACCAGTTCATAACCCTAAAGTCCTGCTAACCACCATTTACAAACCACCCATTTACAATTCCGTTTGCATTCTACACCATATTGCCATACCTTAAGGAATCATTTCAAGATAAATGGGGAAAGGGCCGCTTTGTGACCTCAAGTACCCAGCTAACATATGAAGCTGAAGGTGGTGACATTCATTTACTTCATTATTCATCTAGAATGCAAATAATCTTTACCAGATCTGTCTAACCTCTTCAGATTTTAACCGGAGATTATTCCTAAATATCTTGAGTAATTGCGGAATATATGTTTTAACATTTGATTTAGAAAGATTTAGATCACCACAGTATATAAATAATATAAAGATAGGCATGAAATATTGGAAGAGCCAGAAAGGAATGCCTTAAGATGATGGCAAAATTTTAACAATCTTTGGTGTATCTTTTATTATCTAACTACCACTATAAATACAGTGGTGATCTGGAACTTCCTGAATGGCAGCTTTTATTTAACACGTTCACGCCGAGGTGACCCACCGGTGGGTCGCACTAGATTTTCTAATCTTGGCGGCGCACCGGAGTAAAAACTGGTAACAAATAAATTTAATTTTTTAGTTTTTTTCCGGGAATAATAAAAATCCATAACTATCAATTGTTTTTAACGGATGCAATTTTTATATTGAATTGCTTCTTCGCCGTGATAAATTTCCTTACAGTGAATTGTTATGGTTGAGAATAGATTTTCCTCCCAAATATTATCTAAAATTGAAATAGTTCTTCTACCAGTATTTTCTCTTTTCCCGTACCAGTATTTTCACTTTTCCCGGCGTGAACGTGTTAAGTATTGAGGTGGCCTTATTGGTCAAGTACTAGTAGAATATTTAGATTCCGCAAAGACGGGGAGTTTGAGTTCAAGCAGAATATAATATTTTTGCGCATAATTGTAATCCCAGCTGCAATGGCTCAGGAGATAGAACTTCTAATAAGAAACCAGGCTCGGATCTCAGCGGTGGCTAGTTTGTACAAATTCCGCAATCGGCTCGACACGACCACAGTGCTGACATATAATGTCCTCAGTAGTTAACGGATCATATGGCTTAGAATCCCCTTGCTGCCAGGCTAACAGCTGGAGGTTTTCGTGGTTTCCTTCTCCGTGTAACGGAAACACAAATTAGTTCCATTAGCCCTTTAGTGGGCCATTCATTTCTGCTAAAAGTAAATTACAGAATTTTTGGAATTGAAATTCATACAAGAATTGATATAAGAAAAGAAAAAATCATTTAGCTTATAAAAAAATTAATTTAAATTTTAATGCCATTCTTTTTCTGGTGCTAAGTATATTTATCACGACCTATTAGGAACTTATTAACTTTTATTTTTCTTTATTTAGAAAATAAATTTCATAAATACTACAAACTTCAGAAGAAATTAAGGATTTTTATAACCTTTATAAGTTTTCTTATACAAAAAAATGGTTGCCAATTTTATTCAAACGTACTTATGGTAGAGAAGTTAACATGGACTTTAAAAATTGGGGGTAACCACGGCCTTAGAAAGGGTTAAAAAGTCATCCAGGAAAGCTAGTTTGTCAAAAAATTAATTCAAGAGTTTCCTTGTCTTCTGGATTGGGTTCAAAATTACAAAGCTATGGAGTAGAACTTTGATAGTCGTAAACTCAGAATTTGGTCGGCTGTTTAACGCTAGTTATAAAAATAAAAAAATAATAATTGTAATCTGGTTATGACATCACTAACAAAAAAATAATCTTCTGAAAGAAAGGAGGTTTGTAAAAATACCATCGTACGCAATGCTGGTTTTTCTGCATTACCGATTATACGATTGCATAGATAAAAATTTTAATTATATGTAAGAATAGCATTTTATAACTTAATTAAGATTGCCTTTAAGATATAAAGTATCATTAAAGGTATACCGGGTGTCCCAAGATTATTGGGACAAACATTAAGGGGAGGTAGGGGGCATCACAAGGATTCAGATTTGCATATCCACCGATGGTCGGAAACGTTTTCATTCGCCGTTTGGTAGTGTTTTTCACAAGATAGATTGGAATCCCAGGCCACCAAGCTCTCCTGATTTAAGCACCGTGGATTTCTTTCTTTGGGATGTAAAACAAAACACTTGTGGATTCCGAAAGGGATCTGGTTACAAAAATCGTCTTTGCTGCGAATATCTATCAAAATCCAGATATATTTTATCAAGTCCACCAATCTATGACCCGATGACGTAACGCAAGCATCGCTAGCAATGGTGGAAACTTTGAACATCGTTTGTGACATTTTCGCATATCTGCCACAGCAAATACAATATCTTTGACCAATAAATATGTCAGATGTCTTGATACATGATACTATAAACAGTCTTGATTTTCTTTGTTTCTTGTACCTGTCATATTACTTTCCCATGACGTTTCCGCCCATCGGTTGCTATGCAATTCTAAGCCCTAGTAATGTCCCCTACCTCCCCTTGAAGTTTGTCCAAATAACCCTGAGACACCCTGTATAATAACTAATACAACTTGATTCATAATTTATTGCTTATAAGTTATAAATTATGATGGAACTTAAGTTAAATGCACTAATAATTTTATAATAGCTTTCTGCATTGTTGTGTCCTTTATAGTAAGTCGTGTAAAAACTATATGTTCAAAATATAATAATAATGGTAAATATTGAAAACGAAATTTGAAGTAAGATACTGAAAAGTTAAAAATACCAAATCAAAATCTCGCTTTTTTAAATTTAATTTAAAAGAAAGCAAAAAATTTGAACACTTAGCATAAAATTTTTGCTTTGAATAATAGAAGACGGTTATTCATAATTTAATTATTCAATTCTTTTTAAAATTGTTTACCTCTTGAGCATACTACAAATAAAAAACTAAAACAACTTCTTATTTCCATATTTATAAAAGCTCGAGAAATTAACTTAATTTTAGGTATTGATATTAAAATATAAAGCAGAACACGAGATAAATAGCCACGCTTGATTGAATACGTTTTAATTTAATTTTTAAAGAAAGAATTCGAAATGAAAGTCCGAGCTAACAAGATGAAATATTTTTCAGTTGATTAATTTTCCCTCAAGCACTCTTGATTCTGTGTAATCTAGTTCATTGCAATTTCAATTTTCTCCAAGGATAAATGATACGAGTTTCGTGACTTTATTAATTAAACTTTTGGATGTTATTTATAATTTATTATAAAACTTATTCAATGATGATTGTCTATTGAGTTTTAGCTCTTTAAATTCAAAAATATATCAAATTCGCATCCTCAACATGTGTTCCGCTATAATTAATCTAACCCATTAATCTAGTACACGTTTTAAGTATTATGTTTTCTTAATCCATTAATCTAGGTGTACCTAAACTTTTCCAAATTGAGACTAGAGATAGGTTAGGGCCTTTTGCTGTAACAGTTACAAACTGATATTGATACAACTAAGTATCATAGTACAGAAACCTCCCTTACAAAAAAAGGGATTTTTGAGATTCACAAGCATAGAAAAATACGCCTGAGGTAGAAAAGGAAGTTATGATTTGCACCAATAGTAATCTCATTGATAAACCTAAATTTCAACCTCATTTACGCCTCACAAAATCAACCTGAGTGAAATTATTCACACCGTAAATATGCGTATTTGCTTGAATTATATAAAAAAGAATCCATACAACTCAAAACCAATCTCCTTCAGCTGGTTGCTGTAAAGTAGATTTTCATCAACCTCATAACAACCTCAAATGTGTAAAAAACAACTATATACACCTTGATTATAAGCCTTGAGAGATTAATCTTTCAATGTTGTTTTTGAAATCACCTACAAATAAATCTCAAAACAATCTCAAAAGTACTTTAAATTGCTCTAAGGGCTGATATTTTATCTCATTTATTCTTAGGTACAAAAAGCGGTCTATATATGAAAAGCTCCATCAACCTCATAACAGCCTCAAGTGTGAATAAAATAACTTCACCTTGATTAATCTTTTAAAGTTGATTTTCAAATTCTAATAAACCTCAAATCAAGCTTGGTATCTCAAAAATGCCTTAAATTTCTCCAAGGGCTTAAATTTTATCCCACTTATTTCTAAGCGCAAATTGCGGTCTGTGTATGAAAAGCTCTACCAACCTCATAACAACCTGAAGTGTGAATAAAACAACTTTATACACATTGATTATTAGCCTTAAAAGATTAATCTTTTAAGGTTGTTTTTGAAACCCCCTACAAATAAACCTCAAAACAACCTAGACACCTCAAAAGTACCTTAAATTGCTTTAAGAGCTGATATTTTATCCCATTTATACCTATCGTTCGTCCGTTGTAATAGAACTGGGTGTCTGAGGCCTCACGGCCCATTTCCCATTTAATACGAAATTAGACTAAGAAACATATATGACAAAAATAAAGTTTGGGGTGCGAAATGGAGTTCGTGAGATAAAAAAGAAAAAATGACACTTTGCCATTATAAGGTAATAACAAAATTACAAGTAATAAAAAAGTACATGAAAAAAGGTAAAATTAAAGTACAATGGGAAAATAAACACTAATGAAAATTTACAGTATTTGCAGTTTGGGAATACATACAAAAGGGGGGCGAGTTAAGGAATGTGAGGAAGTGTAAGCAAGTGGGGCTCTATTAAAGTAGAGACCCGGCAGTCCTGCTAATTACCATTCGTGCCAGGTTGCTCTCTACACTTAAGTTACAGGGATTAGCATACCCCTGATCAGACCCCGAGGGGTTGCTCATTTATGCCTAAGCACAAAAAGCAGTTGAAAAGTTACTATCTGAAAAAGTAGTAGTACATATTAATTTATACACCTGAAATGTTTTTTTTTGTTACCTTGGCACTTTAACTATTAAAAAATAATGTACCCAATTTCAGATCCAATTTTAAACGTTTACATTATCAGTATATTATAATAGTCAGAATTAACTTAATTCCGAAAGATTAATCGTGGCTACGATACATTTGTGTTACAATTTTGTTCTCTTTTCTGAAAGGTACAACTGTTCTTTAAAATGGATTCTATTACATCTTAAAGAAAGTCGATTTTTTGAAGTCGACTGATCTTTTTTGATATACCTTTTCTCAGGATCTAAACAAGATATTGGTTCAGTTTTTTTTCCGCGGAATATTTATCTATACATTTATACACTGTTATAACTGTTAATACATATCCTTGGCGGAAAAAGCTTTTAATAATAAATTATGTTTTAATAAAGAATGTTTTTATTAAAAATTATGATCTCAGAGCTTTTAATTTCTTAAAAAGTTTCAAATCTTCGATAACTCAAGAAACGCTAAAAATTATCACACCATACAACTGATCTAATCTCAAATATCCCCAAAATTTTTTCAATGATATCATAAATAGTTTCTTAGAAAAGGTACATCAAAAAAAGTCAGTTTAGCATTATTTTTCTAGCATTTATACCCTATCGACTCCCCTTAAATTGAAGAGGGGAAGAATCACTATTACGCAATAATACTTTAAATAAGTATTAGATACACTTAAACAATAGATAATACCCTAAATAAGCATTAGACACGCTGATACAAATAGAGAATACCCTAAATAAGTATCATATACACTGAAACAATAGACATTACCCTAAATAAGTATTAGACAACCTAATACAAATCGAGAATACCCTAAATGAGTATCAGATACACTGAAGCAATAGACAATACCCTAAATAGGCATTAGACACGCTGATACAAATCGAGAATTCCCTAAATAAGTATCATATACACTGAAACAATAGACAATAGATTGAATAAGTATTAGACACTCTGATACAAATCGAGAATACCCTAAATAAGTATCAGATACACTGAAACAATAGATAACACCCTAAATAAGTATCAGATACACTGAAACAATAGATAACACCCTAAATAAGTATTAGACACACTGATACAAATCGAGAATAACCTAAATAAGTATCATATACACTGAAACAATAGACAATACCCTAAATAAGTATAAGATACACTGATACAGATCGAGAATACCCTAAATAAGTATCAGATACTCTGAAACAATGGACAACACCCTAAATTAGAATTAAACACATTGATACGAATCCAAAATACCCTAAATAAGTATCAGATAAGCTGATACAAATTCATCTCTAGTATTTGTCTGCAGTACCGTTAAAACGACGCATTATGAAAGGATAAACCAAATAACTTGAAATTTCACTTATTCACAACTTAAGAGTATCTAACAGACAATAACAAAAAGAAATATTTAAAAAAGTCTTTTGTGTTGTTAATGATATTGCATAATTTTCGGAACTCCTGTGTTTCACAGAGGTATTTTTTACTGATGCACAAATGCCAACTCGCTCCGCTTTGCAAAAATTTTTTTCTAGTGGTAACGAAATTTAAGTTATTTTTAGTTAAGTATTGTTCATTGTAAATAAATATTCCACTACTACATATCAAAAATTCTAAGTATTATATAAAATGCACCTTTATGAGGTCACTTCATGGAGACATTTTTAAAAAGTGGGAGCAATTATCTTCATTCTACGAGTTTTACTATTTAATTTCGCTACCAATTTAATAAAACTTTAGTTGAAAGTGGAGCAGTTGGCATCCCCGCCTGATGGTAGTATCTCAAACATTTCTCCAGCCGGTGAAGAATGGTACCCAAGGCCAAGAAAGTATAAAATATCATTTTGAGAATTATATTAATTGTTTAAACTCTTTTTTTAAATTATAAGATGATTACACTGGAGAACACTTATTACACTGCAATTGGGTATAATATAAAAAAACACAACTACTTCCACTTAGTAGGAATAACATTTACCATGACGCAATGCTAAATTCTATGCCACTATCCACATAAATGCCACTATCCACATAAATCAATTATTAATCAAAAATCGAATATCAATTACTTTTCTTTATAATGCAATAAAATCTGGCGAGCAGCTATTTAAACGATCAAACAAAAATTGAAAATTTGTGGCTTGAAGTTAGGCTTGCAGAAAATGCCGTTCATGGGTTAAATTTAGTAGGAATAACACAACCTGTGACGTAGGCTATAGCATACCCAATTTAGTAATATATTCCTAACTAGGTTTTTTAAAATTAATTCATGTTACTACTAAGTCTCCACTTTTCTGCTACGTAGGGAGAAGTAGGAAGAAGGCTATAATACATTTTAATTTATGATACAATACGTAAAGGTTTTACTTTTGTTTGTATGAAGTGTATAAATGTGTAAAGGAGCAGACGAGTATATATATATATATATATATATATATATATATATATATATATATATATATATATATATATATATATATATATATATATATATATATATATATATGTATATAAGGAGAAAGAGAAATAAACTGCACTAAAAATATCATTTTAAAAAGAGATTTGTAACTTTCGTAAAGAAAACTAATTCCAGATTTAAAATCTCCATACTTGAATTCGGTAGGATTGAATAAATGCAACAAAATATTTGTTCCCCAGTGTTATATATGGGCGTGATGTTTTGCATATTTTCCAGGAATAGAACATTTGAAATATGCCAAGAGAACTATGAGTTCAGGGCATTTCGACGAAATTGTTACCGGCTTTTTCTATTCTGTTGACTCATCAAATATTACTTTCTGATTTGACTTTATAATTGGTTTTTTTCTCTCGTTTTTATTTGCATTTCAATCTAAGAGATGACTTTTCACTTCCTCTCTTCCCTTATATTACAATAATAATATTACAATAATAATATTACAATATCAATATTATAATAATAATATTACAATATTAGTATTACAATAATAATATTACAATATTAGTATTACAATAATTATACTGCAATATTAGTATTACAATAATAATATTACAATATTAATATTACAATAATAATATTACAATAATAATATTACAATAATATTACAATATTAATATTGCAATAATAATATTACAATATTAATATTACAATAATAATATTACAATATTAGTATTACAATAATAATATTACAATTTTATTATTACAATAATAATATTACAATATTAATATTACAATAATAATATTACAATTATAATATTACAATATTAATATTACAATATTAATATTACAATAATAATATTACAATAATATTACAATATTAATATTGCAATATTAATATTGCAATAATAATATTACAATATTAATATTACAATAATAATATTACAATAATAAACAATATTCTACTGATATAAAATGGAATAACAGGCTCTACATTATTTTCATCTGTTTTCATATCAATTGCAAATCTCGGTTCATCAGGCTCTGGCGTTGACAAATATTTAAATCTAATCCTGAAATTATTTCTAACAAGGCAATTGTTTAATATATTGTTATGAATCTCTGAGACATGGCCCTCAGAGCAAGCAAAATTTGTAAATTAGACAAATATAGGAAAGGCACAATTTAATTTAATCTATTTTTAACAAGACAATTGTTTATAAATCTCATAGACATGGTGCTAAGAGCAATCAAAATTTGTAAATGAAACGAATATAAAAAAGTCACAATTTAATTTATTTCTAACAAGGCCATTGTTTAATATATTGTTATGAATCTCTGTTACATAGTGCTAAGAGCAAGTAACATTTGTGAATGAGACAACTATAAATAAAGCACAATTTAATTTAACTCATTCGATTATAAAAAAAAAATATCGAAGTAATATAAATCACAAGAATCAGAAAGGAAAAACTATCACTAGCAAGAATCTATTGAATACCGTTATTAGAAGCACGTTGAAAAATCTTTTGATGTTAAATGTCTACTCTATCATTGTCTATCTATCAATTGTCATTGTCTATCATTCAATTGTATCTATCATTGTCTACTCTATCAATTAAAAAAAAAGTGTAATTGCTCCTTGAATGCTATCACTTTTTCAGAAAGAATTTCCCAACAATAAGAACTTCAACAAAAGAGACAAACAATGACTATTATAATTGGCTACTGATTTAGTGAATTGAATCACTAATTAATTCAGAGTTTCAACTGAGATTTATTTTATCGGAATATATTTGGCATAGACTGAATTATAATTCAATACACAACCTTTAGTTAGTGTAGTTTTGAAAATGCTTAGTAATGTGACTTTGAGTTTTGATTATTTTCTAATAATGCCTTAAAAAATGTGACATTTTATCTAAACTCTGCTTTAAAAATTACATAAGTATTTTCAGGAATTTTTTAAAGATATTTTGCAAAGCTTTTTATAAACCAATCATCGCTAAAATTGAGTAAACCTACAAAAACCTCTAATAAAGTATAAAATTGAAATAATACTAGCTTTGATTAGTATTGTCTTTTGGAAATTCATTAATCGAGGTTGATATTTTTATTTTTTATTTTTTTCTCAGAACAATTCATAAATTTTAGTAGAGTATTTCTAAAATGAGATAACATCACGAGATCTCCAAATTTAAAGTATTAAATTGCAAATTATTGAACTAGCGTCGTAGTCCTGAAAATGTGTTGCAATGTGATTTTCTGTTTATGATAATTTTACAAGTATTGTTCATATTTTCATCTAAATATTACATTAACTGTAACAAGTTAAAAATTCTCAATCTCTCTTAAATTTCTTGTTTTAAAAAAAGTAAATGAAAACTACATATTACTAAAACTAACTTATCCTCACAAAAAAATAATGTAATATTTTAAATCTTATCCCTGTAAAGATATATTAGATTGGTAACATATTCTGCAATTTCTATCCCCTTTTCACATATCTGTTGTATCACTTATCAGATTTTAAAGAAATACCGACTTACTCCAAATACGATCCCGCTTCCTCGGTATATGGTTAGCCAGACTGGTGGTTAGCCGGATATGGTTAGCTGGTAGTGGATAATACAGTTAAGAATTATTCTCAGGTACATGGCCACGTTTGGAGGAAGTCACGTGATATGAGGAGTCAAACATGTTTAAACATGGAGAAACATGAATTTTTTTTTTTTTTGAAATTTATCACGTATCATTTACATGAAAATTGTGTAAATATTTTTTTCTTCTCATAAACATAAAGGTCTATATTCCGTTTTTATATTAACCTATAAATTTAAAACTTGGTCCCATTTATTAATGCAATATACCTAAACAAGTGACCAAGCAGCAAAATAATTTATAGACGAATAAATTGGGGAACAAATAAGCCTAATGTTACGGTCAATATTCCCTCGATAATAGGAGCATATAACTCATGTAAGGATACACATTTGCCCATATCTTTACTTAATATTAACCTATAATTTTGATATTTCGTCAGGTATATTGTTCGACACCAAGCAGCAAAATTATAGACTTTATAGACTATAGGAATATAGACCAAGCAACAAATTATTGACAAATTATGCCTTATTGTTCAGACTTTATTACGTCTGAACAATAAGGCTTAATTTGCTCCATTTCGCGCCATTTAAAATTCAGCACAAATGAATTCGAAGCTTGAGTTGGGTTCATAACTGATTATTTATTTTTTAACACAATTATTCTATTCTTTTAATAACATTTTTTATTTCACTTTTGTTAATTTTGATGAAATATTTTATATTATCGTTTTCAATATGCCCTTTTATAATAAAAGCGTTTAGAAACTTAAGAAGATTCCGGCGTTTTCTTCATATACACAAAGGCCTATATTCTGCTTTTATATTAACCTAAAGTATTTCAAACTTGACCCCATTAATAATTGCAAGCACGGGGAAAAGCCACAGAATTAGCGACGATTTAGTTGGAGCGAAAGGTGGCCGAATTGTAATGTCAATATTTCTTTTATAAAAAGAGCGTCGAAATTTAGAAGAATTTAGATCATTTTCTAAATTCACTTTATGACCTATATCTTCTCTTAATATTAACCTAAGATTTTGAAACTTGGTAAAATATATTATTATGACGTATCACCCAAATACACGAAGCCGCAAAATTATGGACGAATCAGGGACCGTAGAGTGCCGCATCCTTAGGTCCCATTCCGCGATATTTGCAAATCCTATAAATTGAACCAGAAGTTTATATCCTGTTTATTATAGAGACTAAAATTAATCTATTTTGTTAAAAAAAAATTTATTTCACAGTATGGTAATTTTAATAAAATATTTTTAATTATAGTTCTTAATATTCCTGTTTATAATGAAAGCTTCGGGACACTTTGGGTTTTGTGTTCTTCACGTAGAACATATTTTTTCTAAATATTAACCTGTAATTTTCAAACTTGACTACATTTATGTTTACGATAAAACTATGCACAATACACCCACAAAAACCACAACCGATTAGCCAGATGGCAAGAAAATTCTGACTCAACATTCGTCTACCACTTATAATAATTTACGTCAGTGTTCGACCCGAATAGAATTCTTATCGAAAATTCATCTTATCTCGCCCCTAAGAATCCCTGGGTCATTTTATTTGGAGGCAATGCTCCAACTTCCGAACTAATGTGGCTCATCATTATTGAACTATTGTTAACTCTTTTACTGACATCAGGCAAACAATATACTAATATAGGTACTAGAGCCGTGATGGCTCAGGGGATAGAGCGTTCATCTTTTAATGAGGTGAATTGGATTCAAATCCCAGTTATGGCTAGTCGATACTAATTGCACATCCGGCTTGCACCGACCTCGAAGCTGACGTAACATGCCTTCAGTGGTGGAAGAATCATGGGTTGGTGTAGTCCTGTCATCAGGCAAAACTTGGGATGTTTTCGTGGTTTTCCTCTCTATGCAACGCAAATGCAGGTTAGTTCCACCAAAAACCCTCCACGGAGGCAAACTTCTCCCCATACTTGATCCAGGAATTTCCTTGTCTTCTGGATAGGGTTCAAAATTAAAAGGATCCGGACTTGAATATTAGTAGTCGTAAACCCAAAAAATTGGGTCGGCTGTTCAACGACGGTTATAAAATTATAGAATATAGGTACTAGGGCAATAGATTTTTTTAAATTGTCAAAATGTATGTTAGTCAAAGGTTCTTACAGCATATATGTTAGTCAAAGGTTCTTACAGGATATATGTTAGTCAAAGGTTTTTACTAGATGTGCGCGCTTCATATTTTTATAACGTTAATTTTAAAAGTTTACCACTATTCGTAAGTCAGATTTAAATATGTTATTACTAATAATTCAAAATGGAATTGCGAAGCTGTTCGAAATGTGAACAAATTTCCGGGGGACGGCGAGTGCACCAAGTAAGGCTTAATTTTAATTTTTGTAATTCTCTAACTGATCTTTTCTCTTCGAGACCTATTTATGTGTGTTAAAATTAAATAATTTTTAATTAATACCTCGATATAAAGGAATTTTTATTAGTAATTATTCTCGGATTGGAATCCGTAAATCAAGCGAATCAGCATGTGTGATTCGAATTGGCAAATCGAATAATTGGTTCGAATCACTTAAGTGAACAAATTCTAGAGATTCGAATCACTCTGATGATTCGTTTTGCCTAATTCAAGTGTGTATGAGTTCAGACCTTGCAATACTTTTTAAGTATTGCAATAACATCTTTCACCATTAGTCTGCTATTACCTACCTGCAAGTTTAAGTTTCTGATGGTCTTGGACAAAGCATGTCATATTCATCCCCCTATTTCTATTCGAATATAAATATTTTTCTTAGATAACATTCATAATATCAATCGAATGAAATGCACTCAATTGAATTTCTTGAAATCTAAAAATGGAATCTTTGAAACATCAATATTCCAAAAATGTAATATTCGGTTTTTAAAAAAATATTTTGACTTTAAAATATTAATGTAAAATTTGGATTAAAAGGGTTGTTTTTTTATTCTTTAAAAACGTGTAAGCACTGTAATCGTATTGTAAAAACTTTGATTTTTGGTAAAATATATTACAAGCAAGAAAAACACTTACTAATTACATCAAATCTTTGAGATTCTTAAAAAATCAAATCTTTATGAAACCAATATGTAAATAATACTATATATTGTAAATTTAAATATGTGAAAAATAATAATATTCGGATTTTGATTTGATATATATATATATATATATATATATATATATATATATATATATATATATATAACTAAGTTCAAAATTTGTAGAGAAAACAGGGGAAAAATTACAGAACAATGAAAAAAGGGGAAAGAACGAAAAATAGTAATAAAAATACCAAAAAACCGGAAGGAAAAAAATAATTTAAGACTTTAAAAAAAAACCGGAAAATAAAATATACAATCTTTTCATCAGCTCACACGATTATATCCGCAAAAATATTGCATCAATATAGCCAAAGCGAAATATATCAATACAATAGTGTGAGAAGCACTCAAAACATTTTACAAAAAAATTACAACAAATAAAATAGAACACATTAAGTAAAAACATCACGTAAAAACAGAAAATAATATATATATATTATTGTGAATAACTGAAATTGCTGATTGTCGGCTTCCATCGCTGAATGTTGATAATCACATAGTCGCTTTGGTAAATGTCCGAAATACATAATATGGGTCTAGTTAAGTGCCACTGCCCGGTATACATTTGTACGCGGAATACCCTACACAGCTGTTTCTTTTTTTTTTTGTTTTAAGGTTCAGTGAAACTTCTCGGTATACAAATAACCGGTACTTATGTTTCTCCTAATCTATCAACAGATATTAAAATATCGAATAAATATAATAATATCAACGAATAAGTTAATTTCAAATCGGATATAACAGATAATTCGGACATTCACCAAAGCGACAATGTGATTGTTGACATTCACCGGTGAAATTCAACATTCTCTTGATTTCTGTCCCTTACGGTAACATATACTATATAATGTATGTTGCACGAGTTTCATTGCATACTTATGCAAACACGAACAGATACTGAAGGGCAGAATATATAACATAAATGCTGGCTATTTTTATGGAAATTATTGGCTATTTGCAAATGGATTCATTATTGTCTGTAATATGTGCGACCTAGTTATACAACGTGTCGGGGCTAATTTCAATTCTAGGCAGCGCCGACCCTGAGGCCAAATATATATTTCGCACATTTAAATCACTGTGCAAGTTTCTTATGTTTTTGGTAGATAAAAAACGGATTCATTCTGCATCGGAGTAATATCTTATGATTACTACTGGACAAAGACGTGCTGCTTTAACATATAAATAAAGCATATTTGAAATTATAATATACGAGGGTTGGAGATTAAATAGTGGCAACTTAACCTTGAAACTCACAAAAGGGTGCGCATGCGTAAATAAGGTATGGGGGCGGTGAGGTAGCGCTGTTGTCGATGTGTAGAGTGCAAAAAACAGTCGATTTGCTTAGAAGGGTAGTTGTTACGAGGCGTTAAAGTGAGGAGTTTCGTTTCCATCGCTCTAAAGCATGTTGTGAAAAGGCTTAATGACGAAAAAAGACGAGATGCTTGAATCCATCGTGCTACTGTCCTATATGGTAAAGCATTTGCTCCAAAGGCTTCCACTAATCCTCTATAGCATTCTGTTGCATTTTTGCCACGGCAACCTCGATTGTAAGCCACGACCGCTGATCACCTTTTGAAAACATGCTTTAGAGCGATGGAAACGAAACTCCTCACTTTAACGCCACTCAACAACTACCCTTCTAAGCTAATCGACTTTTTTTTGCACTCTACACATCGACAACAGCCCCACCTCACATATCTAATTTGCGCATGCCCGTCCTTCTGTGAGTTTAAAGGTTAAGTTGCCACTATTTAATTTACAACCCTCGTATATTTTATTATTATATATTTGAATTCTTTCTTCCGTCGTTTTGTGTTAGTCACAATTTAGCCAAGATCGGAACATTTCACAAACGATTATAAACTCAAACAAGAAAGTTTAAAGCATTATTAAATCATTTATAAATCTCTCATTATTACAAACAAAGGAAATGTAATAAAAAGAAATACTTGAATCATAAAATATCGAGTTCAATAGTTTCATTTCATCACAAGTTCTGAGAGTAATCACAGATATGAAAGCTCCCCAGGGCGATTCTCGCTTTTCTTAATTAATTAATTAAGGAATTTAATCTTTCATGACTTAATTAACTCATTGTATGCATGAAGTACTTTAATACACTACAATGGCTTTTGTTATGTTAATAGCGGCAGTACAAAGAAATATACTTTTTAGATGAAAAAGCTGTGTTTTGATTTAATTGGATTAAGTAAAAATTATTATATGAATAAGATGCAGAGTTTTTTTATTTTAGTTATTACCATTTGCATAATTCTGAATTCTAATTTCCAGGGAATAGAGAAAAGTTTTTTTTCCCCTTACACAAATAATTTTTTTGCGACCTAAAGGTCGTGCTATTAAAAAGAAACATATATGAAAGAAATTAAATTAATTTCAGCTTGTTCACTTAAATTAGAAAGAATGATTCTGCATGCACAAGCGATTTTTTGATACAAAATATTCAAAAACATAGTTTAAAAAAAACTGTAAAAAAAACAAACAAGTTTTGTTCATAATAAAAAAATGTTTTTTTCACTCAATAGAGCATTACTTTTAGATGTGAAAGGAAAGCTGAATTTACGCTGCTCGGCTGTGTAATATGTTTCGAATGCAAATCAATATTTCAAAGTACTTCGGAAAGCTCTTAATATATTAAATCAAAGAGCAATGCTCTTCACTCATTAGTGTCCTTTTTTAGTTGTGATTTTTATTGTAGTTAGTGGTTGCCTTCGCCGTGCCAAAGATGATGTAACATAAAGTTCCCACTTCTCTGTTGCGTAGGGTGTGGTAAGAAGACAATATTACATTTCATTTTATGATAATATAAGTTTCTTTTTGTCTCAAGTGTTATTTGACGCGCTTTATCCCATAAGTAAAATCACTGAATTTAGTGACCATATTGAATTCACCCAGGTGGGGAGACTTAAACAGTACTATTTGAACCGTGGCGGCGCAGGAGATAGAGCGTTCATTTTTCAATGAGTGGACCCAGATTCGAATCCCTGGGTGGCTCGTTGTAACGAATTTTGCTCCCGGCTTGCACCAAGCACAGTGCTGGCGTAAAATATCTTCAGTGATAGACGGATCATTGGCTGGAATCTCTTTGCCGCTGCTCTCCCCTTGGGAGATTTTCATGGTTTTCCTCTCCATGCAACATAAATATGGGTAAGTTCTATCAGAAAGTTCTCCAGAAAAGCTAGTTATTCTCAATGTTTCATTTAGAAGTTCCAATGTCTTCTGGGTTAGATTCAAAATTAAAATGCTACGAAGACGAACATTGATAGTCGTGAGCTGAAAATTGGGTCGGCTGTTCAACACCGATTAGAAAATAAAATAAAAAGGAGTCGCTAAGTTTATGTATTTATAAGTGGATGTACTTCATAAATTAATACATTCAGACAAAAAGTAACATTTTGGAAGAAAAATATTTTAGCTTTTGGATCGAAACTAGTTTCATATTTGAAATCTGCATAACCCAATGATCAAGTTTTTGTATAAATGCAACAAAAATAATTTTTTATCCCGTATAATCTAACTTCACGCTCTTACGCTGAATAGTGCTTCATGTACGAGTCTCAGACGATTAATTTCACGAAGTATTGTGGAATGCTCTTAATACAATTAAATCAAAGATCATTCTGCATACGTCCTTTTAATTGCAAGTGATGCCTACAATTGTAGATTATGGTATTCAACATCCAAGAAAGTTAACGTTACGCGACTTAGGTTGATTAGTGTGTTATCCATTAACAGTTTATAATGCTAAATGTTCTTAAAATAAATATGATAAAAATATTCTTTAGACATTAATGTATTAGAACGTGTTGCATTCAGTTGTTGTTGTTGTTTATTATCCTCTAATTGTCTGACGAAGTCAGACAAGATCCAGTAGGTTGTTGACCCTCAAAAAGTCGATGACAAGAAGTAGAGAAGCATATAAGTCCTCCTTGGAAGGGCCTAAGCAGTCGAGGATATGTTCGGCTGAGGCCTGCTGGGCTTCTCATTTGGAGCAGACTGCATAAGTCTTTCTTCCTTTAAAGTACGACAGACTATTCGTGTGTCCACTTGCCAATCTGGAAATAGCTGTTTGAGATGCTCTATCACCTACATGAACAAGTGAAGAGCCCGGTTCCTTGGCCGCATACCAATGATGAGAGGGGGGGGGTCCCCCACATTTTTGATAGATGGCTTTTGAGCATTCAGTTGTAAGTAATGGTATTGTTATAAGTAATTGTTATTAGAAGCCGGAAGCACCTGCTAGCCTGAGTCATGGAGGCGAGCAACATTACATATGCTACACTGCCACTGATGCCCGTTGGTGAGCCACAGCCACACATCACACAACAGAGAACAACGCATAGAGAGGGATGCATCCATGCCCTGAGCGGGATTCGAACCCGCTACCATTTTCCTCATAGTCAGGCACGCTGACCGCTCGGCCACCTAGACTGCTACTCTGCGAAATATTACTCCACGAAACATTTTTTGTCTTTTGTTGTATGAGATTTAGTAACAGATCTTAAATATTTTCGTATCACTGATTTCAAATTTGCAATCTGTATCTCTGTCTAAGCTACAGTTTTTTAAATGACATTTTTAGTCAGGTTTCTATGTTATGAACTGCTTATTCGTGTGCTTCTGAATAGGTCATAATAAAAGAAACACCCCTTGCTGTGGAAGAAGACGTTTCCTAACATGGGTTAAAAAACTATGACTCTGAAAAGTATGAAAGTTATAGCATGATTTGATTTGAAAGTTATAGCACATTTCTGAAAGTTATTTTGCACGAAACAAAAAATTAACCAACCTGAATAAATCTTAATCCAATGATCGGTTCTTCACGTTCTAGGACTCAATTTTAATGGTTCGAGGGGGTGACCTCAAATATTCTAATTAAGTACTGCAGACGATATTTTAAGTTACGAAATCAGACACAAAAATGTACTTTTTCAAAATAAACATAACTTTTTGTGAGGAATTTGAATTTCTGACCCTTAAAATATAGGAGTTAGCAGCAATCTGGAAAATATGGTACCAATAACTTGGTCCGGAGAGCCGTCCAAAGATTGGACCTTTTAAATACAGTTTTAATTTTTGCTGATTTCATCCTACATTGAGAACTTCTTGAGCGAATTGAAAATTTTTTGCACACAATTATATAATTAGTATGTTCGAAGATAATTCCAAGCAAAATATAACTTTTAGTCTAAATTTCTTATTTTTTATTATTTTATTTAATAATAGTAAAACTTTTGAAAACTTTTGTCGAAAAACTTTTGAAGGAATGCGATTTTTTCAAAGAATGCAATTTCAAATGGAAAAACACAAATTTTGAGCAAATTCGTCGAATAGTTGCTGAGAAATTGATTTTTGAAACAGTCGCATTTTTAAAATTCAGTTTTTCAGGAATTATTTGACCGATTTTACACTAATTTTCTATTTTGCCACGTAGAAATACATTCTTAAAAAGGGATGTAAAAAATTGCATGACTTACCATTCAATTTTTTTTGACTAATATTAAATAAAATAATAATAAAAAAATAATAAATATTTACTAAAAGTTAAGTTTTTGCATGAATCTATCTTTGTATAAACGAATTTTATATTTATGTGCAAAAATGGTTCAATTCGCTTAAATGTTTTCGAGATAAAATAGGCAAAAAATTAAATTAACACTAAGGGGTTGAAACTTTGGGCGTAATAGGCAAATATTCCTGACCAAATTATTGAAACCATATTTCTCAGATTTCGTCTACCCCCATATATTTTGGCAGTCAGCAATAAAAATCCGTTAAAACAAAAGGTACTTAATTAGCATATTTGAGGTCACCTCTTCGAACCATTAAATGGCTCTTTGGTTTATTCAGAGAAAGTACGTTTTTGTGTCTGATTTCGTATTTTAAAATATTACAAGAGCTAGTTAATTAGCATATTTGAGGTCACCTCTTCCAACCATTAAGAATGAATCCTAGAACGAGAAGATCTGATCATTAGATCAAAAGTCATTCTTGGTGCTCCTTTTATTATTTTTTTGAGCACTGAACATAATTAATTCACTGCTCACAGAATTACTTTTAGTGCAGTATTGTGAATGAAGAGACAATTAAAAAAAGGCAGAATCTAATTTACTTTTTGATAAAGCTACTTATTTACTATTATCAAACGCATACGTGCCAAATTTTACGTGCTTTTCCAAGTGGTCTTAAAAATAACTAATGAAGTAAAGTTGTAAGTAAATACTTGATAAATTTTTCGTCATCACTTAATACACAATAGGACAGCGGTTCCCAGAAGGTGTCTCCCGGAACCCTTGGGTTCCGTAAGAGGGATATAAAGGGTTCCGAGAATAGGGACTTTTTTTTAACCTTCTCTAAAGCCGTGGCAAGTATACTAACCACCAATTTTTAAAGTCTATGGTGAACTTTTTTACCACTTATAATTTAGGTTTCCATTTGTGCTTTCTTCAGCTTTCTTGAAGAGCGTTTGAATAAAATTGGCATCCATTTGTTAGTTTAAAAAAAACAGAAAGGTAAAAAATAGAATGCATAATTCCTTTTGAAGATTGTAGCATTTATAAAATTTATTTTATAAATAAAGAAAAATAAAAGTCAATAAGTTCCTAATTGGTCGTGTTAAATATACTTACCACCAAAAAAGGGCATTTTTAGAAACTAAATGAGTTTTTTCTTATATCAATTACTATTCTTTTAACAATTTAAATTCCAAAAATACTTTAATTCACATTTACCAAAAATAAATGGCCCGTTAAAGCTTTAAACAAGTTATAATTTTCGAAACCTGTATTTAAAATTTTAACTATTAACTTTCCTTTTTTTTAATGTTTTTCTTTATTTTCCTAAAATTATTTTATTAAAATGCATGTGAGCAAATCCTTATAACAAATTACTGAATGAATGATGAAAGGGATATGATCATCAATCATGGCACGGAAGTTCAGGAAGGGCCAAAGTCTTCCGAACTAGACTTTTTAAGTCAATCCTACTGGCAGCCAAACTCTGGCATTTGCGAAAAATTGCATTAGTAGTTTGCCTCGATTGAAAATTATTAAATTCAACAATAAAGAACCATGTTTGTCTGATAAACATTTTTAACGTTTATTTTCGTTTTTATTTCAACGAAAACCATGATACGTCGTTCAGATTCAGTTCATGCATTCACTAAATCAAATTATGAACTAGATTCAAGCGTGTAAATTCAAATATCTGACATAAAATAGAATTTTAAGACTAGCATTGAAGAAACGAATAGATGAAAAAATTTAATTCTCCATTCATTAACTACTTTCAAAATAATTAACGAAATTTCGGACATATATTCCGAATAAGTTATACTTTTTAGTTGATTAATATGTTTACATTTGCAAATAAAATTTATTTGTTAGCAAATCTCAGGGATTCCGATATAATCAAGTCGATCATTTAGGGTTCCATAGCCGAATAAAATAGGGAACCGCTGCCATCGGACAATGCCACTGTAAATATAAGGAACGAAGTGCCTATCCCATGGGGCTATCTGCTCCTTCGTCGAAAATTAAATTTATAGGGAAAGGGATGAGAAAGTTTGCGACAGCAAATCTACATACTACATCTAAATCCTTATAACTGCCAAGGGATTTGTGCATTGTCTTTTGATATAGAACATCCACACACTGTCTACAAGGATGCCAACTGCTCCACTTTCTGACAAAGTTTCAATAAATTGGTAGTGAATTAAATTGCAAAACTTGTAGAATAAGAAGAACTACCCTTACTTTTCAACAGGCTGAATGCCATGGGGGTCACCGGTGACCGGCACAGAGTTTGTTTGTAGCGCTACGGGGGTCACCGGTGACCAGCGAAGCCAAGATTATTAGATACACATAATTCGAGTAAATTTTTAATTTTTTTATATTATTATTAATAATAAAATGGTTTGAAGAAATTAATACAATATAGAACACACAGAAATAGTTTTATTTATATACGCAGAGATGCCAACTTGCTCCGGACAGCGAATAAATATTTTCAAGTGGTAGTTTAATTATTGTGATTCTTGGTTTAATAAATTCAATTAAGTAGATTTTTATCCAATGCTATTTCTAAGCAATTCATAGGCTTATATAATTCACCGCTTTTTCCACATATGTCATCATAAATCATTTAAAAAAACTAGCAAAATCTGTCTAATAATGGCAAATTTAGTTTGTAGTTATTTACTGTGTGGCCAGACGGGCAAGCTATGTGAAATCAGCGTGGCATTCAACGTGTTAAAAGTATCACCACGCGATAAATACAATAAATTTGCATTTCATATGACACTTCGAATTTTCGACTTTTAGTTTCGGAAAAATTACTTGAAATAACCTATCGCATCGATATGTAACACAGAGAAACAAACTTTGTAGTTGCAATTGTACAATCCTTCCGAATTCAGGCATGAGGATTTCAAATCTGGAATTAGCTCTCTTCCGAAAGCTACAAATCTTTTTTTACTTTTCTTAAAATTATATTTTTATTTTACTTTTTTTTTCCTTTTTCCCTCTCTCTTTTTATATATATATATATATATATATATATATATATATATATATATATATATATATATATATATAAACGTTTCAGTTAAACGTTTCAGAACTCCTAAGAGGGGAAGGGTGCATCCTGACGACTCGAAATTATATAGCAATGCAGGGTCGGAAATGCTTTCCTGAAGCTGTGATGTACACAGAAGCACCATAAAGAAAAGAGACAGTAAGTGAAAAATCGTTTTAATAATACATTGAAAAAATTATATGGCCTCCTCGGTCACCCGACCTATCATGTCTAGATTTCTGGGGTCATATGAAGGTTTATGACACCCCTGTTGACACCCCTGTTGACACTGCTGAAGAGCTGGTTGCAAGAATCGCAGTAGCAGCCGGAGAAATTTGAGATATGCCTGGAGTATTGCAGAATGTTCGAAAGTCCTTGAGCCGGAAATGTGTGGTGTACATTGTAGCCGGTGGCAGAAACTTCGAACACTTACTTTGACCCATGTACCAAATAATTTTTTCAATGTATTATCAAAACGATTTTTCACTTACTGTCTCTTTTCTTTATGGTGCTTCTGTGTTCATCACCGCTTCAGGAAAGCATTTCCGATCCCGCATTGCTATATGATTTTGAGTCAACAGGATGCACCCTTCCCCTCTTAGGAGTTCTGAAACGTTTAACTGAGACACCCTGTATATATAACAAAACACTTCAGGCAAAAAAAAAACATTCCTTAACGTATTGCATCGGAATACTGAAATGTATTACTGGCTTCTTCCTTCCACTCCCTATGTGCCAGAAAGCCGGGAACATTAGTAGTTATTCGAGTGAAGTTTAAAAACCTAAATGTAATTCCCAAAATAATATTTAACTTTTTATTTTATTTTATAACCGTCGTTGAACAACCGAACCGACCCAATTTTTGGGTTTGTGACTACTAATGTTCAACTCCGTAGCCTTGTAATTTTGAACCCGATCCAGAAGACAAGGGATTTCCTGGATCAAGTATTGAGAGAAATTTGCCTTCTTGGAGGACTTTTGACGGAACTACCTCGCATTTGCTTTACATGGAGAGGAAGACCAGGAAAACCTTCCACGGTTAACCTAACGGCAAAGGGACTAATCCGTCTACCACAGAGGATATTTTACTTCAGCACTGTGGTCGGTGCAAGCTGGATGCGGAATTCGTATTGACTAGCCTTCACTGAGATTCGAACCCGGTTCACTTTATTGGAAGGCAAACGCTCTATCCCCTGAGCCATCTCGGCTCAAAATGATATTTTGGACTTTCTTGGCCTTCTAAATGGATACCATTCTTCACCGACTGAAGATTTGTTTGAAATACCACCATCAGCAGGGATGCCAACTGCTCGGCTTTCTGCAATAGTTAAACTTGTAGAATAAAGATAATTACTCCTACTTTTTAAGTCTCACCACGTTGCATTTTGCGTTTCGCATGATACTTTGAATTTTTGATTAGTGGTTGATAAACTGCTTTAAAAAATATTAACTAAAAATAACATAAATTTCGTTACCAATAGAATTTTTTTATTTATTTATTTCTTTACAAAGCGGAGCAAGGTGGCATCTTTGTACCTAAAATACTCTTGTATTTTTCATTACATACGCATGCCAACTAATGTCAGCTTTTATTTAAAAGGATAGAGAATTTAAATGCACGCAATGTGACAACAGGCTGGTCCTTCTTACGTACATTTAAGATTTTTTATTGTATTGGTAGACAAAAGTATATTAGAACAAATTTGCTAAAACTAGAATCAGGCATGAATGTAAATATCTGGCTACCTCATTAGCCCTTTCGCGCCGACTGTCACAAATACGTGCCAGCATAAAACCGTATCAACCAGGGTAAAAAGACAAAACTGATAATCAAAGTAATTCTTTAGCAGTTTATTTGTGGGCGGAGTTATAATTGTTTGATTTATTTAATTCACCATTACTTTGTTCAAAATAAAACTATTTAGTTATACTTCGAATTAACATTGATTACATATATGATTAAACTAACAATAATTAAAGAAAAAGCAAAGTAAGTCTGTCAAATTAGAAACGACTACATTTAAGTTACCGCTTTTTATTTAATTACAACTTCATTCTGATTTTGTATGAATGCTTTTCTGAATCACCCGTCCCCAAGGGGTTAAAGATTAGAATAAAATCTTCGAGTAAAAACCCAAGAACATTTGTTGGTATGCTTTATGCTTACAGCTTTACTTAACAAATCAATATCCTCTTTTGAAGCTGTACAAAACGTTAATTAATAAATATCAGCCATAGAAAATTAGCGTTTCACCTGGAAAACCACAATAACGCAACAAAGTCATCTTTAATCATCATTAAAAGAAATTTCAATGAGTCCAAAAGCGAAACCGAAATGTCCAAAAGCGAAAAAGTCCCAAGTGTCAACATAGCAAAATATCTAGCAGTAACAATTACTAAAGACCTAAAATGGAATTTTAATATTAAGAATAATGATTTTAATATCTCATATTAAGAATATTATTGGGAAAAGCGGAAGGTGCTTTTAACACTAGATTGCCTAAGGAAGTCATTTTGACTGCTTTTAATTTCAATTAGAAAAACAATGATGTATATAATGACACAATTTCTTAGAATTTTGTACAACATATCATTTTTTTAGTGTTAATATTTACTAATTACTTGTTATATAACTGTAAATAATATAAAAATATTAAAAATTAATTTTAAGCAAATTTCTTTACACATTATTTATACTTTTACAATCCAGTCATTTTGACTACTTTTGCACAATAAAGGTATATACTAAGTTTCAGTCTTTCTAGTGGTAAAGGCCTAAAGCCTATTCTTGGGAAAAATTATAAATTAAATTAACTAAACGGGTACTCTACTTACAGTGTATTGGACCAATAATAAGCTACGTTGCACCTGCCCAACGCTTCCTATAACTGAAAGCCTCCACACGGTTTCTTTTAGGTAGTCTGATCAGACCACTATGATGGCAAACCAGTTTACAAAAGAGCTTTTTGATTGAAAATCTAGTAAAAATAAGAAAGTGGTTGCAAATATGTGTCTAAAAATTTGTTTAATTTGGGTACATAATCGGTTTGCCTTATTCACTTGTTAACCACTACAGATTCAATTCTCAAATATATATGATAAATTTCTTTTAATAACTATTAAAATGGATTACTTGTACTTTTGCTATTGCCTAATAATGGCAAAGTGCCATTTTTCTTTTCTCAAGAACTCCATTTGCTCCCCAAACTTTAATTTTGTCATGTATGTTTCTTAGTTTAATTTCAGGATGAATGGGAAAAAGGCCGTAAAGCCTCAGACGCCCAGTTCCACTACAACGAACGAACGAAACTATTAAAATGGAGATTGGGTTCATGCGCACAACTAATTCACTTTTTGACTAGTCTGCACTGACTACTTCTAAAAAATATGTGTCGTGGCTTTCTAATGTAGGAGGTGATGACCTGTCTGGAGCGCAATCACCAAAACTCAAAGGAAAAAATTGATTACCATAGACAATAGAATTTTAAGAAGAATCACAGGGGCACCATGGTTCATTAATATGAATGACATGAGAATAGATTTGAATATGGATAACAACAATAAACATATTGCCAAGCTAAGTGCTTCGTTCTTTAAAAAAAAAGCTAACTAAATTGTAACACATGTAATTATAAGAATATCTTTAATTTTGATCATATAAACGATAACGCCAAATATATTCCGGCAACTGCGTTCTTCATGTCAGACGGGGTTCCACCATCACCTCCTACATCAAGAAGCCTCCACGCGGTCTTTTATAAGTAGTCCGCGCAGACTGTTAAGAAAAGTGAACTAGTTGTGCGCATGAACCCAAAACCTTTTATAAAAGTTATTGAGAGAAATTCATCTTATATATTTGAGAATTGAATTGTAGCGGTTGACAAGTGAATAAGGCAAACCAATAATATTCATAAATAAAATAAATTTTTAGTCATCTATTTGTTACCACTTTCTTATTTTAACTATATTCTATATTAAATGACTTGTTCGGTAAGTGGATATCCTTCATAGTGGTCTGATCGGACTATCTATGAAAAACCGTGTGGAGGCTTTCAGTTATAGGAGGCGTTGGTACCACCCAAAAAATTTTGTAAATAGTGTTTATAATTTTTTTTTTTTTTTTTTTTTTTTTTTTTTTTTTTTCATTGTATATAAACTTGTTTTATCTTATTATCATCTTTTTTTAATTTTGTTATGCAATCAGGACAGTTCCTGGGGAGCAACTTGTGCATGCTGCTTAAAGCCGCTGGGGAAGCAAGTCCTCAGGACATAGGGCATTCCTTCCCCCCCTCAAATACACAGCTGCGCTCGCAATTATTTCAATTTATCATTCAGGCGAATAAAGAACTGCGATGACTCAGGGGATAGAGCGTTCGCCTTCCAAATGCGATGAACCGAGTTCGATTCGTATCTACCAGCGATGGCTGGTAGATACGAATTCCACATCGGACCACAGTACTGACATGAAATATCCTCAGTGGTAGACGGATCATGGGTGAGAGTCCCTTTGCTGTCAGGCTAACCGAGGGAGGTTCTCGTGATCTCCCTCTCCATGTGACTCAAATGAGGGCTGGTTCCATCAAAAAGTACTCCACGAAGGCAAATTTCTCCCAATACTTGATCCAGGAGTTCCCTTGTCTTCTGGATTGGGTTCAAAATAACAAGGCTACAGAGTTGAACATTAGTAGTCGTATACCCGAAAATTGGGTCGACTGTTTAAAGACAGTTATAAAATAGAATAAAATTTACTCAAGCAGACGAATAAGTTAAAGCCCTTAAATAGGCTGGCACTCATATAGGTGTCATATAGGTATGGGTATAAATGTGTCATATAAGTATAGATTGTAGGTATGCAAATGGTATGAAGTTGACGCCAGCCAATTGCGGCGCTCGTGATGAAAAGGTTAAATTTTCCCCTATCCCCGTTTGTACTAGCTTGTTGCTTTTTTTTTTGACAAAAAAACTATGGCAAAAGAACTATGTTCATGTATTGGAAATAAAAAAAAACTAAATGAATTTTTTTTTGTTTTATTTAAAACTAACGATAATACTGTGAAACCTCTCGGAAGCGAACATTTTCCGTTCCACAGTAAATTGGAGGTTGGTAGTTCTTAGAGGTTACCTCCATTGACTTTCGTGAGTTAGTGTCACTTTTTGCTGTAGAAATGCCACTTCTGTTGGCATCATGAAAAGGCGGTACGGTGAATAAAATTTAGCGTCTATAAAAATGATCCCAAAAGATATAATAAAAGATAACTAAGCATAAAAGCAAATTTACTAATTATGCACGATGAAGCTGTTTTAAATAAATAAGCAATTATGTTTTTTGTTTCAGTTTGCATTTAATTTTACATCATAAAATCAGCTTTAAAAGGGGAGAAGATGTTTGCTCATTTGAGATGCTTGTTTTTCTAAAAAAAAATTTTTTGTCTATTGTAATTTAACTTTCAACACTAAAAGTAAGTCATTGACAGCATCGTCTTTAGAACACTCTGACTGCAACATAAGGTTGTATAGTGAAAAAGGTCTCGCACAAATATTTTCAATTCATTTTAATCTACTTATTTGTTTGTTAAATTTCCTTATTTGACCTTTTCCGCATTTCGAGCAGATGTTTCCCCTGTGGCTGGGAGAGGTTTTTATAGTCTCTCCTAAAGGTTTTCTTCAACATAAAGTCTATGGAAAAAACTCAGTTTATCTCAAAAGTGGCCGTAAAAAGAAGTGGTCACTACATAGAGATGGTTTTTCCTGGAAGTTTCACTGTATATCATTTTAAGTTCGAAATAAAAACCGATAAAAACCAATTCAACAAACTTTTCTAACTATTTATAACTATTTATCAACGTTGAATACCACGCTAATTTTACATGGCTTTCCCGTATGGCCAAAATGATTTTTGTGTGTACTATATTTCATTAATTTCTTTAAACTGTTTTAGTAAGGATAATAATATTAAAAAAAGTAAAAGCAATAAAAATTTACTCGAATTATGTGTTTCTAATCATCTTGGCTTCGCCGGTCACTGGTGATCCCCGTGGCGCTACGAACAAACTCAGTGCCGGTCACCGGTGACCCCCACAGCATTCAACTTTTTAATAAAAAATTTGAAAATAGCCCCTTCAATTCCATAAATATGCTAACACGATAAAAAATAATGAATTAGAATTTTGATTATGATTATTCATTATGTATTTTTTGATTATTCATTACTCATTATATGATTATTCATTATTCATTATATGATTATTCATTATATGATTATTCATTATATGATTATTCATTATATGATTATTCATTATATGATTATTCATTATATGATTATTCATTATATGATTATTCATTATATGATGTCCCGCAGTGGACTGATCGTTAAGACACGGTTCCCAGCAGATCACCGAAGTCAAGCGGTCAGTGTGCGGGTGGGTGACCACTTGGATCAGTCTGCGTAGGGACCGAGGGTGTGCGGTATTGGTCCTCATTAAACTGTGCTACCGTAAAGTGCTCGACTTCGCGTGCAGGTCGTTGGGCTACACGAAGCAGGGGTGCCATCCCCTCTGCTGAGGATCAAAATTGTGATGGCATGTCTTCGGATCATCCTCAGGGATGTTTCCCAGACCTTCGCCAATAGCCCATTGTGAAGCTCTAGTGCGACGTAAATGAACGACAACATCATTATATGATTACTCATTATTCATTATGTATGTTTGGATTATGATTATCCACTAAGCATTCAAATAAGAATTAATTTTATTAAATTTTTATAGGTAAAACGCTGTATTAATAATGCTTGTCAATGAGCAAGTTCTCCTTTGCTTTTTCCTTCAAAATGTGATACTAAATGTCATGAAATAATCAACATAAATGTCATCAAATGCCATTGTTTCATGTCAATTTTTAGTAGTATACAATATGTAACAATTATTAGTTTCGTTTCAAATGATTCGGTAAATATTTTAATATGAAGGAGTGATTAATTTAAAGTGATATATTACGTCAAGAAAAAAAAAGTTTAAATTCATAAAATATTAAAAAACGGACTAAACATGAACTATACACATGCATGAGAATGAAATAGTCAAGTTAAGGTATGTTTTAGTTCTAGTGATCTAATAATAAGTAAAAATTAAAATGTCTTTTTGTAATTAATTTTAACGCAATCCAGGTTTAAGCATAATAATATGCTTACAAATGATCCAATGTTTAATGAAATAATATACATTGCTAATATTTTGAAAATTTCTTTTTAGTCAAAATGCTCATTTATATAATTATTCTGTTTTGAAAAATTTGAATTAGAAGCATTGAAATTTGAGGGAAATCGGTCGAATACTTCCTGAGAAATCGAATTTTAAGTTTCTGACTTTTAGAAATTCAATTTGCAGGAACTATTCGACCTATTTCTCTCAAATTTTATATTTTGCCATGTAAAATCACATTTTTTAAAACGATGTGAAAAAAATTTCTACCTTACTATTCAAACATTTTTTCAACCATACTTAAAATAAGTAATAAATATTTATTAAATTTTTTATTTATTTTTGCATTTATTTATCTTTGGATAAATGAATTTTGTAATTGATTGTAACGAAAATTTAAATTTACTTTAAAAGTTCTTGAGATATAACAAAATATGCAGAAAGTAAATATTAGGGGAGCAAATTTTGGATCACTCTCCTGACCTAACTATCGGAACCATATTTCCCAGGTTGCGGCTACCCCCTCTTGGGGGTCAGAAATCCGAAACCGACGAACAGAAGGTATATTTATTCAGAAAAGTACGTTTTTCCGTTTGATTTCGTAACGTTAAATATCGTCTTCACTTATTAATTTACATATTTGAGTTCACCCTTTCGGGTCATTAAAATTGAGTCCTAGAATGTGAAAATCCTATCATTAGATCAAAAGCAATTCTGGGTAGTCCGTTTTTTTTTTTTTTTTTTTTTTTTTTTTTTTTTTTTTTTTGGTGGAGCACTGTACATTTCAAATAACTTATAAAGAAAAAAAGTTCTCAAAATTCACTTCCAATAGCAGAAAAAAATATGCTATAAAAAGTGCCTACGAATAAAATTTCAAATCTTATTTTTCAGCACTTTTTTGGCATTTTTAGTCGCCCATGGCAAGCCTGCTTACTGCATCACTTCGAGTAAAATACTTGTTCTAAAGTTGTAGATATTCAGAGATGCCAACTTGCTCTGAATTTAGAATAAATAAAGAGCAGCATTTATGTTTTAAAATATTATTATTTGTTTAGTAAATTCAATTTAATAAGATTTTTCTCTGCCACTACTTCAAAATTCAATTGCTTAAATAAGCCAAAACTTTGAATTTCGTAATGAGCTTTTAAAATTTTTTCAATATTAACCAAAAATCAGCAAATTTTAGTTTATTTTTTGTCATTTCTTTAAATATCTCTAAAAAATACTGATCTATAAAAAAAATATAAAGATGCTGAATTTTACATGATTTTAGCGACATTTTAAGAAGCTTATGTTTATTAGCTAAGAAGTTAATTCTAATAAATTGGTGTTAGCCGTGATGGCTCAGGGGATAGAGCGTTCGCCTTCCAATAAGGTGAACCGGGTTCGAGTCCCAGTCGATACTAATTCCACATCCGGCCTGCACCGACCACAGTGCTGATGTAAAATATTCTCTGTGATAGACGGATCATGAGTTAGAGTCCCCTTACCGTCGGGCTAACTGTGGGAGGTTTTCGGAGTTTTCCTCTCCATGTAACTCAAATTCCGGTTCGTTCATTGAAAAAAAAGAGGAATGCCATGTTTTTTAAATGATAATAATGCGTAAAGCTAGTTTTGTGTGTAGTTGTTTGGACTGTAAGTCAGTGGGAGTTCTAATGTTCTAATTTATACTTCAATATTAAATATAATAGTTCAAACGTCTATGTGCCATTCTTAGGACAGATCTTTTTTTCAAACTGTTAGTGTATTTTAAATGTTTAAAATGTTCGTTCCATCAAAAAGTTAGTTCCACGAAAACAAATTTCTCCAAATACATGATCCAGGAGTTCCCTTGTCTTCTGGATTGGGTTTAAAATTGCAAGGCTACGGAGTTAAGCGTTAGTAGTCGTAAACCCCCCCCCCCAAAAAAAAAATGGATCAGCTGTTAAACGACGATTATGAAATAAAATAAATTGGTGTTATATATGAATTGCTAAACTATTCATAGTTAGTGGTGAGCAAAATATACTTCAAATAATATTTAGCTATCTTCAGATGAACTTCTTTGAACTAGCTATCTTCAGATCAGTTCTCGAACCTATAAGATTTATGTTACGTAAGAAACAACTACCTTAACTTCCTTGAAACCAAACAGAAACTTAAATGGTAACTATGAATGACACAGATTCCGGACTTACTGTTCTGAACTAGCTATCTTCCGATTAGTTCTCGAACCTATAAGATTTATGTTAAGTAAGAAACAACTACCTTAACTTCCTTGAAACCAAACAAAAACTTAAATGGTAACTATGAATGACACAGATTCCGGACTTACTGTTCTGAACTAGCTATCTTCAGATCAGTTCTCGAACTTATAAGATCTATGTTACGTAAGAAACAACTACCTTAACTTCCTTGAAACCAAACAGAAACTTAAATGGTAACTATGAATGACACAGATTCCGGACTTACCTTTCTGAACTCGCTATCTTCAGCTCAGTTCTCGAACCTATAAGATTTATGCTACGTAAGAAACAACTACCTTAACTTCCTTGAAACCAAACAGAAACTTAAATGGTAACTGTGAGTGACACAGATTCCTGACCTACCTTTACCTGAACTCGCTACATGCAGATCAATTCTCAAACCTAATTCCCTCAAATTTTATGTTAGATCAAAAACAACCAAATAAAAGCCTAAATAATAATTAATATGAATCTCGCAGATTTCCGACCTACCTTAACCTGAACGCGCACTCCGTAGGTCTAATTCTATAATATCGCATGCTGCTTTAGAAACAACTGGACAAAAACTTTAATAGTAACTAAGAATCCCTCAGACTAGCGACCCACCTTTACATCAACTCCCTATTCATAGATAAGTTCTCGAACCTAATTCTTTAAACTTAACCCCATGAAGACAAGCAACAAAAATTTAAATCATAACTAAAATACGAATTACGATTACGCTACCCTGGTTCTTAGACCCATACGCAATAGTGGAAGTCTCAATGTCACAACAGCATCCGCATTAGCACTGGTGGTCCTAAAAATTACGGACTCATCGGCTTAAGGTCTCGAGCTTTGAGTCACGCATGAGAAGAAAAAAACTATTTTCTCGAAGGGAAGGGAGGGGCTCTTTTACATAAAAAAAAAACCTCCGCTTAATTTCAAACAACAATAATTCAGCACTCTTATATTCATTGTCTATCTATTTGATAATAATACAACTATATTTGATAATAATCTAGATTTTTTATTTTTTTTGTTATTTTCACTACATTTTTTTCACACACTATATAAATTCTATATATCAAACAAGATCAAACATATCAAACAAAAACTATTTACTATATTTTGGATTTCATTTTAATGTTAGCTATGCAGTTTCAACAAAAAGGGATAAAATGGTGACGTTACGTTTTGTTTGTACTATATTTGTACATGGAGAGTTTTGTATGATAAATGTTCAATCGACTAATTTTGATATGCACCAGATACAGTTTTTATTTCTTTGCAGAATGAGGATTAATTAGTAGTCTTGTTTTTTTTTTAACAAAACGCACTTCAAATTTTACACAGCTTAATTAAATAATAAGTTTCTTTATATCACTAATGCTTATTAAAATATTTTATTATCCACATTTCTTTTGCACATAGTTCAGCTGTTTCGGGGCTTAAAACAAGCATAGTGCATAAATCATCAAATGACAAATTTTTTTCTAAATAGCTTAAACTAATAAGCCCTCTTGACATGTTTCATTATATCCATTTGTGTTGTTTTCGTACAACTCAGATGAAACTGAATTTCAATACTAAATAGTAAATTATACGAAGTATTTTAAATTACAGTACTTTCGAAAGAAAATGATATTATTTGAATAGTGTATGTATTGATTAGTTCAATGAAAAAACTCAATTACATTAAAACTTTATTCAAGCATTCTGAAATGCATCCTAATAAAAACGCTTAAAACTATAATGCATTAAAACTATATAGCATAAATTGCATTTAATACTAAAATACAAATTATGCAAAGTATTTTAAATTATATACTTTCGTAAGGGAAATTACTTATTTAAATAGTGTATGAATTGATTATTTTATTATCAATGAAAAAACTTAATTATATTAAAACTAAACTCAAGCATTTTGTAACGCATCCTAATAAAAGAACTTAAAACTATAATGCATTAAAACTATATTGCATAATTTACATTTAATACTAAAATGCAAATTATGCAAAGAATTTTAAATTATATACTTTCGAAAGGAAATTAACTTATTTAAATAGCGTATGAATTGATTATTTCATAATCAATAAACAAACTGAATTATATTAAAACGACACTCAAACATTTTGCTATGCATTCTAATAGAAGTATTTTCAACTAATGCCCTAATTCAAGTAATAAATAGTACTCCCGGTTTAACAACAAAAAATAATGTAAAAAAGTATTATTAATGCAAGTATGTAACCAAATCCTATTTTTAACTATATTTTAGATTAACTATCATTACTTACGTATCTTTTACTTATTTTTTGTTGAATCGTACAAAAAATAAGTAAATAAAACTCCTAAATTAAATATCCTCTTGTTCTTCCACAATCAGCATTTCTTCCATTTTAACTATTCCCGTATTTAATTCAAATAAATACTGATTATCCGAAAACACAACTACATTTTTATAATAATTGAAAAATTAAATTTTTTTTCAACGAAAAAATTTTAATTTTTGTTTTTAAAATCGAATTCTGAAAAGCTCGATAACTATAAACGGATTTCAAACATGAAGAAAATAGTATAATAATAATAATCAAAATAATGCAAAAAAAAGAGAGAAAAAAATTAACTAAATAATATCTTTACTGGTGGTCCCCTTCGTCCTTATTGGTCAATGAATGTGTATGACGCACATTGCGCGCGCATGTCTGGTTAACGCCCACACCCCCGCTCCTTGTGCACCTGTGCGCAACTTACAGTAGGCCTTTTCCATTCGATACTATCTCCGGTAGATGCTCCTGCTTATCTGTCTCATCAAAGAGAATTCAAGTAAAAAAAAAGGACAAAAAAAATTTATTTTTTCTTAAAAATTTAAAAAGTAAAAATCGTAATCTCATTTTGTGTTCGTAAATTGAAAGGAAAACATTAGAATGTCTTGTTTATTGAATGCACTTATTTTTCTGTTTATCGGGCTTTCGAGAGGCGCCCATTTGATAGATTTTTCAAACGTGTTGCATCGTAACTTGGGGAACGTTAAAAGAGAAGGTGAGTTATTATGCATGGATAATTATTTATTTTTTTTAAAAAATTAGAAACACTTCTGTTATATTCTATTCAAAGTTGTAAATAATTGTTTCTATTCAATGTTTCTATACGATTTAAAGTTGTAAATAACTGTTTATTTATTGCGTTTGTATTTAATATTGTTCTGTTGGCATTTATTCTATGACAGTTCTAAAAAATGAGAGCAAACTATATTTCAAGAAACTAGTGAAAGATGCTCATAAATGTTTAAAAAATTTAAAGTGTCATCGTTCAAAGCCAATGTTAATAAATGCATGCAAGATCAAAATTAAAAGCTATGCAAAGCACAGAGAATATTTTAAAGCTGCGATTGTGCTTTTTTTTTTACATGACGTAAATCTTAACCTCTCTTTTTCTTAAACTTCTCTGTTTTTTAATTGACAGTTCTTAAAAGTAAGTTTTTTTAGAAACTTTATTTCAAGAAACTATCGAAAGATGATCATAAATGTTTAAAAAATTTAAAATATCATCGTTCATAAATACTGTCAATGGAAATAAATATATACAAGAGAAAAATTAAAAGCTATGCGAAGCAAAAAGAATATTTAAAAGCTGTGATTGTGTTTTGTTTTTCATTACCCAAGTATTTAATATTTTCGTCAATTGAGAGCTTCATCGTTTGACAGTTTCCTTAATTGACAGTTCTTAAAAATTAGTTATTTTAATAGCAAGAAACGAATAAAAATGTTCACAAGCATTTAAAAATTAAAAACATTTTATCAATCGAAAACAATGTCAAGTGAAATAAATGCGTGTTAGAGAACTGAAAAAAAATCAAATATTGCACTGTTATATAATTTCTCAAATTATTTAATTTTTTTAAATGTTTGCTTATGTTTATTTTTGAAATGTTTGTTAATTTTGCATAGCTGTCATCTGTTCAAAAATTCAATTATAGCAGATAAATCCTTAATTATCAAGTTTTGATAAACAATTGTAGTATATACAACTCAAGCTGGAGTATTTCTCAAAAATCAAATAAATTGTAGAGTCAAAATTTCGATTATACACTATGTGATATAATATCGAATCAACAACGAACTTAATGCAGTTATTCCATAAAAACTAATTTTAAAAATACTGCTAATAAAAAAAAAAAAAAAAAAAAAAAAAAAAAAAAAAAAAAAAAAAAAAAAAAAAAATACAAAATTGCAACATATTTCTAAAACATAAACTCGAATTCCATTGTATAAGTCAAAAGTTATTGGAGACAAATAAAAACGCTTTCACCTAACTCTCCATTATACAAAATCTATCCAATTCTTATTTCAAAACGTAACAATCCTCCCACCGTTTTGATTGGAGGTTTACTTTACTAATCAAAACTAATTATATTTCTATGAGTAAAATGAATGAAAATTATAATGTTAAAATACTGTTCCGAAAGTCCAAGTTTTTCAGCTCAAAAATTTAATTGGCACTTTAATAAGTCTTCCACTTCTCGTTCTTACTGTTTTTCCAACTACCTGCAAGTCCTTCTCCGGTTTATTCTTGCATGCTTCATTATTTATTAGATTAGGTTCAGTGGGTGAGGAAATTTCGAGTGGGAAAATCTTCTGCGCAGGCCTGACGAGCTCACAGGATGAAGTTTTAAGGCGAACCACTCGTACTTGCCCATCTTTACCAGGAAAAACATCTATTATTTTAGCCATTGGCCATAAAGTTCTTTTTTTACCGTCAGTTTCGATTAAAACAATATCTCCTACTTTTAAAGGTTCAGTCGGTTTACTCTTTGATGGTCGTTGTAATAATTGCCCAAGGTATTCACTTCTAAATCTTTCTCTTAAAGCATTGCGCAAATTTTGCTGGTACCTTAATCTTTTATTCAAATTTACTTGATCAAGTTGATCTAAATCTGGCACTCCGACATCATCTATTTCTTTCAAGAACATAGCTGGCGTCAATGGAATGAGTTCATCCCCTTGTTCTGAGACATAAGTGAGAGGTCTAGAATTTATTGTTGTCTCACAATCACAAAGGACGCTCGTCATTTCTTCATAATTTAAAGCTGATTGACCTAAAACCCTACGAAGAAGTTTTTTTAACCATCTGCACCATTCTTTCCCAAAATCCTCCCCACCATGGGGAAGCAGGAGGATTAAAGTTCCATTGAATCCTATTCACAGATGCTTCAATTTCGATCATTTTCCAATCTAACGATTTAAATAGGTTGTTAGCTCCTGTAAAATTGGTGCCATTATCGCTATAAATAACTTTCGGTCTTCCTCGTCTGGCTATAAATCGTCGTAAACCAAGCAAAAAACTTTGTGTTGATTGAGAAGTTATCAATTCCAAATGGATGGCTCTGTAGACAGCACATGTAAATATAATTATCCATGCTTTGCATTTTTCTCTAAGCATCAAAGGTCCCGCCAAATCTATTCCTGTTATTTCAAACACCAATGCATCTTTGACTCTGTTTTCAGGTAACACTCCTGGATTGCATTCGATCCTCGTAGTTTGGTGTCTTTTACATCTCACGCAACGAGCTAAAACTTTGCGAATCGTCTTACGAGATCTTATAATCCAGAATCGTTCTCTTAATTTAGACATCAATATCTGAATTCCCGCATGGCACATACTTTTGTGCATGTAAAAAATCATTAATTCAACAAGTTTATGTGTGCTTGGCAGCAGTATAGGACTGATAAAGCTTTCAAGGTCTTTTCTTTCAGTTAACTTGGTGCTTACTCTTAAGATACCTTCTTCGTCTTTAAAGACGCATAAAGATTTTAACCTGGCGATATCTTCGTCATTAAATGACTTTTGCTGAATCTGCTTCATTAATACTTTTTCAGCCTCATTCAATTCGTACAATTTCAGCTCGCCAATCTCTCGTTCAGTTCTTATTTTCTGAGCATTTTTGAGGAATCTTAGGATCCATGCCGTCATTCTTAAAATTTTTAAGTAACTCGAAAAATATGCTAGCATCCATGAATTTTCAGTGTTCTCGCAGGCAAGAGTTGCCACAACGGTTTTTCTCTGCTCTAAGTATATTTCCTCTTCATTTTCGATTGGGGTTGAATTAGGCCACTCTTCTTTAGGCTTGGACAACCAAAGTGGGCCCTCCCACCATTTAGTTTCCAGAAGCTTTGAAACAGTGCATCCCCTAGATGGCAAGTCAGCAGGATTACTAATACCAGGAACATGTCTCCAATCCTTGGGATCACTACATTCACGTATTTTCTTCACTCTGTTACAAACGAATGTTCCCCAGGGTAGGTCATTCTTCTTAATCCAGAACAAGGCAGTTGTTGAATCCGTCCAATAATATGTTTTATTTATTTCCAGAGTTAAACTTTTCGTGACGAATTCAGATAACTTAGCGCCAATATAACAAGCTAATAATTCAAGTCTTGGAATCGTAATTTTCCGCAGTGGAGAAACTCTTGACTTCGCCTGTAAAAGTTGCACTTTTATTTCATCTTGCGATTCATTTCTAAGAAAAATGGCAGTTGCGTACGAATATTTTGAAGCGTCAGCAAAAACATGCAAACTACACGAAATTCTATTAACTGCTGTTGCTTGGCGAGGAATTCTTACTGATGATAATAAAGGTAAATCCTCAAGCCAAACTAAGAATTCCTTTTTCAAATCTTCTGTTAATTCGGTATCCCAACTTAGTTTTTCTTGCCAACTTTTTTGCAGAATCAATTTTGGTATCAATGTGACTGGACAACTAAATCCAATTGGATCAAATATTCTTTGAGCCACAGATAACACTGTACGCCGTGTGATTGGCATATCTTTCATCTTCATTTTTGGTACATCACAAAACAAGGAATCTTCTCGTTTGTTCCACAGTAATCCAAGTACTTTAGTTACTTCCTCTTTTTCTTCATCTTCATCATTATGTATTTTCGTATGCTCCCAGCATCTTAAGTCAAATTTTCCTTTGCCCATTATTTCGGTCGATTTATTGATGAAGTTCCGCAATTCCTCTTCAGTATTCACAGAAGTGACACAATTATCCACATAAAAGGAATATAATAACTTCTCGGCAATTTCAGAGTCAAACTGTCTCAAATGAAATTTGATAACTGCTCCAAGCAGAAACGGACTGCAGTTTACCCCGAACACTACACGACAATGTCTGAAAAGTTTTATTTCTGTTTTATTATCATCCTTCCACCACAAGAAACGTAAGTAGTCACGATCTTTATCATTTACTGAAATTTGAAGAAAGGCGCCTTTTATATCGGAAATTACCCCGATGCTGTTTTCTCTAAATTTTAGAATTATCACGGGTATCAGTTCCAGCAAATTTGGCCCCTTGGCTAAGCAATCATTTAATGAAAAAGATCCTTTCTGTTTGGCAGATGCATCAAAAACGGGTCTCACCGGAGTTGTTAAGCTGTTTTTAAAAACTGCTCGGTGAGGAAGGTAATGTGCACTATTGCCTTTAAGTTGTTCAGGGACTTCTTCTATAACACCTTCCTTACACCAATTTTCAAAAATTGCATTGTAGTCGAAAAATTTATTAGCTTCGTTAAGTTTTGTTGTAGCAGATAGTAATCTTTTTTCGGCTACTTTTCTATTGTCAGGCAAGATGTTGGCTTCTTTGATCCATGGCAAATGAATTTCATACCGTCCTTCAGAATTCAATTTAACTGTTCTTTCGAAGTGCACTTGGACTGCGTCCTCTATTTCCTTTTGATCTTTTATTTCACATGCATCTGTTATACCTATTGCTTCAAGCTTCCAAAGGTTTTCTATGTCAGTGGTCTGAGTTAATAGAGAAATCAAAACATTCGAAAGATTGGCGTCAATTACTGAGGGTTTCATTTTCCCCATAATGACCCATCCTAAATAAGTCTCTACTGCAGTTAAACCACACGCCAAATTGCACACTTTCCCAGTGTAAAGTTTTCCTGCTTCATCGGCTCCAATTAATAACTCAATAGGCTGTCGATGATTCCCAATATCACTAAGTGAGATGCCCTTCAGTACCATTTCCTGTATCCAAGGTCCATCATGAAGTCGTGGAACAAAACTGCAAATTTTATGTTGATCCAAAACATGCATATTACAACTATAACTATTTTTCAAATCAGTAACTTTAATAGAAAAAAGATTATGAATTTCGCTGCTTGATTTTGACCCTCCAAATAAGTTATGAATCAATGTTTGAGTATCAATTCGGTGAAATTTCAGTTCCTCAACAGTGCTCTTCAGAATATATGAGCGTTGAGAGCCAGTGTCAATTAATGCTCTTATAGCACGTTTTCCTTCTTTACACTCAATATTTACCATTAAAGTTTGAAGGAATATCTCTCCTGAACAGCAAGAATTCGCAAGTGTTACATTTTGGCATTCACTCGAATCAATTACTTTTTCATCTTTTACTTCGTGCTTGTTTGGCGATAATTCTGCACACATGATCGACCAATGTCTCTTAGCACAAATTAGACATTTAACACTTGATTTGCAATATTTTGCTTTATGTCCAAACTTAAGACATATAAAGCAAGCTTTCTTATTCTTAATTAGTTCTTGCTTCTGATGGTAAGCCAATTTGGCTGCCGTAAAACAATCTTTACTCTCGTGGTTTTTGTCGCAAAATACACACCTTCTATCTACCACAGTCCTCGAGCTTTTACTTCCAGAAAATAACTCATTTGCTGTTGGTATAAATAAATCAGCTTCAGTCTTCTTTTCTTTCTTAGTACCAGCAGCAATAAATTTGAATCCAGTTCTCACTAAAGAAATTCGTTGTTCTCCTTCCCCTTCGTTTCTCAGAAACAATAGCAGTTGCTTCAATTTTTCACAATACGTATTTTCTTGAACCTTTGTTGTTGAATAACTCCTTAACCAAACTCTTAAAATCTCTTCAGGAATGCACGATTCAACCAAAGGGAATAACATTGCTGCGTATTTGTCACTGGTCATACCTATTGACTCTAAAGAACGAAGGTAGGATTCCAATTTATCGTATAAATGAGTTACATTTATTCTTCTCGGTTGTTCTGTGGCATTTTTAATAACTAGACTTAATAATTCTCTGACATAAAATTCAATTAATAATTCTTCACCACCAAATCTATTTTTTAAGCATTCAATAACCTTATCATAATTGTCAGCAGTGGCGGGGAAACTCTCCACGATTTCTCTAGCTCTGGAGCCAACTACGGTTGCTTGATATAAATAATGGAATTTATCTTCTTTTTCCATTTCTAGGTCATCGTGGATACGCTTAAACTGATTCCAGAATGTAAGCCAATCCTTAATGTCACCTCCGAATTGTTTCAATTCAATCTTGGGTAACTTTAATTTTCGTCTGCTTAGCTTTGGCGACGAACTAAAGGAAGCCAAGGAAGGTTCAACTTTCTTATTGAAATAGTCTGCAATTTCTACACGAGCGAGATCCATTTTTTCATTATACTCTTCGGTACTTGTATGTTCTATTTCAAATTCTTCATCACTATCAAACTTTTTTTCTAGTATTCTTGAGTCGAATTCATTTAATATTCCATAGAGTCGTTCTAACGTGGCACTTTTAGTTTTTAATACTTTATCATCTGGTAACTCTTTACTTAATTCTTCAAATAAAGTATTAAACGTTTTGGTAAAGGAAGCTCTAGTAGCTCCGCGTTTTCTTAATATTGCATCCATTCTTAACTATGATATCAAGTTTAACCTTTAATTTTGATCAATGAAATAAATCGCATAACAAATGTATTTACAGTAACTAACCTGTTACTATTGCCTCTTATCACGATTCGGGTCACCACAATGTTGAGTACGGCAAGAAATATACCCTATTTCTTCCACTCCTATATTTTATTAAACAAAATTCTTAAAAAAGAAAATACAAAATTGCAACATATTTCTAAAACATAAACTCGAATTCCATTGTATAAGTCAAAAGTTATTGGAGACAAATAAAAACGCTTTCACCTAACTCTCCATTATACAAAATCTATCCAATTCTTATTTCAAAACGTAACAGTAGTTCTTATTTCTGAAATATTTGTTGGTTATGGAAAGTTGACGTCAACTTATAACTTTAAATATTGCAGATAAGTCACTTATTTTCTTGTTTTTGATAAACAACTGCAATATATTTGAGTCTTTTTGGAAAGATAAAATTAAATTATAATTTTAAATACGCATTTTTTTACTGGCACATCATAAGCATTTTATTGCTAAGCGAAGCAACGTTAATACATTGTACAGAAGAGTGACAAATTAAATGCAAGCATTTATTTTTTTAAATGAATCTTCATATTGTATATACTTATTTATAAAATGTTTAATATTTTTTAGGGCTGTCATTTTATTATAACTATTTTATACTTAATGTTTCAAATAAGTAATTAATTACTTAATGTTTAATAAACAATTAAATTTAAAATTTTAGGAAGAAATTGCTTTTTAAAATTTCAGTTTAGTCGTTTTCAAACTTGACATTTACGATAAATTTGTTAGGACTAAATATTTTAATATATAGCAGAACAACAAACTAAGTGCAAGTATTTTACCCTGCTTTTCAGAGAATTGTAAGTTTTTAAATGTTGGCATTTTTATGTATGAAATTAAAATAAAATTATAACATTTAATCTTTCAAATCTAGTTACTTTTGAAATAATTATAAATTTGATGCAAAAATATTTTTCGTGTTAGATTTTTGTACAAACTTAATTAGGTAGCTCCTTTTTATGATTATGTAATTAAAAATACTTAAAAATAAATTTAGAAACGATATTGTCCTGACATACCATGATTGAAAATATTTTAAGCGAAACTATAAAGCTTCCGAATCTTATTCGAATTAAAATAATATCCAGATTTAAAATAATTATGTAAGAATATCAAAGAAAAGTAAGAGTAACAATTTAATAATTTTGAAATACAAGTCATACTTTTATTGAACAATAACACAGTTTCTTTACGAATGCAGCATATTTCTTTTATGTTTTTCTGTTTTTTTCAAAAAATTTTTATGTTTTCCTCCTACGCATTGCTTTTTGGTACTTGTGGATTTATTATTTTTTTATATTAAGTTTTACCCGTAACTCATTCAAATTTGTCTGCAAAAATAAAAGCAACGTAAGCGAAATCTTCAGTTTTCAACTATGATCGAGCATCGAAAAAAAATCTCAATAACTCTGAATAATAAGAAATGTAGCAACTTAAAAATAAAAGTAATGATTTTTTTATCAAGCTTTAATAATAGTGCAGAAACTTTAGTCGGTCTGATTTTGATAGAAAATTATGAATTTGAAAGGTCATTGAATCCTTCATTGTTTTACTTGTTCTTTTACTCGAGTTTAAATGTCATTTTTTTTTCGTCTTTTGCAAAGTTATTTGTTTCCCTTATATTCTTTGTCCTATTTAATATGGAGAAATTAAGCTAAGATATAGGCAACCTCATAGCTAAGATATAGGCATCTTAGCTATGAGGTTATGAGGTTCAGATCAAAATTACGATCTGTGGCTGAATGAATGGATGCATGAATGAGTTCACACCTTAAAACGGGCCGTGACGCGTGTGTGTGGCTGAAGTCTTATTCTAAGCTATAGATGTCGCCACTGAAAAGCAAGAAGCGCACTCACTGTCTTAAATTTGCTTGGCTTCACCATGCAGGCTTTCTGGTTTTAGCAAGTGGCATTAGAAACAACAATAACATAAAAAAAATTGGAAAAATGATGAGAGAATATGCGTTGTAGAGAGTTGGACAAAACTTCCTTACTGATTTTTGCCCTAACTACTGATATTTATAAAAAGTCATATGAAAATATTTTGAGAAAGTCAACCTGCTATTTAGAGATGAATGGAAGATAGTGGGCTGTCTGTTTGTCAACGTTTGTTTTTTGAAAATTTAAAATTTTTTTTGCCTCTTTCTTTATTCTGTAGTGTTTAATTTCTTGAAGATTTATTTTTGTGTACGTCTGATAACACTAATATCCAGCTATTGTAAATTATTGTAACAGCTTCTGAACACATTTCATAAATTTTAAGTTTCCTTTTCTGTTTTAAACCACAAAAAAAAGAAGAAATGGGACAAACTGGGATTATTTTTGATTTTTTAATTTCGCTGAAAGAGTGATCATAAAGTAAGAATAGCAAATAAAAAACCGGGGGTCAGTCGAGCAATATTGTCAACTCAAAATTCCAGAAATCTTAGATATAGGATGGGGCATGAAACCTGTCACAAAACAGAAATAAACATGGTCAAAGTTTCATTAATAATTTCTGTTCGTAAATCTGATCAACTTAATTCATCAAAAATTATAATAAATTCAAGCATTTTCATGTTGCTTGATTTACCGTTTAAACGCCAATGCACCAGTTTTTAAACAGGCCCCCTTTTTTTAAGTGATAATATAAACTTTACTGTTACCGTAAATGAGAAAGATATCTGTAGCCATTAAAATATTTTAATACTAAGAACTCTATTCAGATCTGATATTTAATCAGAGTTTTATTTTTTAAACCGAAACACGTTAGCTAATTGTATAAGATATTCACTTAGTTTGCTCACAAATGTGTTTTCACATTTGGTTAATACCTTTTCCTCATTCCTACAAAGGTTGAGGAAATCAATTTGGCTAACTGAAAATGTTCCCAAGTCTAACCGAAGACAGAAATAAAACAGATATTTTTGATTATTCATTTTGCTGAAAGGTTGGCCACAAGATAAAGCTATTAAAATAAATACTAAATATTTAAGCAAAATATTGCTTTATAACTTGAATAATTTATCTCTAAATTAATTCTTAAAAGTAGTTGATTGTTTCTTTAAAAAAATTTAACCTACTACATTTACTTTTACCTACTAAAATTTTACCTTTATAAACTTATTTTATAAATCTGTTCTTTCTGAAAGCAATTTATTTCTCTCATACGATTTTTCAAAATTTGGGAGAAGAGACGATTATTGAGGGGAATAATTATACAAGTATTTCATGTTAGCTAATTGGGATGTGATTATTTCATACTTAAAATTAGTTTTGTTCCGAAAACTGCTGATTTTTTGAAAATGAAAATTTTAGTTTGGTTTCTTTTTTCATTTTATGTACAAGTTTATAAAGAAACTATAAGTTTGAACCACCTATCTGTTTCTTTGAAAATAACACTTAAGACAAATGTATCACATCATAAACTTAAAAGTAGTATAGCTTTCTTTGTACTATTCCCAACGTAGCAAAGAAGTGGGGAAACTTAATAATCACTCGAATAAAATGCTGGTTAAGAATGTATTATCAAATTCAATAAAAAAAAACTGTAGCTTGTATAGAAAGACTTGTTGGAGATTTGAAATCAGCGAGATTCTCATGCTATAGAAAGCTAAAAGAAAAAGAAGTGATAATAATAATCTTCGTGTAATTAAAACTTTTGCTGGTATTTTTCCAATCTCATAATTTTGCTGATTACGTACTATATTGAAGTGTAGAACTAAAAATTTTGTTATCATAATTAACTAAAAATGAACAATTTTATTACAGTTTTAAGAATTTTGATTCAAACACCAATGCTTGTAAATTTATCTCACAAAAATTCCCAATCACAAATTTAAATCTCAAAACGTAAAATTTTAATACTTGCCTTTTTTAAGTTATTTACACAAAAATTCACCTAATGAAATCTTTATTAAATAAGATTTCACAAAACTTAAATGATGAAGCAGTTTCCCTTAATGTGTTTTCAATTTTTTGAAATTCATAATTCTTTACATCCGAGTATTAAGGTTTCATTCAAAAACTTGAGCTAATTTACGAACCAACTAATTTTTAATACATTTCATAGGTTTAATTAACTAGGCTGTTGAACTACAGTTTGAAATAGATAAAATATTTTTTACGAACAAATTAACAAAATATTCACTAGAACTTACTTTAAAAACAAATTTCTTATAAAAACTGAAATAATTAACTCTTAAGCCAATCGCCACTAGCAAGGCCAAGGCTTAGAACACAGTTTAGAAAATGACACTTAAACTAAAATTGGAAACCCATGGTCAAGAGCAGGACAAAATTCTGCAAAAGGCCAGGGCTCACGCTGGGCTTCTCACAACAGTGAAGAAGGAAGGAATTAAGTTAGAAAACAAACTCTTTGACTTAATAAATTGGAAGGTATTAAACTGGTTAGGAAATTTGTATAGATCGTTACTACCCTGCCAGAATTACTTCTAATTGTCAAACACTAAATTGGAGAGCTATTGATGTATTTTGATTACAAATTATGTATAAATATACTTTTAAAAATAAAATTTAGTTTTGTATTTGGATTATGAAAATCTAAATATTTGAAGCATACTAAAAACTAGGATTCTCATTAGAGCTAAAACGACACATTTTAACTCATCCTGATAAGTAACATGCCTTTTGTACAACCAAAATAAATGTCGAATTTTACATTGATAAGTAACATGCCTTTTGTACATTCCAAATAAATATTGCGTCTTACATTGAAAAGTAACATGCTTTTTCTTTACCAGGAAAAAAAATAACTTGTATTTTACATTGATAAGCAATATGCTTCTTCTGCACCCAAAATTCATTTGAACTTAATTAGATAAGTGACATTATTTTTGTGTTTTCGTCGTATTGTATGTCATCATGTTAACTGCATTTTGAAACTTAAAAAGCTCATTGAAAATAGACTCGTAGTGATGTTTTAATAAAATAAGAACCATCAGTTTTAAAAAATGCATCAAGAGAAAGAACCTATTTACTAGACACATTTTAAGATTAAAAGCAATCTTATTTAATACCTTGACAGAAAACAAAACTTTTACTCAACTTTTTTATTGAAAAACAATTTTTTTTCCTGATCTTAACCCTTCCTAATGCAGTGTGGCAACACTGAGTTACGGACAGTTGAAAATGTGGAATTCATTGCTTTTAAACGTTTAACAACCACTATTCTACAAATAACAAAGATCTAAAATATGTCACCCTTCTTAGAATGTACCAGAGATGCCAACTTGTTCCGCTTTGTAAAATAATTTTCCAGTGGTAGCGAAATTCAAGTTACTTTAAGTTTAGTATTTTTCCTTTTAAATAATTTTTTTCACCACTTAATATCAAAAATTATAAGTATCATATAAAATGCAACGTTATAGCGTTAATATACTGGTTACTCTATTAAAAAGTTGGCGTAATTATCCTTCTCTAACGAATTCTACTATATAATTTGCTACCACTTTATTAAAACTATTCCAGAAAGCGGAGCAGTTGGCATCCCTGATGTGCTATGGTTGCACTTGCTGACGTCCTAACTGAAAAACATTTCTATCCGAATTTACTGTTCCAAAAAGGGTTAACATGTTCACGTTTGATCAAATTTAGAACTATTTTTCAAAATGTCACTTTTTGCAGACTTCTCCCTTTATAAAGTGTTAAAAGTTCCCCGAAGAAAGAGTGTTCTGAGCATCCTGCTAAAATAAAGATGGCAGTAGATAGTGCTTTAGTGGTAGTAAATGAGGTGTTTTAAACGTCTATTTTATTGTGTCACTCCGGTGTCACCGTCAACTTTCCTCACTCAGAAAGCTTTTATAGTCTAATAATTAGTAACTACAATACTTAAAGAAATTAAAAAATGATGTAAAAATACTGTTTTCTAAAGATTTATTTTAAAAAGATTTAGTGCTTATATTTGTTCCAACAGCATGCATTTTAAAATATTTTGGACTGAACGTCCAAAAAGCACATTTCAAGTTTTTAAAAACTTAAATGGTAGCACAAATATTTTATTATCTCAATTTTAAAAAAGGGAGACATGTTTGTCTTACACGCTGCATTAATATTATAAGGCTTCTGTGTTCATGTTGTTATCATTTCGTTATTTATTTAAGTTAAAACTTATATGAAAAAAATATCACTAAATTAAGAATTGATGTACTTCCTACTTCATATTACCGCAACACATAAAATCGAGTATTAATTAACTAAAACAATAAAATGAAAAATTAGAGCTTCTGGAATTGAAATAAAACTATTCAAAATAACGACAGGATATAGTTTGATGGTTAAGGAGATTTCTGAAATTAGGTACTTGCAATTAATCACATGGATAAGTCTAATCACGAGACTGTGCATGCCATGTTAACGATTCAATTATAAGGCTTAAGTTTTTCATCTTGATGAATCGGTTTTCTGATTAGATTTAATTGGATACCTGTAAGTGACGTAACGCATGTGTCGAATCTGATTGGCTGACCCACATGTGATATCACTTGAAACTATTCAAATGTGTCTCGAAAATTGCAAGATCCAAATAACGAAAAGTCGCTATAGAATTAGAAATGCCAACAAAAAATAACTGAAAAGTTTTAATTACTTAGTTCAGATAACTAACAATAATTTTAAATCCTTTTGAAAAATATAATTGCCCGTAATTTTTGTCCTAGCGTTTCTATCAACTATTGTGGCCTTTTTTTAAAAAAAAAAAAACTTAACTATCGGACTTTTTTTTTTCATTAAAAAAATTTTCAATAATAAGATTTCCATTTGAAAAAAAATCACGTGAGATAACATTAATGAACAAGGGAATTCCAGTCAAATATTCATCATTATAAAATAAAATAAAAACATTATTACGGTTTTTACCTTAAATTATTTATCCTTTTTTTAACATTATTTACTCATTATAATTATCATCTCTTTATTAAGTAACTTTTTACTATAATTACGTCAACTTCAATTATAAATTAAAACTAAGAAAGTTTTTATTTTATTTTAATCTTATTTTGAACTAATAGTATAATATGATCTCATTAAGCAACGTTACCAATTCGCAACTATGAAATTATTAATGAAATATATTTACTTTTTAATGAGGCATATTCGCTTTTATAATAAAGTTTATGTCAAACTGTGTTTGGTTAACTGATGTAATTAAAATAATCATTCCAAAGTCAGTATTTGAACTTACTGAGAAGTAATAGAAATAATTTTTCTCGCTACTGCAGCAAACTCTCTTGGAAAAATGTCTTCATTGAATTAAATAGTGACTCAAAACTAAAAGTTTCACCAATTAACGCTTGAATTTTTGTAATGCAAAGATTTTAGTAAGACTAATGTAAAAAGAGTGCTATACTCCATAGCAAGTTAAGAAAAGACCATTGTGGTATAGGATTTAAGTTAAAATCCACGACTGCATATAGTTTCATTTTATTTCGTTATCAAATTAAACAAATATGCTGTCAAAACAGTTTAAAAGCTTTTGAGTTAAACACATCAGACGGAAATTTAATTCGTGCCTTCTTTTACGATATATGTCAGAGTTGTTTTTAAAAAAAGGTTATAGAATCGAAGTAATACTGGAATTTTAGACTCGGTAACATATTTCGATAAATAGGGAGAACATTTGTTCTTGGAAAAGAAACAACTATATGACGTTGCTAGAGCATTAAATCTGATTGGACCACTTAAAATGGCACTTCATACGTTGACATGCCCCTAACGAATCAAATGCGGGATTATGCATTTTTACTTTTGTTTCTCTGTAGAAGAAATTAGTTTGCAAGAAACAATATTTATGATTCTTTCATCAGTTTCTCTAAATGCGAATAGAGAGATTTATATTTGTTATGATTCTTATTACTTTTTAATTGATCATTCAATACCGATATAATTGTTTTCCTTTTCCTTCTTTACTTTCCTAAATCACACGATTTAAGAAAGCAAACAAAAAACTGTAAAACGTCGTTTCAACAGTTGGCGATGTTTAAATAAGTTCTCGCTGGAAGCTTGGCATCCATTTGGCGTGCACTTAAGTGCAAACAGGCTCTTTCCATAGGGATGGTGGTTTTTTCTTAACCTGCAACATTCATTAATTTGTTATCAAACATATTAAATCGAGTGAATATTTTCATTAACTACAACTAAATTTTTAAATAAATTACAATTCTACTAAAGGTTTAAAATTTTATTTTTAATTAGGGGATTTATGTAATTAATCTTATACTCTAGGTATGCTTGTCTTCAAGATAAGAACTAATCGCTGTAAAGTTCTGCCACCAGTTTTTATTTTTTGAGAAAAGAAAATCTGCTTTCAAATAAAGACGCTAATTATTGAAATTCTGATGGAACGTGATGATAGTCTTACTAATCATCACGTTTCTAAACGCTGATAATTTGACGATCGTGCTCAAAAACTCTTCTTTTTTTATCAGTTGTGTATGACTGTCATATGAAATTGAACGTCACACGTTTGGAAGTGAAAATTATAACAATTTGTTTCAGTTTTTTCATGAAAACTCCAGACGGCTGTTACCGTTATTGGCTCATCGTGACATTTTCTCTTCTCCCCTCCCCCCCTCAAGAAAAAATATACAATTGATAAGTTACAACTTTTTTTTCTCCACTATGTATATCTAAATAATTAACAAATAAATGCATTCGCCCACTTTGTACGAATAATATTACTTTTTTCATTAAAACGATCACGAAACCTTTCGCGAGTGTATTCCATAATTAAGCGAATTTTTTAGAAATGATTGCCGAGCAGAATTTGAAATATTACAATAGAAATTAGTTTTTAAAAAGAAGTGGTAAATAATAGATCCACTGAAAGACATTTTTGTTTGAAGCAATTGACACTCTTAAGACGGCTATAGCCGTCATTTGCTGATATATTACCAAAAATTGGACAGTTATTTCTGCCATTTGCCAACATATCACCTAAAATTTAACGGTTTTTGACATCGTTTGCGTCAACGATTTTGTGGAGGAAAATATATTAACCAAACAAACTGACTAGGTTTAAAATTTGTCTCAATAAATCCAGGAACTAATGCTGTGTTCATGCGAGAAAAACGTATGAGTTATTTTAATTTGAATAGATATTCAAAGTCCATGTATGTCCAATTTATTGCCAATTAATAAAATCCATTGAGAATCATTCCTTTGTTTTAATGGGCAAAGCAAGTAGTGTATATTTTTTAAATAAAAATACTTGTTTACTCGAAGAAAGAAACATTTTAAAATTTGCATTTATCATAAATACCTTATGCAAACTAAACTTATCAAATTAGACAACTACTCGAATTTGAATATACCCAGTCTAAATAATAAAGTTAGAACTTACCTTTATCACAAATATCTTATGTAGACTAAACTAATCAAATTAGACTATTAAATCTTCTCGAATATACCAAATCTAAATAATAAAGTTAAAACTTACCTTTATCATAAATACCTATTATACAGGCTATAATCTAATTATACAACTAAAACTTGTCGATCTCAAATATACTAAATCAAAATAATAAGGTTAAGACTTACCTTTATCACAAATATCTTATGTAGACTAAACTAGACAAATTAGAGAACTAAAATTTCTTGATTTCGAATACATCAAATCTAAATAATGAAGTTAAAATTTACTTTTATAGCAAATATCATATATAGACTAAATTAATCAAATTCGACTACTAAAACTTTTCGAATATGCCAAATCTAAACGATAAAATTAAAACTTACCTTCACAAATATCTTATGTAGACTACGCTAATGAAATAAGAGAACTAAAACTTCTCGATCTCGAATATACTAAATCAAAATAATGAAGTTAAGACTTACTTTTATCACAAATACCCTATGTACACTAAACTAATCTAATTATACAACTTAAACTTCTTGATCTCGAATATACTAAATCTAAATAATAAAGTTAAAACTGCTCAAATATCTTATGTAGACTAAACTAATCAAATTATACAACTAAAACTTATTTAACTCGAATATACCAAATCTAAATAATGAAGTTAAAACTTACCTTTATCACAAATACCTTATGTAGACTAAACTAATCACATTAGACTACTAAAACTTCTCAATTATTCCAAGTCTAAATAATGAACTTAAACTTACCTTTATCACAAGTATCTTATGTAGACCAAGTTAATCAAATTAGACTACTAAAAATTCTCGAATATACCAAATCTAAGTAATGAAGTGTCCGGATCAAGTTCGGTCGGGAATGTAATTTTCCGGAATGCTAAGTGTTCCGGGGGATTACAAGACCCATCGATAACGAAAACACACCATCCCTTTTATTCATAGTTCATTCCCCCAACCTCATTGTCGCTTTACTTACGCTAGGTTTTCCCCCGATTCTAGTCACCCCCAACACCTGCCAGCGATTTGTAGGTTTTTCCACCCCAACCTTCGAGATGAGGGGTCTAGGGATCAGGATCAATGATGATGTTACAGATGAGGGAGGAGGGTTGATTCACATCATTTCGTTTCGTCATGGAGGGAATAGGGATTTTCGAAGGGGTGGAAGATCGAAACTAAGTGGGGTGTGTGTATTTTTTTTTGAGGTTTAATGCTTTGTTTGGACTTCAATTCTGCCATCAACGATCGTATTTCAAATTGCTGGAAAATATCGTTTTGAAACTTATTCGTGTCTAGTGTTCTTTAAAGAGGAAGCTTCCTCTTTCCCAAAAGGAAAAAAAAAATGGTATCTGAAGTCTTTAGTTGTTAGCATTTATTTTGCAGAAAGAAAATAGTTCTCTGCCTGAGTATTAAAATAGGCTAAAGAGGCAGTTCCTAAATGGTGTTACCTGGAACCCTAGAATATAAATGATGTCTTCAGCCCAAATTAACTATCCTGATGTGATACATTTTTTAGCATAATTTGATTCTGGTTGTTAATTTTGTCTCAAACTAATATTCAAGATAATCAGGCACTACTTACAAGATTTGCCACAAGTTATTTTCATTGGAGCTTTATTGTTTATTCACGAGGGTTCCAGGAATTAGAAATTTTTTCTTAATCAGTTATGATTTTCGAAAGTTGTAATTAAATTTATATTCGATTAATAATTCAATATTTATTTAATATTTCCGTTCTTTTTGTGAAATTATTTAATTGCAATGCTTGTGAAGATAGAAATTTTTAAACAATATTTCTTTTTCTAATAACAATGTAATGAATGAATTATAATAAGGATATACATTTATGAAGAAATTTCGTTAGTATTCCGCATTAAATAAAAATAATTAAATTTGACCATGAAGAAGTATGGTTCTCAAATAAACATTCTCAATATTTATTTTGTGGGATATAATATATTATATTTCCGCTCGTTCATTCTCTGTCTATATATGCATTAAAACCAAATTAAGAACTAGATGCCGCTTAAGAACTGCGAATTCAACTATCTGACGTAAGACCAAATTTTAAAACTAATATTGATAAAGCGATGTAAAAATTTCATTTTTATTCATTCTCTAAATATTTTGAATTTATAAAGTTTAGATCATTACATGTTTTCAAAACAGTAAAAAAATTTTGTTAATTTATATATTTCATTAAATCTCGGATTCCGCCAAAAAAAGTAATTGATTTATGGTTTTGCTGCCGAAAAAAATTGGGATCAGTCTAATCTGGAAAAAATCAGTCTTACCTGCATTATTTGAAAAATTGATCTTTGCGAAATATTTTTGTTTATTTTCAATAAATAATAGTAAAATTCTTTATACTAATACAATTTTTATGAAACTTTTATATGAAACTTATTTAAAACTAAAAAAAGAATCTATTAACTGACATTAAGTATATATAATTAAATGTTTAATGGAGAATACTCTTCTAATTTTATTTTAATAAAATATCAATACATTTGCATTGATATTTTATTGAAAATAAAATATCAATAGAAATATCAATATATCATACTTTTGCTATAGCTATGAAAAATATTTTTCTGAAATTATGAAAATTCTGTAGTTGGCGGAGGGTTTGTTAATGCATACATATTTGTATTTGGATTTAAATTCAAAGCATAGTGCATTTTAAATAAAGGGATTAGAGTATTATTAATCTGACCATTGTCCAAAAAAATGGGTGTGAAATTTCTGTACGAATGCTTGAAATCTGATTTACCTTTCCAAATTAATATATTTAGAACAGAGATTTTTCACAGGGAATCTCTAGCAGAAATATTTTTTTTAAATAAAAGTGGTTTGTTTTTTAGTGTACATTTAGGAATTTTGTTACTAGTTATTTGAGAATACTGTTCAACTTGGGTAAACAAAAATAATAATAATAATAAATTGGCACAATGAAATATGTGTTATCCTCATACGAGACCATTTAACAGTGGCAGAGCTTCTAATTATCGGAGGTATACAAGTTACTGTAAAGATTTGCTAGTTTTTTAACTATTTATTTATAATTACATTAGTAACAAATATATAAATTTTAACTTAAGATAGATCGTACAGCAACTAGTAACTACGTCACCATATTTGATTTTACAAGAGAATTGTTTTACTGTAACAGATCAACTACGACTTAGGACCTTAACATATCGAACTTATATTCAACTTCATTGACATAGCGTAAACTTCAAACATGAATGATAAACAACTGATTTATTCCATTGTTTACATTAATGTAAAGAATTATTTATTTTATTCTATGTTTAAACAATATATAAATTTAAGGCTAGATTTATATCTTTAATTGAGTGTTTTAAGTGAATTTGAAGACAGATTTATTTTTCTCAGATAATTTTTGGAAGGAAATTCAAAAAATAATCTTTTTTTTTTCTTTCTTGTTTTCTAAAAAAGAATACTAGAATTAGGGGAGAGTCAGGTAGCGCCGCCCAGCGGGTACCCCCGCCCACTGTCAATTTCATATGTATAGAATATTTTTTCAAGTCAATGGGCCATCGGACATTAATTGTTATATTAAAAAAAATTATTTTCAAAGTTTCAAAGCAGCTGGTAACATGGTAAACAATAGTTTTGAATATATGTTGAATACAGTAGTCATGAAATTAAGAAAAATTGGTTGGATGTTTCGATTAAACTTCATTTTAATACTAAAAAAATAATTTTTTCCATACATACAGCATTAAAGTGTGCAATCTTAAGTTTAATTTGCACACAGAAAGAAGTCTATGTGTGAAAAATTGTTCGAGTAATTACAAATTTACAAAAAAATTGGTTTTCGGGTAGCCCCGCTCACATGAATGTCGGGCATCAACGACCAATTTTATTTCATCGATAAATGTACGGTTGCAAAGATTATTATTTTATTGCTTCAAATTTGAATGTTATATGCATTTTTAACAACAAATATTGTTGTTAATAAATGATTGTTATTAAATGATAGAATTGACTAAAAGTGTATAAACATGTAATAAATAAAATAATTTTGTGATAAAAATGATAAACGAGGCTTACCTATTGTCAATATATTGGTCATTTTCATTTACACCAGAAAAAACAGTCAAAAAACATAATTTTTGTAACTGGGTGGGGCTACCCGACACATTTTGAAAAGAGCTGAAAAACATGTTTTTTTAAATTTCTATTTTTTTTAGTTAAACTATTCTTTTTTTGGTTTATTCTTTTTGCATTATTTAATTAGATGATAAAACAACAGAAACATACAAAAACTTTGATTATTACTCCATATTATACAGAAATATAAGCAATACTCCTTAAGTGAGCGGGGCTACCCGACTCTCCCCTATATCTATGATTAAATATAAAAATCAAGATACTTTTATTGAATATTAATTATTCATATATGTTAAATCATATTAAATCTGTATTGAATTCATAAATAAATAATACAACGATATTTGTATAATTTTTTATCTGCAAACGAAATAAAACGAAATTATTTTAAAAGTTAAATTCTCAGAATGAAATAATGAGGTTAATGCTCTTTGCTTTGAAAGACCTTTTCCCCCCATATTGGCAACATCATGAATGAAGTTCTCAAAAGCAAAATATATTTTTTGTGGCCAAGTACGTGTGTATATGTTTATGTAAAATAAGATACCTATAGGTACATGTATTTTTTTCTTTAAGCTAAAATATTTGAGTAGAATCTACATCGTAGTAACTGTCGTGACTAAACTCATCACGAAGACATAAATATGTGATTTTTTTTTGGAACTCTTTGTTGAACTTTTAACTGAAAAAGTCAAACGTTTCGTGATAGCGTTTCGTGTTAATTTATAAAAAGTATTCCATTTATATATCAGATTCGTTAAAGAACATTGCATTGAAAATGGAGTTATTTAATTCATTTCTTAAAAGATTAGGAGATTTCTGTGAATACCACCAAAAACTAAAGTTTCGGAAAACGTCATGACAGTTTCATTATATCTGAATAGTGAACGTCACTTAAATATCAAATAGATATAATTTGGTAAAACTCCTTTTCTAAAACATTTCTTATAACAAAATGTATCTGCATGCTTTTTAATCCTGTAATATAATAAGAAAATTTAGAATAACGATAAAAGCTTTAAAGTTAGAATTGCGTATGAGATGTAAAAACAAAATTTTGTATCATTTAATGCCTAGAATAAAAGCTCATACTCCAAAACTCTTGAAAGAAGGAAAATATAAAATCGTGAAAATCATTTAAAAGAGATGGGTCTCTGATGTTTTGGGGATATTTTATGAACATTCATGCACCCTATTACACTTTGATTGGCCTTCAAAATCACTCTATACAAAATCAATGAAAAAAGTTGAAAAAGATGATAAATTTCCAGAATCATATGCCTCGCATTATCGCAACTATATAATTTTAAATGACAAAACACGAAAAATTTAAATAAAATAGGAAGAAAAAGTTTTAAGTTATAAAATTTTAAAAAATGGGCTTAAATTTTAAATTTTCATTTCTCAAAATCCATTCGACTCAAAATGTCGATTAAGTCATTTAAAATGTTTCAAAAAAATTCCTATATTTTACATTTCAAAAACATATTCTTTAAATGCAGTGTTGAGTCCAAAAAGATCCATAGAGAATCTATTGGAGAATCTCCGTTTTCGGCCTCATCGATTCAAATATGTACTGGAAAGAATTTTCAGTTTCAGATAATATTTTATTAAAGTAGTATTATAGGTATTTTGTTCATTACTACAGATAAGTCATTTAAACAGATGGCAGATAGACTAATGGTCATGTTAAGTTCCGTTTAGATTTTTATAAAAATTGTATTTGTTTTAAAAATTTCTACTGAAGTTCACTACTTTCAGGAAAAATAATTCGCAGTAACCTGGAATATTGGAGGCCATGGAAAAAATATTTTGTTCATTATTAAATAAAATAATAAATGATTATTACTTGATTTAAAACTTCATTCGCTTCCAAAATATACAAAGAAATTATAATCGACATGTTTGAAGCATGCAAATTGTGCTTCGAAATTGTACCTACAGTGTTAGCATGTAAATCCTGCCAAAATATTTGCTGCTGAAAGAAAAGTTGTTTACATAGAAGTGTTTCCACAGTTATCTAGTTTGCGCTAACCCCTGTGTGTAGCAAGCATTTCATTATAAGCTCAAGCGGCAAATCGACTCCTTATGCTATTGTATCAATATATTTTGATTTGCCTATATTAATACAATATTAAAAAGCATTCACTTGCCATAGGGCTAGGACGAGGGACGTTTTCGTGTTTTTTTTTCATTTAACGTACATGCGTATTAGTTCCATCAAAAAGTCCTTAACCAAGGCGATTTTATAACAATGCTTGATCCAGGGCTTCTCTTATCTTCTGGGTTGGGTTCAAAATTATAAGGCCTCGGAGTTGAACATTTATAGTCGTAAACTCAGAATTGAATCGATTATTCAACGCCATTTTTAAAATAAAATAAATAAATATTTTCTAAAAGCTCTATTTCTGCAGGTATAATCATGTGAGATCTAGCTATATATTTTCATTCTTGTTTGTTTTTTAAATTTTTTTAAAAAAATGTTTTAATATTTTTATTAGTTTTTATATTTGAAATCCTTAATATAAAATCCCATACGTTTCTCGCCAAATCTAGTTCGAGCAACTCAACCGAGTACTGAGATCAAATAAATTCTGATTTCATATTTTTTTCAAAATACAAAATGCACTATTGATTTTATTTATTTATTATTTTCCCTTTCTAAAATCTATGCTTGTTCTACGACAATAACTTACCTCAAACAGTAAAGGTAAATTAATAATACTAAGTCAATATTAAAGATAAAAAAATCCATTCCGAAAAATATTTAACTAGAACATGCTTATTGAATAATAGCACTAAAATACAGAAACAATATTTAACAACCACATTCTAAGTAAATAAAGATTAAAATAAATAATATGCAACTACAACCACATAAGATTGAAATAAAATCTTTGCAACTACAATCACTTCTACTGATAGAATCCTAATTTCGGTAAGAGATTCTCCATCTTTTTCTTCTCTTTCTATCATTTCCATCTTATAGCTCTGAAGCTCCCGAAGATGATATTTCACTTCTCTTATAATGAGAATGAGAGGAAAAACATACTACTACTTCTATCTAATCTTACGTTGAACAATGCATATTTTACCAGGCTACTTCAGGAAAAGCTTTTTCTCCCTCACTTCTTTTGAAAAGATTTAAATCGATAAAACTAATTCGTTCCGGTGTCTCCCATTTCTGGATTCCATTTTATTTCGAGTTCATTATTATCCAAACGATTGATTGTCAGGCGATTCAGTAATTATAGACTTTCAATCGCATTCTTTGCGTTTGGATTAAATTGGGTTTGAAAATATCACGAGATAGAAAGTAACTATGTTTGTTTCTGATTGGCTATTAATTTACTGTTCACGACACAGATTCAATCTTCAAGTTCTAACAAGTAATATGGAGTAAACTTATTTATTAAAATTTCTTCCTGCTCAGAAATAATCTTGGTTGAAGCAGGCAACTGCTTCGGAATAATTGTAAGAAAATAAGTTTCTGTTAATCAGTTTTGTTTCTGAATAGCTATTAATTTTCTGATCACTATATGAATTTAATCTTCACTAGATATGGAGCATAAACTTATTATTTAAAATTTCTTCCTGCTGAAATAATCTTGGTTAAAGCAGGCAACTGCTACGGAATAATTGTAAGAAAATAAATTTCTGTTAATCAGTTTTGTTTCTGATTGGCTAATAATTTTCTGATCACTATATGAATTTAATCTTCACTAGATATAGAGCATAAACTTATTATTTAAAATTTCTTCCTGCTCGGAAATAATCTTGGTTGAAGCAGGCAACTGCTTCGGAATAATTGTAAGAAAGCAAGTTTCTGTTAATCAGTTTTGTTTCTGATTGGCTATTAATTTTCTAATCACTATATGAATTTAATCTTCACTAGATATAGAGCATAAACTTATTATTTAAAATTTCTTCCTGCTCGGAAATAATCTTGGTTGAAGCAGGCAACTGCTTCGGAATAATTGTAAGAAAGCAAGTTTCTGTTAATCAGTTTTGTTTCTGATTGGCTATTAATTTTCTAATCACTATATGAATTTAATCTTCACTAGATATAGAGCATAAACTTATTATTTAAAATTTCTTCCAGCTGAAATAATCTTGGTTAAAGCAGGCAACTGCTACGGAATAATTGTAAGAAAATAAATTTCTGTTAATCAGTTTTGTTTCTGATTGGCTAATAATTTTCTGATCACTATATGAATTTAATCTTCACTAGATATAGAGCATAAACTTATTATTTAAAATTTCTTCCTGCTGAAAATAATCTTGGTTGATGTAGGAAACTGCTTCGGAATAATTATAAGAAAATAAGCTTATATTAACTATTTTTGTTTCTGTTTAGCTATTTTTTGATCGCTATATAAATTTAATCTTCACAAGGTATAGAGAGTACACTTATTTATTAAAATTTCTTCCTGTTTGGAAACAACCTTGGTTGATTCAAGAAACTGCTTCGGAATTATTATAGTAAAATAAGTTCCTGTTAACCATGATAAGCTAATTTATGTTCAAGTAATAGATTAAGTGCACTTAGAAATATTGGATGCGAATTTATTTATTAAAACTTATTTGTACATATAACATTGATTCTGAGAACTCTTTCGGATATATTATAAGAATTTAAGTTTCTATTAACTATGATTCCTGAATTTCTGAACTTGGTTATTAATTTTTAGCTCGATATAGATTTAAATTTGTTGCCCATAAAGAAATGCGGGGTAAGCATTTTAAGCATTATTTCCTAGTCAGACATAACCTTGCTTGATTCTGAAACCTGCTTCGGAATTGTGATAATTACGTTTAAAATAATTATTGAAAATCATCTGAGTGGCCATTGATTTTCTGTTCATAATATAGAGTTAATCTTCAAGTACGAATGAAGGTATGGAAAGTAGCCTTAGTAGTTTATTAAAATTTCTTCCACGCTCGACTTAACCTTGATTTATTCAAGAAACTGCTTCGGAATTAATAAAAAAAAATGAGTTTGTTAACCATTTTTGTTTCTGTTTCGCTATTAATTTTCTGATCACTATATACATTTAATCTTGAAACCCAGCGCGAGGTATAGAGAGTAAACTTATTTATTAAAATGTCTTCCTGTTTATGGAAATAACCTTGGTTGATTCACAAAACTGCTTCAGAATTATTATAGTAAAGTAGGTTCTTTTTAACCATCGTAAGCTAATTTCAGTTCAAGTAATAGATTCTTCAAGTCCAACTGGGTTATGGAGAGTAAATTTTATTAAAATTTCTTCCACGTCCGACTTCACCTTGATTTATTCGGGAAACTGCTTCGCAATTACTAAAGGAAAATAAGTTTCTGTTTACAATTTTCGTTTCTGATTGGCTATTAGTTTTCTGATTACTACGTAGGTTTAATCTTTAAACCCAGCGCGAGGTATAGAGAGTAAACTTATTTTATAAAATTTCTTCCTGTTTATAGAAATAACCTTGGTTGATTCACAAAACTGCTTCAGAATTATTATAGTAAAGTAGGTTCTTTTTAACCATCGTAAGCTAATTTCTGTTCAAGTAATAGATTCTTCAAGTCCAACTGGGGATGTGGAGAGTAAATTTTATTAAAATTTCTTCCACGTCCGACTTAACCTTGATTTATTCAGGAAACTGCTTTGGAATTAATAAAAGAAAATAAGTTTCTGTTTACAATTTTCGTTTCTGATTGGCTATTAACTTTCTGATAACTATGTAGATTTAATCTTGAAGCTCATTACGAGTTATAGAGACTAAACTTATTATTAAAATTTCTTCCTTGTCAAACATAACCTTGGTTGATTCAGGAAACTGCTTCGGAATCATAAGAAAATATGTGTATGCTTACAATTCTTGTTTCTGCTTGGATATTAATTTTCGGTTCGCGATATAGATTTCATCCTGAAACTCAATGAAGTATAAAATCTAAACTCATTGTTTAAATTATTTCCTAGTCAAACATAAATTTGATTAATTCTAAAAACTGCTACGGAATCAGGATAATTAAATTTCAGTTAATTATGCTTATTTCTGACAGTTTTTTTTTATATCATAATTACGGTATAGATTTTAATATAAGCCCAATATAAGTTATAATATATGAATTTTATTTATCAAAATTTCTTCACAGTTGGATAAAGACTTTGTTCATTGTGAGAACAGTTTCTGAATTATCATAATTTAAATTTCAGTTATTTATGTTTGTTTCTGATTGCCAATTCTTTTTCTGATGACATCGTATAGACTTAATCGTATAGCCTAATAAAAGGGTATAAAATAAAGTCTTTATTCATGAAAGCTGCTTCGTAGTCAGACAAGAACTTCGCTGATTCTGAAAACAGCTTCGATAGGGATATCGGATAAATGAAGTGTCGTATGACCGGACGTTAGATAATCGAGATTCATTCTAGATAATTAGTTCTTGAAATATTAACAAAATTCCATTCAGAGCTCTAAAGAAATAGCAATGTGATGTGATTGTAAGAATGGCACAAAGTCAATTATTTATAAAAAAATTTAGTTGCAGTTTTATTAGATAAAACTAAAACTAAAAGCTAATGTATAAAACTTAAACAGAACTCAGTGGTGTGACAGCCCATACAGGGCCAATGCCTACTGTGCCCATCTCAGTTTTCTTGACCTTGGGCTCTGGGGTGCAGGAGCAGATGTTCCAGTTTGGTGGTCAGCCGAACGCGAAACCCCCAGTGTTTAGTTCCCAAGCGTGCTTGGTACTCATTTATCGACTCACTGAAGGGATGAAAGGCTGAGTCAACCTTGCCCGGCCTGAGAATCTGTGTAAAACTTAGCTAATGTATAAAATTGAGTTTCTTCATTAAATTTATTCCTTGAAAAACTATTTCCGTCATAACATAGAAAAACTTACTTTCAAACAAATCTATTATAAATAGCTTTATCCATAGCTTTAAACAATACTGATAACAGATTTCTCTTCCAAACAAATCTGTTATCAGTAGCTTTGAAATTACTGTTTAAAAACTAAAGTAAAAATTTAATAAACAATTCTACTTCAACGATTTCTTGATATTGCATATTTTAATTTTTTATTTTAATTTTTGAACTATTTTTATTTATTTTAATAAAAATTTAAAACAAGAGCTGATAATTTTAATGTTAGCAATTTTTTTTTGTTTTTTAACGAACTGAAAAATTTTTACTGCATCGACATTAATAACATTGAATTAATTTTTGTTCATTTTTTTAAACCAAAAGAGTACAAACATTTGTGGAAAAATACTAAATTCCTTGTCTTCATAGTTTTTATACACTGATTTTGTTTCAATTACTAAACGATTTCAGTGTTTTCAAATAATGCTTTATGTTCTTAAATATTCGAAGAGGTCTTTTTCGTCTCGCTTTCAGACCTGGAACCATTTCGTTTTACATATATAAGGAAAAAAATATTGTTGGTTAATTTGAATTTATCTGATTGACTATTAAATTTACTATATTCATAATTGAGAAAAAACTTTTAGTTTTGGTCAAGTTTATGTTTTATTCAATTCTCAGTTTAATAAACATCATTTAAAAACGACCTGCACCACTCATAAATAATTCTAGCATATATAAGCAATGTATTTATTGTAAATCAACATAACTGCAAACTGTACGACATTTAGTTAACCATGTTTATAAATATTCTAAGACTCTGAACTACTCATATGTGATTAATCGTTCAAAAGTAATCCATTTTAAGCATGCATATTTAATAAATAAATTCATGTATTTCAGTAACCAGTTGACTATAAATTGCTATTTATTGCTGACACTAAAAAGTTTGTAAGAATTACTCTTAACTGAATTCCCAGCACCAAACCAACTTAACTGAATCCCCAGCACCAATAATATAATTCCCAGCACCTTATAAATTTCGTGTTTATAAAAGTTATAATTATTTACAGCTTTTGTTTGAGATACGTCAGCTGATTCGTTTTGTGATATATCCGGAATAACCTGACGTATTTCTCAACCTAATACGTATTATTTCTCTTGAAAAATTCCGTTTTGAATGTTGGCATCACCGACGACACATTTGATCTACAAAAGTCACGCTTCACGCTGTTGATTTTTATTTTCATTTCAAAATAGTACTGTCACGCAACTTTGTACCTAGAAACGCAACACCTTGTTGTGTTACAGTAACCCAGGTAACATAACCATCGATTACGGAGATTTCGCCTAATACTTTCCACATTTTAGAGAATATTTAAAAAAAATACACAACGCCCCCCTTGTTTCATAAATAAGCAAATTCAGCTTGTAATTACTAGGCGACAGTCCATGCTATTGCATGGGCAGCAGTTAATTACTACTTTTCATGATAGCCACTGCATATCTGTGTCACATTTTTCAGTATAGTAGCTGTCTTAAAGATAAAAGCGCTCTACTTTTTATACTTAAGCTTATCTATCATTATCTTAACAGGTTTGGTAGATTACGCCAACTCATGATGAGCACACTCTTTATTTTGTCGCACGACATATGATATATATCACGGCAAAATCTAAGGGTTGCATATGCGTTTCATTCACGCTCACGATAAATTTTACCAAAAGGAAGACATTTTGATTTTATTTCACACGTGTTAGGTCGAATTGTCTGACAAGGAGTAAAATAAAGCCTAATGAATTTTAAATAAAATATTCATGAATATGCGGTATTAATTATCTGCCACGGAATTAAAATAAGCCTAATGAATTTTAAATGAAGTATACATGAATATGCGGTATTAATTTTTATTTTTTAAAAAAAGGACATAAAATCGTGTAAAATATCACGACTTTGCACATTCTAAAGCAAATATGATTTCTATTTTTTTTTCTTTTAAGATATATCACGCTGATATTGTGTTAGAACTTCGTGGAAATGCAGAAGAAAATGGTAGGGAATTGGCGTTTATGCGTATTTGATAATTTCTAATTTGACTATCATTTTAGTTTTATAAAATATTGCAAATAAATAATTTTAAATCAAATTACAACAACTTGGCAGATACAATCTTAAACTAACTCTCCTACTAGATTATATTTCTGATTGCAATGCGAGTTTCTATAGTAATTCGCAATAATGTGATACTGTGTGTCAATAATATAAAATGATAATTACATAATATTCTCCTTTTTCATGGTAACATGCTCCTACATGATAACATTCTCCATAGTCTACAGACAGCTTTCCTGAATCAGAGGGAATCCTCTCTAGATTCATATGTAAATAGCATGTAAATAATTTGTATCTATTAATGTTATTTTCATCATATGTTGTTGAATTCATACGCTAAACCTGTGTGTCAGCCTTATTCCAAGCCACGTTTTCATCAGCTTCTCTCGTTACTATATCAGAGGAATCAGCGAGATCCAGTGGCGTACGCAAGGGAGGGGTTTAGGGGTTTAAACTCCCCCCTTGAGCTCAGACAAAATGGTAAAAATGAAAATTTTAGTAGAAATTATGCGGGCTATTATTTAAGACTATATATTTTTATTTGCCTTATGCCTACTTTCTTTCTCTCACGGTATTTCTCAGAACACTGAAAAAACATTTACTATAATAGGGTTGTACTTTTGAAACCAAATTCACGTGATACTGTTACGGACTGGTTCCTTTCTGTCCTGCATGTCGCGATAGTTTTCGAGACTGGCTTTCATTCGCGAGGTCTTTACGCGATGATTCTGGAATCCTACACGTTCTGTCGTGTTTGAGACAATTCGAGAATTTTGGAGTTGTGGTGAAAATTTATATAAAAGAGGGAACGGAGAACAGTGGAGTTAGTTAGTCAGACTAAGAGTTATCTCTGCCGTTTGTCTTTCGGAGCTCGTTGCTAAATCTGATTTGTTTTGTCTTAACAAAAAGTTCATTCAATCGCCGAACCCGTCGTCGTCGTTATTTCGACTAGTGAAGAAATCAGTAACAATACTATTGGAGATACTGAGCTCGTTGAAGTTATTCATTCCAGCTCGAAGCTTTAAGATCGTAGCATAGCGAATATTTCTGTCCCAATATATACATTTGCACTTGGATCTTTAGGATGTCAAAACGCAAGAATTTAACAATTTTTAATTATTTTAGGAAAAAATCACGATCTGAAATTAGTGAGGTGACAGCATCTAGTACCTATGTAAGTTTTTCTGTTGAACAGAAATGTGACACTTCCGTTGAAGAAAACGTTTCTAGCACATCAAAATCTGATGAATGTGAAAGTGGCCCTCAAAGTGTTATTTCCCACCCATATGACATTGGACTTTTTTCAAAAGATATTACATGCGAGAAGATATTACATTATGTTCTTAAACTTAAAAAATCAAATCAAAATTTAACTAAACAATGCTGTCTGAATAAAAAGTCAAATTATCTAGCTGTCTAAATTAAGGAAATAATGGTGCTTTATTACATACTCGAACTTCTTTTAGTAGTTTCAGAAAATCATGAACACCCCCTTTGAAAACATTCTGCGTACGCCACTGACAAGATCCAATGTTCAATATCAAGAACAACTTGAATTATTATATATTTTGTGAACCAATTGCCTTTGATTCAACGAATGAAAATAATTAATCTACCATTTTTAACTTTTTAATGTTTCATCCACTAGTTACCAGTTAAAATGTTTGCTATATAATCGTTTGGGATCAAACTTACATAACATTGATCAAGGTTTATTAAACTAAGATATAAAAAAGAAATATCTCTGTATTGTAAAGAAACAATAATCAGAAAGAAAAACTCTATGATCTTGTATCACAGATAAGATACATGATAAAAGTTTCCGAGAAAAAATTGTCTGACACGGAATTAAAATAAGCTTAATGAATTTGGAATTAAATATGCATGAATATACGGCATTACGATAAACAAAAGAGCATAAAATCCTGTTAAATGTTACGACATTGCATATTCTACAGCAAATATGCTTTCTATTTTTTTCACGCTGATATTGCTTTAAAACAGAGTATTGTGTGTTAAACAGGATTACCTTTGCTCCAACGAAATAAATTTCAAGAATGAAATAATTAAGTTGTCATTTTTAACTTTTTAATATTTCATGCACTAGTGATCAAACTTACATAATATTGGTCAAGGATACTAAACTACGATATGAAAAAGAAATATCTCTGTATAGTAAGGAAGCAATAATCAGAAAGAAAAAAACTAATTGGAGAAATTTGGTTGGATTCTATGATCTTGTATCATCACAGACAAGACACATGATAGAACCGTTTAGTTTCCGAATAATTGATTCTTAGTTTTTTAATACCTTCATAAGACAAAATATAAGCTCTAATCTCAAAATAGTCTGACTCAATATTTTTCTGAGTTTTTCAATTATTTCTCATGTAGAAAAAGGCTTATCATTATTTTTAAGTTAAAATATGCTGTTGTCTATTTATAAACTATGGTCTTAATATCTTAAGCAGATTATTCTAAACTTATGAAAACGTTATAATGAATACTTGTCTCAGCTTTCTGTTTTAGACGAATCCTTTAGTTGATGCTATAATTTTAAAGAAAAAAATTAAACTGGCAATAGTTTTTAGACCTTTTTCATCACGGATCCAATAAACATCATCGCATTAAATTTTATTAACTAAATCACATTACATTTTTTCAGCTTTAACAGTTTGTTTTGAAAGTTAAAACATGAGCCCAATACCATTTTACCCAACCAAATTAATTTAAAATTCAAATTAGTTACATTAAAATTAATTTAAAAACGCAAGCTAATCTCTCGTCAAGCAAAAATCAAGAATAATAGTTATAAAAAAATAAGTAATAAAATCTTTAAAAGAATTTTATGAATTATTAAAATTAGAATGCATTTTTAAAGAACAAGCTTAGGAATCAAAAATATTTCATTTTGTTTATTGTTTTTATTAATATGACCCCTGGGGAGAATTCCTCCTCATTATTTTAAGCATAATTATGTTTTGAAAATGAAAATAGTTTTTTTTCTTCTGTGAAAGAGGAAGCTGATGAATTTTTAATCAAAACAACAAAAGCGGTCATGAAAGAATTTCTTTGTTTAAAGAATTCTTGTCGAACTTAATTTGCAGTCATAAACTGAGTCCTCTGCAAATTACATAGGGCAAATTTCATTCAGCGGAGAACAACCGAACTCACTCAATGTGGATGATGACGTCATCTTTGTATTCATGAGCGATCGGGGAGTATTGTGGAACTCTTTTAATGCGCTTCACAGCCCAATTAGGGACGCAACGATAACGAGGTGGGTGAATTATTAAGCATTGATCCGTGGTCCTATAAAAACATGGGGTGAAGTTTTATTGAGGTTTTCCGGTTTTAGAACGACTTGTCACAATATTTAAGAACGGTTTCATTTCAGCCATTTTTCATTTCGAGTTCTGAATTCTTGTAAGTTTCATTTTCTGCAAATCAGTTCAACTCGTTCAAATAAATTGTGAACTTCATTTCTATTTTAATTCAGGAATAAATACACATCTTAAGATACATGCTGAAATAAAATTAAAATAATTATTTGTTTAATTTTTACCAATCCCTAAGGGAGGTTAAATGGGTATTTTGCCTAATGACACAGGCAATAAAAATTTAAATAATATTAAAAATTTTCCCGATATTATTAAAGAGCTTTAATAACGGTTCAAGAGTTTGACATAATAAGGAGCTAGCGATATTTTAAGTTACAAAATCAGACACAAAAACTTGCTTTCGCTGAATAGGCTATACTTTTTCTTTTCGTCGGATTATGATTTTTGACACCCAAAATATAGAGGGTAGCTCCAATTTGAAAAATATGGTCTCAGTTGTTCGGTTAGGAACGATTCATAGTTTGGACCCTTGGTTTGGTCTGCTTATTTCGAGACCTTTTTGATAGAATCGAAAAAATTTTGCACACAATTATGAAATTCGTTTATCCAAAGATCCCCCGTAAAAAATATGTTTTAGTAAATAGTTATTACTTTTTATGATTTAATTTAATAACAGTCGAAAAAATTTTGAATTGAAAGGTATAAAATTTTTACATTATTTTAAAGAACGTATTTTTAAATGGCAAAATACAAAATTTGAACGAAATCTGTCGAATAGTTCCTGAGATATAATTTTAAAAATATGAGCTTTTCTCTATAAGTAAGTCCCACCGAAACTGGAATGATCGGATAATTTAAAATATAACACTTTTCCAGTTTATATGAATACTATAAGCAAGATATTTAATTACATTGTTAAACAGTTATATGCCTCAAACTGTACCTAAGTATTGTTTCAAGATAAGAATAGAGCAATTTTCTGTAACTCCCATTAGTGGATTGCACAATACCTAAATAGTTTTGCCTACAAGGAAATTAAAATGTTTTTCCCAAAACGGCTCCCGGGAATAATGAAAATGCGACTTATCATTATAATATATTTAAACTCTAGTATTAGATATCAATATGTATGTTTTTTGATAAGTAAGTTTTCAGATGGTCTTTAAGTTACTTATTTTTATAAATTATTAGCTTTTCTCTATAAGTAAGTCCCACCTAAACTGAACTAATCGGATAATTAAAAATATAACACTTTCCCAGTTTATATGAAATACCATAAGCAAGATATTTTATTACATTGTTAAATAGTTGTATGCCTCAAACTATACCATAGTACTGTTTCAAGATAAGTACTCAACAATTTTGTGTAATTTCCACTAGTGGATTGCATAATACATAAATATTTTTGCCTACAAGGAAATTAAAATATTTTCCCCAATACGGCTTCTAGGAATATTGAAATTATGGCTTATCATTATAATGTATTTAAACTCTAGTATTAGATATCAATATGTAGGTTTTTTGATAAGTAAGTTTTCAGATGGTCCATAAATTATTTATTTTTATAAATTATTAGCTTTTCTCTAGAAGCAAGTTCCTTTTAAACCAAACTAATCGGATATTTTTAAACATTAGGCTTTTCCAGTTTACCAAATACGCTATAAACAAAAGATTTAATCTCTATTCTTAAAGTAAAATGCATTAAAGGAATAAATACTCGGAATGCAATTTTCCTTTACCTATTTTAGTCTGAGAATTGAGTTTCTGAACTTATCTCTCAAGTTGCTTATTTCACGGGAATGGAATTCTAAACATTTTTACTATATTTTTTTGAGATCGATTACCAATTTCCTTTTTCAAAACTTCAAATAGTTTATTTTTCTTAAACTATTTCCGAAACCGTATAAAATATTTTATTTATTTTTCTTTATGTGCATAGATGCGGAACGTCAAACTTTGTTCGCAACCTTTCATTTACATACAACTATGGGGTATTTTCAAATTTTAAGAAGCACATGGGATTCACGCTTGAATTTTTAAAACTTACTCGGCTAAAACTATTGAATTTTTGAAATGCTTCATGTCGAAAACTATTGTGCATTTAAAAGTTTAGAGATAATGTTTGAAACGGAAAAGAATATTTGAGTTAATTTTATTATTTTAATAGATTTTATAATGACTTACTAAAAACTATTGGAATTGATCTTGCATATTCGTGATTCATTACTATTAGAAATTATTACCTTTTCACATACATGCGTTCTCAATTTTGATTGGCTGTTTTGTGCGTTGCTAACCAGAAGTCTTCTGTGATTGGCTATGTGTTATCATTCCATTCTCTTCTTATATATAAAGAGAGATATATAAAAACAGAAAAAACGCGAAGAAAATTTAAAAAAAAACAATAAGTTTTATTTATTGAGCATAAGCTGCAAGTAGAACTCACACAATAAGTTCAAAATATAGAGAAAACAAGGGGGAAATTACAGAACAATGAAAAAAGGGGAAAAAAAGAAAAATAACAAAAATCCGGAAAATAAAAGATATAATCTTTTCATCAGCTCGCACGATTATATCCGCAAGAAAGAGTGCAGTTTTGCGGATATAATCGTGTGAGCTGATGAAAAGATTATATCTTTTATTTTCCGTTTTTTTTTTAAAATTTTTCTTCCGGTTTTTCGTTATTTTTCGTATTATAGTTGCTTTGGTGAATGTCGAAAATATTTTTTATATCCGATTTGATGTTAATCAATTCGTTGACATTATATTTATTCTATATTTTAATATATGCTGAGGATAGATTAGTAGAAACATAACTGTTAAAAGTACCGGTTAAATGCATATTGGGCAGTGGCACTTGACATTGAAAAACATTGCTGTAGTTCATACCGGGCAAATGTACACCAAGCAATGGCAATGAACCTTAAAATAACATTAGTGTAGGGTATACCGGGCAAATGTATACCGGGCAGTGACACTTAACTAGACCTAGTATATATTTCGGACATTTACCAAAGCGACTATGGGATTGTTAGCATTAACCGGTGGAAGACAACAACCACCAGTTTCGATCATTCACATGTAACATATACATTTAAACATTTCTACATATGATATATTAATTAAACTTATACGCACAGATGCCAACTTGCTCTGGAGAGAGGATGAATATTTTCGAGTGGTAGTTTTTTAATGCTTGATTTTTGGTTTTAGTAAATTCGATTTATACAGTTTTTACTCTGCCCCTACTTCTAAGTTATTCAGATGCTAATGTGATACGCTATTTTGTTACAGTTAAGCTGTATCGATCCTGTCAAAAATTTGGCAAAATTAACCAAAATTCTGCATATTTTAGTTTATTGTTTTCCACCGTATTTCAAACTATTTTGTCGAATCCGGAACAGTTGGCATCTTTGTATACATATAATGCATGTAGATTTCCATGGGTGGATCCTGGAATGGCCCACCCAGTGGCGACTTTTTGAAATGTCTCCAAACTAAGTATCTGGAAGATATTTCGGGGAGGTATATTGCAACTTTATTGCAAGTTATTTTTTAATTTATTCTATTAAAGACATTTTAATAAATTTGTAATAATTTAAACTGTTTTTAAATAATAAAAAAAAACAACTTTAATCCAAGTAATAATCGCCAACTTGGCGAGATTTCAAAAAGTCGCCATGAGCTGGGCTATTTCTAGGATTTCACCGATTTCTAAATATACACAACTACAATCTCCCACAATGCACTACGATGAGGTTCCGAGTTCATGACTCATTTTCTTCATATATTTAAGAGTTCGCATTTCTTCAAAAATTACGTGATTTTGTGACGAAATGATTCTCAAAATTAACTACAGCTCGAGGATTGCTGAATCGTCAAATGTGATAGTTTTATACCTGTGATAGTGCAACATTAAAAAATAACTTCTCAAAAAGCTTTTTGTATATTTATACGCCCCTCAAATCATCCAAACTCTTTTCCAACGAGAAAACAGCTCTTATGGAATAGAAAATTAATAGAATATTTGTGTTTCATACCTATTTACGTGATTTTTTCCTTTATGCCCCACCATATCATATAAAAGACCATAAAACTCATATAAGACATTTCTCTAGCAGCCAATGATTTCACAGATATTTATTTCTGTAAATACTAAATGCATGCAAATGTTTAATCTTACAAAATTAATGCTGAAAATGAAATAATTACTGTGGTAATATTTATCGTTTTCAAAAACGAAAGAGTATATTTTCTTAAATGGAAACTTAATCTTTTAATGGGTTAACTTCAGATTTTAAGCCACAACATATTTGTTTCATTGTTATAATGGTTCTACTTCAGTTGCTTTTTATGTTTAACAGAAAACCACAAATGAATTTTTAATATTCTCTCTAGACTTGAAAAGAAAAAAAACTTTTTTTTTAAAGACAGTTTTTCGAAAAAAAAACCTTAAGAAAGATAAATACAGAAAAAAAATAAGACAGAATATTTCCTTTCAATTGGAAATTGCTAGTTTTTCTTTAAAAATTCCTTTTTATCCCAGAAAAAATAGTTCGAGTTCTCTTCATTAAAGAATAATTGAGCTTTGTTTGTTTTCGCTAAAGTTCTCTTTGTTTCTTTCGAAACTATCGACAACTTATTACGAATTGAAGTATCGATTAATGGAATTCTAATCGATTTTTTTATAAGAAAACCTATTCTCAAATTTGTCATAATCGTGCTTGAACTTAAAATATATTTTGATAAAAATAAATCATTTACAGGTTTTTTTGCTAGACAAACAAAATTCTGAAGTAAAGACGAATTTTTTTTTTACTAACCTAACATAAAATTATCTGGTGGGTCCCTCTTTTTATAGTCAATTTCATCCAATTTTATTATTCTGAATGTCATCAAGCTGAAGTTATTCCAAATTCGCGAAAGCAAGTGCATTAGAAATCAAATCAAGGACATTATTTTTTTTTAAATATTTCTTTAAATTTAAAATGCAAAAAAATATTTAAGGCTAAACGGTACCCTTTTTTAAAAAAAATTTTTAAGGCCTGTAATATTAAAAGTAATAATAGATTTTCATTTGTATTATATTATTAAACTGATTTTCAAAAAGAAAAGGGAAATCGACAAACCACAATTTAAAAAATTTAAATTTTTTTAAAAAATTCAAGATTTTTTTAAATTTTTATAACTTTTTTAATTTTCAAAATTTTTCAGTTATTTTAAATAATATAAATATCTTAGATTATTAGGAACAAAAGTTAGTATGGATTTGATGCTCTGATACTTAGTTGAATCTTAATTATTTTTATCGTTACTAAACACGTGGAAAACCCGAAAATTCTAAAAACTCCAACTTCAAATTTTTATTAAAAAAATGTATACATCTCACACTGAAATCCATACTAACTTTTGGTCTGTATATACATAAAAGTTTCTACAAAAAATTTCAAGGCTTTATCTTTAAAGGGAAAAAAGCCTTAGGGAATCGAAAACAGTGGCATCAACAAAAAAGAAAGTCTGAGAAAATGACATTTAAAGTAAAGAGAACCATAAAACCAAAACTAAAAATGCTTGTACAGTCCTACTTTCTTAATATATTATAAACAAACTTATTGCTGGTCCAAAAACACTAATTTACTTGAATATTAATAGTATTATATTTTTTCACATTTAAAATTTATATGTAACCTGTATCGGCTAAAATACACGTAACATTGGTTTAAACAAACAAAGCAATAGGATTAAAGAAATAGCTAGCATAATTATATAAATATTCAGTCAATCAAGTATAACAAATATTCTGTTACGAATGTATTTATAAATTAAAAAATATTAGTCTTAAAAAAGACTTTTTATAAATAAAAATTTAGTAAAAACACAACTTTAGAACGCATCCATCAAACACCGAACATAAATAAACAACAATGCTTCTAGAAGTGAAAGTGAAATTTGATAACTTTTGGAGAAAGTGAAAATTAATAATCATCGAAATAAAATAAGTCTTTTTTTGAAAAAAAAGTTTTAAAATTAGATTTTAAAGAAAACGAAACTAACCACGCCCCCTCGCTTGTCAAATTGTGAGTCTGACACAACTCGGAAAAATCCTAATATCTCTAAAACTAATTAGATCTCAGATGCAAAATTTTTCAACTTGCTTCCCAACCACATTAGCCACCCAAAAATGCAAAAATATTTTTTTGCATATTTTTGCGAATTTTAGGGTACTGTGTAGCCTTAAGGGGACATTGAACATCTCGCTGTTCGAAAATGCGGCGTGAAGTGACTTTTGCAATAACTGCTACAAAAAATTTAATTTTAATGATAGGTTTCTAAATTTTTAATATTTATTTGTTAGGTTTTTTTTAATGTATTTCTGCAGTAAAATATACAAATTAAGTTAGACAATAATTTTTATTCATACAATTTATAGGCAAATTTTTTGTTAAATTTTCAAATAAATGTCATCAGAAGGTACATATAAAACTACAACTACTCAATATAATTGTCTGAAAAAAATTATACACACAATATATAGCCTAGAGTATACAGTATACCTAAAATTAGACTAAAATGCACAATTTTTTGCAGAATAAAAAATTGACTGTTTCAAAATACCAATTTTTGCTGATTTTCGGCAATTAAATTTTACTCCAGATTTCAAAATGTTTAAATTTTTAACTAAATTTGAGGTTTACTGTATAAAACAATCAATGATGTATAAGCCTACCAAGTTTTATCTTTTTAAATTGTATAGAACAAGAGATATATGTACCTAAGTAACAAAAAATAATGTTTTGAGAAAAACAGATTTAAAGGTAAAAAAACATATAGTTAAAAATAATTCATAAATTTAAAGCTCTCCAGCACCATAACTTGTTTTATCTCGAGGTAGCGGGTTCGAATCCCACCGTAACCCTGGATGTATTCTTTGTGATGTCTTTCTCTGAATTGTTCTATCTGTATTTTCTACTTGACAATGACTTATAAGCCTATATTGAGCACACAAGTCAGCAAATGCATGTAATTTCAATAAATCAATAAATAAGTTAGATTTCGTCACTAACGATCCACAAAAGAGCTTCTTTCTTTATTTCGTTTCTAGGCGCAAGGCAGAATGTAAAAAAACATAAAAAACAGTAGAATTCTAAAGTAAACAGAAAACGAAACCTTCAAATGTGGGCGTGGCACTTTTGTTTACTTTTGTTTTATTGCTTTTAAAGCACTTTAAATTTATGAAAATTAGCAAACCTATATATTTTCTTAATCAGAAAAGTATAGGCTAATAGATGATGTCAAATTCAAAAAATCAAATTTTGAAAGAATTTTACTTCACTGTCCCCTTAAATTTCCAACTCATTTTTACTATGCATTTGCAATTTTTACCATCGTAAAATTATAACATTCCACACTAATATATAACAATCATGTATAAGATGAGGTTGATGTAAATCTTAATATCAAATCAATCATTGTTATGTATCAATCAAAATCGCTGCAAAATGGTGGGTTAAAGAGCCAAGGGGTATCCGATAAATGACGAGGAAAACTAAAACTGAACCCTATAACTATTATTTTATCATGCAATAAAAGTTTTTTTGAGGAATATATTTGATTATCGGAATTTGTTTTGTGTGGCATATGTATAATTAATAATGCAGTAGAAAAGGGATTTGAATCCTAAGGAGAGCAAAATTTAATGTTCCTAACATGAAAAAATATACTAAAATTATTTTGATAAAAATAATTGATTTTTTGTGCTCCCAATGTTTTCTGTATTTATTCTCAGGAAAACAGAATTAGTTTTTTCTCAGACCAGATGTCATTTTTTACGTAATTATCGATAGATCTCACTAGATAGATCTTATCTAGAAGTGGAGTGAAAAAGTGGTGCAACTCCATTTATTTATATTATCTTATCTAGAAATATAAAAAACTTTGCACCACTTTCTTTAACAAGACCATCAAAGTGATACAAAGGTAAAATTAAATAAAGAAAAATATAATTTGTAATTTACCTGATTTTTACTTAAAATTTGACAAATTTACTTCTGCAGGTAGTAAAATATTTGAAATCTAAAGGATAAATTTCATTTTCAAACACACAATTATCATGTACTATAGCAAATATCGTTATTTTTCATCCTTTACTGCTTAAATTAATTGAATTATATTTTACACTATTCGCGTGCCCCTTAAAATATTTTTTAAAAAAAGCAATAAAAAATGTGTTTTTCAATTAGTTTGTCAACACTTTATATTTCTAGTCGAGAAATCTTTGAGAATTGAATTTGTAGTTTTTAAGTAAAAGCAAATAAATTTGTGACTCTTTTTATTAGAATATTAACACAACTTTTCAAATTTTTAAGGACCATACAAACCCTGATGTACTATATTTTGACATAGTTAGCGTTTTCAACAGATATTTTAAAAGAAATCATATCATTAGAAAGTGGGCAAAGCTTAAATTTTAGAAAATTCTGTTCGTCTTGATAATTAACTTACTACAAATTTTTCTTTAGTATTCGAAAAAACTTTGAATTGTAAGTTTTTTTTTATATTTCCTTTATATTTTTCTTTAATATAGTAATAATATAATAAATATATGCTTTAATATATTATTTATTATTTTACATATAATAAATAAATTATAGTAATATTATTTCTTTAATATAATTGTGTACAACATTTCTGTAAACAAAAGCTCTCTAACTATTTCAAAATTCTGAAATGTTTTAACTAGTTTCGAAGATAAAATACTTTTCTGCTGACGTAATTTTCATGAAAACTAGACACATTATCTTATTAAAAGAGATAGTACCTTTATACTTATTAAAACTGATAATACCGTTGTACCTATTAAAGCTGAGTATGTAGTCATCTAAATTAAATTAACCATTCTTTGCTTAATGAGATGAAAACTAAGCACGGTATCTTGCAGCGAAATAGCCACATGAATAAATCGTAACTAATAATCCGATTATTTATTAAGCCAGTAGAACTTGCGGTCGTCTCAAATCACCAGACTATAATACTCTTGAATCAATAATGTGTAAGCCGCCGAAATGTGTAGTATTAAGGAATATGCTTTAAATAGTTACTGACAAAGATTCGATTAAAACTCAAAATTCGATTCATTGGGTTTGGAAATTAAATTTACGGTATTTGAATAAAATGTAATTTTGAAATATCCTTAATGCTCTTAAAGTGTAATTGAAAAATATTATAACACTTACAGAAAACATAAGCTACTTCAAAAATGAAGGATATTTTATTGCATTAGTAATGACTAACTTTTTACGGTCCCGCAGTGGACTGATCGTTAAGACACGGTTCCCAGCAGATCACCGAAGTCAAGCATCACTGGGTACGGTCAGAGTGCGGGTGGGTGACCACTTGGATCAGCCTGCGTAGGAACCGAGTGTGTGTGGCATTGGTCCTCGTTAAACTGTTCTACCGTAAAGTGCTCGACTTCGCGTGCAGGTCGTTGGGCTACCGAAGCGGGGGTGCCATCCCCTCTGCAGAGGATCAAAATTGTGATGGCATGTCTTCGGATCATCCTCAGGGATGTTTCCCAGACCGTCGCCAATAGCCCATTGTGCAGCTCTAGTGCGACGTAAAGGAACAACAACAACAATTTTTTACGAAGATTACCTCCTTCAACTTTTATAACAAAATAATATATAATTTGATTTTTTTTGTTTATTTAAACGTTGTTCATGATATTTTTATGCAAATAGCACATTTTTTACATATAAACCTGAGTTGTGGAGACTTCGTGAAACACGTTGTTCGAATACACACGAGATAGTGAAAATGACGATAGAAGTACAGTGCACCAACAAAAAATAATGAACCTCTCAAATAACTTCTGATCTAATTATAATATCTTCACGTTCTTGGACTCATTCTTAATGGTTTGAGGGAGTTCTTAATGGTTGAGGAGGATATTTTAAGTAGGGAAATATGGTCCCCATAGTTTGGCCAGGAGAGTGCTCCAAAGTTTGAACCCCTTAATGTTAAGTTTACTTTTTAAATATTTCGTCATATTTAGAGAAAGTTTCAAGCGAATAGAAAAAATTTTGCACGTAATTATAAAATTTGTTTATCCAAAGATAATTCTAGGCAAAAAAATAAATTTTCATAAATATTTATTATTTTTAATTTTATTAAATAACAAATGAAAAAGTTTTGAGTTAAAAGGTATACAATTTTTTGCGTTATTTAAAAGTATGTCATTTTAGATGGCAAAATACAAATTGTACATAAATCTCGGAGAATTATAAGAAGACATTCACAAAAGACGCATTCATACTTATATAAAACTATACCGGTAATGAAAAATATTAAATTAAATTATTAGATTTGCATCAATTAATAATGTTTTATATGACTATGTGCATATTGTCTTCAGCAAATGTCTTCTTAGAGAATTCTGATCAGACATTCTCACAATACGTATGCATATTCGTATTAAACTATACCGGTAATGAAAAATATTAAACTAAACTATTAGATTTGCATAAATTAATAATGTTTTATATGACTATGTGCATATTGTCTTCAGCAAATGTCTTCTTAGAGAATTCTGATCAGACATTCTCACAATACGTATGCATATTGGTATTAAACTATACCGGTAATGAAAAATATTAAACTAAACTATTAGATTTGCATCAATTAATAATGTTTTATATGACTATGTGCATATTGTCTTCAGCAAATGTCTTCTTAGAGAATTCTGATCAGACATTCTCACAATACGTATGCATATTCGGATTAAACTATACCGGTAATGAAAAATATTAAACTAAACTATTAGATTTGCATAAATTAATAATGTTTTATATGACTATGTACATATTGTCTTCAGCAAATGTCTTCTTAGAGAATTCTAATCCGACATTAGCACAATACATATGGATGTTCATATAAAAAAAGTAATGAAAATTATTAAACTTAATTATTAGGTTTGCCGCAATTAATGATGTTTTATATCTATATGTATTTCATGTTGTCAGCAAATGTCTTCTTAGTGAATAATCATTAAGCATTCGCACAAGAGGTATGTGTATTCATATAAAACAATACCGATAAGGAAAAATATTAAACTCAATTATCCTGTTTTACATTTATTAATCAACAATAAGTTAAGTAAATGAAATTTATATGAAATAAGTTGAAACCAGAATTAAAAAAAATTCTGCTAGACAGAGTCGTATTAAAATTAGGACAATAATGAAAAGCATTCAACTTATTTGGCAGTTAACATTTAGGAATAAACAACAATTCTGATAAACTGAAAATTAAAAAAAAAAGACACAATCGGTATTTCTAGTAAATTCTAAGTAGGCATTTGTACTTAGATAAGGATTGTCGGAAATGAAAATCTTCATCTTAATTATGTTTGCAATTAATAATTAACAATTATTTGTGTTTATGAAAATTACTAAAAACGTGTAAAGACCCAGTATTAACATGCAATTTTTATAAAACATAGTCATGTAATAACTATGCTTTAGAATTAACCTTCCGTTAGTCGCGCACTTGTTTCCGACATGGTTAATCGCGTTGCACCTATGAGGTGTTTCTGATTTTTTGAAAGCCAAATGAAATTTAGTCTAGTTTAAATAGTTAATTGTTTCCAATTTAAGACTCTTTACAGAGATAAATATCAAAAAATTTATTTAGCGAAGTACCGAAGATAAATTTTTCTTGCTCCCGCGTCGGATCTCTTCCTCCATCCCAAGATAATCAACCAATTGACGCAAGAAAGTTCTGCGGTTTTTTACTCCGTAACCATTTTCTGTGTATATAACTTGACCATTTATACCTGCTACGTTGAGTAGGACAGAAAATGAGATAAAATATATATATTTAATTCATAAAAATATTATATCCATAATACTTGCGTCAATGGTCGCGCTGCACCAGAGGGGTGATTTGAGCGGTTCCAACTCACCATCGACATGTTCTAAGGTCGGTTTTACACGGACATTTGAGTAACCCAAAGTTAGGAACATAACATTAGGCTCGACCCCCGGAAAAATCTTCTGACGGCAAAGGAGGTGGAAATGCAGTAGGGATGCACCTGTGAGGTGCGCGCGACTAACGGAAGGTTAAAGATTATTTATCTTAATTATCATATTTAAACATGTCAATCAACAAAGATTAATGCAAATGAAAATTACGACAAAACCGGTTTCTACAGAAATATGTTTGTAAGACACAATGATATAATAACTATGTCGGTTTAAATTTAATTACAAAGTTTACATTAATAAGTGAAGAAGTTTCAAATCAAAGAAAATAATTACAAACTTAAAAAAATTTTCTTTACGAGTTCTGTATTGGAATAATTTATTCTTTTAAAATTTGCTATTTATTATTTTTTGTTTATTATTTTATGTTAATCTTAATAAATTAAGATTGCATTAATTTTAATAAATTAAGATTAATGTAAATGAAAATTACAACAATTACGACAAAACTGGTTCTGAAAGAAATATGTTTGTGAGACCCAGTGTTATAATAACTACGTCGGGCTAAATTTAATTACAAAGTTAACATTAATAAATCAAAATTTTTCAAATCAATGAAAAGAATTACCGACGTGAAAAAGATTTTCTACGAGTTCTGTATCGAAATAATTTATTCTTTTAAAATTTATTTGTTTATTAATTTTAATCCTTTAAAATCTATTTAAAACTATGCACTCAGTACAAAGCAAATGACATTTGCATGTTTTGCTCGGTGGGTCTTTTGTTATCGATTAAGACTTCCTGGTACTCCATAACTCTATTGTTATGAAAATAAATTCCAATAATTTTCAATAATAGACAAAGGAAGTCTGTTTAAAATAATGAAAACGTAAAACACAATTTAAATAATACCACCTGCTCTACCCTCGTGGCAAATTTAATCACGGCGACAACAATAAAAATTCTAAAATAGTGTCACTTAACTATAAATCAAATTAGAATTTCCGGACGTATTAAATGGTCTTATAATTAAATTTCATAAGACGGCTTAGAACAACAAACATTCTCATTTTTAACCAAAGAGAATTTATTTTCATGGTGGTTAGTTGCTATGGTAATAAAGTGGGCAATTTACTTAAAAATTGTTGAAAGTTCTATTATTCTAAGACAATATAAATTTAGATTAAAATTAAGTCTGTTTTAGATGCACTTGCGAATGTAAATTTGCCAGTTTGGCGAATTAATGTCTTGTTTGTTAACTCAAGAAAAGTCAATTGGAAATAAATATTGACGCTTTACACATTTCTTTAGTTTGCATAATGCAAAAGTACAGTTGCTTTATTTTTCAAAATCAGAATGATTAAAATGCTGTACTAGTAATAATAGAATAGTTTTCGAACAAAATGACTGTTACTCACTTATAATAAATTCATTTCATTTTTATTTCTAAGACAATGCATGACGAACTGCAATGTTTCTTAAGTTTTTTTAGTACTGCTTAATTATATTTTTCTAACAAATCTATCAATTTATATACTATTTTATAATTTCCTATATATTATTATATATATTATATATTATTTTATTAATTTCCTTTTTGCTGAAAATTTTGTTTTTTTAAGTTTTAAATATTATCTTTTTAAAATCTTGTTTTTTAATGGATTTTTCTTTTGAATTTAGAATTTCAAAAATTTGAAGTATTGTGTTACGAGCTGTAATATTTTATTTAAGAGTTGTTTTACTTCTAATTTGAATCTCATTTCTTAGTAAATCTTTTAATTTATTTATTTTACGTCATTTCCATTTTAAATAAGAATTTCACTACATTTTAAAAAATTGATTTGTTTTTCTTGTGTATTTGGAAATGCACAGTTATTTATATAGTATTTTCTTCCATTTTTTGCAGTTTTAAAACTGATTCGAGCCTATTTATATTTTTGGATAATTCTTACATAATAAAGTGAATGGAGCTTTTTTCATAATTCGCTAGCACTGAAAAAATACATTGTCTTGTAGACTCTATTTACTGAAGAAAATTTTGAAATTTAATGTTGTCAAACAATTTATCGGGTACTTGCAACTCGAGAAGACGATTACTTATATACAGACACGTGACCCATGACCTCATCGCCAGCTAATCGTTTATAAACAAAATGGCGTGTTAAAATCGAGTCAAATTTCTCCAGACAAGTTAGAATTTTAATTAACGTGGAGTTAAATAAATACAACCGTATCGTACTTCGAATTTGTTTAAATATAATTGTTTCTTGTTCACATCTTTTACTTAACTTAGATTTATTATTTGTTTTTGCCTTTTACTATAACCATGATATAATTTTGACTTTTGTACCTAGCAACTTCGATGCATAATTAATTTGTTTATGTTTTATAAGGCTCCTGCCTGTCTTTGAGTTAAGTAAGAAATATATAGTGAAAGAATTGAAATCATTGTGAAAGAATATGGAATATGACGATCAAGTAAGTGAATTGATACTTGACGGGCTGGCTTTACTCGAAATAAAATAGGAAGAACAGTTGTTAACGTAGACAAATGTCATGCTTCAACCAATTAGAATCCAGATACACACATTATGTCTCTTGCAGGTATTCCATTCCGATTTTCAGGGAATAAAAAAAAAATTCTGTTCCTGAACAACTGAGGACATTTAGAAGCCTTTTGTTTTTACGGTCAATGACAGGTTGTCACCAATGATCATGGCTTAACGTATTTATCTGTGAAAAAAATATCTTAACACCTGAAAATGCTACTTCGTCAGGAGATATGGAAAGTCTGAAATTTTTTTTTCAAATGAAACATACTTTTGCGGAATTTTTTCTGGGTGAAGTTAAACCAGACTTTCATTGCACATGAGCAAATCATGACAAACTTTTCAAAAATGGTAAACAAAAAGGAAGGGCAATTCAAAAACAGAACAATTTTATATTTAAACAAAACAAGTTAAATGTTGTAAGGATGGAACCCTTCAGATTATTTAAAAAGTTAAGCATTAAACACATGCCGATGCTTAGTATTTGCTAGTTTAATGGTAGACTGATTTGCTCACACTTCTGCACAGAATATCCAGAATATTCGCCCTCTAGTGGGAAGATATCAAATTAAGCTAATTAATTGTTACATTTCTCAACAAAGGGTAAGGTTTATAAGTAGGAAAAATTATTCAAAGGATAATTCAACAGCATCTATATGCTGTTGAATTATCCTTTGAATAATTTTTCATGTTACATTTAATCCAACCTAAACAAGATCCGAAGTATTTCAATGTTTATTTTTTTGATCCACTGTACAGACTTAATAGTACAGTAATCAACACAGTCAGCTGTCCTTGTGCAGGACCCGGGTTCTATATTCGGTAGGGGCTTGAAGCCCACCCAGCTTTGAATCGATAAATACCAGCGTGCCATGGAAATACTGGCAACTCCCGCACAGTGACCACATAATGACGTTTGTCTCAAAATTGTGCACCAGCGTCAAAACAGCGTCCCCTTGTCCAAAAACTAGCCATTGGAAAATTCTTTATTTTTTTACTTCATTGCAGCACTATATCATCGTTTAAATGGAAATAAATTGTTGTCTCTACTAAACCTAATACATCTTATCATGTAATCAACATGACCAATATCTTTTATTTGCTTTAAGTTCAGCTTCTATTAAATTAAATCTGGCAATAGGTTAAATAAAATGGTGGAATAAAAGCGCAGTTTAACTAAAGCTAATACAGCTTATAATGTAAACAACGTCTTCAATCTCTTCTATTTTCATGAAGCTAATAAACGAATAAAGAAAATAATCTACAAGAACAATCCTGCAGTTTCCGAAACATATAACTGGGTATAAAAAAAGTGTAAACAGCAATTCCACCATCAAAGAAAAACTTCATCATGTTTTCACAGAACTACACATATCGCACGCGATGTCTGAGTTAGAACCATACGGTAGAACGTTTATTGGGTTTGCAATCTCTCACAGAATGGCAAGGGTTGTCGATGATGGCGACCGTTCCTTGCACGCCAAGGGTCCTCCATAACTCTCTTGAACATGTCCCAAGACACAGGAAAACACGCGACATCGTGAAGAAAACAAGAATGATACAGCAAAAAATATCGTTTGGTCACGGAAATAAGTTATAACTTTAGCTGTGGCAAATTTATGCAAGCCTAACTCATTCTAAGAGTTTTAATTAAGATAATTTTGAATATTCAAATTTAGTTTCTGCTTTGTAAACATATTGAGTAGCAGCTTATTAATGATAATGTTTGAGCCATTTTATCCGATTTAATTTAGCGAACTATTTTCCTTGAAAAAAATGCGTTTATTACTTGGATAGTATTTTATAAATGTCTTTTAATAACAAAATATTTTGTTTTTCAAAGTTTCATTAAGCATTAATTGAATCGAATCTGAAAACCACTCATCTCTACTTTTTTTCGAAAATTGAGATTCCTGCATTTTTTTGTTTAGCTGATATAGATACATAGGTAGGATATAAAAAACTCATGCCACCTACTTGGTGCAGAATATTTTGAGTAGGAAAACAACTTATTCTAAAACTAAATATCAGGCCGATACTTAACTACTAAGTTCTTTGTCTTTCCTGTAAAATTAGTTTTCTTGAAAAAGAACAGTTTTTTTTAACTCATTGATTCAATTGGTGATAAGCATTTTTAAAAAAGCCAACGCCTACCATAACAGAAAGCCTCCACACGGTTTCTTATAGGTAGTCCGATCACACCACTATGAAGGTAAACAAGTTTACTAAAGAAGCATTATCTGAAAAATGATTTAAAAAGTTGCTAATTAAGCATATTTGTTTGAATTATTTATCGTTGTAAATAGCATTTAAATCGTATTTAATGTACCAAAAGACTCATTTCAAACATAAATTTTTTAAGCACTATAATGATGAAATTAAAATCACAATGAGAAATTGTCAGCACCAGCTTTATATTTTACATATTATTCTAAATACACGGAAATTTCAAACAAATCGTAAACAAATCCATCAACTACATTTTTTTGTACTCAGTCTAGCTCAATTTTAAAATATTTGAAGAATATTTTAAGTTCAGATCGAATGAAATTTGTCACAGAGAAAATTTTGCTATTACTTACAACATCAAAGAGAATAATATATCGATTTTTCCTATAAAAAAAGATATTGCAAAGATTTTATGAATACCAAATTTGATATTCATAAAATCTTCCGCTGAGGATATGATTTTTTTTCCAAAAATATAAATTTTTTCTTTTTTCACAATTTCAGCAGAGAGTGAATAATGAATCTATTTATATTCAAATATTTCTAAATTAATAAATAGTTTATTACTGGAGCATTTAATCGCTGTGGAAAACGCTATCGCGTTTACCTTCAAAGCTAACAAAATATTTTTAATTAAGCTTTCACGATGGTTTAAAATTAACAATTGATGCTATTTTAAAACTACACTTTACCCAATAAATAATTAATTTGTCCTGGTAGTTAAAATATCTAGTTTAACTAACGAAAAATTAATAAAACTAACGAAAAATGACTACAGTTCTCTAACCATTTGTTTCATTATTCACTGAATGCTATGATCACTAGTGATAATATTTTGAAAATATACAGTATTTTCATAAAATGTACAAACAATCGTACCCTGCAAAGCATTTCTTAAAATGAATAAAATTTATCAAATTTAAAAATATGATGATAGTTAAAAACCCAAATAAGCCAATTTTTCGGAATATATTTGTAAAAAATGGTTATGTAACCCCAGAAAAAGGGTTAAATTTGTTTTTTCTTATTGGTAACAACAATGCCTGAATTGAAATATTTAACGAACATTTAAGTAACTCATAAATTATTGGTAGTATGTAATAAAACAGTGACTCAACAACCCAGCAATAACCTAAAGAATGAAGTCCAAGATTGAAATTGAGAAGAGATTGAATTATCACTTTTTTGTCACTTTTCGTCAACGTTTAGTTTCGTTTAGCTAAAACTGAGATTTGTGTTTTTTTTCCTCCAAACAACAACCTATTAAAAAATAGGTTAGTGAAACAATCTTACAGAAATAAACTTTTTTCTTTCATTCAAACAACCTATAACAAACAGGTGATTGAAAGAATATTGAAGAAATAAACATTTTCTTTTATTCAAATAACAACAACCTATAAAAAATATATGATAAAAACATTCTTAAAGCGAAAAACTTTTTCTTCCATTCAAACAACAACCTATAAAAACAGATGATTGAAACATTTTTAACCGTTTGAGTGCTGAAGAGTTTTCTTATATATATATGCTGATAGTGCGGAATGAAATGCGTACTACACTACTAACTAACTACTACCAACCAACTACTAACCAACCAACTACATACCAACAGCAGCGTCTCCACATTTTCGGTACAAAACAAGACACTCAAACGGTTAAAGAAATAAACTTTTTTTTTCATTCACATAATCTATAACAAGACAGATGGTGGAAGCAAGCTTAACGAAATAAACATATTCTTCCATTCAAACAAAAACCTATAAAAACAGATGATTGAAACATTTTTAAAGCACGTGAAGCATTTTTTATCACTTGCACTTTTTACTTTGAAATTTTAAGCTTAGATATTATTTTAAGAAAACTAAATAAACAAAATAATTATTTTCAGGGTTACTAATAAAACTATTGCCTACGTACTAAATATACTAAAATATCTCCTCTCCTATTAATGACGCAGAGGAAAAAAAATTTGCTTCCTCGTTTATAAAAGTACTTATCTAATACGGGTATGGAAATTTCTTATCTGAAATTAGTTTTGTTAGGAAATCTAAAGGTTTTTTTTAAAGTATTATTTTTGGTTTAGTTTATTATGGTTTAAATTATTTTCGTTCATTTTATTTAAGTTTATAAAGAACGCATAGGTTTATAAACATACGTATACACTTGTCTGCTCCTTTTTAAAATAACACTGAAGTAAAAGAAGCATATGACCTTAAAATATCGCATCATAAGCTGAAATGTATTATCACCTTCTTCCTTCTGCTCCTTACAAAGTATGGAAGATGGGGCACTTAATATTCACTAATCTTATTATAATACTTACTATATCGTCATAAGCTGAAATGTATTATCACCTTCTTCCTTCTGCTCCTTACATAGTATGGAAGATGGGGCACTTAATATTCACTAATCTTATTATAATACTTACTATATCGTCATAAGCTGAAATGTATTATCACCTTCTTCCTTCTGCTCCTTACATAGTATGGAAGATGGGGCACTTAATATTCACTAATCTTATTATAATACTTACTATATCGTCATAAGCTGAAATGTATTATCACCTTCTTCCTTCTGCTCCTTACATAGTATGGAAGATGGGGCACTTAATATTCACTAATCTTATTATAATACTTACTATATCGTCATAAGCTGAAATGTATTATCACCTTCTTCCTTCTGCTCCTTACATAGTATGGAAGATGGGGCACTTAATATTCACTAATCTTATTATAATACTTACTATATCGTCATAAGCTGAAATGTATTATCACCTTCTTCCTTCTGCTCCTTACATAGTATGGAAGATGGGGCACTTAATATTCACTAATCTTATTATAATACCTACTATATCGTCATAAGCTGAAATGTATTATCACCTTCTTCCTTCTGCTCCTTACATAGTATGGAAGATGGGGCACTTAATATTCACTAATCTTATTATAATACTTACTATATCGTCATAAGCTGAAATGTATTATCACCTTCTTCCTTCTGCTCCTTACATAGTATGGAAGATGGGGCACTTAATATTCACTAATCTTATTATAATACTTACTATATCGTCATAAGCTGAAATGTATTATCACCTTCTTCCTTCTGCTCCTTACATAGTATGGAAGATGGGGCACTTAATATTCACTAATCTTATTATAATACTTACTATATCGTCATAAGCTGAAATGTATTATCACCTTCTTCCTTCTGCTCCTTACATAGTATGGAAGATGGGGCACTTAATATTCACTAATCTTATTATAATACTTACTATATCGTCATAAGCTGAAATGTATTATCACCTTCTTCCTTCTGCTCCTTACATAGTATGGAAGATGGGGCACTTAATATTCACTAATCTTATTATAATACTTACTATATCGTCATAAGCTGAAATGTATTATCACCTTCTTCCTTCTGCTCCTTACATAGTATGGAAGATGGGGCACTTAATATTCACTAATCTTATTATAATACCTACTATATCGTCATAAGCTGAAATGTATTATCACCTTCTTCCTTCTGCTCCTTACATAGTATGGAAGATGGGGCACTTAATATTCACTAATCTTATTATAATACTTACTATATCGTCATAAGCTGAAATGTATTATCACCTTCTTCCTTCTGCTCCTTACATAGTATGGAAGATGGGGCACTTAATATTCACTAATCTTATTATAATACTTACTATATCGTCATAAGCTGAAATGTATTATCACCTTCTTCCTTCTGCTCCTTACATAGTATGGAAGATGGGGCACTTAATATTCACTAATCTTATTATAATACTTACTATATCGTCATAAGCTGAAATGTATTATCACCTTCTTCCTTCTGCTCCTTACATAGTATGGAAGATGGGGCACTTAATATTCACTAATCTTATTATAATACTTACTATACAAAAATTCTGTTTCTAATTGCATTGTTTAACTACATAAAAACTGTAAGTTACAGAAAAAATCCGATTGTAGATTTGAAAATCGCAACCTGAAAGTTCCCAAGATCCGCTCAAAAGTCTAATGCAACAGAAAGCAAAAAAAAAATGGTCCCTAGTGTTATTATTTATTTTTACTACAACTACTTTTTGAATAATTAAAACCAATAAACTAATGATTAAGTTAAATCACTAGTTAATACTCATTATAGAGAACATTACTTTCCCATAATTAAGAACTGTATTGCTAAAATCATCAACAGAGGTGATTAAAAACATGACATTTAATTAAAAGATTTCAATGGAAAAATGAAATGAATGCTCTATTCAGTAAATTTAATTTAGCGAGATTTCAGAAAAGGAATGATTATGAAAAATTTGATTATTTTTTAAATTAATGACGAGATTCAAAACAGTTTTTTTTTATTCTTTGCATTTATCAGAACAGCCATAGCTGTATAGATTTTTAATTTAAATTATTTTTAAAGACATATTATTTGTATAAAATTTGCTTATATTTTTGGTTAATAGAAAATACTCATCCGTAAAATTTTGATTTCATATTTTAAACTTGGATATTCTCATAATTTCATATTAATCTCTCTCAATTATTTAAATAATTAAAAATATGGAAGATTTAGAATGAAAATGATATATCCATTCAGTAAATGTTCTTAAATATAGCACGAACTTTAAAACTCATCACACTTTTACTTACGCCAACCTCCTCGGTTTCTTCAAAAGAATTTCTGTAGTGGTAAAAATTTTAAAATTAAACTAGTTGAGTTTTAGTTAATTTTGTCAATAGTCTCACATCGGAGTAATTGAAATTAAGTGGCGCTTTATATGAACTTTATAATTAAGAATATGTAATCGTAATTGAATTCTTAATTAAGATTTTTACATTAACCGAAATTTTTCTAACCCTTTAAAACTGTTTTTCTGAAAGTTGGCATAACTGTTGTTGCCAGGTCATTAAGATAGATATATTTTTTTTACATTTTTAGTTACTTTAAATGCTGACAATGAATAATTTTTATTAAAACTTTAAGGGATAGAAAACTGTATTCTGTTTTTTTTTTTTTTTTTAAGAAAATCGTCTGAATCTCTGAGAAAAATTCCCAGCTAAAAGCTGTAAATGTCGGTAGCAGGGTTTCTAATTTAAAAAAAAAAAAAAACTTTTAATTGCCGTTGTTGAACAGCCGACCCAATTTCTTGTTTTTACGGCTATTAATGTTCAACCCCGTATACTTGCAACTCTGAACCCAATCCAGAGGACAAGGGAACTCCTGAATCAAGTATTGGAAGAAATTCTTCGTGGTGGACTTTTTGATGGAACTCACCAGCATTTGTGTTACATGGAGAGGAAAACCACGGAAACCTCCCACGGTTAGCCTGACGGCAGGAGGCAATAGAACATACTTTCAATGCAATTTTAATGTATTATGTAACGTAGAGGAATGTATATATCTCAATTTTTTTAAAGTAACAATATAATCTAGTTGACCCATTTTTTATCGCCTGAATGCATACACTTAATGGGATAATTTTTAAAGTAACAATATAATTTAGTAGACACATTTTTTATCGCATAAATACACACAGCTTATGGGATATTTTTTTAAAAATAACAATATCTTGTAGACACATTTTTATGGCCTAAATACATACAGTTAATAGGATAATTTTTTTAAGCAACTATGTAGTCTAGTAGACATTTTTATCGCATAAATACATACATTTAATGGGACATTTTTTTTAAAAATAACAATATAATCCAGTAGCTACATTTTTTATCGCCTAAGTACAGATAGTTAATAAGATAATTTCGTTTTAAATAACAATATAATCCAGTAGCTACATTTTTAATCGCCTAAGTACTCATAGTTAATAGGATAATTTCGTTTTAAGTAACAATATAATCCAGTAGCTACATTTTTTATCGCCTAAGTACAGATAGTTAATAAGATAATTTCGTTTTAAATAACAATATAATCCAGTAGCTACATTTTTTATCACCTAAGTACAGACGGTTAATAAGATAATTTCGTTTTAAATAACAATATAATCCAGTAGCTAAATTTTTTATCGCTTTAGTACTCATAGTTAATAGGATAATTTCGTTTTAAATAACAATATAATCCAGTAGCTACATTTTTTATCGCCTAAGTACACATAGTTAAAAGGATGTTTTTATCAAGCAACGATATAATCTAGTGGACACAATTTTATCGTACGCAATAACATTTTAATTTTGTACATACAGTTAATGGGATTATGATGCTACCAATATTTGTCTTTTAGATGTATTAAAGTGAAACTTATCTATTAAATAACACAGTTACTCTTAACAGTTACAGTTAAATTACACAGTTACTTTACTCTTAGTAATTAAATAATCACAGACAAATATCGTAATGGCATATTCGCCTAAATATATAAAATGTAGTAGAAACATAACTCACATAAATTATTATTTAATCTGTTTAATTTCTCAATCGTAACTATCACCATGACTTACATTCTAAATAATATATATTAAAAGCGAAAATAATCCCTTCATGCACAGTGCGCAAAATAAAAAAAAAACAGACCACCCTAAATAACTTTCGATCTAATGATTGGATCTTCACATTCTATAACTAATGAATCGAAAGGGCCATGCTGGATAATAAGTTCAGCCGATATTTTAAGTTACAAAACTAGCCACAAACCCTTATTTTCTCTGAATAAACATACCTCTTTTTAAACGAATTCGGATTTCTGATCCCCAAAATATAGGGGGTAGGCCCAGTTAATTTTACTTGTTTGGACCCGTTAATTTTACTTTTGGCGTCTTTTGCCATATCTCGAACTTTTTTAGCGATTTGAAAACTTTTTGCTTACATTTAAATAATTTATTTATTCTAAGATAAGTGTAATCAAAATATAACTTTTAATGAATGCTTATTATTTTTTAAGATTTTATTAATAATAGTCTAAAATTTTTGAATTGTAAGGTATATAATTTTTTAAATTTTAATGCATGTAATTTTACATGGCTAAATACAAAATTTGAGTGAAGTCGGTCGAATAGTTCCTGAGAAATCAAATTTTAAATATACGGCTTTTTTTAAAGAAATCTGAATCCGTCAAAAAAAAAACATGTATGTTTATTTAAGAAATGTGCATTTTTGTGTCTGATTTCGAAACTTAAAATATCGACTTAATAAATTAATTAGCATATTTGAGGTTCCCCACGAACCATAAAGTCCTAAAATGTAAAGATCCGATCATTATTCAGGAAGGTCCATTTGTTTGTTTATTTTGCTGGCTGTACTTTCACAAATAAACTGCAAGAAATATGCTAGAAAGAGTTACTTATTTTAATCTCTTTTAATAGTTTATTTTATTAATCTCCACCATTTATAGGTTTAGGTGCATGTGGTAAAGTAACTAAATAAGTTAAATCTTAGATTTATGATTGTGTACTAAAGTTTCATAACTCGTGTTGGATGTTAGCAATCTACTTCGTTCACTGATCTGATATTCATTCTTTAATAATAACTTTCAGTTGGCTAGTTTTTTTTCATTCTTTCGCCTCGAACCAGCCAAAGCTATAAAAAAAGACGTACAATGTGTGGGCTAAAACAACAGACTAAACTCAATTCAGCCAACCCAAAGCTGTTTTATTCAGGTAAAGTCATAAAGCCGTGAAGGCGTGTTTGTTTATTTTGCTCGGAAAGTGCCGTTTTATCACTTTGCTTTGTGCAATACAACCCTTATAAGTAGCTTCATATAACACCAAGAGCGTTTACAACTTCTTTCAATGGGATTCATGGGTATTTGTTCGTGGTAGAAATGGAATTTTCGTCATGCTTCTTTTAGTATAAGATATATTTAAAAAAGCTATTCGCTGAAAATGATAAAAGATCGAAACAAATGTCAAATAATTCCGTGGAGGATTTATGGGAAAGATAGTATTGCCGAAACTATTTGTTAATGTTTAACAAACTCTGCTGTTAAAAAATTATGCTGAATCATTATATGGAAAAATTGGGGAATTTGAATTTAATATTTCTGAAAAATGGGGTATTGCAGAAACCACTGTTAATTTTTAAAAATTACTGTTAGGAAGCTATAATGCTGAATCATTCGGTAGAAAAATGTAACTATTTGAATTTAATATTACTGAAAAAAGTGGTATTGCAGTAACTATTGCTAATCTTTAAAAATAATTGCTGTCAAAAAATTATACTTGGTCATTAAATGGAAAAATTTGAATTTAATATTTCTGAGAAAAGTGGTATTGCAATAATCATTGTTAAGGTTTAAAAATCTTTTTCATATAAACCATTGTACCGAATCATTGGGTAGAAAATAGAAATTGGGGAATTGTATTTTAATATTGCTGAGAAAGATTGAATTGCAAAAACTATTGTTAATGTTTAAAAACGCTGTAAACGCACCATTGTACTAAACTCTCTGTAAGGGAAATTGGAGAGGTAATTTTTTTGAAAAATAAACTGAATTATTATTTAAATAATTAGGAATTAAAAAAACACAAAAGGAAAAACATTTTTCTGTAAATGCATTTTTCTCATCATTACAATACTTTTGGTACAGCATTGATAGACTGTAATTTCCCCAACACGTTATTGTAAATAATATATGATAAACACTTTTAATATGTTGCGGTTTATTATTTCGTTATGCAGCAGCATACATATGTGGAAGTAGATAAAATATAAATAAGACTTTTTTAATACTGCTGATGATTTTTATCATAAGTGAGCGTAAGGTTTCTAATGCAGTTGCACAACTTAAAATAAATACATTTTCAACAAGAGAAAATACCGAACCTATTGAAATTTCGCATAGATTGCAAACACAGTTCAGCAACGATACCCTGTCGAGAATTTAGGTATGCAAATAGCACAAGTTATTTGATCAAGGACGTGAAGAATTTGAAAACTTGACTCATGCTCTTCGACCAAGAATGAGTCTTACGACAGAGTAAATCGACCAAGTTCGTGACCTTATTCATAATGATTGACGAAGAAAAGTTCGAGAAATTAGTGCTCTAACAGAGAGGAGTTATGGAAGTACGCAATGCTTAATTCACGTCGATTTGGAATATCGAAAAATCTCAGTGAAGTGTGTGCCTAGAATTTTGAACACAAATCAAAAGGATGAAAGAAAAGACAATAGCCGAAAGTAACATAAAGCCGCAGTAACACAATAAAAGTTAACAAACAATTTAACATCCTCCCAACTTAACATCATAACTGGGAAACAATTTAACATCCTCCATATAGCCTGGACTTGGCACCTTCGGACTACCATTTGTTTTTGACCACTTAAAGAACCATCGGAGAGGAGGAAAGATTTTCATCCAATGAAGAAGTAGAGTTTGTACGAAATTGGTTCACTACACGGCTTACTTCTTTTTAGGCCATCGGGATTAGAAAACATTCAAAACATTGGATGTTTCTTAATCCCGATGGCAGTACGTAATTTACGTAAACTTCTAAAAGGGCTCCTAAAACTTCTAAAAGGGTGAACTTCTAAAAGTTTACGTAAATTATTTAGAAAAAATATTTATATAACTGTATAAAAATATGTTGTTAAAATAACATTTTTGTATTTAATTTTAGTTTAGTTTCAGTGAATTTAATTTTTTTGTATTTAATTTAATTTTAGTTATTAAAAAAAGTCTTGTATATACTTGATCCTCCATATGATACATTAAACGTGACATATTATACAGAAATATTTTGCTTATGACTATATTATTAATAGAATTTATCAATATAGATAAGTAAGTTTTAGTTCATTTAATTTAGTTTTAGTTAATTTAATTTTTTGTATTTATTTTAATTTTAGTTATTAAAAAAGTGTTGTATGTACTTGATCTTCCATATCACACCATATTTGATCCATATATATTTGATTGTGTAATTGGTTCACTACAGAATGATACATTAAACGTAACATATTATACAGAAATATTTTACTTATGACGATATTATTATTAGAATTTATCGATACAGATAAGTAAGCATATTCCTAAAGAGCATATTTTATGTCAGTTTGTCAGTGAAAAAAAGAAGAGACAGATTGTTCAAAATATGTAATTTAAATAACATTTTTGTATTTAATTTTAGTTTAGTTTTAGTTCATTTAATTTTTTTGTATTTAATTCAATTTTAGTCATTAAAAAGGTGTTGTATGTACTTGATCCTCCATATCACACCATATTTGATCCATATATATTTGATTGTGTAATTGGTTCACTACAGAATGATACATTAAACGTAATATATTATACAGAAATATTTTACTTATGACGATATTATTATTAGAATTTATCGATACAGATAAGTAAGCATATTCCTAAAGAGCATATTTTATGTCAGTTTGTCAGTGAAAAAAAGAAGAGACAGATTGTTCAAAATATGTAATTTAAATAACATTTTTGTATTTAATTTTAGTTTAGTTTTAGTTCATTTAATTTTTTTGTATTTAATTCAATTTTAGTCATTAAAAAGGTGTTGTATGTACTTGATCCTCCATATCACACCATATTTGATCCATATATATTTGATTGTGTAATTGGTTCACTACAGAATGATACATTAAACGTAATATATTATACAGAAATATTTTACTTATGACGATATTATTATTAGAATTTATCGATACAGATAAGTAAGCATATTCCTAAAGAGCATATTTTATGTCAGTTTGTCAGTGAAAAAAAGAAGAGACAGATTGTTCAAAATATGTAATTTAAATAACATTTTTGTATTTAATTTTAGTTTAGTTTTAGTTCATTCAAATTTTTTTGTATTTAATTCAATTTTAATCATTAAAAAGGTGTTGTATGTACTTGATCTTCCATATCACACCATATTTGATCCATATATATTTGATTGTGTAATTGGTTCACTACAGAATGATACATTAAACGTAATATATTATACAGAAATATTTTACTTATGACGATATTATTATTAGAATTTATCGATACAGATAAGTAAGCATATTCCTAAAGAGCATATTTTATGTCAGTTTGTCAGTGAAAAAAAGAAGAGACAGATTGTTCAAAATATATAATTTAAATAACATTTTTGTATTTAATTTTAGTTTAGTTTTAGTTCATTTAAATTTTTTTGTATTTAATTCAATTTTAGTCATTAAAAAGGTGTTGTATGTACTTGATCTTCCATATCACACCATATTTGATCCATATATATTTGATTGTGTAATTGGTTCACTACAGAATGATACATTAAACGTAATATATTATACAGAAATATTTTACTTATGACGATATTATTATTAGAATTTATCGATACAGATAAGTAAGCATATTCCTAAAGAGCATATTTTATGTCAGTTTGTCAGTGAAAAAAAGAAGAGACAGATTGTTCAAAATATGTAATTTAAATAACATTTTTGTATTTAATTTTAGTTTAGTTTTAGTTCATTTAAATTTTTTTGTATTTAATTCAATTTTAGTCATTAAAAAGGTGTTGTATGTACTTGATCCTCCATATCACACCATATTTGATCCATATATATTTGATTGTGTGATTGGTTCACTACACAATGACACATTAAACGTAACATATTATACAGAAATATTTTGCTCATGACGATATTATTATTAGAATTTATCGATATAGATAAGTAAGCATATTCCTAAAAAGAGTGTATTTCATGTCAGTTTGTCAGCGAAAAAAGAAAAGACAGATTGTTTTTTAGTAAATCCTCTCATGATCGATGTGTTTTCATCAAGAGCATTGTTTGCTTACAAAGCTTCTTTCATTGTTTTTCTTTCACTCTCGATCACCTAAAAAAGCTTTCAAGTTGACTGGGTACACGCATCTCCTAAAAGACTGATCAGGAAGCAGATAATCGAATTAGAAAGAAGAAGAAAAAAGAATACTCCTGAAAAGAGTTATAGCTGAAGGCGCAAAGTATAAAAGCAAAACAAATCCTTCGTCTCTCCAACAAAAACTGTTTGATTTTGAAAGTAATACAAATTTCAGGAAAAAAAAGTTTTTGTGTTGTTTTTTTTATATAACAATACTTTTCTTTGATTGCTCAATATATTTCTTTAAAAAAATGCTTCAAGCAACTGGCTTTTTTCAAAATAACTAACAGATAAATATATAAAGAACAGAATACATGTGAATAAAAGCATGTTCGAAGATATTGCAGATGGAGCAAATTTTGCCCTTTTTAGGTTGCTGTTAGTGTCAACCTTCATCTATGAAAAGGTACCTCAAAATTTAATCAAGTTAGCGTGTGTTATATACTACTGAATTGATATTTAATAATCGTAGTGGTAGTTACACCACAATACTCTCCCACCAGAATTTTATCAAGGATAGAATTCAATGAATGGATACCACTAGTTGCTATATTTGTGAAAGACCGGGAGAGCTGGTTTAAGGTCACCGGGTTTTGAGCTTTCGCCATAAGAGCTATATTAAGTTCATGGTTGTGTATGTGGTCACTCCTGTTTTGCTTTTAGCAGTCGAGTGTGTGCAGAAACTAGTAGTGTGTAAATGAGACTGAGAAGCAACAGCGTCAGAAGGACGATGAAGCAGTCACAATTAGCACGTCAACTATTCAATGTTGACCGTCCATCAAAGTAAGCTTGATCATATCACGTCCGGGTCACCAATGTGGGAATTTATAAATCGACTTTGTCAACCTTCATCTATCAAAAGGTACCTCAAGATTGATTCAAGGCAGCATGTCTTATATAATAGTGAATTGATATTTAAAAATTGTAGTGGTAGTTACACCACAATATATAAGATAAGCACATTGTCTCTTTGAGTGTGACTGAATTTACTTTTTGCAAAAGCATGTTCAAAAATATCGTAAATATAGCCAATAGTGCTATTTTTATATTGCCGAAAGAGACATGAGATAGAATGTTAATCCATTTGTGTACAATTGGTAGAAATTATTATAGTATAATTGATAAAAATAGTGATCACTGCACCTACTATATAATTAGTACTAATGGCCTTTATACCCGTTATAAAAAGAATAAAGATTCCATTAAAATATAGATAATTAAATTAAGATTTCGTTTTGATAAATAAATGTGTTTCAGTTCTTTATGATAATTGCTCATAATGAAATATGTTAGCTATTACGCTTTATTTAATTGCTGGAAAGATAAAAAATATTAAGTGCTGATAATAAATAAAGATTTAAGATTCTAAAAATATTATCCCATTATTCATATGCATGGGGAGGGCAAAATTGTTTTAAATTAAGAATATTCAATAACTGTTCTTTTAAATTAAGAATCTATTAAATTTGGAATAAAAACTTTTGCATGAAGTTTACCATTTCAGAAAAAAGAAAGATATTAACGTACTACTTAATGTGTGAAAAAAAGGTTTTAATTTATCACAACTTTGAAAACTTCTGGTTTTATCACAACGCTTTAAAATGTTTAAAAAGTGCAAATATTGCCTGTTATTCCTTATCTTTATTTTAATAAAAATTAAAAAGTTTGAAATAAATATAAAAAAATTCAAAAATAAGTAAAATACAAAAATAAACACGTTTTTAATTTGAGCTCTGAGTCTAGTGGTTAGCTATAGATTAATATTTTATTTTATTTTCATTTTATATTTTGTTTTGAATTTAATATTTTAAAGCTCAGTGTTTTTAGCATATTTAGGGCGTTAATCACCGCCTTTGTTATAATTTATCTTCAAAAGCAAAAGTGAGAATTTTATGGTTATAATAATTGATCCCAATTCCTGTAAAAAAACTTTTAGTAGTTCTATATCTCTATATAATAACCTTAAGCGGTGAGTAATCTTATTTCATTAAAAAGAAAACAAAAAAAAAACACGAAAATCCAAAGCAAAAACAAGCTGAAAAAACGGAAGTGTTAGAATTTTTAATTTCTGTCAAAACATGAATAACTGAATATATCGTTATAATGTAAACTCGGCAATTCATTCTTGAACGAATTTTACTCCGATTTTTGTCGGATTACTGTAACCCATGTTTCTGTACCAGTTTATGAAATTGGAAGCATCAATTCGGACCTTAAAATGCATCTTCTACATTCGGAAGTAAAAAAAAATGGTGCAAACGGCATCACCCAACAAAATTTCCATTCATGAATTAAACATTCGCATCTATCCCAAGAAGCAATGCAAAAAAAAAAAAAAATTAACTTTATACCCGATCTTAGCATCTCCATGTTTGTTTAAAAGGGTATTGGTTTATTCATGAAAGAAGTCAAGCGACTTCTGCTTATTTACTCTATCGCCTTGAAAGTACTTATGGACAGGGTGAAATTTTTTGGTTTTCACGCCAAAGATCAGAGGGATTGTCGCCAAAAGTAATAAAAAAAGACTTTCCCTTGCAGCTTTGATGTGGTTTATTTGGGAGAAATTTATGCTTCCAAGCTTTGAAAGAAAGTAAGGGCTCCAAACATATATATTTTTTTATTTTGAAATTAGCTTAGAAGAAAAGCAAGTAGTGATTTCTAATGGGAAATAGTAGTTTGAACAAAAGTTCTTCTCAAGTCTCAAAAATTGAATTTTGTAGGTTTTATAACTCTGATTTTTTTTTCAAGTTTTTTTTTAATAAATTTCGGTTTCTCAATGAAGAATAATCATGAGTTTTAAGCAGTTTATTAAAGATTAAATGTTCAAAAAACTTTTTCTGAATTGGAATATAACGAAATTTTCCTGAAGACAAATGAAATTCTGTAATTTTTGTTTCGTCGGGCGAAAATAAATTCAACTTTTTAAATTTTTATTTTTATTTTTTTCGAGAGGTGAAGTTCGGTTCCTTTTGCATTCAATAAAAAATAAAGTAAAACAGTTGAATTTACTTGAATTCGGCTATCGTAAGAGAACCGAAAATTAATTATAATAAAAGCGATAAATTTAATTGTACAATTGAATAATAAATCAGTTTTTTACAAGTTTTTCTTTGTTTGTTTTTTTAATAACGCAAATCTAAATGAAACTGACGAACTCGTTGTATATTTAAACGAAAACAATTCATATCTTTTTAAAAATGAACAATAAATATAATTAATTATGCTATAAACACAGCTTTTTTTATACTTGATATACAGAACTTAATAATTTGTTATTATATTTTAATATTAAAAACCATAATATCAAACACACAGAAAATTCAGAATAAGTTATAATTGTTTGAAGTTAAGCCATTAGGATAGTTAGGATTTTGTTATAAACAAGACTCATTTCTGAGTTGAGAAAATAGCTTCTTTAGAAATATATTCATATTTTAGATTTAAGTTCAAAATCCCTTATCAGAAAGTCTCTTATGAATAAATTTAAGAATATAAAAATCGCGTGTACCAAGATAAAATAATAAATAAAATTTAAAAATAATTTCTCGCTGTTACAAATTTTGCACAATCAAATTGGATACTTGGATTTCAAGAAGATTTTTGTGTCCTCAGTGCCAGCTCGATGTTTATAAACAAGATGACATGTTAATATTCTTTATATTTCTGACTAAAGTCGAGCTAAATATCTCAAGATAAGTTATAGCATCGATAAACATGAAATTAATAAAATACAACGCTATATCGCTTATCCAATTTGTTAAAATATAATTCTTCCTTGTATATAAAAGTTGTCCAAGATTTATTATTCGAATATGTAATTTAATGTAATCGTGACTATTTTTTTCTCTTGTGTACCTGGCAACTTTGTTGCATAATTTGTTTATGTTCTACATGACTTCGTGACTGGGTTTCTGTCAAGTAAGAAATCAATCAAATCTTTGAGGAAGAATATTGTATGTGCCCGTTAAAAGAATTCATGTTTGGCAGGCTAGGCATACTCGAAATAGAACAGTAGCTAACATAAACAAATGTCACGTTTCAACAGACAATCAGGATAAATACACATGCTGACGTCACTTGCTGGTATCTAATTCCGATAAGAGAAAAATCTGATTTATAAACATTATTCACAATTAAGGAAAATTATTTCGTGTGAGCACGCGCCATTTTGAAAAAACATCTCCTGCGAAACTTTTTAAACATAAACTAAAATTTGATCGATCAAAATCAATGATATTGATAAGAATAGTAGTAATTAATAATTTAATCAGATCGACTATGAAATTTACATAAAAAATTATAATTATCAGATGGGGAAAATAAAAACCAGTTCAGCACGTTACAAATGCTAAACTTTTCAGTACAGTTTATCTCACTTATAAATATTAATTTTTTAGTACAAATTTAAATATTTAAGTTTTTTACACCACAGCGGATAAGTATAACAAGCAGTAAACAAATTAATAATGATTCTCATTATTATTATCTTATACATTAACGTTTTATTGGAGTGATTCAATATACGTTTTACCGGGAAAACATTGTATTATTTGGCATAAAATTCAGTTTTAATCCAATGAAGTTTTAGTACTCTTCAGAATTAAAAACATTTTTATTCTTTTTATAACTGATTGCTCTATTTATAGTAAAGTATATTAACGTAGGTGAGTATTTATAGTAGGTGTAGTATTTTATTATATATTGTGTCACGTCAATATACATTTAATATACGAGTGATTGAATATACGTTTTTCGGGAAAAATATTGTATTGTTTGGCTTAAAATTTAGTTTTAATCCAATTAAGTTTAAGTACTCTTCCGAATTAAAAAAAACAGCATTTTAATTCTTTTTATGAATGATTACGCTATTTATAGTAAAGTATTGTAGTGTAAGTGAGTATTTACAGTAGGTGTAGTATTTTAGTATACGTTGTATCACTTCAATATACGTTGTATACGTCAATATATGTTTATTATACGAGTGATTCAGTATACGTTTTTCCGGGAAAATTTTGTGTTTGGTTTAAAATTTAGTTTTAATCCAATTTTAATCCAATTTGATTTTAGTACTTTTCAGAATTAAAAACCACATTTTTATTCTTTTTATGAATGTTTATGCTATTTATAATAAGTATAGTAGTATAGGTGATTATTTATAGTAGGTGTAGTATTTATAGTAAATTCCTCAAGCTTCTTATAAATTTGCGGTACTTATCAGTTTCGTGAAATATCCGTTTACCATAGATCCTATAAAATGAGTCTATAATAGTTTATTAGGTACTTGTGACTATTGTTCATAATACTGTAATCAATTAAGCTATTGTTGCCTTTGTAATGCTTGGATGTTCAGATCAGACAAAGCTCGTTAAGATAATTACTAGAGGCATTGTTCAATAATCATCTTTATTAGTTCTGTCTTATCAAATCATTATTGGTATTGCATTGCAGATTCTAATAATTTCTTTTGTAAATCAAGTTACCTTTTGCAGTTTTTTTTTATTGGTAAAGAAATAGTAGTGAATAAATGAAGTTAGTTTTAAACAACAGATTCTGTAAATCATGAATAATTAATCTATTTTCAATGTGTAGTTAAACTATGTAATACTATTTATTTGTTAAATTATGTATTACAAAATTTAGTGAAGCTTACAGTGGCAGTCAAAAGTATTCGTACAATGAATTTTGAAGTGCTCATCGCTTCATAGTATTTTATTAATTATACTACGTCATTAAACACAGATACCAGGCCTTGTATCCTTTATTTTTGAGCAATTTAATCAAAAGAAGTTTTCTTGTAAAACAATTACAGAAAAAAAATATAAAAAATAGAAATTAATTATCAAAACTTTTGTGTCAAAAGTATTCGTACACTTAAGAAATTTCCCTAAAATTATATAGTATATCACAGTTTAATACTTAGAAGGATACCCTTTCGCCTTAATTATTGCTTTCATTCGACTTGGCATTGAATCTACCAACTTCTTTGTAATATCTGGTGTAATTGATGCCCATTCTTCCAATATGGCGGTTTTCAGCTGATTTTTATTTTTTACTCCTCGATTTTTGATTTTGTCGTCTAAAATACTCCACAAATGCTCAATAGGATTCATGTCTGGTGATTGTGGAGGTGTGTTGAGTCTTTCGGGAGTGTTATATAATACCCAGAGCTTAGCATTATAAGCTGTATGCTTAGGGTCGTTGTCTTGTTGAAATATATAGTTAGTTTGAAGACCCATTTGTGAAGCGCTAGAATTTAAATTACTTTTTAGAATGTCAATGTACTTTTTGTGATCCATAATCCCATCAATAATGTGCAATTTACCCACTCCATGTGCGCTCATACATCCCTTAACTAGAATGTTACCACCGCCATGCTTTACTGTCGCACTCAAATTTTTTGGTTGTAGCTCTGTATTCTTTTTACGCCACACAATTTGTCTGCCATCAGATCCAAACACGTTAAACTTGCTCTCATCCGAGAATATAACCCTGTTCCAGAAATCAGGATTTTTATTAACATGCTGCTTGGCGAAAGACATTCGTTTCTTTCTATTAACTTCCGACACAAAAAACTTTTTTCGAGATACTCGACCATGGAATCCTGATTCGTTAAAAGTGCGGCGTATAGTACTTACCGAGATCGAAATTTCCTGTTTGAGGAGTTCTGCTTTTACTGCCGGGGCACTCAATTTTGGATTTTTCTTAATCAATCTTACGAGTAAGCGTCTGTGCTTAATGCTGAGAATTTTTGGGCGTCCACTTCGTGGAATATTTTCAACAGTATTGCGTTGGCAATGTCGATCTATAACACTCTGCACTGTAGATCGGGGTCTTCCAATAGCAAGTGATATCTTTCTTAAAGAGTTACAGTTTTTATGTAGTTTAATTATCAGTTTTCTTTCAGTGAGAGAAGTTTCTTTTCCCTTCCGAGCCATCTCAATTTAAAGCTGTATGATTGACAGCAAAAAATGTGAGTTTCAAAGCTAGTAAGCATAAGAATGAAACAGATAAAGCGGTAAAAGTAAGAATAATATAAAATCTCGCCAAATATATTCCCACAAACGATATTTGGCGCACAAATTGTCTTAATTTTATTATTTTACAACTTAGAAATGTGGATGTACGAATACTTTTGAAGCACGAGGTTTAGTGGTGAGATTCAAATTCTCACTCTATAGAGGAGCTCTTTATGACCAAATTCAAAAATTTCCTCTTAAAAATTCAAATCATTCATGCAACAACTTGAAAAACATTAAGATTTTTTGAAAATTTCAATTAATTTTTACGCAATTTCAATTTTTATTCACTTTCGAAGTTAGTAATTTAAGTGTACGAATACTTTTGTCTGCCACTGTATTTAATAACATACTTTCAATATTTAATTCAGTTAAAATATTTTTAATATTTAGTTTAATTAAAAATATTTTTAATAGTTACATTCAATAAAGTTTTTTCAATAGTTACATAAGATTAAATATTTTCAATATTTAGTTTGTTCCTTAACAAGTATGCTGCGTTGATTACGCTATTATTTTTATTTATGTTACATATTAGATCCCAATTTCTTGTATTTAAAGTACTTTCAATAGTTGCATTAGATAAAATATTTTCAATATTTAGTTTAGTTACATTATTTTCAATACTTAACTTATTCCTTAAAAAAGTATGCTGCTTTCATTACGCTAATAATATATATTTTTATTTATGTTACATACTAATTTCTTGTATTTTAAATATTTTCAATAGTTACATTAGATAAAATATTTTCAATAGTTATATTAGATACAATATTTTCTATATTTAGTTTAGTTAAAACACTTTAAATATTTAGTTTGTTCCTAAAAAAAGTATTATACATTGATTACGCTAATAATAATTTTATTTATGTTAAATATTGAAAAAACCTTTTCTTGCTTTCTTCTTCGCGTAAATCATTACTATTGAACAAATGAACAAAAACTAATTTTTATTTTTTATCTTTATAAATATCAATTGATTATTTATTACATCTAAAATCAATTTATATGTAATAAATAATCAATTACTCAGTTTCGATGTTTAGATTATTCTTCGTTTAGATAATTTTTGTTTTGTCTTATTCATGAACTTTCGAAGAATTGTGTTCGGAATTTCCCTCTCTTTGAAATAATTAATTTTTCAGAATAATTTTTGTTTTATTTTATTCATCAAAATGTGCTCGATCGAATTTATGCGTAAAATTATAAATTTTATAGTTGTATTTTTTACACTTAAACTTTGAATGGAAAACTTTATAATTTTAAAAATTTTTTAAAATACTTACAACTTTTAATTAACAAATTCGATAACCAAGTTCAATAAAACATATTTCAATAAATAAAATGAAACAAAAATTATTCTAAAATATTAAATAGCTAATGAACAAATAGGAATATTTCGGACATACTCTTTAACATAACCTTCAACTACTTCGGAATTTTGGAAAAAAAAATTTCAGTGGTAAGAAAAAATATATATATTATTGTGATGAAAGGGAACGAAATGAGTTTCATCAGCCTTTATTTATTCCACTAAATTTTAAAACGTGTAAAAGATATATGCGAAGTCAAATGAACATAAGGTAAAGTTCTTAAAATCTTATTAAAAATTTCTGAAAATTTTATTTATTGTGAAACTTTTTTTGTAATTCTCTACCACTGGAAAAAAATATCTCACAAATTTCAAATGTTGGAGGGTATGTCTTGAGGATTACTCTGAAGAAAAATTTTTTTCTTCCGCCGAGCGGGATTTTTAAACAAATCTTAGATATTTTAGTATCACTGATACATGTAGTGTAGGTTCATCTCTCCAAGCAAAAGAGTTTTTAAGTGACATTTTTCCCTAAACAAATCTTAGATATTTCAGTATCACTGATACATGTACTGTAGGTTTATCTCTCCAAGCAAAAGTGTTTTTAAGTGACATTTTTAGTTAAGTTTTTGTCAAAATGTTTTTCAAAGCGTTATGGGTACGAGATAGATGCATAAATGATTCGACGAACTTCTAGGAGAGTTAGGGCACATCATCAGGAATAAAATTGCATAGGACCCCATGCCCGGAAACGACATCATACGCCGATAGGGGTATTTCCCTATTATGAATTGTTTCCTCGTACTGATTCCACGCCACCCGTAAGTTAACTTACGCATTACGGAAGTTAACGAAAAAAATCTATATATATTAGTCTATTAGAGTGTGTTGCATTCAGCTGTAAGTAATAATATTCGCTTTGAAAAAACTAGCACTAAGGATCAGTTTTTTTTTCTTGTTGTTGCCACATGAGGCTCTTAAAAGATCTTAGACACTTACGTAAAGCTGAATTCAAATTTGCAATCGGTTTCTTAACCCAAGCTACATTTTTTTTAATTTTTTACTACCATGCTTTCCAATTATGAACTTTTCGTCGTGTGTTTCAAAGCAGGTCATTATAATGGTAGCCCCCCTAGTGGCGTAAAACGACATTTTGGCTCACGGGTTCATATGCAATTTTCATCCCGATGATGTGCCCTAACTCTCCCAGAAGATTGTCGCAACATTTCTACGACCCTCTGTTATTTTTAACTTATTTAACCCTTTAATGGGCCATTTATTTCTAGTAAGGGTTCATTAAAATACTTTTTGAATTCAGATGAAAAAATTCATTTGGATCAGTTGATAAAATTAATTTTTATTTTAACAGCATTTTTTTTGTTGTAAGTATGTTTACTACTAACAATAGGCGTAATAAAAAAAGTAAGAAACTTAATCACTTTCATTTCTTTTCATTTTTAAATAAATTTTATAAGTACTCTAAACTGTAAAAGGAATTATATATTATAGCTTATTTTACATTCCCTAAAAACAGACATATTGTAACCAATTTTTTTCAATATTACTTCATCAGAGCTGAAGTTAGTTACAAATGGCGTACCGAAGTTATAGTGGTGATAAATATACTTACCAACGCCTCCTATAACTGAAAGCCTCCACACGGTTTTTTATAGGTAGTCCAATCAGACCACTGTGAAGGATATCCACTTACTGAAAGAGTCATTTAATGCAGAATATAGTTAAAATAAGAAGGTGGTAGTAAATATATGACTAAAAATTTGTTTTATTTATGAATATTATTGGTTTGCCTTATTCACTTGTCAACCACTACAGATTCAATTCTCAAATATATAAGATACATTTCTCTCAATTACTTTTATAAAAGGTTTTGGGTTCATGCGCACAACTGGTTTACTTTTCAAACAGTCTGCGCGGACTACTTATAAAAGACCGTGTGGAGGCCTCTTGATGTAAGAGGTGATGGTTAAACTCGTACTTTTCGTCAAAAAATAAACTAAAAAGTACTCACTTAAAACATTTTTAGCTTTAGGAGCAAAACTAATTTTAGATGGAAATCCCCACACCCGAATTAGGCAAGATCAAGTATAAATGCGACAAATTTGTTCCCCAGTGAAATTAAAGATGTACTTCTAAAATCCTAATCAGCTTCATACTCTCTATCTTCCCACTCTTTTGTTTACTTTCAAGTTTTAATTCTTCCAATCTGCAAATCTCAAACAAAGCAGTATTTAATGATAGAGAGGTGCTCATTAATCAAAAGGATCTGTACAAGCCTCGAACACAATCCTTGAGTTGCTATGAATTCTTTGAAGATGCAACTCATCGAACAAATCAGTGAACAGATGTAATTTCAAAATTAATGATCACAGGGGTCTGCGAGGATCTTCATGCATTATTCAGGATTCTGAGTTTAGAACAATCGACATAATGAAGCGAAATACTCGTTTTGAAGGTTGCGTGGCTCGAAGTATACTTAAGATAGTTTTCGAAAAACAAGCAATGTTCTTATAAGGTTTACTGCTAAAAATTTAGTTTAATTTTCAAATTATTTTGTGTGGTTTACGGCATTATTCGCCATACTCTTAATTATAGACCCTGATACTATTAATTTAAATGCGTACAGATGAAAGGATTTAATGCAATTTTGTGAGTAAAAGTAACTTCTTTTCTAAAGTAAACTGATGAAAAGTTTATTCCTTATTTATTAAAGTAATTTAAATATATGTTGTCACCTTTTTCAAGTTTTTAGGAAGATATTAATTTTATCTTTAGAGTAGAACCAAAATGTGCCATACCTTCTAACTTAAATCTTGGATTTATATTATATGCAATTATCCCGAACAATACCTCAAATTTTGAAAACAAATGAAAATCTGATGGAACTAAATCAGGGCAGTGTGGCGGATGATTCAGTACTTCCCATTCTTGACAGTAGGCAGTCCAAATCGTTCTTCATCACGAACATTATTTGTTCTTCCTTTATTAAAAAGCCTGCACTATTTACGAACATTTCCATCATTCATTGCACCTTCATGAACTTCAACAAACTGTCGGCGAATTTCAGCAAGGTGAACTTTTTAATAATTTGAAAACCGAATAACTAAACGCACTTTGCAGTCGACGGGTTTACTTCCTCACATAGAAACAAACTAACCAATATAATGCTATGCCCACCATCGGTAGAAACGTGAAACTTAATATCGGCGTAGTGCTATACTCGACGTCTTTGAACTGGCGTCGCTTGACGTGATGCGTGGACATGATGCGCAATCGGTTTAAAAATTAAACTCGTACATTTGTCAATAACTGTGGCTCGTGCGCAATACTTGGTTATATTCTCCCAATCATGCTGTTGTTCACGAAAATATTTGAGGAGTAGTAGTAAGAAATAGTGTTCCATCACAACTACAAGAGACTACACATATCTTTTGTGACCGGTTAAAAGTTATTGGAATTTGAATGGGATGTATTGCCTTACCCAGCATATTTGCCTGATCTAATACCGTCAGACTTTCTCTTGTATCGCTCTCCTCAAAACACGTTGCGTGTAATAAGGTTAAGTTCAGATGAGGTTGTTCATGAACCCCTTGTTCAATTTTTCGTAAATAGAGACAGTTCTTTCTACGAACGAGGGATTATGAAAGTTCACCGAAAGATGTCAAAAGGTCATCTATCAAAAGGGAACATATTATTGGTTAAACTTAATATGAATGTATGACTTTAGAAAATTTAGAAAAAACTCAATAACTTTTTACGCAACATAATACCTTGCTTTTCGAATAAAGTGGTAATTCATTTGTCGTTTAACTACCAATTGAGAAAATCGTCCTCGGCAAAAGTATTTAAGATACTTTTTTAAAGAATTTAATTCTTACAAAACTATCTGATGATAGAATAATTTAGTTATCCGATTTTTTTTAAATATTTTTATACATGTTGTAATAGATATTTTAATACAGTAATAACTAGCACATGTCGTTGTCAAACAGAAAAGTGTTTGATTATCAACACATTACCTGCCAAAAGAAACATAATGGAATAGATTGTGATAGGATTTGTGCTCAAACAAAGTGGATATTACTACAAAATAATATACCCCAAATTATATACCACAACAACAAAATTATATACCATAAAAAAAACAAAATTACAAGATTAGATTTACAAAATTATATACCACATTTAGTATGAAAAATTCGCTATCAAATTATCTCAAATCCAAATAAGTTTATTATTAATATAGCGGATATGATTAATTTTGCAAAACAGATATTTTATTTATAAAATTTATTGATTAAAAAACTTAAACTCAAATTTTTATTTTAATCAAACTGCCTTTGCAATTTTTTTTGATTTTGATTAAAAAAATCAGTAAAACATACTGATTATTTTGCTTTTGACTGTAAATTTATGGTATAAAAAATATTTTTGAAACTCAATAATAAACAATTATTGCAATTCGTTCATGACTTGCCTCTTATTTGGTTGAATAAAATCTAAGTTTCAAATAATTCTGTAATGGAAGATTATAAAAAGCTGAATGCAAACATTTAATGCATCCCCAAATGCTAGAAACTTATTTCCAAGTAAAGCACAAAAAATATCGAACAGAAGAGGAAATTATAGTATTTTCATATTAGGGATCTTAATTGAAGTTTCAAAATTCCATTTAACACACTTCACTTGGGAGAATACAATCTGAGAGACAAATTTTCCTGAAACATAAAATCTGAAGCAGCCTCATAAAAATGTAATAGAAGTATAAAAAAAACTCTTATTATACTTAACCGTGATAGAGTTACATAATAAAAATGGGTTTCCTTACATTTCTTTAAATCTATACATATTCGATGAGGTTGAGCGCAAGTTTTTGACAAAATTAAAAACCTCCTTTTCACCGAAAACTACATACGGTTAATACCAATAATTGAAGAATGAACCTAATTTGAGAACAAAAGTTAATGGACAGGTATATTTTTCGATTAAACGTGACCGAGAGGATATTTTACATAACACTTTTACCCACTTTTCTAAAGAGCTGTTAAAAATCCTTGTTATTATATTCCTAAGTAGGTATTGAATTAATTCTTTACGATGACACAGGAGTGACATTATCAAGTGACTCGCTTAATTGGAGTTTTGTGCTAAAGTCATTATGTGTAAAAAAAACAATATTTGAAGATGTTTACTAATTGGGTAATGTCAGTGTTATAAAACTGGTAAATAGTGATTTTGTATTATCGGGATAATTTTGTGTAACGAAAAATTTTTGTTTAAATTAGATGAACAAAGATATTAAGTGATTTATGAATTAAAGCTTCTTATCTTTTAAGTAGTTGCGTCAATAATTAATTTAGTTTTAATTTCATAATAGTTTTTTTTAAAATTAAGTCTCCCTTATTTTAATTACTACTTCGTTTTTGCGTAAATATTTTTGTCAGCTTAAATTTAAGTAATCTAATTTTTTAGAAATCTTAATTATCAGGTGATACTATACAGCTTTATTGTTTTTACGCGACTGAAACCGGTTTGCACTCGTCTACGTTAGTCTATTATTTGGTTAAATTAGACGATATATAATATAAATTCGATGATAGGATAAATTAGACGATATATAATATAAATTCGATGATAGGATAAATTAGACGATATATTATACAAATATAGAATATTTATTATATCAGGTATTATATTAGTTTATTATAATAATTAGTCTAAATTATTTGGCGCACTGTAGTTTTTTAAATAATTATATGTTTTGCACGAGTTTGAATGCAATACTTTTATATTTAAACATACATGTAATGAGTTTTATTCGTGAGATTTTTTATATACTTCCTATTTGTATTTACTTTTAGCGTATTGCATTACAATGTTAACCAATTGATAGACGAACGCAAATCAAATGCAAACCGGTTTCAGTCACGTGAAAGCAACGAAGCTGTATAGTATCCCATGACAATTAAGATTTTGCATAGAATCTTACAGTGCGTCTAATAATTTAGTCAGGGTCAGTAGTCGTCTTCAAAGGCCAGCTTAGCCACCTTGCAAAATTACCTTACACAACGTATAAACTTTAATCGTAACCAAGCCGAAAGCGCAGAATGACTGCATTTACATATTTAAATATTCTAATTCTTCAACCCCTCTTTAAATATTAACGTCTTAATTAATTTTAAAGAATAAATTAACCAAATTCTCTCGCCGTCTTGATGTTTCTCGAAGTATTGTCCACGCGAAAGTCTTTGATTTCAATTTTAACTATATTTCAAGACATGTCCACGATATTGTCCATGGTTCTTTACGTATTGAATTTTAGCAATTCCCTGATGTGAGAAATTAAGAGAATTTGCAGATTTGGTGGATTATAACTGGAACTGCTGGACCTATTTTAATGAAATTTGATATGTACATACATTGATACAATACCAACAAATAACTACTCAACAATTGTAATACATACGCATGATCGTGCGTAACACTCGTTGGAATCGGAAGGTATGAAATTGCTACAGGACAATTCAGGCCAATTGCCACAGGAAATGGTAAACTGCCTTATCTCGAGTATGAAATCACGCTGCAAGGCTTGTATATCTGTAAGACGGGACCATACCTTATAATAACCCTTTTTTTTATATTCTGCAACCGCTGTTTCATACCTTCCGACTCCAACGCCCTGTTACGCACGATCAAGCATCTGTATTACAATTGTTGAATCGTTATTTGTTTTGTATTGTATCAATGTATGAACATTTAGTAGTATTAGTACTAGCATTAGTAGTAGTAGTACTAGCATTAGTAGTAGTAGTACTAGCATTAGTAGTAGTAGTACTAGCATTAGTAGTAGTAGTACTAGCATTAGTAGTAGTAGTACTAGCATTAGTAGTAGTAGTACTAGCATTAGTAGTAGTAGTACTAGCATTAGTAGTAGTAGTACTAGCATTAGTAGTAGTAGTACTAGCATTAGTAGTAGTAGTACTAGCATTAGTAGTACTAGCACTAGCATTAGTAGTACTAGCACTAGCATTAGTAGTACTAGCACTAGTAGTAGTAGTACTATCATTAGTATTAGTACTAGCATACCTGCCAACTTTCAATCCTTTCTAGGATGATTTTCCCCAGTAGTAGTTAAATGGAATTTAATTTGCAATTTTAGACCGAAACATACGCTGTATTTTGTAATAGCTTATGCGGATCACAACGACAGTATTACATATTAATATATATGCTTAATTTTTTAAAAATAGTGGTTGTCAAAAAGATTATATATTAAGTCTATAAATGCAAGAAGTATATAGAAAGCAAACATTTTACTACCACTTTAAATATAGAAAAAAGTTTTTACGACTAATGCGTAAAAGTTGGCAGGTAAGTACTAGCATTAGTAGTAGTATTAGTACTATCATTAAAATTAGTACTAGCATTAGTATCAGTAGTACTATCATTAATATTAGTACTAGCATTAGTATTATTATTAGTAGTAGTAGTAGTACTGGCATTAATATTAGTATTAGCATTAGTAGTAGCATTAGTATTATTAGTACTAGCATTGGTATTAGTAGTAGTATTAGTACTAGCATTAATATTAGTACAAGTATTAGTAGTAGTAGTAGTATTAGTACTAGCATTAATAGTAGCATTAGTACTAGCAATCGTAATACCACTAGCATTAATAGTAGTAATAGTACTAGCATTAATAGTAGCATTAGTGCTAGGAATCGTAATACTACTACCATTAGTAGTAGTAATAGTACTATCATCAGTACAAGCGTCAGTACTAACTAAAATAGCTTACTTCCTACCAAACTTATTTTATAAACATAATTTGTGTTTAGTTCTTCTTCTTCTTCTTGCTTGAGCTTGTCAGATATGTGGCACCTCTGCACATGTTGCATTTTGTACCATGCTTCAAGCCCAATTTTTTCCTAGTTCCATTGTCTTGGGTCGCCTACTTTATTTATATAGTCTGACAGTCCCTTAATGGAATTAAGGTGAAGCTCTTTAGGATATGGATTGCCTAAGGTAGTGAGGCGCGTAAGGGCGAGGGCATCACATTCGTATAGGATGTGATGTGCTGATTCTACAGCTTCACGGCATTTCCGACATATTGGTTCTTGTTCGAAAAGTCCCAATCTATGTAGATGTTTCCTGAAATGATAATGCCCAGTGATGAAGCCTACAATTGTTTGAATCTTCAATCTTGGGAGCCTAAGAATTTCAGAAGCAATTTTTGCAGAAGGGCTGCTGATCATGCTTTTAGCATGTTTTTCTCCAGGAGAATTGCGCCAAACTTTGTTCATCTCCTGTTTTTCCCATTTTAGGACGGCCTTCTTTGTAGTCTTCATATTGATTCCACAGAAGGGTTCCGTTCCTATTGGATCGTGCATTGTGTTTAGTTACTTCATCAAAGAAATTAAGTACTCTATTTCCAATTTTGGTAAAGTTCAAGGATTTCGATTACGTAAAAATTAATCTACTATACTTTTTTTAGATTTGTAATCAGAAAACTAGGATATAATGTTACATAAGTGGCTTAAACAGACCTTCATCGAATCATCGTGCATTTATATTTATGTTTAATTTGTTTATTTGTCGTGGTAGTCGAAGTTATTTCAATTTAAATTTATAAATTTAAAAATTCAGAAGTCAAGAAATTATAACTTCTTAATATAAAGTAAAATAAATTTTGAAAAAATTTCTAACTTTTATTTGAAATACTTCTTACTTTTAAAGATTTAAATAAATCAATGATGCCAAAATTGTTTGAATTTAATGCATTTCATGAAATAAAATCTAAGTCCCTGGTACTTTTAAAAAATGTATTATTAATTTCGTATAATATATCTCTAGTACTAGTACTTTATCACTAGTACAAAACAAATTCTTTACAATGAAAACATAATATTTAAATGTTTTCGAACATTTATTTTTTTTACTATTAAAATAATATTATAACTGTATAGTTTACAAATGATATAAAGTAAAAAATAAGCAATTTTATTTCTTCTAAAAAAACTAAGAGGAGCTTTTTAAACTTTAATTTTGATCGACGCTATTTAGAAACTTATTGCGATCTTAGAAATAATTTATATAACTTGATTAAATTTTTGCGGAATTTTAAATCATAAGAATTTTGCTGATTTTTAAATAAAGTTTGAAGTACAGTTGCCGGCAATATCAATAAAAAGTATGCTCCTTAATAGCCAAGAGTTGCAATAAAATGTCGCTTGAAACGTGCAAATAATTTTGTTTCTCCTCATAATGACTCCGATGAAGGAGAAATGTTTTTACAGGGTGTAAAAGAGAAGAAAATTTTGTTTCTCCTCATAATTACTCCGATGAAGGAGAAATGTTTTTACAGAAAGAGAAGACAATTTTGCTTCTCCTCATAATGACTCTGATGAAGGAGAAATGTTTTTACAGGGTGACAAATTTTGTTTCTCCTCATAATGACTCCGATGAAGAAGTAATGTTTTTACAGGGTGTCAACGAGAAGACAGTATTGTTTCTCCTCATAAATACTCCGATGAAGGAGAAAGTTTTTTACAGGGCGTAAAAGAGAAGAAAATGCATGATCTTCAAGAAAGGGTGAAAATTTAGAAAATTTAGTTATTCGATTGGATTTGTTGTTAAAAAAGCTAATAAAATGAATTCAAATGAAATATACTATTTTGTGACAATAACACAGACCAAAGCAAGAAACTGAAAATCAAAACACCGAAGCAACATACCATCTCTCTAAGTCAATTGCCAGTCCGATTGACAACTTCTAATTATTTTATGGAGTAGCTAATTAAAACTTTAGAGGTCTCAGTCGTACGGACCAGAATTTATTAAGTCATGAATGTCAAAAAATAAATAATAAAAAAACATTCAATTCTGTCGTTCAAACGTTTATACAAGTCCTGTCTTTATGAATAACAAACGATAGAGGGAAAAAAGCATTCAGTACAGTCGTTCAAGCATTCATACGAGTACTGTCTTCATTAATGACAAAATATACAGTAAATAAACATTTCATTCAGTCATTTAAACCTTCATTCAAGTCCTGTCTTCATGAATGTCAAAAAATACAGGGAAAAAATATTCCATTCAGACGTTCAAACTTTCGAACGAGTCCTGTCTACATGAATATCAAAACATACAGGGAAAACATTCAATTCAGTCGTTAAAATATTCATACGAGTCCTGTCAACGTTTATATCAAAATATACAGGAAAAAACATACAATCCAGTATTTTAAATATTCATAGGAATCCTGTCTTCATGAATGACAAAAGATACAGGAAAAAGAAACATTCAATTTAGTCATTCCAACATTCACTCACGTCTTATCTTCAAAAGATACAGGGAAAAAATATTCAACTCAGTCATCCAAACATTCATACGAGTCCTGTCTACATGAATATCAAAATGTACAGGAAAAAGCATTCAATTCAGTTATTTAAACATATATACAAGTCCTGTCTTCATGAATGTCAAGAGATATAGGGAAAAAACACTCAACTCAATCGTTCAAACATTCATAGGAGTCTCATGAATGTCTTCGTGAGACTCTTCATGAATGTCAAAAGAAAGAGGGAAAAGAACATCCAATTCAAAGTTTTAAAAGAAAAGATATTTTGCAATTCTTTTAATATTGATATATTCTGCAATAATTTGATTCGTTGAAAATATGGTTTCAAAAATAATTTATCCCTTTTCAGCCCTTTTGAAAAAGAATAGAAAAGTAATTCAAAATTTATTCTGATGGTTTTGGTTTTTTTAGACCAGTTGGTCTTAAAAATTCCCAATTTATAGACAATCCTAATTGGTAACGAATGTTATCCACTTTAGAACGGAATTAATAATTTATTCAAAGCAGTAATTGATGTTAAGTTTTTATTTGTATGATACATTCTTTTAATATTGATATATTTATCTTCATGCTAAATATATTTCATCTTAGTATTAACTAACGCAATATATCTTTTCAAAATTTTTTTCGTCAACATATCTTTTTAATATACATTTTCAATGAGCATAATTTTAACAAAAAATACACTTTCCTAAAAGTAAAAAACATGGAGCGATGTTTTAATATTCCCTGAGGAAAAAAAATTAAAAAAAATTTTTTTATGCTCTATTGAGGTTGAAAACATGTCAGCGTGCACGTTTCGTTTTCATCCATTTTGAAAAGATTATTACAGTCGTCGAGTCAATTAAAAAAATATTTGAAAAGAATGTAGTGATCTTTTATCTAGTACTTCCTAATTAACAAATATACTTTTAAGTATGAAAAAAAAATGCAATAATTACAGCAAGTCCAGTCTCTTTAAAAGTTGTAAAGCAAAATATTAATAAAAGTAATTTCTCATTTCTAAATAATCTCTTAAGTACTCAAAAATTATTTACTGGGAAACCCAAAACATGTCAATTCATGTAAGCTTTAACTAATATTCGAAGCTGCATTTAGAATGTCCAGAAAAAAATTAGACAACTTATTTCGTATTCTAAAGAACTAACTAAATGAGCTTAAGAAAAACTGATTCAACAAAAGAATTTAAATAAAAAAAAACTCTTTATATTCGCCTTTTCATTATAAAGCAGCATCGAATCTAAAACGAAGAATTTTTTATGTTGACTTACATGTAATTATCTTATGTTCAAACTACGTTAATTAAAACAGAACATTTTGTCCCGAAAAAATTTTCTACTTGTAATTACAACTCAGAGAACTGGAAAATTTTTCATATGTAAAAAAAAAAAGGATTTTCTACTTTTATTAAATATAATATATTCATATTGTATGAAACTTTATTCGTTTTAGTTAAACAGAAACTTAAATAAGTGTATTAAATTCTAAGTATGTTTATAAGTAGCATTTACAAAATTTCTCATTGTTTTCTGTTTATAATTAAAATATTTACTATTGTTTCCTATTAATATATGTGAGTAAATATTTTGTGGACATATTTTCCTTTTTCTACGAACTATGAAGCAGTTTTAATGATAAAGGACATAAAATCTGATTAAAAACCCTTTAAGAATAATATTTGTTTTTAAAAATTTTTATTATATTCAAGACTTTAATAAGCAGTCGCAATATGATGTAATCATATTTTAATGTATACAGTCATAAATCTTACAATGCCTATTAAATTCTATGCGATGTAGAGGAAATTACAAATGTAAAAATATTAGCAAATTAAAATTAATATATATATATATATATATATATATATATATATATATATATATATATATATATATATATATATATATATATATATATATATATATATATATATATATATATATATATATATATATATATATATATATATATATATATATATATATATATATATATATATATATATATATAATTATTTTTCATATTATTATTAGTTTTATTGTTTTACATATCATTCAAATTGTTAAGAAAAGCATAATGAACGATCTATTTTATTCATTAGCAAATGGTTAAGAGTTAAAAATACAATTCCACAAATCTTCCATTAAAAACCATTTTCTGAAAACCTTTTATAAACTATTACATTTTGAAGTAATAATTTTGAACTAAGTAAGGCCTCAAGACAATTGCTGAACAATTAAGTATTATGCAAATAAAGGGTGTCCCAAAAATCTCTCAGCATTTGAGGCTTTAAAATATTTGGGCTTTAAAATCTGGTCAAAAAGAAAGACTGGAGATAGTTATTAAAAATAAAAATAATAAAATAGTAGGATTGAACAACTCTTTTTCACTGTTAAGCTATATTCTGAGAGTTTCGTCATTTCTTTTTCGTGTAATTTCTCGTTTTGGAGATCAGAATTGAACAATTAATTATACGCAGTTGAACTTTTTCGGTGTTTGTCATGTAGATTGATGATGCACTATTATGAGGGTGGAATCAAATGCCGTGAAATTCAAACACATTTATGCAAAAGGTATTAAAATGTCTGACAAAAGATTGCTTAAGGGACAAGAACTATTATGATATGATACTCTTTTATAATCCCATACAATGAAAAATTAAAAAAATTTTGATTAAAAACCTACATATTCTAGAAAAATTGATTTGAACATAGCTATTTGATAGTTCATTATATCCTCTTTATGAATCTAGTGTCCCCAAAATATTTTATGCAAAATTTCCTAGAGTGTTTAAAATGTTTCAAAGCTAATAATGTGAAGAATCACTATCATTTAATACATTTGTCACCACCGCCAGATCAAATAAATTATATCTGGAAAAAATTTCTGCCACATCAGACCTTTCAATATTAACTTTCTGTCTTAAAAAAAATTCCTATCTGCTTTTATGTAAATCAACTAAATCATTTAAAATACATGGTAAATATTTTTACAGTAAATATTAAATATCACAGTATTTCATAGTAAATATATATTCTATCGCTAACAATTATAATACACTCTTCGTCAAGATTGATATAGTCTTAGTTATGACTGTTGGGCTTGTGAGGCCGTACCCTTTTTCCCATTCATCTCGTAATACATTGAGAAATAAGTACAATGCTTGTGGTTGTTTGGTAATCATTAAAAAAATGCTGCTAAATATTAACCTATAAAAGTTTTAAATTTTGATGCCCCATCAGAGATAACTTCGAGGTGTAAGAAACTCTTCGAGAGACCCTTTGCCATCTGACAAGACATTGGATGTTTTCTTGGTTAAAAACTTAGTTCCGCGGATATCCATGGTAGTTATCGTTAGGTGGGTTAATTCCTTCAAAAAGTCCTCCACAAAGGTAAATTTCTCTCAATAATAGATCCAAGAGTTCCCTTGCCTTCTGGATTGGGTTCAAAATTACAAAGCAACGGAGATGAACAACAAACAAAAGAAAATAAAGAAAATGAGTAGTAATTCAGTTATTTCATGTTGCTTAATAAATACGCTCGGGTAATCTTATAATATTTTATTGATCTAAAATATTCCTATCAGTCTGAAATCATTAAGTACAATTTTCTTTAGCTAATTGAAGTTGTTTTTACTAGAAAATATCCATTTCTTGAAAATATCCATTTAATTAAAAAATATCCATTTTTATAATAGCATTGTCTTACAATTTTTTGAATAAAAACTATTTTCTTTTCATAAGAAAATAACCGAAACCATAATACAACCCATATTATAATATTAATATGGGTTGTCAAGTCTGTGATTTTGGATCATGGGTAAAAGAATAAGATTTAGAAACCCTTATCTACATGGTATATATGCCTATATCGTTAGAAATTTCTTTAAATTTTTATAGAGATAACGAGAAAGAGTTGTTAACCTTGTTTCACATTAGAAATTTATCATAAAAGCTGCACACAATGAGGAGGAAGCTATAACGAAGAAGAAACTTTTCGAAACTAGTTTTGTTTCACACTATAAAATACTATTTTGAAATTTAAAGTGTGATAAGAAAAGTCAGTTCATGTAAATCTACAGTCACTGGTTAAATTATTAGACGCACTATAAGATTCTATGTAAAATCTTAATTATCAAATGATACTATACAACTTTATGGTTTTTACGCGACTGAAACCGGTTTGCACCTTTTTACGTTCGAGTATCAATTGGTTGAATTGGGCGATATAAAATATAAATTCGACGATTAAATAAATTAAACGATATATTATATAAATATAGAATATTTATTATATCAGGTATTATATTAGTATATTACATTCCTGCCAACTTTTAATCCTTTCCATTATAATTTTTCCCAGTGGTATTAAAATGGAATTAAAACTTCAATTTTAAGCAAAGAAATACGTTGTATTTGAGAAAATTTAAGTTGACAACCATGATAGTAACGCATATTTATATATGTGCTTAATTTTTGTAAAAATAGTGGTGATCAAAATCATTTAAAAATTAAATTTATAAAAGAAAAAATAGTATATATTTACTACCACTTTAAATATGAAAATAAAATCTTCCGGAAAATCCGGAAGAGTTGGCAGGTATGATATTATAATAATTAGACCAAATTATTAAAGGCACTGTAATTTTTTTAATAATCACATGTTTTGCGCAAGTTTATTTGCAATACTTTTTATATTTAAAATACTTGTAATGGGTTTTTATTCAGGAAAGTTTTTATATACTTCCTACTTGTGTTTATTTTTAACGTATTGAAAAACAATGTTAACCAATTGATACACGAACATAAGCAACGGAAAACGAATTTCAACAGCCTAAAAATAATGATGCTGTATAGTATAACCTGATAAACGCTGTATAGTATAACCTGATAATTAAAATTTTACACAGAATCTTATACTGCGTCGAGTAATTTATAACTGTTAATAAAGAACTGTAAACTAAACCGTAAAGATTCAAATGCTGAGTATTTTACCGAAGTAGTTTCTTGAAATTACCTGTGATGGTGAAAGAAAATTTTCCATGGAAATTTTCTCCCACGTTATAGCGTCTACTTAAGGGGGAGACATTCGTGAGCCCGTAGACGTGTCTGCTTCAGAATACTGAGCAGGTGTCTTGGAGGGGAAGTCTCATCAGAATTAACGCTCCTCGCGTGATCAGATTGTTTCGGTCGTAATGTTCTGATTTATCTAAATCTATCACACTAGCTGTTGTTCTTAACGGCATAACATTTATCCTTTTGACTGCTCTGATTCAAAACTGCTGAAGTATGAAAATTCAAATTTGGAGATCGATTGTATTATAATTTATTTCGTACAGTAAAGAAATTCTTGTTTTCGAAATAGAGATAGCAAAAATATATTTATGACCAAAGAAATGATTCATTATCCGAATGCAACATCATAAAATGTCCGCCATTTTGGAAAATTTCATATTTAATTATGTTAAAGGCAAAGTAGATAATCCGACACTGTCGAAAATCGATCAGCAAAGGTATTGTACGTAACAACGAATAACAAAGGCATTGTATGAAAATCGACATACATATTGTTAAGGCATTATGCGTAACAACGAATAACAAAGATATTGAGCGAAAATCGACCTGACCGACGCATTGTTAAGGTATTGTAGGTAACAATGAACAACAAAAGTATTGTGCGAAAATCAACCAGCGCATTGTTATGGAATTGTACATAACAACGCCTAACAAAGGTATTGTGCGAAAATCGACCGACGCATTGTTATGGTATTGTACAGTCCGCAAAAAAAAAAACGAATCACCCTGAATAACTTTCGTTCTAATGATCGGATTTTCACGAACTAAGTGTCAATCTTAATGGTTCCTGGGGGTGACCTCAAATATGTTAATTAATTAGTGCTAACTATTAATTAAGTTACGAAATCAGACACAAAAACGTACTTTCTCTGAATAAACATATCATTTTTTTTACATATTTGGAATCTAGACCCTTGAATTAGTGGGGGTAGACAAAATTTTAAAAAAATTGGGTGGTAAATTGGGCCGCAATAAAGGTTTATATATTTGGCGATAGTCCAGAAAATCGCCAAAAAAAGTCGCCTGCGCAAATAAATATTTTAAGATAACCCATTGACTAATTCAAAAGAGGAGTGCTTAATTTTACTAGGTTGTTACGCAACCAAACTCTGATAGTAAAAAAATTGAAATAATGTTCAGTGATTGCTCGGAGGGGCTTAATTTATTGTTAATAGAAAATATCTCGAAGTTTCCAGGCCATAAACAATTTTTTTAGGGGATTTCTGTCAAAAAAGCTCTCCTGACCAAACTATGGGGACCACATTTCCCAGATTGCGGCTACCCCCTATATTTTGAAGATAAGAAATCCAAATATGTAAAAAAAAAATGCATGTTTATTCAGAGAAAGTACGTTTTTGTGTCTGATTTCGTAACTTAATTAATAGTTAGCACTAATTAATTAGCATATTTGAGGTCACCCCCAGGAACCATTAAGATTGACACTTAGTTCGTGAAAATCCGATCATTAGAAAGAAAGTTATTCAGGGTGATTCGTTTTTTTTTTGCGGACTGTACATAACAACGCATAACAAAGGTATTGTGCAAACATCCACCGACACATTGTTAAGGTACTGTACGTAACAATCCCGCAAAATAGGAAATATGATTATTTCATCTTTTTAATAAATATGGTTATGATTTCTAAGTATTAGTTTAATGTAAATTCTTGGAATAACAAGTAGTTTTTGTATCTGACATTGCAACGTAACTATCGCCAGCAGAAAGTAATTTACGTATTTATGGTTAGTAAGTGAAAATCGGTTCATTTCATCAAAAGTTATGAAAATACTTTTTTTAATTTTTTTGTGCTGTACATAATTTTATAAATTAGTGCAAACATTTTTCAAAAAGCTAACACGGATCTAACGAGAAACTCAGATTGAAATTAATATTTAGGGACCCAAACTTTCGAGCATTCTCCAATCGAAAAAATTGGAATTAGTTTGCAGCTATACCCTCTCTATTTTGAGATTAAGAGCCAAAACTTTAAAAAAAATGGGTATTTATTCTTACGTTTAAGTGTCAAATACCGTAACCAAACAATCTTCTGCACAAAGTAATTCGCATTTTGATGGTTAGTAAATGAAAATCTATTCATTTAATCCATGTTCAAAAAAAAAAAAAAATTTTTTTTCTATTTTTGCACTGCACATAGTTAGATAAATTCAATTCCTACTGCTGAAACTTTTTATTTCTATGAACTATTTTTTCTACTATTTAATCTATTAAAAAACAAGGAAATGAACACTAATAGCATTGTAGATATGAATGTTTTCAAATTCTTTTGATTTTGAGATTCACAAAATTCATTCGTTTGGTAAAAAAATTAATACCTTAAAATTTTTAATTTTTAATTTTTTTCTACGATTAGTAAACTAAATAAGGTAAGTTTAAACAATTCGAAAAAAGTAATAATAATTTCTTACATGGAAGTATCTAAATAAGCATTTTTCGAAATAACGAAAAACTCAGAGTTAAAGTAACATTAAGGGATTCAAACTTTAGACTAGTCTCCTGGCTAAGGAATTAAAATCAGATTGCGGCTGCCTTCCTCTCTATTTGGAAAGTAATAAAAGTACTCTTCTTTTATTTTTGTGTGCTGTATGTAACTTTGTGAAATTTCTTTTTTTCTGTGTGCTGTTTGAATATCGCCAATCGAAGCAATTAAAAAAAATATGTTTCTTCAGAGAAAGTACGTTTTAATGTCTGATATCGTTGCGTAAGTATCATCTACGCGAAGAAATTTGCGTATTTATGGTTGGAAAGTGAAATTCGGTTCATTTGATCAAAAGTAATAAAAATATTCTCCTTTTATTTTTGCGAGCTGTACATAACTTTATAAAAAAATATTTCTGTGTGCTGTTTGAATATCGCCAACCGAAGCCATTAAAAAAATGTCTTTTCAGAGAAAGTACATTTTAATGACTGATATCGTTGCGTAACTGTCGTCTACGCGAAGAAATTTGCGTATTTATGGTTAGAAAGTGAAATTCGGTTCATTTGTTCAAAAATAATAAAAGTACTCTCTTTTCATTTTTGTATGCTGTACATAATTTTATAAAATTTCTTTTTGTCTGAGTGCTGTATGAATGTCGCCAACCGAAAGCATTAAAAAAATATGTTTATTTAGAGAATGTACGTTTTAGTGTCACGTAACTATTATCCGCTCAACGTAATTTGCGCATTTATGGTTAGAAAGTGAAAATCGGTTCATTTGTTCAAAAATAATAAAAGTACTCTCTTTTTATTTTTGTATGCTGTACATAATTTTAATAACTTAAATAAATTCAATTTCTGTTGCTGAAACTTTTTATTTCTTGGAAATATTTTTGCTACTGCTTTAATCTTTTGAAAAGAAACTCGGGAATGTACGCTAATAGAGGACCGTATGCATAAATGGGTTAGGATTTCCTAGATGGACTCTCCTGTCCGGTGATTTCCAGCATTTCCAACATTTAATCAAGAAATGAGATTAAGCCCGTTTTGCCATCAGCATCCTTTGATTTTACCTCTTAACTCCACCTAATCCATTTTCACTACCAACCATTTCGATTTCCGACTTGCTCTTAAGCTACAGTAAAACATAGTTCAGAGTTAGACCTCATCAACTAATTTGCTTAACAACAGAAGCTGTTATGTCAGGAAAAGCAGTCCAAACTGAGAATGGCTACCATCAATTCAATCAGGATGTTATCTCTTGCCCTAACAGCAATCGAAATAATTGGAAACTGAATTATTTAGCTTTGTATTTAGTATTTTAAACATCACGTAATCTAGAGTGTTGGGGGGAATTTTTTAATTAAATCAAATAAAACTTCTTATTGGGTAGCATAATAAAATTAGTGTAATCAGCTTACGGTGTAAGTAATATTAAACGCGAAGCTTACAATATTGTAAATGATTTGTGAGATGGACTAATAAAGTAATTATGGAGTTGATATTGACCCGTAATAACCATTCTATCGCGTGTAATTTTCATGAAATATGAAAACTAGTAACTTAATTATTTTAATATATGCCAGTGAAACAAAACTAATTATTCGGAAATATAAATAAATTATAAATTAATTTAATTTGAAACGATACGTTATCAATATTTTTGCAAAACTATAGTGGAAGTCATATTAGGAAGTTTAGCTTATTGCAAGGTGCAAAGACTATGCTGTGATTCAGAACTTAAAGTTAATATATTTCATGTGGGAACTAAGCATTAGAAGCTGGATAATAAATAATTTAATTCTTACTTGTTTTCCATAGAATTAAAAAAAATATCCTAGACAACCAAGACCATTTAACAGTTGCTGCGGTATATATATATACATACAGAGAGAGAGAGAGAGATAGCAGAGATGCCAACTGCTCAGGACACGACAAAATAAGTTTAAAAACCGGTAAATAACTACAAACTAAAACTCGCAGATATTTAGTTAAATATGCTTACTTTTTTTTAAAAGGATTAACATGACTACAATACAAAAAGTAGCGAATTATTTAAGCTTTCGAATTATTTAGAAATACTGGTGGATTAAAACCTAACAAATAGAATTTCTTAAACCATGAATCATACAATAAAAAACTACCACTCGAGAATATTTATCTGCTATCCGGAGCAATATATATATATATATATATATATATATATATATACCCTTGTGCAAATTAATTCAAACGAACTTTTTTTTTCGTGTTTTTTAAAGATGTTTTGGGGTTGTTTCGGTTGCAATGGGGTTGGATCTTTGCAGCCTATTGACGGTATGATGCGTTCTGAGCAGTACATTACTATTCTGGGTAAAAAAGTTATTCCAGAGTTGAAGAAACGATACACTGATGGAACAGCGATTTTTCAACAGAATTTAGCTCCTTGCCATACGTCCAAAATTGTCAAGAAATTCATGTCTGACAATCAAATTGAGACATTGGAATGGCCAGGGAACTCTCCGGATATCAATGCAATTGAGAATCTCAGGGGCATATGCAAGAATCGCCTATTAAATATGGACTGTACAACTATGGAGAAGCTAATCACGACGTTAATTCATGTGTGGTACAAGGACACAAATATTATAAATGACTGTAAAAAATTAGTGTAATCCATGCCGAATCGTGTCCAAATGTTAATAAAGCGTCGTGGAGATCATATGTGCTAAAAATTTTTGAATTTGTTTACATTTAAATAAAATAGCATTTTCTCTTAGTTTTCTGAATTTATTGAGTTTGTTTCAATTAATTTGCACAAGGGTGTATATATATATATATATATATATATATATATATATATATATATATATATATATATATATATATATATATATATAGCATAATAAATAAATACAAAAAACACGAAGAAAATTAAGAAAAAAAATTTACGAAATTTACTTTCTGGATTTTCTTAGAAATTTTATCCTTTTTTCCGGTTTTTTGTTTTTTTATTATTATCTTTCTTTTATTTTTTCCCCCTCCGTTGTTGTTCTGTAATTTTTCCCTTGTTTTCTTTACGTTTTGTTCCTATATTATATTCCATAATATAGGACTGTTTTTTACTCGAGAAAAAGCAAATAGTTAATGGCTAATTTATAATAAAGTACAGTAAGTGGTTTTAATACCCTACCCTTCATATATTTGAATATATGACTTAAAATGATAGGGTGAACCAAGTTCCTGAAAACTTAGAAGTGCAAGATATTGTCAAGCATAAATCTCTAAAAACTTTAAAAGGTAATGATGTTCATACAGATATTAAATCATCACCAATTTTTTTTATTTTCAAACGTCAATAGGATCTTGGAGAATCCTCTTTTAACTATTGAAACTGTTTTTGATGATGTTTTTATTTTTATTAAGGCTTCAAAGTACAAAATTCCAAAAGTTTTCTGAAACAAATGAGTCTTTTTTTTCCTGATTTGAGTTTAGAAATTCTTTATAAAAAACAAATTGTATTTATCACTAAACTAAAAATAGAAACTTAAGACACGCAAACGTATTTTCCGTACACTCCAAAACCTTTTAGTTCCTTTATTTCTCCCCCCCCCCAGTTTTTCTGAAGTCTTGGTTAAACATTGTGTTCTTTAACATCATTATTTACAGAAAATTCCAGATCACGTACGTTGCAAAACTCCTTTGATACAGCTTTTTGTTTCTTTTTTTCCCACATAGATAAAACTCCTGATGCTTTTTCTTCTAACCATGAAAAATATCGTACTCTATTTCTGAATAGATCTATTTGTAGTGCCCTTGTTTCTAATAAAACTTCACTTAAAACGCATAAAAACAGAAGTTCTAGAATCGAACATCTTAAGCTTTTATCTTAAGAAATAGAAAGTCATTAGACATTCCAGAATGTGCTGATTGGAAGGCCAAAATTTATAGCAAAAACTACGACAAAGGGCAAAACGTTTCCTACGTGCCCTGACTATTCAAATATTATTATGCTAAAGGGTCTAAAAACATTTTTCTAAGAACATCTACGTGGACATTTACTTTTATGCCAAACTCGCCAAGAAAAGAGTAGTTTTTTGAGTGATAAAGACTTTTTTTTCTACAAGCAACTTCTATTCAGTTTAGGAAAACTCAAGCTGGTTTAATCTTGCTTGACATTTTAAAAATTTTCTTTGAGATTTACTGTGTCTGACACTTTTGCCTGGCTTCGATTTGAAAGCATTTTGCTTTTGTGTGCGAAAGAAATTTTTAGAATAACGCATGTTTTCTATAAATAGTTTGCACTACTTGTCGTTCTTTTGTTGTTGCAAAATATGGAATAAGTTTTTATTGTAATAATGCCTCGTTTTTTTTCATTCTAAATAATGTGAAAGATAATACGCTGTTTAGATGATATGCAACTTAATATACTAATAGAATATGCTATTTAGACAATATGTTTTTTAACATACTAATAATATATGTTATCTAAATAACATGTTATCTAAATAGTATGTTAAAAAGCATATTTAGGTAATATACCATTAATATTCTATTAGATATAGTAATAGAGCGTTGTTATTTAAATATGCTATTAATATTCTATTTAGATAATACGCTATTAATGTTTAATTTCGATAATATGCTATTAGTATTTAATTTCTATAATATGCTATTTAGAGGATATGCAACTGAATATACTAATAGAATATGTTATTTAGATAATATGCTATTAATATTTAATTTCTATAATATGCTATTTAGAGGATATTCAACTGATTATACTAATAGAATATGTTATTAATATTTTATTTCTATAATATGCTATTAATATGCTATTTAGATAATATGCTATTCTTATGCTATTTGATATACTAGTAGAAATTGCTATTTAGATAATATGCTATAAATATTCTATTTAGATAATATGCTATCAACCATCTATTTAGATCATATGTTATTAATCTTCTATTTAGATAATATGCTATGAATACGCTATTTAGATGATATATTTAATATACTAATCGAATATGCTATTTAGATAACATACTATTGATAATATGCTATTTAATATATTTATAGAATATGCTATTTTAAATCGGATGTCTAAGTTGGCTCATTTTGAAAAGTAAAAATGTTCCCCTTCCCCCGATTTTTTAAAAATTTTATTAATAATGCTACCGCTTTTAACTTTTCTAAACCTTTATGGTCAACTCTGTCAAAATTCGGTAAGTTATCTAAAATCGAAAGCATTCCATGGATTTTAATATATAAATGACTGAATTTTGATATTGCGTTGAATGTTAAAATAGCGTTGAAAAACAGCGGTAGTTCATATTTGATTAACTTAAAAACCACCGAAACTTCATTTAAATATCTTTTCCTTTTTCAAAAAGATGTAACATATTTAGTTCCACTTGTAATAAATATATTAGTTGTACTTGTTCATTTTTTTAAATTTATTTCATTGAAACTATTTTCCTCTACAGTCTACACAAAAATATATTAAAAATCAAAATAATTATTGACATAAAAACAATTTTGTGCTGCGTCAATTCATGAAGAACTCTTCCAATTTCATACGAAATAATGACATAGTTGAGTAATAACTGGCACGTAATACTAAAAATGTGGGAGGAATTCAAGTAATAGAGTGGAATCCAAGATTTTTTGTGGTTGGAGTTAAATCACTATTTGAAACTATTTAATTAAACTATAATAATTTGCAACATGTCATGGTGGCAGTTACCATTGAATAATTAAATAAATACAAATGAATTCAGTTTCTACCTACTGCATTTTTCTTTACCCAAAGCATCTCTGCTTCTGAAACAACGAAGGATCAGTAGTAGTTAGAGGTGATGAATTAACTATACACACATTTAAGCTACACCTTTTTATTTTTTTCCATCCTGATTCTATGCGAATGCATTATGATTCGTTCATCCGAAAGAGGTTAAAAATTATTTTGAACCCTAAGAAACAATCATATACTAATTTACGTCTGTTAATAACCTTCGTAGTCAGGGTTCTTTCACTCTTTCCTATAAAAAGAAAGATATGAAATAGTTTTACTTCTATGCTCTGTTGCAAGTTAAGAAAAAACCATCATCCTTATGAAGATAGCCTTTTTGCAGCGAATTGCACGCCAAATGTATGCCAAGCTTCTAGCGAGAACGTGTATCAACATCGCCAACTCTTGAAATGATGTTGCACAACTTTATTTTTGCTTGCTTCCTTAAATCTTGAGAAATGAGAAAAATAAAACTAATTAAATAATCAAGTAACAAGTAATAAAAATTAATAAAAATCGTAACAAATATACGTCTTTATATTCTTATTTAAAAGAACCGATGAAGGAATAATAAATATTGTTCCTTGCAGACGATTTTCTTCTACAGTGAAACAAAAGTAAAAATTCCCTATCGCTCATTTGATTTGTTCAGAGCAATGTCAGAAAAAGATGCACCATTTTTAGTGCTCCAATCAAATCCAATGCTCCAGCAACGTCTTATAGTTGCTTCTTTTTCAAGAACGAATTCTCCTTATTTATCGAAATATGTCACCAAGTCTAGGATTACAGTAAGACTTCGAAAGTATAACCTAATTTTTAATAATTCTGTGATATATATTGTAAAAGATAGCATGAATTAAATTCCTGTTCGACGTGTTTAACTTTTAAATTGTTTTGAAAGCATACTTGTTTAATGTGTGAACGAAATAAAACGAATATAATAAAAATTAAATCTATTCCATAATGGTCTTTTCTTAACTTGCATCTTCTTTATTATGATAAATAATTTAATATTTTGCCGAATAAATTTTGCAATTATATTTTTGGTCGGATCTGGAAGAGCTTGATTTGACTAACTGCGGTAAATTGAACATAGAATAAACAATGCATCATATGCATAATCGTAACAAACTATTTCATACCTTTGAACAACTACAGAGTTTCCGTATTTTCACAAAATATTTTTTTAGTAGTAAAAGAAATTTGTTAGCCACTACATATAAATAATATTTGCTGCTATTTTTCATAGTGTATTAAGTCCATTTCTTACATATCTAATATTTAAAGGTTAGCGTTTGAATGGATTTAAAAATATCGGCAAATTTTCAAACGAGAATTAATGAGGGTATTTGTTGTTAACACTGTAATTTAATTGAACTTTAAATTGTAATAATGATTAACATAATTGTTAAAAGAAATAAACGGATTTTAGGTCCAAAAAGATTGATTTCATTTCCAAAAATAACTGCTTATATTAGGTCTACCGCAAATTTATTTCAACGAAATAATAAGCTCTATTATATTATGATACAAAAGGTGCCTTATAAAAAAAGTGGTAGAGCATTTACCTTTAAATTCTTTTTATCAGATGTGCCTCTTAGTTCTGTCGGATACTTTCGCTACAAGTTTGAATATGCAGGCACGTGTTCTTTAGCGTCATAGATGACGTGTCTCTTTATGCTGGAATATAAGCATTGAGTTAAAGGGTATATAACCTACACATTTCTTTCATAAACGCACCTTTAGTATTGCAATAAAAGGAGGTTTGTACTTTCGCAGACATAACTTAGCTAGCATCAACACATGTAAAAAAAGGGTCGGATGGCCTAGTGGTTAGGACTTAAAATTCTGATGGAAATTTTATGAAAATTATATTCGCTTTAAAAATTTTGTTTTTGTTCGTTACGTATTTGGAGGGGAAGCGTTTATCACAGTCATGATAGGTTTTGCAATGAGATAGATATACATAGATAAAAATATATTATTAAATATTATTCTGAAATTCTTAGGAATAATAAACTAAATCACAGTATTGCGTGACGAGTAAGCTTAGAAATAGATTAACGACATTCAATATTAGTAGTCGCAGAATTTTATTCGGAGTACACTTCGAAGCAAACAAGCTCTCTCTATAGAGATGATGGTTTTTTCTTAACTTGTAACAGAGTATAAAAATGAAGTTTGAAAATTAAAATTTATAGTTTTTAGTACAGTTGCATGCCAGCCGACTACAAATCTTAGCGAAAATGATGCACTTGGTTCAACATCAGTGGTCTCATTGCATCGGAGATGCATGAAATTAAAAAATTGCTCAAAAATAAAACAGCAATAATTGTTTAAACATTAAACCAAGAGCAATAGACCATAAATAATTTAAATGAAATAAAAAGTAATATTTTTGAAAACCACGTTTTAGTAGTGGAGAATAATAATTAAGAAAAAAATTGAAAAATGAAAAACGTGGGGCGCATGAAATACATAACAGTAATGTTATATTAGTGTGTGTATGTGTGCTCTTGAGAATATGTGTATGTATATCAGTAATTGTAATTGTATCTGAATGTGGATGTGGAATATGCTTTTGTATATGCATATGTATGTGGATGTATATGTGGCTGTGCATGTGTATGAGTAAGAAAATGTGTATATGTATGTGTGTATGTACTGTTATGTATTTCATGCGCCCCACGATTTTCGTTTTTCAATTTTTTTCTTAATTATTATTCTCCACTACTAAAACGTGGTTTTTAAAAATATTACTTTTTATTTTGAATTTTTTTATTTTGAATTTTTTTATTTTAAGCTATGATTTTCTTAATTTTTAATTTTTATTTTATATTTTTAAAAAATTATTATTTTTTAATTATTATTCTTCACTACAAAAAACGTGGTTTTTAAAAATATATATTTCTATTTAGATTATTTTTCTTAGTTAAGAGTAGTCAAGACTACTACAAGACCACTACTAAAGTAATAGAATAAGTTTTATGCTGATGACAACCAAAACAATCTGGAAATGAATGAGGAAAAACTGGATCCTACCACGTGATTTTTCAGCCAATAAAAATACTCCGACAACAAAAATCTTTTCACCTGACACGTAATAATTTGAAATAATGGAATCGACAACAAAAGACAATCTCGAAAATAATTTTTTTTTTAAAATTTTAATTTTATTTTACTTTGCATGTCTTTTTTATCTTCATTTTCATGCATTGTCATCCAATTCTGAACTGTGTGCTAAATTTGAAGTTTGTAGCTAGTCGGGAAGTTAGTTTAAAATCGATTACAAAATTCCACCCGGACCGACATACACGAAGGCAAGTTTATATAAACGTGGTAAAATAAAAGAAAACCAGTCTCTGGACTTGAACGCAAAATTTAAATGGAACATATTTAATTGAAATACTGATAAATATAATGGATGATAAATATACAGGTACAGGATATTATTGATAAATATACAGAATACATAAATACTGATGAATATACAGGGAGGATGATAAATATAGAGGTACAGGATACTGATAAATATATAGGATATATGATAAATATGTAGGATGTAAGATAAATATAGAGGTGTAATATAATACTGATATACATTATGCTCACAAATATACAGGAAGGCTGATAAATATACAAGAAGGATGATAAATATACAGATGGGTAAAATTTCAGAAGTAGTGATAAATGTTTCATGAAACTGTTGGAAAATTGTAACTTTGTTTTTTCGGAAATCAATTTGTTTATTTTAACATCTAGTAATAATTCCCACAATTTACAATTGCATTTTGTTAAATAAAAAATTAGACATTTCTCTGCCACTTTTTTTTAGATTTTCCCCGTTTATGACCATCCTGTTCTAAATGTGAAAAAATGCTATGATTAATCTACATAACCTAATGTATTTTTTATTATTTTTAGGTAAGTCTGTTTTGTCTACTCTTCTTATCAAATGATTCTTGTCTTGTAAGTACTAAAATTAAATTCGAAAACTTTTTCAAATGATTTTGTGCATAATAACGTTTAATTTTTGATTTATACCCATTTGCCTGCTTAATATTGCTATTTTCGAGACATTATTGTCATAGGCTCTTTATAAAATCCTATATAAAGTTCTCAAATTATTCTAAACATAACTGAACTCATTATAAAAAACTCTGACACTTATCATGTGTATTAAAAAATGCAAGCGACTTCAAATTACCCCAACACATTGCAAAGAGGATTTAATATTTTGCAAATTGAAGACTGTTTCAATAATTTTACAGCATATTCATTTAACTCTAATACTTATTTTAAAAAAATTCTATATTATACACTAGAACTAAACGTATTAAAGAACCTGATGATTTCCGAGAAAAATAATTCATCCATTTATTTCATATTTCAAGGGAACATTTAATGATAAATCGAACCGTTTTCCTTAATGTTCGCTGAAAATATACCGTTAATTCATTTTGCGATTGAATAATTCTTCTCACGTACTACCACCTAACCAGGGTAAAAGGGTAACACATCAACCAACTACTGAAGAGGGCATGTCAAGCGGTACAGCATTTTCCCTGGGGGAAAGGGGGAGACGGAAAGCTGGAGAATGGTGGAGAGTTTTCTTAATGATCGGACGCAGAAAGTCCATCTTCATTAAAGGAATCGAGTTGGCGGAAGAATTACTGCCCAAAGCTAGGAACACATGCTTTCCTTCCTATTGTTTGAAATTCATTTGCAAATAGCGATTTTTCCTCATGCCTGCAAAGAACTGTTCTGTATCGTCTTCATACTTGCGAACGTTTTGAATAGAATCTACTATTCTGAATAGGTTATTTTAGATTGGTGTTTGATATTTAAATATCAAAGAATAATGGTTTCACTATTCATCGAGATGTGCTGATATTATTTATTCAAGCTGTTTTTTGCAACGTTTTCCTTCATATAAAATAACTTTTTTTATCAAAAATGTTATTTTTAGAACTGTTTTGAGATCATAAATGCTATTAAAAACTCTTAGGTTAAGCTATGTTCATCTCTTCCCAGCGCCCTTTGCGTGTTGATATTTAAATATCAAAATAATATCATTATTCTTTGATATTTGAATATCACAGAATATTTAAATGTCAAAGAATAATGGCTTCAATGTACAACGAGGCGTACTAAAATTATTTATTCAAGCTGGTTTTTCTTAACGTTTTCTTCATATGAAATAACTTTTTTGTGAAAAATGATGTTTTTTTAGAACTATTTTGTGATCGTAAAAACTATTAAGAACTCTTAGGTTAAGTTATGTTCATCTCTTTCCATCACCCTCGGTGTGTCTATATTTAAATATCATAATAATACCATTATTTGATATTTACATATCAAAGAATATTTAAATGTCAAAGAATAATGGTTTCATTATACAACACACTGTACTAAAATTATTTATTCAAGTTGTTTTTTTAACGTTTTTTCAAATGAAATAACCTTCTTTTGTGAAAAATGCTCTTTTTGGAACTATTTTCAGATCGTATAATTAATCAAAATTCTGAAGGTTAAGTTATGTTTATCTCTTCCCAGCGCCCTCTGTGTGTTGATATTTAAATATCAAAATAATATTATTATTCTTTGATATTTAAATATCAATAAGTAATATTTAAATAACAAAAAATAATGGCTTCAGTATTCAACGAGATGTACTAAACTTATTTATTTAGGCTATTTTTTAAATGTTATAGATAAATGTTAAAGAAAAATCATAATTTATTAATACTTTTAACTGAACCATTAATTCATCCCTATTGTGTGAAATTTACGAAGTCAGAAATTTTTTCGAGTTTTTGAACAGCTATTCAACCACAGCATTGTATTAGCTTATTAAAATACTCAGAACTAAGAATTATTGATTTTAATAATTTTCATCTAGGTGTACGAAAATCTCATTAAATTTCCAATACTTTTCACCAAGTCAATAGTTCATCCGTATTGTTTTAAAATTTGCAAATAAACCATTATAAAGTAAAGCAAAACAATACTTTTTTTTTAATTCTGTGATAACTTACACGTTTCATGTAAGCTTTCGTTAAAAAAGTCTATTCTGAATAGATTGTTTTGGAACGATGCTTGTATATGTTAATATGAAACATTTAGAATTATCGTTCCGATGTTCAACGACTTGTTCGGAAATAATTACTTCAGGTAGATTTTTGAAGGTTATTTCGTTCTAAAATGACGCCCTTTAGTGAATAATATACTATTTTTATAACTGTTGCGTGTTTATAACAACTATTGATGATTGTTCTTAACTCTCCATAACTGTTCGCTTACGTTTTGCCGTTTTCTAACAATCGCTTACTATGCACGTAAAGAAAATGGCGCTACAAGTCATTCAGAAGTAAAGCCAAAGTTTTTCGAAAATCAAACTCGCTTATAGATAAATTATTTTTTTATAGCTAAAACTTGTAGTCGCATAAAAATATTCATTGTTTCGAATCATTTAACGATTTTAATCTTTTTCATCTAGGTGATAATCTTATTAATTTTCAGTTTTTATTACTGAGTTTCTGACTATTTTTTAAAATTCTTTTACAGATTTTCTGTATTATTAGGGTGATCTTCCTGTATATATATATGTAGTTATATATATATATATATATATATATATATATATATATATATATATATATATATATATTATATATATATATATATATATATATATATATATATTATATATATATATATATATATATATATATATATATATATATATATATATATATATATATATATATATATATATATATATATATATATATGTATATGTATATGTATATATGTATATGTATATATGTATATGTATATGTATATATGTATATGTATATATATATATATATATATATATAATAACAGGGCTACATCCCTGTTATCATTGTTGTATTCAGCTTTAATAATGCAGTCATAAGCCATAATAAGTTATCAAAAGGCTTATTTAAAGGTAGGCTGGTGGTTATAACATTTCACATCCACTCTCCACAAGGGAGGGGGTGGACAAAACTTCGGATGGTTTCGTCAGATCTTACAAGGAATACATGATACAGCAAGAGACATGCGAAAACCATCGGTCTCGCATTAAATACTTACAGATTTTGATGTAAACAGGTTCCAATCGTACATACCTTGTAACTCTACGCATTATAGAAAATCATTTAATGCTTCCTAATATGGAAGTGAAAGAGGAACAAAATTCTAAAATTAACTCCTCCTTTGAAATATAAATCTAATTATAATTCAATGGTATGTTTTCAGCCTTGAAGTCCCAAAATAGAATTTCTACACCTACTCTTTACGAAAGACATTTTATGAAAACGAAAGAGTTTTAATGGTTTTATTAATAGAAAAGTATTTATAATTTTTGTATTACATTTATTTATAAATTTTATTACTACATTGTTATTTATAAATTTTGTATTTTGTTTGTGAAGAGGGCACAATATTTATTTAATTATTATTAGAGAGAGAACAATCATACAAGTGACACAAAATCGAAGTGCTCCTCAAAATAATAAGTTAGCTAAAATCTTACAAAATTAATCAGTTAAATGCCTCTTTCTGGGAATGAGGAAAATTTAAATACCTGTAATTGGTCTATTAAATCGGTCGAGGGAAAAAGTTAGCAAAGGGAAAAGCGTTAAAATATTAATCAATGCATAACTTGAAGCCGAAAATAAGTTGAAAGACAGGATGTGAATATTAAAGTGTGAGAAAGAGCATTTTGTTTAGAATAATAAATTAAGAAAAAGATTTTCAGAAGAAGAACAAAACAAAAAGGTTAGTTGAAGATTCTTATGTTACAAGTTTATATATATAGATATATAGAAATAGATAGGTATAGATTGATCGATAGATTCTTTTTACTAGACATAAAACATTTTGAGCAAAATTATTAAAGTTTTAATTCATGAATTTATAAAGAAACAGCATTAACTAGAATTAACAAACTAGTTTAATTTTGATTTGAAATATTTAATTCTTGCTATTCTATCTTTTCTTTTTCGTAAAGTACTGCGAACACGCAAGGTGAGAGAACATGCACTTAAACATTCTATTTTTCATTCTATTTTTTTCCATTAAATTTTTTTAGGCTCTTTATTTTTACCAAAAACTGTTCTGGTCAGGCGTTGAATTCTTTTACTTTAAATTCACGAAATTCCCTGCTGGTTACTTTCTAATAAAATGAGGAACGGAAATTGTCTCCAGATGAAGTAATACTTGGCGTAATCTTCTTATCTCGAAAATTCTTTTTTGCGTGAGAAAAGGAATGAAATATACGTACAATATATTCGAAAGAAAGAAAAGCAAAAGTAAAACGAAGTTAACATTCTTTTCTCTAGAAACCGTTTGTTTCCCTTTTAAAAATTATCTTTCAAACGTAATAAATGTTTAAAGAAAACTAAAATCTGATCAAATATTTGCTGCTACGAAAAAATATTTTAATGAGCAGCAAATAACTATATTTTGATCTATTGGCTCAAATATGAGATTTATTTGGAGTCTGAATGTTTTTATTACGCCTCTGAATATTTCGAATATAAAGAATATCTACAATTTGTTTTAATAAAAAGTCTTCCTAATATATGTTTTCTTAAATTTATTTTATATCCGTCGTTGAACAGCCGACACAGTTATTGGGTTTGCGACTACTAATGTTCAAACTCCATTGCCTTGTAATTTTGAACCGATCCAGAAGACAAGGAAACTCCTGGATCAGTACCCCCAGACCAATGATTTGTTATGGGGACATGGAGGACTTTGTGACTCGAAAAATTTAACGCGTACAGTCACCACACGGGGAGTCTTCGGCTAGCAGGGATCAGACCCACGACCTCTTGGACATGGGCCCAGTGCCTAATATATGTTATCAAAGTGTTTCGTATTGAACTGATCGTGTAAATATTCAATCTACTAACATGGCTTTAGGCTAATTAGAAATAGCAAAAGAACTGCATAATCAGCATGAGTTGGCTTAAGCGTTTTGCAACATACCTTCTAAGCTAATTCAAAGAGACTTGAAATTATTAAGGCTAGTAGGTAACAACAAATATGATGGATGATATTTATATTTTTTTAATTTTTCCAGGCTATGGCCACCCATTTGTGCGCTTATCTTCCAGCGCTTGAAACATGTCAACTATTATTTCCGTTTTATATATTTTTTAAAGGGAATGAAGCTTTTAATCAAGTAATATTATTCCCAGATAACAATATAAGGTTTATTTTAACTCAACAAAAACCGTTTAATGTTAATCTGAAAAGGGTTTTTCTGCGGTTTACGTGTAAACCTTTTAACATTAAAACGAGATCTGTGACACTCTGCTCTATTCTACGCACATTACCCTCATCCAAAACCTTTGAAAACAACCTTCTATATGAAAAAAAAAATTTCCCCGACCCGACCTTAGTTACGGCATACGGGTAAATGTTTATTAAGATTAAAAAAAATCCAGAAAACAGTACAAACATAAAATACATATAAGACATGGCGGGAGCAGAGCATCAAAAATCAGGTAAGGTGATAAAACACTAAAACAGCAATATATTAAAAGTGCCAGCTAAAAGAACAATTTAAAAGATAAACATGCAAAATTTACAAAAGAACAGCATAGTATAACATATTAAAACAGTATTTTTAAAACCAATTAAATAGTACAAAAGTAATTACAATATAATTGGAGCATGTGGAAGTAGAAGAGTTTATAAAAGACATAGTAAAGTTACGAAACTATACCATCAATAAAATTGAGACACCCAAGCTGGAACGAGCAGGTTCCGAGACCATTAAAGACCGTCCCCCAATACATCCTCTAAAGTTTGTTTAATAATCTTTTTTATGATATTTCTGCAAGTCAGGATAGCATTGATGTTGACTAATGTTATTAAAGTGATTGTCCCGGAGAGTCTGGAATTGAGAACAATTCATCAACAAGTGATCAACAGATTGATATTCACCACACTAATTACATTCTGGAATTTTGTGGAATAATTTATATTGGTGTTATCCAAACACTCCTTGGTGTGTTAAAAATTGATTGAGATAGAAGTTTGCTTGTAGTCTATTTCGGGTCTTTAAAAAATTTGAATGTCTGTCTCCCTTTCTTAGAACTCTGCTATTCCAACCCCCAGCATTTCATGCTATATAATTTAACCTGAGTTTTAATTTGGTCGATGGAGCTTGGGACATCAAGGTCAATTTGGCAAAGAACGGTGGCTTTCCTAGCTGCTCGATCCGCCTCCTCGTTGCTTTGAGTACCTATATGAACTAAATAACCTTTTATATAAAAACCTTAAATCAATGTTGACGTAGGGTTTTCAAGCGTGAAAAAATCTCTTCATAAAACTAGTCTCATGGTGAAAATAATCTTAAATCTAGGTAATTATAAGGTTTCTTCTCGCAAAGTCTTGTACGCGCAGCTAAAATCCGCCTTGTCTTGAAATTTTAATGGACAAGGCAATTTGATGCTATCGCTAGTGTGACGTCAGATAAAACGTCATTATGGACCTAAGGGATCATTTTACCTAAGTGACAATACTTTTTAAAAAATTAATTTTTGATCCATTTAGGATAAAAGGTTTGAAACTGCACTATTTTTGCTTCATTGTAAAAAGGTTTTTAGTGCAAACATTTATCGTGACAAAAAAAAAATAAAATTCCGCCACAAGGTTGCCTTAAAGTTACAATGCATTCTGAGATTAAATTGCCTAAAATATTAGCTTGCAGACTGAAACCGATTGCATAGTTGAACTCTGCAAAGCAAACGTATGTAAGATTCACTCAAAAAATCTCACACAACACAAAACAAAACTTCTCCAGTGATTATCATTTTTGAAATAAAAGTAAGACTTGTTCCAATCATCAAACGACAGTATATCATTTCTGAAATAAAAGTAAGACTATGTTCCAATTATCAAACGACAGTATATCATTTCTGAAATAAAAGTAAGACTCTGTTCCAATTATCAAACGACAGTATATCATTTTTGAAATAAAAGTAAGACTATGTTCCAATCATCAAACGACTATATCATTTTTGAAATAAAAGTAAGACTATGTTCCAATTATCAAACGACAGTATATCATTATTGAAATAAAAGTAAGGCTATGTTCCAATTATTAACCGACAGTATATCATTTTTGAAATAAAAGTAAGACTATGTTCCAATTATCAAACGACAGTATATCCTTTTTGAAATAAAAGTAAGACTATGTTCCAATTATCAAACGACAGTAAAGTCAAAACAAAAGTTTTATATTATTTGAAGCAAATGTATAAGTCTTACTTTATCAAACATCAAAATGACTGTTACATTTATAATGGCACAGAAGGCGTATACAAAACATTCATTCGATTCTTTTTTTTTCTTTTTTGTAATGACATACTGCAAAGTAGAAACAATGTTTTAAAGAAAAGATAAGTTCTTTGTTACTGCATATTCACGTGAGTGTATAAATATAATTCATAAATGCAAAAATATGCACATAATTTTACTGACTTCAATGTATTTAAGAGTGTTTATTTATATTCTGAAAAAATCTATTGTTACATCTTAAAAGGTAAACATTTCCTCTTTTAATGTATATTATGTTTTTAGAAAAGCAAATATTATATTGCATAGCTCTTGTGTAATAATAGAATCGCGAAGTTTTTAAACAGTAACAATGCCAGTATTAATTATATTTCAACAGTAACAGTGTTTTTTCCGTTAACATTTAAAATTTAACAAATGTTGCGAAATCGTTTTTCAAACTTACTATGCTCACAAAATTAAAAACTTACATTTTCTTTTCTGAAATGTTTAGTAATAGCAATATTGAAAATATTTTAATTGCTGAAGTATTTAACTGAAAAATAAAAGCATTCTGTTTTAATACGTTAAATTTAAATACTTATTATGATGCATCGATTGCAATTTCGTTTTGTTTAACGATGTTCAAATTTTCATTAATTGTCTTACATACCTGTCCATTTATTTGTTGTGAAATTCATCTTTTTTTAATTAATGAATTAATTTGAGACACTTTGCACTACTTTATACTTTAATTTTAGGTTGTCAGCCTTAGCACGGTTATGATTCTTTTATTTTACATAAGCATTTTGTAACATAGCAATAAGTAAAAATAATTTCGTTATTTTTTCAATATTTTTCTACAAATTACTATCCTGTTTACGATTAATCTGGATGACCTAAGTAAAGGTCAATTATGGTAATTTATCGTAAATGAGGGTAAGTTCAATCAAAAAATCAATCAGGAAGACAAATTTGCCTTAATTCTGGTGGCAGTTTCTTTGTCTTCTACGTAAGGCTCACAATTATAAAGTGGAGTTGAACATTAACGTGCTCCAAATCTAACATGTATAGGCTGTTTAACATCGGGAATAAATAATTATAAATAAACCATTGTGCAGTGGTTGCTTAGAGGATAGAGTATTCGCCTTCCAATGGGATGAATCGGGTTCGAATCCCAGCGATGGCTGATCGATACGAATTCCGTACCCGGCTCGCCCCAACCACAGTGCTGACGTAAAATATCCTCAGTGGTAGAAGGATCATGGGTTGGAGTCCCCTTGCCATCAGGTTAACCGTGGAAGTTTCTCGTGGTCTTCCTCTACATGTAACGCAAATGCTGGTTAGTTCCATCAAAAAATCCTCCACGAAGGCAAATTTCTCTCAATACTTGATCCAGAAGTTCCCTTGTTTTCTGGATTGGGTTCAAAATTACAATGCTACGGAGTTAAATATTTGTAGTCGTAAACTCAAAATTGGATTTTGCTGTTCAACGGCTGTTAGAAAATAAGAGGAATGCCCCACTGTCCTCAGCCTTGCCATTGCAGGTTTTCGTGGTTTTCCTTTCCATGTAACACAAATGCGGATAAGTTCCATCAAAATGTTCTTCACGAAAGCAAATTTATCCCACAACTTGATCAAGGAAACTACCTTGTCTTCTGGATTGGGTTCAAAATTTCAAGGCTACGGAGTTGAGTATTGGTAGTTGTAAACTCAAAATTAGGTCGGCTGTTAAACTACTGTTAGAAAATAAAATGATTGGCCCACTGTCCTCAGCCTTACCATTGCAAATTTTCGTGGTTTTCCTTTCCATGTAACACAAATGCGGGTTAGTTCTATCAGAAAGTCCTCCATGAAAAATTTCTCCCAATACTTAATCCAGGAGTTCCCTTCTGGATTGGGTTCAAAATTACAAAGCTACGGTGTTGAACATTAATAGTCGTAAACCCAATATTGTATCGGCTGTTCAACGACGGCTATAAAGTAAACCATAACATGTAATCATGAAGTGTAAACATTATTTCAGGCATAATGCAAAAAAATTAGGAGCAGAAAGTAGCACAAATCACTAACTTGAAGGCTTGAGATATAGCCCACTATTACTTGTTACGTAAATATCCTTTTTATGTGTACTTTTAACAATAGAAATAATAGCTATAAAAAGTTTATTTTTTTGTTCGATAACTAATAGCGGTTTCCTTACAATTTTTTTCTTCCTTACACAGAAAGACAAATACAATTTCTAAGAACTACTCACGTAGATTACTCTATAAAATCAGAAAGGTCAATAAATGAAAATAGAAATAAAATAAAGCTTCCTCAGGGGGTGGAAAGACTTTTTCGCCTATCTCTAAGCTTTATTGACCATCGTTGAACTCTGAATCACCCGCTATGACAAAAAAAGCCATTGATGTTCAAAAAATGTACCTAGGTACTTGTTCCTCGGATTAAATTTTGGCTAGAGGCTATAGAATATACTTTTGGTACCAGTGTGCCTTCTGTTGTTTTTAACATAATCAAAAACTATCTTCAATAAATTGACGCTTTAAGAACTCTGCCAAGCATAATAAACTTGATTGAATAAGAAAACTTGATTGTATAAAAAAGAATATAAGTATTTGCATGAATGTTTTGTGTCATATAATAATGCTCGTTGCTTAAAATGAAAAACGGACCATTCTAAGTATCTTTTGATCTAATGATCGGATCTTCATGTTCTAGGACTCAATCTCAATAGTTTCAGGGGGGACGTCAAATATGCTAAATAATTAGCGCAGACGATATTTGAATTCATAAAATCAGACACAAAAGCGTACTTTGACTGGTTAAGCATAGATTTTTTTCAGCAAATTCTGATTCCCCCCTTAAAAATATAGGGAGGATAAGTCATAATCTGAGAAATATGGTCCCAAAAGCTTGGTCAGGAGAGCTGTCTAAACCTTGGACCCCTTAAGTCTAATTTTACTTAATCCGAATTTCGCAATATCTCGAGAACTTTTTAAGCGAATTGAAAAACATTTGCGCACAATTATAAAATTTGTGTATCCAAATATTAGAAATAACTTTTACTAAATATTTATTATTTTTTTATTATTTTATTTTATAATAGGCGGGGAAAAGTTTGAATTGTAAGACATGCAACTTTCACATCATTTTAAAGAACGTAATTTTATTCCGCAAAATTTCAGGAAAATCTGTTAAAAAGTTCCTGAGTAATCAATTTTTTATAAAATAAGACTTTTTCTTAAAAAAAATTTGATTTATTTCTAGAATAAAGAATTACATTTCTCTGATAACTATTCTCAACGTATGTAATAAAATATATAAAATAACCTTATACATTACTGTAAAATGAGGCTTTCTTTCGAGGTCAAAAGTTTTGGGTAGGCCTAATACATAGCTAACAATCATAAATAATGTGGCTGCTTTATGGTGAGCTGAATTAATGAACCAGTTAAGTGATATTTTCACAATGGCTATGATCTGGGAAAGATAAATAAAAAGTGGTATCCGAGCTATTTTATTATAGATTTATTTGAAGGCCGGGCTAATAATTCTTTGCTTTATTTTATTTATCACTATCTGATTTACAATAAAAAAAATCCTACAAGTGCAAAACTTTCCGACTAATGCAAACATTTTCAAAACTAATATGAGTTAGTAATGTTCAAATTAAATTGTTAAAATTCATTCATATTCAGAAATTTAACAATTATTGATTATGGTAAATTAATGTATGGTAAATTATGGTAAATCAATGATACCATAATTTACCATACCTTTGCTTCATTTTATTTATCACTATCTAATTTGCAATAAAAAAAATCCTACAAATGCAAAAACTTTCCGACTAATGCAAACATTTTCAAAACTAATATGACTTAGTAATGTTCAAATTAAATTGTTAAAATTCATTCATATTCAGAAATTTAACAATTATTGATTATGGTAAATTAATGTATGGTAAATTATGGTAAGTCAATGATACCATAATATACCCTACATTATTGCACTTATTAGCAATTATTCAGAACTGTTTCTCTTAGTTCTCAATGATTGCTAATAAGGGCAAATTTGAAAGATTATTTGGAAGTGAGCCGTGTGTGAAAAATTGTAGCTTTAACGCTGGAAAATACAACGGTATTTCATGCTGTATTTCATAAGTATAAATTATTAAAATGCTAAATATAATATTTTTCACTTATTTTGACCTAAATTAATACAAAATAATGAAGAAAAAAATTTGAAAAACGTTTTATGGAAATTCTGTGTCAAAGGGCTAACTATTAATTTAATGTTCTTATTATATAGAGTATAGTTTGCGTTCTATAGACTAAAGTAGTGACGCACTAGTAATGTTAGAATAACAAAAAAAAAAACAATTGTGACACAAATAGGAGTCTTGAAACTATATTGATTTAAAAAAAAATGTTATAATAACAAAGAATGAGAGTTCTGCAAATCAAATACGACACAAACCTTTAAGAATTTTTATAGCTGAAAAAAACCAATTCGTTTTATTACTATTGAGTATTTTTATTTCTTCTTTTTACTATTTTCATGTCCTATAAAACTATCCAAACGGGAATAACGAACAAATCAATTCTTTCCACTTGAGAACATTTATTTTTCTTAATATTCGGAAAAAATCATTAATATGCTATACTATTAATGATACTTTTCGATATTTGTTTTTCTTCCTGTCTTCTTTAAACAGGAAAATAAATTTTGTCGTTTTAGGGTTAGAAGGAAAGGGATATAGAAAATCGAAATATTGATTGTGAAACCATTCGCAAAAGGAAAACCATAATTTCTGTAATGTAGTATTAGTTTTTTTTTTTTTTTTTTTTGCAAAATTGGGTAACAATAGTTTTAAATATTTTCTTACTTGCAGTGGATTTAACACAGCTATAAAATCCATAATATTCGGTAAATAGATATCTATTCTGTTTAGAGTGAGATACTTATAAAACATTATAATCGTAACCAGTTACTGAAAAAAAAACGAAAATTACCGAACCGAAGCATTAAATCCGTTAATGAAAGCATTTAACATTAGAAAATGTATCCCTGTTCAGACGAGCTATATTAATTAATTCTACGTCACTTTATAAAATTTTTTGGAGAAAATGGAACAGTTAGGCCTCCCAGTCTAAAAATATTTCAACAAACTACCAACTTCTCAGGCTATTCGCAAGATAATTTAAAATTCTACCAATTTATCCCTGAAACATAAACTGTTTAGGCGAACTGTATTGCTTAATTCTCCGTCACTTTATAACATCTTTTGGAGAAAGCGGAGCAGTTTGACCTCCCAGTCTAAAAATAATCCAATTATTGAACCAACTTCTTAGGCGATTCGCAAGATACTTTAAATTCCCAAAAATGTATCCCTGAAGCATAAACTGTTTAGGCGAGCTGTATTAATTAATTCTCCGTCACTTTATAACAGCTTTTGGAGAAAGCGGAGCAGTTAGACCTCCCAGTCTAAAAATAATCCAATTATTGAACCAACTTCTTAGGCGATTCGCAAGATACTTCAAATTCCCAAAAATTTATCCCTGAAACATAAACTGTTTAGGCGAGCTGTATTAATTAATTCTCCGGCACTTTATAACAGCTTTTGGAGAAAGCGGATCAGTTTGACCTCCCAGTCTAAAAATAATCCAATTATTGAACCAACTTCTTAGGCGATTCGCAAGATACTTCAAATTCCCAAAAATGTATCCCTGAAGCATAAACTGTTTAGGCGAGCTGTATTAATTAATTCTCCGTCACTTTATAACAGCTTTTGGAGAAAGCGGAGCAGTTAGACCTCCCAGTCTAAAAATAATCCAATTATTGAACCAACTTCTTAGGCGATTCGCAAGATACTTCAAATTCCCAAAAATTTATCCCTGAAACATAAACTGTTTAACAACATAAACATGCTGTATTAATTGATTCTCCGTCACTTTATAGCAGCTTTTGGAGAAAGCTGATCAGTTTGACCTCCCACTCTAAAAATAATCCAATAATTGAACCAACTTCTTAGGCGATTCGCAAGATACTTTAAATTCCCAAAAATTTATTCCTGAAACATAAACTGTTTAACAACATAAACATGCTGTATTAATTGATTCTCCGTCACTTTATAACATCTTTTGAAGAACGCGGAGCAGTTTGGTCAAACAATCTAAAAATATTTAAACAAACTGCCATTCTCTTAGGCTATTTGCAAGACATTTTCCTCATTTTTAGTAGAAATGAAATTTAGGGCTTAACATCTGATTAAAAGTAATTTTGAATGTTTCGACATTTAAATGAATCAAAGAAGAATATTCAAAAAACTGATAGGCTTGTTGCCATAGTATTAAATTTCAGCAAATTTTTAAAACAGTAGCTCACTTTAATTTTGTTAAACTACTAGAGTTAATATTGTAGAAAGCGAGAAGTTTTCAGTTAGCTGCTTTATTTTATAGTCTTGGCATTTGAATTTTTTGTTAATTTCTTTTAATGTTTATGATTTATTTGGTAGGTACTATTTGGTAGGAATCTTTCATTGTATCAAGTCTTGTTTTGAACCTGCTTTGTGACAAAACGTTGTCAAATTTCTTCTTGTACAGTAAACGAGTACGGCTTAATACGGGAAGTTCATTACAATAACAATTTTCCAAGTCCACTTTCAAAGTTTTCGATCTCACGTGCTCTGTTAGGTGTCTTAGTGTCATGCATGAAATAAGGACCCACTTCTACTCTGAAAAAACAAACTTAGGATTCCAAGACCTCATCATGATACCTCTCTTTCGAGGACATGAAGGGTTGTGCGAGACTCCAACATTATGCCTTCCAAAACGAGCGAAATTCGGCTGCCAAAATGAACAACTTCTTGGATATGAGAGGGCAGGTAGTGGGTTCATGGTTCTCTCCACGTCTAAGTACGTCGAGAGTCAGTGGTCAAGCTGAAGCTGGACTCATCAGTGAAAAGAACATTCGACCTTTGATCCATGCTTCACTGTCCATGATCTCTGCACCATCCTAAACGGACTCTTCTTTTGGCAGAAGTCAGTGGGACGCAAACAGAAGTCTTCCTGAAAACAGCCCTTTTTCAAAAAAGCCCCTTCTGGACACAGTAACCCTTGAAACTCGGCTTCCTGTGGCCACTTAGAGATTATGAGAGAACTGTTTCCACTAATTGCACTCGAGGCTGAGAGTAAAATCGAATTCTCTACAAATCTGGTTTTAAGACTGGCACGCCTCAAGTCACCCCACATTTCGCCACCTCAATTCCATAATCTAAACGTTGGTGGTTAATCATTTTCGTTGTTTGAAATTTAAAGAATCTATTAAAATTGTTTAAACAAAACACCAAGGAATTTGGCAAGATGTGCGAGTGAACCATGCCATGCGCGCTTACAAAGTCTCTTCTTCTAGATGGCAGGGATAGCCTGGTTGGCAGGGGGCTGGGCTAACGTTCGTGAGAACGAGGGTTCGAATCCAGCTGTCCGAAGACTCCCCGTGTAATAAATGGTGACTGGTGCGCGTTAACTTTGTCGGGTCATAAAGTCATCCATGTTACCATAACAAATTATACCTTTGTGGGTGCTGAATTGGAAATTGATAGTTCTCTAATTCAGGTAAAAATTACGATCTGCAGATGAATGAATGAATGTGTGATTGTGTCCACCTTATAAACGAGTATGACGTGTAAGTGTGGACGAAGGTGAATTCTTGGCCAGAGATGGCGCCACTGGAAAGCAAGAACAATTAGACCCCTAATGTCTTAACGGACTAAGACAACAACATCTAGTAGCTCCAACCACACGCATGTGTAAATGCTTACGCACTCAACACACTAGATTTAGATCTTTGTTCCGAAGCAGTAGTTTTACATTTCGCTCAGTTGTCAGTAAATTCAACAAAATATGCAAATTCTCTTAATTTTGAACACCTGCGTATTTCGAGATGCACGTTTCGTTAAGAATATAACGACAGAACTACCTTATACTCCAGTCGAATAAGCTAAGTAACGATTTCTACCATCTAAATAGAATGTTTTGAAAATATTCTTTTTTAAACGTACACTGTTTAACAGAGTATTTTTTCCTTGATTACTTCTTTCAAACAATACAATTCTCAAAATAACTTTTTTTTAAAGTAACATTGTTTAGTAGCAATTCTCTTGTGCTTCCATTTTTTTTTTTACAGATGACAAAATGTCTGATGTTTAAAAATATCGCCAAGAATGAGCCATAAAACCATATTTATTAGATTCACGGTGTCTGAAAGCAACTCTTTTTCATCAGACACATATTTCGAAATGTCAGAGTTTCACTCCATAAATACGTCATCAATTTTTGCCAACAACCATAATTCCAAATCCGGTGTTTTCATTTTCAATGCATTTGTTGAGTCATGAGAATACGTCCGAATCCACAATTAGATTTGCCCGAAACTCGTGATCGGCAACTACGGTAGTTTCCCTCCAGGCTTAATGTCTGCGCAAACTGAAGATACCGATTTCATTCTCCAAAAATGGAATAACTCGATACAATAAATAAATCGATTCAAATAAATATATTTTGGATCTAGAGAGCTTCTTGCGTGATAAATATAGTTTACAACATGTAAGTTTTATTACCTTTATATTGATAGAATAAAGGGGAAAAAAATAAAATATCTCCTTATTTTCTTTTGTTTTGGAGAAGTTCTAAGTTACTTTTCTGTTTTATTTTTATGAGTTATCAAAATCTGCGGAGGAGTATTTGAATGAAAATAAGTATGGCAGTATTTTTTGAGTGGCAAATTTCTTTTTCTGATGAACTCATACATTTTTCGCTTAACGAAAATTAAGTTATTGCCGTTGTTTATTTAATAATATGGTATGCTGAGCTTCTTTTTCATCTGTATTCTGGAAATATTACTATTTTGTAAGAAGGGAGATAAATAATGTTGAAGAGAAAAGATCTTTCAATTGGAAAATAATCAGTTGTGCAATAATTTTATTAATTTATTTGGGCTCTTTCAAAAAATTTTTGGGCTCTTTAATCATTTTTTTCTTTTATGATATTTAAGAAGATACTTGAAGTATTTGAAAAGCATAAACGCAATGAAGCTATCGCAGTAGGACCAAAATAACCTGGTTGGTAGGGCGTTGCACCCATCTCCAAGAGATTGTGAGTTCGATCTTGGCCGGTCAAAGACTCCCCGTGTAGTAAATGGTAACTGATGATCATTAAATCTGTCGGGTCACAAAGTCCTCCGTGTTCCCATAAGAAATTATACCTCTAGGGATACTGAATTGGTCATTGATAGTTTTCTGGTTCAGTTAAGAATTACAATCAGTGAATGAATGAATGGATGCATGAATCGGTTTGCCCTATAAACGGGATGTGACATATGCGTGGCTGAAGTCGTATTCTTGACCATAGATGGCGCCACTGAAAACCAAGACACGCGCCTTCTGCCTAAAATTTCCTTGATTTTACCAAACAGGCTTGCTCGTTGGCAAATGGCATTAGAAACATCACGGAGACAGCTATCGCTGTGAATAATCGCACCACTCCTACGTTAGCGCATTCGCTGTCGGAAGCTAGCCAATAGAAAAAGAAGTAAAAAAAGTACTTAGATTTGGAATTAAAAGACTGTCTGACTAATAATTAAATTAACTCAAAAAATATAAATGTGAAATTTCATTTCTTAAACAGAATCCAAAGTTTTTACTAAATTTTTTTCGGACGAAATATTCCTTGTTAAATTAAGTATCGCTCGGTTTATACTTACTCGGTATAACGTGCACTGATTTTTGTTAAGGTTCCGTGCCTTTTTCTATACCCGTCTACATCCACTGCAACACTGGCCGGTACACCGTATAAAATTTCAGATTTTTAAGTGTAGATGGCGGCAGCTCCTACAATCAGTTAAGCTCTTCAATGATAGATCTGATAGATTGATTGCACGTGCGCGAGCATGGGTGGTCCGAATAATTTGCACAGGCTAATAGCACCGATTGTGCTATTAACATCGACCTGAAGATATATTTCTACCCACAAAAAAAAATCTTCTCAAGAAATAAAATCTTGTTACAGAAACTTAAAAGCAATTACTTTTATAAAATAATAACTTAATATTTTAAACTAATTGTTTTTTAAAAAAATTAGAACTTATAACTGAACCATGTCAAAACCAGTGCCAAATATGAGATCTTTAAAGCATTGTAAAATTATACTTTAATTGGGTATACTATAGCCTACGTCACAGGTTGTGTTATTCCTACTAAATTTAACCCATGAACGGCATTTTCTGCGAGCCTAACTTCAAGCCACAAATAAACAAACGAAGTGTTTGATCGTTTAAATAGCTGCTCGCCAGATTTTATTGCATTATAAAGAAAAGTAATTGATATTCGATTTTTGATTAATAATTTATTTATGTGGATAGTGGCATAGAATTTAGCATTGCGTCATGGTAAATGTTATTCCTACTAAGTGGAAGTAGTTGTGTTTTTTTTATATTATACCCAATTATACAGTCGGATATAACGGCAGAAGATTATCCTTTTGAATAAAACTCCGTGAAACAACGTGAATAAAGCACATGAAACAACGAATTTCATGTGCTTTATTCACGTTGTTTATTCACATTTATGAAACAACGTGAATAAAGCACAAATAAAGGCACAGTATGCTTTATTCACGTTGTTTTGATTTATTCACACGTAGCAAAAAGAATATGCTACCCTTATTTGGGAATAGCCTTTTATTGAAATTAAATAATTTTCAAGTTAAAACATATTCCAAAAATACCGTTGCCGTAACATTATTCTCTTTATGAACCTGTACATTCAGGGAAGAAATAAACTAAATTAAAGATATCATCTTGAAAACAATTTAACTTCCTAAACAAAACTAATTTCAAATTCTAAATTCCTACACCCCGAATTAGGTAAGATCAAGTACTTGTATAAAAGCAACAAAAAATGTGTTCCCCATTGTTATTATATACAGCAACTTCAATTGGCTAACCAAGAGGAGGCTGCATCATAGAATAGTTCTATAAAACAAACATTCACTTGAATAGCTCCTTATTGTCTACAATGGATAATAAATGTGTTTCATATGGCTTTATTAGGAATTCAATCCAGAAAATTTGACAGCTCACTGCATCACAAAGGAGCAGAAAAATAACAAAGAAACAATTCAACAATTAAGGTAAAGTGAACAAAAAAGAACAATAAACATTTCAACGACATAAAATTTTAAACATTAACATGAAAAAGGTAAAGTTATTGACAATTCATGAGAGTTCTTGCGTCCCAATACAATTTAGTGACATTCCCACATTTCTGGGACATGACAATTGGAAATTTTTCAAGACAATTAGAAATTTCTCAGTTACCAACCCCGCAAAGAAGCAGTAACCCATTTTAGGCTTAAAACAGGCCACGATTGCTTATCAGAACATTTATATAACATAAAAATTCTTCCCAACAAAACATGCCCAATTTATGATCAATTTGTGTATTAAACTCTGATCACCTCTTGTTGTTCAAGGAACTAGATAGGATAATAAATGTTTTCCCAAACAAAAATCATATTCAATGTGTTAGCCCAAGTCAAAATTCTTGATGGTCTCATCAAAAAAATTCGATGGTTATGCTGGTTTCAGTGCGATTCATGATGGTCCAACATCATTTGAAGGTTCCCATCCTCCAACATTTTTCATTATGCGTTCATGCTGTTTGATGTGTCAACAAACTTTCGTTCTTTCATGTCGGAAAATGCTACTTTAATATTATGATTGCTGACCATCAAGAGAAGTTTTATTTTCATGAACCAAAAGTCTATGATGATCCCTGATGGTTCCAACTGTACATTTCCATGATGGTTTAATGTAAATTCTTGTTGGTTCTCATGAATATATCATCTAAACAATTTGTTTTTCTTATGTAGGACTATAAGTCAGCCCGAATTCCTACCTTGGAATGATGGTTGTTCATGATCGTTCCAGGATTTTGATTTTCAATAAACTATAATGGAAATTTCTGATGATTCAACATGAACAAACCATCAAAACATGTTATGTTGGACCATCATAAATCAGTCCTAATTCCTACATTGGGGTGATGATTACTTATGTTGGACCATATAAATCAGTCGTAATTCCCACATTGGGGTGATGATTACTTATGTTGGATCATATAAATCAGTCGTAATTCCTACATTGGGGTGATGATTACTTATGTTGGACCATATAAATCAGTCGTAATTCCTACATTGGGGTGATGATTACTTATGTTGGACCATATAAATCAGTCGTAATTCCTACATTGGGGTGATGATTACTTATGTTGGACCATATAAATCAATCGTAATTCATACATTGGGGTAAAGATTACTTATGTTGGACCATATAAATCAGTCGTAATTCCTACATTGGGGTGATGATTACTTATGTTGGTTACCATCAAAAAATATGGTTCATTATGGAGTTATTGATGGTAACCATCAAGATTATGTTTGTCAATCAATGGAAAACCATTATAAATTTTGACTTGGGAGAAAAAAGAATACTTTCAATAAAAGAACCTCTACTTAAGTAATTATTTACCAATAACATGCTTACTTGCAATGCTTATTACGTAAAGAATAACGTAAAATATATCCTCCGTCTTCCTTTGCGTGAATATATCTTTTTTCTATTTCTTTCAAAAATTCAGGCTTTCCGTTACTTCCTGTCCAATAAATGTAATTTCTTCTCGAGTCTTACTAACTTCTGTACTCTCTTTGAAGATTCGCCTTTTCCTTTATTTGCTTATTTTATTTGATGGAGGAAAATTCTGATCCTAATTTTCTCTCCATGCAAAAACCCCCAGTGAATCAGTGTCTAGATTTTTTTGAAATATACAGATATATTCGGTTTGGACTAGCTAGTGAAAAATGAAATCCGTAAGGAAGGAAAATATTGATTTATACATTCTGCGTTGTTTTATTTTTCATATGTTTGAAACTTTTAGTTAAATAATATGTCACTATGAATGTATGTTCAGTTAATGCCATATAATAACGCTAATTTACGTGTATAGCCTTTAATATACATTAATATGTATTTAAGAGACATATATTTAACTGAATAAATTTTAAAAAAACATATAAATATATTCAATAAAATACATTTTTTGAAATTAGAGCCATTCTTTCAAAAATGTATTTGTATCTGAATTCTTTTTCATTTTTAGTATTTATTTAAACGAAACGTACATAAATTGTATATAGTTACCAATATGGAAGTTCTTTTGCCCCCTTCCACAAGTGTTAGTTAAATAATAATTAATTTAAACCGAATTCGCCAGTTCTTAAAACACAGCCTAGTGAAATTGCCAAGATCTTATATATATATGCTTAATTTGGTTACATTTCGAAGTATTCCTATTCATTGTTAGTTATAATGATTAAATCAAAATTAAATTATTAAGACAAACTATTGTTATACAGTGTGGCTACTAAATACTATAGCACACCAAAAAAAGGAGGTAATTTTAATCGTTTGGTAAAACAATTAAAATTATTTGATATAGGATTAATATATCTTGACGATTAATATATTTTGATATAGTAATTTTAATCGTTTTTCTTCCTCTATTCCTGTGAGTGCCATTTTTTATAAGTGCAGACGATTTTTGTTTAAAACAAAATATTAAGAATCAGTTTAAACATCGAATTGGAAAGGGTTAATCAAAAACGTTGATGGTTAAACAGCTTTTCGATCGTGGATTTTCTGCAGGTAGAATCTCTACGCAATTAAAAAAAATTTTTTTAATAGAAAATTTTTAAATAGAACTCTCAATCGATTATTCGATACTAATGGCTGTGAAGATCTACCCAAGTAAGGTCGTCCCCGCTCAGTTCGTAAAGCTAGGAGTCGATTCGAATAAAAAATTTTCGAAGTAAACTTCCATTTATAGTTTTCATCATATGCGTATATTTATCATTTTCTACTTAATATTTGTATAATAAAATGATTCGATGTCTGTAACACTATTTTATAGCCATCCTGTAAAAAAATTTAAGAAGAAGAATTTATTTTTGTTAGGCTTAGCAAAATTGAAAAAGTTTATGCATGTTACACCAACCCTAGGTAAAGAGCAACAGTACAAATGTATCTCCCTAGTACAAATATATCTCCTTCTACAGCATGCCACTCATAATGTGTAAAAGTTTTTACGATATTTGTTCTAAATTTTTGAAATATTCCAATAAAATATTCTTTGAAATTACGTTTATAATTAATTAGTCTATGAAAATAGGGTTTAATTGTATAAATATTCAAAATAATTCAGCAAATAAGTCTAAAGGAAAAAAACTCTTTTGAGTTCTTTTCTTTTAGACTTATTTGATTCCTTGGACAATTCAAATTAATTCAACAATTTGAATTGTCCAAAAAATTAATTTAAATTGTCCAAGGAGTGTTGTCCAAAGAGTAAAATTAATGGTTTCTGGTACAACATTATGTTTACCTTCGATTGATTTCTGAAGTGTATGACAAAATTCATTATCAAGAAAATTAGATTAACCCTTTCACACTTTCCAGTGCAGAGTTGCCTGTCTGCCAACATTAATTCAACAAATGAAACAAAACCACTAGGAACGAAAAAGTAATTGCTTTTAAACGCTCAGCAACCACTATAAACTTTAAACAACAAAGAGTGAAAGTATGTCGCTTTACTCCGAATGAATTGTTAAAGGTCGCAGTTGTTTCAGTCCTACCTGAATAAAATTTTCTATTGAAATTACAATTCAATTTACAATTCAACGACTTTTAACGACTCGCTCTCTTTTTTGTAGACTTTCCTTTTGGCTGTAGTTGGTCGCACTTCTAAGGATTTTATTCCAATTTAAAAATTTTAAAAAAAAGTGAACAGCTGAATTTTAAAAAAAGTCAAAAATCATTCTTCTTTTAAGAAAATGAAGAACAAGGGAACTGGTTGTTAAAAGAAATCTGGATTGGAAAATCGTTCCTGGAAAGGTTAGTGGACAAAATTTGCAACAAATTTCTCATAAGTACAACACTTTCTTCTGACATTAAAGGCAAATTTTACATAGATTACAACTGTACTGGCCTAAAAACTGGCCTGTCATTCAGAAGTTCATAAAAAACGTCGGTGTTCAAACACTTCAACGAGTTGAGCAGAATTTTGCTATTCATCTGTGCCATATCCTTGCAATTGACGGCACAAATATATAAAACAAAAATTAAACCTCAATGTCTGTAATTGAGCCGTAGTAGCTCAGGGGATAAAGCGTTTGCGTTCCAATGAGGTGAACCGGATATGAATACCAACGATGGTTGGCCGATACGAATTCCTCACCTGGCTCACACCGACAACAGTGCCAATTTTAAACAGTGAGATGTTTTCATGGTTTTCCTCTCCATGTAATACAAATACGGGTTAGTTCCATCAAAAAGTCCTCCACGAAGGCAAATTTCTCTTAATACTTGATCCAGGATTCCCCTTGTCTTCTGGATTCTGTTCAAAACTACAAAGCCACGGAGTTTAACATTGGTAGCAGTCGTAAACTGCAAATTGGGTCATCTGCAACGACGTTAATAAAATAAAATGTTTGTAATTGAGCAGTGGTAGCTGAGGGTGCAGAAAATTCGCTTTCCAATTATGTGAACCAGATTCGAATCCGAGCGAAGGTTGGTCGATACGAATTCCGCACCAGGCTCGCACCGACAACAGTGCAGATATAAAATATCCTCAGTGGTAGAATAAATAACCATAGGAACTTTACGTGATTTTCCTCTCCATGTACCGCAAATGCAGGTTAGTTCCATCAAAAAAATCCTCCACGAAGACAAATTTCTCCCAATACATCTAGGAGTTACCTTGTCTTCTGGATTGGGGTCAAAATTACTAGGCTACGTAGTTGAACATTGACAGTTGTAAACTTAAAACTGTGTCGGCTGTTTAACGACAGCTACAAAAAATATTTCAGAATTTGCATGAAATAGCTTAACTTAGTAGTTTTTTTTTTAAAAAAAAAGTTTGTAGATAAATTTCATAGCTAACTAAATGTTACCGTACGCATACTAAGTATCATTACTAATATTAATGACGAATTTGTTATTTCTAATAAAAACATATAGAAAAGGAAATAGTTTTTTAAAGACTTTAATTCGTTTCTATGATTACGGAAATCATGCATGTCAATTTATATATTCGAAAAAAAGAATCTTCGATTCTTGATTAAGAATGCATTAAAACAAAACTAAAAAGCAATATGAGATTGAAAAAGTATAAAAATGATGCATGTCTCATACGTAAAATTCACAAACAGCATATTTCGCTAGTGAAAGTCATACGAATTTAAACAAAAGTATTATAATCACAAAATTAATATTAATGAAAGCTGTTATTAAACACATTTAATACACTTTATCTATTTAATGAGACACTCATTTAAAGCTAATTATTATATACACGCATGAAACTTCATTTAATTTGAATATATATCATTATAATACATATTGCCCAATGGAATTCATTAGTATGTACAGTAAAATTTTAATTAGCACATACTAAATTAACAGGATGTCAATACTACTTCAGACATTTTTTTTTCTCCTCGTCACTTTAATGTTAATTAACAATTGTTAATTTGAATATTCCGCACTGATCCGTCTGACTGGGGAATAATTAATAGCAATTAAGCTGCATCCTTAATTTTAATCATTGCTTAATAATGAATTCATTTAAGCGCCTAAGTCAATACCGCCTTGGTCTAATGAGCACAAATAGCTGATACATTTTCTTTTCTCTTACAAAAACAATATCTTTTTACGCAATTGCAATTATTAATTACAAAAATTATTTGAACACCTTATTATGAAAACAACAACAAAGGCTTTGGGATATTTTTGATACTTTATTGATAAAAGAATTGCAATAAAATCATCCCAGTTTTTAATTGGTTGTTGAGAGAGATAAATAAAAGATGGGATTATCAACAGATGTTAGCAATGAAACTGTTGCCACCTTAGATTTTATTTTTCATGTGGGAATTTTAACCCATTCGTGGTTACAAATTATAGTAGAAAAAAAAATAAAGAATAAAGATTCTCGCAATCCGTAAACTTGACCGAAGGCGTTTCTTTGTGAAAGAGAACGTTTCTAGTTCAATTTTTAGGGAAGTTAAGGCCTGTTTACACTGTCCTTTACACTGTCCTATTTCTTGTATCCGAGAAGTTGGACGGATTTCTCTGTCCAAGAAATTTGATGATTCGTTGACACTATCCAAGTTCTTGAATGTCACTGATTGGACGGGAGAAACACTTGCGCATGCGCATTGTTCATATTCAACATTATAAAATCATGCTTATATGACTTTAAAAGTACTAAATAAACTCATATAAAATCACAATAACACAAATAAACCGCAACAGATCAATTTATTTGGACTTAAAATATATGAAAAAAGACAACAAAATGGCATAATTTGTTGCCTGCTTGTTGACGTCACAAAACCTAAGACATTGATTGGTTAAGGGAGAAAAAACTTGGATGGAAAGTAGAACATGCTCTACTATCGTCCAAGAAGTTGGACCAAGTTCTTGGATGATTGTTTACACGATCCAAGCTCAAAGCAAAACAAGTTTCCATCAATATCAATCAATCTCTGTCCAAGAAATTGGATCGTCTAAACAAGCCTTTAAAGGCTGAGTCGGTTATAATTATATACAATCAGTGGCCAAATTATTAGACGCACTATAAGATTCTATGCATAATCTTAATTATCACGTGATACTTTACAACATTATTGTTCTAACGCGACTGAAACCGGTTTGTACTTGTTTACATTCGTGTATCAATTGGTTAAAGTCGACAATATATAATATAAATTCGACAATTGGATAAACTAGAGGATATATTATATAAATATAGAATATTTATTATATCAGGTATTATATTAGTACATTATAATAATCAGACCAAATTATTAGACTCACTGTTATTTTCTAATAATGACATGTCTTGCAAGAGTATATATGCAATACTTTAATATTTAAACGTGCATGTAATGGGTTTTTATACAGGAGGTTTTTTATATACTTCCTATTTGTATTTATTTATAACGTATTGTATTACAATGTTAACCAATTAATACACAAACATTAACAAGTGTAAACCTAAGAACACTAAAGTTGTTCACCTGATAATTAAAATTTTACATAGAATCTTACAGTTCGTCTAATAATTTAGCCAGAAACTGTAGCTAGAGTTAGAGACCATAGGCGGTGGTTATAGACAAAACTCATGAAAAATTGATATTTTCTTCTTTTATCTCTGTTTCTCATGTTTAAAACACTAGAAAAGCATTTAAGTAAAACCAAAAAACGTTTTGAAAATTATATATTTTTTGCAAAATACCATCGGCCAACTTGTTAACCCTTTCGATGCAGAATTTTTAATAAACATATTTTCCATTCTTTTTTTTCATTATTTTGTATTAATTTTGGTGAAAATTAGTGAATAATCTGATATTTAACGTTTTAATAATGTATGGTTATGAAATACAGCATTAAACACCGATGTCTTTTTCAGGACTAAAGGTAAAATCTTTCAAATACGGCTCACTCCCAAAAAATAAATTTTAAAATTTGCTCTTATTTGCAATTATTTAGATCTAAAGAAACAGTTATTCATCATTAAAATTTCTTTAATCTTCAAAATCAATAATTGATAATTTTTTGAATATAAATGAAGAAAAAATTCAAGCTACTTTTTTAGGATTTTATATTTTAGTACAATTATAATTACAATACTCTAACAACTTCAAAGGCCTGGTTTCTTAGGACAGGACGCTGTCAGCTGGAAATCAGCGCTAACCTCTGATTGGCCTATTTGTGAGTTTGATAGTATACGTCATCGAACGCTCATCTTGAACTACAATTGCTGTCCAACACAACTGCAGTTGGATTACAACGTGATGTTAACCACAGAAGCAATGGCGGACAACATCCAACAGCACATTGAAATCAGCCAAGATTTTGGTTTTGACATTAAACATAGCTTCTTCATTAAACATAGCACTCTTCATTTAGCTCAGCTATAATATATTTTTTCTTGGACAAAGTCATTATTTGTTCTCTAAGACACTGGTCGACAATAACAAAATCAATACAAATTCAAAATAAATATTTGTCTACGTTATTAACGCATGCGCAATGAGAGATAATGTCTGCGTTGGACCGACTGCTCACGCTGAGCTAACAAAAAAGTTTTTTTATGGCGTCAGCTCTACGTCAACTTTCCACTGACGCCCAGATAAGGCGCTAGTTCTAATAAACCAGGCCTTTAGGCTGTTTTTCATAATTAAAATGGTACAAAAATAGATTTTTTGCATATAATTAGAGAGTTAGAAAAAAATATACAAAAGGGACATATAGGCTTCCCATATGCGCCAAAGGGTAAAACCCATTCACTAGGATCTTTATTTTGAAGAACGATGATTTCGTTTCTAGCCTCGCTTTTCCTTCATATGAAAATGATATATCTTAGTTTAAATATCCAGCAGTTTTCTAAAATAAATTAATCTACTGATAACATTTAACTTACAATTTAAATAACTTATCCCCTTCATGAGTAAAGCCTAGCACAATGAACATTTTACCATATCTCAATTGTTACAAAACATTTATACTAAATAAATGCAAGCTAAAAGTGAAAAAGGACTTTTCCGTAAATAAAAAATACTAAATATTATTATGCTGGGTAGACGCATTATGAAAAAATTTAAAATCTGACAGGAAAAGATGGAGCTAATAAAACATTAAGTAAATACTATCGTCCAGTAATGATTGTAAATTAAACATCTTCATTACAACTGAACAACGAATTTCTTAAAATTCACGTGAAATGAAAGCATATAAAATTTTCATAACTTCATTAAGTACATCTGTAACCACTTTTAAAAAGTTTTCAGGCTTTTTTCACCCTGGTTACAGTATGAAAATCAATATGAATAAAGCAAAACAATAGCGCTAACAGGGTTTCAGGAGTGTGTTTGAATAATTTAAAGGTATTGTTCTAAGCCGCTGTGGGTCAGAGGATAGAGTATCCGCCTATCAATGAGGTGAACCCAGGTTTTAATCCCAGTGGTGACTGGTCGATACGATTTCCGCACCCTCCTCACACCGACCACATATTCTCTGTGGTGATCATGGGTTATAGTCCCCTTGCCCGTAGACTAACCGTGAAATGTTTTCCTCTTCATGTAGAACAGATGTGGCTTAGTTCCATCAAAAAATCCACCACGAAGTCTCATTTATACTAATACTTGATCGAGAAGTTCCTTTGTCTTCTGCACAAGAAATTACAGGGTTACGGAGTTGAGCTGTGGTAGTCGTAAGCTCAAAATTTGGTCGGCTATTCAACAACAGTTATGAAATGAAAAAAGGTACTGTTCTGAGCCGTGGAGGCTCAGTGAATGAAGCGATCGCCTCCCAATATGATGACCCAGGCTCAAATCCCGGCTGCTTGATATGAATTCAGCTTTCGGCTCGCAATGACCACAGTGCGGACAGACGTAAAATATCCTCAGTGACGGATTATTTTTTAAAATCCCCTTGCAATAAGACTAAGCATAGAATGTTTTCGTCGTTTTCCACTCCAGGAATTCTCTTGTCTTCTGGGTTGGGTTCAAAATTGCAAATCAACGGAGTTGAAACTCGGAATCGGGTCGGCTTTTAAATGCCAGGTATAAAGATATAGCTCTAGCTGCTTTTAAAAGTCTCTGCCTTTGTTCTTTAATACTATGAATATCATGTAAATCTTGAACAGTGTATAATATACAAGCATAGTGACATAGTGTCATAATTAGTCTAGGGAGAACTACTAACGTTGAAATTACTTAGATTTTACAAATAAAATTGAATTAATCATACCATTTAATTCAAGAACGTATTCATTACTGCTTAAAATCTCTTTCCGGTGAAAATGTCTAGGCATGATTCTTGCTCAATGACTATTCTTTACTAAAAATGTCTTCAAGAAAAATACTTGGTATCCTATTTTTTCCACTTTTATGACGCACATATTGCGCCATATCCTATATGTATACTTAACAAAATTATATCTTTGTTTTTTCTTCTTTTTAGGTAAGTGACTAAACTATTTCAAGGCAGTGATATTTTGAACGCTTGTACTGTAAGTCTCTATGTTTCGATAATAATTTCCATTCTTATATATATTAAAATAATATTTCATATCCCTTTTTTTCAATGTAAAATATTTTACAATCCACCATATACTTACAATGTCTATATTATTATAAGTATGTACTTATTTCACATAATTATAACATAAATTATTTCGAAAATTAAGCAGAAGTGCTTTCAGTTCAATAATAGTAAGAGTTACAAAAGAGTTTTGCATAGTGTTTGTCTTATGTTCAAACTCAATGATGTGTTACCAAATTATTATTTATGTTATTATTATTTATGATGTGTTATTATTTATGCTATGTTATCAAGTGCAACGATAGCCTTGTTTATTACCCCTTAAAGATTATGCGATTTATAAGGAAATTTTTAAGCTGTGAATCTCAAATAGCACTAAGTTTACTTAAATTATAGTGCTTTTCAAAATTACTCTATTTATAATAAGAGATCCTTGAAGTAAGGTTCGTTTTGTAGAAAGAGACTGTTAACGCATTATGCATCATTCTGAATAACTCTTGTTCTAATGATCGGATTTACACTTACAAAGAACTAGTATTAAGGGTTTAAAAGGGTTAACTTCAAATGTGCAAATTACATAGTAAGTTATTAAGTTACAAAATCAGATACAGAATCTACTTTCTCTGAATAAACTTATCCTTTTTCGACGGTTTTGGATTCTAAGTCAAAATATAGGAGCAAGTCGCAATTTGGAAAATATGGCCCCAATAATCTAGTAAGGAGAGCCGTCGAAAGTTTGGACCTTTTAATATTTATTTCTAACTATGCGTATTTTACCATATCTCGGAAACTTTTTAAAAGAACTGAAGAATTCTTGAAAGCAGTTTTATTTTCATTTTATATTCGGCGTTGAACAGCTGACCCGGTTCTGAATTTAAGACTAGTTTATGTTCAACTCTGCAGTTTTTTGTATTTTTGAACCCAATTCAGAAGACAAGGGAACTCCCGGATCAAGCATTGGAACAAACTAGTCTTTGTGGGGGACTTTTTGATGGAACTCACCCGCATTTGCATCACATGGAGATTGAAACCACGAAAGCCGACCATGGTAACCCCGGTGGCAAAGGGATTCTAACCCATATGGGGGGATCTACCTCTCAAGATTAATTTATGTCAGCACTGTGGTCAGTACGAGTCGGGAGTAGAATTCGTATCGACCAGCCAATGCAGGGATTTAAACTCGGGCACCTCATTGGGAGGTGAGGACCTTATGCTCTGAGCCTCAGCAACTCTTTAGAAATAAAAAATTTTTTAGAGATATTAATGCAAAAATATGAAAAATGATAAAAAGATTTTATATATACCGTAAACCGGGGCGAGTCTACCCATTTTAGTTTTATTTAATTTTCACTATTTTAAATTACAAATAAAAAAAAATTTTACCAACGGAGGACTTAGTTCAGACTCTAAGGAAGATGGCGCTGTAGTCTACCGATTCGTATTTAGTTTTAATTAAGCATAATAATATAATTTAGAACTTTGTTTATATTAAAATTAAGTCATTTTAAATGAATTTGAGTAGATTATTTTAATTCTGCATTGATAAATTTATCATTAATAAGAAACTTTATAGGTTAAATATAAATGTAAATATAAAATATGTTTATTTTACCTATTTTTTCAATTTTAATATTGCAAAATTAACTTTTTTTATTTAATGCAAGTTAAATAAATTATTATTTATAAATTATTATTTATAAATTATTATTACCTCCCAAAAGAATGGGAAAAGGATTTTTCATGATTCCCAATGTTTGAATTTCGATTTTGTTAATAATCTTTAATTATTATTATTTATTAATTATTTAATTGTAAATTTATATTAATTTTAATTTATTTTTATCAACAATAATCAGAAAATTTTTTTATTTTGTAATGTTAATGATTATAAAAACAAAACTGTGATCAAAATGTGATAATCGATCAAATACTCAATTTGTGTTATTTCATGAATAAAAAAATGGAATATATAATAAAGTTATGAATTTTACTTCATAAATATCCTATATAGTAACTAAAATCACAATTTAAGAGTAAAATTTGATTATTTACAATGTTAACATTCATTTTAGTAGAATGGGTAGACTCGCCCCATACGAGAGATTTGTCAGCAGTTCTATAAAGATATACAGTAACAGCGTAACTGTTAATATTTTCTAAAATCGATTTCACAGCTTTAAAGAGGGATAAATAGCGATTCCGAAACACCTATTAAAAGCCTTTTTTCTTTAATATTTACGAAAGTTTGACCACTTGAAAGTTGACAAACTGAAAAAATGGGTAGACTCGCCCCGATTTACGGTATATATATATATATATATATATATATATATGTATATACAGTATATTATATATATATATATATATATATATGTATATACAGTATATTATATATATATATATATACAGTATATTATATATATATATATATATATATATATATATATATATATATATATATATATATATATATATATATATATATATATATATATATATATATATTATATTTATTATATATATATTATATATATATGTATATATTATATATATATAATATACTGAACATATATAACTTATTTAATAACTAAAATACTCTTTGTAATGAAATATCTTTTTTAATTTAAAATATACATATAAAGCAATTTAATCTTAGAGTAATAAATGGATTTTCTTTCAAAGGAATGACCATAAAATATAAGTGCAGCACTCAGACAAAAAAAGGACCCGAAAGAGGCAATAAAAAAGGGATTATCCGCCTTAAAGAAAATATAGAACCGTCAGAGAATATCCTAAGATATAGGAATTTTCGCCCAAAACAAAGTCTTAGATTCAACGAGAATTAATCCTCTGATACAATTTATCAGAATAATAGGGGAAAAGAATTAAGATATCTAATTATGAAAAACTTTAACTTCGGAAGAGTGTTTCGTATATTTATAAAAAGGGCACATGAATTTTATTTTCAAACCATGGAACGATGCTGGACGACGACTTTACAATTTAAGTACCATGCAATATATGGGAGTAGTGTTATTATAGTCATTCATGTTTTTTTTTCCTAAGGGGGGCTAAGTTATTTAAAGTATTTTTATTTCGATTGTGGCATAAATTTTTCATTGATTATGGAAACTGTCAGAGTATAGAAGTGGCAATGGTTCCTAACCTTTAAAAAAATAGCTGTATTGAGAATATCGGGCAATTGCGAAAGGTTATGCAAAGCAGGGAATAAAGTGGCTATATGATTGATGTTCATAATGTAAAAAAACTAGTAAATTCTTTTGAAAAAAAGCATATTTTTCACTGGAACAAAACTGTTGAACGAAAAATAAATTTTTTCTGTTTAACCACTATCCGCTCAATGTAAAACCGTTTTTTTACGAGTTTTCTCCGTATATTTAACGGTTTAAAGTTGTTTTTTTCACAAAATGGTTTTCACCCTAATTTTAAACAGATCAAAACCGTCAGTTAAAATTCTAGTTTTTACCATGCAGTATTGCTTACCGTATGATAACATATATATTTCGGCAATTATTTCATGTTTTGTACGTCGTGTAAATAAAATTAAGATTCGACTTTATTTAAATTTGATTCTCTAATATGTCTTTATATATCTTCCATAACGACACATTATCCGTAGTTTAGAACCTCTGTTGTTGTCACCAATATGGCTAATGTCAGGAAATTATAAATGATATATTATCTATACACCATCCTCATATTACAACTGTGAAAGAGTACGAAATATCTCCAAAAAACTATTTTAGTTTATTAGGTAACATCAATGTTCATTTTATGTGCCACGAACTCGCTTCTCAATTTTGTTAATAAGTGCCTTATTACTTGATTAAAAAACTTCACAAATATACAGAGTGGAAATAGCAGGCGACATGCTTCAAGCTCTCAAAAACAGTCGCTCATTTTCAAGACTTGCCAGACTTGAATTATAAGAATCAAAATTCATTTTCATATTAAACGCCACAGTTGCCAACGAAAAATAGAAAATAAAGGGGAGAAATAAAACTAGAAAAACCTCAGTAACAGAGAGAGAATGAAAGCAAACATAAAAAAAACATGACAAGAAAAAGTGTTGCTGAGAAGGGCAGTATGATTTCAATAATTTGAAACAAATTACCCGTATAGAGTTATTTTTATGGTTTTATTAATTTTCAATGTTAAATTGTTTGTAAGAGTTAAATTGCCCCTATAACTGTTCTATTTATGATCTGAAGAGCAAAAATGAACAGCTTTTGACTACAGATTGTAAACAACACGAGATATTTCTGCACATAAATGTATATGTAACATCTGTCCATCAAGAGCATTGTTAAAAAATAATGATCAAGTGCATCACGACTTGGCTTGAAACTATATATGTATACATCGTTGTATAATGTGCATTGCGTGTTTAGTTTCAATATGTATCGGATAAATCAATAATATAAAGCATGAGTTATGAGATTTGTAAAGGAATATATATATATATATTTTTAATGGATATTTGCATCGTTAGAAGTAAAAAAAGTGACCAACTTTTGAACTGCTTGTTTGCACGCATTATTTGGGCACACTATTTTGAAGGCTTATCTTTCCTTTTGATCGGTGTATCGATTTAACAACAGCATTTATACATAAATCTGTACAAATAAAACTGACACTGAAATCATTTCAAGTCCAAACTCCTAAATATAAAGTGAAAGCTTTTACTACTTTTAATAATTCATAATCCACCTGTATTTTACTTTTCTTCAGATAAGAAGCAGTTCTGTATGTAAGTTGAAACTTATAATAAACCTTAGTGGCGAGAGAATTTTAGAAACAAGGTAAATATTTACTGGTTTAGCTGCCAGTTTTTTCTGCTTTCAGAGGAACAAATAACTCTAAGAGAATGCGAAGTATAAAAAAGTCTCATTGTTATTTCCCGACAACTGAGAACAGCAACTTTCGCAAGAAAAAAAAGTATTTTTTAAATTCTATTTTGTTTAAATTTGCTTTAAAAAAATTTCATAACTAGGAAAACTCCGTTCTCCATCACCATTGTATTCATCATAATTTTTTTATCTTCTTCTAAAAATTTATATTTTACCAGAGAAACGAAGAGCATTTTGTAAACAAAGTATTCAATTTTTGTAAGTTTAAGAAAAAAACATCTTAACATGTAAATCGCAACGAAATTAACGATTATTTGAATTTGAAAAATAATCAATCTGTGCCTGAAATTTTTTTTTAAGGAATACAAATTGTGTTACTTAATAGGAAGAAATAAGTCAGAATTAATTTTACCCATTAACGAGACTTTATAACAGATGAAATAGGAAACTGTTTTTCTTTTTATCAAGTTTTTATATTTTTAAAAATTTGAATCTGTCTCCATCTCCCTTTTTTGTTACTTCCGACATCAACTCAAGCACGAGCCTATAAAACAAAGATCTCAAGAGCGATAAATAAATTTTCCTACAGCAATAAATAAATAATCAATAAATAAAGCAAAAAGAATTAAGGGGAAAATGCTAGGTTCATAAATAAAGATACAACTTTCAGCGGGTCAATTCTGAAAAGCAACCCGCATGCTATTTTCTACTACAAGTTTAATATTTCTCGGAAAAATTATCGAATGTTCAGTCTTATATTCATCGTGCTATCCGTACATTTTTCTACAAATGTTGAACACCTTAAGCAGCAGCTGCAACTTTAAAAAATATTTATGCAGAGAGCTTCGAGATAATTCTACGCAGAGATATGTTAACATGATCAGAAAAAAGGCATTATATCCCATAATACAACAGCTGCAGCTAAAAAAAAAAAATTCTTCTAAATGGTAGGGGGGAATTGAATTGTAATTTTTATTTAATTAATTTTCTTTCGCAATAAAAGGACCTCCCTGCTAAAACAAACTCTTCGATAGTATCTTTCTAATCAATCATTCAAGTGAATAAAAAAAGCAAATTAACAAAGGAAAATAAAAAAACTGCTTATTCCAAATTCATCATAGGATAAAATTAAGGCTTTTTAATACCGTGAATTCCCTTTTAATCCTTATCAGTTCCTGCTTCTAATCGAACATTACTGCATGATAGAACATTTCCACTAAATAGAATCTTTTTTTAAACTCTGGATGTCCTCAATCTAATTCGACAGATTCAATTAATAGACTTAGTCAGTTGGTGCACCTCCCTTTATAAGGATAATGATATGGCTGTCTGCTAGAACTAGATAATTTTTAAGACTATGTCTCAGTTACCTTATTTATTTTCCTTTGTTTGTACTCTTAAGGCCTGTTTATACTATCCAAGTTCTTGAACGAAGATTGATTGCAATTAATGGAAACTTGTTTTGCTTGGAGCTTGAGCCGTGAAAACGATCATCCAAGTTCATGGTGCAAGTCCTTTGATGGTAGTAAAGCATGTTCTGCTTTCCATCCAAGTTTTTCCTCCTTTAACCAATCAGCTTCTAAATTTTTGTGACGTCAACTAGCAGACATCAGATTATGTTATTTTGTTGTTCGTTTTCATCTATTTTAATCAAAATAAATTAATATGTTAGGGTCTATTTGTATTATTAGGAATTTATTTAAATTTATTTAGCAATTTAAAAATGCGCATGCGCAGGTTTTGTCATCCGACCAATCAGTGACATTCAATAACTTGGATTGTGTCGACGAATCATCCGATTTTTTGGAGAGATAAATTCCTCCAAGTTCTCGGTTTCAAGAACTTGGACCTTGAAAACAGGCCTTTATTCGCAATCGCAATGCTCAAATACGCCATCCAAGGCTTACGGTTCCAAGGCTTGACCCTTACCTCTCCTCCTTTTCTCAGTTGCATAGGAATGTACTACGATATTTTCTATTTTCTTAATATTTTTCGTAATTAATTGTCAAAAATATTCTCTAAAATTTCAATTACGCCTTTCTTTAAAACTATGTTCAATGTAGTTTTCAGTTCAATATAGTTCCCTAAATTAAAAGTCTTTAATCTATTTGAAAATCACGACAGAAATTAACGAACTTCCTTCTCTTATGACTCTCCACACGCTAATGGTGAAAGTATTCGAAGTGTTGCCATATGTAGGTAGAGAGCTCTGCTCTACGCCACCTGTAGCCCATTTTGATCTCGCCTATACATTCGCATTTATCTAGCTATTTAAAAAATATATCGTTGGTATTTATGTAGAACGCTACTGTATGTCAACCAAAAAAGTATTTATTACTTGAACTACATAATATATGTAATTTAAATTAATATGTTTCGATACGTATAAATTATATTAATATTTAAATTGCAAAATATGATTTATTTTTAAAAATTTAAATCTTAAAGTTCTAATACTTCGCTGCCAATTAACATAACTTTTCTGTTTCTCTGTAACATCTTTCAGCGCTGTATTGTTGATCTAGTAACACTTTATCGTAATATGTAGCGAACACTAAAAATATTAAACTATTTGCTTCTAAAGCGTTCGCTAATTTTTATTTACCACTTTTCTTTAAACAACAAAGAGATTAAGTGTGTAATTATAATATGTACAATGGGCTTTATCTTAACTCACATTCATACTTATTTTACAACTTATGATTGCATCAAATTCAATCCCACCCAATGCTTAAATAACTATTGTGCTTGTAATATATATCATGATTCAATACATACTTAAATATCAATTGTGCTATTTATATTCATGAAAATTTCTGATTATTTCATAAATCATGACTCATACCAAATATCAAATCATGTCTAATTTATCAAGCAAATATGCTTGATCTTTTGTTCTACTACCTAAATGCTGCATAAAACAAAATTATTGTAATTCAACCTGTAAATATTTCATGATGTATGGGTTAGAGGCCGCTGCGCGGCCTAGGGACCCAATTTTTGCTTAATAAACGTAAATAAACGTACAATGGGCTTGTTTATGCCTACCACAATACTTACCAAATCAATGTATTTTACCTTACTGTATGTAATTTAATGAAGCAAGCAAGCTACAATAGGCTTGCCGACTTTCCACGATATTTTAAAAACTTTCTTCCAGTGGTAGATAAGTTTACGTTTTTATATATGATTTTTTGTTTCGTAAATTTTATTTAAAGCCTTGTCGGTCTGGCAACACTTAATCCAAAAATGTTACAAAACCACTAAAAATATTAAACTCTATGCTTATAAACGTTCGCCAATTTTTAGTTACCACTATTCTTTAAACAGCAAAGAGATTAAGTATGTATTAATAGCCAGGATACGTACTAGACATTTCAAAGGCATGAAGATCTCACGCACCAATATAAAATCCTATCCAATCTGCAAGTTCTGTCCCCATTTGCAACTAACTCCAGGCCATGCTTTTGACTGCCAGGCCATTATCGGCTCCCTCTTTCAACTTGGAACACCCTCCATCGAAATTCTCCATGGCCATCGGGTTCCAGAACTTGCAAATCTTGTTATCAAGACTTTTGAAGGACTATAAACTTTGCACTAGCACTGCATTTATAGACACGTCAACAACAACATAAAGTATGTATATTTAATATGTACAATGGGCTGCCAACTTTCCACAATATTTTAAAAACTTTCTTCTAGTGGTAGATAAGTTTACGTTTTTATGAATGATTTTTCTCTTTTCAAATTTGATTTAAAGTAATTATTCAAATATGACGTGTCAATTATTCAAGAGTTCTTAAGAAATATAATTTTTTCTCGTGGTCAGGCTTTTAACCCTTATTAGTTCCGAGTACTTTAGAACGCAGTTTGAACTAATATAAGCATTTAAAATACATAATATAGTATTTTTATATTTCATTTGATTTTTATTTTATAACCATCGTTGAACAGCCGACCCAATTTAGGGTTTACGGCTACTATTGTTCAACTCCGTAGCCTTGTGATTTTGAACCCAATCCAGAAGACAAGGGAACTTCTGGATCAAGTATTGGGAGAAATTTGCCTTCATGAAGGACTTTTTGATGGAACTAACCCGCATTCGCGTTACATGGAGAGGAAGACCATGAGAACTTCCCACGGTTAGCCTGACAGTAAGTCCGTGATCCGTCTACCACTGAGGATATTTCACGTCAGCACTGTGTTCGGGGCAAACCAGATGCGGAATTCAGGTTCACCTTATTAATAGGCGAACGCTCTATCCCCTGACCATTCACGGCTCAGTATAATTATAAAATTTTTATAGTTCTTAAAAATTATGTGGATATTCGTTGTTACGGCATAAAAATTTCTATTTTTATTGTGGTGACTGCTGATGGCGCCGCAGAATCGACATCGGAGTGCTAACTATTAAATTAATGGTAAAATTATCGGCAATTCTGTTATCTTTATTTTTTAATTATCTACCTTTTTATCAAATATTTTGTAAAAAACATAGCAATTGGTAGCCCTGAGTATATAATAAAGGTCACAGTTGCTTCTGCGTTGTTGGACTAAAATTTGCCGTTCCAAAGGGTTATCAGTACGATGTGCTTGCAAGTCATTTAACTTTTCTGTCGAATTAGCATTTTCAGGCAGATTTTCTATCTGTCTTTTGGGAGTCATTTACCCTCGAGGCTTTTTTTATGTATTAAACAGTTATGGCGTGTTTTTAAACAACAAAAATGAAATGCCGTTCGTTCACCTGACATTGTTTTAAAACTCTTGAATTCCAAATGCAGAATAATGAATTCGATCCATACATTTCTTTCTTAAAATTTATCTGACTTTTCCTGGACAATCTAGGATACCGAATTTAAAGAGAAGGCTTCCCACGCGTCAGTATGAACGTCCCTTTGAAATCCTTTATCTTCATTTATTATGCATAGACACGTATTTTACATTCAAGCGAGAAAAAGAGGTAAGCTTTTTTCCCCCCTCTTTACATTATGACAGAAACAGAAGAGGCCACACAGTCGCATATTTATGCCAAGGGAAAATGTGTATGGCTTTTTCCCTTTAAGGGAAGAATTCTTGGTTGATATAAATGGGTTTGGTTTTCCATTTGTCAGGGGAAGAAGACGTAGGGAAAAAAAGGTAGATTTTCCATTATTTATTCGAATATATTTCGGAATAAGAATGCTCTTATCTGTCCCAACGCCGTTCCCAAGATATAAGTGATAAACCCTTGTCAATTTCGGTGATTTCTTCAGGGAATGTGTTCAAATTGGTCGTAAAAACCTAGCATTATGATTGGTTTACATCTAACGCCCACGACAAACAGCTTTTTTTTCAGACGATGTAGAAAAATGAAAATATTTTGACCTACTTGCTTAAGATGAGTGATGAATTTCATTTTTTACACAATAATGCCCGAACCCGAATTTTGTAAAGATGTAAAAAGTGCCTTTAGACAAAAAATGATAATGCATATTTATATTAACTGGGTATTTTATTCTTTTACCTATCACTTTAGTTTTAAATTGTATTGCATTTAGATGTCTTTAAAAAATAGTATTAGAACATCTACATATTTTTTAAAATTCAGGCTTGGTAATCGTGATCATTATGAGTCAACTTTGATAATAAATAATTACGTAATTTTTTTGTTAATTACATATTTAATTACATTATTGTATTAATTACATAACATTTACTTACTTAGGGTCTATGTTAAAAATACACCTGTACACCTGTAGGAAAACAGTAGTGGTACACATTTTCTTACGCATTTCCAAGGGAATATTTCTTTCTATTATGTACCACTTAATTTTTTTAAAAAACACTGTACCTGGACTTCAATCTAAATGCCAATATTTAAGTAATTTATGCATTATGATAGATAAAACTGTCTTGTTTCCGCCAAAAAACTGCTAAAAAGGATACACCATGTGCTTGTAAATTGTTCTTTAAAAGATTGAAAAAAATATGTCCTAAACATTTTTATAGTAGAGTTCTTACTGTTGACTGTAAAACGAAAAAGTAAGAAGTATTAAAAAATATTACCATACTGATAACCAAAAAAATATTTTAATATAACTAATATGCCGACCGGACAGTGTAGTGGTCAGGAAGCTGACTTCACATCAGAGAGGTCCTTGGTTCGAGTCTCGGTCAAGGAATGGATGTTCCTCCATACTGGGTACTATCCATCCTTACTGTGGGAGAAACATTGGAACATTTAATATGGTGCCCCTGAAAGAGTGGTCAACAAATCTGCAATACTGATACCTAAATGACTAGTGTCAATCGGGTGGGCACTGGAGAAAAAAATATTATTAATATAATATAAATATTGCCAATAAATATGTATATAAATATTGCAAGAAATATTTTATTTTATAACCGTCGTTGAACGACCCAATTTTTCAAGTTTACGACTACTTGTAATTTTGAACATAATCCTGAAGACAAGGAAACTCCTGGATCAAGTATTGGGAGAAATTTGCCTCTATGGAGGAGTTTTTGATGGAAGTAACCCGCACTTGCGTTACGTGGAGAGAGAAATCACGAAAAACCCTCCCACGGTTAGCCTGACGAGAAGGGTATTCTTACCCATGATCCGTCTACCATTGAGGATATTTTGCGTCAGCATTGTTGTCGATGCAGGCCGGATGCGGAATTCGTATCTACGAGCCATAGCTGGGATTCGAACCCGGTTCACCTCATTGGAAGGCGAACGCTCTACCCCCTGAGCCATGACAGATCACCAAAAATATTACCATAATCTTAGCATGACATTCATTTTGTGTAACAACTTTTCACTTTTTTTAAGGAACCCTATTTTTAAAAGTACTCTAGGCAAACCCAAGATTAAAAACATCTTCTTTTACATTTAAACTTCCAAAGGCGATTAATGTTGCCCTTAATTTTATTCAATCGACATTACCTCCCAAAATAACGCTAATAATTTTCTTCATTTCCTTTAATTGCATTTTATCTGTAATTCAAGTTGAGAAAATAAGTATCTAGTGGCTTAATTTCAAACAACTACAGTCTTAATTTGATGAACTTAATTGTTTACACTGACTATGTCATCGATTGACTGTTATCACCATTTAGTATTTGGTCTCATAAGGACACAGAACGTTCGTAAAGTAAATAGAAAAAAGAAAATTGAAGAAAAGTCTAATTATTTGTCGCGTGTCGTTAGCTTTATTTCGTAAAATTTTAATGCTAACATTTCTTATTTTAAAGCTAGTTAATCATAAGAGATACTTTGGGGTCCTTAGAGAATTGAACCTGTCAAAGGTTATGTATAAAACGATTTTTTCAGCAAGTTCATATGTAAAAGCATAAATCCGTTTCCCAAAATTCCTGGTTTTATATCTTACTTCAACAGATGGCGCTGCGAGTCTTTTTTTTTTTCATTATTTTTTTTATTCCATTTTGTTTTGATTTTTAATTCTTTTTTATGATTATGGCATGTGATTGTTACTGATTTCGTAACTATTCTTAACAATTCGAAAAGATCAATAAGTGATTTTCATTCCTTTAATATATTTTGAAAATTTGTAATATAAATTTTTTTTTGTTCCCTTATGAATTACAAGGTCACTGCTTGCAGTGCTATGTGCAGAGAACGTTTAAAGAACCATCGAACATTTGGAAAAAATTATGTACTTTTAGAGGAGTTTTTGTAACCTTGACCGCATTCCTATTATAAATTTTAAAATACCATCAATTATATCTTGCACCACTCTTTATAAAATAGACACTATCGACTAAACAACATTCTCAAAATTCGTTTATGTAAATCAAAAAACTGTTTGATTCAATTAAACTACATGCTCAACTTCTTTCAAAAAACATAATTATTAAACAATACAAAAACTTCTTTTTCTGAACTTTGAAATTTTAATTTCGAGTTATTTACTATTGTCAACTCAGTTTATCCCAACATTCAATTTAATTTAGACGCGGAATACTCTATTCGCGGAGCATTTTGCTGTCTCTTTTCCCCTCGTAGCAATTCTAATTATCCTAACTTTAAGAAAATTTCAGCATTTCATAATTTTGTTTTCAAAGTAATAAACCTTTGCTCAGACTCTTCTTTAAACTCCGAACTTAACTTCCTCCTCTCGTTTGCTGCTAACCGTGGATTTAACCCTCCTATGGTAGATTCAGCTCTTGCTAAACTCACTAGAACCAAACGCCCCTTTTTCTCTAATCCTTGCAGAGATATTGTTACTTTACCGTTTTTTTATTTTCTGACTATAGTTTTAAATATCCTAATAATTACCTGTTTTGGTTTTAAAGTCACTTTTAGGCATTTCAACGAAATTAATTATTTTCTTTAAGACCCTTATAAAGTCTACAAATATTTAAAAAATAATTGGCTAGCAAAAGCATGAATAAAAGTAGAGATATTAAAAAATAACGGGCTAGCAAAAGCATGAATAAAATAAAATAAACACATAAAAAGATAAACAATAAAATAAAAGCAGACGATAAAATTAGAATAACAATTTTTAGAACAGAGCTGTTGGGGTTTTTTTTAGATATTAGTTTGTTTGGGAATTTGAGTATTCTTATAACCCGCTACTGGTTTTTCTAGTTTGTTTTATAATATTTTATCTATCCCGTTACGGGTGAGTTTTCATATATCCCGCTACGGACACTTTTTCTAGTTTGTTTTATAAGATTTAACTATCCAGTTACGGGTACTTTATATTTGTTACTGTATTTGTTGTGGTGTGAAATAAATGTTTTTTGAATAAAACAAAGAACTGTTTCGTATTATAGCTTGATACGTTACACCATATTAGTTCTGATAATCGCTGGGGCATTTACAACATACCTTGTCAGTGTGACCTTTCAACATCGGATAAACTAGACTCACTTTGAAATTTTTACTTAAGATACACGGTTGAAATAATTCTATTATAAAAAGAAATACGAGAAATCTTAATTGCTGCACATTGTTGAAATCTTAGTAATAAATTCAATTTCAACAATGCCAAAATTATTTTCACTTTAATCATATCATCTCATCTTGATGCTCTATAATCTTGTTTTGAATGCTGATTCCTTTGTTAGCGACATTTTTTCCTTACTACCTCTTCATAGCGCATGGAAATAATGATACCATAAAACCAAATTTGGATCACCTTGAAACATAATTGCTGCCCATTGTTGGAATCTTCGTAATAAATTCAATTTCAACAATGCCAAAATTATTTCCACACCAATCACATCAGCTCATCTTGATGCTCTGTAATCTTGTTTTGAATGCTGATTCCCTTGTTAGCGACATTTTTTCCTTACTGCCTCTCCACAGCTCACGGAAATAATGATACCATAAAACCAAATTTGGATCACCTTGAAACATAATTGCTGCACATTGTTGGAATCTTAGTAATAAATTCAATTTCAACAATGCCAAAATTATTTTCACGCTAATCACATCAGCTCATCTTGATGCTCTGTAATCTTGTTTTGAATGCTGATTCCCTTGTTAACGACATTTTTTCCTTACTACCTCTCCATAGCGCATGGAAATAATGATACCATAAAACCAAATTTGGATCACCTTGAAACATAATTGCTGCACATTGTTGGAATCTTAGTAATAAATTCAATTTCAACAATGCCAAAATTATTTTCACGCTAATCACATCAGCTCATCTTGATGCTCTGTAATCTTGTTTTGAATGCTGATTCCCTTGTTAACGACATTTTTTCCTTACTACCTCTCCATAGCGCATGGAAATAATGATACCATAAAACCAAATTTGGATCACCTTGAAACATAATTGAGTGCCTGGGTGAATTCAGAATTTCCAATACTCATAACCTTATATATTTTATTTGTAGTTTCGTGGTTTTTCCATTGTGGAATATAAATTAATGCTTGAACCTGTGATATTTGACTCTAATCCGAAAGATCGAGTTTCTATTCTGTCGAATACACTCTATAACAAAAAGATCGACGCACCAAGAAGGAGTTGTCCGATTGAAACGAAAATTTGTGGATAGGAAGACAATGTACAGAATAGTGAATGATTAAAATTTCAGAACAATTGAATAATTTATTGCAGAGTTACAGCAACAAGTTCAATAAGGTGTTGACCCGCCTCTAGCCTGGATACAAGCTGCCGCAGGGCGTGGCGTAGACCTATAAAGCTCCCGGATGGTCTCTTGCGGTATTTCTTGCCAAATTCGATCCAATTGTCGAACGAAGTCATCAACATTCCTTGCCAGATGCAATCGCCTTCCCATCATATCCCAGACATGCTCGATGGGAGAGAGATCGGGTGATCTGGCTGGCCAAGGAAGAGTTTGACAAGCTTGCAGACAGTTCATTGCAACACGTGCCGTATGTGGTCTGGCATTGTCCTGCTGAAAAACCAGCCTAGGGCGCTGCAAAAGGAACAGTAGCAAAACAGGTCTTGGGATGTCGTCGACGTACGGCTGTGCGGTAAGTGTACCTCTAATGACGACCAAAGGGGTCCGGCTGTCAAAGGAAATGGCACTCCAGACCATAATGCCTTGTTGAGAATCGGTGTGGCATGTAATAGTAAAGGCAGGATCCTCCCTCTGCCCTATGCGTCTCCAAACAAGTCTTCGATGATCGTCAGGACACAGTTGGAAGCGCGATTCGTCGCTAATGACTATACATCCCCGGTCAGCATCATTCCAGCCTGATCGAGCGTCGATTTTGCGCGTCTTAGTGCGTTATTGGTGCGTCGATTTTTTTGTTATAGAGCGTATATTTGTTTCTACTTCCGATTTTCGAGATCTTTGTATATTACCATTGACTTGTTTTTATTTCGTGTTTATTATTTCTTTCTCTGTTGGTCATTCTATGATTGTTTGTGGTATTTTTCCCTCTATTGCAGAAACTACTTCTGCACTGACAGCATGGTAATGTTTCGTCCTTGATAACTCTGCTATGTTGTCAATGCTTTCAATTTCCCCTTTTAATTTTGTAAGTATTTCTATTATACAGTGTTTTAGATACCAGTTAAATGGGTTTTTTTCCTACGATATTAGTTGGATTTATGTCAGGTAACTTATTTTAATTTACATTTTTTTTTCATATATACTATATATTTAGCACAAAAAGGATAAAAAGAGGGAAAAACGCAAACAATTAATACGTTTCATAATTAATTAATTTAACTTACGTGTCTAGCATAGCACAGTGGGTTAGCATCCAAGGTTTCGTGGCCAAAATTAGAATTTCGATAAAATGTGTTTCAAAATTTGGGGGGTTATATTTAGGGGTTTTTATGTGCAGTTAAATTGAATTCATAGTTGAAATTTTGAAATACACTAAAAATATCCAAAAATACAAAATGGCGGCTGAAATATGGCGAGCAAAAATAAAAAAAATAATATAGTACGTTAAAAAAATTAAATATAACAATGAAAATATAATAATTTTCGTCATTTTATATTCAAAATGAAATGAAAATTATATTTCCGAAGTAATAATACAAAATAACGCGAAACCATGAAAAAAAATAATTTTTGCTTTTCGGTATATTTATTCCACCTTTGCAATACTTGCAAAACGGGGCAGGTTTTTTCGAAAGAAGAAACATCAAAGAAGACAACAAAAAAATTTTTACCTTGTCAGTCGTAACCTTTTACAAAAGAAATAACGCAAAATTCTACAAAAACTAATTCACCATTTTATTATTCTTTTCCATCCATCGTTCCAAAAACCAAAACAAAAAAAAATGATCATATCTATAATATCAAGCTTTTAGTTCGCAACATCAAAAAATGCGTGTTATTACATCACGTGACCCTGACACCTTCCCCCCAGAGTCATATTAGATCCAAAGATCGAATATGGCAAATAATTTAAGGGTCACACTTTACACATAAACAAACTATGTTTCACATTCACCCAAATATTCACTGAATCTTAGGTTTAACTTAACACTAGGTATTTACTTTAATCACCTAATAATAATAATAGGAAAAAATGTTCAGAGTCTTATTTTAGTTTATATTTACAGTCTGGACAATGCATCTGCATTACTAAGTTTCGATCCTTTGATGTGACTTGCCTCAATATCATGGCGTTGAATGGCTAACGCCCATCTCTGCAACCTCGGGCTTTGGGGTGTCGCACTCGTCAGAAATACTAGGGGATTATGATCAGTTAATAAAATAATCTTAGCACCACAGAGTAAGGTTTCAAATCTCTGCAAAGCCCAAATAATAGCATAAGCTTCCCTTTCAATTGTAGACCATTTCTGTTGAGTTGAATTCAGCTTCTGGCTACCGAAAGCTATGGGACGAATATTTCCTTCTTCATCTAACTGACCTAAACAACATCCGACCGCATTTTGAGATGCATCCGTATGCAAGTAGTATGGTTTCTCTATGTCTGGGACTTGTAACTCTGCGATCTTACATAGCGACGTCTTCAATTCCTTGAATGCCTTCTCAGCTTCTTCGCTCCAAGGAATCTCATTAGGAACTTTCTTTTTAGTAAGCTCTGTTAGTGGAAGAGCAATCTTTGCGAAGTTTGGAATATACTGCCTGTAAAAGTTGCATAATCCCAAAGCACTTCTCAGTTGTTTTTTGGTTTTGGGTGCCTCTAATTTCTGTATTACTCTTATTCGTTCTTTGTCAGGAGCATGTTTACCTGAACCAATAATATGTCCTAAGTATTTAACCTTTTGTCTAGCAAATTCGCACTTTCTCAAGTTCACGGAGAAATTAAAATATTCCAATCTCTTAAAAACTTCTTCAAGATGAATCAAATGTTCCTCCCACGTATCAGAAAATACTGCTAAATCATCGATATAAGCACAAGTGAAATCAGACATGGACTGAACCACTTTAGACATAGCTCTTTGGTAGGTTGCAGCAGCATTTCTTAATCCAAAGGGTAATACATTCCATTGGTACTGGCCTCGGTGAGTTCGGAATGCTGTGAGGTGTTTGCTGCCGTTCTCCATCGGTATAGCCCAATATCCCTTCAACATATCTAGCACAGTAATGAATTTCTTCTTTCCTACTAAGAAATTCAACTCCATCATATTTTGCATTGGATATGCATCCGGAACGGTAAGAGCATTCAAACTTCTGAAATCAATGCATAACCTGATTGTTCCGTCTTTCTTATGAACACATACTACCGGGTGTGCTATCTCACTTACCACCGGTTCAATCAGTCCTAACGCTAGCAATTCATTGATCTGTGCATCCACTTTCCCCTTTAAGTTTTCTGGTATCTTATACGTTTTTGGTTTCATCGTATCCTCCTCAGCTTTCAGCTTTATCGCATGTTTCCCAACTTTAGCTATCCTTATCTTCCCCGAAAACAACGTTTTGCGTCTATGTAAAAGATCTTTCAATTGATTTTGTTGCATTTTGGGTAAGTAATCCAAATTTAATCCTTTCAATGCTTCATAGCTTTCCACATCTGTAGGAAGAGTTGGTGTTTCGTATATTTCACCAAATTCATCATCAATATCATAGACAACTCCAACTGTTTGAATTCTCGCTTTGTATTCTCTCATTTTGTTAACATGCAATAATCTTAAATTTCCTTCAGGCATTTGCAAATAATACGAATTCGGTTTCACTCTTCTAATTACCTTTACTGGACCTATCCATCTGGCATATAATGAATTGGATGAATCATGCATTAGCACAAGTACTTGATCTCCTGGCGCAAATTCCCGGTATTTTTTCCTTCTATTGTAATATTTGGCATAATTACTTTGTTGCACATCACTTGTTAACCTTGCCTTTTCGGTTGCTATTTCTAATTTTCCTTTTAGCTCTTTTAAATATTCCTCCGCTGATCCTTTCATATTCAAAGGTAAAAACATATCTCCGGCCCAAATTGACTTCAATATAGATAACGGGCCTTTCGGTTCTCTCCCGTACATTAGCAGAAAAGGTGGTACTCCTGTAGTTGCATTCGGAACTTCTCGATAAGCCCATAGTACAAATGGTATGTGTCGATGCCCTACTTCTCTAATAATGTGATGTAGCATATTTTTGAAAGTTTGGTTCCATCTTTCAATCAATCCGTTCCCTTCCGGATGGTATGGCGTTGAAAATCGCGGACAAGCTCCTAAAACCTTCAAAAACTCTTGCGTTAAACTTGCCGTAAAATTTGTCGCATTATCCACCACGATTACTTCTGGAATTCCTGTCCTACAGAATATTTCGAGCAGTGCTTCACATGTATTCCTTGCCGTTAACGATTTGAGCGGGACTGCTTCAGGCCATCTTGAATGTTGGTCCATCAAACAAAGGATATATTTATGTCCTTGTGCTGATACTGGATCTAGAGGACCAATTAGATCTACGTTCACCACTTGGAATGGAAGTTCAGGACGTGACACAGGTGTTATCGGAATTTTGTCTACTGAACGAACAACTCTTCTACCTTGGCACCCATGACATGAGCTACAATAAGCTTTAATTTCCTTGACCATCCCTGGCCAATAAAAGGAAAATTTAATTCTTTGAATTGTTTTACGAGCTCCTAGATGTGCTCCGAATACTGACTCGTGGGCAATTTCTAGTATTTTACCTTTTCTAATTTCGGGAATTACTAATTGTTGTATTCTATTCCCGTCCAACAGCTCTTCATGGCATAGTATATTATTTTGTATCACATACCCTCCTTTATTTTGCTTCCCCAATTTCCATGCTTCTTGGAGAGTATCGCAACTTTGTTGTTGTATCTTGAATCGTTCGGTTTCATTTCCATTCTTTTTATCACCGCATTCACCTACTGTTGGCTCCTGCTGCTCTTCTCCGTCACTTGCACTCATATATAACTGCTCCTTTCGGGAATCTGATCTTAGCTTCATAGCAGCAGTAAAACTGGGATTGTATACTTTTTTTTGTTCTAATAATGCCTCATAAGTTTCAGCGTCCAACAAAATGTCAGCATTTTACCCATTGACGGCTGCTATCATCGTTTTAATTATAGGCGTAATATATCCTTCCGTTACCAAAGCGATTTCCACTTCTTTTAATTCAGCTTTTAGACTTTCGCCAAACGCAGGTTGTAGTATTATATGTCCTTTGTAATCCACTTCCTTACCCACTATATCGTTTTTAAATACACTTATTTGTGCACCAGAATCTACTACAGCTTCGTATTCATTTCCATTATATGAAATTCTAACTTTCTTAAGGGCAGCTATTTTTGGTTGAACGCCTTTACATTTTTTGTTTCCTATCATGACTTCACCGTTAAATCTTGCAGTGACTACTTTGCTTTCGATATTTCCATTTCTGAGTACCTTAACTTCGGATACTTGCCCTTCCGATACTTGAACCTCGGCCACTTTGCCTTCAATGTTTCTTCTCCTCTCTTTATTATCTCGACAAAATCGTGCCAAGTGTCCTACTCGTCCACAATTAAAACATGTGACTGGATTTTGGGAAGAACTCCGCTTATCAATTCTGCCATGGTTGTTATGCTCATGTTTATATCCTTCACCAAATGTATGATATCTTCTACTAACCATGTTTGGTTTTTCCCGGTATAAGTTCCTATATGGTTGAGAAGCAATGAATTTAGTAGTTTGGTTATATTTCCTTGCATTCTCGTACTCATCTAACTTCTCAGCAAGTGTGTCAACTGAGCAAATTCTACTCCACTCATCAATAAAATGATTTTGTATGTCTCCAGGTACTCGTTCTTTTATCTGTTCGACAATGACAAGTTGTTTCAGGCTGTCGAAATCATTAATTTTTAGTCCCGAAACCCATTCGTTAAAATAGTTCGCCAATTCAAATCCAAAATCTCGCCAAGTGCTCTCAGCCGCTTTACAATGTCTCTTAAACTTTATTTTAAATGCTTCTGGGCTCAATTTAAACCTTTTCAATAACATACATTTTACATGTTTATAATCATTTGCTTTTTCTTCAGGCTCCCTTGCAATTAAATTCGCCATTTCTAGAGGCAATAATCCAACAAGATGCGTTACCCAATCTTCTTCTTTTATATGGACTCTTCGTGCTTGTCTTTCAAACAATATTAGATAAAAACTTATATCACCTTCTTTTGGATCAAAAGTACGCATTAATTTTTGCAATCCACCAGGTACATGTTCTCTTGTTTCTTCATTTCGAGAGCTGCTCGTCTCTCCTATAGTACCAGTATGTACCAATGAAGCTTCTATCTTCAACCTCTCCAATTCATATTCCTTTTCTTGCCGCTTTAATTCATCTTCCCTTTCCTGTTCTCGCCGCTTTAATTCACCTTCCCTTTCCTGTTCTCGCCTCTTTAATTCATCTTCCCTTTCCTGTTCTCGCCGCTTTAATTCGTCTTCCCTTTCCTGTTGCTTAATTTCATATTCTTGTCGCCTAATTTCATCTTCTTTTTGTTGGCGCTTTATTTCTTCTCTTCCACTAACTATTCTTTTTAATAATTCCTTCACAAACTCCTCTTCGTACTCCGTACTTGCCAATATAATCTTCTTTAATTCGGTAACTCTCATGTCTTCCGTTGCCGTTTCTCCTAACTCTTCCGCCAAACACTTCAAATCTACTTTTAAAGCTCTTCCTAAAAATGCCATTTTTCACCTACTACTTTCTAAACTGCACCTTCTTACAAAAAAAAATGCCACTTCCTAAACCAATTTCAAGACAATCTAAATAACTCACTATCTTCCATCAAACAACTTGAAATTCATAGAACAAACAACTACCAATCTTTTATTTCGAAATCCATTGGGGTTTCCCCGCACATTTGTCAGTCGTAACCTTTTACAAAAGAAATAACGCAAAATTCTACAAAAACTAATTCACCATTTTATTATTCTTTTCCATCCATCGTTCCAAAAACCAAAACAAAAAAAAAATGATCATATCTATAATATCAAGCTTTTAGCTCGCAACATCAAAAAATGCGTGTTATTACATCACGTGACCCTGACATACCTAATTACCAAGTTTCGAAAGTCATTCAAACACTGTAAAATGTCAAATGATAAGATATAAACTATAAGTTTGTCAAGAGTATTAACTAATCCTACAAATTGAAAAATTGTACTAAAATTTCAGACTAATTACTCTGATAAAAACGTAACAGTAAGGTGAAATTCCTATATATATTTCTGAAATAAAAATTTTAAAGTTACATTTTAAAAAAAAAATTATTTTAACATATTTTTCATTACATTGTACTCTCGTCGGTTCAAAAAGTAAGTTATAATGTTTAGAATGATTATGAATACTTAATTTGGGCTATATTGAAACTGCCTACACATATTTTAGTTGAAAATTTAATTTTTGACTTTTGGCCAAAGACCATGGTCTTCTGACGAGCCCACATTGCATAGGTGAAAGCGAGACTGAAAAGAAGATAAGCTGGTAGTAAAACCTTTTCAGTTTTACCTCGTTTTTAGGAGGAGTAAACCAGTTTTCTTTTTCAAACTATTTAACATCTACTTTTTCAGAGGAACGAAGTAGTTTTGTATATATGCTATAATTCTAAAAAAATCTCGGTAGTTACAGAAATCTAATGTTTCTCTAAAAAAATGGTAGAATGAAATGCCTTTCTTACCAGTTTTTGCTCTTTTCCGTCTTGGTATATGTAGGCTTTCAACCCTGATGTATATATATGTAGCCCTTCGTTCATTTGTCCTTCATTTGACGTGTATGCACGTCATTGGTGATTTTAATTCCGCACCCTTCGGAAGATTTCAAGAATTAAATTCCACTCTTAGCTATTTAGCCCTTTGACTACGAATTTTAAAAAATGATCTTTTTGTCCCGTTTATTATTCAAAAGGGCAAAATAGGTCACAAATAAATCAAATTTAGTATTTGGGATTTTTCTGACTAGCGGTTATCAATTTAGAGGCTGAGACATATATGGCCCGGCCGTACTTAGTGGTGGGATACATATGTCCCACCTGTAGTGATTGACTAACTACAAGCACATCTATCATTCCGGAAAAATTTATTATATGGATTTTTTTTACATGGTATGATGCAGGGTGAAGCAATCTTTGCATAACCCGACTTTACAGATTGGACAACTCATATTTGTTCTTTTTTCTATGTTCATTCGAGAAAATATGAATAAAATATGAATGGACATAACAATCCCAATGAAGAATACGAGTGGGATATATTTGTCCCAATGAAGAATACTAGTGGGATATATGGGTCTCAGCGCAAAATCACAATGTTATTTCATGCAAGAAACTCTTTAGCTCCATCTAAGTAGCGCCATCTAGGGGATATTTGACACATGACTAGTGGGATATATCTGTCTTAGCGCAAAATCGCAATGCTATTTCATAAAAGAAACTCTTTAGCTCCATCTAAGTAGAGCCATCTAGGGGATATTTGACACATGACTAGTGGGATATATCTGTCTTAGCGCAAAATCGCAATGCTATTTCATAAAAGAAGCTCTTTAGCTCCATCTAAGTAGCGCCATCTAGGGGATATTTGACACATGACTAGTGGGATATATCTGTCTTAGCGCAAAATCGCAATGCTATTTCATAAAAGAAACTCTTTAGCTCCATCTAAGTAGAGCCATCTAGGGGATATTTGACACATGACTAGTGGGATATATCTGTCTTAGCGCAAAATCGCAATGCTATTTCATAAAAGAAGCTCTTTAGCTCCATCTAAGTAGCGCCATCTAGGGGATATTTGACACATGACTAGTGGGATATATCTGTCTTAGCGCAAAATTGCAATGCTATTTCATAAAAGAAACTCTTTAGCTCCATCTAAGTAGAGCCATCTAGGGGATATTTGACACATGACTAGTGGGATATATCTGTCTTAGCGCAAAATCGCAATGCTATTTCATAAAAGAAACTCTTTAGCTCCATCTAGGGGATATTTGACACATGACTAGTGAGATATATCTGTCTTAGCTCAAAATCGCGATGCTATTTCATAAAAGAAACTCTTTAGCTCCATCTAAGTAGCGCCATCTAGGGGATATTTGACACATGAAACCTGTATCGACTCTACGACTGGGACATATTACAATGAGTTTCTAAGTGCTTTTCACCCGATTAGTAATTTTTAAACATTTGTTGGAACAAATGAGTCCCGTTAGTAGCCAAAGGGTCAAAAAAGCTGAATGATTTGAAATTAAGCGTTAAATTAATTGGATAATATTTAATGAAACTTGTGGCCGATTTTTTTAAATAGCAATTCATTCCGTCATAAGATGGTTTAATATATTTATTTAGACAAATCTTGTGGACACGCTTTTCAAATAATCGGTAATTTATTTACCCGAAGTCCGAAATTCATGATCGCCAAGAAGTGAAAGTTTCGTCTAAACAGTGCCTACACGTATAATGGCTCCACAAGACGAGCCATCAATTATTCAAAATGCAATACCGACTCTATTGCTTGGTCTAAACTTTCCCCACATGACTACTAAGTAGATTCTAATGAACCATAAAAACTGGACAAGATATGTGTGACTGTGAATTTGCGTCACTGCTTGCGCTTAAGCATATAGTTGCGCAAACCAATCGCATGATTGATTCAAGTTAAGTCACTAAAATAAATCTGTAACGATAACGGGATTCGGTAAGTAGCACGAGGAGCATTCGGGAATTTGCTTATAAATATTAATATGGTTAATAATACTTATCCCAAATTTCGTGACGCGGAAAGAATATTAAATTTTGCTATGGAATTATTAAGAATTAGTTTCTTTTTTTTTTACTATAGGAATGTATTTCGTATTACTTTAAATTTTATGGAGAATACTTTATTGGTAAGAGAGATTTTATGACAAATTAAAATCTGTCAATGTTTGTTTCAGTTACTTCGACGCGTTTCTTATGCGTTATAATCCATCTTTTTTTCCTTTCAATTATAAAATGATTTTCGTTAAAAAAAAATTGAGAAAAGAATTAAAACCTTGCAAATATATACAAAAACTCACATTTTAAAAGAAATGCCAACATCTTTATGAATATACAAAATAGAATTTTTAAAAAATTGGGAAAAAAATAAAAAGTTAAATGAAAAATTCAGTTTACCCTGAAAAGAAAAAATCTGATTATTTTGAAAATCAACAAGAAATTTTTGAAACTAATAGTTTTTTTTTAATAAAATTCTCAGAGATTAAGAGTATGAAAATTTTTTCATTTGACCTTCACTACATCTGTTTGACCCTTTGACTACGAATTTTAAAAAGTGATTTTTTTTGTCCCGTTTATTATTCAATATGACAAAATAGGTCACAAATAAGACAAATTTAGTATTTGGGATTTTTCTGACAAGCGGATATCAATTTAGAGGCTGGGACACATATGTCCCACCTGTAGTGATAGACTTTTGTTGGGACAAATACGAGACCCGTTAGTAGTCAAAGGGCTAAATTCAATTTGAACGTAGCGTTCTTTTGAAAAAAAATCTTACTTTTCTCTTAAAAAGAAAAAAGTGGTAGCACAAATGTTCTATTGCTAGGATTAATTCCGCAGAACTAAGGTAGCTCTGTCCACCATAATGTATTAATAATTTAATGTTTATAATTGGAGGTGCAAAATAAGTAAGGTATATTACTTTTTTAAAATTAGAGCATTAGATAACAAAAAAAATACCCATTTGGTATAAACTTGTACTACTACTTTCTTCAAATAATAGTTTTTCATATATGGACCGCTTTTTGTGCCTGAGCATAAATGGGTTAAATTAATTTGAATCCTTTCAAATATCTGCTTAGTAGTAGACAAATTCTTTTAATTTATTAAAATATTATTGCATCGGTATTTTCTATTTCCGTTGTAGTTAGAGAGTGTGATATTGCCTCAGCCCGTTGACATTTTATTTCTTAATCTCTTAGGCTTAAGTCCATCATTCAGCAACAGTTATTTTAAGGAAAGTAAAATATTTTTTAGAACAATATCGGTAACTGTATTAGGGGCAAAATTAAAAAAATATTTAAGAGAAAAAGAAAATGTCGAGTTTGTATTAAATTCGATTTTCAGTCATGCGTTTTATTAGATTTTACTTTTTTCCGGAAGCCCAGTTTTATTAGATTATTTAATATTCGCGTCTCCTTATTGTCTGACTTAAATTAAGAACAAGAAATAAAGGGAACGAAAAATACAAAGCTTCTAAAGAATTTTAAACAAATTTTTATTGTAATTTTTTTTAACTCTTTCCATTCTAAAGCATGAAACAAAATTAAGGAAGTGAAATTTCTAAAGTGCATTCAAAACCACCTAAGTAATTTGATTTTGTCTTAATTTAAAAAAATGAGATTTTTCAAACAGAAAATATGATAAATAGGATTTGTGAATTTCTTATAAAACTTCGACAATATGCAAATGTCCTTTTTTTTTCAATTATTACAGAAAAAACTGCTTTAAAATGAAATTGTAAAAATTAAGTAAATTCCTTATTAAGTAATATTAATAAAACAAGGTTATTTCTACACCTGCATCACTTTCATCTTTAAAAAATTTTAAAAAACATTTTTTTAATTGAAAATGCAGCAATATGTAATAAACAAAGGAATTATAAATTAAAATCAATTGGCAATGCTGTAATGTGTAGTAAACAATTTTAAAAAATGAGAATGGTGGTAACGGGTTTGATAAATAAATTAAAAACAATTAGCAATCCGGTAATGTGCATTAAGTAAAAAATGTGTAGTAAACTGGATACTCTATAATATATAATAAGCAAAAATTAAAAACTATATGCTGTAGTAAGTAATGTTTAATACTTACTGATATTGAATAATGAACTTTAATAATCTATTATATATAATTCTCTTACGTGGCTCCCAAATTTTGACTGTATTTCTTTTCCGCCGGTGGCAACGTTTGCTTTGTTTTAAAAACACCAAAGCATTCTGCCTTTTAATGATGTGTTTCTGATCTAATATATATAATTCTCTTACGTGGCTCCCAAATTTTGACTGAAGTACTTTGTACAACTAAATAAGAATTTAATTTATTTTCTTCATTCATAGAGAAAACAGTCGGCAAAGAATTCTGTTAGGTTAAAAAACATTTCGCTAAAAAAATAACGAATTCTAAAAGAAATGAAAATTAACAACTTAAAAAATAAAAATACTGCTGCCAGCCATAGAATTTTTTGAAAGTTAACTTAGCAACATAAATCAAAATGACATAGAAGCGCAACTAGATCAAAATTATGATACCTGAGTGCTTGACGTAACAAATCCTTCAATTCTAAAAGTGTTGTATCGCCAAATGCCCAAATTAACAATTGCGTTTTTAAAGAAATTCTACAAATAGTTTTAAATAAACAACCTACTTCTACAACCGCTTCTTGAAGAACTTGGCTCATTGATTAAAAATATTGTTTTAATTTTACAGTACTAACTTTACTTCTACTTTCATTATTGCTATGACCCTCTTTCATTACATTTTACAACTTCATGCTAAATTTGAGGACTTTAAGTTGTTTTGTGGTTGAATACTGACATTTAGAAATGTGTACATAAAAAAAATAATATTTAGAGATTAAGAGTTGCCTCCAAAAAATTTAAATTGTTGACATTGAACTTAACAATGGAAACAATCGTTTTTGTGAAAAATTGAATTGTATTGTTGACATCAAAACTAAAAATATTGTGTTTCAACTTAACAATACTACCTTAATTTATACTTTAGAATTGCCTCGGAGAAATTTGAATTGTTAGCAATGACTTAAACAAAAAGTTTTATTTTAACTGACAAATACTATATTATAATTTTAGCTTTTTCTATGACTATACTCATTTTCTTACTCTTTTCTTTGTTTTTTATACATTTTATTTTTTTGTGATAAAATAAAAAACTTATAGTTGTTCTGCTTCTGAACACTGATGAAAACACAAAATGATGGGCTTCATCAACAATCAAAAATATATACATTTATTTTACAAATTCCATATTATTAAGGTGGCGCCCTTCAGAGAATTAAAAATACAAAATTATCTTCATCAAAGCCAATGCTTTACATCCGGCGCTCAGTGGCAGACTACTATTTCATATTGTTTTACAACACATGGCTTTAGCCCTCTGGTGGGAAAGACTTTAAAACAAAACTTACAACAGTTACTTTTCACAACAACTGAAATTTAGAATAGTGTGATTAAGAAAAATATGTGAACTGTTTGCAATTTCAAATTAATATTGAAATGTACAGGTTTAGAATTTTCCACAGTGAAAAGTTTTCAGAACTTCAGTATTCAAAAAAGTATACAAAAACTAGACTTTAAGAACGTATCCAATGAGCGAGCAAAGCGAGCATTGGATTGCGAAGCAATCCGAAATGAACTGTGAAAGCAGTTCCGGGGGTTGGTGAGCGCCAGCGATCAGGGGGCGAAGCCTCCTAGTAATGAAATATTTGGTAATATGTAATAAGTAAATGAATTTAAAACAATTGGCACATTGACAAGATTGACAAGACAAGCAAATGACAAATAATTTTCCTATAACCACAAACTGCTGAACTTCCGAGCAAAACAAACAATAATATAATAGACAATTAACTGATTCAGAGCAATATTTAGGATTTAAATATATTCTTTTTTCTTGTTTAATAGTTCAATCAACTGATTTAATATTTTAAATATGTAAATATGTTATTCAGAGTAATGTTTAGGATATAAATATGTTCTTTCTTCTTATTTAATAGTTTAATCAACTGATTTAATATTTTAAATCTGTAAATATGTTATTTATGAAATATTTGATGATGTGTAATTAGCAAATGAGTTTAAAAAAATCGCCATTGACAGGATTGACAAGACAAACAATTGTCAAATTATTTTTCTATAACCTCAAACTGCTGAACTTCCGAGCAAAACAAACCATAATATAATAGACAATTAACTGATTCAGAGCAATATTGATGAATTAGTTTCCGAGGACGAGAAATTAGCGCGGTGGCTATGTTTTTGCACTGGTCAGCCATCTCTTTCGAGTCTTCTTGGCTTAGCGCTTTATTTCAATTTCTTTTACTCACGTAGCTTAATTGTTCTTTTGTTTTTTATTAGTTATTAACTGTTAATTTGTTGTTTTTTGCTATTTATTTATTGTTAGCTTGTTTTTTAATAGTTATTGATTTTTGTTTTTTTTTCATTAATTATTAATTTTTTTTGTAATTCCTTGTTAGAATTTTTGTGCTAATTACTAACTGTTAGCTAGCTTTTTTTGTTAGTTTTTTTTGTAGCTATTAATCAAGCTTTACATCGGACTTTTAAAGACAGGGGATTTTCTTTCGAGAAAAGAAAAAGGCAATCTTCTCTTATAGAGAGGTTTTTATTGAGAGGTTTCCTAGGTAAGTTCTTTTATTTCATAGAAGCAAATATATTTCCGAAAAAAAAATTACTTTTATAATTAAAAAAACTTTACAGAAAAAATTTTGATTTCTTTATGAAAAAAAAGAACAGTAAATATTATAAAACATGCGTATGATCTTTTTCATGATCAATGATTTCATGCCCATATTGACTTTTCCTTCCCCCGCGAAACACCAATGTGGGATAAATTAAAATATATAAATCTATATAATAAAAAAAACGCTGCATACAAAATAAAAAGTATCTAAAGTAAAGAATTTGTGAGTATCTGTGTATTTTTTTTTACTTAGATTTAATAAAAAAATTATCTTTTCAAATATAATTTTGTTTCGCTTATAATTAGTTCCATGTGGTCAAAAAATATTCATAAAAAAAATCTATTTTTTAAAAATCATAATAAGAAAAACCCGTTTTTAAAAATTATAATAAGAAATCAGCTTGCAATTAATTTATAAATCAATTATTATTAGAAATGCTCTGAAAATAATCTTGTTCTTTTCTGTATTTTGCTCAAAATTTTTGTAAAATTCTTGGTTTAAAAAAATCGGCGTTTTTTTTTTAACCCTATTATTAGCCACCTTCTCTCCTTTTTGCTACCTCATATCCCCAACTATCTTAGAGCAACCCAGTTTCCATGACAACGGCTGCAATCCGGTCCACCTGCCTTACTCTCTAGTGCCAACTTAAGGTGAAACGAAGTATAGAGGGGTCCGGCACAAAATTGATTCCGCGCCTCCTCTTCAAAACACTGGAAGTCTAGTTTTCATATTTTGTAAGCATCTAGGAAAAGTTTATTTCAAAACTGTTGTTCAAGTACTTTGGTTCTAAAAATTTCAGTTTTCTTTGAAATATTAGAATATGAACTTCTAATTACTTGATTAAAAACTCCATTCGCTTCAGAAATATACAAATTGGATATAAGTAGTCGACATGTTTCAAGCGCTCAAAATTAAAAGCCCATTATCAAGACTTGCCAGACGTGAATGAGAAGAAACAAAAGAGATTTGAAATATAAAAAGTAAAGATGCCAACGAAAAACGGAGAAATAAAGGCGATAAAGAAAACTAGGAAAAAAAACAGTTGTCGAGAAAAGAAGTCCAGCAATGGACTGATTGTAAAGACGTGGTTCCCAGTAGAATCCAGAAGTTAAGCATCACTGGCTGCGGTCAGTAAGCTGGTGGGTGACTATAATCTTGATTTTTAATGTTTCTAATAATAATAATAATTCTAAATTAATAATTCTGAAATCTTTATTTTTAATGTTAATTAAGTTTTAATTAATTACAGAGCGTAACATTTTATGAAAGGAATTCCAGTAGAGCAGAACCAAGAGACAATTGCCCTTATTTTTACATCGCAGTGTATGACCTTAATTTAATAATTCTAAAATCTTAATTGGTTTTTAATGTTAATTAAGTTTTAATTAATTAAATTAATTAAAGAGCGTAACATTTTAATAAAGGAGTTCCAGTAGAACAGAACCAAGAGATAATTGCCCTTGCTTTTACATTCCTGTTTATGCCCTTCATTTAATAATTCTAAAATCCGAATTGATTTTAAATATTAATTAAGTTTTGATTAATTAAAGAGCATAGCATTTTATAAAAGTGTTCCAGTGGTGCAGAACCAAGAGGCAATAGACCTTGTTTTTACATCGCTCTGTATGGCCTTAATTTAATAATTCTAAAATATTAATTGATTTTAAATGTTAATTAAGTTTTAATTAATTAAATTATTTAAAGAGCGTAACATTTTATGAAAGGAGTTTCAGTAGAACAGAACCAAGAGACAATTGCCCTTGTTTTTGCATTGCTGTTTATGCCCTTGATTTAATAATTCTAAAATCCGAATTGATTTTAAATATTAATTAAGTTTTGATTAATTAAAGAGCATAGCATTTTATAAAAGTGTTCCAGTGGTGCAGAACCAAGAGGCAATAGACCTTGTTTTCACATCGCTCTGTATGGCCTTAATTTAATAATTCTAAAATCTTAATTGATTTTAAATGTTAATTAAGTTTTAATTAATTAAATTAATTAAAGAGCGTAACATTTTATGAAAGGAGTTCCAGTAGAACAGAACCAAGAGACAATTGCCCTTGTTTTTGCATTGCTGTTTATGCCCTTGATTTAATAATTCTAAAATCTTAATTGATTTTAAATGTTAATTAAGTTTTAATTAATTAAATTAATTAAGGAGCGTAACATTTTATGAAAGGAGTTCCAATAGAGCAGAACCAAAGAGACAATTGCCCTTGTTTTTACATTGCTGTGTATGACCTTAATTTAATAATTCTAAAATCTTAATTGATTTTAAATGTTAATTAAGTTTTAATTAATTAAAGAGCGTAATATTTTATGAAAGGAGTTCCAGTACAGCAGAACCAAGAAACAATTGCCCTTGTTTTTTAAATCGCTGTGTATGGCCTTAATTTAATAATTCTAAAATCTTAATTGATTTTAAATGTTATTTAAGTTTTAATTAATTAAATTAGTTAAAGAGCGTAGCATTTTATGAAAGGAATTCCAGTAGAACAGAACCAAGAGACAATTGCCCTTGTTTTTACATTGCAGTTTATGCCCTTGATTTAATAATTCCAAAATCTTTATTGATTTTAAGTTTTAATATCTCCAATTGTCCATTCGATGCTGCCTTTGTCTTAGGGCCGCTGACTCCTAGAACCCCCCTCTCTGCTTGCTTTTGGTTAACAGAAACATAGCAAAAACATAATGATCAACGTAATAAATTAAACAAAAACATCGGTTAACATAGTGAAAACATAAATAATTATTATCTACTTTCTTTCTAACTGCAATATAAGTAAACTGACAAATATTTATTTGCAACTACATTTCACCAAGGAAATTATTAACTCAGTTTATAATGCAATTTTATCTTCTTATTTTCATTTTAAAACACCTCTTCTTGACTCGAATAATATACCTGTAGAAAAATAGAGATGTTGAAGGTTGTTTATGTAATTTAATTCTGAGTTAATTCCCAGAAGATGTTTTTTTTTTCCTTCAAATATATTTCATGCCATGTTTAATCAACTTCACCAGAGTCATCTTCTTTCGTTATATTTACTTAAGGGACTCCCGTGTCTGTCCTTAAAGGATGGGATTAATTTCAAGTCTGTTTTATATTGTGTTATTGCTTATAAGAGCTTTCTTCAGTTCGAATTCTTCCTTTATTTAATTTATGAGACCGGATATTAAACTCGCGTACGTATTTTTCTTACAGATAAGTCATTAAAAAAACTAGATGAGATTTAATCATTTGTTGTAGTTTTAAAACTATTTGAATTAAACAATTTTAAACAACTAAACAACTTTTTTTTTTGTAAGTTAGATTTTAGAAAGTAAGCATAAATTAACCAATTCATAGTTGGCAATTGTTAATTATTAGTTGGCAGGGTTCAAAATATTAGTGATAAAATAATATACTCCCGATGTTCCAAATTAATTGCAACATTTGAATATATTGAACCGGGATAGCCTGGTTGGCAGGGCGCTATACTCGAGTTAATGCGAACGGGAGTTCGAATCCAGCCGACCGATGGTTACTCCCCATGTAGTAAATGGTGACTGGTGCACGTTAAATCTGTCGGGTCACAAAGCCTTCCATTTCCCCATAGCAAACTGTACCTTTGGGGGCACTGAATTGGAGATTTTACATTTTTTCTTTTACAACCGTTGTTGAACCGCCTTCCCAATCTTGAGTTTACGGCTACCAATGTACAACACCGTTGACTTGTTATTTTGAAACCAATCCAGAAGACAAGGAAACTTGAGGATCAAGTATTGAGAGAAATTTTGCCTTCGTGGAGGACTTTTTGATAGAACTTACCAGTATTTTCTTTACATGGAGTGGAAAACCACGTCAACCTTCCACAAGTAGTCTGACGGCAAGGGGACTCTAACCCATGATCCGTCTACCATGGAGGACATTTTACGTTAGCTTTGGTCGGTAAGAGCCTGGTGCGGAATTCGCATCAACCAGCCATCGCTGTGATTCGAACCCGGGTGACCTATTTGGGAGGCGGATGCTCTATCCTCTGAGCAACCGCGGCTCTGAATTTGAGATTGATTGTTCTCTGGTTCAGGTCAAAATTACGATCTGTGGATGTACGAAAGTGTGAACGAGTGTGATGTATGGGTGGGGCAGAAGTAGAATTCTTGGGCATAGATGGCGCCACTGGATAACAAGATCAATCGCACCCTTTGTCTTAATGATCAAGGACAACAACAACGCCATTTGAATATACTTGTACTGATTTTTGATACTCATAATTTTATGACTTTGTTTGAACATTTTTCAGAGACTTTAGGGCAGGGGTTGCCAAACTTTTTTGATCATTGAGCCCTACATAATTTTTCGAAATCTCTATCGACCCCCATAAAAGTAATTTTCTGTTAATTAAAATAAAACTCTATTAGATACTGTGTTTGTACATTTATTTTATGATTTTGAACATTTATTAAAGTAATAGTACATAGTGTAACAATAGTTTTATGAAAAATATATTAATGTTGAAATATAAATACCTTAATATTTATGAAATAATAAGTAATTATAAGTAAGTATAAATAATAAGTAAAGTAACTACGGATTTATTGCTTCTTAATCAATGACATGGGTGTGCCTAGTGTTTTTTTTTTTTTTTTTTTTTTTTTTTTTTTTTTTTTTTTTTGTAAGGTTCGTAATATTGGGTTCAAAATTGGTCAATTTTAATCTTAAATCCCCTCGAAACTCCACATTTAATTTATTTCTGTTCTTAGTTAAGATTGAATTGTTAAGACTGAAACCGGCTTTAACCATATAGGAACTTGGAAATGCTATCATAAATGGCTGAGCTATTTCGTAAAGTCTTACATATTTTTGCATTATATTTATATTTGTCCAAAATTTGCTTATTGTTAAATTTTTAAAAAGCGTCTTTGCTTCAAATCCCCATAATAATTTAGCTAGCTCATCTTGCAGGTTGATGTCCACGTTTTCAATTTGAGCAGAAAATGGTACAATAACCCAATCAGGGATGTCAATGTTTTCCAAATCAACAAAACGCAGTTTAAAATCGTCGCTCAATTTTTGAAGATTACCTGTATATATTTCCAAGTCTTCTTCTTTTATTTCTAATTGTCACATATCTAAAAAATACTGATAATCCTTCGACCAATCGACCCTTCCGGTTCGGATCGACCCCCATTCGACCCCCGCTTATGTTAAATAGACCCCTGGGGGTCTATATAGACCACTTTAGCGACCTTTGCTTTAGGGTGTCAACCAAGCCTTAGTAACAATTATTTCTAATCGTAGGAGACAATCTTGAATGCGAGTTATAACTTTTACTGTGCTTTGGTAGCCAATCAAGCTATAGATATGAAATAGTTTTAATACCAGTTCTAGAACTTTTCGGTATGCAAACAACCCTGAAGTTGAAAATAAATTTTATTATGTTTTCTTTTTTATGGAAAAAGTGTTTGTAACTCGAATCCTGATAATAAACTTACATTTGAGAGAAAAATAGTATGTTTCTGAATCTCGCCAAATAAGTCATTTCAGCTAACTTTCTTCAAGAACTCCCAACATATTCAGAAATTGATTCGAAAACAAAAAATATCCCAACTGCATTTTATTCTTTGTATTCACATAAAATTACCATTTACGGCCAGAGAGGAATCAGAACATAATCAAAACTCGCGCTTTGCAGCATGGGTAATTTCGAAAAAGAACCTTCTCAATCCCCCAAAGACAATATTCCACGATGCATTTGTATTCTACGCCGTCTTCTTAGTAGTCAAACCGTGAGACTGTAAGACTTGAGAACAAAAAGAAATGTTATTTTCAAAAAGTACCGTCTCCGAATAGAAAGTACCTCTCAACGAGAAATCGAAGACCAGTCACCTTGGACTTGATTCTAAAACATAAGCCCTGTTTTACAAAAGAAAAGGCTTTTAGTGAAAAATGTTTTATTGGAGATTTTCGCATTTTGACTATGCGTCATGTGTATTATAAGACTGCGTTTACTGATCTAAAATTCCAATAACTTATGCGTTTGTTTAGAAAGTCTCGCTTTTATTACAAAATTTTTACTCTCTATTTTCGAAGAAAATCAGCCTTATTTATTTTTGCGTAGTTTTTTGGAATCAAACAACAAATCAATTAGCAAAAAATTCCCAGGGTTCCGCTACTTATTTAAAATTCCAATAACTTATTCCTTTTTTCGGAAGGCTCGCTTCTATTACAAAATTTTTATTTGTTTTCAGTCTCTATTTTCTGTAGTAAGCTATCTTATTTTTTATACAGTTTTTTTTATTCTTTTTTTGTATCAAACAACAAATTAATTAGCAATGAGTTCGCATGGTCCAAGGTTCCCATTTGGCTTAAGAAAATGTAATAGTATTAACATAAAAGAAACGATCTTTATCTTTTTATATCTATTTACTCTCTGTATATCTATATACATTATTTTCTGAAGAAAAACAGCATAAATTGTTATTGTGTATTTTTTTTCCTCTTTTTTGTGTATCAAACAAATTAGTTAGCAAAGGGTTCCGTAATAGTATTGAGATAAAAGAAGCAAACCTTGATCTCTTCATACATTTGTGACTCCCACTTTTTGTTATTACGTAAAAAAAATATCGTTATGAAAACTCTGGCTTGAGATAATTAAATAGTTTTAACGAAACAAAAACAAACCTTGATCTTTTGATAGATTTGTAGCCCGCACTCAATTCCAGTTATTTCTTTATTTATTTATTTATAAAAAATTGGGCGCCTGGGCCGCGCAGAAGGCCCATATCCCATACATCATGAAATAGAATAAAAAGATAAAATAAAAGGCAGCTTGAGTCAAGCAGTCTATGGGGTGGCTGTTACAGGGAGACAAGCACCTTGCTTGTATAACTGAAAGAAAATGAAAATAATAAGAGCAACTTGCTGTAATCTGTGGATGGCTGTAGTTTGATTGTCAACGTGAAGTAACATAGGTCAGGATTTCAGCATTGGTAAAGTGTTTGATGCTGTGGACTATTGGTACTTTGGATTATTGATGTAGACTATAGATGCTGGAATTGAAGACTATTATTTGTGCTGACAGTTGTGGCATGAGGCTTCGGAGGTGAAATGATCGGCTATTGGTCTTAGTTTATCGTCGTTTTTATAGTTCCCGAAGTTAAAAATCTGATTGAAGCTGGCTGTGCTGCATTTTATGGCTTTGTCGTAGAAGTCTGCATTTAATTTGTGTATATATTTGGATAGAAACGGAATTTTGAAATCTTTATGGATATTTGAATTACGTATGAACCATCTGGCACGGGTGATCTTTCTGACAATTCCAATTATTTAAGAAAATTATCTATGTGAAAACTCTGGCTTATAAAAATTTAATAGTCTTAACACAAAGAAAAGAAACCTAGATATTTAAATACATTTTTGAACCTATTTATGTAAAAAAAAATATCTGTGTGAAAAATATGGCTTAAAACAATGTTATGATGTTGTTGTCTTGTCCAGTAGTGCAAGGAAAATTAAATTTGTCCAAAAGTATCTAAAACAGCCTTGACCACATCAAAAATCTCTATGGAATAGAGGAGTTGCTGCGGGGGATCCAGATGGATCCTGGCGAGCTTCGCCAGTATGGCTGGACAATCAAAGACATGGTCGGGAGAGAGTTCGGTGTCGATGCAGTGAGGACAACTTTTGTAGCTTCGATGGCCATCAGGAGATATTTTCATTCCCTTAAAGTGTTTATTCCTCAATCTAGCTAAGGTTGTGGAAATGGCTCGATCACAGTTTAGGGCAGGAATGGAGTGCTTCAGAGAGGTAGAAGAAAGTGGTCTGGGGCTGGCTATCGCATCAGCATCAGTTAGGGTCAGGCTGTTGGAGAGTTGGGAGTTATCTCGGGCCTCCTTGGCCAGGATATCAGCTTTCTCGTTACCATCGATATTGACGTGTGCTGGTATCCATTGAAGGATACAAGTTCTTTGGGCCAGCTGCTTTGGGCCAGCTGTTATTTCGCTTAACAGCAGGATGATATCTTGGGTGAGTTGGGAGTCTCCTCTTAAAATAGCCTGGAGGGCAGAGCAAGAGTCCGAGAATAACAAAAATCCATTAGAATTTTAGATTGCCTTGGAGTAGTAGAGGTTCAAAGCCTCCTTTATAGCTACCAGCTCGCGGGTGTAGTTTGAAGCAATTTTACCAACAGAAATTTTGTGTGATTCAGATATGTTATTGGCATAGGTCAAAAAGATGCCAGCACCACCTCGGTCAAGACTAGAGTCAGAAGAGCCATCGGTAAAAGCGATGGCCATATTTTAAGTCGAATTTGAGATCTCACGGATGTTATAATGTTAACGGAAAGAAAGAAAACTTGATCTTTCAATGCATTTGTGACTCTAACTGCTTATAAGAAAACTATGGCTTAAGACAACATTAAAGTGCTAATGAAAAGAAACAAATTTTGATCGTTCAATAATTTTGTGATCCTAACTATATTTAAAGAAAATATATGTGTGTGAAAAATCTGATCCACCAGACCTGTTTACATAAAAGTGGTATCTTTATGCAGATAAATTTCTGTTAGCATTAACATGAATTTACTAACAATATTTCGTTTTAACGAAGCCAAATCGGAACACTGAAGCAATTTACAAATATAAAAAAATAGTAGTAAAAATTGACAATTTTTAACGTATTTTTTGAATACTGGATGATTTATGGTTTAAAAAATGCTTATTTAGGTGACTTCTTTTGCTTTTTATTTTTCTTCTCGGATTATATATCTCTGATTTTTTGTTAATTTCTTCATTTAGCTTTTTAATTTTTCCCATGTCGTAATGAAATTAAATGCATAATTATACGTAAAAAAATTTATACATTCAAAATTTTATTCATAAAAATCCTTCCGACTTCTCAAGTTTCAGTCCTATTGACTTGTTTTTGGTCTTATTCAATTCAAAGCAAAAAGAAAATTTATAAGAAATGATACCTCACTTGTCTAGATACAAATGTCAGAAACTTGAACTGGTGTAATTGATTCCAACTATTTGAGGCTGTTGCGAATCGCCTTTTTTCAATTGTAGTGAACTAAAACAGAAGTTTTTGAAACAATCTAAAGAAAAACTAGAATCTAAAATCCTAAGCATTTGTCTATATGACTTTACATGTATCTATTTAAATTACTTCTGTTTAGTGGGCGCACAAAATTCTTTTAATTCTAATTTATTAAAACAAATATTCATTACCCTAACTTCTCCTTCTTTCAAGGCACTACATCCTGTTACAGGCCAAGGCTTGGAACTGACCATTCCCTTATTTACTGTGTGAAAGTCCTTCTCTACCGAGTCATGCTACCTAATTGGTGGTCTTCCTCATTTTCCATTTCCAAATGGGATTAGTAAAAGTGAGCTACCACTACCCTAATGATATACATAATACATTTTCCTCAAATAAAGGTGCATAATGTTATTGAATCCGACATAGATGTTGTACTGCAATCTAAATTTGTAGTTTTATGGTATGTTTTAAAAGTTTTCGTTATGTTGTATTTTAAAATTATCTTAACTTTTCTTATTTTTAATTTTTTATGAATATAATTTAAAATGTTTCTAAAAATACCTTTATAAATATGATGGGAAAAAAATAAAAAATTAATTTCATATAACATAAAGTAGATTTTGAAAGAGGTAAGTTAATGCAAAGTTATTCATATCGATCTCATTGGTTATAAAGCATCGATATTTTATGATCAACGAATGTCTGATTTTATTACGGCTATATAAGTCGAGTCCCAGATTTTCGCAAAATTTTAGGGGTTTGAAAAATTGACTTATACGCCGATGTATGCAATAGTTATATCTAGAAAAAATGACAAATATTATCCCCTGAGCCGTAGTGGCTCAGGGGATAGTGCGTTCGCCTTCCAATGAGGTGAACTGGGTTCGAATCCCAGCCACAGCTGGTTGATACGAATCCCGCACCCGGCTCGCACCAACCACAGTGCTGATGTAAAAATATCCTGAGTGGTAGATGTATCACGAGTTAGTCTCCTTGCGTTGAGGCTGGCCTTGGAAGGTTTTCGTTTTTTTCCTCGCCATGTAACGCAAATGCGGGTGAGTTCAATAAAAAAAAGCACTCCACGAAGGCAAAATATCACCCAATACTTGATCTAGAAGCTCCCTTGTCTTCTGGATTGGGTTCAAAATCACAAGGTTAGTAATCGTAAACCCAAAAAATCGGATCGGCTCTTAAACGACGGCTATAAAATATTTTGTTTTGGGCAGTCTCACTTTTTCGTGTCACGAACCTCTACTACCGGACTAATAAAATTTCAAAATGCTACAAAAATAGTTAAAAAATATCCAAACTTCAATTTTCTAATGCATAGTGCTCGAGTTAAAAAAAAAGTGTACATTTGTAAAAAAAAAAATTCTATAACACTAAAATTTCAATTATAATTTTTTTTTTACATATAAGATACTAAAATACGTAACTATAAAAACTTTAACTATTTTAGATATCTACTTTTATCTCGAATTTTAATGGCTTGATTAGTAAAAATAAGCATTAAGTTCACGTTAAAGAAATATTCAACATCTTAAAGTATCTAGTTTACGACGCTGGATTTCGAAAACAGGAATGGCAGCATCAAAAATGTCGAATCTATCTCCTAAAACACTTCCACAAAATGCTGGCTTGCTACTTTCCAATTTCAGAAAGTATATCTAGTACTTTCCTCGAGGGAAAAGAAAAAGGAATCAACCCCTATCTATAATTCAAACCGAAGAATTCTTATTTTCTTTGGGAAAGAGTTAATGTATTTAAGCTTTCATTTTCTTCAGCCGAAAAGAATTCTCCTCGTCATCTTTCGAAAAAAAAATTTAAACTTAATTAAAGCTTTTTTGACAAGTATTGCCCTTTTGTAATACTTTCAAATTTTTTTTAAACTAATAAAATGTTTTCTTTAAATTTTCAAAATTAATAATGATTCAATGCTTTTAATATTATTTGAAGTGTGGGAAGAAATTTGTAAGGTGTTTTTGAGCTAATGAAATAAAAAAAAACGAAATTTAGATTAATTTTGAATTGTCGAAGCTGTCGATTTTTATCTTGAGTTCATGAACTTATCTAATTTAAAAAATGTATGAAGCTTTGTATAATTTATAATTCTCAAATACTAATTTCAAATGGTCTTTTGCTTTGCGAGTTCAAGTAATTTGTGTTTCATTCTTTTATCATATGCAAACAGAACCGTTCAAATATTTGACAGACAAAATCATTTATTAAAATTTTTAATATTTAACACTTTGATGCAGATGGAATACTGGTGTCTCTTTTAAATATTCTTTTCTCACCCTCTAATTACAACAAAAAATATATTTTGCCGTTTTTTAATTATACAAAAAATCTGATAATTAGGGGAGAGTGGGGTCAATTGTAACAGGGTACCATTGTAACTGAGCAAAAATTTCGAGTGTCGGGTTCTAGATTTGGTTCCTAGGTGGCGCACAAGGTGTATTTAATAAATCTACATGTACACCCCTGCTGGCAACCATTTTTATGTACTTTTGAAAGAGTTACATCACAAAAGATATTTTCACACTACGTAAGTACTTTTTTTGGTATTAAAATATTATATTGTAACCAAGTAATTTTCTTTAGGCAAATAAAAATTATTGATCGAATATGTAAGTGGACACCTTATTTAACATTTCAAAAAAATATATTAGTTTTGTTAATTAACTAGCATTGTTTTTAACAAATGAAGCTGAAATGGCTTCTTGGGTACGATTGTAACAATAAGTAAAGGGACGATTGTAACAGCTGAAAATAAATAATCTTATGTTTACAAACCATTACTTAACTTCTTAAGAACCACCAATAGTTTCCTATATCATTTATATTATGTTGCATGTGCATTATTTTATTTGTCACCATTCACAGCATAAATTAAAATTTTTAACCCCTTAAAGTTACAAGTTTAACCCTTTAGGTCTCTGCTCATTATTATTTTTACTCCTAAAATATCGCTACTATTTTGATCAATAAAAAAATATATCACAACTATGATAATATGTATAATTAACTACGTTTTAGTTGAATTTATGAACTGTTACAATTGGACAATTGTAACAAGTGCACGACTGTCAAAAATTTTTAATAACTAATATAATTACATTTAAAATAAGGGGTTTTTTTCTAGTAGAGGATAGTCTACTTTACTCGTCTGTCAATTAATACTAATAATATATTGGATTTTTGTTAGTTAAAAATAGTTAAGTAAAAAATATTACAATTGACCCCACTCTCCCCTACCAAAAAGAACTCTGTTAGATTATTAGAATTACACTTGTACTAAAATATAAAATATGAAAAAAGGTAGTTTGAATTTCTTTTTCATTCATATTCATTAATTTATCAATAATTGATTATGCAAATTAGAGAAATTGCAGTTTCTCTTAGATCCAAATAACTGCAAATAAATTCAAATTTGAAAAAATATTGTTTGGAAGTGAACCATGTTTGAAAATTTTACCTTTAACGCAGAAAAGACACCTATATTTCACGCTGTATTTCCTAACCATAAATTATTAAAATGTTAAATATAATATTTTCCCTTTATTTTGACCTAATCTAAAACAGAATAACGAAAATATTATTAAAAATAAGCTTAATAAAAATTCAGCGTCAAAAGTTTAATCAAACCATTAAAAAAATTGTCATAAATGAAGATAAATCCCTATCATTATAGCTGCTGTAGGGAAGTTTAGTACATTTCACGTAAATCCCTATTGAAGATCGTAAAATTCCTTAAATATTTAAAATTACGGAGAAAAGAACTTCTACGAACATAAAATATAAAATTTACAAGTTCTCCTCGACTCTAACTTAAAACAAACGTCTGTTTAAAATCATTGAATAAATCGTATTTATCTGAATAAATCAGCATATATAATTCGACTCTTTCATTTTAAAATCCTTAAACCATCATACCATTAGTCGCATAGACTCATCACAATATTTCATCTAAAATTTAGAATCTCCACTCAACGAATAAATGTACAGCTGAAAATTCACAGGTAAAGTTTTCGAAAATGATAAAATAATTCCTCTTAAACTCCGCCCCTCCAAACGTTCTCTATTCAAATGAGGCTCTGATGATAGAAGAGAAGTCCGAAAATCCATAAAATTGTCGTCTGTAACACGTTCAGCTTTCATCTCACTTAAACCTATAAATATTCTTTATTCTAAAGCTCGTGCAGCAGACGAAGAAAAGCTCTTAATACATCGTCTGTTCCTGATGATGAATCGTTTTGAAAGATACTTATAAATATACGGCGTTGCTTCAGGTTTAAGGAAAATTTTGTTTGCACTAATTGTGTTTCCTCTGCAATAAATTGTGTCCCACAAAGTTTGTTCTGTTGTATTTAAAGTAGTGAAAAGACGTATTAGTCAAAACTAATCAGATTCAAGATAAAGTAATTTGTTTTCCTGATTACTTAGGAAAACAAATTACCATTTAAACATATTCTTTGTAAAATATGTGTTGTCTTAAACTTTGTTTTTTTGTATCGTAATTAAACATTCGTCTGATTGTATAAGTACCGTTCATTTAAGTAGGCTATACGACACTTTGTTATTTAGTTACTAAGGGGGCTATGACCCCTATTTCCTGCTCTTCGCCAACCCTGTTGATTGCTTCGCAATTATTGTTGATTCTCGTCATAAAACAGTTCTTTCTACAAAAGATGGAATTTTTCAAAGTATTTGTACTAAAAAGAATTATATACTATCTATACGAAAAAGAATTCTATACTAATCCTACAACAAATCCGTTTGTTTCGAAAAATATGAATATTGTACCATCTTTATATTTATTTTTTATGAAGTTTTAACCATATATATGTAGCTGAGTGGTAGTGCTTCGCGCTCCCGTGCCACAGGACCTGGGTTCGATCCTCAGGCCGGGCAAGGTCGTTTCAGCCTTCATCCCTTCAGTGGGTCGATAAATGAGTACCAAGCATACTTAGGAACAAAACACTGGATGTTTCGCGTTCCGCTGACCACCTAGCCGGAACATCTGTTCCTGCACCCCAGAGCTCAAGGTCAAGAAAACTGAGATGGGCGCAGTAGGCTTTGGCCTCTATGGGCTGTCGCACCACTCAGTTTAATTTTAACCATGTATATATTTCCACTTTAGCTTGTTAGGATTATTTATTTAAAAAAAATTCTATTTGCTTACTCCTCTGCCCCTCCCCGCACTCTCGACGTATGAACACTCCCTTATTCTATTCAGATTCTTAAAATAATATTTAAAATTAAAGGTATATCGTCACAAGAAATTTGAACAGTTCTATATCTCTTTCCAAACAGGCTGATATATTAAATACAATTTGTGCTTACAGAACACTGTACGTGAAGCAGATAGTTGAGTTATTAATCATTTAACGAATTTCTTCAGATGTAATTTAAAATAGTTCATTAACATAATTCGCACCAAAAATTATTAATTGGGTACTTGCTCTTCAAGAAGAAGACCATGCAAACCCACAAATGTGATCTATGAAGTCAGATTGTCTATAATCCAAATGGCGTATTAAATTCGAGCCAAATTTCTCCACCTAAGTTAGAACGCTAATTAACTTGAAGTTAATTATATACAGTGCCATATCACGCATCGAATTTATTGAAATATAATTCGTTTTCTTCTATGTCTTTTACTTAATTATTTTAATTATGTTTCTACACCTAAATATTTGATCATTTGTCTACGTGTTTTCCTCGCAGGTGATTTGTTATCCTGACTTTTATTAAATAATAGTATTATCCTAGAAGAAAATTATTAAATAATTATGAAATTCTGATTTTTTAAAAGAAACTACACCATAACGTTCTTCCTTTTTAAGGTACAACATTTTAAAATATTAATTAATTTAGAAAATAAAATTTACTTAAGTGAGCGACATTCTGTAGGGAGGCTTATAGACTACTCTCTCCTGGGAATCCTAACAGAAGTAAACAAAAAATATCCTTCAGAGTCTGTCAAAATAACAATACAGATTTTATCTGCTCAGAACCAATTTCTCTATACTTATCCAAGAATAAAAGGTTAAATTTAAAAAAAAAATTTCCTTCCACTTTCCCTTGAGAAAAACTGCAACGTAGTGGACAAATGTTTTATGCAGTGGATTTAGAGGCGCTTGCTTATTTGGTGCAGAAAATCTCGAGGCAGGATTACAGGAACAACAAAAGGGTCCTTATCCCTTCCCCTTTGGCTTGCATAGAACTGAGATCTTTTTTTTTGGCGACATTTAAGAATAAAAAAAAACGCATCGATTATTTTTTCCGTGAAAAGAAAATCTTTTAAACAAAGCCTCAGAAAAGGTAAAGTTATTCTTAGAATTCTTCAAATATATATATATATATATATATATATATATATATATATATATAATAAAAAAATACAAGAAAACACTAAGAAAGTTAAGATCTATCTATGTAACTATGTGCTAATCCATATCGTGCAAATCCGCGGCTAAAATTATTTGCAAAGCAGGCAATTTATGTTTCTTTTTTCTATTTTATATTTTTTCTTAAATAAACATCTATCTTCTGAAACTATTTATGATCAATTTTTAAAATTATCCAGTATAATATTACTTTGCGCACATCCATTTCGGGCCCATCCTTGGTAACTAACAAATCAAAACTCAGAATAACAAATCACTTCAGCAGTGCAGTAAGAACGACACTTTAAAACCCTTTTGTTACACTCAATTTGCGCTTTTGTTTTCATCTTTTGTTTTCATATTTTGTAATCTGGCAATCTTTCTGCGAAAACATTTTTAAATCATTCTTGAAAAATATCCGTCAATGTAAGTTGTTATGATTTTGCTACTCGCTTTATAGTCCCCCCATTTTTAATGTTTTTTCTTCTTATTTTATTTTATTATCTGTTTTTACATGTTATATTTACTTTTTATGATCTATTTTTATGTAGTTATTTTATAAAAAAAAATTTTTTTTTTTTGAGTGCTCCTCACACTATTGTATTAATATATTTTGCTTTGGCTTTATTGATACAATATCAGAAAGCACTCTGTTTTGCGGATATAATCGTGTGGGCTGAAGAAAAGATTATATCTTTTTTTCCGGCTTTTTTTCCGGTTTTTTTAATTAAAATTTCCCTTTTTTTTTTTTTTAATAAAATGTTGTTTGTTTTTTTTTACTTATTATTTCCCACCCCCTTTTTTTCATATATCTTTAATTTTTCTTTGTTTTATTCTTCATTTTGAACTTCGTTTGCTTCGTTTTGACATTCGTTTTGCTGTAAATTAAAATTGGAATAAATAGTAATAGATTTTTTGCCAATACATACTGGTTAATCTGGATATTTTATTCCTCTCGAAAAAAGACAAAATTTATATGTATGTACTTTTAGAATTTACTCTTTCAGAAAAATATGAAGCCCTGTTCCAACTTTAATTTCGTACTTATCTTTTTAAACTTTGACTTCTTCACCATTAATGAAAAGATGTTTCATGTCTTCATAAAACTGCTTTTAATGAAGCATAGCGAAATCAAACATGAAAATGCCATTAACACAAGCCTAAATTAATCATAAAGTTCCACTTTACTTCCTTAACTGGTAATTTTATGCGGCCACCTTAATCTGGTAGCCTGACTTTAGGAACCATTTTCCTTGCAAGTAAATTTTCTATGTTTGTGCGAACATTGTTTCATTTACTATCCAACGCTATAAATGTCTAAATTATATCCTCGAAACTCTCTCAGAAACTCGGATGTAAAGCTATGTCTTTGCTTTACCGGCTATATATATGCCAAAGTTAATAAAATACGAAATTCTAAAGGTCAAACTTGGCGTTTTAGAGAAATCTAGTCCTGAAATCCCCAAAGAATACTTCATATTTCCCAAAAGGTGCGTGACGACTTTATTAGACTTTACAAACTTTAGTAGGGGCGGGAAAAGTCTCCACCCCGTCAAGTAGAGTAGGAATTTTGATGGAGTAAAAGAAAGAAAAACAAAAGAGAAGCAGGCGAAATTATTCAGCTTGACTTTTTTTTATTATCGTTTGCATGTACATACTTTCAACAAGCACGATAATTTGTTGCGTTAGATTGGCAACAGTTATTGATTGGTGTTGAATTTGTCATCGGGAAGTTAAACAAGGTCTTAAGGAATATCTTTCGCTAAAACAATTGTCCATTTTTATGGGAAAAAGGGCTGTAAAATTTAAAAGCAAAGAAATATTTAATCTTTTAATAAATATTCTTTTTTAAAAAATAGTATTTTTATGGAGATGGGTGAGATATATTTTTTTCACTACTTTATTTTTTTAAAAATATTGCTTACACATTTTGAAACATATTAGAACATTTTGAAACATATTAGAACATTTTGAAACATAATTTTCTCACTTCATTTTAAATTTTCTTTAATCTTATAAAGAAGAAAAATTATTCATAAGTATATTTATAAGTATATTTAAATGTGCATCTTAATCATTTCGCTTACCGGATGGTCAGACTGAATGGATATTTTAATGACATAACAAATGGATTCGGCTTTGCTCTGAAAAACTTAAACGACGTTAAACTCTGGATAACGGAGTTACAAACTAAATTTGACTCAAAATGAGCCTAAAAGTTAATTCTTTGTAACATAAGTGCAATTTCTTTTAAAAGTATGAAGATAATATAAATTCTTGCTTTAAAGTCCTAACATTTTAAATTTAGAATGCAAAGTTTCAAACCTTGAACTTACATAATAACCTCAAATTTAAATGCTGAAACTATGTAGATTTCTTAAAACCTAAATGTCACACTTCATTCTAAGTGTCACATGTCATTAAGACAAAAAACACAAAGATAATCAGGAAAGAGCCTAAAAAAATAAAATAATTTTTTTTAAAAAAATTTTACTGAAAAACAAATTTGAAAATTTTAGAAACTTATATTATTAAAAATTTAAAAAAATAATCAAACTAACAACAAAACTACATAATTTCGTCATCAACTCACACGATTACATCCGCAAAAATCAATGGCATTATAAATAGTTTGAAACTTTTTATAACTAACCAACAATCTCATCTAATATTTAATTAAATAATCCATATTCTGCAATAAATGTTAATAATTTCTATAAAAATCATTGAATTAAAATATTGATTTTATTTTACTCAAACAATTTTATAAAAAATAATCAAAACATCAAATAAATCATGGTTTATTTTTTAATGTAAATATATCAACTAATTTCGAAACATCATTATTGATATAAATATATCAACTAATTTCAGAACATCATTAATGATGGTAAAAATTTAAATTCTCGGAACTCCTGTGATCTTACCAGGGAACCTTAGGGTTCCACGGAACATCATTTGGGAACCACTGACCTTGAGGAATTTAGAAATCTTTTAAAAAATAAGATTGAGAAACAAATGTTTTAGGAAATTCCTACTTACCAAAAATATTTCCTAATAAAACGAAATATTTCCTAATAAAACGAAATATTTCCTAATAAAACGAAATATTTCCTAATAAAACGAAATATATCCTAATAAAACGAAATATTTCCATATGTTAACCTTTTGACTTAGGTGGGAAAAGGCGTTCCTCTTATATATTTTTCTGACGCTCCAATTGAAAGAAACATACCTTTTGGTATTTTTAAAAAACAGTATATTTGTTACTAAAAAAATATGTTAGATTATCGGAATTATATTAGTACTAAAATATCAAACCCAAAAAAATATATCTATAGTTTTTACAATTTCTCTTAGATCTGAACGATGGCAAATATGTGCAAATTTAAAAAATTCTTGTTTGAAAGTGTTTGAAAGTCTTGTTTTTTTTTACGCTACTGAATCCGGTTTGCACTTGTTTACGTTAGTGTATCAGTTCGTTAAATCAGACGATATGTAATATAAATTCGACGATTGGATGAATTCGACGATATATTACATAAATATAGAATATTTAATATATCAGGTATTATATTGGTATATTATAAAAATTAGATCAAATTATTAGACGCACTATCAGATTCTATGTAAAATCTTAATTATCAGGTGATACTACTGTGACATTAGGTCACAGCCTAATTTTCTAAATATCCTGTTTTTTTAATCAATAATACTAATTCTTTTGACTTAATTTATAATTTTGTAATACATTGTTTTATTTCATCATCTTTCTTTATCCCCTTAAGCGGTAGCGCAATTTGGACATTCTCCCCCTAAAATTCCTTACCAGCTCCTTGAAGAGCCCCTTTCTTTCGAGAACATTCCACCCTTTTTTTTCTGAGAATTCGCACTGGTTGTCGGCATCTTTCATCTCCACGTGTATGTTGTGTTTCTCAACCGTAACTGTTAACGTATAATCAATTTTTTCTTCTCAACTCGTAATTTTTAGATAATTCAACTTTAACTTGCACAACATGTAATACAACTTCAACTTTAAGTTTTTGTATCTTATAAAAAGGAAGAGCGCGAAAGACGAGATGCTTTCGATAATTTGATGGTCAAATAATTTGCTGCCCTCCGCTTAACGGAGTTTTGATTTTTTTTGCTCCCACCTCCCTAAGGTGGAGAAGCTTTTTGGAAGAATGGCTTCCTTGCGCCATCTTTATTTGTTGTTTTGTTCTCTGTAACTAACTCATCTACCGCCATGTGGTCAATCTACTGTCCTTTTCATTGTCTCGGATTAATGTCTACTAAAGAATTTTCCTGATAAATCTCCAGCTTTTAAGATGATCCGCTGACCAGCCACCGCCAGTGATGGAAATCCTTCACAGTCATTTTCTAACTTCATGATCGGGATATCTCCCGCTTGTTAATCTCTTCAAAAAAAATCTCAAAAAGAATGTCGGCAGCTTTTCATTTTCGAGAATAAGTTCTAACACCTGTTCCAGTTATCACTAGTTACCACATTTTTAGGATGTGCCATTGATGATTCCTTACATGATGTGCCTCAATATGATGATTTTTTACATGTTTTTCTCCAATAAAACAACAAAGATTTTTTTCAAAAAAAAAAAAAAAAAAAAAAAAAAAAAAAAAAAAAAAATTAATGGCCGGGTGAAACATATAGTTAGTACATTTTTTGAAGTGGTGTCGCAAAACATTTATAACCCATAAAGAATAGTAAATTTTCTTCTTCAAAAATAAGTTCCAAAAGATAACAAGTATATTCTAAAAAAACATACCTCCTTCTCCGTAGAAGCTACCTGAGTTTAGGATGAAACAAACAGAAAAAAAACCTTGGCTAGTGAAAATGAATTAGTCCAGTTCTTTTTTTTGAAAAAAATCTTTGTTGTTTTATTGGAGAAAAACATGTAAAAAATCATCATATTGAGGCACATCATGTAAGGAATCATCAATGGCACATCCTAAAAATGTGGTAACTAGTGATAACTGGAACAGGTGTTGGAACTTATTCTCGAAAATGAAAAGCTGCCGACATTCTTTTTGAGATTTTTTTTGAAGAGATTAACAAGCGGGAGATATCCCGATCATGAAGTTAGAAAATGACTGTGAAGGATTTCCATCACTGGCGGTGGCTGGTCAGCGGATCATCTTAAAAGCTGGAGATTTATCAGGAAAATTCTTTAGTAGACGTTAATCCGAGACAATGAAAAGGACAGTAGATTGACCACATGGCGGTAGATGAGTTAGTTACAGAGAACAAAACAACAAATAAAGATGGCGCAAGGAAGCCATTCTTCCAAAAAGCTTCTCCACCTTAGGGAGGTGGGAGCAAAAAAAATCAAAACTCCGTTAAGCGGAGGGCAGCAAATTATTTGACCATCAAATTATCGAAAGCATCTCGTCTTTCGCGCTCTTCCTTTTTATAAGATACAAAAACTTAAAGTTGAAGTTGTATTACATGTTGTGCAAGTTAAAGTTGAATTATCTAAAAATTACGAGTTGAGAAGAAAAAATTGATTATACGTTAACAGTTACGGTTGAGAAACACAACATACACGCGGAGATGAAAGATGCCGACAACCAGTGCGAATTCTCAGAAAAAAAAGGGTGGAATGTTCTCGAAAGAAAGGGGCTCTTCAAGGAGCTGGTAAGGAATTTTAGGGGGAGAATGTCCAAATTGCGCTACCGCTTAAAGGGCTAAAGAAAGATGATGAAATAAAACAATGTATTACAAAATTATAAATTAAGTCAAAAGAATTAGTATTATTGATTAAAAAAACAGGATATTTAGAAAATTAGGCTGTGACCTAATGTCACAACTACTATACAGCTTTATTTTTTTTTACGCTATTGAATCCGGTTTGCACTTGTTTACGTTAGTGTATCAGTTCGTTAAATCAGACGATATGTAATATAAATTCGACGATTGGATGAATTCGACGATATATTACATAAATATAGAATATTTAATATATCAGGTATTATATTGGTATATTATAAAAATTAGATCAAATTATTAGACGCACTATCAGATTCTATGTAAAATCTTAATTATCAGGTGATACTACTATACAGCTTTATTTTTTTTTTACGCTACTGAATCCGGTTCGCACTTGTTTAAGTTAGTGTATCAGTTCGTTAAATCAGACGATATGTAATATAAATTCGACGATTGGATGAATTCGACGATATATTACATAAATATAGAATATTTAATATATCAGGTATTATATTGGTATATTATAAAAATTAGATCAAATTATTAGACGCACTATCAGATTCTATGTAAAATCTTAATTATCAGGTGATACTACTATACAGCTTTATTTTTTTTTTTACGCTACTGAATCCGGTTCGCACTTGTTTAAGTTAGTGTATCAGTTCGTTAAATCAGACGATATGTAATATAAATTCGACGATTGGATGAATTCGACGATATATTACATAAATATAGAATATTTAATATATCAGGTATTATATTGGTATATTATAAAAATTAGATCAAATTATTAGACGCACTATCAGATTCTATGTAAAATCTTAATTATCAGGTGATACTACTATTCAGCTTTATTTTTTTTTTACGCTACTGAATCCGGTTCGCACTTGTTTAAGTTAGTGTATCAGTTCGTTAAATCAGACGATATGTAATATAAATTCGACGATTGGATGAATTCGACGATATATTACATAAATATAGAATATTTAATATATCAGGTATTATATTGGTATATTATAAAAATTAGATCAAATTATTAGACGCACTATCAGATTCTATGTAAAATCTTAATTATCAGGTGATACTACTATACAGCTTTATTTTTTTTTTACGCTACTGAATCCGGTTTGCACTTGTTTACGTTAGTGTATCAGTTCGTTAAATCAGACGATATGTAATATAAATTCGACGATTGGATGAATTCGACGATATATTACATAAATATAGAATATTTAATATATCAGGTATTGTATTGGTATATTATAAAAATTAGATCAAATTATTAGACGCACTATGAAAAATCTTAATTATCAGGTGATACTACTATACAGCTTTATTTTTTTTTTACGCTACTGAATCCGGTTTGCACTTGTTTACGTTAGTGTATCAGTTCGTTAAATCAGACGATATGTAATATAAATTCGACGATTGGATGAATTCGACGATATATTACATAAATATAGAATATTTAATAAATCAGATATTATATTGGTATATTATAAAAATTAGATCAAATTATTAGACGCACTATGAAAAATCTTAATTATCAGGTGATACTACTATACAGCTTTTTTTTTTTTTTTACGGTACTGAATCCGGTTTGCACTTGTTTACGTTAGTGTATCAGTTCGTTAAATCAGACGATATATAATTTTAATTCGACGATATATTACATAAATATAGAATATTTAATATATCAGGTATTATATTAGTATATTATAAAAATTAGATCAAATTATTAGACGCACTGTAGTTTTTAAGTAATTGCATGTTTTGTATGTTTGTATGTAATACTTTTATATTTAAACAAACATGTAATGGGTTTTTATTCGGGAGATTTTATATATTCTCCCTATTTGAATTTAATTTTAACGTATTGCAATGTTAACCAATTGATACGCAAACGTAAACAAGTGCAAACAGGCTTCAACCACATAAAACAAATAAAGCTGTATAGTATTACCTGATAATTAAGATTTTATATAGAATCTTATAGTGCGTCTAACAATTTTGCCAGGGACTGTAAGTTAATACAAAATAGCGAAAAAGTATGAAAAATATGTTTGGTAAAAATTCTGCGTCAAAGACTGTCAAGATGAATTAAAGGGAAATTTAATTAAACTTCAACATATCATTTTTCCCTAAAAAAAAGGAAATTTAAAATTTATACTTTTTCCAACTGCCTCGTGAAACATTTGTCACCGCATTTATTTCCAGATTGAGGCCACCCTGGTTGGGCATCTCAACCTCATTAGGAACCAATATTTCGTTAAAAGAAAAAAAGAATAAAAATACCTCTTTGTATGCTTTACAGCTTTTATAAGATAAAATAAATCACGAAAAAAGAGTCGAAAAAAACTCGATAAATCCGGTAGCATTTATTTGGTCGAACAAAACGTCACTACTCATTACGATTTTCAAAAAACGTTTCTGAAAAGAAAGCAAATGTGTTTTATTAGGAAAAAAAATCCACCGTTTTTATACTCTTCTTTTCGAAAACAAAACTCTCTAGTTTAACGGAAACGTCAAAAGAGGAAAATAAATCATTTCAACAATTAGATATTCTTTCAATATATGTCTGAAAGATAAAAAAAAAAAACTTTTTTTGCAACTTACTAAAAAAAATTAGCCATTAGGGAGTAGAAGATATTATTTGTCTTAGAAAAATGTCTCATTCGGAAAATATTTCTGGGTTGTTCATCCCTCCGGTAATTGAATAAAAAGACACGGTGTTTATTTAGCCTTTCTAAATTAAGTTTTCCCTTTTTTCAAACATTTCTATGGGACGAAAATAATTGTTAAAAAGATATTTCATATAACAAATAAAAAATATATTATTTTTCTATGTTGAACATATGTCTGTAAAATGATCCAATGAATCTAAATAAAATGTGACAGATATCTGAATTTTAAAAAAAAAGGTAGAATAAATCCGAATAAAAGAAATAGATGTCTGAATAAAAAAAGAGGTAGAATAAATCCGAATAAAAGAAATAGATATCCGAATAAACAGAATTAAATTAATCTGAATAAAACATGCAGATATCGAAATAAAAAAAGGTAGAATAAATCTGAATAAAAGAAATAGATAGCTGAATGAACAGAATTAAATTAATCTGAATAAAACATACAGATATCTGAATAAAAAAAGGTCGAATGATTCCGAATAAAAGAAATAGATATATGAATAAACATAAATAAATCAATCTGAATAAAACATGCAGATATCTGAATAAAAAAAGGTAAAATAAATCCGAATAAAAGAAATAGATATATGAGTAAACAGAATTAAATTAATCTGAATAAAACATACAGATATCGAACTAAAAAAAGGTAGAATAAATCCGAATAAAAGAAATAGATATATGAATAAACAGAAATAAATCAATCTGAATAAAACATGCAGATATCGAACTAAGAAAAGGTAGAATAAATCCGAATAAAATAAATAGATATATAAATAAACAGAATTAAATTAATCATAATAAACATGCAGATATCTGAATAAAAAAAGGTAGAATAAATCCAAATAAGATAAATAGATATATGAGTAAACAGAATTAAGTCAATCTGAATAAAACATGCAGATATCGAACTAAAAAAAGGTAGAATAAATCCGAATAAAAGAAATAGATATCTGAATAAACAGAAATAAATTAGTCTGAATAAAAGATGTAGATATGATGATGATGAATGAATCTGAATTAAACGTGATGATGAATGAATCTGAATCAAACGTGATGATGAATGAATCGGAATAAAGCGTGATGATGAATGAATCTGGATAAAAAAGGTGTAAAAACGTAGCTAGTATCTGAATGAAACAGTATTTTAAAAATCCGAGCGAAATATACTGACAAATAAATAAAAATAAAAGAATGGATTGTAAATGTGAATTTAACGTAAGTTATAACTAGTTGAAACAGAAAAAAACGAATCTGACTGAATGATATCTTTCCAAAAAAAAAATTGTTATTGCGATTCGCTTTGTCCAATCCACTGGTTATGTATAAACTAATAAATAAACATTGGAGCAAATCGTTAAAATTTTAATGACAGATACATAAAATTACTAAAATCTTGCAACAACTATAAAAAGAACTATTAGAAAAATACAACAGAAATAAATATAATATCGCAGTATATATATTTATAATACGAAAAATGTCGATAAAATTTCAGTTGCAAGAAAAAAAATGAATGACTTTAAATGCCTTTCTTTATGAAGATGGAAGTATAAGTTAAGGTTCATTGAATATCAAATATTCCGATTGTCAATACCGGAAATCAAGACTATGTTTCAACCATAAATATCACGTTTTATTATTGGCTTTATTTCCCAGAAATATTTGGATGAATGAGCTTTCTTGCAGACCTCAGAAAGACGTCAGAAGAAAAAAAAAAGGAAAAACTACTTCGATTCTACGTTATTTCACACGTGTCTCTCTTTTTTTTTTTTTTTTTTCCATTTTGCTTACCCATGGATCAGTTTATGACTTTGAAAGAGACAAATTTCCCAGGAGACACGGTGGTAGCCAATAAAAAGATTGCTTTTAACGAGTTGTCATATGATGCGAGCCAGCCAATGATGTGATGAAGTTATCCGCTCTCTATGTGCACACAAAAATGGTTCGAGGAAGAAATTCTTTTGTTGGGGAAAACATCACGCCATCAGAGAGAAAACAGTTTAATGTTGTTCTTGGAAAGAAATAAAGAAAGAAATTTGTAATCTATGCACAACGGTATCTGGATTAAATGCTTATATACTGTAGTAACGTAAAAACTAACATATCGTTGGATATATTGCTTATTCCTAAATTCTCGCTGAGCAAGGGTACAGGGATCTGGAGAAAATTTCCTTCCCCTTCAGATCTTTATTTTATATGGCCGTTTATTTTTAAATATTCTGCGGAATCAGGAGCAGTTTGCATATCTGCTATACATACCATCCCGCGGTAAGGAATTATCAGTTCTTTAGAACGGACTTATAACAAAGTTATTTAAATTTTCTGAAAATTGCCAGTTTGGCGAGAGCCAAGATAAAAGTTATCAAAATCGCAAGATAATTCTCAACGTTTGCAAATAAATTTGTTAGTTGGAAAAAATTAAGTTACAACCGTTGGAGTAAAAATTAAGTTACAACCGTTTTTAATTTACACAAAATTATGACTTTTCATATTAATGTTTTGGGCCTTTTTCAGAACTGGCATAAATGGCGCTGACTGAAGTTACTTTAAGCCTGATCCAAGACATGAATAACTATTGTAAACTCACAACAGTTATGAAAAGATCATTATTTACCACAAAAATAAATTATATTTTATGTTATTTCAATAGAATATATATCCATAGTGCTGTATGCTTAGCCCAAAAATCATTCAAAAATGTTTTTTTTTAAAATCGAGAAGTAATATCAAAATACAAAAGTTATCCACGTAGATTGGAATATTTTTGATTTGTTTATTTATTCATATATTCTAGACGCGATTTTTTTAAAGACATGAAACTAAATAAATAATCCTGAAAAACTGAAGCGGTAAGATGGTTGGTCGTTGATGAATCATGACTGGTGAATCATTACCAACGTCATTCGCTTCAAAGATTTACAAACTGGAAGTAAGTCAACATGTTTCAAGCGTTCAAAAGTAAACTGCCAGTTTCAAGACTTTTTTTTTCTTCCAATGGCAGGCACTGAATTTGTATCTTTGCCTGTACTATGCCAGAATTGTTGCTCATTTCGCGTTACCCAGTGGGCACCTGTGAACCAAAGTCACGGAGGCGAGCAACATTGCCCACGCCATACTGCCACAAACCCGTTTATAGGGTGGGCCACATTCACACATCATACACACACACAACAGAGAACAGCACAAAGAGAGAGAGAGAAACATCCATGCCCAGAGCGGGATTCGAACCCGCAGCCTATGGGTTCGCAGTCAGGCACGCTAACCAGGCGTGAAAAGAAGAAACTAAAGCGATTGGAAATAAAAACGTAAAACTGCCCACGAAAAATGGAAAAATAAAGGTGAGAAACAAAACTAGAAAAAAAACACAGTAGCAGGAAGGGAAAAAAAGAAGAAAACGTAACAAGAAGTGGCAAGAAAGGGGCAAAACGATTTAGAGTATTTACCCTGATCAATAGCGCGTAGAAAGGCATTTTACCCTGATTTGCCCCTCTCGGCTACCGAAGTTTTCTTTTTTTTTTTTTTTTTTTCGTTTTCTTTCGGCTACTGTGGTTTTGTTTAGTTTTTATCTTATCTTTATTTTTACTTTATTTTATAACCATCGTTGCATTGCCATCCCAATTTTTCGGGTTTAGGATTACTAATGTTCAATGCCGTAGCCATGTAATTTTGAACTCAATCCAGAAGACAAAGGAATTCCTTTATCCAGTATTGGGAGAAATTCGCCGCAGTGGAGGACTTTTCGATGGAACTAACCCGCGATTGCGTTACATGGAGAGGAAGACCACGAGAACCTCCTACGGTTAGCCTAACGGCAAGGGCACACTAACCCATGATTCGTCTACCACTGAGAATATTTTACATCAGCACTGTTCTTCGTGCCAGCCGGATGCGGAATTGGTCTCGACCAACCATTGCTGAGATTCGAACCTGTTGGAAGGCGAGATTCATCTTATTGGAAGGCGAACGCTCTATCCCCTGAGCCATCATGGCTCTGCATTTATTTTTTCATTTTTCGTCGGCAATTTTACATTTTTATTTCAAATCGCTTTAGTTTATTCTCATACACGTTTGGCAAGCCTTGAAAATAGGCGCTTAATTTTTAGCACGTAACTATTAGCTCTAATTTCATTAGCCGCAGTTAATGCTCCAAATATATTTAGACTACAACGCATCCTAACTAAACGTAATAAATCTTTATGTAACATAGCCATTACTCATTGTTTTTTATCTAACTAATTTTAAACCTATTTGCTTGAAAGAAGGCAATATGTTTAATGATAATTATACATAAAGGTCGAGCATGTTTGTTTTTTTTTTTTTCTTTCCAAGTAATAAATAACAAAACACAATGGATTCTGAATGGGTTTTTTGTTAGAAAATTAGATGTTTTTCTTCTATTTTAATGGTACGAAAAAAGCGCTAATAGCCTGTACTCTTCTTAAAGTTCAATAACAACAAAAAATGCCTAAAAATCAATAACAAAGATTGAAAAAAAAATATTTCGTAAGTACTCATTTAGAACAATCAGAAAACAAACTAAATTGCCTCTCTGGCTTGTAAGAGGTGGGGAATAATTGAGATTAAAATGGTTCTAGCAATTAATTTTAATTTAAAATACAGTTTGAGCTCTCCTTTGTCCCATTTATATCAATTTATAATAGATCGATACCGTAACAGTATAGAAGATAAACACAACGGGAATAAAGGAGGGATTTTAACATCTCAAAGTATGTGTGTTATTTTATTTTTTTACTTAATATATATATATATATATATATATATATATATATATATATATATATATATATATATATATATATATATATTGCATACGTTTGGTGTACAGATTAGTTCGGTCCGTTTTCAAAAGATGGCTCTGGCTGTTATGAATGTTTCATAGTGACAGCCGGTTTCGGTGGTTTCAGAGAGGTTAGACATCTGTCAATAATATTCAGTTTACATCGCTTTGAGTTTCAAACAAAAATCCTGTTGTTTACTTTGTTGAATATGTCAAGTTTTGTGGTAACTAAGCAGCATTTGCGGGAGGTTTTATGTTTCTGCTTTAATTGGAAGAAAAGTGCAGCTGAAGCGCATCGAATGCTTGTAGAAGTTTATAGTGACAATGCTCTAACTGGTAAATCACATAGGGAATGGTTTCGACGTTACAAGAATGGTGAATGAAGAATGGTGTCACTATATGAATGGTGAATGGTATACTATGAGCTGCTACAACCTGGCGATTCCATTACGGATGGCCGGTATAGGCTACAATTGATTCGTATGAGCAGTGCATTACGAGAAAAATGGCCGGAATACGAGCAAAGACGCGACAAAGTTATTCTTCTGCATGATAACCATCGACCTCTTGTCGCAAAATTCGTAAAAAATTATTTGGAAGTATTTGGAAATCACTCAAAAGTATTTGGAATCACTCAAGTGAGGTATTTTACCGCACCCGCCGTATTCACCGGGCATTGCACCTTCTGATTACTGGTTGTTCCGACGGATGCAACATGATTTGGTAGGTCACCGGTTCACTTCCTCGGCAGAATATGAAATATATATATATACCAGGGGCGTACGCAAGGGGTGGGTTTAGGGGTTCAAACTCGCCCCTTGAGCTCAGACAAAATGGCCAAAATAAAAATTTTAGTAGAAAATATGCGGACTATTATTTTTTAAGACTATTCACCTTATTCCCGACCGTGTTTCGCGTTCTCCACGGTAGGGGGCAGTATTTGTAGAGGTTACTTCAGCTTCCGGTTGAAGACTCGGGTAGAAGACCCGGAACGTCAATAAAAGAAATAGTCACGTCATTGCTATGCCGTCAGAAGAGGTCCTCAAGACTTCCGGTAGGGTTTGTTTGTTTTTTTAGGATAGATGGTGAATATATTTTTACTTCACTTATGCCTACTTTTTTTTCTCATTTACTATTAAAATCTCATTTACTGTTACTACAAAATTGTCTAGCTGTCTAAATTAGGGAAATAATAGTGCTTTATTACATACTCGAATTTCTTTTAGTAGTTTCAGAAAATTATGAACCCCTCCCTTGAAGAAATTCTGCGTACACTAATGTGTATATATATATATATATATATATATATATATATATATATATATGTATATGTATATGTATATGTATATGTATATGTATATGTATATGTATATGTATATGTATATGTATATGTATATGTATATGTATATGTATATGTATATGTATATATATATATATATATATATATATATATATATATATATATATATATATATATATATATGAATGAATGAAAGGGTGGCAGAAATATTTTATTTAGCCTCACATAGTATATTCAAAATATTTTCTATCAATGGCGGAGCTCAAATTCACACTCCAAAACTGTGTGCTTAAGTTTCTATCCTAGGGAAAGTAGCAAATGAATTTCCCCCTATGTTATTATATTTTAGGGAAAATGGGACATCTTAGTAATTACAATTGGTTTGTTAAATAGGTCGCGCGATTCCCACAAAGGGAAGAGGGGGGAAATGTCTTTACTTTTAATTATGCATAATTGAGCCAAAAATAAATTTAAGAATAGGATGTGGCTTTTTAAAAGTGTGAGAAAGTGTTTTGATTGGAATGATAAATTAGGAATTGTTTCAGAAAAGAAATAATATAAAAAGATTAATAGAAGCTCTTTATGTTATTTTTATATATATATATATATATATATATATATATATATATATATATATATATATATATATATATATATATATATATATATATATAAACTTTTATCGACTACTATTGTATTGTTAAATTTAAAACTGCTTCAAAACAAATAATGATGTTAATGAAAACAATTTGTTGAAAATTAAGAATTTTTATAAGAAATTGATATATATATTAGCCTTCTCTAACGACTATATTTATAGAAACTATAAAATATACATTTAATAAAGCGATATAAAACTCCAATATCCCCTTTATATAAATATGCATCAGAAAGTTTATATTTTTAAAAATGTTTTGTATTGTAAGATTAAAATTATGTATATATCTCTATTTTAGTAAATTGGCAGAGATTTACAATTTTTAATCATTATTCTAGAATCACTCTCGTACTCTTGATATTTATTAAAATCATATGAAGGGATGATTAAAAAAAATTTCACTTAAAATATTCTTTTTATCTTTTTTCAATAAATTAAATGAATTTATGAGCAAAATTGAAATTTTAGCTTTATTATTAAAAAAAGAAAACATCTTGATCTGCAATCTATCATACCTTAATATAACATAACCAAATTGGATCCCAAAACGAAAAATGCGTACTCTTAATTTTCTCATTAGTCTTCATTAATTCTTATCTCCTACGAGAAACAAGAAAGATAGAGCTACAAGCTACAACACAAATAAAAGGGTAATGGTAAATTATGCTAGAGCAGCGAATTCAGCTTATCGCTCCTACTGTAAAAAAAGTGTAAACGATCCGCTGTTGCCAGTTTTTTTTCCTTAAGTACTGATCGTCAAATGGAATAAATCTCAGGTTAGAAAAAATCGTTTTTTGAAAATTTTACAAGCTTAAGGTTGTCTTTCGTTTGATGATTGATGGCTCTAATAAACCAAGTATCAATATTGTCATTGCAAGCGATCAAAATCATAACAAAAAATATGAAATAGTAGAAAATACATTTATCTTTCATTACATCACAAACAGTTTCACCCAGTCTTGACAAGTTGATCTCAAAATCTAGGATCTAGTTCTACATTTTTGTTTTCTCTTTTCATAATATACGAAAGATTAGGCGTTCGATGGAAGAAGGATTAAATATCTCCGTCGGCGTCTGATGTTGTTCCCTAAGCTAGATATATTACCAGTAATTATGCAAAGATCCGGGCGTGGTCAATTTTAATTCTCTAAAAGCTGTTCTCTTTCTCAATTGAAGGTTTGATATATATTAGTTTCTGCTGACATTTTCGAAATGTCATTGCTATTATAAAGATCAACAGAGAGAAATTCTTTTCCTATTATCGTTTTTAAATCATAAAATCTGACTTATCTGCGCTACTTCGTTAAAGACGGAGCTAATGCTGGGTTGTTTGACAGTTTCAGTTCCAACAAATGATCCCATAACTTTGATTTAGGACAGAAATAAGGAAGTAATGTATGGAATAATTTTATTAATAGTTTGACATATTTGTTCCAACCTATTTTGTTTATCATACATTTCTAAATTTATGCGTTCTATTTATTGAAAATAACTCCTAAGCTTTGAAAATTCGAATAAATTTTATTTCTAAAGATGTGCGTGGTACTATAGTTAAATTAAGACTGAAGAATGACGTATAGAAATATTTATAATAAATATTGATATATGACGCCATTTTTACACGACTTGTCTTTTAATCTACATTTCCATTTTTTACTTCTGATGGTTAAAGTTCTTTGTAATGATATCGGTAAAGCAATTAATTTTAGAATTATAAGCAGATTTATTTAAATCATGCAAACACGTTGTCTTTAAAAAATAGTATTAGGACATTTAGATATTTCTTAAAACTCAGACTTCGTAATCGTACTCATTATGAGTCATCTTTCATAAAATAAAACAAAAGTACTAACTTATACATTGCAGTTACTTATTAGTGGTCTATCTTAGAAATACACTTGTCTGAAAACAGGGGTGGTACGCATTTTCTTCAATGGTCGGTAGTAGCGCACTACGACCACTTCAGTGGTCGGTAGTAGTTCAGTGGTCAAAAGTACTACACATAGTGAAACTACTGTAGTCGCTACTTAAGTAGTTTGTAATGTAGTGAGTAGTGTGATACAAAAAAAAAGTAGTTCGTAGATATTCCTGTCAACTACTTTTAACCTTAGTTTAGAATAGTAACACAGCTCTAACTCAACAATTTTTTCGAATTTGATGCGTACAAATCTTCGCGGGTCCACCAATGAATACAATGAAAATGAACCTGTGGCTGAGCGCTAACGAGAATTGCGTATTTAGAATCATGTATAACGTAGATTGATCATTACGAATAATAAATAATTTATCACTGAGGACACTTTCACTTGCGAATGCATAATAGTGGAACATTGTTGTTATTTCAAAAGAAGGTAACATGTTTTCGATGAACTTATTTTCTTAGAAGAAATAAAAGAGCATTTAACACTTATTAATATTGCAAGTATTTGATAATTTACTAGCATTTCTTAAATTGAATATTCGCTGTCATGAAAAGCATAAAAAGTGGAAGGTTAAATGAACAAATTTTAAAAAAATGTTTTGGTAAAACAAACTGGCTCATGTAAAAAAATAAATATTTCTTAATAATTCCTTCATGCTTAATTTAGGACAATTATTTTTAATTAAATTCATTTTGAATATAAGTGTAGATTAAGTTCTCCAGCAAAGTTCATCTCATTAAAGTAGTGAAGTAGTTACTGCAATTCCAAATTAGTTTTTAATCACTACATTTAAAAATAAGTAGTTATAGTTAACTACAGTGGTAGCAAAGTAGTTGCAAAAATAATGAAGTTTTTCACGCTAGCTGATTTTCTTATACCAAGGGGATATTTCTTTCTATTATGTACCACTTAATTTCTTAAAAAGCACTGTACTTTGACTTCGATCTCGATCCAAATATCAATACTTATAATATTAATATTATATTATGGTAGACCAAACCGCAAAAATTAATTCTAATAATTAAACACATGTGCTACTTCGTTTTCTTTTTTCAAAATTAGATCCATTTTTTTAAAACGCTAAGCACTAAATGTTAAAATTGCAAATCGTTTACAAAAAGATTGTTGGCAGCAGTTGGCATGCATTTTTTAAACAAAAAAAGAAGATTTTAGTATTAATTTTCGCAGCGAGTATTTAGTAGATGTTAGCGTTACGAGACTAATCGTGGGTGGTTTTCCTCATCATGTAACGTAAATGCGAGTTAATTCCATCAAAAAGTCCTCCAAGAAGGCAAATTTCTCCCAACACTTGATCCAGGAGTTCCCTTGTCTTCTGGATTGGGTTCAAAATTACAAGGCTACGGAGTTGAACATTTGTAGTCGTAGTCCTAAAATTGGATCGGCTGTTTGAACGACTGTTATAAAATAAAATAAAACGAGAACCTCTGTAACTCAGGAGCTAAAGCACTTGCATCCCAGTGAAATGACTCAGGTTCAAATCCCAACGACGGCTGGTTGATACGAATTCTGCTCTCAACTCGCACGGACCATCGAGCTAACGTAAAATATCCACAGTGGTAAACGAATCATGTATTAGAATCCCCTTACCGTCAGGCCAACCGTGGGTGGTACTCGTAGTCTTCCTCACCATGTAACGCAAATACAGCTTCGTTCGATTAAAAAGTCCTCCACGACGGCTAATTTGTCCCAATACTTGATCCAGGAGTTCCCTTGTCTTCTGAGTTAGGTTTTAAATTACAGTTGAACATTGATAGTCGTAAACTCAAAAATCGGATCGGCTGTTCAACGACGGTTGTACAAATAAAATGAAATTAGTTTTTATCATTTTGTCAATAATAAAGTTAACTTTAATTTAGGTTTTTCCAGTTAATATACTTGATACTCAGTTAATATACAGTCTGGATACAGGTCAGACTTAACAGACAGACATTACAGGTTTGAAAAGGCGCCTTAATTTGTTCTTAGTGCATGTATAAACTGAAACTGAGCAAAATAACTTGAAATATAATTTTTGAAAAAGAGTTCTTATAAAGTTTGAGAATGACTATCTCAGAAGCATAACTGTTTTTTTCTTGAATTTGGTTTCTTTATATCGAATGAAAAATTTCAATAAGGACTTTTTTTGAAGTTTTTCTCTTTTCATAATATATTCAATACATTGTTATTGAAAAAAAATTAAGTTTGATTTTTTTTTCTCATTTACATTTTATTGAAATAATTTAAAATATATAATCGAAATATTAAATATGTCACGGATTTTTATAACATATTTCAAAAATCATTACTGCCTAAAAAACAATTACAGCTCTCGGAACCCCAATGATTCTTCAACGGAATCCTAGGGTTCCATGGAACAACCTTTAGGAATCTCATTTAATCTTAATAATTAATAATAATTAATAATACAACCTTAATAATTCCTTAAGCGTTAAACAATTATATCAAAACTACTCTAATATTAATATTTATCAAGACATTCGTTTCAGCAATAATATAAAAGCAATTGAAATATTTTATTTAGAAGAGAAATTCCTGACTTATAAATGTAATATGGTCTTAAAAGAAAGAAAATAGCCACTTAGTCTAAACTATAATACGCTTCCACTTATGCCATTGACGTCATACGAGTAGCATCTTTCTAATAAAATCAATTAGTTAATTAAAGGATTAACTCCGGAGTTAACTCATAAGTACCTCTCTTCGAAGTGAATAGTTTGCTTTGGGATAAATTGGGAGTTCTGCAGCTTGAGTTCACAATTTAATATAGCAAAAGATGGTTAAATTATGATAAAGGCAAATTTGTATTTCCACTATTAATCTAGTATTTAAATTTGAAAATACATAGGGTTTAATATAAGAAATTTGAAGGTATATTAAATTAAGTTTTAAGCAATTCACTGTTGATATTACGTCTGCGTAACGATGTAAAAAGTGCTTTTTTGAATAAAAAAAATTTATATGGAATTAATGCTTTTGGGAATTTCTAATGTGACTACTGTTTAAGTTATAAAAAATATATATAAAGACATAAATCCAGGTCAAAATACAGCTACTGTTAATAAGTTGAATAAAAACTTCGTTCGCCTCAAAAATATACATATAAGAAATAACAGTCAGCATGTGTCAAGAGCTAAAAAACTGGTGCTTATATTAAGAATGAGAAGAAACAAAAGTGATTTAAAAAATAAAACGAAAAGTTGTCAAGGAAAAATAAAAAGTAAAGGTGGGAAACAAAACTAGAAAAAACCACAGTAGTGGAGAGCGAGAAAAAAAGTGAAAACCAAAGCAAGAAAAACCACAGTGGCCGAGAGGGGCGAATCAGGGTGAAATGCATTTCCATGCACTATAGAGAGGTGGTGAGGAATTAATGTCGTTTGCAAGGGAATCAATATTCATATGAATTTCAAGATTTTAGGGGATCAGGACGAGCTGGTGTGACTTTGGTGAAAATAGTTCTGGCATTGCCAAAATTGAATTTATGTCCAAGATTCCAACAATGTGCAGCAATTTATGATATCTCGTATTCTTGATCATGCGCATATCTACTGTGCTCTTAAGCTTCAATTTTAAAATGGGTTTAGTTCGTCCGATGTAATCAAGGTCGCACTGACAAAGAAATTTCACGTCAAACGATAATGGAACTGGTAGAGAAACAGGAGTGTCCTTTTACCTTTTAAAAACACGGCGGGAACTTAGTTGGCAATCCAATAAAAATTAAATTTACTTCTAATAGACTAAAATATAAAAGTCGGTATCTGAGGATTTTTTTTATCAAACACTACACAATATTCCTCCTTTTTTCCATTAAGCTTTCATGGTATACGTAACCAATTAGAATATTTACATTATCCTGATCCTTTTCTAAGAAAAACAATTGATGGAACAATTCCAAGAAACACCTCACGCGCATACAAAGCTCGAGATACTGAGTATCTCTCTTCTTTTCGTTAGCCCACCTTTACGACAACATTATCGCCAAAAGAATAAAGAAAAGAGTTGTAACTGTGTTTGTTGACACAAACGAAGAGAAAAAGAAAAATTACGCAAAGGCCAGTCCAAATAGCTTTTAGGTTGTCCGTATACTTAAAAGACCTTTTGTTGCTCTTTTTCCTCTTTGTCGACATTCTTTGCTCAATTAAGTGAACTTGTTCCTTGTTTAACATAAAACAAAGGTTAGGTTCATTTAGTTTTAGCCAACAAAGAAGTCTGTTACGAATTGATTCGATTTTTCTCCACAGGATGGTTTAATCTTTGGTTCCAGGAATCCAGAGTTCTTTTTTTGTTTTTTTTGTGCAGTCGATACTGAAGAGTTGCGTGCTAAATTGTGAAACTTAGTTTTAGAAAGTCGCTAATGTTTTCAACAACAAGTCTAATGTTTTGAACAACAAGTCATCATTAGTGGTTGGTTGAAGTTCTTTTTTTTTTTTAAAAAAAGGCAAAAATATTGTTTATCCTCTAAACTAAATGATTAAGTTCAGTAATTGTAAGCTAGCTAAAGAAACTATGGTAAATGCAAGTTAAGTAGTAACTTATTTTTTCATCCGTAACTTTGAAGCAAGTATTCTCAAAGGTTACTCGAAAATCAAAGCGTTTCTAATACTCATTAAAATGGACGTGATTAATGGTTTTATATCATGAACATTATGGTTAATACAAAAACTTACGATTAATCATATTTAGAGATTATCATTAATAATTTTTAGTTTAAACTACTTACTTATAAAGTTCTAAATTACATTTACTATATCAGCGGTGCCCAATTTTTTTCGGTTATGCTACTCTAAATGGTCAACTATTTTGAGGAGGAACCACGACTTTACAAACAAAATATATGAAATTAATTGTGAGCGTATTATAAAATAAAATACTACATTATTTTGAAAATATTAATTAAGAGGAATATTTTTTATATAATACTTGATCAAGGATATTACTTGTCTTCTGGATTAAGTTCAACAAATTAAAAGTCTACGTAGTTGAACTTTGCTAGTTGTAAACTCAAAATTGGATCGGCTGTTCAACGATTGTCATAAAATAAGAGGAATGGCCCATTGCTATCAGCCTTACCATTGCTTCCATTGTGTGGTTTTCTTTTTTATGTAACACAAATGCGGGTTAGTTCCATCAAAAAGTTCTTTTACGAAGGCAAATTTTTCCCAAAACTTGATCCAGGAACTCCCTTGTCTTTGGGATTGGGTTCAAAATTACAAGGCTACGGAGTTGAACGTTAGTAGTCGTGAACTCAAAACTGGGTTGTCTGTTCAACGACGGTTATGAAATAATATAAAATACCGTCCAACTATTGCGGAAATTCCGAAGTTTTAGAAAATACTTTTCCCAGTGGTAACAAAGGGAATGTATTGATATTTTAATAAATATGATTTCAAAGAATTTTGTCCACTACTTCATATAAATAATTTAAGCAAATAAAGAAAGTCATTTAGACAAATGGTATTGTTCTTAAGTTTTGATAAAAGTTTTATAAATATTCTATTTCTTTTTAAAAATTTCCACTTTAACTCAGAACAGCGGGGAAAATACTTTGTTAAGTGTTGAAAATTGCGGTCATTTTATGTTTGTCCAAAATAAAATGATCCTCTTTTTCTCAACATTTTCATAATTTAAAAATGGTTGCAGAGTTACCAACTACTGCACTTTTTGCAAAATATTTTATTGGGTTGTAAACAATCGAAAACGAAAGTTTTTTTCTATTTTTGTTAATTTTGTCAACATTTTAAAAGCCTCACCTCAAGAAATCAGCAACGAAGTGGCGTTTCATGTAAACTTTTGAATCATTCACATATAATGGTGTAGGAAAAAAACTTTAGGACAAATTTAGTAAATAAAGAATCATACATTAAAACATTTGCAACCACTAGAAAAAAATTCTCTGAAAGGGTAAAGACTTGGCTACCTTGCGGTATTGCTTTATTGGAATTACATACATTTGCAGGCTTATTTGCTCAATTTAGAGGCCTATAAACCTTTGTCATGTAGAGGGACAGATGGAACAACTTAGAGAAGGACATAACAAAGAATGCATCCAAAGTTACGGTGGGATTCGAACCCGCCACCACGCTTCCATGCGTTTGATGTGAAAACCATAAAGTTTAGGAGATAAAAGCTACTAAAATTTTATCGGTTCACACTATTGTCAAAGACTTTATCTCACAACCTCTGAATACAATTACACCTTATACCAACCCAGTGAAGTTATAATTTAAATGATTAAAACTTCGTAACTAATGTTTTGAAATAATTATTGGCAGCATTCTATGTAACTACAAACGACCAGTCCCGCAGTAGACTGATTGTTAAGACATGGTTCCCAGCTGATTACCGAAGTCAAGCATCACTGCCTGTGGTCAGTTTGCGGGTGGGTGACCACTTGGATCAGTCTGTGAAGGTGTCTGAGGGTGTGCGGTATCGCTCCTCGTTAAACTGTGCTACCGTAAAGTGCTTGACTTCGCTCGCAGGTCGTCGCGCTACCAAAGAGGGGGTGCCATTCCCTTTGCAGAGGATCAAAATTGCGATGCCATGTCTTCGAATCATCCTCAGGGACGTTTCCCAGACAGTCGCCTATAGCCCATTGCGCAGCTCTAGTGTGACGTAAACAAAGTACCTACCTACACAGGATAGAATTTTGTACAGATCTTTCCGACAGAAATTAAAAAACTCTCCTTTTTTCTTCCAGTGGATTTAGAAAGATGCCATCCAACACAGCCCTTCCGATGCCCTGGAGAGAAAACTATCTGCATTTCCATTCAATATCTCTGCGATGGTGCTCCCGATTGCCCAGATGGTTATGATGAAGACTTGAGACTATGTACTGCAGGTAAATGAAATAGCTTATTTTGCAATGACTCGTTATAATGTCTCTCTTTTCATTCGTTATGCAAATCATAGTATGCCATCTGATATGTTATCTAATCAAAGGTATAGCCTTGATCAGATAGCATGTATGCTATCTGATAAAAGGCTTCTGGACATCCAGTGGTATGGACTTAGATCGTCCTGAGGACACATATTAGTATGATGTTGGCCCCCCTTTTGCGTCGATGATAAACTGCACACGTCTAGGAAGACTTTCCAACAATTTTTTGATGGGAATTGACTTCCATCACATCTGAAGGGACTGCTTCCAGTGAGGATGGTCGATTTGACTGGCTATGTAACATGTGCTCTAATTCGTCCCAAAGGTGTTCTGTGCTATTTAGATAGGGGTCCTGAGAAAGCCAATCCAGTTTTTGAACAACCATTGCTTCAAACCATGTTTGGATAAACGAATTTTATAATTGTGTGCAAAAAATTTTTCATTTCGCTTAAGAAGTTTTCGAGATATGGCGAAATACACAAAAAGTAAAATTAACATTAAGGGGTTCCAAACTTTGGATCGCTCACCTGAGCAAACTATGGAGGACTATATTTCCCAGATTGCGGCTACCCTCAATGTTTTAGGGGTCAGAAACGTGAGTCCGACGCAAAAAAGGTATGCGTATACAGAAAAAAAAATATTTTTTGTGTCTGATTTTGCAACTTAAAATATCGTAATATAAAATTCTGATTAATTTGCATATTTGAAGTCTCCCCCTCCGACCATTAAGAAAATGAAAATGCGATCATTAAATCAAGGTCCGTTTTTTTTTTTTTTTTGCAGCATTATACACAACTAGTGAGAGTCGATGTTTTAATGCTGATAATTGCTTAATTAATTTTTCTTTAAACTCTCTGTGCAAAGTGCTATTATTATTGTAAACTACATTTAGAACGATTTACATTAGAATAGAACTATTACATTTAGAATGATTTACATTAGAATAGATTACATTAGAATAGAACGATTTTGGGAAAAAAAGTACCATCACTTCAATATGGTTATAATTTTACAATGAATGGTTTAAGTCAAAACTAAACGTTCCTAGCGCAAACTTATCAATACCATATTTTTGTACAAAAAACGTTGAGATCTTCAATCGATTTCATAATTGATTACTTTAACTTCCATCCACAGGAAAAATAATCTCCCTGAAAATTTCAAAAGTAAGCATCTCATTTCAAAACAAAGACAAGATGGAGCTTAAAATTTCTTTAAAGCCCAGACATTCTGTGAGCCCTTAAAAGCAGGCTTAAGGCCATATGATTAACCATTCCACTTGGAAGGAAACTTTCGCCTCGTTAAAACTTTTCCTCCATTTCGGGATTTCCGCCATTTGCATAATACCTTTCAAGTGAACGAAGAAATTATTCTAGATCTGAGAATGGCGACGCCTTTTAAAATGAGAACTCGATTATGGAATTATTCATACGATTTCTCATCAAAAAGTAAATAAAGCAGGACAATTCGGTTCATTGTAAAGAGAAATTTAGATACCAAATTTCGTTTTCAAAAATATCTGTTTAAAAATGGAGCTCTAATCAGAAAGCATAATTTTAAAAACAATTTACCATCTGGTTACTTAAAGAAAAAAAGACTCCCCTTTTAAAATTTTGAAAAGGGAATCAACAACAGAGATAACAAACTTGGGGATGAGGTGAGGGATAAGGATTGAGAATTGCATAGCAACCCATAGCCGGAAATCTCATCGTACCACTAAACACAAAAAATGAAATTTCGAATTTCGTCCACCACTAAACACAAATAATTAAAACAGTTACATATAAGGTTAAATAAATGAAAGCTCAAAATCCACTAATTTCTTTTTATTTAAAAAATTTTGCTTTAGTTTACTATCAATGAAAAAAAAAACGATTCGTAGTAGTCTCAAACATAGGCGTAGCGTGAGGGGAGCACACTTTTTGTTTTTAGAAAACTGTTCGATTGTTTTGAGATTGATGAATGTATGCATTGCATGCTGAAATATTTTTTATTTTATAACAACCGTCGTTGAACAGCCGACCCAATTTTCGGGTTTACGACTACTTATGTTCAACTACGCAGCCTAGTAATTTTGAACCCAATCCGGAAAACATGGGAACTCCTGTATCAAGTATTATAACCGTCGTTGAACAGTCGACCCAATTTTCGGGTTTACGACAACTTATATTCAACTACGTAGCCTAGTAAATTTGAACCCAATCCGGAAGACTTGGGAACTCCTGTATCAAGTATTATAACCGTCGTTGAACAGTCGACCCAATTTTCGGGTTTACGACAACTTATATTCAACTACGTAGCCTAGTAAATTTGAACCCAATCCGGAAGACCTGGGAACTCCTGTATCAAGTATTATAACCGTCGTTGAACAGTCGACCCAATTTTCGGGTTTACGACTACTTATGTTCAACTACGTTGTCTTGTAAATTTGAACCCAATCCAGAAGAAAAGGAACTCCTGGATCAAGTGTTGGGAGAAATTTGGCTTCATGGAGGACTTTTTGATGGAATTAACCAGCATTTACATTATGTAAAGAGAGGAAGACCACGAGAACCTCCCACGGTTAGCCCGAATGCAAGGGGACTCTAATCCATGATCCGTCAACCACTGAGGATGTTTTGCGTCACCACTGTGGTCGGTGCGAGCCGGATGCGGAATTCGTATTGACCAACCACCCCTGGGATTCAAAACCGGTTCCACTCAATGGAAGGCGAACGCTCTATCCCCTAATCCATAGCGGCTCTGTATCAAGTATTGGGGAAGAATTTGTCTTCGTGGGGTACTTTTTTGATGGAACTAACCCTCATTTGCGTTACATGGAGAGGAAAACCTCCCACGGTTAACCTGACGGCAAGGGAATTCTAACCCGTGATCCGTCTACCAGAAAGGATATTTTACGTCAGCACTGTGGTCAGTGTGAGCCAGATGCGGAATTCGTATCAGTCATCGCCGGGATTCGAACCGATTCACCTCATTGGAAGGCGAACTCTCTATCCCCTGAGCCACTACGGCTTTTTTTTGTATGTATGTCTATTTATGCATAAATGTATAAATAAATCTTAAAATGAACGAACAATTTTCTAAGAATATAAAGTGTGCCTTCTTCACGCTCTGCTTATGGCCTAATAGTTTAGAGTCTCTGCAGAATCGAGGCCTTCGGGCAGAAAATATAGTTAAAAGATTTTCGATCCAATACATATCCCTGATACTAAGGTAGGGTGATACTTACGAATAGTTAAATTGGGAAATTAAATATTAATGATAAGAAATCGTACCCTTTTACATTTTCTGCGTTCGTTCCATCACTGTAAATTGCGAAATTGATTTGTAATGACTCGTAAATCGACTTAATCGAGTAAATCGATTAACGTCACTTCTTGATACATCGTAAGTGTAAGGTAAAAGCTTTGATTAGGCTTAGTTTATTTATAGTTAGAATAAATTGCATAAATAATAAAGAGTAACACCTCTGAACGACAAAAATTTTACATTATAAAAAAAATTTTAAGACATAATGTACATTTTACTATCGCATTTTCTTTTTTTTTTTTTCAATAGAGCTAATTAATGTGTGCGAAAATCTTACATTTATGAATTCATTCTGCTATCACTATTTTCTGTCAATACGGATCAAGTTAACATCTCTACTGCAATGTTTTCAAACAACTCTAGGGAACTTTTTTTGTTTTTGTTTTCCGTTGCAAAATAATTTTAATTCATCTTATACAATTTCGCATTGTAGGCATTATTGATACGTTTTATAGATCATTTCTTATTGAAATAAAAATACTGCCCATTGCCGAACGAGAAAGTATGAAACGAAAAAGATGGTTGCGTGTTTAAGAGATATTATGTTATAGATAATATGGTTTTCATACATGAATACACATCACTTTCTCCTTTATAGCGTGCAAAATTATTTTTAAAAGGAATTTAAGAAAAAATATGTGCTTTCTAAGCATTTAGCATCAACTTGTAACCACAAGTTTTATCAACCATTTCTTATTCAAATAAAAATACCGCCCAAAACAGAAAGTATAAAACGAAGAAAACTGGTTTTATGTTTGAGAGGTATTATATTATAGATATTACGGTTTTCATTCATGATTACTCATGACTTTCTACTTTATAACAATCACAATGATTTTAAAAAGAATTTAAGGAAAAATATATGCTTTCTAAGCATTTATAAGTTTTATAGTTTTATCGACCATTTCTTATTCAAATAAAAATACTGCCAAAACAGAACGAGAAAGTATGAAACGAAAAAAATGGTTACATGGTTAAGAGGTAATATATTATAAATATTACGGTTTTCATACATGATAGCGCATCACTTTCTCCTTTATAACGTTCAAAATAATTTTAAAAAGAATTTAAGGGAAAAAATGGGCTTTCTAAGCATTTATAAGTTTTTTTCCGACCATTCAAATAAAAATATAAATACTGCTATTCAAGTAAAAATACTGCTCAAAACAGAACGAGAAAGTTTAAAACGAAAAAAAAATTGGTTTCATGTTGAAGTGGGGAAAGAATTTCTCATGTACGTAAAACTTTTTTTTTAAGAATATTCTACATTTTCCCAAAAATAAATCTGCTTATTTTGAATCTTGGGAACATAAGCACATTTGAGCAATGGACTTATATCAAAGTTTCTTACGTATATTTTTGCTGCAATTTTATTTAGATTTTCTTTTATTCAACGTGCTTTCGTTCGACTTTTAATTAAAGTTATAATCACCTCGTCACAAGAAAAAGAAAACTCGCTCTTGCTTTAAGTTTTTGCATTAATAGGTCTCACTTGCAAAATTAATGAGTTACGTTTTTACGTAGTGTTCTTAAACCAGAATGGAATTTTTCTTAACAATTTAAACAAACAACATTTTTTCTCGAAAAATACTGAATACTTTAGAAAGGATACTTTGTGCCTATATTTTAAAAGTCACAGTACTTAAATTATCTACAATAACGAATTGAAGAGTTTTGTCTGTGTGTCTGTCTCTCTTATAACTCTAGTAACAGTTTGTGAATTTAAGACAGTAGTTGAAAGGGGCAATTTTAACCTCCTACCTAAACATTTGTTCAAATATTTCAATTAAATCATTATTGAGAGATGTTTGAAAAATGAAATTTTCTCATTGACTTAGAACTCTACATTCATATAAATTAATATGTTATTAATGATGTAGTGATGTTTGATAGCTTATAGCTCTCGTTTATAAGAAAAATGAGTTCTTTGTAAGTTTTTATTGTCTAATTATGTTTTAATTCGTTATGCCAGCTAAGCTCAATGATTAACGTGAACGTTGTTACGTGAATGGACTACGTCACCTAATGAGTGTTCTTACATTTATATAAAAACACGTTTTAATCTAGTTTGTTGTCATGCTTTAAAAAAGCTACTCCTTAAAACTAAATTTAAAAGAAACTGTTTTTTAAATAAAATTAAATAACTTATGTATTGAAAGGCAAATTTATTGCATAATTAGTAGTATTTCATTTTGAAGAAATGTAAAAATTTGTCCTACTATTATTGAGGGAATAATACTTAATTACTTTTGGTAATAGGCGCTACTGGTATAATGAGAATTGGCGCAATTTTAATTGATTCTAGATATAGAGACATTGTATTATATTAGTTTAGTTGGCACTTGTCCAAACTGCATCAGTACTGTATAGTGTTAATACAAATGCTGTGGGAAGAGGTTCTTTACTGTTCATTGAAAGAGATAAATACCGGAGAAAATAACTTGACAGCGGACATCATGCCAAATAAATGCAGTGAATCTTTATTTTCATGGGAAAAACTACTCCTCTTTTGCTTAATATAATAACGTAAAGCCACCGGGAAGAACAAAATATGTTATTAAATGAAGAAAATTAGATTTATTTTTGTTGATATGTCTTTTAAATTTGTGCATGTTTTCTCAGTGTTGCTCAGTACAGATTTTTTTTTTTTTGATCCAGTACGAAGAATTCGATTAATCTAGTTCCAAATAAAATACTTATCTAAATGCATAAACTTTTGGAGTTATTCTTCAGGTCGAAGTTAAGCCTAATAATTTCTACACCTTTATGAAAAGTTGCTATTAGTCTTCAATATTTTAAAACATAGAAATAGATCTCAAAGACGTAAAATCGCTGTATAAGATTTTAAAAAATGGAAGGTTAATAAACCCATTAACGTTTTACGAGTAGACCCAAACAAATAACTATTCATTTTCGCTCTCGTGAGCATTTTTCATTCTTAGATCTTCAATAAAGAATTCTCTTCGATTAAACTGGCACTTACCATAGACTTAAATCGTTCCTATACATGCTGTTTTTAACAAAGATTTATTATTTTCTGATCAAACGATTTATGAGTTTCTCAACTGAAGACGATGCTCAGCGAATTTCAAATTCATTCTATATCGAACACATTAGTATGTAATTCTAAATTTTTTTACAACTCTCTCTCGTATATTTCGCCTAATGTGATAAAACATTACGATAAATTCACGTCAAGTTCCCGCGCAAAACTTAAGTACCATAAGAAAATGCCGTGAAGAATTACACGTCATCTGTTCTGGCAAAGGAAAATGCATTTACGAAATCAAGATAAATGAAGAACCTCAAAACACAGGTGAACATCAAACTTTTTTTTTCCTGTAACGTTTTGTGTCCATTTATCCTGAAAGTTATTGGAAAAGCGTTAAATGTTTTGTTTCCTCTTAAGACTGTAAGATTTACAGATATTATGTTCGTTTTTGGCGTTCTTGAGTTTAACAGGATTGATGTACGGCGTTTTAATGAAAGAGTAATACATCAATAAAAGGATTTATCGAACAATAAAGCATCTATTTAATTCCATTAGCTTTTAACAATTTTCAATGGGACCATTTATTTTTCAAAATTGATGATAATAATTAAAAAATGCAAAAACAAGTATTTTTGCCATCGCTACGAAGTATCAGGTAAATTTGGTTAATTCTACTCGGATTTAGTGTGTGTGGGGGGAGGGGGTATTCGTGATTAGAAAACGGTAGATATTTGTATATACTTAACAGTATATACTTAACAGTAAAATGCTTTCTTAGGAAGAAATGTGGCTTCTCATTATATTCGATTAAGTCATAGGAGTCACCAAGATTCGATTTTTGAGGGGAACGAAATTAAAATCCAAATTCACAATAGTTCACTAATGTAAGGAAAAAAATCTTATACCCGCAAAAAGATTAAGATTAATTATTTTCATCCTTCTTGTTTTTAACTTTGATTTGAAGCAAATTTCGTCACAATTGATGAATTTTTTTCTATCTATTCAAAACAAAATAAAAAAATAAAAATAAATAAAATTAAAATTAAAAACTCGAATGGATTGGTCGAGAAATCTGTCCTAAATTTGGCTCCTTAATTTTAATTTTACTTTTTTTCGTAATTTTATGCGAGCGAATTTTTAAAAAAATTTCACACAATTATAAAATTCGCTCATTAAAAAATAATTTCATGCAAAAAATTTAATTATTTATCAGTGTTAATTATTTTATTTAAAAATAGTATAACAAATTTGGTATTCATGTTTTTACGTAATCTTAAAGAATGTAATTTTATATGTCAAAATACAAAATATAAACAAAATCGGTCAAATAGATCCCAAAAGTCAGATATTTACAATTCGATTTTTCAAGAACTATTTGACCGATTTCATTCAAATTTCGTATTTTGCTACATAAAATAACAATTTGTATTATTTGGCATGTAGAATTTTAAAAAAATTCGACGGGTTTTGATTCCTTACCCCCAAATATAGGAATTAGCCACAATCTGGGAAATATGATCCCAATAGTTCAGTCAGGCAAGCAATCAAAAGTTTGAACCCGTTTTAATCCTATCTTTAATTTTTCCGTACTTAGTTACATCTCGAAAACTTTTTAATCAAATTGAAAAATTTTTGCGCAGAATTATGTTTCTCGAAAAATAGTTCAACGTAGGAAATAATGTATACAAATTTTTCTATTATTTTATTTTATAATTCATCGACTGAATGATTCATCGATTCATTTATTGGAAAATTCAAAATAGCCCGGATCATACTTTTCGGATCAGAACTTTTTAATCAAATTGAAAAATTTTTGCCCAGAATTATGTTTCTCGAAAAATAATTCAACGTAGACAATAATGTATACTAATTTTTTCATTATTTTATTTTATGATTCATCGACTCAATGATTCATCGATTCATTTATTGAAAAATTCAAAATAGCCAGGATCATACTTTTAGGATCAGGACTTTTTAATCAAACTGAAAACTTTTTGCCCAGAATTTTGTTTCTCGAAAACTAATTCAATGTAGACAATAATGTATACTAATTTTTTCATTATTTTATTTTTATAATTCATCGGCTCAATGATTCATCGATTCATTTATTGAAAAATTCAAAATAGCCAGGATCAGGACTTTTTAATCAAATTGAAAACTTTTTGCCCAGAATTTTGTTTCTCGAAAAATAATTCAATGTAGACAATAATGTATACTAATTTTCTCATTATTTTATTTTTATAATTCATCAGCTCAATGATTCATCGATTCGTTTATTGAAAAATTCAAAATAGCCAGGATCATACTTTTAGGATCAGGACTTTTTAATCAAATTGAAAAATTTTTGCCCAGAATTTTGTTTCTCGAAAAATAATTCAATGTAGACAATAATGTATACTAATTTTCTCATTATTTTATTTTTATAATTCATCGATTCGTTTATTGAAAAATTCAAAATAGCCAGGATCATACTTTTAGGATCAGGACTTTTTAATCAAATTGAAAAATTTTTGCCCAGAATTTTGTTTCTCGAAAAATAATTCAATGTAGACAATAATGTATACTAATTTTTTCATTATTTTATTTTATGATTCAGCGACTGAATGATTCATCGATTAATTTATTGAAAAATTCAAAATAGCCAGGAGTACAAATTTTTACAAAATTTTAAAGAGTGTATTTTTATGAGGCAAAATACGAAGTTTGAAGAAAATTGGCTAAATATATAATTCCGGAGAAGTCGAAGTTTTAAAAAGTCAGATTTTTGAAATTTGATTTCAAAGGAACTATTCGACCGATTTCGTTCAAGTTTTGCATTTTGCGTTTGCGGCCAGTCTGTAATTGAGAGAACATAGCAGCGTACAATGATATTATGAGTCATGAGTTGATCTACAATCCATATAGTGTGCTCCATCTTGCCTCTACTCTGTAATACAGAAGAAATGTTTATGCATTTAAATGGTCCCCTTAGATTGTAAATCTAATGATCAAGGTTAAAAATTCAAATGTGGAGAAGGCTCAAATGCACAACCAAATCCCTTACTTTTGCACCAAAAATAATTTTTTTAAAATTATATTGTGTTTAAGAAATTGAAACGTTTATTTAATATAAATGCCCTAATTTTTTTTTCACAGCTAAGCGACCACCTGTTGAAGAGACAGCAAATTTCCTGCAAGCTCTGTTAGCCAACCACGGACCCAACTTCTTGGAAAAGCTCTTTGGAAAGAAAGCCCGAGATGCACTTGCTCCTTTAGGAGGTGTACCCAAAGTTGCTGTTGCTCTATCAGGTAATATCCCATAAAAATGTTCTTGAAATTAAGATAGATTTCAAAATTTAAAAAAAATTCTGATTAAATTTATTTTGATAAAAAATATCCAGGCAGTAAATAATAATCGTGAGTTTTAATTCTTATTTAAATACACCTACACGTATCGGATAAAAATTATTAAATTTTTAACAATGTATCAGATAGATAATTGAAATTTTAAAACCAGATGTAAAATTCTATTCTAAGGCGAAGAAGATAACTTTGAAAAAGCACGATCTCACTATTCAAGACGAAACTACCACTAATACAACATTTTTTTGCTATTTTCTACGCTTTATACAAAAATTGTTTTTCCAATGGCAGCAAACTTTGTTTTAGTAGTTGATTCTGTCAGAATAATTCGATTTCAAATGATTTTAACAAGATGATTTGAAATGATTCAAATGATTATGATATATATATATATATATATATATATATATATATATATATATATATATATATATATATATATATATATATATATATATATATATATATATATATATATATATATATATATATATATATATATATATATATATATATATATATATATATATATATGTATAATATATAGGGGAGAGTCGGGTACCCCCGCCCACAGTCAATTTCATATGTATAGAATATTTTTTCAAGTCAATGGGCCATCGGACATTAATTGTTGTATTAAAAAAAGATTATTTTCGAAGTTTCAAGTATTTATGCAGCTGTTAACATGGTAAACAATAGTTTCGAAAATATGTTGAATACAGTAGTCATGAAATTAAGAAAAATTGATTGAATGTTTCGATTAAACTTCATTTTAATACTAAAAAAATAATTTTTCTATACATGCAGCATTAAAGTATGTAGTCTTAAGTTTAATTTGCACAAAGAAAGAAGTTTGTATGTAAAAAATTGTTCGAGTAATTACAAATTTACAAAAAAATTGGATTTCGGGTAGCCCCGCTCACATGAATATCGGGTATCACAGCCCAATTTTATTTCGTCGATAAATGTACGGTTGCAAAGATTATTATTTTATTGCTTCAAATTTGAATGTTATATGCATTTTTAACAACAAATATATGTTTTAATATTATATGAAACATAAATTTATGTATTTAAAAATGAAAAATTAAATATTTTTAAAATGTAATTGATATATCCAAATTAAATTTAATATCAAGAAATCATAAATATTATGATAAGCTATTTGCTTACTTATTTATTTTCACTTATTTGTGAACGAATCAATCTACAGAAGCATTTGAATGCAATCAAAATACAAAGTGAATTTGTAATTTTATAAGAAGTATTTTATATTAAATTTATAAGAAAAGATCAACCAAATAAGTTTATATTGACAAACAACTATTGTTATGAATTATTGTTACTTAAATTAAATTATTTTCGTTAAATATTTCATATAAATATATATTAATATTATAATATATTAATAAACATTAATAATGATAAAAAGTATGACATTTGTTGTTATTAAATGATAGAATTCACTAAAAGTATATAAATATGCAATAAATAAAATGATTTTGTGATAAAAATGATAAATGAGGTTTATCTATTGTCAATACATTGGTCATTCTCATTTACACCTGAAAAAATAGCCAAAAAACACAATTTTTGTAACTGGGCGGGGCTACCCGACACATTTTGAAAAGAGCTGAAAAACATGTTTTTTTAAATTTCTATTTTTTTAAGTTTAGCCATTCTTTTTTTGGTTTATTCTTTTTGCATTATTTAATTAGATGATAAACCAATAGAAACATACAAAAATGTTGATCATTACTCAGTATTATACAGAAATATAAGCAATACTCCTTAAGTGAGCGGGGCTACCCGACTCTCCCCTATATTAAAAATCCTGAAGAATGATTCTGGAGAGTTGTTTAAGTATTGACCAAAATAAAGACAGTGCCTTTAACTTCTTTTTTTTTTCTCTACCATTGAGAAAAATCTTTAACAGAAAGTGTAAACGTTAATAGCTATGATAAAACAAATCGTTATTCTGGTTCCAAACTTTTCTTAGTACAAGATAAAATTTGGTGAAAAAGCAAAGGTAGCAGTTAAAATAATTCACCAGAACCGCAATTGGACCAGAGAGACCATTTAAAACACTAGAAAAACGCTGGGAAAATTTAGATTGCATCAGTTTGAAACTAGAAAAAAAAAGACTAGTTAAGATTTGTTTGGATTGATGAATTTACTTTAACTAATTATGTAGTTTCAAAAAAAATTCATGTAGAGAGTGGTTGTGTGCAGTATTTATTCATTATTACTTCTAAAAAAACTTCACGAGTAACTACAATAGTTAACTTCGTCGAAATTTAAGGTAAAAATTGTGTAATTGTTGTTTTTCTGCTTTTCTGCGATTCGCATCTACAATTATTCGTCAAACAAACGCAATAGACAGATATAATTTTTTTTTCTGTTCGACCCTGATCCCAATCACATAAGTGGATGGACCAGATTACAACCAATAGTGTGAGGAGCACCGAACATTGAAACGAAAATAGAACTTATTAAGCAAAAAATGAAAAATCGAACAAAAAATGCAAAATTAAACAATCAAGGAAAAAATAGAATTTTTTTTTAATGGCGGGCACTTGGGGTTTGTCCCATTGGCCACAGAAATGCCAGAACTGCTACTCTCTTCTCGTTACCCAGTAGGGCCAAGGCGGTGGAGCAGCATCGCCCACGTCACACAACCACAAACCCGTTTATAGGGCGGGTCACTTTCACACATAGCGGAAAGGACATAGAACACAGAGAGAGAGAAAGAAAAATCCATGCCCTGAGGAGGATTCGAACCCGCGGCCAATAGCTCCGCAGTCAGACACGCTAACCACTCGGCCACCTGGTCGGCAAAATAGAAAATAAAAATCCCGAAAATTGATAATAAAACACAAAATTTTACATGTATGATATAGTATATATCTGTTTACATGACAAAATTCGTGAATTGAAAAATTATTTAAAAGTATTGCCTTACATTAATAATATCAATATTTTTTAATTATTTATAAATTTCAATTTCTGAAAAATTGGCCACCATTAAAAATGATTCAATTAGCCACTGGCCAGAAGTAAATTTTTCTAATTTCGCCCAATGCCTCAGCACTGTGCTTGTTATGGGAAAATTAAGTGTGCTTGGTCAAAAAGGTTTTAAAATAGCTATTGAAGAGCAGTGTAGCCAAATATTTAAATCATTTTTCTACATAAGCACAATAAAATACTAGCAGATCTTCCTTATGTATTTAAACTAGGTAAATGTGATGGTAATTAAAAGAATGTTAAATCAAATTTGTTAAAACAGGAAACAAGCGTGTAGGCCGAAATTTTGCTTCCACATTAAATATAAAAATAAAATCCAAAGGAGTAGGAGAGTGTGTACATATGTTACCGTAAATGACCGAAACCAAGAGAATGTCGACTTTCACCGGTGAATGTCAACAATCGCATAGTCACTTTGGTGCATATCTATTAATGATCGATTAGTAAAAACATCAGTGTTTGGAGTACCTGTTAAATTCATACTGGGCAGTGTCACTTCACTTTAAAAGATTTAAAAAAAAACGCTGATGTAGGGCATACCGGGCAAATGTATACCAGGCTGCGGCATTTAACAAGACCGAGTATATATTTCAGACATTTACCTAAGCAACTATGCGATTGTCAACATTCACAGGTGGAAGTCAGCAACCACCAATTTCGATCATTCACAGTAATATACACCGAAGAGCCATTACATCATGACCTCCCTCCATCTATAACGATGGGCTCGCCCAGGTTTTCATGGTTTCTCGCCCCGAAACAATGCTTTCATGGGGCACATTAGGACCCATAATCCTCATAGAGCAACCCCTGACGTCTGTAAGCTACTTGAACATAGTTGCAGACCAGGTTCACCCATTCATGGCAACAGTTTTTCCTGCGGGGGATGGTGTTTACCAACAGGATAATGCACCATGTCATAAGGGTCGAATCATCATGGATTGGTTCGAGGAACATTCCAGTGACTTTCAAGTCATGTCTTGGCCCCCAAATTCACCTGACCTTAATCCAATAAAGCATTTGTGGTCCTACTTGAAAAACCAAATTCGTGCTGCCACGCTACCCCCTCGCAATGTGAGGGAATTGCAGGACCAGTTGGTGAGCGCTTGGTACCAGATACCTCAGACTACCTATCAACACCTTGTGAAATCAATGCCACGGCGGGTGCTAGCAGTTTTGAGGGCTAAAGGTGGTCCTACATGTTATTAGCAGGGTGGTCATAATGTAATGTCTCTTCGGTGTATATCAAAACAGCGCCAGGACACTATTTTAGTGTATTGACAATAACTCAAATTTCATAAAATTGCTGCTCACCTTTTTCATTAACCTACCTCTGATACAAATTACAGTGGTAAAATGTTAAAAATTAATAAATATGAAACACTGAAAAGCTGAAATCCAACTATGATTAAATCATATTTGTAATGTTAAACTTTTAAAAATAATTTAAGAATTGCGTATTAATGTGAAGGGAGGAAATAAAATGTCAATTGACAGCTATGAGCATTAAAACTTTTGATCTATTATTGTTTTTATTTTATAATCAATTTTTATAAAAAAAAATAATTTTTAGTTAAATCAAAATATTTTATATTGAATAATATGATCCTTTATCATATTATTTAGTTTCGTTTTTAAACAAATGAAGTTTTAGATCATAAAAATTGAAATTCAAATAGCATTTTTAAATGCTAAGTTAACAAAGTTTTGCTGAAGATTTTTTTTTTTTACCTCAGTTAAATTTCTAATCACGTTGTATAAAAAGGTATTCAAAATATATAATTAAATTTTTCTTTCCAATGCTTATTATTTTGTTTCAAAATAATTTTTTTCCTTACTGTGATTACACTCATTTTTTCAGTATCATCTAATATATAAGTTTGCCCTGAGCATCTAAACACATAAACATCGCTCACCATTAAATATTTTTCCAAATTCAAAGTCAAATTATCGTAGCTAATTTCAGAAAATAAATTTATTTTCCCCTAAGCACAACCCTGCCTCAAAGAGAAATATTTTGAAAGATGTATTCAATTTTAATCATCTAATGTAAATTTTAATAAAAATGGGTTTTGAATTAGGTAGTGATCGCCCCTATAACAGAAATCCTTCAGCATAGCAGAGAGCGCTGCAGATTATCAGAGCATCTGCAGATAATTTTTCGTCTCAGATTTGAAAATTAAAAATTATCAGTGAACTGGAAGATTTTTTTTCATCTCAGATTTAAAAAATTAAACCTGAAATATTAATAAAAGAGAAACAGAATTTTTTTTTTATTCAATACCTATTTGTTTTAGGTCCTTAACAAAAAGTTTTACCTCTTTTCAGATATATAAGCAAAATAAAAGAGATGACTTCCACAAATTCCTTATTAAGTAGTGTTCTTTACTTAACTAGAGTTTTAAAAAAATAAAATATTTTTAAAAAAAAGAAACATTTTAAAAAAATTCTTAATTTTTGAGGAAACTTAAATCTCATGTTTATAGACTGAATAGGAACTTATTCCATTTTTAAAATTCCAATTATTCCATTTATTTAAAAGTGTATAAAATGTTTAATTCAAAATAACAATTTTTATGCATATTTTCTATCTACCTAAAATGTGCTAGTTTTGCTGTACGCTTGTTAGACTAAGCCTAATTTTTAAAATATTCTTTTTCTAACTGCGTTAGTAACACAAACAAATTTAAACTAGTGGGGTGCGCCCCCTGCTCGCTAACGCTCGCCAACCCCCAAAAATTGCTACGCAATCTTATATGGTTCGCTTCGCTCGCTACTAACTTAGGTACATTGCAAATGAACAAATTTCAAAGAATTCAAAACAATCATTCAAATCCATATAACAACTTTTTTTTTAAAAAAAATTACATCTTTTTAGTAAATACTAAGTCATTAAAATAAATTTGAATTCAAATAAATGACATGTAATTCGTTAAACCTATTAGAAATGTGCTTTAGTATAAAGTCTTAAGATAAAATTTCTAAAACTGATATCTGTTTAAAAAGGTTAAAATTTTGGCTATAATTAAGTATATTAAAAACTGAAATAAGTGAATTGCAATTGAAAAATCTGCATAAACAAATTCTAGTAAAACAAATAAATTCGTGATATAAATCAAAAATCGTCAAATAAATTCGTAATATATAAATTCGTGAAAAAAGCGCTTTCGACAAAATACTAAAATGGAGATCTATCGACAAAGACTACTCACTTCTGCCTAGCTTATGCTCTCTCTGGTTATTTCAGTTTCCGTTTTTAAAAGCGCTATATGTTGAGCCATCTCAACTAGATTTGGCATGTAACATTTTTAGCGGCAATCATTGGTCGATTTTCTAGCGCTGCCATTCGAGGAGTTGTAATGAGGCTTTTTTGTCGCCGTGTAAGAGAAATATGTATATAGATTTTTAAAAATTATGGAACAAATTGACTCTGCAAATTCTGCTATCGGGTTGGTCACACTACCTCTCTATAACTAATAGTTTTCAAATAAAAGGCCTGTTAACAATCGCATGACGTCAATCTTAAGTGGAAATTTTAAATTTAAAATATCGTTATAAAAAGAAATCTAAGTAATTTTGTGAAAAACTGAATACCTGACCAATCTCTCTGTTTTAAGTATGGTAGCTGTAAAATAGTAACGTGTTCTCAAATATAAACGTGGAAACGTTTATTATGAGTAAAAATAACTCGCTGTAAACCAAGTTTATGTTGTAATACATATAATATGCCTAATTTAAACGCCATTTTTTTCCCTTTCTTTCAGAAAGTGAAACTTTGGATGATTTTGGAAAAGCTCTGCATTTAATGCGATCAGATTTGGAACACTTGAGGAATGTTTTTATGGCAGTCGAAACTGGAGACATGAGCCTTCTGAAATCCCTTGGAATTCGTGACTCGGAGCTGGCGGACGTGAAATTCTTTTTAGACAAGCTTGTCAGCACTGGGTTCATGGATTAAAAATTCTTGAACCCATTGCCTGTAATGAAAGGGAGGAAATAAAAAAGAAAAAGATGTTAAAACAGAGACGGTACAGTTTCATCGAAATCGAAAAGAAAAACATATTTTATTTCCTTCTTTTTTATAATTAAGTTAAATTATCGTCTGAAGTTATGTAGCATTTCCCCCTTTTTCCCCATTATTAATACGATAACGATAAAATTAATCTCCACTCACAAATTTTAAAAGCATATATCAAAAGAATTAGTATGTATGCCATCTAATGAAACTGCTTGTTTGAAATATTAATAACTTTTAATATTATAAAAATATATTAAAAAGTTGGTTTTACAAATTTTAGAATGTGTTGCTATTGATAGTTTGTTACATTTGAATTGACTATGAATTCTTTATAAATGCTTAAATTGATATTTGCGTCTATTAATGTTGCAAGCTAAGAATTTTTAAATACTGCTTAGTATCTCAAATTGAGAGAAATGTTTTGACAAAAAAAATTATGAAACGTTGTAATTCAATTTGATAATTATACATTGTACATGTAGTAACAATACTTATAATGGAATTTTGTAGCCTCGGGGGTGAAAATGCTACATAACAAAAGATTATAATAAATATATATATCCGTAATCATGTATATGTCATATACATAGACATTAAAATGTTGATATACCCTCAACTAAGGAGGAAAGAGCACATTGTAATACATAATTTTCCCAAAATACAAATGTACTAAATATAATAATTGATTCTTTCTTTAAACTACAATAGAACTGTTTAAACTTTAGTCAAACTTTTATCTTCTTAGCTCAGAGGCATGTGCGAATACTCGAAAATAAAAATAATTTTATTGTGAAAGTAACATATCGTTTTTTAAAACGGTTAAAATCGAATATATTTTTAAAGTAAAATTTCTGTTCTCCCTGCTTGACAAGGCACAGGAATGATACATATCATCTATTATATCTTACTTGAGGAAGAAATAGCCAGCTAGGGTTAGCAAATTACTTAAATATTAATTTAAGTAATTTGAAAAATTACTTAAGTAGTTAAGGGTAATGATTACAAAGTTGTGCAAATGAAAGCGTAAATTCGATATGCTCGAAATTATTTAATTTGGCACCATCAATACGCATACACTAGTTCTTCCCCTTAATCTGTAAACTTGGGGGCAAATGTTTTGTATAACATTATTATATAGTTCAATATTCTTAATTTAAATCATCATAAAACCATTTGTTTCTATTCACAATTTATATCCTCAAATTATCGTTTGCTCAATTTATCGTTTCTATCATTACTCATATCCTTTTAATATCATTTATAATTTATAATCTTAAAATATCGTTTTCTATTTAATATTTATTTCCTCATAATATTGTTTGCCATTGGCAATTTATATCGCTTTGATATTGAAGCACGTTTGAAGCATTAGTTCTTCCCCTTAATCTGTAAACTTGGGGCATTTTATTGTTGCAAATGTCCTATATAACATTATTATATAGTTCAATATTCATAATTTATATCATCATAAGACCATTTGTTTCTATTCACAATTTATATCCTCATATTATCGTTTGCTATTCATTATTCATATCCCCTTAATATCATTTGCTATTTACTATTTATAACCTTATAATTTTGTTTTCTATTTAATATTTATATCCTCATAGTACCGTTTGCGATTGATGATTTATATCGTTTTAATATTGATTATTAGTCATAGCGTTATAAAGTTTATCTAAAACAATTTTTTTTTACTTCTAGTTATAAAAAGAATTCACGTTTTCACATCAGAAATCGAAGATGACTGCAAAATGTGCATGAAGAGGCGATTAAAGAGTAATATTCTATAAATTTACGTAACAAATTTAAAAGTAATTTTTATTTGGTAATCCTAGTAACCATTGTCAAATGCCACATTTTGTAAACTTTTCTACGACGATTTACGCACAAAACTCTATTGACTACAGTAACTAACTTGCTGTTGTGAAAAAAAGAATTATTCTTGCCATAATCAGCAAACGAAACTTTGAGTGCAGGTGTATTGTGTGGTGTAGAGCGGCAATTGTTCAAATATATGCATTTTTGTGTATTTGTGAGTGCAAGGTCATTATAGATAGAGTTGTGCATGGGAAATTACATTTTGGAACATATAGTTTTCTAAGCGCATGGTAAGGTAAGCGCCATCGAGTTAACCCTAAACTCTAACTGCGAAACCAAAAGTATATTGATGACAACGAAGATTTTGAAAACATTTGTGTTTCTAAAATAATTGAACACACACAAAAAATATTTTTTTCTGTCAGCAGAAGATAATTGTAGCAGATGCAACGGTATTGCAAGAAAACTGCATGGTCAGGGATATATTTTGTTCCACATTTTAAAATTTTCATAAGATTCTGAAGAACAAGATAAAACATTCTAATTTGAGGAAGCAATTAAGGAACTGAAAAAATAGAGTTAAATAAAGAGCAAATCTTAACAAAATGCTAAAAATATTTTCAAAGGTTTTAAAAATTTTTAAATATAAATCAATAACTTTCCTAGTAACTGACTTTTATCTTTTTAAAAATATCATCAACTATTTTCATAGCATAAAATATGGTTTAAATTAAATCTTTGAAGTAGAATATATATAAAAAAAAATAATTATCTTCATGCAAATTAAACTAAATTTACGAAAAACAATACAAAATCTGAAAAAAATTCATTCTGTAATGAACTCCATTATTCACTTCTACCTTTCAAAAAAATTCCCATTTTTGTTTCATATCATTATTATATTTCATTTTTGATATTTTATTTTTTCGTGGTTTCAAAATTACATCATGTAACAAAATTATATTCTATGTTAAGAGTCTGCTTCATCAAAAACATCTATGCAACATTCAAAACAATAATTTTCACGATCTTTTACAGTGTAATTATTTAAGTAACAGAAATGTTGAATTTCTTTTATATTTTTTTTAAATTTTTGAAAATCACCAAAAATATTTTCATCAAAAATCTAGAATAAAAATTTCCAACTGTCACATTGCATACATTTCCTAGAAAATTAAGCAAAATTAAAATCGCTTAATGTGACCAATAGATAAAGAGCATTATTTTAGGTCCACATTTATGAAAAAAAAACAGAGGTAAAGAACAAACAGAAGAAAAAAATTCGTTAAATCATAATTGGATGCTTGTAGGCGACGTCAACGTGAGTAAATCGTGACATTCGTCGATTCAGAAGCCAATCAGGTTTGACACACACTCAGGACGTCACACGCATCCAATTGAATCCCAAATAGTCAACTTTTTTACAATAGTAAACTTTCGATAGACTATCAACTGATCATGCATGAAGTTTTTTCCATACAAAAGTATCATCAAAATTGATAAAGTAACAATTTTTGAACTCGAAAACCCTTTATTTTTTCAAACAGAAATATTTTTTGATACATGTCTTTAGAAAACTATATGTCCTACAAATAATTCTGAATGTAGTTAAGTAATATTTTTCTTAGAGTTTTTAGAAATACAAAAAAGAAAAACATTTATAAGATGTTAAAATATATATACATATATATAAATATATATATATCCCTTTAAGTCCATCCAAAATTATAGCATAGCTCCCCGTTTTTACATTTCTGTGTGGTCAACATATCTAAACAAACATATCAACTGTATTATAAATGATTTTTATAACACAGTATGTTAATTTAATGTAATTTAATTCAGAATTATGATTTTTTTTTACATGAATATACTTTGTTCAAAGTTTTTATCAAAACCATAAGATCAATGCTAATGATTTTAGAAGAAAAAAATAATTAATGTGTAATACATTTAAAGATTATTCCAAAAATAATCTCTTTTATTGCTAGAATATTAATTGTTGGGAAAATTTAAAAAGAAAAATATAACTGTCAGGGATTTTCATATTACTAATTCTTAAAATGATAATATGTTAATATAATATGCTAGTTATAATATTCAAAATTTTATTGAAGTCTAGAATTCGACTAATAGACATTTACATAGCTTATCAACATGAAAAAGTAAACCACAAAAAGGTTTTACAAAATAATGTTAACTTCCTGCTAACTGTATGGTTATATTTAAAATATTTTAGACATAAAGATTTTTATAATTAGTAAAATTATAAAAATCACTTTTTTACTTCAGATTTTTCATAATTAATCGGAAAAATTCAGAAATAAAAACATAATTATCCAAATATTTTTGCTTTTATAAATATTAATTGTAAAAAGATAAATAAATATTTTAAAATGTATTTTCTAAATCCAGAATTCTATTAATAAATATTAAAATGGCTGCCAACATGAAAGGAACAATCCATTATATTTAGGAAAGAATATGAATTTCATCTAAGTGTTGGGTCATATTCAAAATATTTTAAACTCAGGGATTTTTCCTAGTCAATAAACTATATTTCACAACTAGTAAATGAAATTGAATGTAATATTTTTCACTAATGATCGATATTAAATTGAGTTGACTATAAAATGTTTAATGTTTCTTGTATTCTAAATTCACAATTTGGAACAGTAATGGATACTTAAATACTCACAATATATTCTTCAATTTAAAAATTAAGAATTCTTATTAAAAAAGAACTGAAAATTTTAGACATTTTTGAAAAAAATGAGCTTCAAACAGATTACTAAAAATGAAGTTACTCAATTATTACTTATTTAATTATTTAAAAGTATAACTTATTTAAATACTCAAGCAAACAATAAAAAATTAATTTGGAAAAAAAAGAACGTGATGAAAAAATTTATTTTATAGGGACTTTTTTCAGAAACTTTCCTAAATTGTAAAGACTCTTCTAAAATTCACAAAATTTTATGTAAAAACAATTTTGTCTAAAATATTTTAATTAAACCAGAAGAATCCATTAGTTGAGTACATTAATTCTGATAAAACATCCATGAGTTGACTGTAAAATCTAGTCAAATTGGCAGCTATGTATTAAAATAGAAAATATTTTACCAATATTAAACCAACAAAAATTAATAAAAATCCGACGAAAATATTGGAGAACATAATTCTGAATTTTAAGACAAAAATTTCCAGTTCATGTTGCAGTTAAAACTGTTAAGCAACGAAATACAGAAGCAATAATCGTTTTTAAAAATACTAACGATTTTAATTTCATAAATCTAACACTCTTTTCTGCCGCTTTCAATCGAAACGATTTTAGTTTACAAATCTCTGCTGTTACTTTATACATATCATTACGAAACATTCCTTTCAATTAATTGCAAAGCTATATTGCTTAATGAATGCTATTGAAGTGATATATTATTGTAAAATAGCTTCGGTATTCGCACATCCCTTATGAGTACTTTGCATTATTAATATATTACAATACATATGTCTAATATATATATATATGAGCATAGACTTTACTTTAGCCACCTCATTAGACTCTATAGACTCTGCACGCTGTCTTGTAAGTGTCTTGTATATATATAATAAATACCGGAGAAAAATGATTTAATTTTCGCTCTTTGTTCCTCAACAAACAAAAAAAAATCATGTCTGTCCTTGCTTTGGCGAGCCTTTCTAATGTAACAACCATAAATTACTACATATTGTGTGAATAAATAATTTTATCTGTTAACTATAATGCATCAACATATTGGTGTGCCAATTTCTTCAAAACTCTTCCGTTCACATAGACCAAAATACACACAAAGGGTGGGCCGGGATAGCCTGGCAGGCAAGGGGCTGGACCCACGTTCATAAGAACGGGAATATGAATCCAACCGACAGAAGACTTCCGTGTAGTGAATGGGGACTGGTGCACGTTAAAACGGTTGGTTCACAAAGTCCCTCATGCAAATTATACCTCAGGTGGTACTGAATTGAAGATTCTGATCGTTCTCTGCCTCAGGTCAAAATTACAATCTGTGGATGAATGAATGGGTCTGCGCAATAAACGGGTGTGACGTATGGGTGTTGCCGAAGTGGAATTCTTCAGAATAGATGGCAAAAAACAAGAACAATTGCATCCCTTTCCTTAATAATCCAGGACAACAATAACAACACACAAAGGGTGAACACAGGGATGCCAATTTTCAGAAAAAATATAAAGTACTGGTAGTAAAAACAGCACATTTATACCTTTGTTTGAAAAGAAGTAAAACGATCTGTGACTAACACTACTTGTTAACAATTAAACACGCATTGTACAATGTATAAGTTTACAAAAAAAAAATTTATTACAGCTATTAATAAACAGTGATAACCCCTGCGAGTTTACTTTCCCTGACAAAAGGTAATAATGAAATGTTTTTATTATTTGATAACAACCATTAAGTAACAACCACATGTACAAAGAAATTAAAATGAGGTGTTTTTAGCTCCGTAACTATTATATACTGCTAAGAATGCAAAAAAAAAAACATTTGTACTATATTCGGTGCATTGCATAAAAAATATTTGGTGTGGAGTTTACTGTTTCAGTTTTTAAAAAAAATCAGTACCAAAGGTCATCAAATTTTGACGCTATAATTCAGGCAATACATAAATATATTTGTTTATCAACTGAAACAATAATTAACTATTTTATTAATAAGATGGGGGGTTTATTGTTATTTAGAAATCGGGCACAATATAGGCCTTCATTCTGAGTAATGTAGTATATTATGCTTTGATTGCAAAATTTTCCTGCAATCATAACTCAGATTTAATCAAGATGTTCAATGTTCAGTTGTGTACAGTGTTATAATTCCTGAAAATTCATAGATGCACCACTTTTTTTTTTATAAATGATTTTTTTCAAGAAATGGTCATATAAAATAGGGTAAGACCGAGTACATATGTTAACCCTATGGGAAATTCAGAAATACTAGAATCTTATCTCGGTGAAAAAGTAGGAGACATTTCTATTTTATCTGACATTTTTAAAAAATTATGCATGTAATTTACATGCAATGTAGTCAAGGCTGTACTCAAGGGGGGAGGAACAATTCCCAAAATCCAGACTGAACTCTTTACAAGAAATATAGTGTTTCTTTATTTTTTTTTTAAGGAAAATTTTAAAGAATTTCTTCATCTGTAAAAAAATTACAAATCTGTGTAAATCTGTGTAAAAAATTACTAATCTACAAAAAATAATCTTAAAATCCATAAAATATTAAAATAAGTCTTTTTGTGCTTTGAGGAAGTGGCCCATAATAAGCTTTATTCAACCTTGGGTGCAGCTACTTTTTCTATTGCACTGCAACTACCGTGGGCCCAGCTTAGAAACGCATTAAGGGAGAGGGAAGAAAGACTGAGTAGTATCCAGTCTTACTGATAAATTCGATATTTTTTTTAGAAACTATCCAATATCAAACTAGATTTTCTATTCTATTCTGTAGGACAAGGTGGAGAAACTTTGATATCTTAAATATAATCCCCAATTTTTAATTTAAAATTCATATTCTTCAGAAAAAAGTAACCCTATTTGACTTGTAGGTCTATACATTTTGCTTCAAAGATGGCGCTGTAACCGAGAAAAATTAAATAGGGTAAATAAGCTGTTTAAAACCGTGTTGTATTGAGACCCATCACATTGAAGAAGAAAAAAATTTAAAAAAACTTTTAAATTATTTTTTTTGAAAAAATTTTAAAAAATGGTTAAAAATTTTTTTAAATATATCTATTTTTAGGTTCTTAATCTAATGTTGCCATTTTAAATAAAAAATAGTTTGTACCCTACTTAATTTTTCCCGATTACCACTTCATTTGTGAAGCAAAATGCATGAAATTATGATTTAAAAAAGTTTGCTTTTTTTCTGGATAACCCAAATTTCCAATTAATAGGGGCTCCTATTTAAAATTTCAAAGTTGTCCAAAACCTGACCTCAGATGGTAGATCAAGTTTAGTATCATTAGATAGCTTTTGCAAAAAATTAAATGCAACCATTTCATTTTTTTGATTATACAATGTACATTTCCAGAAATACTTGACCATTTTTAAACTTTTTTTTCAATAGTTATATATATATATATACTTGCTTGCAAAAGTTTTCGGTCAACACGTGAAAGGCATTTTAACCTTTCTATGAGGTTTTTTTTTTTTTTTGTAGAGATGATTTCTGTTTTATTTAATCAAGCTAACATATATATTACACTTGATTTCAGAATTTTAACTTTTCTTGCAATTTAATGGAAAATATAATCTTCTTTTGATTAAATTTAAATCTTTTTTTATATAATTCGAGTCTTGTACGAACCAATTCCTCAAAAATAAATGTCAATAATAAATTAAAGTTAAAACCACGATTTCCTTAAATAAATATGCAAAACTCATGATTATTTGTCAAAATTGTATCTTTCAATTGTATTTTCATCCAATTCTTGGATATAAGAAAATCGATTCACGAAAAACAAATACCCGACCGATACGAAAATTACATTTGATTTAAAGTGGCTTTCAAAGCGCTAACTTTACTTTCTGGTTGATAAGCATATTAAAAATGTTTAGGAATAAAATTATACATTGTTTATTACATATCCAATCAACCATCTATAATATTGAGTTTGACCAAAGACTTTTGCTTATAAATCGCCATAAAATGAAAAATATGACAGAAAATTGAAATAGCAAAGGAACCTTAATAAAAATAATAATTTTGATAATATAATAACATTATAAATTTAAGTATTTAATATTGATAGATTTGAATCTTGAATATCCAGTTTTGGACTAATTTCACTCTTTATAGTCCTGCACTTTCATCAAACTCTTTCAAAAGATGTAATTTTTCCTTTTAATGAAATTGGTTTGTGCTTCCAATATCATTTTCATTTGCAAGAATCTCACTTAAGAAGACACCATACCACGGGGAAAAATTTCCATTGCAAATTCTCCTTCACCTCCATAACTATTTAAAATGCAAAGTATAGAAAAAGTGCGTTCAGACAAACTTAGAGTAAGCCATGATGTTTCAAATACTGAAAAGAAATTTTTAAAATATCAAAATGGAAGTAAATTAATAGAAGATAACTTAGGATTTCGGAATGGCGCCAATAATTGGCTTACATTTCCATAAAAAAAATTTTCAGCAATTTAAACTTCATTGCGTACTCTAAGTTTGCCTGTAATCACTTTTTCTTCCTTTTAAATTAATAATGGAGGAGAAAGAAAATTTGAGATGAAAAGTTTCTCCCGCGGTATGGTGTCCTCTTAACATGCTCAGATATACGAGAACTCAAGAATGAAGTTCCTTTAAAGAAAAGATGAAAAGTGTAAGTACTTATCTTCCTATTGTTGTTACACAAACTTCATTCCTTTAAAGCTAACAGTCAAGTGATCCTTAGATGACTCTTACATATGACCCTTAGATGGCATTTAACTCTTACTCTTTTAATGATCTTCACTTAGCTCGAATTGAGGGGAAAAATTCCCGAATCCAAGACAAATAATTATATACTTAAATGGATAAAAAAGAATGTATAATGGATGATTTATTTTTTTTTTCTTCTGTAGTACAAAAAAAAAAGTATTTTAAGATTGCATTGCTGAATAATGAACTAGGACTGAAATGAAAAGACGTATAAAGAACAAATGTATTAAAAGTACTGTACACATATTAGCCAACTTTGTTATATGCTTTTCTGCTTAAAAAATTTGTTATATGAGTCATTTTCATAATTTGATTCTCTTTGTTGTGCACCTGAAAAATATTTTTCTTGAAGGTGTAAAAAATTTACACCATTTTACTCTATAACATGATCATTAGTAGACGCTTTCGAATACAAAAAATATGTAATTGCAGCTAACATGCAGTCATTCAATTCAATCAGATTTGTTGAAAGATTCAATTCAATTTTGAATTCAATAACAGTTTATGAATGGTTAAAAATAAAAACTATTTAAACAATATATATATATATATAAGCCATTACTTTGAATGTTCTATGTTTGGCTGATGAAAAAGAAGCTTTTGAGTAAGTACTTTTCTTTTAATGTCATGAATTTTTATAATATTATAAAAAAATATTAAAAATATATTATAATAATGTAAAAAATATTAATTTCATTGTTGATTTTATCATTTTTGTTTTGTTTTTTTAATTTGAACCAAATATAATCTTAATATATTTTTAAAATTATTTAGCTCTCTCAATATTTTCTCCTTTAAAATGTCGTGACTGAAACCCTAAATTGTAACAAAATGACATCCTTTACAAAGTTTTCTTTTAAATATAATGACATATTATTATTACAAATATAATTACATATTATTATTAATTTATAAGGCAGGGTGTGTAGCCAAATCTTTGAATCAAAAATAAGCACTTTACAAAAATTTTCAAGCACTCAAAAAATTCATATTCAATGAATGATATTATTGAAAAACAAAAACTTTTTATAAACAGTTTTAGCGTTAAAAAAAACCCAAAAAGAAGCGGGCGTAAATCGAAACAATCAGTACTTTCCCACATCACCGAGTGAATTCAACTTGACCCTGAACTCAGAACAAAAGTACCCTTACCCCCTACGTCAAAAAAAGTGTTAGAAGTAAAATAAAATAAACAAGAATAAAATTAAAATAAATTAAAAAGATAAACATTTCATAAGAATCTGATATTCCCTATCTGAATTGGAGCACTCGGGTTTCGGTTTCAAGTGTGCGCGCATGCGCAAGTCATAACGTGGGTACGACATGAAGCATAGCCACCATGAATGATTACGTAGCAAACTCCCCATTTTTTCGTGAAATGCATGGGATCCACCAGATATCACTGAAGGGAGAAAAAAAAAATTTCAGAAAAAAAGCACTTTTTAAAAACGCCAGCTGAAAAAAGCACCTTTAAAAGCTTTTAAAAACGAAATCCCCAAAAAAGCACCTTTAAGTACTTTTTACAAACGCTACGCACCCTGTAAAGTTATATATGAAATATCTTTGTCTAGTATAGGTAAAAACAACAGGATTATATATTCATAACAGAATGATAGTTTTCATTGTACAGAACCCCCCCCCCCAAAAAAAAAAATTTAATCAACAAAAAATAATTTTAGATAATTGTTGAAAACACTCGAAAATAAAAAATTTCTTTTGTGGAATGTAAAATAAACTAAATATATATTTTATATTCAGCGAATTATCCTTTTAATCTGATAATTTATTAACAGCTAATGTACTATTATAATCACTATTTTCAACAATAAAATTGTAAAACGTAAAAAAAATATTTTTCAAAGAATTCGGATATAGTGGATTTAATGTTGCAGGTCACTATCACTTGTTCAACTGTACTTTAATTTCAGGACACAAAATAAAGTGAACAAAAGTGCGACTTTTAATACAAAAAAAGCAAACTAAATGAAATTGTAAACAAAATAAATACTTTATTTTAATAACATTGTCATCCGAGTTTTAATAAAAAATATCCTATAAATATTTCAATTGGATTTTGTTAACATTCCATTCATAGAATACATATCTTGCAATAAAAGCACTTCACCATTAACAGAAAATAAAGATTTGTCATTTTCAGGAATAAGTTTAGACAACAATGTATTGAACATACATAAAGACACTTGGAGACCACACGGTAAGTTTCTACTCAACCAGACTGCTCGGAATTGTTCGATTAGAGCCAACAATCTGAAAATATCAAGAAAAACAAATATTCTTTAAGTTCTTAAATTAAAAAAGTTTTGGCATATTGGCAAAGTAATTGATATATAAAAATTTATGTATGTAAATAAATTATGTAAATTTTAAAAACAAATTTCAACCTGAGCATGGGACATCTTATGATATATAAGTGTGACATTAATTTATACTACAAAAGTTTATCTTCAATTTAAATAAAAAGTTAGAAACTAAAAACAAGCTGAAACAAAATTTTTAAGATATGTATGACAGCAAAAAAATCACTATATCAGGGAACATACTGTCTGCGCGTCCTTTGATGAAGTGCTGTTTTTGCTGACATAAATATCTTTAGAATTTCGTTTTTGGCTTCTAACTTTTCATTCAAATTGTTTACAAAAGACAATTTTGGTTTTAGCTGCTTTTAGCAATTTCTGATTTTAACTTATTATTTTGAAGTTTTTTTTAAAAATTTGCTTAAATCAATTTCATACTTTGATTGGAAAATTTGGATTGGTCATTTCATCTTAATAATGCCAGATGGTGCTCTATGTGTTTTCAATTGCTTGTGTTCTGTTAATACTAAATGTTACTTCGTCCTTGGTTCTCTTGAAGTCGACATCACTACAGATGACAGCAGAGCTGTGGTTGGAATTCATCCACGACATAATGGTGTCATAATTTCCTGCTTATGCAATAGGATCCTCAACGTTTGAGTTTTAACATGGAAAGAAACTTGCTGTCCACTCCATTACTGACCAGCAGTAATTATATTAATGGTTTATTTAAAATCCATACATCATTGACACTTAAAAGATAAAAAAATTTCCTCAGGGAAAAATGTCCTCACAAAACAAAAGAAAAAGAGCAGTGGAGATTTGACAATGCTGATACAACGGCCCACATGCAACTCTCCTCGCCCGATGAACAGAGTTTACAATATGCTAATGAGGTAAATGCCAAAATTCAAATGGAAAAAATTAGACATTTATAGAAAAAACAGAGAGGATAAAAAAAATTCTTTGTCAACACTGAAATAAAAAATAATTCGACGTAAGCAACTACATCACAAGGATTCCTGGATTTTCTACAAAATGTGCCAGTCTAGGACTAGAAATTTCTGAAAGAGAACTAGTTACAGAACGAGGATTAAATATGTCCTAAGTGAAAAATGTCTTCACGAAACAAAACCAAAAGAAAAAGAGCAGTGGATATTTAACAATGCTGATACTGCGACCTACAGAAAGCTTTCCTTATTCAAAAGCTAATGGGGAAAATGAAACATTTACCAACAAAATAGAGAGGATTAAAAAATCTTCGCCAATATTGAAATAAAAAAAAAAACATCAAAATGAGTGACTCAGAAAGCCTAAGTAACTACAATGCAAGGGTTCGTAGACTTTCTACAAAATGTGCCAGTCTAGGACTAAAAATTTCTAAAAGAGAATTGGTTTACTACACAGAACGAGGATCAAAAGGAAAATTTATAAAATTACAGAAATCTTAAAAACGCAAATGGATGAAGCCTTGGAAATTTTCCGAGAAGAAGAAAAGCTGTTCTTAGCCATAAATAGAGAGGATCGAAAGAGTTATAAGAGTTCTTGTCAAAAGAGTTGCAACGAATTACCATTGGCAAATTACCATTAAAATTTTGGGCCAAATCTATAAATTATAGCAATCAAATTTCTAATCATAAACAAACACTTTTAATTGAATTATACTCAGAAAAGAACCAAAAGTAAATAAAAAATCTTCAGATGTGTAGCTTATTTCCATATTCCTGAACAATTCCGACATAATAAATTTTCAGTCTCTGGTAAACAATGAATTTTCGTGAGTTATTCTAGTGACAAATGTGCATATATGATTGATTTATGATATTGCTAAAAATAGAAAAATTGAAGATTAGTTAAATTTGATGAATCAATTATAAAAAAGGTAAATTTTTAACAAAATAACGATTGAAATATTGACGAATTGACCCAGTTTAGCGAATCACAACCACTAATCTAAAGAGAAATGCATTCAACTGAAAAGTTCTAACTGAATCTTACCAAAAATACACAAAAGTTATTAAGGTTTGTTTTTAATATGGCTCAATTATTGTCACCCTGTAGCAGAACAAGAAGAAAATTTATTCCAAAACTGTTTGAAATAAATTACTGTTTTGATACTACTACTGTTATTACTGTTTGGAATAAAAAAATGATTAACATTCATATCATAGCAACAAATATAGTAAAACTACAATTTAATATGAATGAATTACCTATTTGCTAGATCTGTTCTTGAGATAGGTGGAAGATTACTAATTCCCACATTTATCACAGCTAATCCACATGAGTTAGCAGTTGGGTTCAGACCAGTACTAACCATAACTTTACTTAATCTAAAATAAATAAAACTTTATCAGACAACTCCAATTGTCAAATAAAAGAACCTCATTTAATAGTCAACAATTTTACTTTGTAGGGTGACCCGGGGTAATTCACGATCACTCTGTTTCTGAGGTAAATAATGATCACCTAAGTTTTATTCAAAAAAAATTTTTTTTTTTTTGAATTTGAGACATAGACAAGAACGCTTGAACACTTTACTAAAGTATTACTACATTTATTTAATAATAATTTTTTGTTTAATCTAACAAAATAAGTATATTTTAAACTGCTTTCTGTATTTTCCATTTCAAAGATGGGTTTCAAAATGTGCACATTTCTGCAAAGATCCCCCGCCTACTCTTAATATTAAATATTTTGAGTTACTTTCTTTTTCTTTGATATAAAAATAGTGTAAGCTTTTGTTTAATTGTTTCACATCTAGTGTAGACATTATAATTGATTGTAGGAAACTATATCAAATGTTGCCCCCTACAGATGGGGTAATTATTGATCACTGGGGTAATTCCTGATCATTGTCATTTCTTATAAATAATATAAGAGATAGCTAATAAATAGCTAATTGTCTTTTCTTAAGTAACAGTTATATTTATTAAGTGGAACAACTATAATATATATTTTAACTGTAATCCCAAAATTTGTTTTTAACTGTATACACGACAAATCTGTTCCAATTTGCACAATTTCTGGTTTGTCTTACCTTGCTTCTATCTTAATTTTATGTGTGTACATTGGTAGAATAATTTTTAAGTTTATAAATTAGCTTAATATAAATATGGTGAGAAATTATAAGCCTAAAAAGGATACTAAGCTTCTAGAAAGCAAAATTAGTGAATTTCCTTTAATGATTGGAAATGAAAATTTCAGTGTGAGAGCTGCTGCCAGAGCTGTTGACATACCTTACTTAACTTTAAACTCTAACTTAATGAAGTTAAAAAATACAGCAAAAGCACCATGTTGGAACTCCTTCTCATATTCCAGCAGAACATGAGAATGAGTTAGATGCTTGCCTAAAATGTATGGCACAATACAAAGATTTTTGGAAAATTTAAAGTGTTAATCTTTATTCTTGCTTTTAAATTAATTGTTTTATTAGCTGCTGAAACATATCTTTTTGGTTTATTTGCTTGATCTTGATGTCTTATTTGTTAATTACCATTGTATAATCTTTTTAAACAACACCTTTACTGTAAAAATTGGTGATCAGTAATTACCCCAGAAGTGATCAGGAATTACCCCAGAAATGATCAAGAGAAGAGATAATTCCTGATCACTAAAAATTTAAAATCTTTTAAATTCTAATTAGATTTTCAAACAAAAGAAGGAAGCATAGGACTCATATCATATAGCCTCAAACTTCCAGTAAATATTAAAATTCTATTTTGAATAGTTTTTTCACAAAATAGATGTTTGTATTTTTTGATCAGGAATTACCCCAGGTCACCCTACCAGGTTGCTAAAGATAAATAATATACAGTCAAACCCCGCCATAGTGAACCTTCAAGGGATCGAAATTTACGTGTATTATAACCAGGACTTCACTATATCCGTACCGAAAACAATTTTAACTAATGGTTCCAAACTCCCCCCTTTAATTACACATTATTCAAATAAATAACCAATAAAATGAAATACAAAAATGACTGAAAAATAAAACGTAGTATCAACTTATAATTTTTATTACTCTTCGACTTGCGTACAAAATAAATTAGTAATCTTCAGCAGATGAGCAATCCTCAAATCAGATAGGGAAACACTTCCTGAATTTATGTCATTCCGCTTTTTTAACCAATCAAACCAATTCGAGCACATAAAAGTAGTCTCACCAAATCGCTTAGCAAATTCATAGGCTTTGACGCGAAGCATTTGTCCAGATACTGGAAGATTGTGACTTCTTTGAATGCTGAATCAATTCAAGCAAGAAAAAGCAAACAACAAGAAAAAATGCTTGTTGTTACATTCCATGCTATATATGGTTTTAAAAATCTGTATATGTATTTAGTTTGAAGTAGAAATTTCAAAATTATTACAAAAAAATGAAGGAAATCAGTCAAAGACAGAAAAAGTTCATTATATCCAACTTTCTCTCTTTTTTTGGTTCACTATATCCACAAAAAATAACATTATACGCGTGTAGCAAATCACAGGAGCGAACATTTCGTTCACTATAAACCATGTTCACTATAGCAGGGTTCGACTGTACTTGCAGCATTATAAAAAATGCATTATTTCTTTAAGTGAAAAACTATTGCATTATTTTCTATAAAAAGGAGGGGGGGGGATTTTTTTCTATTATTCTTTATAATACAATGAACTTCTTTTCTACCATGATCTTTTATTTGAAGTTTAAACACTTTGGGTGTCTTTTTTTTAAAGATAGTAGAGATAGCCTCAAATAGTTTAATTTGATTTGTCAGTTTGTAATTCCAGAACCCATTACACTCAAACGAAGTTTTTTGAGATGCCTCCAAATCTCAAAGACATCCTATATATTGTAAAAAGGAAAACAATAGGAAGTTTTTCTTATTATAAAAAAATTGGTTAAATACATTGCGAATAATGTTTCCTAAGTTTCAATTTTGGAATTTTAATAGTTTAATTATATTGCCAGTTTGCAATCCCAGAATCAATTACACTCAAACCTTGAAGTTTGTAGAGATATCTCCAAATCTCAAAGACAGCCTATATATTGTAAAAAGGAAAACAATATGAAATTTTTATTATTAGAGAAAATACGTAATTGGTAAAATACATTACAATTGTTTCCAAAATATCAATTTTGGAATTTTAAAATTTGAATATAATTTAAAATTTAACTATATAAATGCTCTTTTAAAATCAAAATATAGATTAATAATGCTATAATTTTGATCTTAATTAATCTGTATTATTCTAATGTCAACAAAATTCAGAAAGAAAGGAACCATAACTTTTATTTAAAATTCAATAAGAAGTCTGACTATGATAGAACATACCTAATTTTATTTTTGCAAGGAGTCTAATACAGTTCAGGAAAATATGAATCAATTAAGCAGAATTTAGCTCTTAAATGATATTAGTAAGTATTTAAGCAAAATAATTTACAAAGTTGATACAAAATGCTTAAATGATTCAAAACTAAATATAAGGTTCTATACAAATCAGAATGATTTTAATGAAATTATTACATGAATATTAAATGTAAATAGGATGCATTTTTAAAGAAAATAAATTAATTACCGGCAGGTGAACAAAAGAAGATCCATGGCCAGTCTCAACTCAAGTATTAGCTCTCCATGCTGGAAGCAAGATGGAGTGGCTTTTTGAAGCTCTAATTCAAACTTTTTTATATGGCGAATCACTTGCTGTAAAATATACAATTAAAATATAAATACACATAAATGGCAATAAATTTGGGGAAAAAACTTATAAATCAAATGTATATAAACCGAATGGGGCCATAAAAGCAAAAGGTTATGAAGTCATGACATTTCAAGCAAGAATGGGGTGACTTAATTTCTTTCCAAAAATGAAATGGGATTAACTTTTTCTAAAAACTATTTAAAAACTTTACCTCCAGAAAAGGTATTTAAATAAAATTATTAAATGTATAATGCAATAAAAATTAGTTATGAAACTTATTCAAAATGTTTGTTAAACCTTATTTTGAAAATAAATAAATTCTTTAATTTTTTAACTTTATTTGTTTTATATTATTAATTTTTTTTCTTGCCCGAAGGATTTCAAAGTGGTGTTCTTGTGTTCTCTTCAGTAAAATTTCCCCCCGCCCAAATTCATACAGGGAGAAAAAAATTTTAGAACAAAAATTATTTTTATAAAGCTAGTTTTAAAAATTTTGTCGTAAAAATTGAGTTGCATTTATTTTCTCCTATTCTATTTATAATAAAATTCTTATTACTCAAACAAAAACTGAGTAAAAATTTTAAGAGAAATAGTTGTAGAATTTAATGAATAGTAAATAGCATAAAACTATTTGCACACCTTAGAAGTAATTCGCTATTTATGGTAAAGATGAGGGACATTTAGATAGCAGTATAATCTAAGCACATTATTTTAATTAAGTTCTTAATTTTCTCAATGTCATAGAAACTTACATCTATCATTAATTTCTCTCTAATATAATTTAAATGTCTGGCATCAAATGTGTGTGCTACTATTGGAAATAAACTGTGCTGTTAAGTGTACTTGATTAAAAAAAAAAACAATTAGTAATTTTTTTCATTGTAGCACATAAAATATAAATGCACTGAAAAAAATAGCACCCAAATAATAAATCTCTAATAATAATCTCTAATTGAAATTGAAAAAGGTCATAACTTTACTTAAAAAACTTCTTTAAGATGTAACATTTGATGTAACTGTTACTTTAAGCCATAAAACAAACCAAATATTCATTAAGAAATATTTTTAAAAAACTGAAGAATGAAGCTTTTGGCTTAGAAAACAATTAATGAATTAAAAAATATAAATAATGCAACAATAGCAAATAACTAATCTAATAATGAATAATCAATTTGATGATAAATAATCATGTTGATAATAAACAACTGATCGAAAAACATAAATATTTAAAAACAAATTTTCAGTTATAATTGTCAGAAATCATTTAAGAAGGTAAATTTCAACCTTATATCCAGTATGCAAAATAAATTAAATTAAATTAAAAAATCACTACCTGAATTAGCTCAAATGTGAAATTATCCAGTAGAACTGAATCAGCATCAACTAAGAGCTGATGCAAAACTGATCCTTTGCATGAAGAAGAGTTCAGAGCTGAATCTTTTGGACTTTGGAAGATTGATTGATGCATAAAAGCCTCCAATCTACCAAGCTCAACATTTAGGTAACCTGTCACTTGAGATGCATCATGATATACATATAGATTTAACAACTCAGACAATCTTGCATGGAGATAATCCTAAAAAGCATTAATAAGTCATTTTTTGTTTCTCACATATTGTAAATAAATATTAAAGTTCAAAAATCATAAATAAGAGTTTTTAAAATAAAAATATAAATAATAAATGCTAAATAAGTCTAATTACTAGTTTCTCATAAGTTAAGTGAAAAGATTTTTTAAATGACCCGACAAGAATAGAAAATTTTTTTAAACAATTTAAGACCTGGAAAACAACAAAAACAGAAGAAGAAAAAAATACACTTCTTAATTTTTACCTTGATACAATTTTTCAAGGCTTAAGTAACTAAAAGGATTTCTAAAACTGAAAAAGGTGAAGTAGCAAAGGAAAAAAAAAACTTAAAGACAAGTTTGTCTGATAAATTAAAACATTGTACATTTGATAATTGTATATTTTCTGCAACTTTGCATAAATAGTAGGTCTCCACTCATAACACCAAAGAAATCACAAAATAAAATGAAATTTGCAAAGTAAGCTAGTTGATAATCAGAACATTTGATTGAATTTTATACAAATTTAACAAAATTTCAAGAAATAAAAAAAGTCTTTCTGCAATAAAAAACGAATACTCCTCACAAAGAAAAAATGCCATGAGCTTTTCTCATTAAACACTAAGTAAGCAAATAGGTATATATTTTATAAGCTAATTGATAAAATAAAAGAACCCAAAACAGAACACTTTATCAAACAGCATGAAAAGTTAGCAATTTTTTTAAAAAACAAAGAAATTTTTTCTACAATAAAAAACAAGTAATATTTACAAAATAAAAGCATCAAAAAAAATTTCTAAAAAAATATGAGAGATTTATGTCTTTAGTCTTTGCAAGCAAGGTTCAAGATTGATGTGAATATCATAATTTAATACTTAAATTCTAGCCTAAAATGTTTTGTTTTTTTAAAAAATCCAACTTTTTTTCAACAGATTTTTAAATTATGTGAATCAATTAAATAAACAAAACACAGTTGTGTAAAATTTATGACATAACAACATATAATTCAATAATTAAAATATGGAATTTAATTGTTTTTTTTTGACAGAAAAGTATTAAAAAGATTCAATTTTATTTATTTATTTTTACCTGAATAAAACAAAATAAAAGTTTAAATGAAACATGTGGGTGAATAAGAATAAAACATAAGAATGAATAAGAATTAAGTCACTGACTTGAAAATGCAAAAACACTTAAAATATTAGGTAGTAAAATTATTGTGCTGCTATCTGTCACAGCAGTGAATAAAGCTTAACTTGTGCAACAGCACAAGAATATATAAGAAATAAAATAAAAATATACAACAACACATTTAAATGGAAATAAATAAATTACATATGAGCTTTTCACTGCACACTTTAATTTCTTAAAACAAATGTTTCTAAAGTCAGTTTTTTCTGTGCTGAGTCTAAGACATAACGAAGCTCGTAGATCAAAAACAGCATATATTGTAAAAAAATAAGCAGTATACTTTGCCATTAAATAAAAGCACAACAGTTGTGCATCAGCATTTACAGTGATTTAAATACTAGCATAGTTATTTTGAACTCGTTGAAATCTGGAATGAACACAGTCACATAGCACAGCGTTCGTCTTTCTACCACAGTGATCTCTTTCTCTGTTCGTCGAACAGGTTTTTTATAGCACAAGATTTGAAGATATTGCCACCTTACGAAATGTAACTTTCAAAGAACATTTGATTTTCAGTTAATTTCAATAACACACAAAATATTTCCAAAAATATCTTTTAAAATACGTTTAATAATATAAATTCTTCATAAGATTTTTCTCATTTAGATTTTTATTTATAAGTTGAAAAATTTATTCTAAATATAAAAAGCTATGGCTCATTCCAGAGCTTTGATATTTAAATTTAAGATATTTCAAGTAGAGGAGAGATTTCTGTACTGAATGGCTCATATGAAAAGCATGTGCATAAAAAGCAAATTCCATGTGCTTGGATTACATGTAAAACCAACATTGCTTAATTAAATTAATACTTTTAGATATTATGTGTCAGAAATTCGTTCTAATAGAGTAAATTTACCCGTCTACCATAAATATTCCCATCAATATACAAAGTATAAATGTTCTGTCTTAGATCAACAAAAAATAAATGCATGAAGAATAAACATTGCATTCAGTAAATAAGAAATTATTTTCAGTAAAAAAAAACTTGATATTGCCTCATACCTCATGCACAGAACTATTCCATGCCAAGCCAAGACCTAAAAGTATACCAGGCCAACTAAAACAGAAAGCTGGATGATGTTGTAATATTTGCAAATCTGAAATAATCATGCCAAATGATCCATGAACAGATGCTGCAATAGATGCCTTATGAATAGTGGATATTGCAGTTTCCGGAGATCCTGCAATACTGAGAAGAAGAAAAATATTACAGTCAATATTTTATACAATTTCAAAAAAAAAAATACATATATATATATATATATATAACAACAATTAACTATTTCAAATCCAAGGGAGGGAATATATATCTAATTGAGTCGGTCTTGAAGAAAAAGTGGCAAGAATGCTTAATTAAATGGATATTTTTTAGTGTTAGCTAACAGTTCAGTTTCTAAAATAATAAAATTTAAATGATTTCAGAGGGAAATAAAAATATTTATACAATTAATATAGTATAGTAGATACATATTTTCAATATTTTAAAAAAAAATTCTAATTGAATAACTAGTCTTTATGCTTTTGAATAAAAAGTATATGCTCCTAAAATGGGAGATTTGGCTTCCGATGAATTATTAAAAATGATTAAACTACAAAATGTTAAATGAATAAAAAAAACTAACTTAAATAAATAAAAGTAATGAATTATTCTATCACAATGCTCAAGTCAATATTAAACTTAGTAAATTTAGTAAATAAACTTAGTAAATTAAAGTTCTCTTTAAATGTAGTGCACTGAGAACAATACCTAAATAATTTAAAACCTAAATAATTTAAAAACAATTCAATTGAAATCCAAAAGAAAAATTTTAAATGAACGAAATATAATAAAAGGTAGAACTATGAATTGTAATTTAAAAACACTAAAACAAATTAATTTATTCCGAGTAATTAGTTATTAACATCAGTTAGTTTTGCAGAGCCATTATTAACACATTATAATAAATATTAGTTTAAATTTTAATACATTATATTGAAAGAAATAAAAGAAATCGATATCAATTATTAAAATTGTTAATAACAAATTTTTAGTTATAGGTATCGCTGACGTTATCAGACAGTTCACAGCTTAGATTAGATTCTAAAAAAGAATAACCTATGGATGCACAACAACCAGGGCCCATGCTAAGCATTAGACATCTCGCCAAATGCAATAAAATAATAAATTTGGCGAATAAAATTATATTTTGGGGAACATATTGGCTAATGACTTTTTTTCCACTGGAAAGAAAACTATATACTTAACTTGATCCTCAAACTTGTGTCAAAATGAATTTTTCTAAACAAACCAGTATTTTTTATTCGAATACAATAATTTTCAGTAGATGTGCCACATAACCAATTAGAATTGGGTCCAAATAATATAAGCCTGAAGCAAAATACCATAAAATACAGATTAAACCCTGTTAAATAATTGAGAAAAAATTAATCATAAATTTTTTTTTAAGATTTGCATTTGGGGAAAACTTTCGAAAATTGACGAATACTTTTGATTTTGGGATAATTTACTAGCTAATAATAATTTGAAATCCTTAGTGAGGATCCTGAACCTTCGAATGGTCAGAGTTGCCCCCAATTTTTAGTCAAAAAAATATCAAAAACATAATTTACATAAAAAGATTCATAATTGTTCTAAAATTATCAAACTAATTTTAATAGTACAGTTGAATCAATGTTTAATGATACTTTTCTTAATAGTTTCTATTTAAAGACAAAATGTTGCAATACCCACTTCCTCATAGTAGAAAAATCTATATTTATGGACTATGGGGCAGGGTTTAAGCTGAGTCTAAAAATTCATTAGCAAAAAAGATAAAATCTGAAAAAAAGTTTTAGCAAAATGCTAAAATGCCATTAGGCTTATAAAATTACTTTATATCAAACAAGTACTGTAAGTTATCTGACAAAGAATAGCTTAATGTACAAGAATATCAAAAAGAATACCTATAACAAAAAAAAAACACATTTATTATTTATCAAAACATTTTGGTTTATAATTAACAATCTTCCTTTCTTTCATGTTTGCCCATTTTACAAATGCTTCTTGAAAGTTAAATGCACTTTCAGGGCCCTAAATATTAATCATTAACAAATATATATATCATATATTCTAGCCATTTTTGTTGATCGCTATGCTTCATCTCGTTTGATCACGTTTTTTTCATGGATGTTAGCGTCATGGTTTTTCGCGGAAGCTTTTTTTTAAATGGAATTTAGTAAAATCCTTTAGCAAAAATGCGAAAATGCTTTGTTGAATTTTAGCATTTTTGAGGGGTCTTTTCGCATTTTGCGAAAAAAGCTACCGTAGCGGAAACCCTGCTATGGGGTTACTTAAAGAACAAATTTTTAACTTGTGGAATTTAATTTTTTTTAACTCTTTATCTCAAGGAAGCAATTTTCTATGAGAAGAAATAAGTTTGATTGTAATGATAATTAGAAAGATGAGGCAGATGCTCAATTAGTGGATTTCTAAAATTATGATAAAAATGTTTTGACAACTGACTTAGGAGAACTGAATAAAATTTACAAAGACATTATAAATGAAAATGGCGAAGAATAAAGTGACATTGAAAATGAAATAAAAAATTAATCACTCTCAAATATGGAAGATGGCTTTGAAAATTATTAAAATAAGACTAAATAATTATTAAAATGAGACTATAATTGATTGATAATTTTTTTAATTTCTATTTTTGTCATTTGTTATATTTTTGGCTATTATATTTTATTCTTGTATTAATGCAACTTGCACAATAAAAAGAAGTCTTTTCAAATATGTTAATTTATCAGGAAATAAATTGAGCCTTAAGCCTGCTAAAGTGAAAAAACAAAGGTTTTTTTATAGGTTATTTTTCTACAAATTTTGTTTAAAGAGACACTCAACTTTAAGGATGATATTTCACTGTCGCATCAAAGCTGTTAAACAGAGAGTTAACTACAGTGAAAATAGAAATAAATCATAGAAATTATCAAAATGCAGAGATACTAATTTGAGTGTTAAAAGATTGGGACTTTTGACTTATCTTAAAGATTTTTTTTTATACCAAAACATTATCAAAACATATAAATCCATGAAAAAATTTTAATATTATATTTAAAAAGAAAAATTAACATACAATTACAGATATTACTAAGTTTAAATAATTCAAAAAAGCTCACCTTCCCCAAGATGCAGTATTTGTTGCAATACAAGCATTAAATCTACAAAAATAAAAATATGTTAATACAATATATACACAACACAAAAATAATAAACTAATGTACAAGGAAAAATCGATGTATTTACCCAGCACAAGTGACGAGTTTAGCACTATGTTCATAATCATGTTCAACCTGAAAACAACATAAATAAGTTTTTGAATATTATAAGAATATATATTTCAAATATGTATCCAAATACATGAGGAAACAGTTTGGCAATAATAGCTATTTTCAATATTATATTGCATTTATACTGTTACACTACCAAACCTAAAATGCCTGGCATTTAGATAGGCGTATACCACCTAATAACTGGTTTTTCATGGCTTAGTTTCTTTAAATAGAAAAATGAACTCAGAGATATATAAGGATATTCTGGGCATTACAGCTCTCCTGAGCAGCGATGGCTCAGGGGATAGAGCGTTCGCCTTCCAATGAGGCGAACCGGGTTCGATACCAGTTCATACGAATTCAGTTACGACTTGTACCGACCACAGTGCTGACGTGAAATATCCTCAGTGGTAGACGGATCATGCGTTAGAGTCCCCCGTCAGGCTAACCGTGGAAGGTTCTCAAAGGGTCTTCCTCTCCATGTAACGCAAATGCGGGTTAGTTTCATCAAAAAGTCCTCCACAAAGGCAAATTTCTCCCAATACTTGATCCAGGAGTTCCCTAGTCTTTTGGATTAGGCTCAAAATTACAAGGCTACGGAGTTGAACATTAGTAGTCGTAAACCCATAAAATTGGGTCGGCTGTTCAATGACGATTATTAAAGAAAAACACAGCTCTCCTTACTTAATGGAAATATTTCAGGTAAGGTCCATTACTCTTACAGCAGGTTACCTGCCTCATTCACAACTCAAGACTTATTCAGCCATGTTTCGACAAATTTTGTGTTCAAACACTGGACTTGCCTTCTCAAAGCCCTGATTAAAAACTTATAGAACATTTTTAGGATGCAGATTATGTTGCAACCAAATCAATCATTCGCGATTGCAATGCTCGAATACGCCCTCTGGGGAGAAGACCAGTTCCATGCCTTGACCCCACCCTTTCCTTCACTTTTCAGTTGTATAGGAATGTACTACAATATTTTCCTGTTTCTTAATATTTTTTGCATTTAATTGTCAAAAACATTCTTTTAAAATTCCAATACACTTTCTTATAGAACTATGCTAAATGTAGCTTTCAGTTCCATATAGTTTCCTAACTTAAAAGTTTTTAATCTACTTGGAAATCACGACAAAAACTAACGTACTTCCTTCTCCTATGACTCTCCACACGCTAATGGTGAAAGCATTCGAAGTGTTGCCATAGGTAGAAAGTTCTGTTCTATGCCACCTGTAACCCATTTTGATCACCTATTCCCATTACAAACACTCACTTCACCTGATGTACCTATGGAAGTCAATTCCTACGGCCACTAATCAAAATCTGACAGAAATTCTCCCCAGACACGAGCAGGCTGTTATTAATACTAAAGATGGACTGACATTAAATTAATATATGCCTCAGGACTTTCTGAATCCATACCACTGAGTGTTCTGGTGCATTTAACATTGGACATGAAAAAGGAGTACAGTATTAAGTAGGTTCGTTAAATACCCATAACATTTATGATAAAATCTTAATAAAATAATACTTCTTGTAGAAAATACTTTCTACATTTACAATGGAACAATGTTGGTATAAACTTTTCCACAATATAAAGTAACGGATTAAAAATATTGTAAGCAAAAAGATTACTATGCATTCATTTTAAAACAAGTTTATGCTTGTACTGATTAAGAACAGACATGTTATAAAAAGTTTCAATTTTAAAACATTTCAACAAATTAAAAAAAACTGGAACTTTTAAACAAAAAATTCTAAATTTTCTTCAAAAATATTCATTCTAAAACACTAAAGTAAATTAATCATACTTCTGTAATTATGGGGGGGGCGAGAGATTAAGGATATTATTGATAGTTTGAAAAAAAATGTAAAATACATAATATTATATTTGAGAATAATATTTGAAATCATGTCTCAGATTTAAAAGTTCAAATAAAAAAATATGCATTTTTTTTTCTAAAACATTAATTTTAAAATGCTACAGTAATTTTACCATAATTGTAATTATAGAAAGAATGTAAGAACATTATAGATGTGCATAAAAAATGTAAAATACACAATAGAAGATAATATTGAAGATATATGTCTGAGGTTCATCGCACTCATTGCATACACTTCATGCAATGTTTCTCAGCACCTCAAGCTTATTTTAGCCTTAATTTATACAATTCTATGAATCACTAAACATTTAAATATATAATATAAATAAGGCAAGCGACATACATGAAAAATTAAACATAAAAAAATTGCCAAAAACAATGATGTAAGGAAAAAACAAATGATTTATTTACACTTTAATCCAGTTTTTCAAATAAAACTATCTTCACCCACTTGACAAACAAGGTTTTAAAAAAATACATACATAGATACAAAATGGAGAAAAAAAAGTTCCCACATAAAGACATATTAAAATATGAGACTATTATGAAAACTGATTTATAGTTAAGTGTCAATTTTATTGCGAAGATTGTAATTACCTATTAAGTTAAACAGCTACAGAAAAAGTTGAAATATTATGCTTTTTAGCATGCAGGATAAAAATATAATTTGCATTTGCATGTAGCTATAGAAATTAATGGATTTGATTGAATGTAGAGCTTAACAAAACAAAAGACAGAATTGGCTATAAAATGCGAAATGTAAACAACATAAAAAATTCTAGATGGAGTGATCAATCGGTGCTATAAATTAAATCTGATGAAACAAAAAATTATCAGAATAAATAATTCTTAATATTCAAGAAGCAATTTATAAAAAAAAGAGAAAAAATATTTTTAAAAAGTATAAAATAAAATCCCCATCAATAAAATATAATCAAATAAAATTCACCCTTTTTGTAATTTAACAAAAGCAAGTAATATCAACAATAATTAAAATTAAGAAAGTTGTAATTCAATTTAAATGAAGTAATTGTTACAAATCTGTATTATTTTGTTGTTAATAAAAAACAGAATAAAATAACATTATAAATTCTTATTTTTTTAACAGAAACTTACTTGAATACCATAATCAACAAGAATGCAATTTAAAGGCAGTAACTTTAGCAGTTCATTATTATTTTGAGCTGCATTGTAACACAGAAACACAACAGTAGATGTTGGCAGTAACAACATATCCCATATCACTTTTGAGTTTTTTGACATCAGAATTTCATGCAAAATAATTTTTGAAAAATTTGGCCCTATATGAATTGACCTGAAATAAAAATTTAAGAAAGTTCAATATGAAGAGAATCTCAGATATATTTTTAAAAAATTAGCACATATATCTCAGCATATATATCTCACTTTGAAGAAAATAATGACATTAGTTGGTGAGCTGGCTCAGTGATGGAGTCTTTTACATTTATGTGCTTTTCTGAAGTACCAACATCTATTACTGGGACAAGATTTACAAAATGTTTTGTGCAGAACTTGGATAGCTGAATAAATTCTCTAAAAAAAAATTGAAAACAAAAATTTAGTTTCATAAATTTTGACATTTGATGGAAAAAAAAAAGGGTGGCATGTTAACACAAGTTTTATTTTAAAGCGCAAAAAAAGAAAATATGTAATTGGGAAGTGATTTAATTTATAATTATTTTATAATATTTTTTAGATTTTACCAAGAGAAATATAAATTTCCCTGACTTTTTCAGGTTTTTAGTTATTCCAGGTGGATAGACATCCCACCTGGAATAACTACCTGGAATAATGTGTAAAATAAATATGCATGACTTAAACTAAATTTCCCTATGATCACCTGGATAATAAAATCCAGGTGAAATCAGACATCTTGCTAAAAATATTAACTTCCCCAAAAGTTAGGTTAACATTTTCATCATTGCTTTCAACACAAAAACTAAAGTATTATAAAACAAACGCAATGATCACTTCATTTGAACAACTCAAATCTATCCCCAGCATTAAAAGTTGTTCTCAATTATCAATATATGTAAAATATTAAATATGCATGGCCTAAACTAAATTGCTCTATGATAATAAAATAATTAAAAATTGAGTAACATTTAACCTAAAAAATTAAAAATATGTAATCTCAAGAAAAGAGATATTTTTACCTGTTAGACATTGGAAGGTTATGACCAAGACTTTGTTCATACCTGAAATAACAGTGCATCTGAAATAAAATGTTAATCAGACAGGTAACAAAATTTTTAATAAAAAATTCAATAATAATAATAATAAATCAAAACGTATGAAAAATGCATACAGGTACTCACTTGTTTGATTTTTAAAGATGACATTGTTCTAACATAATCTTTCAAAGTTTCCTTAAAAGACAAAAAAAAATTATTCAAAAAATAAGAATAAGGATTGTTTAATTAATCATAAGAATAAATAAATAAAAAAGATTAGATAAAAAAATTAATTAAGAAAAAACATTACTTACTAAAGTAGGTTTTCTAGAACCTTGAGAAAAGTCTAAAAGAACTGCCCTATGCTGAAGTTGTGGCCAATCATGGATCTAAAACAGTGTTACAAATGTGATATAAATTAATACTTGAAAAAAATATCTTGATAAAAATAAATAACATAATTTAAAATCATTTGTCAAATAACTAAAACATCAGATTTATGAAGTATGTCTAAAGTTGAAATTTAAGAATTAGCAAACATTTTTTTAATAATTTTTAAGTTCTAAACTTCTTTTCCTGCTTAATTTTACAGGTACACAGTCATAATAACAACAGTTAACTATCAGAGTTCAAGAAATAAACTGCCTTAGCTAGACTGAAAACATAACATACCAGAAATTATCTACTAATAATATTTAATATTTTGGTCAGTTTAAAATTTCAATTAATACTTTGATTTTAATTAATACATACTATAATAAATAAACACTTGAATAAGATCCTAAGTACAACGATTCCTACTAATATCAGACTTAACTGATTCAGCGTAGTGTCCTTTCTTAGAAAATGAACTATAAGTGTTCCTGCTTTCTAAGATACTATTTGAGAAACACCTATTTCCTTTCCAGACTACGACCAAATTGAAGCCGAGATGGTTCAGGGGACAGAGCGTTCGCCTTCCAATAATGTGAACCAGGTTTGAATCTAACTGGTCGATACTAACGCTTTACGGTTAACCGAGCCAATACAAATTCTGGCTTGGTTTGCAATGACCACAATGGTGACGTAAAAACAGCCTCAGTGGTAGACAGATCATTAGTTTGAGTCTCCTTGCCTTGCCTTACCATTGCAGGTTTTCGTAGTTTTCCTCTCCATGTAACTCAAATGCAGATTAGTTCCATCAAAAAAGTCCTCCACAAAGGCAACATTTCTCCCAATACTTAAACCAGGAGTTCCCTTATCTTCTGGATTGGGTTCAAAATTACAAGGCTACAGAGTTGAACATTAGTAGTGGTAAACCCAAAAAATTGGGTCGGCTTTTCAATGACAGTTATAAAATACAATAAAATAGGACCAAATTGAACTCCATTTTTCATCTTTCAATCTAATCTTCGGTTAGATATTACTGGTCTTATTACTTTTGCGCTCAATTATGTGACTGGACATACTGGTTCAGTAAAACGTTGCTGTAAAGCAATCAGGCATAGCCGTAAAACAATCAGTAAAAGGGATCAAAATATTTAGATTTTCCTCACCACACTTAATTATAAAGTAAAATATGCTAAGCTGAATTACAGGAGGAAAAAAATATTTTTTTAATTTTTTTTCTTTAAGTAGTCCTAAAAGAAGGAAAGAAACTTTTTATTGGTAAATATTAACCAAAAATAAATTCTTTCAAAAAAAAAGTTATAGCCTTAATAGATAGAGTAGTAATAGTAAGAAATGTAGCAACATCAAGAATAATAAAAAAGTACTTACAAATATTGAGGGCAAAGTCCCATCTTCACGATATAGATTTAAAAGTTGTTCAAGAGTACAAAGAGCATAATGAAGACCATATGCATCAGATGATAAAATTCTTATCTAAAAATGAATGAATAATTAAATATAAATTTCTATTGGTTAATTCTAATAAAACTTTTGTTTACTTCCTGTCACTCTTTTTTTTAGTTATATCGACAATAATGTCTATTTTTAGCAACCAGTTAGGACAGACATATTTTTAATAACACTTCCCTTAGTAATATTGAAATAAAACATTTAATTAATAATAACTCCCACACAATAAAAAAAAGCTTTAACATATTGTTTATAAAATATCTCAAATAAAATTAACAAGTTTGTGCATAAACGAAAAAAAAATACTTGGTTTGTCCCAAAATTACGACAAAGGTACTAAAAATTAGGAAGATGTTTCAAACTGAAAAAACACAAGAATTAAAAAGCATTAATATAATTGGAAAATTAGATTTTTTTTTTTGCAACTTTTAAAACTTTCTACAAACTAATGAATAAACAGCATTAAAATTCATAAAGGCATCAGAAAATCCCCCAATAGGTATTAATATAAGCTTTAACAAAATTACATGAACATTCCAGTAAATTAAAATACTTATGTTAGAGCTAATTTTTTCTTCTTTATCTATTAAAATTCACTATTTTCTCGAGCAAAATAAACTTTCCTCTTGACTAAGATCATTAGCTTCAAACTTATTTTGCCAGACTAAAATGATTCTATTATGGTGAAACTCACCCTGTTCCCTTATCTTGTTTCAATTCCCACAACAATATTCCAATTACAAACCAAAACATCATACAAAACTTAAGAATAATGAAAACTTACAATAAAACATTAAGCCATCCCAAATATTTAAGACAAAACCCACTGCCAGAAAATAGTACTTTCTAATAATCCAGGATCATTAACTACTTTCATTGGATTGAATTGAATATAACTGTTAATAGAACAAAAGCCTGAATGAGCTTACTGCCTCAAATGTAAATGACATTATGACTAGACAAACTAAAGAAGAAAAAAAATTTTGCATAAAATTTATAAACTAAATCCTTTGCACAAAAAAGAAACATTCTGAGCTATGGAATATATTTTAACCTAAAAAATTAAAGGAAAGAATCACTTTCATTTGAGTAAATAAACTCAAACCTATTTATTGACCAAGTAAAAAATTAATAAAAATTCAACCATTTTAAACTTTTTCATTTATATTTAAATTTAGAACTAAACATAATAAAAAATAACCAATTCATTTGTCTCAAAACAGGAACTTTAACTCAAAGTTTTTTTATTTAGTTACTTTTGTAAATAAAAAAGAATGAAAAAAAATCAAGAATGGAATTTACTTCAATTAATTACAGTTTTTGGCAACGAAAAAAAAGTTTTTTTACAATAATGAATTTAACCTAGATCAATTGAAATGAAATAAAAAAAATTTTAATAAGAAACTAATGAAATATTTCAGTAAATAGGAATTCTTACTTGTTCTTTAGAAATTATTAACTTGTAGCTCTCAGTTCTAGGAAAGAGTTGAGAATTTAAATGGCAAATGATGTCAGCAGAATAATCAGAATTGCACTGAAGAATATTTTCAACACTGCACTCACATCCAAAGGATATAAAGCGTTCTGCATGCACATCCCACACATCTATAGCTGATAATGCTGATACTGGAAATAGAATTAATTTAATGCTATATGTTTGACAAAACACTAGTTCTAAAAGAATATTAACTTAAAATGCTTGGCAATAATCAGTTAATCTTTTTAACAAAGAATCTAGTAATTTGATGTTAATTTAATTAATTTCAACTTATCAATTTAACCTTAAGTAATTATTAACTTTTTTGAATATGTGCCTTTTTTTATACAGGGTCCTAACTTAATTTTCAAAAAAAATTCAAGCACTTTTCAATGGACATAAAATCAAACTTTTCAAAGACCTACTGAGTAATAGTTAGTATGCTAAAATACATGTCCAATAGATTTTGTTACATTGAAGTGTATATTAAGTTTATCAATTCTAAATTGTTTAATAGTTGTAGAAATTTTTTAATATGTGTAGCCCACAGCTACCAATGGAAGTGGTTTGACAGCTACATTGTGATTTATATTAATTTGAACATTTTAAAAAAAATTTAATTGACATTAGTATACTTGACAATCTTTAAAGACGGAGACCAGTAAAACTTTTCATTAAAAATTTAATAAAGCATATTAAAATAATTGGAAAAAAATATTTAGTATATCTGTTTCAATTTTAAAAACAAAATATATTCTTATTACGTCAGAATATCAGTAATGTATTTTGAACATAATAAAATCTCTTGTAGTACAATATTTTGACAGATAACAAACTAAGATTAACCAAATTTTATTTTTTATAAAATAGATATAAATCGCAACGTGTGATGTTTTAAATTGTGTAAATATGATTCACTGTGCCCAATTTTTATATTGTGTGTACATCAAATTACACCTGATTACACTTGATTAAAACAAAATTCAAGGACTTTCAAGGCATTTTAAGTACTGCAGGAACCCTGTTATAAGAAAAACACGAAGAATTAGAAACTGAAGACCGTCACCATAAAGTTATGAGAAAATCAAGAAATAAAAATTGAAGGTTAAATGGGTTCTAATTAAAAATCCAGATAAGGAAATCTTCCTCAAAAAATTTTCCACACTTTTTCTGGGAAATTTTAAGTTTAAAGGTCATTTCTATAAAACATATTTGCATTTCCATATTTTTTTTTACAAGTCAATTTCTGCACCATTTAAACAAAAAATATAAATTATAATTTCCATTTTATAATCCACATAAAAATTATTCTGATTTAGTTAAGATTTCTTACATTGTTTACTTGCAACTCATAAGTTGATTTACATAATTGTATAATAAAAGAGAACTCATAGAAAATAAATCACTTGTCTTGGTAATTGATAAACAACAGTAGCAAAGGGGGAAAGATGACACCACGATACAGGCTGATATAGAGCCTTATGTAAACAGCCCTAGATTGGAATATAAAAATTTAATACTGCTCTATCAGGAGTAATGGGTAATCAGAAAGGAAGAAAAAAGAAAAAAACAAGTGGAAACATTTTGTTGAAGTATGTGAAAGCAACAAAATTATTAGTAAATGCAAATATTGAAATCAAACAAATATGAAAAATGCCACAACACAACAATATGACATTTATGTAGAGAGTGAGAAAAATGAAACAGTCTGAATATGTTTTGATCAAATGACCAGATTTTCAGGTACTAAGAATCAATATTAATGGTTTGAAGGCCTAAGTCCATTCTAATTAATTAGAGCAGACGATATTTCAACCAAATGTGAATTCTCTGAATAAATAACTGAGTGACTTTTAAAAATTTTGAATAAGTGAACGACCCCTTAATAACTTTTAAACTAATGACCAGATTTTCAAGTACTAAGAATCAATCTTAATGGTTTGAAGGCCTAAGTCCATGCTAATTAATTAGAGCAGACGATATTTCAACCAAATGTGAATTCTCTGAATAAATAACTGAGTGACTTTTAAAAATTTTGTATAAGTGAACGACCCCTTAATAACTTTAAAACTAATGACCAGATTTTCAAGTACTAAGAATCAATCTTAATGGTTGGGAAGCCTAACTTTCAATATGCTAAACAGGAATTTTATTAAGTGACAAAATCAAAAAAAAAAAAAAAAACATGCATTTTCTGAATACTTTTCCATATTATAGACTTTGGTCATGGGTTGGACCCCTTAATGTTACTTTAGGGTAATTTACTTCAAAATGTTCTGGAAAACCCCCATTTTTAGTCATGATAAGGCTATGAGAAAATCAAAAAGAATTAAACTAAAGGTTAAATGTATCACATGGTTGTGTAGCGTATCTACCACTACAAAATTACAACTGCATTTCACTAGTATATAAGACATGTTAACTCGACTCTATGTCGGGGTACCTTTTCATAGATGACGGTTGACATGGTCGAATACTCCTCTCCCCACATTGGTGACCTTCGGACGTGATGTGAACACGCCTACCTTGGCAAAAACGCCCACTTTGATCTGGATACGCCTACATCGGCAGTAACGCCTACTTCGTTGGATGGTCCACATTGAATAGTTGACTTGCTACTTGTGACTGCAACATTATCCACATCCTCGCACTGTTGCTACTCAGTCTCGAGCACACAACGTCGGCCTGCATACACTCGACTGCTAAAGGCAACACAGGAGCGACTACGACCGTGAAGTTAATACACCTCTCACATTCAGCACTCAAAAAGTACGGTGATCTTAATACAGCTCTCCCGGCTCAACCGCACAAAAACAGCAATGATTCAACTAGTGGTATTCATTCATCGAATTCTATCACAGATATAATTCTGGTGGGGGAGTACTGTAGCGTATCTACCACTACAAAATTACAACTGCATTTCACTAGTATATAAGACATGTTAACTCGACTCTATGTCGGGGTACCTTTTCATAGATGAAGGTTGACATGGTCTGTAACTACTCTCCCCACAGTTGAATATAAGTTAGAAGAAATGTTATAAGCACATTAATTATTAATTTATGAACATAAAAAAATAACAAATACTTCATAAAATTAATTTTTTCACAGTTTAATTTTCTGACAAGTAAAGAGGCACTTAAACTTAAAAAATACTCTATTCATTTATTTATTTATTTTTGTCAATAATAAACTTATTTCTTCCCTTTTGGTGATGCATTCCTTTTATTTCCAAATTTCAATTTTATTATCAAAGAAAAGATCGTAAAAAAAAAAAACAACTATGGGAAACTATTACGCATTTTTAGAATGCTACAAATTTTTTAAACAAAATTTTACTAGAAATTCCTTAGCACTAAAACCAGTACAGAGTACAAACCAGTACAAACGAATTACAGAACAACTCAGATTGTGACAAGAAATAAATGTAAGAAAAGTAATCAAAGAGAAGAAGACAAATAAATAAGACAATTAAGGTTATTGTGAGGCATAAAAACAGTAGGGGAATTTCAAACCTGAAAGCATAATAAAATAAAATAAATATTTCAAAATATTTAGGAAAATAGGAAATACTGAAAAATACAATTACTAATTTAACAGCCTTATTAATCGTTTCAGAATTATTATTAGTGCCTAAAACAATAAAACACACCCTGCTGTAACTTTATCTCTTCTTTTAATTGTGGAAAAGATTTCTTACCCCATTCTTAGGTTGAAAATGTCACAAACCCCTCCCAAGACCTAAACTACAAATGTGACAACTGCTGTCACAGCCTCAGGAAAAAAGTTAAGAAACTGAATTGATTCCCAGAAACCCAAGCAAAGCAGAATTGTTATAGGAAATTCTTGGCAATAATTAAAGTTCCGGCAACATTTTATTTCAACATAAATTTATTTTTAAAGTGTGTATTGCAAATGATCACTGTACATTTCGTAATTAAAGAAGAAAATGTAAATGTACTTACTATCTGATGAACTCTGAATGATGTTGACAGTACACTTTGATAAAATTTTAAAAGCTTCTCCATCTGTTTGAACTATTTTCTGTGGTTGAGGCCATAAGAGATGAAGTTTACTATCAGTTATTAAAGGCAACGGTGTTGAGAAAAAAGGAGGAATATGCATAGGCTTTATTCGTAAAAGAAAAAAACATTTTAAATACTGTTTTTGTTAAGGCTATAAAAATAACACAGTTATATCTTTCAAACATCATCACAAAACAAGTTACTAGCAATCAGAAAAACTACATTATTTTTGTAGTTAATTACAACTTCTTTGTTACAAATCCAGTTAACTACAACTACTTTTTTTAAAATGTAGTGACCACAAACTACCTTGGAATCGAACTTCACCATTTTAAGGAGACAAACTTTGCTGGAGAACTTAATTTACAGCTCTGTTCAAATTGGTTTTTAATAAGAAATTGGCTTAGATTAAATATTAGGGATTAATTAAGAAATATTTATTCATGTTTATATGAGCCAGTTTGTTACTCCAAAAAAATTTTTTTTTAAATTTGTTCATTTAACCTTCCAACTTTCTTCTTTTTTTTTTCTTTTTTTTTTTTTTTTGCCTTGTTTGACAGCAAAAATATGTATGATTTTGCCTTTCCAAGAGAGGCAAAATTATCAAATACTTGCATCTTTTTAATTGTTTAATACTCTTTTATTTCTTCTAAGAAATTAAGTACATCATAAATATGTTACCTTTCTTTGAAATAACATTAATAATTCAAGAATGTGCATTCGCAAGTGAAAGTATAACCAAGTTATTAATTTTATATTTTCTGTAATGGCTAGAGTTTAAATATTAGTTGTACAGTCCGCAAAAAAAAAAACGAATCACCCTGAATAACTTTCGTTCTAATGATCGGATTTTCACGAACTAAGTGTCAATCTTAATGGTTCCTGGAGGTGACCTCAAATATGCTAATTAATTAGTGCTAACTATTAATTAAGTTACGAAATCAGACACAAAAACGTACTTTCTCTGAATAAACATGCATTTTTTTTTACATATTTGGATTTCTTATCTTCGAAATATAGGGGGTAGCCGCAATCTGGGAAATGTGGTTCCCATAGTTTGGTCAGGAGAGCGATTCAAAGTTCGTACCCCTTAATGTTAATTTCGCTTTTTGCGTTTTCAGTCATATTTTCAAAACTAATGAAGCAATTCAAAACAAAATTGCACCCACTCATAAAACTCATTTACCCAAAGATAATTTCATGCAAAAAATAATTTTTAATAATTATTTTTTATTTTTTATTATTTAATTAAAGTGAGGATGAAAAAATATTGAATTATAAGGTATGAATTTTTTTATACCATATTAATCTACATATTTTTCAATTGAAAAATCCGAAGTTTCAACTGTTTTTATTTATTAGAAGCTGAGAAAAATTTTAATGAATTATTTTTAAAAAAATAATTTGGCGACAATAGAGAAATAACTAATTGGGGCGATTAATATTAAAATGTGATAAACTTGGGAGAAACTTGACTTCACGCGCGTAGCGTAAAATTTCATTCATATTTTTTTCGCTAATAATCGTTTGCTAATCTTTTTATTTTTATTTCTTTCACACTATAAAATACGATGTTTCTTTTTTAGTCATTTAATAATTTATTTGCAATTTAGTAAAGAATTTTGAATAAAAAACACTTTATTTAACAAATGTCTAGTTTTAAAAAAGCGTGCTTCTGATAGAATACACCAGATTGTGCTTATTTAATGTGATTATTTTTTATTTTTTTTAATTTTGTTTTTCAATAACTGATACAATTTCAATAATATACATACGTATGCATAGATTTGGAATAATATATTTATCAATTTCTTGAATACATATTTTATAAATATTAATAAAAATACGTAGTCAACATTTTTAAACATCTCTCACAACATCGCAAATTTCTCAACATCTTATAAGGTAAACTAAACAATGAAGGAACACTTAAGCTTAGCTTGCCTTTAAAAAAAATTCATAAAAATTTCAAAATTTGTAATTTTTGCTAAATGATGGTGTCGACATATTTGTTATTAAATGCAAATTATGTAAAAAAAAGTTAGATAACTTACATAATATTGTTTTAAGCTTTTGGTGGTTTAAATAATAAGTAGTAAGATGGCCAAGTGAAGGAACAATTCTTACCAGTGAATAAACACTAAATTTTCCAATGAATGAACACTTAATTTTGAGAATGTTTGATGCTCGTTAGTAATCCATTGGCCACACAAATGTCTAAAAGTAAGATTTTTCTTGGAATAACGACATATAACCATTTGGAAAATATTACTTTTTTTTTCAGTCATGGAATGGAAAGTAAAATATGTTTGAATACATAATTTAAAAAAAATGTTTCTCATTTTTTTCTCACAGTTTAATAGTCCGTTCTAAATTATGAATGTTTCTCATTGGGTAATCCGATGATGTTCTTATTATTATTATAATTCGATCATTTTTTTGTTTACTCTTTTCCCCATATTTTTAAGCTTTTTTTAAATCTTTTTAAGTATTTTTTTTTCTCTTCGTCATGAGCAATTTATTTCTTTTTCTTTTGATTTAACATTCCTCTTTTTTCCAAATTTTTGGCCAATGTAATTGTATCTTCGAAATTTCTTTTGATTTTCCAGTTCCATTTCCAGAATTCCTCACTGGATAATAAATGAGAAAAAGGAGTTTCGAAGTTTGAGTAAAACCCATCTCTCATTGACTTATATCTAGTAGTTACTTATGAAACCAATTGTTTTTGCAACTAACAATGCCTCAAGAGTACTTATCTCAAAATCAGTTTTCAAGATACTTTCATTATTAATGTTACTTGTCTCAGCTTCAGAGCCAAAATTTGATTATACAATTGTTCTTTTTGAAATAAATTCTTCAATATTAAGAAAAGCACAGGCTATTGGATATTTGGGAGATTAAACTTTTCTGTCAATGTTCCTTTAAAAATTTGCAACATAACTTGTGAGATTTCCTTCTCAAGCTTCTGAAGAAATAGCGCATCGTTACTCTCGAAGCATGTGTTTTGTTGATAAGTTGTCTTGCTCATCAACTCTTGGTGTCTCTTTTGCATGCATTTGTTACAGTCAACGTTTTCTACATCGAATGGAAAAATATCGCATTTCATAAAAGCATTTTAACTTCATCAGTTGATGTCTCAAATCTTATTTAAAAATGGATGCAAACTTTTCTAGACATATTGTTTTACAATTCTTTTGTTTTCAAGATCTAACGAGAGATTTCCATGAATTAGGTAGAAAACTAAACCAGAAAATTTGTTTTGAGGAACAAAACTTGCTCAGTTTCAAATTGATATAAGATTTATACCTATCCAGAAAAAGCAAAATATGGGATTTGATTGCATTTTTAATTAGCCATGGGTAGAAACATTTGCAATATATTTGTAAAATGTTGCTGCGATCATCGTTTCATTTCATGAATAGCTTTTTCCAATGAAATATGAAGCAGGGACTGATTATGTAATATCTCAACGAATTCTTCTGTAAAGAAAAACTACCAATGGAGCTACTTTTTCTTTCCTAGGTACTTTAGAATATAAATCCTTATAATTTTTAAGGCCGAAGATTTTTCCCGATTAAGGGCAGTATTCAACTCTTGTTTCATTCGCATTGTAAATGCAATCACTTTATAAAAGGATGCCAGGGCTACTTCCCTCCTAAAGGTTCTTCTGAAGTTCTTAAAACCAGTATTTCGAATATTATTCTCTAAGGGAAGTTTTGCCTTTTGAAATTATCTTCGCATTGCACTGAGTTATCGGTGGATGTCGCCTTAAAAAAACTTCACCCATTTTTCACCTAGATAAATGTCTTTAAATGGATTTTTCCTACCAGTTCCCGTTAGGATATTAAAGACGGCAATAAGATAATAATTTAGCTAATTATTGGCACAAAATCCTGCACAGAAATTTTCCATTCAAGCTTTTATTATTATATTTAGTTGTTATATTTAGTTAATAAACATAGTTTATTAAGGTGTCTAAGGTATGATGTAATAACTAATCACTACATTTATAAAGATAAATAATAAATTAATTATTATTATAATTCTTTAAATAAATTTAGCAATTAAATTTGCATATTTAAATGAAATTGTTATAGGAACTATTTATACAACATTTAACTGAATTTTAGGAGTCCTCTATGTCGCTGAACTACTAATTATCCATGTAAAATCATATTTCACACATACTATTCATTCACTGGGAAATCTATTCTCAGTGAAGGAACATGCCTGTTCCTTCACTGGTTAGAAGTTGCTGTTTTTTTTTTTATTTTTAACATAATTTTGATTTATAGTATGACAAAAGTTACAAGAAAATTAAAATTTTTCTTTTATTTTTATTAACTTGAAAAAATCCCAGTAAAGGAACACTTGTTTATTCATTGGTTTTTTATCGTTCGGAAATCCAGTTAATAAACACCCCCTAATCTCAGTACTTGCTTATGTTATGATGCTTAAAATAAATAAAACGTAACTTCAATGACCATATTTTGAATTCTTTTTTTCACAATGAGAAAAAAAAGCATTATTATATGCAATTAATTGTAGTTTAAACGGATAACAACAAACACTGACCTTATAATTTTGTCAAAGAAACAAGGCGTTGAACAGATACTAACAAATTCAAAACTTTTTCCAGAGAAGACTCAAAGACCAGGTAACTAAATGAATTGTTAGATGACTTCCTATTGTTAGGTAGTAAGCTACTGTTACCAATCAATCTAAATTAAAACGTTTAAAATCTTATTTCCAAGAAATATCTATGAAATGCTCCTTCATTTGTTGGTTTACCCTATACCATCCTAATCTTAAAAGAAATTTCCGGAAGTGTATCGCAGTACTATTTTGCCAACTATTTAATTAAATTTTAACACTTGAAAAATCTTATTCTTTACCATTTTACGTTTATTATTTCTTCATTAATATACTAATAAATTTTTTTAGAACTTTAATTTAGATTTTCTTTAATTTAGGTTTCCTTTTTAAATTATAGTCAAGTTTTTTTTAAAAGAATTATTGCCTGCTAGCTAAGAATAAAACCTTGTTAAGAAATTAAAAACGTTCAGCTGTTTAAAATTATTTAATGCAAAACAGCTGATTATTTACTTAGCATACTATTTTTTTTGAAAAAAGAATATAAATTATTGATTGTCCTTTTTTTTTTTTTGTTTCTTGTGACTTCAACTTAGATTATCTAAAATAGTGTTGATGTTTTATAAGTTACTACAAAGAGGATAAAGATACCAAACATAAAAAGCTGTGTAATACGTAGCCAACTTTTTTAGTGTCTTAAAATATCTCAGTATCTTAAATGTCGTTCTACTATCTTAATTGTGAAATTAAATTTTTAATTATCTGATCACGTGTGATTCACTAATTATTTCATTATATCTTTTACTCTTTATGATAATAAGTAGATTTTTTTTCTGATAATATACTAAACTATTTTGTTTAATTTTTTACTTTAGCATGATTTCCATGATATTATTGCAGTATAATTTGTAATCAGGAAAATGCCTTATTTTGTTAAGCAGGAAATACTAAAAATTGAAATTTGTAAGGATTCCGAAGCTGTGCCAATTTTAGAGTCATCTGATTTTTAAAAAAAATGCTATAAGAAATACACAATTTCCTAACTTATTTTAATAAAAAAAAATTTTAAAAAAAACGTAGCAAGTAGGCTAACATACTTTTTACAGAAACTGTGAAAACTAATTTTTCCTATATTTCGTCAAAAGAGGATAAGAATGATATTGCTCCGAGGGACCTACTCAATAATTTCGCTATTTCCAGAATGAAATCTGTTTGATCGAAACATATTATTCCTTGAAAATTAAAACGAGGGAAAAATTAACTTTTATTATTTATCTAAGCTTATTCCATTTATTTAATGATAGTGGTATTAAGGTTAAGGATATGCGTTGGAGCTCCGTTTATTATTATACTATAACTGCATTAAATCATGTAGCTTGAATAATTTATTTTAAGTAAATTATTTAATAATTTTAAGCAAATAAGGGTGTAAAAATAAACTCGATTGGAATACTCCGAAAGTATCCCCTGAAATATATGTATAATAAACTTTGGAATCGTTATATAAAAAATACCTTTTCAAACAACTTCGAGTAGGACGGAAACGCTAACTTGTTTAAAAAAGTTGTCCTTGTAACTATTTAATTTCGATTCCTGGTACTAGGGGACATTCCATTTTCACATTCGACTTTTGAAATTTCAATTGTAAACGGAATTTTTTTATGACCTAAAATTAAAATGTTAAGGCTTGCAGCAAAAAAAAATAATTTTTTTTTTACTCCATTGATTTTTTTACAAAGTAGTGATTTATTATTTTTTCAATCTAAGAACCTGTGCCTATAACATATGTAAAACTTATTTTAATATCGAGTGAAATAATTTAATATGTTGCGTAACTAAATGGATAATCCCAAGATCATTCCTAAACATCATATATTTCAATCTTTTTAAAATGCCACTAAACATTCAGCAATTCCTTGAGTTATAGAAAAAAGAAATATCGTAAATTATAGAAAACCTTGTGAATGTGCATTAGAATTATTATACAATCTACATTTTATTTTTCAAGCACTTTTTTTTTCTTCAAACTTTCTTGCCTAGAAGACTCGATTAAAGCTGTAAAAATGATTATCCCTAAAATTTTGTATATAGCTATAATAAGTTATGTTCATTTGATTTTAGTATAAAATCCTCGAATAAATATAGTAAAAACAGTGTAATCTAAATAATATCAGATTAAAAGTTCATGTATTTAAATTCTAAAAACTATCATAAATAATTTATAAATCGATTCAAATTTACTTTTCAAAGGAGATTAAAATAATTTTTTTTTTTTGCTTTTTGGACAGAAATCCCCTAAAAAAATTGTTTATTGCCTAGAAACTTTGAGATATTTTCTATTAACAATAAATTAAACCTCTCCGAGCAATCACTGAACATTATTTCAATTTTTTTACTATCAAGGCTTGGTTGCGTAGCAACCTAGTAAAATTAAGCACTCCTCTTTTGAATTAATCAATGGGTTATTTTAAAATATTTATTTGCGCAGGCGACTTTTTTTGGCGGTTTTCTGAATTATCGCTAAATATATAAACCTTTATTGCGGCCCAATTTACCACCCAATTTTTTTAAAATTTTGTCTACGAACTAATTCAAGTGTTTAGATTCCAAACATGTAAAAAAAAATTATATGTTTATTCAGAGAAAGTACGTTTTTGTGTCTGATTTCGTAACTTAATTAGTAGTTAGCACTAATTATTTAACATATTTGAGGTCACCCCCAGGAACCATTAAGATTGACACTTAGTTCGTGAAAATCCGATCATTAGAACGAAAGTTATTCAGGGTGATTCGTTTTTTTTTTGCAGACTGTACATGATTTCGAACAGGTAATTTCTGTCAACCCTCAGCTGCAGCCACAGAGTCATTTTCATTGCATCCGTTCATGAGCCCACGAAGAGTTGTACCTCACAAATTTGAAAAATTAGTTGCGTATTTCTTATTTAAACTAGCGTTAAAAGTGGTTTCCAGAAATCATTACAAACTACTGTTTTCTTTTGTATTGCACTACTTGCTACACTACTTAATTAAAAAAGTAGCACACTACACTGCAAACTACAAAAAAAGTAGCGACTACAGTAGTTTCACCACTTGTAGTGTGCTACTTCCAAAGTCTGTTCAGATCCCATAATTTTCTTTGAGTCTTACAAAGGAAGTATGCAGCTTGAAAATAACTATTAAAACAATGTTAAGCTTCAACTAAATAGCATGTTGGAAAACCTTGGATAGGGTACAAATTTGCTATCTAGTCTGCCATCAGGCTGAAATATGTCCCATTAAAGTTTCAGTTTCTTTACTTTCAAGTTAACAAAATCTTCCAAACTTACGTGCAATTGCCTCTTTCTATAGAATCCCAGCCTGAGCAGATTGAATTTTATCTCTAATTTTCTTTTCCAAAAAAAGGTTGAGAAGTATCTAATATGTTTTATTAAATTTATAAATTATTATTTTCTAATTTAAATTAAAACTTTTTTAAAAATTAAATTTTTAAAAGCAAAAATATTTAAAGATATTTATTTTTTATTTAAAATATATGGATTATTCTTTAAAAAAACTACGAAATTTTTATTTAAGTTATTAATTCTAATTTTTTTAAATAATCCATATATTTTAATTTTTATTAGCTAGTAATATTAAAAAGAAATTAAAAAATTTTAATTTAAATTACAATTTTTTTGAACTATCTATCCATTTTATTTAAAAAATAAAAATTAAAAACCTATTAATTTGCTTCTAAAATTTTTTAAAAAATCAATTTAAATTAAAAAATTAATAATTTATAAATTTAATAAAACATTTTAAACAGTTATCAACCTTCTTTAGAAAAGAAAATTTACAGGTAAAAACCAACTGTCACAGCTGGGATTTGATCTCGAGTGTCCTCTTTGGCAGAAGGCGGACAACCAAACCTTTACCCCATGAACAGACATAAGTTTGGAAGTTTTTGTTAGTTTAAAAGTTAATTAACTAAAACTTCAATGGTGCATATTTTACTCTGCGGGGAAGATTAGGCCACTAATATGTACTCTTTAAAAGTCTATTGTACGCATGTACTCTTGGTTTCCAAATATGCTCTGTAACTTAAGCTTAACTTTGTTTTGAAAAGAATTTTCAGGGTCCCACTTCCCTTGGCAGTAGAATTCAAACAAATTTGAATAAATCTTTTTATAAGTAAAACAAGCTTAAGAAGCCTCTTCAGACAGGATAGCGATTTTATTTTTTCCATGGTAACCTATGGCGAATTATATGAAAGCAATTTTCTTACTCAAAATTAGCTAATTTATTAAATTAGAATGGATAAGAAGAAAAATTAACTACAGTACCACTAAATAAGTAATAAGATATTGACAAAGCTTATAGCAAAATTTAATTAGTGAAAGATCTCTTAAGTCACATTGAAAATTCTGAATAACGTGCACCTGTCCTAAATTGAGGGATATTAAATTCCATTTTTCATGCATTTTAAAAAGGGTAAGACAGAAAGTTTTCCTCACTAAGGTTTTTTTACTAAATATTCAAATATGTAACGAAAATTGGAAAATTATTTTTAAAAAAAATAGAAAAAAAGGAAGTGGAAAACATTGGATCCAAAGAAGGATATGATACCTGATAATAACAGATGCTCTCCAAGATAAATCGAGAGGAAGATTATTAATCTAACTGACATTATTTGAACAGTTTTTAATCCAACTAAAATGGATACCACTTACTTGAGGTGTATAAAGATTCTTAATTGGCACTTCAGAAGCTGTTAAAGACATAAGAGATGAATTCAAGTCATCTAAAGTTGTCTTAGAAGAATGTTCAGACGGTACCGCTTCGTTACCTTGAAGAGAACGACGAATTAACACAGACAAAAAAAGTGAGGAAACATACTCTTTACAGGGTATCTGCTACAATTTAGGTTTTCAAATCCATGACTTTATATGACTTTCCATGAGTTTTTCCAAGATGACTTAACGAAGTTATTGTTTTCTCTGACAAAAACAATAAATTTAAAAAAAGCATTATAAAACTGTTATACTCTGCATCGTCATATTTATAGATTTTAAAATCAAAAAACAGAGTAAAGAAAGAGTTAAAGCAATAAAATAGCTAAAAAAAAATACAAAAGCAAATAATTTTATTTATTTTTTTTCTGCAGAATTATATTTTAAAAATACTTTTCCTGTTCAAGGGTAAGGAAAGAAATACTCCTGATTTTTCTCTTTTCATTTCGGAATTAAGAAAAATTAGTCAATGACTGGCATGCTTCAGCTAGAATTTTAAAATGACAGGGAAAAAAATACGAAATAAATTTTAAAAAAATTCAGAAATCAGAGAAGTTTAAAAGATAATTCGCTCTAGAAAGTATGTTCTTTCTTTAATTTTTTGAAAGAGCACCATAATTTTTAAAGAGCATTTTACAGTGAATTCGCGATAACTCGAATCTGATAGGACTGACAAAAAACTTCGACATATCGGAAGTTCGACTTACCGTTAGTTTCGGTTTTGGACTTTCAAAATATTGTCGGATTACTTAATTAATGCTTATTAATTACAAATCCTCTAAATGCTTACAATATTTAAAATTATTTTTCTGACAAGCCATTTACGATAAGACTGTTTGAAGCACTTTATAATACTCTGGTCCATCAGCTGAAACTTTGCTGTTGTGTTTGGCGGGAGAAACTGCAAATTTACTGCTTTCAAATTAGGTAGATCACTATGCGCTGTGCATTTATACATAAAGAGTATCACAAGAGAAACATCGGGGATTTCGGAATTTTCCGATAACAAGTAAGGGCAATTTCTCTGTCCCAGACACATTTCTTTCAACTAGTACAGTCAAACGTTCCTTGCTGATTTTACCCCCTGAGCAGTTTTCATCCTTAAACATCACAGTCTTATTTGGAAGACATTTAAAAATTAACCCATTTCATCATATTGACAACATCATTTTAACTGTATCCTTGAAGTAAATTTGGTAACGTTTCATTTAACCACTGTTTACATACTTCAAGAGGGACAGCTTTAGCTTCTCCATGAATAGTGTGAAAGACATCGTGTGTGTGTTGCAAAGGAGGGGGCAAAATATCAGCTCCTAGGTTTTTTTTCTTGCTTTAAAAGATCCAAAAAAAAATTGAGTTAAAGGGAGTAAAATTCGAGTAATCGAGAATAATTAACATGAAATTGAAGATAAAAGGGTCGGGACCTCAAAAAATCGAGTTATAGTAATATTCGAGTTATCATACTTCGAGTTATAGCGAATTGACTGTATAAACATTTTATATTTTAATAAAATATGACTGTGAGTGGGGATTTTGTTACAAATTCAGATATTCGAAACACTATGAAATTAGGAGGGGGGTGAGTAAGTTTCATTTAAAAAATTAGATTTCTCAGGGACTTAAATCCATTGCTTTCCATGATTTTTTTTAACAAAAAATAGTTAAAACCATGACATTTCATGACAAATTTTGTTCAATATCGAAATCCATGACTTTCCAGGTGTGTGGATACCTTGTCTTTAATGAATCAATTAGGAAATTAACTGAAAAGATCCAGACTATACAAGTCAATATAAAAAGATTGTTTTTGAAAAATAATTCCTTTTTGCAAAATATTAACAGATTAATAATATATACAGTATGGCAATCATTGAGCAATATGAATACTTTTAAAATTCAAAATGAATATTTTGAAAAATTTATTATCTTTTAATTTGCAAGCTTTCATTTTGAACAAAAAAATCTTTTTAATAAAAACAAACAGTTGTCCTACTTAATCAAAATTATTTTAAAGAAAAATAAAAAATTTAACGTAGTTCATTGATTTCAGAATATAAACTGCAAAAGTTAATAACAAAAATAAAATAATAATAAAAGTACAAGTAAACACAAAAAAGTAAGAGTAAATTGATTTCTTTGTTGCAATTTTTAATCTCTTTAGAAAACATAAAAAGAATAAAAATAAAATATATCACTGAGTACCTGACCATTTTTGTAGAACAGATAGCAATAAAAGTTTGATTTTAATAAACAGGAGTAATGATTTAAAGATTATAATAATAAAAATGCCTAAAAAAAGCATCACAAACTTCTCTTTAAATGAAATAAAAACTAAAGTCTGAAACATTTCTTTCTGAAGTTTAGGTGCAACTGAATGAATATATGCATATTAAAAGAAATTAAGTTAAAATTTTAGTAAAAAATTGGAAATATAAATGTTACATGGGCAAAAAGTGCATGGGAAAACAAGGTTATGGAAGATATTGAGGGTTACACTAGAAAAAGCAAAAATTTAAAAACATTGGCTATTTTTTTATTTGCCAAAGCTAGAATTAAACACTAGTTTGCTCTATGTGAAATATACCACAAGCAGTAATATGTTTAATAGAATCTCTAGTTTTAATTTAATAACTTTTAAAATAGTAATTTAATAGCTTTCAACTTAGTAAGTAACTATAGTAACTTACTGTGTTCTGATTCTGAATCTCCAACAACAAATTCAGAAAATAATTCTAACAAACTTTGATTACTTTCAGCTAGGTCTAAAGGCGTCTTATCACAATATTTTCTACAGGAAAGAAAAAATAAAATTTAATATAATTCAAATATAGTTCTAACATGCAAAAATTATTTTTTGTTTCCAAGTAAATTTTCCTATCTATTGATATATATATATATTAATAGATAGGAAAATTTACTTATTTAATAAAATTATTAAATTAATAGAAATTAATTTATTAAATTAATAGAAAAAATTTAAACAGTTGTATTAATCGGATAGTGGTCTGATTGAATAATCATTGCCCACATCTCTAAAATGCAAAATATTATAATTGTAAAATAATTATTTAATCATTAATATATAAAACATGAATAGTATTATTAATGTGATTTTAGAAGCTACTATTTAGGAACTTTTGAAATTAATAACAAAAAAGTTTTAAAAAACATATTAAAAAAATAAATTATTATTAAAAAGTTTCAAAGCAACAAAAACAGTAATTGCCCTCTTAAAAATATTTGACTGACAAAAATATTTAACTTAATATATTATGCTTATAATATAAAATATCTTTTTGATATTTTTAAAAATATCAAAAAGAACTTGTAATTTAAAGAACAGCAAATGGGATAGTAAATATATTCAAACAGAAAAAAATATACCGCTATATGAATGTACAAAAATATTTAATTATAATATTTTATGCATAATGTTTTACATCAATATTATGATTTTTAAGCCAGTGAAAAACATTTAACTTCATGCATTTCTTTAATTTTGCCTTTTAAAACGAAGTCGAGTAAGAAGATATAGTCGAATAAAATGTTTTAAAAATACATGTTTCTAAATTTTAAAAATATTTTCATAACTATGATAAATGCATTTTTAAAATTAAAAAATAAACTAGGACTTTAAATACAAAATATCAAAATATTTTCAGATATAAATAAAAATTTACTTTCAAAATTTATTTCAAAATAAGTGTTGTTACAATCAATGCATTAGTATAGCTATATATTTTATTACAAAAAATATAAATTCAAATCTATTCATCACAAATTTTTATACATCTGATGCATTTTTAACCCTTTTGTGGACCTTGAGAAGATCAGTTCCCACCTATTTATATAATCTTACAAAATACATCTGTGCAAAACTCATTATAATATATTGGCTTTGCTATTATAATCATGAAAACATTAATTCCTGTTTCAGCTTTGTGCTGCCATCTATTGTTCAAAATGTTAAATATAATTACCACATTAGATTGATGGTTTCAATGATGGTTCAACTATAGACATTATAAGAAATGCAGGATAAAAAAATAAAAAAAAAAAAGAGGACCTGCTACACATGTGCAGAATGTGACGTATCCTTGTGCATTATGACATACTTCTCACCTTTTTATAGCAAATAATTATCATTAAATTTAATTTTCTGTATCATGGTAAATGGTTCCAAAAGTAGTATACTTCCTACTCTTAAAATTTAAATGTAAATACAAAAATCTACAAAATGAAACATATATTTCCTGAAATGCTAATTGCTTTATTGTTAATAAAATACAAAAAACTGGGAAAATTAAAAAAAAAAAAAAAGAAATATGGTCCACAATTTTCACTAATTCCTGCTTCAATTTTGTGCTGCCATCTATTGTTCAATAGGCTGAATAGAATTACCACATTTGATTGATGATTTCCAACTATAGACATTGTAGGAAATCTAGGACAAAAAAAAGAGGACTCGCTACATGTGTATGATTATATAACCTTGTGCATTAAGACTTCTCACCTTTTTATGGCAAATAATTACTATTAAATTTTATTTTCTGTATGATGGAATAATAGTTCCAAGAGAAGTAAACTTCCTACCCTTGAAATTAAAAAATTAAATACAAAAATCAACAAAATATATTTCTTTAAATGTTTAATTGTTAATAAAACACAAAAAACAGGAAAAAAATTCAAAGAAGAAATATGAATCACAAAAGGGTTAACACGATTTTTAAACACATACCCAGAGGAACATTTGTACATAGGATCAGCACCAGCAATGAGAAGGGACTTGATAATTTCTAAATTTTTTCTCTTAACTGCTTCATGCAAAGGGGTAACTCCTTGTCCATTTATTATGTTAGGAGAAGCTCCCAAATCTGTGAAAAAGGTTGACAAAAAGTATAATAAAAATAATTTAATATTTTATCACACATACAGAATCATGTGAAAAAATTAAGATTAAAAGTTAACTAAAAGACAATTATAACAAAACATGGCATAAATTAGCTTGAATAATTGAATATTAAATAACTATTCTTTTTTGTTTCACTTTTGTATATTATTGAAGAAAATTAAGTTTTCAATCAGTTAATAATTGAATATTAGTTTGGAAAAAGAATATAATTAGTTTGAAGAATAAATAATTGAAGAATCGTGTGATGCAAATTACTTTGAAAATGCAAAATATTGACAAAAGAATTGAGATGTTTTGCACCATTAAAGTGGAGTTTTACATAAAGAGCATTTTAATTTTTAATAATAAATCTCAATCTAAAGAAATACTAGAGTAAAAATTGCAAAATGAATTACAGTTTCCACTTTTTTTAACAAAGAAATCAAACTAGGAATAAATAAATTCCTTAAAATGTTACTTTCATCTTTTTGAAAAAAAACTTAGTTTTTTCAAAAATACTTCCAGCAACAAAATTTTCATTAAATTTAATTGACTAACTTTTTTCATTCATTTTCACTCCCTGAAAAGTTTTCACAGTGAGCGTAAGAGTTAAGACCGTTGTTTTATCGTTTTTGATATCACGAAAAAAAGATTAAAAACATTTTTACTGAAAACGGCTAAGAAATTTTACGATTACAACTATTTTAAAAATTATTTACTAAGGTGAGATGCCAGATTTTTCAACAAAAAAATAAGCACCTTTTAGGTACTTTTTAAGAAAAAAATATTTTTAATCTCTTTCCAAAAAAACAAACTTAATTAGGATCTGTGCAGTAATAAAAATTATTTTTTTCTATCATTTAAAGTTCTTAATTTATAAACATAAAATAAATAAAATTCAAAAACATATTAAGAACTTTTGCATAATCATGATAAAATAACTACTTTCTGATAAATATTGCAAAGAAAATTGTGAAAATCAATTTTTTGTAATTTAGAATTAGAGAATAAATTAGAGCACCTATAAGGGATTTTAAAAAACGTAAATCAAAAAACAGCACTTTTTAAAAAGGTATGTACCCTCTTGACTCAACAAATGAAATAGAGATAGAATGAAAAAATAAAAGGAATACCCAAGTACATTTTACATACGAAAAAAATGCAAATTTATAGTTATATTTTACACAGCTAACACCATAACACGGTTATAACAGGTTTCAGTTATGAGATTTTCAACTCTCATAAACTGCAAATTTGCATTAGAGAAAAATACGAATTTATCTTGTTATTTTACAGAGGAAACACCATAACACGGTTAAAACCTGTTTCAGTTATGAGATTTTCAATTCAAAACTATCTGTTAGTCATCACCATTCAGATAAAACTAAATCTCCTTAAGATTTCCAGAGAAAAATTAAAAAAATTTGCAAATTTTAGTGATTTAAACTAACATAATTTTAACTGTAATTTAAATATGTATTTATTTATGTTTAGACTTAATATTTAAACAAGTAGAAGAACAATTTAAAACAAAATTATTAATTTTAAATTTTATTTAATTTGTAATTTGACTTCATTAAATCAAATTTTTACAAAATGTTTAAATTTATCAATCAAATCATATTTATTATCTTAATATTTTAAAACATGTTAATAGTTGATGTTATTAATTAAATGTTATTAATTAATAACATAGCATGTATTAATTGTAATTGTTATTAACATGTTATTAATTAAGTTTATTTAAAAATTAAATTTGAAATATTTATGAAAATAGCAATTATAACAGGGGGGAAAATGAAAGTGCCACAGAATAAGTACTTATTATGAAATATAGTTTGACACATAAAAAAAAACCCTGATAATATAATAAAACAATTAAAATAAAATTGTATGAAACCAGAAGTCACAATTCTTTTAAATAAATATGAAAAACAATGCTGCTAATTTCTGATATTTTAAAATCTTCTAGAATTGCAAGTAAATCTCTCTGAGAATTCCAGGCCTTCTATTAAAGAGCATTTTTAAATTTCCTGTTCCGGTGGCTCAGGGTGTTCTAAATCTCAGTGGATATGAATTCTGTTCCTGTCTCGCACCAACCACAGTGGTGTAAAATATTTTCAGTAGTAGGTGGATCATGGGTTAGAATTTCATTGCTGTTGGGCTAACTGTGGGAGGTTATTGTGGTTTTCCCCTCCGTGTGATGCAAATGTGCAAAGGCTACTTGGATTCCATGCTTGATCCAGCAGTTACCTTGTCTTCAGTGTTGGGTTCAAAATTACAAGGCTACAGAGTTGAATACGGATAGTCCTTAACTGATAATGAAGTAGGCTGTTCAACACCAGTTATAAAATAAAATAGAATTCCCTGAGAACTCCAAGTTTTTCTCTTTTTTTCAGAGTGCGTTGCTGCTCTGTTACGTCACTAAGTACTTCATAAATGGCCAGATTAAAAAGAATACTTCCATGCACTACCTTATGATTTTTTGTTTAGTGCAGTCTCCTTTTTTAAAAAAAGTTCAAAATTTTAAATAATACAAATCTATTTGTTTAATGAAAATTCTCAGCAGAAAGTAAAGTAATACACATCATAAAATAACAATAAAATTATTTAAAACATTAAGTTTATTGCTTTTAATGATACAAAAAAAAATATGCAATGTATTAATTGTACTTTACCGCAATACAGGGTTGGGTTTTTGACGTCAAAAAGTGGTTTTTGACATGACAAGGGTATAATACTGGTTTAAACCGTCAAAAACCCGTCGAAAACGTCAAAAACTGAAGTTTGCCAAGAAAATATATAAACTTCAAAGCTACCAACAGTTGCCATGCATTATATGGAAATTTAATTATACTATAGGTAATCAGCAGGTTTTAAAATATTTTTTTATTAAAATTAAGGTAAAATAACAGATTTAAAATCTCAGAAATTTATATTTAAATGCATGTGCAGAAAAATTTTGCACAAAAATTGTTTAAATATTTATATTTTGAAAAAAAAAGTTTTTTTTTTTTTGATATTTAAGAAAATTAAAAGTTTATTACCATGCATCTTTGACATATAAGGAACATTTAACTAATATTTATATTTATAAGGAACTTACAAGTTATGTTGTATAAATACAAACTTGATACAAGTGTATAAAAAAAAAATTTAATGTTAGACCGAATATCTTTCTTATCCAGTATGTTAATTTGAATTTAAAAGTAGTTATATTTATGAATAATGATAAATATAATTCATATTTTTTATTATATTTATTTATAATTATTACTTATCATTTTAAAACAATTTTCATCTCTTAATTTTTTTTTCTCCACTTGTATTAAGAATACAAATAATGTACATCTTGAAAGTAAGATGTAATTATTCAACAGCTGAATATTTAGATATTCAACAAAACTATATAGTATTCAGCAAAATGAAATTCACAAGTATTTGGATAAACTAAATTTTCAGCATAGTAAATGAATAGGCTGAATATACTGTAAATCGACACTAACTTCTCTGTGTATTTAACAGAAAGCACTTAAATTTGTATTGTCTTATGCTAAATATGAATTAAAAAAAATTTAAGATTTAAAATTCAGAATTACTGATTTTTCTGAAAAACTAACAACCAATCACAAAAGTCAAACGAAACAGAAGAACATTACAGTCACTGATCCATGAAATATGTAAACAATTATTATGGAAATTTTTTAATTACCCTAATTAAATACATAATTTTAAAAATTAGAACATGCATCACATTACATAATCAAAATGAAAATGATGGAAGTAGAAATTTAATTCAAAATTCAATAGTCTAGTTCATTTGCTCCTCGCAGCATACGGTAGCACATAACTAGTTTTGACCATTTTTCCACCACCAAACAAAGCGGTTCACTAATATTGAAAGCGGTTCACTAATATTGAAAGCGGTTCACTAATGTTGAAAGCGGTTCACTAATCCCCCTCCCCCCAGTTTACTTTAGAAGAGCTAAAAATAGACAAAAATTCCCTGATTGTGAATGTTGCATGTGCCCAACCTGTTTAAAAGATGACTAATGTACAAAACTGCTAATGTTTATCTTTAAAAATGTCTAATTTTTAGTATAACCTATATTATACACTAAATTTGGTTTTAAATAAATTTCTTAATAATATCACTGCAGATTTTCAATAACACATGAAAATGAAAACATAATATTACAAAAGATGAGAGCTTTCAAAAGTACAAGATTTTGGTTACTATTCAAAATATAAGTGTTTCTTCAAAATTTTAAATTTATTTTTTCTAGAACATATTTAGAAACACTATCCTTTATAAAAAAATATATAAATTTTACGTAATAATTAAATTTCACATATGAATATAGGTTTTCGACATTTTTGACAGTGAGGTTTTTGGCGTGACGGTTTAAACCATGGTTTAAACCGTCAAAAACTGTCACATGTCAAAAACCTGCCAACCCTGCCACAATATAATTAAAGAAATGGAGTAATTAATAACTTAGTCAGCAGCTCCCAATTTTATGATGTGATATACAACCCTAAATAATCTACCTTCCTTTGGTGCATACCTGAAGTTATTTAGCAATAATTTCCTTAGTTTCATTAGGAATTCTAAACATGCTAATCAAGGATAGACTATTTATTATTTTGAAAATATTTAATGATTGAAATTTCAGCAATTTATTTGGAGAATATATAACGAGGTGTGACGAATAAAACTTTTTTCATTGTATCATTTTATCAATATTATTCTTAAAATTGAGTTTTCTGTCAGACTATTGAACTTACAGGTCTGAAGCGACATCCAGTCTAATTTTGAATTTTATTTTAGTTTATGCATAAATTAACAATGAAAAAATCTGAAATATGTTTTTCATTTAAATAAAAACAAAAAATGACGAAAATAAATGTAGAGAATGGTTATTAGAGAAATATACTTCTTCATTGAATTCAGTCATTATTATTCTTTTGAGTTTTCCGTCAGACTATTGAACTTACAGGTCTGAAGCGACATCCAGTCTAATTTTGAATTTTATTTTAGTTTATGCATAAATTAACAATGAAAAAATCTGAAATATGTTTTTCATTTAAATAAAAACAAAAAATGACGAAAATAAATGTAGAGAATGGTTATTAGAGAAATATACTTCTTCATTGAATTCAGTCATTATTATTCTTTTGAGTTTTCCGTCAGACTATTGAACTTACAGGTCTGAAGCGACATCCAGTCTAATTTTGAATTTTATTTTAGTTTATGCATAAATTAACAATGAAAAAATCTGAAATATGTTTTTCATTTAAATAAAAACAAAAAATGACGAAAATAAATGTAGAGAATGGTTATTAGAGAAATATACTTCTTCATTGAATTCAGTCATTATTATGCTTAAAATTGAGTTTTCCGTCAGACTATTGAACTTACAGGTCTGAAGCGACATCCAGTCTAATTTTGAATTTTATTTTAGCTCATGCATAAATTAACAATGAAAAACTCTGAAATATGTTTTTCATTTAAAGAAAAACAAAAAATGACGAAAATAAATGTAGAGGATGGTTATTAGAAAAATATACTTCTTCATTGAATTAAGTCATTTTTATTCAATGCGAAATATTAAGGCTATTTTTCATTAATGTATACCCATTTTATTATTCCTTCAATATATTGTTATTGGAAAAAAAAAAATTTTGCTTTTCTTTCTTCATATGTTTTCTTTAAGCATATTCAATAAATAATCCTCTATAATGAATTTTGAATGGAATAAATACAAAATACAATAAATCCTGCAAGTATAAAGACTACAAATAAAAACAAATAATTTATTGTTGAATTTTACCTAGCAAACACTGAACTGCTTCAAGTTTTCCAAAGCTCACTGCCCAATGCAAAGCAGTGTTCCTACTTTCAGGAGAATCTTGGCTATTGACATCAATTCCAGCATTTATCAACTGATGAATCTTATCAACTCTGTAGTTAAAAAAATTAACCTATTAAAATTTATGCTACATAATATATACTTAGCTGGAAACAGTGATAGGAAAAAATCCAGCAGATTTTACGAAATATAATTGTTGCAAAATATACTAAATATTTTACACATAGAGAATTTCAAGGATTTTAATAGTCATCATAATAGAAAAACTGCAATATTTTCCAGTTATGATTTCACAATAAATGACCTTGAAATGTTATGTATTATGCTTATTCATAATTTTGAATAATAATAGGCATTTAATTCATCAAAGATAGTTAACTAAATTTTAGAAATAAGGCTTACTTCCTTATAATCTTCACAAAAATTTTAAGGAAATTTTCTAAAATGTCCAAAAACCAGGAGAATTTTAATTAAAACAGTAAATAAGGAGAAATTGGCAAAATCCAGTAGAGTTGATAGCTATGTATATATTATAATAATTATAATAAAAGTTGAAAATGAAAGAAAAAATATTGTTAACTACATAATGAGTTCTTAAAAATAACTATCTTGAATTTTACTACACAATTACAGTAATATTTTTAAAAAACAGCCCTATACAATATATATATATATATATATATATACAGTGAAACCTCCGTTAAGCGGACATTCATGGGACCAAAAAATTTGTCCGTTTATGAGAGTTGTCCGTTTACGGGAAGGGTACCCTAATAACGAAATTTAACACCGTAAATTGTCTTTAGAATATTCTCAAAGATGTAGAAATAATTAAATAATATCTACAAGGATACTGTTAATATCTACGAGAATATTTATTTAAACAATAAGAAAGATAAAAAAGAATATGTAAGGAAGTATGATATAAATACATAATTCTGGATGTAGCTACAGATAAATTATAATTTTCCTATTAGCAAAGATACTCAAGTTAGATATATGATACCAAATAGGAGCGTACTGTCCTCAGTCCGTTTCAATTATTAGGTTCACATACCCTTACACCTACTTATCATTTGATAGGGAACATGGTTAATACCTTCTTGGAAAATAAACCTCCCATGATTCACAGAAAAAAAAGTAATACATACCTGTAAGTCATGAGGACCTATGGAGAAGATTATTCACAATTGATCAGCTATCAAGTGTCTGAATAAATGTTATTTATATAAACACCTCAAAGATTATACTTCTGTTCTCTTTTTTTTACCCCAGTTGTGTTAAATGCAGTCTTCAAATTGATAAGAAAATTAAAGAAATTTTCAATGGGGAAGAAGCATTGAGAGAAGTCATTTCAACTTGAGGGGTCTCATAACCTGTGTGGTCCAGATGAAAAGATCAAAAGATGCCGATGTCAGAATTATTTCAGGAGTGCAGTACCATTTTCTCTCCTTTCTTTACAAAGATAAGGCCAGGTGACAGGAGAAAGATTGATTTCTCGGTGGTGAAATAGCTTAAGAATATTTTTAGTTATGGATAAGGCAAAAAGTTTTATTTAGATGCTTTAAAAATGGTGAAAAGTTGCATTTTTTTAGCCTGCAATTTATTTAGAAAAAGTAGTGTCCGGTTTGTAGAGATAAAAAACAACGTTTCAGGACCAAAATGACTGTCCGCGTCCGGTTACGGGAGTGTCCGCTTTGCGGAGAATGTACGTAATGGTTTATTCATAGAAGATTCCCGGAGAATTATAAATATGTCCGTATTGAGAGGCGTCCGTTTTGCAGGAGTGTCCATAACTGTTTCACTGTATGGACAGGAGTGTTTCACTGTATATATATATATATATATATATATATATATATATATATATATATATATATATATCATGGCAGTTAAGGCTCTACAATTTTGAGACAAACTGCAAGATAGTGACTAGCCATGTGATCAGCTGTACACATTAAAAGATTTCATTTCGCGAAAAACTCATACCCACAGATATAAAGCTAGGTGGGTTACAAGCAGTCAAAGACAATGAAACTATAGTTCTTCCTTATGCTACTATGGATATAACAAATCTGTGCAGTACATGCACTTTTGAATAACCTCTATAACATTGACCCTTGCATGATACTGGCTAATAAATAAAGTCCAATGTGGTGCATTTAGCCGTTCAAGGCCATGAGTACAAACTATCACACATGTGCAATCAAATCTGGACTTTCCTTCTTTCTACTCAGCAATTAAATTTCTCACCAGCTAGTTTTGCATTAAGACACATCTTCTGGAAACTAAATTTTAAATGCTGAAAATAATTAATAAATGATTGTTAGTTATAAGAGTGTTTCTTACTAAAACTACCTACACTAAGGAACAGCATATCCAATTTGCTATTCCATAAACATAGTGTTGTTTTTATGGCCATTAGAATGTCCACACTGCATTGTTCATCATTCAAACATAGAAACTTAAACATATGTTCATTTTTTGTATTCCCGTGAAAATCATCTCAAAAACAAATGCCTCAAAATCTTTCATTTTCAAAACAAAATGCCTTTATATGCAATAAATCATTTAATTCAAAAAAGGTTTTGAAGAAATTATAAAAACTAGTCATGCTTTGGATGTTACTGCACATTAAATGTGAAATATTTTGGAATAAAGGAAAAGTGACTCAACTTTTAGATCCTTATTCTAACTTTTTCTGATCTCTACAGAAAAATAGCTAATGAAATATATAATGATAAGAAGTATGGTCTTTCGTATAAATGATAAGAAGTGGTATACTGCATCATCATGTGGAAATTAACCCAAAGCATAATAGAATGCATTTACAGTCCTTGTAATTATGAATACAATGTACGCGTACAATGAACTTATCAATCATACTTCTCTTATCTATAAATTTTTCTGACTGGTCACCCTAACAGGTTAATTTAAAACAAATGTAGTCTTTGCAGTTTTCCGAATGTTATTTATCAAAAATTTCTGCTCGGAAACAGCATATTGGTTTTAAAGTATCATGGATAATATTAAATAGTACTTTAACCAATCAAGGATTATATTAAATGGCATTTTTTTTCCTGGAAAACTGCATTATAGTAAATTATGTTTTAGCCGTTAGATCTGTTTTAGTTTAAAATAAGCCGAGTATTTTACTTTTATTTATTTATTTTCATCTGTAAATATTCATTGTATTTTGCGCACTCACAACCTCTAGTTACAACCACATTATAGTTGGAAATCCAGAGTTCATTATACCATCATCAATCATTGACTTTAAATATATTTTAAATCTGCTTGTTAACAAAATAAAATTTAATGCATAAACAATAAAATTAACCATCATGAATAAAATTATATAGATAAAAAAAAGTTAACTAAAAAGTAAAAAAAAATTGTAGCGGCTGTAAATTGTGTCAGCTAGAAAACCATGAAAGTCTGAGGCAGGAGGATTGAGGTTTGGATTGAAGGCCGGAGGTGAGAAGATCAAACAGGGTAGTTCCTATGTGGAAGGATACTTGCGGAAGAACACTACCGATAACCACTGCTGGGACTGAACAGTCTTCTCTCCGCTATATAAGATGTAAGATTGTTAACTTTATATTAAAGAATGGTGTTCCAGTGTACTAGTATTTTTATTTGACATCTTCCAAGCTACCACTAACAATCATAAATAATCCTTAATTATTTTTTTTAAAAAAAATTACATCCATTTCTAGAGTTTTTTCCCCCTCCTTTTTTTTCTTCCCTTCCCCAAGAAATACCAATAATTGGAATTCTTATGTAATTAATTCTAAATAAATAATTTTCAACAGATACTCACTCAGATTTTGCAGAACACTTTAGAAGCTCATCAATATAGACAGCTGTCATTCTCTGAGATTGAATAAGATCAACTGGAGTTTCACCAATGGTATTTTCAATGTTTGGATTAGCACCAGAGGACAGTAGCGTCCTTACAATATCCACATGATCAAGCTATTAAAAAAAACACACACACATCAAAATCAGAACAAATTACCACATTTAAAGATTTCCAGTATTACATTATACAAAGATTACTAAGTTAAGAAATTCTATTCTTCCTGCTCATTGATGTTATTTTATAACTGTCAACCTAATTAAACCGTCATGGTAGAACTGCCAACCTAATTTTGAGTTTATGACTACCAATGTCCGTATCGTAGACTAGAAATTTTGAACCCAATCCAAAAGACAAGGGATCTCCTAGATCAAGTATTGGGAGGAATTTATCTTCAAGAAGGACTCTTTTGATAGAACTAACTCACATTCATGGTACATGGAGGGGAAAACCACAAAACTTTCCACCACTGAGGATATTTTACGTCAGCACTATGGTCGGTGCGTGCCGGGTGTGGAACTCGTATCAACCAGCTCTTGCTGTCAATCGAACCCAGGGCACCCCATTGGATGGCAAGAGCTCTATCCCCTAAACCACCAAGACTCAGCTTTCAATATTAGTGAATATTTGATGTTTAAAAAGTCGATCATACTTTAGGGAGCCTCGATGGCTTAGGGGACTGTTCACCTTCCAATGAGGTGAAGCGAATGAGGTGTCAATCGAACCCAGGGCACCCCATTAGATGGCAAGAGCTCTATCCCCTAAACCACCAAGACTCAGCTTTTAATATTAGTGAATATTTGATGTTTAAAAAGTCGACCATACTTTAGGGAGCCTCGATGGCTTAGGGGACTGTTCACCTTCCAATGAGGTGAAGCGGGTTCAAATCACAGTCGATACGAGTTCCGCATACGGCTTGCACTGACCACAGTGCTGACGTGAAATATCCTCAGTGATAGACGGATCATGGGTTAAGCCCCCTTGCCGTCCGTGGATAACCGTGGGAGGTTCTCGTGGTCTTCCTCTCCATGTAACACAAATGAGGGTTAGCTCCATCAAAAAGTCCTCCACGAAGGCAAATTTCTCCCAGTACTTGATCCAAGAGTTCTCTTGTCTTCTGAACTGTGTTCAAAATTACAAGGCTACAGAGTTGAACATTGTGTAAACCATTAAAATTGGGATGGCTGTTCAACAACGGTTATAAAATAAAATCATACTTTAGGACAAGGGATCTTGTGTCACACATAAAAAGGCACTGTAGATTGCCTTGAAATGTGACAGGGATTTTTATGATTTCAAGCCTACCATTAATCCTTTAATAGTAATCTGTCATTAATCATAAGCATGGTTTTAAAAAAAAACAGGCCGTTTTTTTTTTTAAAAAAATTAAAAAAAACCTGACCCAGATGGGTTCCTTGGGGCTTTTTTCACACCTAATATTAATCCTTTAATAGTAATGTTATTAATCAGAAGCATGCACTGAGGGCCAGAAGACCATGATCTTTGGCCAAAAGTCAAAAATAAAATTTTCAACTAAAATATGTGTTGGCAGTTTTAATATAGCCCAAATTAAGTATTCATAATCATTCCAAAATTTTTCAATTTGTTGGATTAGTTAATACTCTTGACAAACTTATAGTTTATATCTTATCATTTGACATTTCACAATGTTTGAATGACTTTCGAAACTTAGTTCCAAAAAGTTCCACGAGGTAATTAGGTAAACCTTTTTTTGTTGTCTTCTTTGATGCTTCTTCTTTTGAAAAAACCTTTCCCATTTTGCCCGTATTGCAAAGGTGGACTAAATATACCGAAAAACAAAAATTACGTTTTTTTCGTAATTTGTGTTATTTTGTAATTAATTCGCGTTATTTTGTGATATTACTTCGGAAATATAATTTGCTTTTCATTTTTAATATAAAATTAAGAAAATTATATTTTCATTGCTATGTTTAATTATTTAAAAGTACTATATTATTTTTTTTATTTTTGCTCGTCATAGTGTTTTTTTTTGGGGGTATTTTTAGTGCATTTCAAAATTTCAACTATGAATTCAATTAACTTGCACATAAAAAACCCCAAATTTTGAAACAAATTTTATCGAAATACTCATTTTGGCCACGAAACCTTGGATGCTGGCCCACTGTAGCATAGTTTAAAATAAAACAGGCTTTTTTTTCAAAAAAATCCAACCCAGATGGGTTTTTTAGAGCTTTTTGAAGTGGTAATGAATATTTTTAAATAGGAAAAATAACACTTTTTGGGTTTAAATTTTAATTTTAAAGAGAACAATTTTAGTTTAAAAGAACACATTTGCTGCAAAATAATAATTCAATAATCAATTAAAATAAAATAACAAGCTTGAGGCAGTACTATCTTTTACGACGGGTTCCTAATTTATTTCTAATGAACAATGCTTTCCATCCATAGACTTTTACCCAGAACTCCAAAGTTGATGATCTATCAGGTATAGATCATAGGTCAGTAACCTCCTCTTAAGAGTTAGGGCGCTTTTTCATTACACGACACGATACCGACAAAATCGGACGACAAATGTGTGAACGACAATGTCGTTGCCGGATCGTTTAAGCAATTGTTTTTTCACCTGTCCGATATCGTTAGTCCGAGAAGTAGAAATTCTTGTTCATTCAATGTTTTGAGCTTGAGTGTGCAGAGACATAAAATTTAAATAATTTATTTGAATGTGTTTTAAAAAATTATAAGTTTTAGTTTTGAATTCGCTTTGGCAACGGAGTTAGATATATAATAAATGTTGTTGTGTTCTAAAATGTTTAAGAAATAAAATATGTTATTTTTTTGATAAAATTATTGGTAGTATCGTAAATTGGCATTCATTTAATTTAGTTGGCACAAAGACCCAACAAGTGAGCAGTTGCTTGTGTTCTGCTGTGATTTTTTTCTGCAAACTTTAAATATGCCGGATGATAATCGTCGTCTCAAACTTCTTACTTTATTTTAGAAGAAAAAAGCTAGCAGTGCAGAAACGTTTTTGGGTGCACGAAATGGTACTTACGTATTAACGCCACCGCAGCCACAGATTTGGCGGTTTTTAAGTGTCGCCAATCTACACTTAAAATTATGTCTGTAATCACTTAACATTACTTAAATTCTTTAAATGTTTTAAAGTAATAACGTTTTATTCAAATCGAATTAAAATATTAGTTTCATTTCGAATAATCTTTTTAGATGATTTTTTAAATGAGTTTTATCAAATTTATCTTATGAAGCCGTTCTATCATGTTTCAAAAAAATGTTTCAGTTGAATCAGGGAACAGACTTTATATTATTCAATCAAGCAGAAACCAGTAGTAAGATCGAGTTCTGTTTGAAATACATAAGGGTCTTTATTTGCCTTCTTATCAAACCGTTACTATTATAAAAAATACCATCCCTTCATTAAAGCATATAATGAATTTATAAAAATTTTCAATGAAACTTTTATGATTGTTCACGTCTTTCAACCTCATTATAATGTAAAAAATGCAACTTCATAAAATTAAAAATTTATAACCAGACATGAGAATAAATTATATAAAACTTTTATTTTCGAATTTTACATTTGACATGATCTAATAAAATATTAAAATTGATTAAAAGAATAAAATAATGATATCAAAAGAGGAGATAAAACAGGAAAGATACACAACAACTTATAAAATCGCCACGATTTGAGGAGAAGTTTGCTTGCCTAACCGACATTTAATTCCGACAAACGATATCGCCTTGTCGGATACGACATAATCGTTATCGTATCGGTGAGTGAAAAAGCGCTCCGTTGCTGTACATGTATTTTACTTGACCCTATGTCGTTCGCCGACAATCGGATCCGTTTTGTCGTTATCGTGTCGTGTAATGAAAAAGCGCCCTTAGTATACAACCTTGGTAATATTCACTCAAAAAAGTTTCTTTGAAAAAAAACTTTTCAGGATACTTAGCTAAAAAAGGTCAAATTTCTTTAAGAGAGTTAGAGGTAAAAGAATACATCTTAATGGTTAAACTATTCATAAACAATAATAAAGCAAAAATTTAACAGCTTTTTTTTTATTATCAGCTGCAAAAGTGAAACTAAATGCCAAGGAATAAATAGGTTACCCAGATGAAAAACTTATTAGCGGTTTTTTACAAAAATATTCGGAAATATTTGATGGCATTACAAAAAGATATGAACTATGATTTACTTTTAAAAAATATAAGTACCTATTACACTAATGAAAATTGTCACATAATTATGTTTATATTGCAACTGAGAAATAACTTGCATCTGAATGACTAGAATAAAAAATTTATTTTCATAAAAAGTATGTAATTAACAAGTAAGTAAATATAATATGAAGGGATAATTACTTTTGTAGCAAGGTGTAAAAGTGTGCCAGATGGATTGCAAGCTTCTGATAGCAATTCATCACATGATATCTTAGGTATATTTGGAGTTGTGCCTAAAAATTAACAAAAAATATTTGTTTTAAAATCTTATTCAACATAATGAATAAACAATTTGGAAGATTTCAGTAACAGTTTTTGCATTACAACAATCGGCAAGTTTTGGTGACTAAAATTAAAAATTTATTAATATTTAAAAAAATAGGGTCGGGTAGTAACTTGACACTTCAGCAATTTGGCACAACTGCAGTTTTAGGGAATTAACCCCTTAACAATAATATTTCCTGAACGTGTTCTCCAGAATAATGTTAAAATTTTAAGAAGCTTTATCACTCAAATTATCATGATTTATTGTCGAAGATGGTTAACATTAACATACAATAATATACTTATAACAAGGGATGTAACGTATCTCACTTTGGCTAGATACAGAATACCAAATATCTAGCCTGACTTAGAGCAGGATATCTGATATCCAATAACAGTATTTGATATCCAATAATAGTCCAGTTTCCTTTCCTTTTTTTTTAGGATAAACATTTAATAGCATGAGGATTAACTAATTTTATTTTCGTTCATATTTCTATTTCTTTTTTTAAAAAATACTTTAATTAAAGCAGATTAACGTTAAATTTACAAACAACTGTGATCTACGAATTATTCAGAAATAGTGGTGGATAAAACTCTACTAAATTGAATTTATTAAACCAAGAATCACAATTGATAAACTACCACTTTAAAATACTTATTTGCTGTCCGGAGCAAGTTGGTATCTCTGGGAATATTCTTAAAACGGGGATATTTCCGTATCGTGATCTGCGGCAGAATAATGGCTAAGTTTAGGAAACTTCCGCGCAGTGGCCTGTGAGAAACTGAAAGAAACATCACAGAAAGGGACCAACGAGAAAGGTATAACTCGTAGCCACCCCCGGGCAAACATCTACATGTTTTCTTTTTTAAAAATTTGAAAGTTAAAAATCTATTTGGCACCTTGGCGAGCGTAGTTGGCGCTACAGATCACGATACGGAAATATCCCCCTTAAATCGAGTACTAAATATGCATTCTATGGAGCAAATTATTGACAAATTATGTATGATTGATTTCCTTAGCAATTATAGTTCAACGCACAAACATTTATACATATCTAAGTAAGCCTTTAAATTGTAAAAGATAGTTTTATCCAATTTTATCTAATGAGTTTCAATACGATTATCAAGTTATAATGCAAGATAAAAACATCAGAATTAGAACAGGAGTTCAATTTCGCCTCAAAAGAAAGCTCAAATAAAACTAGCGAAAAACACAATTGAATGCAAAGAAATTACAAAATTAGAAAATTCAATAATTTTGTGTAACCATACCATTTTCAAACACGCTTAATAATGTGCGAACAATATCTGTACGACCATTAGATACCGCAGAAGACAAATTGTCAATTAACTCTTTATTCATAATTGTTTAGAGTTCTATAAATTAGACTTTTGCAGATAAATTCATCTAACTCATGAAAACTTATAAAAAGAACTCTAAATCAGTTGTCCTTGGCAGTTCATAGCAATAAAATTTAAATTAAATATTCTTGTTGACACATTTGTTGTCAAAATAAACAACACGTCTCTACCAGGCGAAAAACAAAATTGGTTTAGTTGTCTACACAGTTGTCTATTTAATAGTAGCACCGGAAAGGATGAACCCGTTGTTGTTCATAATGTATTACAAATTTGAATACATTCTTATGAATAGAGAACTGATTCAACTCAAAAGTTTGAAAGATTTAGATGATGATGATGCTGACTTATGATTGACGGCTACTTTTGGAGCCCTTTACTGTTTCACGCTTGTAGCTCGCTTATCAATTGCTTAAGGATGAGTGGTTGTATGAATTTTACAGCAGATGGATAGCCTTTAAGAATTAGATGAAGGATTAAAATTTGTGGTCGTCTGCAGTGTCCATGAATGAGAATTAAGACAGGGCACTAGGAACAAGTTGTGTTCGAAGTACATTATACTGTGGTTCCAAAGTGGACACCCGAAGCGGGCGTGCCATCTCCTCGGCAGAGGATCAAAATTGTGATGGCATGTCTTCGGATCATCCTCAGGGATGTTTCCCAGACCGTCACCAATAGCTCATTGTGCAGCTCTACTGCGAAACAACATTAGTCATCAGGTGCCAGTACAAATCGGTATTCGCGATCGCAACGCTCGAGTGCGCCATCTAGCGGGAGACTGAAAATATCGGACATTAGTTCCCACAAAGCCATTGGCAATGACGGACACCATTTCATTAGCAGCAAATAAGAAGTAAAATTTCCCTAAGGAAAAGGTAGAACTTCTTGAAAAAATTAACCAGAACATGCCAAACATTGAAGCAGAACACGCCAAGCATTTGAAGAACAATTTCTCGATAATTTTTACCTTTCTATTACCAACAACATAACTTCCAATTTCATGATCACTTGCTGTTACAGATTGTGTGTATTACGGTAAAATAATTTTTTCTGTCTTCAATTCATTAAAAATTAAAGTGAAATCAGCATTTCTTTCGTCAGTCCAATGAATAAATAAGAATTCAGAATATGCACAGAACTGTATAATATATAGTTATAGAATATTGTTCTCCTTTTTAGAATAGTATATATTTCTGTATCTATATTATTCGTAAAACAACAATAAAGAATCATCCGAACTACTTGAAATAGATTCATTTGTGCTGATTATTAATAAATTTGTATCGTTTTCTTGGCAATTATTTTTTTGTTTTGAAGGAATAATTTCAACTAGAATTCAACTATTCTGTTTTTAAGCTACATATTCAAATTCAGATCGAGTTCTTACATTTATAAAATTTTGAAGTGTGGTATGTTATCTAAAAATAATGAAGGGATAATCCATGCATATATTATTTGAAAATAAAATTTTCAAACGAAGAACATTTCATTTGGAATTCTGCGGATTTATAAAGCAGGTGAGTGTTATGATTTTTATAATAAAAAATTTGCTTGTAAATATTTTTTCTTTCTTATTTGATGATAGTTCTCCACAGAAGGGTTTTTTACGTCTGATTAAGAACCATAAGAATAATAAAAAAAGAAACAATATGAAAGTTTTTATTTCAATATAAAGAATTCTTAAAATCGTTTTTTATCCTAAGAATTCTTTATTTTCCGTTTTTTAGTTTATAATTTTTTGATAAAAATTGTTGTCAAAATACCTTTTTTGAAAAATTAAATGGTATAACATTATGTGTTTACGTATACTTCTTGTATATTCTAATGTTTAAAGTAATATGATTCAGAAAAGTATGGAATAAAAATTCGGTACTTACGTATTAACGCCACCGCCGCTGCAGATTTGGCGGTTTTTAAGTGCCTCCAATCTACACTTAAAATTTTTGCGACAAATCATAAAATAAAACACTTTATTTAAAATCAAAGTAGTCAGTCGGATTTCGGTGGAAAATGAGCCGTTATAGAGTTTAGCATAGATTCAAAACAATCATATCGCCATATGAACTCTGATAAATAAGATTCCAAATGAAATAACATTTCTAAAACGTACGTTTAAAAAGATAAAGTTTCATGTTGTGGGAATTGGTACATTTTCGTTTTTTCGGTAAAATATTTCTCTCCTGAAAAAATAAAAATGCATCTTGTTTTGTTTTTGACAAATCCCAAAGACGAATTTTCGTAGCACTAAAAATGGCGACAAAAAAGAATTGTTTTTTTTTTTTTTTTTTTTTTTTTTTTTTTGTCTTTGCTTCGTCAGCATTCTTTATTTTACGTTTCTTAGTTTCTAAATAATGTTTTTTATTGAAACTTGAATTTTTTTGATAAAAAGCTTTTTTTACAAAATTAAATTTCATAAAATTATAAGGTTTATGTATACTTTCTGTTCATTTTAACTTTTGAAGTAATATGATTCTTAAAACTATAGAATGTAAAGTTTAAATGGGCCTTTCATGTAATATCATTAAAATTAGTAAAACTATTTCTCGGGCATTAGGTTTTAACTTTTATAAGAATATACATATTTTTTTCTGTTAATGTACAAATATTTTTCCGATGTGTTTTGGATATTCCTTCTCTAATAAAAAGAGATACCATTTTGTTTTCGTTTGCATAAGAAAAAAAACCAAATATCTTTCTTTTTTAAATTTAATTAGCCACAATAAAGAAGGAACGTTGCAATGCTACGTGCTACATTAAAGACGTCTCTAGAGTAACTGAATCAATGTTCATTGGAAATCGCAGGTATCCGTCTCACACAACAACGCCCCCTATAGTTCGTTGCGATCGCGAATAGCTTTTGCATTCGTCAGATATGTTCTAGTATGAATTCGAAAGAATATGACGCAGTCTTGATTTCTGCAGGAAAGTCTTGTTCTTTATTTATATGGGATGTTATGACTCGAGATTCTTTTTGTTCTAAATTACTTTATTTTACAATACAACACTCAGAATATTAAGACGATTTACAAAAGATATTATTTACATGTATGTTGGAAGTAAAATCGTACATCATTAAGATGAAAATCGTATTGGCGATCGAAATGGGCTGCAGGTGGCGTAGAGCAGAACTCTTTTCCTATGGCAACACTTTACATGCTTTCCCCATTAACGTGTGGAAAGTCATAGAGGAAGGAAGTACGTTAGTTTCTCTCTTGATTTTCATATAGATTAAAATCTTTTAACTTGAAAAACTACATGGAACTGAAAACTACATTAAACATAGTTCTAAAGAAAAGTATCACGGAAATTTTAAAAAATGTTTTTATTAAGTAAAAAGGAAAAATATTAAGAAAAGGGAAAATATCGTAGTACATTCCTATATAACTGAAGAGAGGAGGAGAGGGAGGGGAGAAGGGCTAAAGGCATGAAACCGGTCTCTCCCCAGATGGCGTATTCGAGTGTTGCGATCGCGAATTGAGTTCTCTTAAACACAACGTATCGTAAGTTCTTTAACTTAATATTATAAACATAAAAATAACATAATAAAAAGAATATAATTGCCAGATTAATGTGTCCAGCATATCGTAGAGGGTTGCTAAATCAGGAGAATTCTTTCCGGCAGTAGCATTTTTCATAACAAAGTGGCGTCCGTGCAATAGACATTGTACTCTGCATTTCGATGTGAAATAGAAGACGGCAAAATTACGAACAAGATATTACTTTGTTAAGGACCAGCGGGTGACCGAGCTCCGCTCGGAAAAAACAGGTATCGAAGCTAACTCGAAGATTTAAATTTTCAATTGTGATTTATCAAAACAATACATGCCATAAGAAAATTTGTGAAACCATTGGTGAAAAGATAACCGGTTAAAGTGCACCATTGTAAACTATCTAAACAAAGTTAGAGTTTGGAAAGGGAACTATTCTATACAAAGGTAAAGTATTGAAAAGTCATAGGAAATAAAACGTAATTGATAACAAACAATTATACAATTAAAGAAATGGTACAAAGTGAGCAGTGTAAAGATTGAAGTGTGTTGAAGTTCAATATTTTTGACAAATTTATTTAGAAAAACCAAACATATATACATACATAAGAAACATATTATAAACCTATAACAGCATAAACATAATAAACATTAATCATCGATTGCGAAGTCTTCCATGTTGTCCAGGTAGTTTCTTGTCGGAGAGGCAGGTGCGGCTGGTGAGTTTCTCTTGTTCAGGACTTCCTTCCATGCGACGTTTCGGGTGTGGGTTGGATTCTCAGGAGGCAGCAGGACCTTCAACGCACTTTGACGCTTGACTCTTGAAAACGCGACGTAGAGCATTCCGTGCACGAAGACCGTCGTGAGGAGAAGCACGCCGACGAATTCGAATGTTTGGCCTTGTGACTTGTGTATCGTAATGGCGAATGCTGGAGTAACTGGGAATTGGTGCCGTTGCATAGTTGCGCCAAGCTGTGATTTGCTGGAGTCGAGCGTGATCCTTGGAAGGTGCACTTGTCGGCCTGCGTGTTCACCGGTGATGATCTTAGCCTTGATGATGTTGTTGCAAAATTCGGTGACAATCAATCGTGTTCCGTTGCGCATTCCTTGAGAGACGTCCAAGTTTCGGAGAAGCATGATGATGGCGTTCTTCTTGAGCTTCAGAATGTGTGGAGGCAAGTCGGCGATGTTGATCGAGTTCAGGAATTCAGGCGCGAATTGAATTCCCCCTTCATGTTGATCCTTTACCGAGTCGAAACTTGTGTATGTCTTCTCTTCGCCTGGAAGCATAGCGATAATCTGCTCGTTGATCTTGTCCTTATCGTCGTTCAATGGTGCAAGAATAGCGCGATTCTTCATTGCTTCGTAGTTCCCACTTCTGAGACATGGTCCGAAGATTTCATCGATGAGGTTACCACCAGAGCGAATTTCTTCTGGGACTTCTATTTCGCCGAGTTCATTCACTTCGAGTTCCCCGTCGCCGACCTTCAGCAGGTATTTCGCGAATTATTCTTCTTCGGGATCAACGCGCATGTTCTTTTCGAGCGAATAAGTCTTGAAGTGTTTCCACAGATGGCTTCTCTTGATCAAAAGGTCGAGTATTTCGCTTTTGTTGGCACGTTGTTGAACTGGACAGCACTGTCTGAAGTCGCCACCAAGCACCATGACTTTGCCTCCAAACGGAATGTTGTTGCAAATCGCGCGTAGGAGTTCGTCGATGTTGTGCAAGTCGTAGTGCGTTGAACTGGTGCGTTGAATCGTCGAGGATCGTCGCCTTCACGGTTTGTAAAGACGAGGTGGACATTGGGCGGTTGTACTCCGGCTGCGATTGCGCGTTGGTTGGTTTCTTCGATCACTTCTCTCATCATCATAAACGATTGGGCTAACGGGTTGTTAAAGCGCATGATCTCCTCGAGTAGTTGCAATAGTTCTTGGCTTAACTCTCGGTTGAGCTCAGATCGCGCAGCTGTAGCCTCGTCCGGGTCCATGAAGTACATTTGGGCAAACTTCGGCTGTTCAAATCCACCTTGCGGGTCTTGAGTCGGGCACGTTGCCAGATTGATCTTGTGATGGACTTGACCGCCGGCGATAAACGCGTAGATTCCATGTTGATTGACGGTTCTGTCGTCGTCGACTTTGAATGAGGCAAGTGCAAAGCAGGCGTCGATGTTGCGGATCCTTCTGTGGAATTCTTCCGATAGGCGGTGTTGTCGTGCAAATAGAAGCGCTAATTCGTTTGGAAATTCTGGCATTGGTAGTTTGATTCTTCCATGTAAGCAGCAGTCGCCAAATGAATCTACGTGTAATTTGTTCTTCACTCTTTCTTCTGGGAAATGCAAAGCGCCATCGTGGATGCACGCGACGTTAAATGGATCAAGACTTTGATATTCCACGTCGGAAGTTGCAGCATTTTTGTAGGTTGACGCAGGCCGAGATTTCGCAGCTCTACGGAGTCTTTCATTACGGCGGCGTTGTTCCTCTTGGCGAATGTTGCTGCCCCTCATTGTTTCGTTTTTTCGTCTGCGTCTTTCATAATCGCGGTATTTTACTCGTCGAGATGCATTAAGTTCCATCAATATATCCGACATTCGTTCCTTGCTACGCTGCTTGTCGGGCGCAACGGCGTTATCATCGGGTCTTGGATATTCAAAGCGTGCATATTGGTCGAAGATGTGAAAGATGCGGCTTCAGATGGTCCCGACATGTTCAATTGGTCACTGTTCGCAACGAATTCGTAAATTTGCTTCCGTTCATCCGCTTCTTGAAAATTCTTGTCCAGGAAAAGGCGTCGATGAGAGAGGTATTGTCGAGCATAAAAGACGATGTAAACTCCGCAGGAAGACGCGTCATCTTGGTGGTTGTAAGCGTTGCGAGGTTTCACGATGCATCCTTTCAGCTTTTCATTCGTAACAACGGTATTCAAAACGTGTCGCAGTATTTTTCTCAAAACAGCATCGATGGGCAACGGGTTGTCGACTGGATCGCAGACTAATAGTTGACGTTCTCCATAGCTTGCTTCGTAAATTCCTAACATCCAGTGCTCGCCTCGATCCATTTGAGCTCTCTTGTGAATGGGAATGAGTAGCACGTCGAATCCTTGTTGAACGCCGTATAGATAGTTGGAAGCCTTGTTCTGGTCGCTGATATCGTTGAGAAGAGCCATTTCTTCATAAGCGCCATCCGCTGTTGTAACGTAGAAGCGTGCGACAAATTCAGGGTGAAGTACGGCAACTTTGACGGTCGGGTAAGCTTGTTCGGCGTAATGGAGAAGCATTCTGACAATGACGGTATCTTCTAGCTGTCCATTTGCGGGTAGAATTGAGTTGATCGCTTGTTGTTCCAAAATTCCGGCTCCTTGGAGAATTTCATGTAGAGGTGCGTTCTGCATGTTGAAAATGTAGCTTGAAATCTGACGAATGTTGAAATGTCGGACTTTGTTGATGGTGATTTTAACACAAAAGTTAAACTTTTCTCCACTTTGATAAATGTAAACTAATGCGAACCTTACAATTAAATTATTAATTCCTTCGTATATTATTGGTTTAAGTTGTCGAAAATTAATATGTCAATTGTAAGGTTCGCATTAGCATACATTTATAAGAGTGGAGAAAAGTATCTATAGCCATTATGGCGAACTAATAAAGTTTGAAAATATCCTATCTGTAACTCCGAACTGCTCGACCGTAGCGCTTCAAAACCGGCGCCAATCGATTCCTCGTGGCCAAAAACCCCAGACCCCCAAGTTTACCGGAGTTTATTAATTCTGGGGCGATTTTCGACTTGGCAACCATTCCTCGTATTATAGTACAGTACAGAACCCGTTATCCGGAAATCAGAAAACCGGAAAACCAAAAAACCGGAAAGAAATTCGATAAATTTTCCCGCCATTTTTTAAAAAATTTTTTTTTCCTCATAATATTTTAGGACTTTTCTTTCTTTTTTGAAAGATGTTTACCTTACCATCATTTTGGAAATAATCATTAGTGCTACTCCATCATTTCTTTTCTTCTTTTTAAGATTATTTCCAAAAAAAATTTTTTTTTTAGTTGGGTTTAACAATAAAAAAAACGGCTTTTTGTAGCGATTCAGAAAACCGGAAAAATCAGTTATCCGGAATAGCGATGGTCCCGATCGTTCCGGATAATCGGTTCCCTACTGTATAAGATAAAACAGGTACGAGTAATTTTGAATTTTGGCTGCTTCTGTTATGTCTTTTTTTACGAAGTCTCCATTTATGTAGAGTTTATACGTTTGATCTGAATTAAGTTTAAGAAAGAAAATTAACTCGAGATTTAGAATAAGTAGAAACTGAGGGCTTATTAAGTGAATTTAGTTAATAAACTGACTAAATATTATTTACATTAAGAATATGGATGCTCTTGAAGTGAAAATAAAGTCATTAAGAACAACTTTTACGACCACGTCGAATAAGTTGGCGACACAGGAAACTGTTGCCAAGGTTATTAATCAGTTGCACGCACTAAGGTCTCAATTGCAAGATAAATTTTCTCGTTTGAATGAAATTCAAAATGAAATATCCTCAGTACTTTTAGAAAAACCTGAGACCTTTGCTGAATACGAAACTGATTTTGAAGCAGCGGAAAATTACAGAGATAATTATCTTGAACTAGACGCAAAAGTCGCAATTTTTTTAAATAAGGACTCCGGTTCCATCGCCAAAAGTTCTTTAGAGGATAATGCCGTGAAACTAAAACTACCGAAATTTGAATTGAAGACATTCTCTGGTGACCCTAAAGAATATCTCACATTCTGGAGTATATTTTCAAAATTCATGAATCCGAAGATTTATCTGCGATCGACAGGTTCCAATATTTATACCAATCTATGGTACCCGAATCCAGGGCAGCAAGATTCGTTTCCAGTTTCCCAATAACAGCAGAGAATTATCCGAAAGCCATTAAACAATTAAAATTAAGGTTTGGCCGAGAAGATCTTTTAGTACAAATATACATCCGAGATCTCCTTTCTCTTGTTATGAAAAATGCTACTGCCGGAAAGAATTCTCCTGATTTAGCAACCTTCTACGATATGCTGGAAACAAAATTAAGAGTTTTGGAAAGTTTGGGACGTACGAAAGAGAAATTTGCTGACTTTCTAGAGCCTCTTGTAGAGTCATGCTTACCTGAAAATGTTATGCGAGCCTGGGAACGGAGTAGAATTTCTGAAAATACTGATGACGTTGCCAGTCAGAGATCCCTCGAAAAACTAATGTGTTTTTTGAGACATGAGGTTGAATCTGAAGAAATGATCAGTTTAGCTCGTGAAGGGTTTGGTAGAGATAAGGAAAGTGACGAGAAACGAAAAGATTACCACAAATCGATTCAAACAGATGAACCTATTGCTACTACACTGATCGCCAACATATCAGTAGGAAAAAACAATTGTATTTTCTGTGACTGTTCACATCCAAGTCAAGACTGTCAGAAAATAGAAGAAATGAGTTATGAGGACAGAAAATCACGAGTTATACAAAAGAGATGCTGTTATGTTTGCCTCAAATCTGGTCACATGGCAAAAAGATGTCACAGTAATGTAAGATGCTTAGTTTGTAAACGGAGGCATTACACAATACTTTGCCCAGATCTACGTAAAGGAATTAATTCTTCATCTAAGGACAAAATAGCAGGTGATGAACAGAAATCAACAAAAATATTGTATACGAATCGTTCTTCTGAACGTGAAATATATCTCAAAACAATTACGATCAGACTACGAAATAGAGACAAGGAAGTCTGTGTTCGTGCACTAATGGATGATGGATCACAGCGTTCCTATATTGAAAAGAGTTTGGCTGAAGAACTAAGACTTTCTCCCTCTGGAAGCGAAGTGTTTTCTCAAGGACTGTTTGGCGGGAAAGCTTCTCCTGCTTCAGAGCATAAGAGATATATGGTAACTGTTGAAAGTTTAAATCGCAAATATACGACCTCAATATCTCTTCTTGATCAAGCAAAGATTTTCTCAGAGCTACCAAGGATACAGGATAGAAGTTTACTTGCTGATCTAGCTTCGCGAGGAATAAAAATAACAGATGTTGGAAAAGATACTCCTCTTATTAGAGTTCTTATAGGAGCTGATGTACTTGGAAGAATCCTGACTGGGAAAATAGAAGTGTTAACATCGGGAGTTTCAGCCATAGAAACCTTACTAGGTTGGACAATCTTAGGTCTAGGAAGAAAAAAGAAAAAGGTTAACTTAGTCGCATTAAGTTTGCAAAATATGGAGTTGCCAAAAGTAAAGGATTTAGACGTTTTAGGCATTGCAGATCCCATGGAAAGAAAAAATAAGATCCAACTAGAAGAAGCAAGAACAATTCGATGTAGACGTCGAATTGTACCCGTGAAACGAAAGAACTTGTGAATTATTCGTAACTTTTGATTTCTTGAAATGTTACAGCATTAGGTTTTTTGTATTGCTTCAGAGCAATACAAAGGTGGGAGTATGTTGCCACTCACTTCAAGTTTAACGTTTCCGTCATGTTTTCTCCTAGTTAATTTTGTATTTGAGTTTGTGAATCTGGCAATTATATTTTATGTTATTTTTATGTTTATAATATTAAGTTAAAGAACTTACGATACGTTGTGTTTAAGAGAACTCAATTCGCGATCGCAACACTCGAATACGCCATCTGGGGAGAGACCGGTTTCATGCCTTTAGCCCTTCTCCCTTCCCTCTCCTCCTCTCTTCAGTTATATAGGAATGTACTACGATATTTTCCTTTTTCCTAATATTTTTCCTTTTTACTTAATATTATAAACATAAAAAGAACATAAAATATAATTGCCAGATTCACAAACTCAAATACAAAATTAACTAGGAGAAAACATGACGGAAGTGTTAAACTTGAAGTGAGTGGCAACATGGGACACAGATGGCAATATTCCTTCCGGGAAGACGGAATACATGGGGGGGGGGGATGGAATTAGGCAGAACAAAACAAGAGTAGGCATTATGAATCGCCGTTTCCGTTCTATATCAAATATCCATAGATATAAAGGCAGAAAGATCAATCACTCGACCAAACGGACGTCACGGTGAACGTTGACATCACTGGTCTAGTAACTAGTTTGTACTCTATATCCACGTCCTCTAGTGAACTGCGGTGCTTGTTTATTGCAGCTGTACATAATTTGTTCTTTTTTTTATTTGATTTTTATAAGTTGTAATGATTAATAATAATTGATAACATTCAGTCTCTTTGCCAGAAAAATCTGAAATTCGCAAATTTTATGACACATTTTTTTTCCAGATTTTTTTAAAGATTTATAATTTGTAAATTTTAAAATTAAAAAAAAAGACTAATATGTTTTTAAAATTTAATTCTTTATATCATTCTGAAATTCAAATATTTGAAATAAAATAAAACACACAATTTATGTACTTACAAAAAATAAGTGAATAAATAAAATAAAGAACATTTTAGTAAACATTCCAAGCTAGCCTGTTAGCGTACAATTAGTTTGCTAGTTTGCTAGTAAAGCGTTTTCCTGGTTTTCATTTGTGTGTAATGGAAATTCTAATTATTTTCATTCAAAAAGTTTTTCAAAGAACGATTTTACTCCTCTATTTCAATAACGAGGTATTACCGTACCAAGGTATATCCTATTACCGTTCAGCAATCTAAAAGACTTTTTTGCGGTTTTTCCTTGCATGTAACGCAAAATTTGATTATTTCTATTTAGTCCTAATTGAAATAAGTTATTTTCATAACTTTAATGATTATGATTGTACTCCAAGTAACTTATGAGTAATTTTGATTTCTGGGTTGAATTAAAAATAATAAGGACGTTTCCTTATATTCACAAAGATGTTAAGCCATCTATCAAGGATGGGAAGAAAAAAAATTATTGATTATTTAAAAATAACTTCTTTTAGATAATGAACATTTAGCTGGAATACCTATTACCGATAGAAACAATCTGAAAAACGCATTTGTAGTTTTCTTTAGCATGTAACGCAAAATTTGATAATTTAATTTTATTTAAAATAGGTTATTTTTATAACTTTCATAAGTATATAATTGTAATTCGATACTTAAATTGTGGCTTATTTTGTTTTACTGGTTGAGTTAAGAAGAAGAGCTTTTCGTTTATATTCAGCAAGAAGTTGATACCTTATCTATTTCATAATTTTTTAACCGTCGTCGAACAGCCGACCTAATTATGTGCTTACGCCTACTCATGTTTAACTCCGTAAATTCAATTTTAAATCATATCCAAAAGACAGGGAGAGTCCTTTATAAAGTATTGAGAGAAATTTGCCTCCATATTGGACTTCTTGATGGAACTAGCCCGCATTTACGTTACATTTTGAGGAAAACATCCCACGGTTAGCCTGACTTCAAGGAGACTACTGATCTTCTGAACCACAACGGCTAGGCCTGATTAATAATAAAAAATGGCTGCTTATAAAAAAATAATTTCATTGAGATAAAGATGAACATTTAGTTGAAATCCTATTACCGCCAAGCAATCTGAAAAACATTTTCTAGGTTTTCCTTTGCGTGTAACGCAAAATTTTATTACTTTAATTTCAACTTAATCTTGGTTAAAATAAATTATTTTTATAACTTTTATAAACATTGTTTTACGCCGATATTTAAATTGCACGTTACTTTGATTTTTGAAATGAGTTAAAAATTACAAAAAATATGAAGAGCATCTCGCTATATTCATCGAAATAATTGACTGTCTGTCAAAGACGCTAAAAAAATTATTTATTATATAAAAAAAAAGTTCATTACGATTACTGAGCATTTCGCTGGAACTCCTTAAGCGTCAAGCAATCTGAAAGATATTTTCGTGGTTTCCCTTTACGTGTAACGCAAAATATGATTGTTTTCTTAAAAATAACATTCATAAAGGCAGCAATGTTTAAATATTTACATAAATTATGAATTATTTTATCTATATTCCTTGTAAATCAAAACAAAATGAAGAGCATTTGATTGTGGGCAATTAATTAGCAAGGTACATAGTCTTACGCGGACATTAAGTAATGAATTGGGAGATTTTGATACTGATACATATATATATATATATATATATATATATATATATATATATATATATATATATATATATATATATATATATATATATATATATATATATATATATATATATATATATTATAATAATTTGAATAATTATTTGTGCAAAGGCATTAATAAAGATCGGAAATTAATAGATAATACAATTGAGTTCATAATAAATACTACGAATAATTATTTTCATGAAAAAGATTTTTATTTTTAATTCTGATCGGAAAATTTAACAAATTTACGGTTGCATGGCTTTAAAAAAATGTGTCATTGATGTGCATTTTTAATTATTGCGATTTTAAAACAATAATAGTAAACTTATAAAATTCTAAGGGTTTTAGTTTCGAACTCCTTCTGTTAAATCATATTTTTAAATATAAAAAAATGCTAATATAAGCATGTATACTTCAGTTATAATAGAACCAGACGCTTCAAACTAATAACTATGGTTGGATAAGTAAATATCCTTCCTTCGGTTTTAATTAATCTAAGTTCTGAAAACCAAAACTAAACAAAACCGAAACTATAGTATATAATTGCTCGTAATCTGAATGATCTCTGCTTTTAAAGCTTCAATAAACAAACAAATAAATTATGAGTAATGAATAGACATCTTTAAGCAATATACAAAATAATATACTGGTTTACGGAAATGAAAAAGTTTTAGAATTTAAATTAAATTGATTTTTAATGATCAACACTGATTACGCGCAATGCAAAGGTACGGCGAGGATGTCAGAAAATAATCACTACGACGACGCGAACGCCACTTTTTGTGCGTAAAACCGGTCTGTCAAAAGCATGTTGCTTTTCTAAAACCCCCCCGGGAAAGTTAAATGTCCTTATCCCCTATATTAGTCCCTGCAAATATCATACCCAATGATATCAGACTAAGTCTTTGAATATGGGGGTAGTAAAGATTTGTGGAAGTTCTTTTATTTTTTTATCCTGAAAGGTGGAAGTTAGGGAGATGTATTCGGACTTTTGAAGGTAGTTGAGGGATTCTCCGGTACGTAAGATTTATACGATCGATGTTGATCCTGTGAAAAATCCACCAGTATCTAGCATGTAGAGATTTGATTTTGATTTTGTTCATTTACGTCGCACTAGAGCTGCACAATGGAATATTGGCGACGGTCTGGAAAACATCCCTGAAGATGATCCGAAGACATACCATCACAATTTTGTTCCTCCGAAGAGGGGATGGCAGCCCCGCTTCGGTAGTCCGACGACCTGCACGCGAAGTCGAGCACTTTACGGTAGAACAGTTTGACGAGGACTAATACCGCACACCCTCGGTCCCTACGCAGACTGATCCAAGTGGTCACCCACCCGCACACTGACCGCAGCCAGTGATGCTTGACTTCGGTGATCTGCTGGGAGCCGTGTCTTAACGATCAGTCCACTGCGGGACCTTGTAGAGAGAGAGAGAGAGAGAGATGATTTTCTATATGTAGGCGGAATTTGGAGGTTGTGCTAATTTAATGCACATAAAAATTGGTAGTGGACTAGTCGTACGTAAAATAGCTTCCGAAGCATATAACATCGTCTAATTTATTATAAGTATAAGTGGTAGTGGTGTCTGTTTCGGAAGGCCCGTGGCAATGCATGGTGCTGCATGGTATCAAATGTGTAATACCATACGCTCACTGTTGCTAGCAAGGGAATGAAGGTAACCAAAGTCGAGAGTATTAGTTATATAGGACTGAAGTAAAGTGGTAGGAGTGCGAGCCCCTGGAATTATTTACGAATGACCCAACACACTGAGCCAGGATTCGAACTCGCACTCTTGGGATGAATAGTTACGTGCTTCGTGTCATCGCGTGGGCCCATAGTCATTTGGATGCATAAAGGGTATCAAGCCTCAAAGGCTCAAAGTCTCAAAGTTTCAAAGGGTATCAAACCTATGTATTTGCGAAGCGCAGACAGTGGGAACCTATTATATCCCATTGTGAGACCCTTAATTCGCTTATAATTTTGTAGCTAGCTGTTGATACTTAAGAACGTTATAACATTATAACTGGCTAAGTTTTAAAATTATATGTTAAAAACATATGTTGTGATTCCTTTTTATATCAATGTATTTTAAATTATCTTTCTCATTATTCCCCTTTATATAAAGAAAGTATTAAATATTTGAACATTTTGAGAAATTTCCGAAGATTTCTTATCTGCATATACTTAAGGGTAATTTATTTTTACAATTTACGATATATATCTAAACACGAGGGTGTCTGCTGCAAAATTGAAGACAAGTTAGTTGGGACAAAAAGTCCTAATTGCAATTTCAATTCTTTGTCTTAAAATTAGAGCGTTGGAACTTGAAGGAATATTATGCATGATCTAATTATTTTCTAATTAATTTTCTAATTATCGAATTAATTTCGAGAAATTTCTGAAGATTTCTTGTGCTCTCTGCTTATACAAAAAGGCCTATATTTGGCCTATTTAATATTACCTTATAATTTTCAAGCTTTTCAACATTATTTTATTGCAATATACCTAAACAAAAGGCCAAGTGGCAATGCCTATATTCCTTTTATATTTATAGCATCGGAGCTCAGAAAGTACTACTCATAATTTAATTAAACATATTGACCTGTATCCTCACTTAATATTAACCTATAATTATGAAACTTGGTAAGATATATTGCTACAGGGTACCACACCAAGTCACAATATGATAAGCAAATTAGGTACCGCAAATGGGGCATTATTAGGTTCCATTGTGCACCCTTTGTAAATCAGCCGGAATGACTTAGAAGCTAAAATCCCGTTTACCAGCAAGATAAACCGCAGTCCCGTCGGCGACTTTACACATTGTCGACTCCCGGGCACTTCTTTGGCACCGTATTTTGAAATTCGCCAATCTTACATTCGCCAAGTCGGCTTTCAAATTTTCTCGCGAAAATCTTCGAATTTTCGAATTCGCACATGTTTCACTTGCGATATACGATTTAAAAAGCGCATGAGTGAACATGAGGTGTTAATAAATTTAGCTGCTTTAAAAGTTTTTGTGTATTATCATTCTCTTTTTATTCGGACTTCCTGAAACACATATTTATTTCTTACTTTTTTATTTCCTTTTTAGGATAAAGTTTTGTTGTGGGTGTAGGATATATGAGTAGGGTATAGCTTTTTAATTATTTTTATAAATTTATTGCAAATAATTTATGTTGTCTTTGCCAAGTATGTGGACACAATATTCAATAATGTAGCAGGGTTTTGTACCTTATTGTTTAGTTTTTAAAACCTTTAATTTAAGTAACTACACAATTTATGAGTTTTAAGCATTTTCTTTTTATATACGTGTAATGAAGAGGAGATTGTTGCTGTCAGCTTTATGCATAAATTTATTCTTTTTTACTTTTCTGACATTGATATCTATGATTAAATTTGATGTCATGATTCCCATTTGCAGTGCCAATAATATTTGCGTTCAAACAATTGTACTTAGATTTGACACTTTTTTGTAAATGTTATGTCCCAAATGATAAATGCCTTCATACGTATTCCTTCATACGTCCACAGCTTTGGTAGCCAAGACTTAAAAATTTATGGCAGTTAAAGTATATTTATGAGGTGAACACAATTTTGATTAAAGAAAACTTTTTATGATTTGTAAAATAAGAATATAATGTAAACAGTAAGCATCAACTTTGACATTCTCATATCATAACTGTATAACAATTTAAGGACAATCTGTTTATTTATTTCTGATTCATTAAAGACAAGATATTGAGTCAAATAAGAGAATCTTAACAATTTTTAAATTTAATAATTTACTTTAAATAAAGAAAGTAGTTTTAAAGCAATTGGGTTGAAAGGCTGAGGACTTACACTTTTCTCAAAAAAAATTAATCGATGTTATGATAATAAAACAAAACTCTTGCGATCAGTTATCTCAGCAAAAGTAAGATTTTTATTATCAAATAAGAAACAATTATTACCATTCTGCAAGGAACAAATAAAATAAAATATGCCATACAGTTTTCAGACACACAGACTGCATGACAATCTGAGAATAAATATTTGAACTTTTAAAGCAAATTACATACAATAAAAGCTATTGTGTAAAAAAAAATTAAAAAATAAGTTGTTACAAATGAGACTATTATATTATTCCAGCAACTAAAAAATTCTTTTGGAATTTTAAGGACTAATGAATACCATTAAATAATAACAGAAAAGTTTTCTGTGTCTCTTTTGTCTCATTTTTGAAGCAGAATATAAATTAAAATACACATCTCAATTTTTCTGATCCTGCTTTTCTCTGAATCGTTCTTATTAAAATAGATGAATGGTGTTAAATTACGTTACCTTAAGTTAGTAAATGTGTTTTCACACTTAGGAGGAAAAAAAGGCCTAATTTTAGATTGACAATAAATGTAATAATTTTAATAGTATTTTTTCCATATCCTATTTAGAAGCCCAAAAATTGAATAAAAAAATTATAAAATATATAGACCAATTGTTGAGTTATAGAATCTAATAAGTTAAAGTTGTTATAAAATTATGAATAAAAAGTTACAAGATGGATAAGTTATGAAATTAATGAAGCATAGAATGAAAGGATAAATATATATAGCAAAATATATGATAAAATTAATTAGGAAACAATTAAAACGAAGGTGAGTAATTTCAGATATATACAAATAATAGTGATAGAAGCAAGAAAAATGGAAAATATCGGAATTTTCCCTGACAAATTTAAGAAACATTAAAAAAAGTTAAGCAGCCACAACTTTAAGTTTTAATAAATATGATTTGATGTTATAAAAAATAAATTAACTACACGAAAATAGTAGTGAGTATGTCAGAGATTTGTTTCTTTATGTCGTGGCTTTACTAAAAATATTTTTTCTCCTTGTTTTCATAATAGCACGCATTTTACAGAAAATATTTGAACAAATTTAATGAAAATATTTTCAAATAATATTACTCTGTAATATTGTCAATCAAAAGTTGTTCAGTATAAAATATATGCAATTTTCTTAAGATATTGTAAGCATTTTGAAGAATACATATTTTTTCCAAAATAGAAACAATTGAAAAAACCTGGTAAAAATGAAGGAAATGAAAATAATTATTTTTCAAACTGCGTAAAAATTTTTTTAATAGTTTTATCTTTAAAAATATGTACACTTAATAATGTGATGATTTATATAGGGGATTATTTTTTTAAACTTTGTTTATTAATTAAGATATTCGAAAGAAATTGATTATTCTGAAGATATAAATATTTTATTACTCCAGATTTTTATTTAATTTACAAGAATAGTTTCTATTTGAAAAATTTTTTAACCGAAATATGTATGCAATTAACTGAAATAATTGTGTGTATGTAAATTTTTCTTCCTCTTTCTTTATAGAAGGACGAAGTATTTTGTTGTCGATATTTGAATTTTTCTAGTCTTAAACGAGGATAAAATTTTAACTTAATTCAACAAGCAACTTTTAAAAATATCCATGAGCGCGAAGATTCGTTTATGACTTTTGCGAGCGCTGTATTGAGGCGAGCGTAGGGTTGCCTCTGAGTGAGGGTTACTAGATAAGGCGGTGAAACAGTTGACAAATAAAACCGCGGCGAGTGGAGGTGCCAGGGAGTCGACAATGTGTAAAGTCGCGTCCCGCCGTATGAAGAGTGAAACTACTGAACCCAATGTCACGAGTTTGAATCTCAGTTGAGTTCAGATGTATATGTAAATAACAAGGCTTATTATTAGCTAATAATTTTCCTTTTTATTGCACAATAATACAATTTATTAAAAAAACTTTTTTTTATTAATTCTTTATTTACAGTGTGATAATTTTAATAAAGTACAGTCGCACCTATATTTAACGAAGTCACTAAATCCCGATAATAAGTTCGTTATATGGAAAATTCGTTAATTTTTTTTTTTTTTTTTTTTTTGTAAAATTTAACAATTTAATACCTTTTTGATAATAGTATTTAAATATTGTGTTTAATGAATGCAAAATGCGAGTAAAATACATGAAAATTACATTTATTTGAAAACTAAATTACGTGAAGAATACTTTTTTTAAAAACGTGTATTTCATTTTCTGAATTTTTAGAAACTTCGCTGACAACAAAAATGTTGGTCACCTTTGCAGCTACAAAGTTTCATGGTTCTTGAAAAGAAAGGTAAATACAATGAAAAACAAAAGCAATTACCTGTAACTATTTTCGCGAAAAGAAATAGAAAATAAAAACGCTTCTATTTTAATTTTTAATGACATCACCTTTGGGTTACCAAAGTTTTGTTTACCGCTATGTGTTTGGTTCTGATTTATTTTTATAAATATATTGGTTTATTTTTAAATTGGCGAATACTAGGGGGCCCCCTGATTGTAAATTACTAACAAACTTACAAAAAACATATTAACTTTTGGCACTTATTATTATAAAAGTTCTTGTTCGTTTACATTAAGAGCATTTAATTACTGAACAAATCGAATTCAAAGTTTGCATCTGAAACACTGAAAATTGCTCAGTAATTAACTGATATTTTATTTAATTCGGAAATAACTGTAATATGCTTCTCATAAGTTTGATTCCATACCTTAAAAATTTTAATTTGTAATTGGGTACTTACATCGAATACCTGAATGCTAATGAATAAAAAACAACATCAAAATAAAAGTGAGTCACAACAGAATTTTGATCTACTTTATTGGGCCGAAACTTTAAACTGCTTGCATATAATTTTATCTACTGTCTGACTAATGACCAATCAGAATATCTATACATTGACTTCTCTGATGGACCAATCTGAATCTGTACATCTACTGTTATTTGGTAAGTCTAAATCTATATATCTGCTGCTGGTTAACCAGTCCGAAAAAAGTCTAAGTCTATGCATCTGCTGCTGCTACATCGGTACATTTGCTCTGCCAGTCTGGCTTCAGTAATTTTTTTTTTTTTTTTTTTTTTTTTTTTTTTATCTTTATATTTTTTACTTCGCTGACAAAAGGGGACATTACAAAGACAATTTTTTTTCCATTTTTTGTTCGGTATTTTATTTTTTATTTTCAGGAGTGGCTTTTGTGCACATAAACAACGTCACTTTTTTGAAGTAACTCGATGTTGAATATACGATGTTTCGTTCAGCATGATGATCTACTAACTATAGTTAGTTATATGTATATATATATACATATATATCTTTCCTTTAGATCTCCCTTTACGTTCTATATACCTTTCAACTTGATGTTTATTTCCACCAGATTTTTCTTTCAGCTAGATGTTTATTCCAACAAGTAATTTCTTTCCTCTGGGTGTTGCTTTCCATCAGATGTTTCTTTTCCATGTTTGATACTCACGTCTTTACGAAAACATGCAACAGTTTGAGAACAATATTAAAAATGATATTTGCGAAAGGAAGTGAAACAATTAAAATATACCAATTAAAAAGAATGGGGCCAAATTATTATGTAGCTATTGTATTAAGTATGCTAGAATAAGGTTATAAAATACCTTAATGATATAGGTAAGAAACTATCTAAATCTTTTATGAAATTGAATTTTATAATTTAAAAGTCAGGTATAAGCGCTACCTGAAATGCTAAATAAAAGCTAGGTATTAATTACCTAGATTATAAATTTTAATTTTGAAAATGTGACAGATAATTTTGATAATTTTGGCCTAAATTGCTTCAAACAACTGCATGTTTTTGTAAAGACATGAGTATCAATATTGATGTTAAATCAGATTAAACTTTTCCATTCTCGATTTCATTAAGCTTTCTCATTCTCCCTCCATCCTCCTTCCGCTTGTCTCATCTTGAAACTACATTCAAGAAACTTTAAACGTTTGAAGAAGCTCTTAATCTTCCTTAGTTCATACGTAATTCCTTTTCTTGTTGTTGTCCCTCTTCTTCTACATCTGTTGTCTCTTCAGGCATTGTTTATGTGCATGTTTATGATGAGTAAAAAAATTTAAATGTTGCTGATATTGCTCGAAATTTCAATTTTGTTCGTATTTCAAGATGGAAAAAAACATTCATAATGTAGGTGATAGTGATCAAAAAATTCATTTTTGATGTTTTTTGTATTTTTTCCCGATCACGCGAAAATTTCTGGTAAATGCTCGTCATTTCCAAATCTTTGCCATGTTGAAACTTGAAACCCTCGCAGATGCCATAGCATGTCCTACATTTATCCTGATGGCTACTGCTAGATGTTTCAGTTTTTGGACTGTCGCTAATGGCAACGCGTGTCCCGTCTTCTGGGAAGCATTCGAGACTGTTGACAGGCAAATCCTGATGGTGGTGGAATTTGACGATTGTTAGACTGTCTGGCGTCTCCAAGATGTTACACAATGTTATATCCTGTTGTTTTTCGGATGGGAGACATTCATTGATGTTAAGGTTAGTCTGTTTTATTGGACGGATGTTGTTCCAAGTTGAGTCGTCAATGGCTGTCACGTTCTTCTTGTGTTGTTCATTACAATAGTTTTCCTAGAATATGAATTCTTCTCTGATCTTTACCTTCTCTTCCAGTACTTCAGATGGTGTTGAATGGTTTTTTGAGGCATAAGCAAGATAGTTATTCTTGTCTTCTGTACTGGACTTGGCTGAGCTGCGAAGTTTTTATAAAATGCATTTAAATAAAAATTGCTGGTTAATATATTATGAGTGAAACAGAATGTATAATCAATATATTTCGATGTGTTTCTTAGCATCATTTAGTTTTGAAACTATATTCCCGTATGCATTTCGATTGAAAATAAAACTGTTTTTTAAAATTTTCAAAGTCAGAATTTTGTCTCCAATTTAAACATTTTAGCTTATTCAAATTAAGACAATCTGCTTCAATTTTGATATATAAAGGCTTGAAATCAGTATTTATCTGTTTTGTATATACGAGACGTTTTTAAAATTAATTTTTGCTTTTCTTGTTTTATTTAATTTAGTTACATCATGAGTTTTAGTTCCTTTTATTAGTTCATATTTTAAAATTTATTTATTAATTTACTCGTCAATTCAAGAACTTTTTTCAGGTTCCTTTTAAAGCAATATTTTTTTTTTGTATGTGTTAAATTGATTTACTATTTATAAATAGCACTTATTTAATAGCAGGAAAACAGAAATAGCGAGTAGCCAGTTAAAACTGGCACCTACTGCACCATTTGTAGAATGATCAAATATCTGTATGTATAGTTAGTTTTTAATCAAGCACTTTTATTATGGGTGCGTACAAATTTGTAATAATAATTTACTTTTAACTATTTTTTACCTTTTTTTTTTTTTTTTTTTTTTTTTTTTTTTTTTTGGATAAAGAACATCTGGGACAAGCGATTGGGAATACCAACCCTCTGAGTACCAGAGACTAACCAGAATGCAGTTGACAGCGCAGATTATTACAGCATCTGAAGATTATTTTTCTTCTAAGTTTTATTTTTATATTTAAAAAGCAAACAAACAAATGGGGACAATTGCGTCAACTCCTTTTAAAAATTTCTAAAATTTTTTCTAATAAAAAATAAAGGCTGAGTTCAGAGAACATCACAAATGAACAAAAGAGAGAAAAAAAATTTCTGTGACTTGATTACACGCTTACTGTATTGAGGAGTGTAGGTTAATCGTATTCCAGTTTTTAAGTTTTCTTGCATACTTTTTAAGGACCTTAAATTTGCAAAATTTGCTTTATGCTGGGCAGAATTTTCACAATAATAATCTTTGTTGACTGGATTGAAGCAGCAGACTATTTTTGATTTATGAGAATAATGCTGCAGATGTAGATTCACTTCATAAAGTTCTGAGACTGAGCTCAACAACGAGTGGCAAAATACTCTGAACTTCCAATGAGTCGTAAAGAAGCTGAAGCATGAGAAAAGTACAAAGAAACAAGAAAAGAATTTATTTTTCTGTGACTTGTATTTCACGCTTAACTGTTTTGGGGATTGCATGTTTATCGCATTCCAGTCTTTAAGTTTTCTTGCATAAAATTTAACTTACACTTAAACAACATAAAGTTTTCATGCATACTTTTTGAGGAGCTTAGGCTTACAAAATTTGCTATATGTTAGATTAAGCTGAATTTTTACAATAACAATCTTTGCTGACTAAATTAAAGCTGCAGAGTAATTTTGATTTATGAGAATAGTGCTGCAAATTCTCTTCATAAGCTCTGCTACCAATCTCACAAGAAAGTGACAAAGTGCTTATCCTATGAGCTTCCAATCTGTCGTAAAAAAGCTGAAGTAAGAGAACACTACAACGAACCAAGAAAACAATTTATTTTTCTGTGACTTGATTACAGGCATAATTGTATGGATTACTGTATGTTAACTGCATTCCATTTTTTAAGTACCCTTGCGTAAAATCTAACTTAAATTTAAACTACATAAATTTTCATGCACGCTTTTTGAGAAACTTAAGATTAAAAAATTAGCTATGTTAGATTTAGTTGAATTTTTTGAATAATAATCATTGTTGATTGGGTTAAGGTGCAGACTAATTTGGATGTTTGAAAATAGTACTGCAGACTCACTTCTTAAATTCTGCTACCGAGCTCACCATGAAGTGACAAAATGCTTATTCTACAAGGCTCTAATGATGATAGCTTCTACAGCGATCGTATTATTTTATTTTCCCCAGCATACGCAGACGATATACAAAACATTTATAACAAGAAAAAGTAGTTTGGTCGCCTAGCAACCAGTTAGAGTTACTATTATTCAAACTAAGTCTCCATTGATGTCGCAACAAATGAGTCATAAGAAGAAATATCATAGTAGTAAATACAAGTAAATTAAGAATTTCATTGAGTAGGAATTTTATTTCCTTTTTTAAAGGTACCACTTTAATATTAGGAAGTCTAGTATTGCAGAAACGCATACCTGCCAACTCTTCCGGATTTTCCGGAAGATTTTATTTTCATATTTAAAGTGGTAGTAATTATATACTATTTTTTCTTTTATAATCTTAATTTTTAAATGATATTGATCACCACTATTCTTACAAAAATTAAGCACATATATTAATATGCGTTACCATTATGGTTGTCAACTTAAGTTTTCTCAAATACAACGTATTTGTTTGCTAAAAATTGAAGTTTTAATTCCATTTTAATACCACTGGGAAAAATGATTATGGAAGGGATTAAAAGTTGGCAGGTATGGAAACGTATTAAATATTTGAAGCTTATCTCTTTTTTAGTAAAGGTTTTAATACATGGAATAGAATGTCGAATGCAGCTACTTTTCATACATTTCCTTTAAAGTACGAAACTGTTCTACATCAGGAAATTTGCTCAAATCTTAATTTCCTACTTAAGTGCTGCCATTGAGTACGGAAATCACACAAATTTAAAATTAAAAATAATATCCATGAAATATACAAAATATTACTTACAGCTTTCCACAGATGTTACGAAAGATCTTTTCCATGTTTTTTTAAATTTTTTTTTGACGAAATATGAATTAAAAGTAAAATTTTGTAAGAGCGAATCTGAATTGATGCTGAAAATTTATTTTGAGAGAGTGAAAAGAATCTTACATTGTTCAATTCTTTACCAATATCTTTCATTGCTTAACTTCATTGTGAAGTTCTCTGGGGGAATATTTTTTTGGATTGTCGCTAAACAAACAATACTCCAACAATATCTTGCTTTTTCTAAATTTGTATTTATAAGTTAAACACACAGACCATCTCAAATACTACAAGAATAAGAAATTATTTAAGCAGATTTCATCCTTTATAATGCTTAGAGTTTTTATACCAAACATTTTATCTCATTTTTGTAATTTTATGAATATTTAATACAAGTGCACTAACAGTAAAAAAAGTAGCCCATAAGGGGGACTTTTTTACTGACTATAAATTCCTTGCTTAGAAGGATTTCAAAAGAATAGAGTATTAAAAAAAATAATAAACAAATAAAAAATAAAAACGACATTGGAGTGACATATAATTCATAAAAATGTAAATGAATGGATTAATTTCAGCACCTAAATGCATGCAAAAATTAAGATAAAAGATTTATGTTTAAAATAATATTAAGGTAAGAAATTTTTAATATTAAAATAATATTAAAAAATAATTTTAAGATATGACAAATAAGTAATAAATATTTATTATAGAATACAATATATTACGACTAAAAAAGATGTGGTAGTTTTACAAACGAAGCAAATTTCAAATATCTTAAAATATAATGATCGTTTTAAAAAATAGTTTAAAAGAAGTATTATCATTCATTGGCCATATTACTATCTTTAAGAGGCTACTGTACACCTCCATGATAAGACCGATCATGACCTATGCCTCGCCAGCATGGTGTAATGTTTCAGGGAGTGAGCTTGGGAAACTCACAACCACGCAGAACAAGATCCTGCGAAAACTAACAGGCGCAGAGTGGTACGAGAGGAATGTTGACATTCACTCAGACTTAGAGTTAGATAGTTTCGAACATCACTTTACCAAACTCAATCGAAACTTTTTCAAGAAAGCGTTGACGTGTACTGCAGCAAATTTCGACTCAGTTTTTGAGTTCGAAAACTTAGCTGAAGACGCCTCCCTGAGGCCAGTGGCTCACTTTTTTACAAGTGATGCCATACTGACCATGTGAGTTTAACTCAATGGCAGCAAAATATAATGGCAAATAACCTTAAAATGGCACTATAATTTAATATAATGGCACTGATTATTGACAATTAACTCGGACATGACTAAATCACGGACAAATATAAAACAAAATGAATCATACGACTCATAATGGACCATACCTCATAATTATAAATCGGACCATACCCTATAATGGGTCATTATAATCTTGAATTTTGCTTTATTGGCGAGCAATCTAACAGACTCCTAATCAGGAGTCAATAATAATCTTCACTTTCTCTTTACAGGACTTTCTTATTTCTAATTGCATATTTATGTATTATCATGTATATTTCTATTTTATTTTATTTTATTTTATTATGTTAATATTTACTAATATCTCGTAATTTTACTATTAAATCATCTTTATGATTATACCTGAGCAATGGCTCATACTAATTTTCTAATTTCAATTCTAGGAACAAAGACCTCAAGGTTACACCAGAAAGATCTGCAACGCATGATGAAGAGGTAAAGGGCCCCATGGCCTCAGGCACCTCGACCGAACTACAGGATTAGGATTAGGATTACTATCTTTATGTTTACGATTTTAATTTATTTAAAAAGAGGAATAATACATTGTAATTTTTTGTCTTATTACCACCAAAACTTCTTGTAATACCTCAGTAGTATTTTTAAATTAAAATAATTCAGTTGTTTTGTTTTTTTAATTTTAAGTTCCCTTGGGCATTAGGTTGGATTACTTCCAGCGTGTTTATTCATCTTTTTACGAATAGAAATTGAATATTTATTATAAATTATGAAAAGTTGAAGAGAGCTTATTTAAATAGATTAGATATCAAGGCTATTTATTACAACAATTCTACAAATATATATTACATATGTATATGCAGAGACACGCAAATAAATTTCGCTTTAGATCCCACTTTTTCTTTCACCAACTCTGTGGGAGAAATGTTTTTGAATCATATTTATAAAAAAAAAGACAAATGAAGAAATGAATTATAAATGAATTAATTAAGATTAAAAAATACAAATTAACAAGACTAAAATAAAACTAAAAAAAACATATTTTGAAAAAAGTTTTAAAAATCTTTTAAAAGAAGTATTATGATTCTCTATCCCAACTATGGACAGATATCATTTTGTTAATTTCATTAGGCTTTAAAAGAATAATATTTCTTAATTGCTAATGCTTCATTACGCTATGATTAAGTATTAATTAGTGAAATATGAATACCCCTCATTAAGCTCATAAATAATCTAATTAGTCCTTAAAAGATAAATAACATTTTATTTAAATACCATTTAACACGACTAAAAAAACCTGTGGCAATTAAGCAAATGAAATATTTAAAAATATGATATTCGTTATAAAAATCTTCTAAAAGAAGTATTATCATTCATTGTCCCAACTATGCACAGAACTCATTTTGCTAATTCCATTAGACATTAAAAGAATGATTTTTCTTAATAGCTTTATTATGTTATGATTAAATAATAATTAGTAAAATATCAATGCCCATCATTAAGCACACAAGAAATCTAATTTGTCCTTAATAGATGAATAATATTTATTTAAATACAATTTAACACGACTAAAAAAATCTGTGGCAATTGAGCAAATGAAATATTTAAAAATATGATATTCGTTATAAAAATCTTCCAAAAGAAGTATTATCATTCATTGTCCCAACTATGTACAGAACTCATTTTGCTAATTCCATTAGACATTAAAAGAATGATTTTTCTTAATAGCTTTATTACGCTATGATTAAATAATAGTTAGTAAAATATCAATGCCCATAATTAAGCACAGAAGGAATCTAATTTGTCCTTAATAGATGAATAATATTTATTTAAATACAATTTAACACGACTAAAAAAACCTGTGGCAATTGTGCAAATGAAAAAAATGAAATATTTTAAAATATGATATTCGTTATGAAAATTTTTTTAAAGAAGTTATCATTCATTATCCCAACTATGTACAAAACTCATTTTGCTAATTCCATAGACATTAAAAGAATGATTTTTCTTAATATCTAATACTTTATTACGCTATGATTAAATAATAATTAGTAAAATATCAATGCCCATCATTAAGCACACAAGAAATCTAATTTGTCCTTAATAGATGAATAATATTTATTTAAATACAATTTAACACGACTAAAAAAATCTGTTTCAATTGAGCAAATGAAATATTTAAAAATATGATATTCGTTATAAAAATCTTCCAAAAGAAGTATTATCATTCATTGTCCCAACTATGTACAGAACTCATTTTGCTAATTCCATTAGACATTAAAAGAATGATTTTTCTTAATAGCTTTATTACGCTATGATTAAATAATAATTAGTAAAATATCAATGCCCATCATTAAGCACACAAGAAATCTAATTTGTCCTTAATAGATGAATAATATTTATTTAAATACAATTTAACACGACTAAAAAAACCTGTGGCAATTGAGCAAATGAAAAAAATGAAATATTTTAGAATATGATATTCGTTATGAAATTTTTTTTAAAGAAGTTATCATTCATTATCCCAACTAGGTACAGAACTCATTTTGCTAATTCCATAGACATTAAAAGAATGATTTTTCTTAATATCTAATACTTTATTACGCTATGATTAAATAATAATTAGTAAAATATCAATACCCCTCATTAAGCACACAAGAAATCTAACTAGTCCTTAATAGATGAATAATATTTATTTAAATACAATTTAACACGACAGAAAAAAACTGGAGTAGTTAAACAAATGAAAAAGTGAAATATTTTAAAATATGATATTCCTTATAAAAATATTTTAAAAGAAGAATTATCATTTATTACCTCAATTATGGACAGATATCATTTTGTTAATTTCATTAGGCTTTAAAAGAATGATTTTTCTTATTTGCTAATGCTTTGTTACGCTAAGATTAAACATTAGTAATTAGTAAATTATCAGCACCTCTCATTAAGCACGCAAAGAATCTAATTAGTCCTTAATAGATGAATAATATTTTATTTAAATACAATTTTACACGCTTAAAAAAAACTGTGGCAGTTGAACAAATGAAAAAATGAAATACATTAAAATATGATATTCGTTATAAAAATCTTTTAAAAGAAGTAGTATTATCATTTCTTGTCCCAACTATGTACAGAACTCATTTTACTAATTCCATTAGACATTAAAAGAATGATTTTTCTTAATATCTAATGCTTTATTAAGCTATGATTAAATATTAATTAGTAAAATATCAATAACCCTCATTAAGCACATAAATAATCTAATTAGTCCTTTATAGATAAATGATATTTTATTTAAATGCAATTTAACGCAACTAAAAAAACTGTAGCAGTTAAAAAAAAGAAAAGAAATATTTTAAAACTTTCGTTATAAAAATATTTTAAAGGAAGTATTATCATTCATTACCCCAACTATGGACAGAACTCATTTTGTTAATTTCATTAGGCTTTAAAAGAATGATTTTTCTTAATTGCTAATGCTTTGTTACGCTATGATTAAACATTAGTAATTAGTAAAATATCAATACCCCTTCTTAAGCACACAAAGAATCTAATTAGTCCTTAACAGATAAATAATATTTTTTAAAAGAATTTTTGCCAAAGAGTATTTTTATTACGAAAGAACGCAACATTTATAAATCTAATGGAATTCCAATATCGGATTTTTAGTAGAAAAGATACAACAAAGCACCGAAAGAATCAAAATAAACGAAATCGATTTCGAAATGTAAGAAATACCTTAAGTTGATATTCGATCAACGAATCATAATCATGCTCGGGAGAATAAAAAAGAAAATTCAACCTAAAAACTACCTGTTCAAATAATTTTTATCAACACGCCTGCTTCATTTTTTGAAGATTACTATGGCAACACAATACCGAAACCGAAAGAGGAAATTTGATTGGTTACTCAGACTTTCACAAGCCCCGCCTTCTTTTACGTGGAAATGAGTTAGTCGATATATCCCGCACGATTCTTTTAGATTTCTTTCTCCATCGGTAAAACGACAAATCGTGGTTTCTTAATAAATAAAAGGCTAAAAAGTAAATAAGTTAACAAAAAAACGTTCGTAAAGAGGCAGGTTTCAACCACTTATCAGAAAAAGGGGAAACAATTTTTATTTTCCAAGGTTTTTGCGGCCTTGATGAGCCGCTCACTTAACGGTCTTTTCTGGCTCATTATCCTTAGGTGTTCCGGGAAGAAATTTGCATTTTCCCTGTTTATGGAATGGCTCATTAGATGCAACATAGAAAGAGTTGAGAAAAATTTCTTTAATGTAAGTCGTCAGCTCCTTTAGGGGGCAAGCATATATAAAATCAATTTTCTCTTTTGCGTTTGAATTTCACATTGTTAGACTTTTGACATTGTGCCTAAGTCTACAGTTCCTAAATTTTTTCGGCTACGGAATTCTAAAAGAGAAAAAAAATGTTAGAACAAGTCTCATAATAAGGATTTATTTTATGGAAACAATAAGATATTTCTTTCCATTATAATATATTGGTAATATATTATGATAGATAGAATTGTTAATTACATTTTTAAAGACAAATCGGTAAGTAAGAGAGAGAAAAAACTATTATCTTGACATACACTAACAGAAATGCATCATACCTAATATATTGGTAATGTATTATGATAGACAGAATTGTTAGAATGCATTTTTAAAGCTAAAGCGGGAGCTAACAGAAAAAACTATTATCTTGACATACACTAGCAGAAATGCATCATAATATATTGGTAATGCATTATGATTTATGATAGATACAATTAATAGAATGCATTTTTAAATCTAAGAGGGTAGGTAACAGAAAAAAACTATTATCTTGGCATACACTAATAGAAATGCATCATAATATATTGGTAATGCATTATGATTTATGATTTATAGAATTGATAGAATGTATTTTTAAAGCTAAAGCGGGAGCTAACAGAAAAAACTATTATCTTGACATACACTAGCAGAAATGCATCATAATATATTGGTAATGCATTATGATTTATAATAGATAGAATTAATAGAATGCATTTTTAAATCTAAGAGGGCAGGTAACAGAAAAAAACTATTATCTTGACATACACTAATAGAAATGCTTCATAATATATTGGTAATGCATTATGATTTATGATGAACAGAATTAATAGAATGCATTTTTAAATCTAAGAGGGTAGGTAACAGAAGAAACTATTATCTTGGCATACCCTAATAGAAATGCATCATAATATATTGGTAATGCATTATGATTTATGATAGACAGAATTAATAGAATGCATTTTTAAATCTAAGATGGTAGGTAACAGAACAAATTATTATCTTGACAAACACTAACAGAAATGCATCATAATATATTGGTAATGCATTATGATTTATGATAGATAGAATTAATAGAATACATTTTTAAGGCTAAGGTGGTAGGTAACAGAAAAAACAATTATCTTGACATGCATTTACAGAAATTCATCACAATATCCTAATACATTGGTAATATATTAAGATAGACAAAATTGTAAGAATGCAATTTTAAAGCCAAATCAGTAAATAACAGAAAAAACTATTATTTTGACATACACTAACAGAAATGCATCATAATATATTGCTAATACATTATGATTTATGATTGATAGAATTGATAGAATGTATTTCTAAAGCTATAGCGGGAGCTAACAGAAAAAACTATTATCTTGACATACATTAGCAGAAATGCATCATAATATATTGGTAATGCATTATGATTTATGATAGATAGAATTAATAGAATGCATTTTTAAATCTAAGAGGGTAGGTAACAGAAGAAACTATTATCTTGGCATACCCTAATAGAAATGCATCATAATATATTGGTAATGCATTATGATTTATGATAGACAGAATTAATAGAATGCATTTTTAAATCTAAGATGGTAGGTAACAGAAAAAAACTATTATCTTGGCATGCACTAATAGAAATGCTTCATAATATATTGGTAATGCATTATGATTTATGATAGATAGAATTAATAGAATGCATTTTTAAAGTTAAGGTGGTAGGTAACAAAAAAAACAATTATCTTGACATGCATTTATAGAAATTCAACTTAATATCCTAATATATTGGTAATATGTTAAGATAGACAAATTGTAAGAATGCAATTTTTAAGCCAAATCAGTAAGTCATAGAAAAAACTATTATTTTGACATACACTAACAGAAATGCATCATAATATATTGTTAATACATTATGATTTATGATTGATAGAATGTATTTTTAAAGCTAAAGCGGGAGCTAACAGAAAAAACTATTATCTTGACATACACTAGCAGAAGTGCTTCATAATATATTGGTAATGCATTATGATTTATGATAGATGGAATTAATAGAATGCATTTTTAAATCTAAGAGGGTAGGTAACAGAAAAAACTATTATCTTGACATACACTAACAGAAATGCACCATAATATATTGGTAATGCATTATGATTTATGACAGACAGAATTAATAGAATGCATTTTTAAATCTAAGAGGGTAGGTAACAGAAAAAACTATTATCTTGACATACACTTACAGAAATGCATCATAATATCATAATATATTGGTAATATATTGTGATAGATAAAATTGTTAGAATGCATATTTAAAGCTAAAGCGGTAGGTAACAGAAAAAAAGCTATTATCTTGACATACACTATCAGATATGCCAACTTTCTCTGCTTTAGGGGAAAATCTTTTCGAGACATTATGTTTTAACATTTGAATCCTTGTTTACTAAATTTAATCTATATAAAAAGTATCTACATTAAGAGCTATTTTGTTTCCTTACAAGCATCTACAGGAAAAGCTATTTTGTTCCCTTTCACATAGAACTATATATTGTCACACATGAACTGTATATTGTGTCTAGGCATTAAAAAGCTTTCAATTCCGATTTCCTGTCGTACGGGACATAAAAAATGACCATATCTGAAATCTAAAACTTTTTATATTTTAATATTTAGTAAGAAATATTGTTGTATGAGTGTTAGGTGTTACAGAAAAGTATTTGAAATTAATTAGTGCTTGCCTTAGTTTAAGAAGCATTTCAAAGAATTCCGTGTACAATGGTAAAGACTGATATTAACTCACTAAACGCGAAATTTCTCATGAACTTCTTAAAAAAGAAATTAAAAATTTATAACTTAAATATTTAATTCTTGAAATTTATCTTCGAGAAATGAGACGTCCTTGTTCAATATAATATGAATAATAATTTGAATTTCTATATTTTTATCTGAAATAAATTGATTGCAATACTAAAGTAGTAGCCGTAGTAGTAGTAAAGTAGTAGTAGATAAAACAGTAGAAGAAATATCAAATCACTCTAAGTATAAATGCTCTATCACTTTTCATATAAAGGTACATTTTATATCATTGTAAAATTCTACGTTTTCGCAGAGATAGTCTGGAAATGGTCATGTTTCAAAGATTCTTTTTCAAAATTTCTGTCAAATTTGTTTTGCAAGCAAAAGTCCTTAAAACTATATTTCAAAATCAAGGGGTTTATCAATTAAGTAAATTACATAGAAGATATGAAAATGGATCATTAAAATGCGTTAAGTTTTGGACATAAGTATGTCGAATGTCCAAATATTACAAGTTTTCAAAAAATAATGCTTAACAAAGTTTTAAATGATTTGTCAGTTTAAAACGTGTCGCCAATTCGACAAATATTATGTGAACTATACACTGTAAAACAATGGGGTATTTTCTCTTTGAATATGATGTTTAAATAGACATTGTGTTGGTAGGTAAGTATTTTATTTACGTTGACTAGAGCTGAACTATGAGCTATTGGCACAGTCTGGGAAACATCCCTGAAGATGATCCGAAGACATGCCATCACAATTCCTCTGCAGATCCTCTGCTTGATCCTCTGCAGAGAGGATGGCTCCTCCGCTTTGGTAGACCGACGACCTGTGCACGAAGTCGAGCACTTTATAGTAGAACAGTTTAACGAGGACCGATACCTCGCACCCTCGGTACCTACGTAGGCTGATCACCAACCTCTTACTGACTGCAGTCAATGATGCTGTGTTCTTCTGGGAACCGTATCTATACGCACTAGAGCTACACTATGGGCTAATGGTGACGGTCTGGGAAGCATCCCGGAGAACATGTCATCACAATTTTGATCCTCTGCAGAGGGGATGGCTCCTCCGCCTTGACAACCCGACTATCTCCGCACGAAATCGAGCACTTTACGATAAAAGAGTTTAATGAGGGCCTATACCGCACACCCTCGGTCTCTACGTAGGTTGAGCAAAGTGTTCACTTACCCGCTTACTGACCGCAACCAGTAATGCTTGACTTCGGTGTTTTACTGGGGACCGTATTTTTACCATTAGTCTACTGCGGGACCAAAAAACTATGTTAAGGATCACCTTATTTCGGATTAAAACTTAATTGTGCGTTCATATACGATTTAAAGAATGTATTTTAACACTTCTATTTCAATTAGCTTACTTTACATTCTCACTCAGTCACACAAAACGAGCATTATTTTCCCTTCCAAAAACACCAAAGTGTTGGCACGCTTTTTTTTTATCGCCAGAGCTTAGTGTTTGTAATCGAGAATTAGTCGGTAAGATTTTGTTGTTGTTAGTGATTTATTATGATTTGAGTGATTGATTTTTCTGTCCGACGTAGAAATAGGTATGTATGTTTTTAATTGTGTGATAAGAACAAGTATATTTTATTTCTTAAATCTCAGTAAACTGTAACAAGTAATTTTTATCTTGTATGATTTTTATCAGTTTCCGTTCTGCTAAGCCTTGTTCCAGTTCGTCTTTGATTTACGAACTATTTTTATTTCGAAAATTATTATACATATCATTTTAAATTATGATAATTTATATGGGATAGTAATAATACATTTTCTGACTCCTATGTGCATCTTAGTTTAGTATAATTTTAAATTTTAATACTACTGAAAACAGAAAATGATGGCGGCTACTTTACTCCAAATAGTGTATTAGAACATTCTTGGTGTAGTAGAACACTACTTTGGCATAAAGTAGTTGCCATCATTTCGGTGTTAAGATACACGAAATTTACAGTGCATCTTATCATTATCATTTTATCTTATCATTATATCTTATCGTTTTTTTTACAGTATACGACCTTGAAATTAATTCTTAAAATAGAGTAAATCGAACTTAATTTTTCCTTGTAAGACTTCTAACTCAATTTGAAAGATCATGCATTTAGAAATGACGTCAGTTTTATCCAAGAAAAATTCGGATGAACTAAAATGAGGAGAGGAAGCTGATAACTTTTTTTCAGCTTTAAAATACTTTTATTTAGTCGAATTATCTTAATTTCATCTTCATTTCATGCTTTCTTATAATTATTTTATTTTATAACCGTCGATGAACAGCCGACCCAATTTTGGGTTTACGAGTACAAATTTTCAAATCCGTAGCCTTGCGATTTTAAACCCAATCTAGAAGATAAAGGAACTCCTGGATCAAGTATTGGGAAAAATTTGCCTTCGAAGTGGATGTTTGAAATAGAACAAACTCGCATTTGGTCATAGAGTTAGAAACCACGAAAAACTTCCACTGTTACCCTGGCGGCAAGGGGACTCTTACCTATGATCCGTTTACCACTGAGAATATGTTACGTCAGCTCTGTGGTTGGTGCTAGCCGGGAGCAGAATTCAAATCGACCAGCCATCCCTGGGATTCGATCCCGGTTCATCTCATTGGAAGGCGAATGCTCTATCCTCTGAGGCACAACGGCTGTTCTTATAATTATCGTCGAAAACTGCATTTAAATAGACACAGAAATAGCTGTCACCTGTTTATGACTAATAACAGAGTGAAAAGCGCACTCAACCTCGAAAATAATAAAATGAGTTTAATGAATACAATATTACTCAAACATTGTTCTACATTGAATGTTTAAATAAATAAAAACATTCTATAAAATATTCATAAATACACTATCAGAAAAAAATCTCTCACATTTGACGATTCAGCGAACTTTGGCCGTATTTTGTTAATTTTAAGAATCTTTTCCTCGTGAAATCAGGTGACGAAACGCTTGACGGAATGCGAACTCTCGCATATATGGCGAAAATGTTTCCTCAATTACGGAACTTCATCGTAATGCATTGAGGGAGATTGTTAGCTAGAATTTGGAAACAAGAAGGAAGACTAGATGATCGAAAATAAAAGTGACCATAAAGCAGACAGATGCAAGGTGGTCAAGTAATTGGCCTCAAATCAGCGAGATCCCAGGTTCAAATCCCACTTCGGGCATGGGTGTAATTTAATTTTTCTGTTCTGTCTTTCATGGGTTGTTCGGGCGACATAGATCAACCTATATGGTTCCCACGATAAAGTGATTACTAGAAAAGTTAGATATATAATTTGCTACGAGTTTTTTTTTCCGGAATAAAATAAAATAATCAAATACTTCTTTAATTTTGACGAAATCAACGATAGTTATTTCGTCTCGAAATTTTTGCTCGGAGGATAATACTAGGAAACGGTTTCGTCAAAAACAATAAAAGTTTCGTGAAATTTGAGCATTAATTTTTTACGGTGTATTGATATTCAAAGATAATTTAAAAATACTTTGCTGCCATTTGTATTTCTGACAGTAAAAACTAACTTAATCAATATATATATATATATATATATATATATATGTATTTATATTGGTTCTTATGGACCTTAAAAATTTAGAAAAGTCATGACGAATATTGGCACATTAATAGATCAAATTAGCGCCGCATATTATATTTGAAGATTTATTGCTCTGCTTTCTCCTAAAGATTCTTAAAGAGGCTTCTTTTTCTGAAACACAACTTTATACTCAAATTTTCGAACATTAAATGGAAAAGAAAGAATTTCTAAAAAATCAAATGACTATCATTTAATTACTTTAATAGCCCATCGTGAAGTCGCTAAAGAAACTAGCAATTAATCTGTTCATTTCAATGGTTTTAACCATTACGTTACGAAGAAAGTAAGATAATACTAATTTCTCTTAAAGAATAATGTAACAAAAGAATGGAACTAATTAATTGTTATTTTCATTTTATGCTCATTACTCTTTGTGTAATTTGCTACATTATGAAAACACAAAAGGATTCCCGTTGTATGAAATGCAATCAAATCCAACTTATTACATATCCTGATGATTTTTATAAAAGTTTAAAAGAAAATGGTTAAAGACAATTTTACAAAAAAACCTTCGAATAATTTTTACCCCGATCCCTACGCATACTTAGCAAATCAACTAGAGTTTTACAGATTGGAAAATGGATACGTGCACAAAAAAGAACCATTATTCCATTCAAATCCTATAATGAGGAAAAGATCCGGTGGGACAAGGGCAGGGTGAAAAAAAAATGGTTCCCGACTCCTGATAGCTTCTCCTCCATTGATGAAGAATTGATAGTTAATCAATAAAAACTCCCTTAAGAGCCCCAAAAAGGCAAGCGACTTCAGTCTCAAACTGTTGATAACCGATGTCTTAATGCCATACCGAGGTTTTGAACTTCTTTCCATTGTCTAACCGCACGGTCACAGTTACATGTAACCCTCTTAATCGTTATTAAGGGTGGCTGCTCTTTGCCACCGCTCCCCGGGAAAAACACTTTTTTTATTTGGGACACGGAGAAAAAATAGACGACTTATGACTATTGATTGAGTAGCTATCAGAGAAGCGCATAAAACCCGTGAAAAGAGGGTGGATTTTTCGCAGTTGATTAACCACGTTGGTGTCATACCATTACCTCTATTGATATGAAAGAGGAGGATCTTGAGGGAGACACCCAGATCTATTTTTTTTTCACACTTCGTTTTTTTTCTTCAACTTTTTATTTTTTTTCTGCTGGCGGTAAAGTGAGGAATCATTCTCGGAGTTATTCTTCAGAAGAGGTTTAGATTTCATGTTCCTAAGATGGAATTTCACTTACTGAGCAAGTGGATATTCGAAAATTACAAATTTTATTGACGATTTCGTAATGTGAAAAAAATCGTTTTAAAGTTTAATTTAGAAATGAAGTGAAGAAACTGGAGATTTTAATTATCGTTTGATCCTCGTGGATTAGAATTTTTCTATGATTAATACATTAAAAAGTTTTATCGTCTGACCAGTGACTTCTATTTAAAAACTTTAAGCAGTATTTTTTTTTTAATTTTAAAACATTTCGCTTAATAAATCCAGAGAATTTATGTAAAAACTTTAGAATAGTATAAGAGCGAGAACTTTTACCGAATGTATTAATTTCATATTTAAAAATTTCTAATAAATTATTCCACATCATTTTAAAGTGTATGTAAAGGCATTTTAAATCGACGAATTTTTTTTTCCTTTTACATACTAGTTAAGGAAAATATTGCTGAAACTTAATTTTTCTATACTGAATTTTCATTTCAAAATAGTAAAATTTATGTTTTAAAATTAATACGCAATATTTTTTAGAGATTAAAACAGTGCTAATTTCTGAAAACAAAAATATTTTGGTATGAAATTGATGGAAAACGATATAAAAATATTGTAAAATATTAAAATAGAATACAAATATGTTCCTAAAGTTTGATTTCTAGTCAAATTATACATGTTCCTACATTCATTAAAATTGCTACCAGAGATATTTAAGAACAAAACGTTTTCTTTAAAACGATCGGTTAGATAATATAACTGACGTATCTATGTTCCTAGAGCAAATATATTTGAAAAAGGTTTGAAGCGTTCCTCGAAGTTACTTCACCTATTAGTAATTATTAAATTTTAACAGACTTTAAGAAAACACTACTTTGGTATACCGTTCCCCAGGACTTAAAAAAGAATATTTACTATTGATACTAACTAGAAGTATGAAAATTTTGCTGTAATACGAATTGAAAACTGATTTAACTCATTCCAAATGTTGGAAAATATGTTCCCAAAATTGGATAACATTCTATGCTTGGATCGTAAAAGAGAAACCAGGAAAGCTTCATTTTTAATTAGGGATATCTTAGACGAAGGTAAGAAAAATTTTGTAATCTATATTTTAACAGAAATTATACAGGTTTTATAAATTTTGAAAAAATAGCTGGTTACGAAAAAAAAAACAAGTATACCAAACAAAAAGAAAATATATTTATGAGTACCATTGCATTTTATTTTTTAAAGGGAAATGTTAGAATGGGAATTCTAGCTCGTCCTATACCTAAACGTTAAAGTGGTTTCTTAAAAATGGATATTTCTACAAATATTACAGTAAATTTATTACCACTTTTATAAATTTCTATTATATGTGTGTACTTTGTTTGAAAGATTTAATTATTACACTTCTTCACATTATTTCTGAAAAAGCTAAAATGAGTTAAAATAAAAGATACTATTTTATATTAGCTTTATTTCTTTTATTTAGAGATGTACCGTTTACTGATATTTACCGGCTTCGAGTACCCAGGGAAAATCGAATCTTTTACTCAGTGGGTTTCATATACCTGATAAAAATTTTATTTTTATTCTGTCGTTTCCGGGTACCCGGATGAAAAAAAAAGAATCAAAAAATACTTTACGAGATATGAATTCGAAAGAAATTTACTACGCGCCTCTAATAATAAAAACGTGTTTTTATTTTTAATTTTTTTTTAAAATAAAATTTAAAAAAAAGTTTCCAATAGAAATTTTGAATGATTGTTTGGTTGTAAAAGGATTAATGTAAAATTTTTAATGAAGTTAAGACATTTGCTGATAGTAGGCTTAATAAATAATTTTTCATTTGCTTTATAAAATTTTCAATACCATTTATTAATGTAGTTTCTTTTAAACTTAGGATATTTTAAAAATAATTTAATTAAATAAGGGTATATTAAATGAAAATTGCATACCCATGTACCATGTAATACCCATATAAACTTTGTCTGAAGGAGAAAAAACATTTTTAACGACTATTATTCTACTTTATTTCTATGAATGTCAAAATTAACTTTATTAAAAGATACTATTTTACTTCACCTTTATTTTTTTAACTAGATACTCAAAATATTCCGGTTTTGAATACCTGGAGAAAATTGTAACTTTATCTATCCGGTACCTGCAAAAATTTTGCATTTAATCCAGCCGGTACCCGAAATCGCAAAACAACTTAAAAATCGCGAAATTTTCTATCAAAAAACATCTTACAAGATACAGTTCAAAAGAAATTTGTTACGCGTATGGTTAAATTTAAACGTGTTTTTAGTTTTAGTTTTTCAAAACTAAATTTAAAAAGAAATTTTGAATGACTTTTCGAATGTAAAATGATTAACGTAAAACTTTGCAATAAAGTGAAGACATCTAGGCTTAATAAATATTTTCAATCACATTTATTAATGTAGCTTCTTTTAAATGTAGTAGATTTTAAAAATCACTTAGTAAAATAACGGTATATTAAAGGAATTTTTTTAACAATTAGAATTTAATTTTTAATAAACCAATACCTATAAATATAATTTTATTATAATATAATAATAAATATAATTTTTAATCAACCTATAACTATAAATGCCATTTACGTGCATTGAGATCTATCTCAGAAAAATCTCTGAATAAAAAATTTTATCTTAATAAATTTTATCCTAGAACCAGGGTTGAAAAAAAAATCACATAGTGGTTTTGCTGTCCTTAATGTTAAGATTCTATCACCATATCCTAATAAATTTTAACCCCCAAAAGATAAATCATTAACTTCCCTATTTCTGATTTTATATTTATTGAAATATCGTAAAAATTTAGTTAACATAGTTTTCAGCATTAGATTTCAGAATTTGTGAATCCTTCTAAACAGGAAACTCTTTTTATTGAACATATTTCTCAGAAACAAAAACGTGTCTATCTTTTCAAGGTTAGTAACATAGTTTTCAACATTAGATTTCATAATTTGTGAAACCTTTCTAATCAGAATATTCTTTTTATTGAACATATTTCTCAGAAACAAAAACGTGTCTATCTTTTCAGTGTTAGTAACATAGTTTTCAGTATTAGATTTCAGAATTTGTGTATCCTTCTAATCATCAAACAACTCTTTATATTGAACATATTCAGATTGTTATATTCAGATGCAAAAACGTGTCTATCTTTTCAATGTTAGTAGCATAGTTTTCAGTATTAGCAGTATTAGATTTCAAAAATTTTGTATCCTTCTAATCATCAAACAACTCTTCATATTGAACATATTCAGATTGTTATATTCAGATGCAAAAACGTGTCTATCTTTTCAATGTTAGTAACATAGTTTTCAGTATTAGATTTCAGAATTTGTGTATCCTTCTAACCATCAAACAACTCTTTATATTGAACATATTCAGATTATTATATTCAGATGCAAAAACGTGTCTATCTTTTCAATGTTAGTAACATAGTTTTCAGCATTAGATTTCAGAATTTTTGTATCCCTCTAATCATCAGACAACTCTTTTTAATGAACATATTTCTCAGAAACAAAAACGTGTTTATCTTTCCAGGGTTATTTTTCCTCTGCAAAGTTACGAAATACCTTGTATATGGAAAAAAAAATGATTATTCTATATATAATTTTCTCTCGAGTATTTCTTTTAAACAAGAAAATGAGATAAATCTTCAAAAATTTGCTAGTTTTAATCTCATATGATTGATTACAGCATTTTTCAACGCCATTTTTTGAAATTTTCGGCACACGTTCCATTATAGTAAGCAGTTTAATGTTCTTATTGAAGTATTGCAGTACAGTAATAAACTATTTTGTTGTAGTTCAATGTTTCCCAACTTGTGTTCCACGTGTAACTGTTTCAGTTGCTTAACTATTAGTCCAATTATTAAGTATTCAAATTATTAACTCCAATTATTAAATTTAATTCGAAAGTATTTTTGAGAAACAACGGGAGTTAGAGAAATTAAATATTGGGTTAGCAGCAAATTTTCCCTCTCTTTTTTTAAATTTGTACTTTTTTCAGGTCATAACATGTTTTTGGCATAATGCCTTAGTTCTCAACGAGGGCGCTACCGTCTCCCTAGGAACGTTAGGACTTACTGGAGAATTTGTAGAACTTACAGAAAATTATTTTGAAAATCGTGTGCACATAAAAATTAATTATAGCGTTTGTTTTGTATTGCAAAACCTATACATCTTAAGCTTTGCATACGTTAAATTCTATAAACAATTATTTATTTAACAATTTATTGAGAAAAGTGTTACTGACCAATTATAGTGAAGATAACACTTTGTTTTTGCTCTGCACTAAAACTAAAAACTTTAAAGTTTTCTTTTTTCTTCTTTTTTTTGTAGTTTTTAAAAATGAAATTCAGATATTTTTTAAAGTTTTTAAAAAATTATTTTGATTTTTCATCATCATTTATTCATTATAATGCATAACTCACGTTAAGGATTTCAAATTATTAGCCAGTAAATTAGTCAAATATCGAAGGTATTCGTCAATTTTTGAAAGTCTTCGCAAAATGCAAATCTTAACAATTTTTAGGATAATTTTTTTCCCATAAAAAGCTATTTCACTATAGTTTGTTTCAGGCTTATATTATTGGGACCCAATTCTAATTGGTTATGCGGCTCATCTACTGAAAACTACTGTAATCAAATAAAATTAAGGAATTTAGAAAAATTTATTTTGAGGATCGAGTTAAATATATTTTTTTCTTTCCAGTGGAAAAAAATTATTCGCTAATATTTTCGCCAAAACACAATTTTATTCGCCAAATCAATGATTTTATCGCATTTGGCGAGGTGGCGAATGCTTATTAAAAGTTTTAAATGCCAAAGCCCATATCTCCCCGTTTTATGGATAAAAACGTTGTTTATGGATGTGCCCTCATGATCAAATTTATTAATAAGCGAAACATTTCCATAATTGAATACTTTTCATCAAAAAACGATAAGCGTATCATATTTGCGTATTTTCATTAGACACTTCATTTAAATTAGAAAGTGGCTGCTCAATATTTATTTGAAGCATCTAAAAATTTCCAAGCTTTGGACTATACTTTCTTCTAACTATCATTCAAATGGCACTAAATTTTATCATGCTGTATGTTAGACTAACTTTTTCTGCAAAATATTGCCGAAACAGTTAGATTTCAAATTCATATACACGAAACGTAATTTTTTGCAGCAGTCACTTAAGAATTCCGTAGTATTAACTCAAGGTTGAAAGTTCCTGTGATATTCGTATGAAATTAAAATTTGTATTCCACTTCCGTGTAAACACTTTGTACAATACATTGGGTACAATAACAGTTAATATACTCTTTAATTTAACACACATTTAAAAAAAAAACAAATTTAAGTTTTTAAAGAGATTTAAGATGTTTAAACTTTTCGCGCCTTCTTTTTTTTTTTTTTTTTCAATTCCTACTATTAGTTTACGCTCTCCCTATATACGATTTGATTTGATTTGTTCATTTACGTCGCACTAGAGCTGCACAATGGGCTATTGGCGACAGTCTGGGAAACATCCCTCAGGATCATCCGAAGACATGCCATCACAACTTTGATCCTCTGCAGAGGGGATAGCACCCCCGCTTCGGTAGCCCGACGACCTGCACGCGAAGTCGAGCACTTTACGGTAGAACAGTTTAACGAGGACCAATACCGCACACCCTCGGTCCCGAAGCAGACTGATCCAAGTGGTCACCCACCCGCACACTGACCGCAGCCAGTGATGCTTGACTTCGGTGATCTGCTGGGAACCGTGTCTTAATATACGAGCTCATCCCTATATACGAGGCGCATCCAGAAAGCAAGTTTCCCAATTTATTTTTTTTTTAATTCCTACTTTTAGGAACATATTTATTGGCAACAAGTACAGCAATGTTTCAGCTACTTTTTAACATAGCCACCGCCAGAATTGAGACACTTGTCGTATCGTGGAATCAACTTTTGTATCCCTCTGTCGTAAAACTCTGCCGCCTGTGAATGGAACCACGTGGTGAAACAGTAAACGCTGACCGTTACTGTGAAACACTGCCGAAATTTCAAAGTGCCATTCAAAACAAGAGGCGTGGAATGCTTACTGCAGGTGCTGTGCTCCTTCTCGTCGACATACGGCTCGACGCACAGCAGCTGTTTTGATGAAATGTGGCTCGGAGTTGTTTGATCATCCACCCTACAGCCCTGATCTTGCTCCCAACGATTTTCACGTTTTCTTGCACCTCAAGAAATTCCTGTCCTCCGGTGAGCATTTTAGCAACGACGAAGAGCTCAAGACGTCTGTCACACGCTGGTTCCATTTACAGGCGGCAGAGTTCTACGACAGAGGGATACAAAAGTTGATTCCACGATACGACAAGTGTCTCAATTCTGGTGGTGGCTATGTTGAAAAACAGCTGAAATATTGCTGTACTTGTTGCCAATGAATAAGTTCCTGAAAGTAGGAGTTTAAAAAGAAGAAGAAAATAGAGAAACTTGCTTTATGGATGAGCCTCGTATATTTATACATCTTGTTCAAAATTTCAATCATTAATAAAATACTTTTTATTCATTCAGTCAAGTTTAAATATATATTTTTAAATTTGTAGTGAATAACACTTGATGTTAATACAGTTTTTTCAAATATTAATTCATTAATTACATTTAATTAAGTAATTTAGTTTTATATGGGAGACATATTTTTAAATTATTTAATAAAAAGTCACTAAAATAAAAATTTTCTTTGTTGACTTAAGTACGAATTGACTTTAAAATTATTTTTTTAATATTACTTGTTTCTAAAAGCATTATATATTTCTACAGTAAGAATTAAATTATTACTGTCTAAACTGATGCTTAAGAAGTTTGACTTTTAACTAAATGTATCGGAAACATTGAAAGATCTCACTTTTAAACAATTATGTTCATAGTTTTTTTAGACATGTAAAGAATATGTAGTTTAATATTTAAGGTCATTGATAATAATAATTAATAATTAATCGATTAATTTAAATAAATATATAATGCATAGAATTAATTTTCAAGCTAATACTTAAAAGTTTTACTTTAGAAGCTACTTTAATAAAAAATTAGCTTAATATAAAATTATTAGTAAAAACTTTAATGAAATAACGAAGTGCTTATAGTGAAATAGTAATATGTATGTAATAAAATCACGATGTAATCATAACAAAAATGCTAAAGAATTAAAACAAATTCTATAGTTTAATAAATTTTTGATTAAGACTTTTAACACACAGGGAGGTGTTTTTTGATATTATGTTATATTTTATAACCGGTGTTGAACAGGTGACCCAATTCTGAGTTTACGACTATTAATGTTCAATTGCGCAGCCTTGTAACTTTGAACCCAACCCAGAAGACAAGGAATCTCCTGAATCAAGCCTGAGGAGAAACTAGCCTTCGAGGAGGACTTTTTGATGGAGCTAATTAGCATTTGCGTTATATGGAGAGGAAGACCACGAAATCCTCCCTGCAAAGCCTGACTGCAAAGGGACTCTAACCACTGATCCGTCTACCACTGAGGATATTTTACGTCAGCACTGTGATCGGTGCCCGCCGGATGCGGATTTCGTATCGACAAGCCATTGCTGGGATTCGAGCCCGATTCCCCTCAATGGAAGGCGAACTCTCTTTCCCCTGAGCCATCACGGATTTGATAAAACATTAATAAAAACAAAAAATTAATTAAAAAAATTATTAATACACACCTCAGAGATGAATCTAGTTCTTAGCACTCATTGAAGTTCAATGAAGAACTATTAGAGAAACTTTTGCTCGGAAGTTCAAGTCAATTAACATATAAAAAAAACTGGCAGAGAAAAATTATAGCTTTTCACATATTAGACTTTTAAAAAAATCGTAAAAAAAGAAAAAACTGAGATAACTTAGTAGCCAATGCAATACATTACTATTGAATGAAATAAATGAAACAACTTTTCAAACTGATATTTTTTTTAAAAGTTTAAGAACTGAAAAAATTTAAAACTTAACTTATTTCTAAAATTATAAGAAATTCGAGAGCTCAAATGAAACTGATAAAGACCGCACAGATGATAAATATATTGTTTACATTCTGAGTACTTTTTCATGAAAGCGGATATTTTTTCCGTTAATAATCACTTTGATTTTTTTTAAATAAATTATAATTAAATTTGGTTATTAAATTTAGTTTGGTTATTTGGATTTTAAAATTTCAAATATTTCGGAGAATTTTTTTTTTTAATATTTATACAAGTGCTTGATCTTCGAGTGCGGGGATTTCAAATATGAAATAAGTTTTGTTCCAATTGAATTTTAGTTTAATTTGGTTTTTATTTGAATGTACAAGTTTATAAAGAATTTCATACACATGCATATGCACTCGCCTGCACCTTCGAAAGTAACTCTTAAAAAAGCCCATGATCTTAACATATTGAATCATAAATTGCAATGTACTGATTACAGATATGAAATCAGTGGCGCGAAAATTTATAAGAATTTTTAAAAAATCTCACGCAACGCAAAAGCAAATTTTCCTCAATGTAATTTATAACCCTAGGCTTATAAAGAATTTAATTAAATTGCAACTACTTTTTTTACTTTTCCTATGTTTCTGAAGATGAACTTCCAAAACAATTCGGACATGAAAAGAGGAACTCATTTTTAAATGTTTTTTTTTGGCTAGTTTATATTTTAATGAATTATTCTTTGTTTCATAAATCGGATTTAAAGTTATTTTTTATTCCGCCACACGTAAATGATTCAAAAGTTCATATGAAAATCTACTTTGTTCCCGTTCTCTCGTGGTGAAACTTTGAATGCTGGCGAAATTACAGTTGGCGATATTTTCACGTGGCTGCTATCAAATCTGCAATCGGTTTCGCTTTAAAAGCTACAATTTTTTTTCAATGATGATATATATCTCCATGATAACGATATATATATATATATATATATATATATATATATATATATATATATATATATATATATATATATATATATATATATATATATATATATATATATATATATATATATATATATATATATATATATATATATATATATATATATATATATATATATATATATATATATATATATATATATATATATATATATATATATATATATATATATATATATATATATATATATATATATATATATATATATATATATATATATATATATATATATATATATATATATATCATGCCTTAGAGTTCCCTTGCTGGCAGGCTAACCAGGTGAGAGGTTTTCATAGTTTTGCTCTCCATGTTACACAAATGTGGGTTAGCCATCAAAAAGTCCGCCATAATGGCAAATTTCTCCCAATGTTTGATCGAGGAGTTTTTTTGTCTTTCGTTCAAAATTACAAGGCTAGGAATTTGAACATTAGTAGTCGTAAACTCACAAATTGAGCCTGCAGTTCAGCGATGGCCATAAAATTAAAAAAATAGATCAAATAAAAATGATATAAAAAGAAACACAAGATTATACCCACAAAAAAGAGTGCCTTCTGAGCACTCATTTTTGCGAATATAATCATGTGAGTTGAAGAGGAGATCATGTCTTTTCATTATTTTGTCTTCAGCTTTTTATTTTCTTAATAATTAAACTTTTTAGAAATTATTTTTTTTAATTATTTTTCTTCTTTTTTTTACATAAATCCTTGTTTTTTTTCCCAATGCTCTCTACACATTTTTAACATATTTCATGTGCTCTATACACTTTCAGCTTATGCGCAATAAATGAAACTTATTATTTCTCTTTACTTCCTTCGTTTTTCTTTTCTTTTATTCCTTTATTGTGCTATCTACCTCTCTATCTATCCTATTTACGCATGTATGTATATATATATATATATATATATATATATATATATATATATATATATATATATATATATATATATATATATATATATATATATATATTATATGTAATAACAATAATAAATTAATATGGTCACTAAACATTAAGAAATAAATATAAATTAATTACATATTTAGATTTTAACTTTCTAAATGATGATTTTATATGATGTCCTATTAGCGCAAATAGTTCAAAGACTTTAAAAGCAGGGTTCGTACAATCCTTAGAAAATTTGAAATGTCGTATCAAAATTAAGAATCTGAAATGAATCTTAATAAGTTGGTACTCTCCGTTTTGTTTTAACTATAAAAATAAATGTATGTAATCTCGCAATCAAATGCATAGAATTTTTAATTTTAAAGTAAAATCTAACAGAAAAAAAATTATAAATTCTTCATTAGATTATTAGCCCCACTTTTTAAATTTTCTAAGGACTTTACGAACCCTGTATAAAGCTTCACTCGTGACAGAGTAGTGTTTTATAAAAACTTCTGAACAATTTATCTGAGGTGGCGGGCAAGTTAACTTCTTATCATATTTACGAATTTAAAAATAGCCATTTAAAGAGATAAAGTATTCAACCTCAAGAAATGTTTGATAACAGACTTCCTTGCAAATTTAATAAAACCAGCTGAACCCTCTGCAGTCTTAATATTTTTATTTTTTCGTAACTAAGATAATTTAAAATAATTTTGACCGCCGATGCATATAAATAGTTTAAATGAATACTATACAAAATTCTTAACCATGCCCTTTAAAAAGTATTTGCACAGTTAAAAACAACATTCAACATTTTATTGCACAATTAAAACAAACAACATAAATCAAGTACTTGCACTTCAAGAAGAAGATCACGGGTACCCACACGTGACACCTATGACGTCAGCTCCAGCTGATCGTTTATAAGCAAAATGGCGTATTAAAGTTGAGCTAAATTTCTCCACGTAAGCTAGAATGTTTATTAAAGTGAAGTGAATTAAATAAAGCGCAGTATCGCGCATCGAATTCGTTGAACAATAATTCTTTCTCGTCTGCGCTTTTTATTTAACTTAAATTTGTTATTTGTTTATGTATTTTATTGTAACCGCGATATATTTTTGTTTCGTGCTTCTGGCAACTTCGATGCATAATTAGTTTGCCTATGTTCCACATGGCTTCGTGTCTGTCTTTGTATTAAGTAAGAAATATATAATGAAGGAATATAAAATGTGTCACTTAAGAGAATTGATACTTGATGGACTCGAAATAGAATGGAAAGAACAGTTACTAACGTAAACAAATATTACGTTTTAACAACCAATCGGGATCGAGATACCCATACAACGTCAATTGCTGGTATCCCATTGCTATTCTGTTATTACTACGAAGAATCTTAATTAGGAAGATAAAAAACACCAAACCCGACCGGCCTGTGTAGGGGACAGGGAACTGTCCCTGCATCAGAAAGGTCCTGGGTTTGAATCCATGGATGTTTCTTTCTCTCTCTGTGTGTTCTATGTCCTTTCACCTTTGTGTGTGAATGTGTGTGAATGTGACCCGCCCTATAAACGGGTTGTGGTTGTGTGAATGGCGTGGAAGAAGTCGAATTCCTGGTCCTAGATGGCGCCACTGAAAAACAGGAACAATCGCAACCCCACTGCCGAAACAGGCACACGACAAAAAAAAAACACCAAACCTAACAAAAATTATTATTATTATTAATTGTTTATACTAATAATTCATGAAATCTTTACATAAATTATTTATTACAATTAACCGATTAAATTACGTTTTTTTTTCTTCTTTAAATCCAATATTTTATTACATTATTAAAAGCACGCTGTAATCGGAGTTGTTAAAATCATTTATTATTTAATTGTATGCAAGCTATGATATAGAATTTTTCTGTTTTTATTTATTACCTGTTTTTATTAAAGATATTAACTTAATATTGCTATGACGACAGAGAAGTACCCTGACTATGTGATGGGACAACTTAAATAGATGTATAATATGTTGAAATATGTAATAATGTGTAATAAGTGTATAAAAATATTGCTTTTTAAGGAAATTGGAGTCAGAACGTTTATTCTTGATAAGTAAAAAAATACGAAATAACATTAAATTTTTTACTCGCAAGTTGCCCAAAAAGTTTAAGATAAAGCTTTTTTTTTTTTAATTAAAAGTGCAAAGTTGCTTTATGATGCATCCTCTGGGAAGAAAATTCGCGATTGCCCTAATTAATAAAAATTTAAAAGACATATTTATAGTAAAAAATCTACCAATTAGGCAATTTTAATGAAAAATTGGATGAGAAAATTAAAATAATTATTTTTAAGTACTGCAAATATCATGTTTATTTAAAGAAATCGTCTTACTTTAAGGCGTCAATTTTCACGCTTGGATAGGTAAATGCAATCCCGTGGTGCCCATTTTAGTATTTTCACCGAAAAATTTGTCTATATGTTGTATAATTCAGGGGATTAATATTCTAAAACCAATTCAGGGAAACAGGAAGTGTTTGTTTTGAAGGAAATAAAGTAAATTTATCCATGGTTAGGCCTTCTTTTAACTCAGACATATTTTTATTTTAAGGTTGCGATTAGCTTGCAGATTTAATGTAAACTGAAAGATGTACAGTAAACACAAATAAAACATAAAGAGGACACAACTTTAAGTTATGCGAGCTTGAAATGATCCGAACATAAATAAAGTCACAGTGGCTCAGGGGATAAAACGTCCACGTACCCTGGTTCGAATCTCAGCGCAAGTTGGTATACGGATTCTGCTCCCGGCTCATTCCAACTACAGTGCTGAAGTAAAATCGCATGCAGAAGATGAATCATTGGTTACAATCCCCTTGCCGTCGGTTAACCGTGAGAGGTTTTCGTGGCTTTCCTTATCCATGCTACGTAAATGCAGTTTAGTTACATCAAAAAGTGTTCATACCTGCCAACTTTTACGCATTTGGCGTAAAATTTTATTTCTATATTTAAAGTGGTAGCAAAATGTATGCTTTCTATATATTCCTTGCATTTATAAACTTAATTTATAATCATTTTTGACCACCACTATTTTTAAGAAAGTTAAGCATATATATTAATATGTATTACTGTCGAGGTACTCCGTTTAAGCGCTTTCACAATACAGTGTACGTTTCGGCCTAAAATTGTAAATTTTATTACATTTTACTACCACTGGGGAAAAGCATCCTCGAAAGAATTAAAAGTTGGCAGGTATGAGTGTTCCATGAAGGTCAGTTTGTCCCATTGCTTGATCCAGGAGTATCCTTGTCTTCTAGGTTGGGTTTGTGTTTTAAAACATTAATAGTTGTAAATTCAGAATTGGGTCAGCTGTCCAACTCCGGTTATAAAATAAATAAGTAAAAATATAATGAAGGACTTTTTTCATACTAGGATTTTTGATTCCATAAATATGTGTGTGTGTGTGGGGGGGGTGCTAATCACAATCTGGAGCTTCTGATTATTAATTACGAAAAAATAAAATTTTTGTGAAATGACAGAAGTGAAATTAACATTTATTTAAAAATGTTAATTTTACTTGTTGAGTTTTTTTTCCCTCTCTAAGAAATACAACTTCTTTAATTCTTATTTCTCAAAAACTGTTCGACCGATTTCCTTCAAATATTAAGATTTTGTCCTATAAAATTACCCTGATTGATTTGGTGTAAAACTTTGTTTACTTAACAATTCATTATTTCCGACTATTAAACATTAATTATTAAGAAATAGCCTTTTACCCGAAAGTATTTATGAATAAACAAGTTTTATAATTGTGTGCGAAAATTTTTCTGATTCGTTTCATTAGTTTCGAAGATATGGGGAAATACTCAAATGGCCGCTAATGCTTCTTGAATAATGTGTAATGTAGTAACATGTGGTAATGCTGTACAATGTGGTAATGTTGAATAAATGTGGTAACATGACGTGGTACATTATCTTTAGTAGTAATATTAAGTGGCCGAAACATTCGATGAGTCATCTACTTCACCTGGGACCTTATTTTCCAAATTGCTACTATCCCTCAATTATTGAGGGTTAAAGAATCAAAATTCAACGAGAAAAAAATTATATTTATTCAAAAAAAGTACTTTTTAATGCTTGTTTCGTTACTGAAAATATCGTTTGCACTAATTATCCTTTGCAATGGAATTCAAATTAACATTCGGGGGATATATAATACCAAGGTGAAAAACATTTATTCGCCATAACAAGGTTTTCGAGATATGGAAGTTTGATATATTGAGAATTATATTTTTTACTTATTTTAACATAAATTAATACGCAATAATGAAAAAAAAAAGCGTGAAAAATATGTTAAATAAAAATTCTGCGTTAAAGGGTTAAACTTAGTAAACATACTACGTTTACTGAATTCAATGCTGTAACATTACTAAAAAAGTGCATGGAATCCCAGTTTCGTAGAGATTTCTTGTCACACTACAGTTTTTTTCTTTTTTCGTACAGTTTTTTGGGGCTATGCATCACAGAAACAAAATACCGAGAGAATAATATGCAAGTGCAATATTCCTTGATTAAAAACTTCATTGCCTTCAAAAATAAACAAAAGGGAAATAAAAGTCAACTCATTTCAAGCGCTCAAAATAGGTGCCTATTTTCAAGACTTGACAGACGTGAATGAGAAAATACAACAGTGATTTGAAATTGAAAACGTTGTCGACGAAAAATAGAGAAATAAAGGTGAGAAAAAAGCTAGAAAATTCACAGTTGCCGAGAGAGAAAAAAGATGATATGGTATTTTCATTTACGTCGGACTAGATCAGCACAATGGGCTATCAGTGACGGTCTGGCGAACATCCCTGAGAATGATCCGGAGACAGCATACTTACGTCACATCCCGTTTTATAGGGAGGACTCATTCATACATGATCCATCCACAGATTAATTTTGATCTGTAACAGAGCACGTTCAGTCTCTGATCCCGTATCCCCAGAGGTATTGATTTCTTATGGAAACTTGAAGGACTTCGTGACCCCGACAAATTTAGCTTGCACCAATCATCATTTTGTATACAGGGAGTATTTGGTCGGCCTGGATCGAACTCACGACTTCTCAAAGATGGGCACAATACCCTACCAGCCAAGCTTTCTCGGCCATCAGGAAAAAAAATGAAGAACAGAACTGGAAAATCCACAGTGGTCGAGAATGGGCAAATCATGTTAAGATGCACTTCCACGCACTAATTCTCAGTCACATGAGCTTATCTTGATGCCCTAGAATCTTGTTTTATTCATTTGAATAATGATTCCCTTGTTAACGGCATTAGTTCCTCACTACCTCTTCTTAGCGCCTGGAAATGCATATTACCCTGATTTGCCTCTCTTGGCCACTGTGGGTTTTCCTAGTCTGTTTTTCATCATTTTTCTCTCTAGGGTACTGTGGTTTTTCTAGTTTCGTTTGTCACGTTATTTTTCATTTTTCTGTGGTAACTATATGTTTTGTTTCAAATCATTTTTGTTTCTTCTCATTCACGTTTGACAAGTCGTGAAAATGGACACCTATTTTTGAGCGCTCAAAACATGCTGATTGTTAATTCTATTTTGTGTATTTTTGAAATAATGAAGTTGAAATAATCAAGTAATATCTTACCGTTTCAGTTTCTTAGGATTGTTAATTTAAGTGCAATATTTGTTTATGCAAAAACAATAGCATTTCCATCTCTTTCCGTTTTTCTTTTTGAAGTTGACTTTTCAAGTCAGAATTTTTATACATTATTTTTTTTACTCGTTTCAGGTGATGAAGATGAAGAAATAGTTGTCGCAGAAGAAGACGAATTCAGTGTCCAAACACATCCTCCATCTCTAATAGCACATCTACCATCAGGCACATTATGGGATACACAAGTCGTGCCTTACTCGCAGAGCCTGGGTTCGAGTCTCGGACACGAAGATCTATTGACAGGTCGTTCCCATCATCAAAGAACAAATGTTTGTTCGGGCAGTCTTTCTCTTTGTTGCCTCAATTGTCCCCCTCAGAGCTGGCATTCAGGTTTGTGTTTCATTACAACAGCCTAAAATATAAAACATTTTTCTTCTTTTCCAATTCCTACTATTAGTTCTCCCTCTTGTTCAAATTTTCAATCGTTAATAAAATACTTTTTATTCATCCACTCAAGTTCAAATACATTTTTTTTAAACTTGCAGTGGATGACACTTGATATTTATAAATTTTTTTTCCAAATATTAATTCATTAATTAAATAGGGATGAGTGAAAAATTAAATGGAATTTTCCGATTCCTTAAGCGTTAGTCATTGTTTTTAAATTTTACTATAAGCTATTCAGTTTTTCACATATTTTAAAAGTAACATCAGTGATAATTTATAACTTATAGCTCTATTTGTGAACAAAATAATAGTTGATTGCGCTTTCTTCTTTCAATTCCTACTATCAGTTCACATTCTCCCAATATATATTTATATATCTTGTTCAAATTTTCAATCGTTAATAAAATACTTTTTATTCATCCATTCATGTTCAGATACAATTTTTTTAAAACTTGTAGTCTATGACACTTGATGTTAATACAGTTTTTTCAAATATTAATTCATTCATTAAATTTAATTAATCAAATTTAGTTTTATGTGGAACAAAAATTGCAACTATTATAAAAAAAAAAATTTAAAAAATAATTGACCGACTTCAATTTTTTTTATATATATATCCCTTGTTTTATTTTAATATTTCACTTTATATTAAAAAAACGTGATCCCAGCCGCTGATTTAGATGTTCCCCTTAACCTTGCATTTTTTTTTTCCATTTTTTTTTTTTTTTTTTGCTGCTCTGAAACTGTACAATTTAAAAGCTTAAAATTACGAAGGTGAGTAGAAAAATTGTGCAGGGAGTACTACAGAATGAAGTTAATTAACATAGAATAATTAATTTGAGAATTATTAACGGTTTACCTTGTAGTAAAATTACTACTCGGGTTGCTCTACAGATCACAGAAATATAACTACATGTTTGAAAATTCCATATTTGCTTCTAAATTCAATTAAGAGTCAATATATTTTCTGATGATTTCCTTATTTATTATTTAATTACGAATACATATTTTGAGAAAGTTATTGTATTTTTACGCAAAAAGTAATATTTCTCTTTCGTGCGAGTGGATTATTGTATTGAGTTTCCAGTGTGTTGCCGACGTATTAAATAGAGTAACTATTTCAAAAATATTTTTAACTTAGAATATATTATTTGAACTGCATTCAGTTGCTGTTTTGGGAGTTTAACTTCACGTTACACTTTGTTTTGCTGTCACAAGAGCTATCATACTTAAAACTTAAACTTAATTTAGTTTATCAGACTTAAAACTTAGATGTAAGGCATTTACCCCACTGCTTTACATTCAAGGATAACTCAAAATTACGATGGTGAGTATAATCTAAAAGATGTACCATGAAATAAGAAAATTTAACATTCGATAATTATTTCGAACAGTTGTACTTGTAGAAAAAAATACCATGCGGCTACTCCATAGACTACTGAAATACAGCTTCAGAGTTGAAATTTGGCACCCGAACTCGATGCTTTTTTAAAGATTCTAATTTGTCTGAATGTTTTTTCAGTTTCAAGTGCCTTTTTATAGCAGTTTTTGTAATTTTTCTTTACTTTACATTTTGTATTACTATGAAGAAAAAAAAACTATTAGATTTAAAAACTTGAAATTAAGATTGGATGCAGTAATGATGAAATAAGAAAATTTAACATTCTATAATTATTTTGAACAGTTGAACTTGTAGTAAAAAATCCCATGCGGACAATTCACAGACTACTGAAATACAACTACAGATATGAAATTTGACACCAGAACACGATGCTTTTTCAAAAGTTTTAATTTGTTCGAAAGTTTTTTCAGTTTTAAGTGCCTTTTTATCTCAGTTTTTGTAATTTTCTTTTACTTTACATTTTGTTTTACTATGAAAAAAAACCTATTAGATTTAAAAACAATATATAAAATTAAAATTACAATTATTATGTATTTTGTTAGCAAAGTCATCAATTATTTTTGTTTCCGCAAAAAATATGGACTTAATAAAAAATCGTTAATCGCAATTCATTTATCGCTCATTTTATTTATTATTAATACATTAGCATAATGTTTTATATAAAATTACAATTATTATATATTTTGTTAACAAAATTATCAATTATCTTTGTTTTTGCGGAAAATATGGACTTAATAAAGAAAAAAAATCATGACGAATTCGAAACAATTACGTGAGTGGTGAGCAAAGATGAGATTTCCATATTTATTTATTTTTAAAAATTTTCAAAAATGGTAGGCTTGAGAAACTGTTTTGCATAAATTGTTTTGCGTAAATTGTTTGATAATTTGTGTCTGAAGCAGATAACGAAAACCACTACAGTGAAAATTTAATACAGGTATTAATGTTTTACAGGTTTTCCTGAGTTAATGACGGCTCCTGTTCCTGGAGGAAATACAACGTCCGCCGTATCAGCGTCCGTAGCAGCAGCGGCAGCGGCCGCTGCTGCTGCCGCTGGTGTCTGTGTGGGGCTTGTCCCGACAGCTGGGGGCGCGGCAACCGCCGTCTCTTGGTCGTCGTGTGGGGCTACCGATGTGAGGCTCGAATCTGGATGTCCAAAAGACGGAACTAAAGGGGGTCATCCACCCAGGAAAGTGAGGAGAAATCGAACTGTGTTTACAGAGCTGCAACTGATGGGGTTAGAGCGGCGATTTGATTGTCAGAAGTATTTGTCCACACCTGATAGGGCTGAATTGGCCAGGGCGTTAGGGCTGACGCAGTTACAAGTGAAGACGTGGTATCAGAACAGAAGAATGAAGTGGAAAAAACAAGTGAGTAAATTAATTTTTCGGTTTGTTTGAAAAGTAAAGATTATAAATTCTAGGCTTAGATGCAAAAATTTTTTAATTGAAAAAAACATTTTTTTTCAAGGAATATTTTTTCAATTTCTAGAGGAAGAACAATTATCATACGTGAATTTCACTATAATTTTCGCATGTTTGAACTGCTCGTTCATTTAAAGAATTTATATATAAAAAAAATATTTAAAATTTAACGTCACTCTGGTGGTACAGTAATGAACAAATAACGACAGCTCTAAATGCTACATTAAGACCCTAATTAAATAGCGACCTTATTTTCCTTAAATTAACCCATAAATGCTAACCCGGAAGTCCTACCACCACATAATACATCAAGAGGTAACGATTTAACAATTAAAGATTATGTTAATTTGACCCATTTCTGCCTAGCGTCCTTTAACGCAGAATTTTTATTAAATATATTTTTCATACTTTTCCAATATTTTGTACTAATTTAGGTCAAAATAAGAGAAAAATATTGTATTAAACATTTTAATAATTTTTGGTTATGAAATGCAGCACCAAAAATCGGCGTCTTTTTTGGCGTTAAAGGTGACATAATTTTCAAAAAAAAATTTTTTCAAATTTGCACTAATTTGTAGTAATTTTGATCTAAGAGAAACGTGATCAACAACGAAATAATTTAAATTTACAAAATAAATTTTTGAATATGAATGAAAACAAACAATTCAAATTTCGTATTTTGGGTTTTATAATTTAGTAGAAGTGTCATGATAAAAAAAACAATTAATCCAAAAATAAATTTTTTTAGTCAATTCCTACTTAGATCAACAGAGAAACATTTTATTTTAGTTACTTTTTATTAAATAATTACAATTTTTCTCCCATATGAAGTTAAAATTAATTAATTAAATTTAATTAATGAATTAATATTTGAAAAAAACTGTATTAACCACTGCAAGTTTAAAAAAATGTATTTGAACTTAAATGGATGAATAAAAATTTTTTTTATTAACGATTGAAATATGGAACAAGATATATAAATATAGCAAGAGTGTAAATTAAGAATAGGAATCGGAAGAGAAAAAAAAGGCGCGTGGTAATAAATAACTACAAAAGTATAAATTTGGTGACTTGAACCACACTCGCCACCACGTAATGTTCCTTATTGAATATATCTGGCACAGAGAATATAAAATAATTAAATATCTAAATGTGCGCAATAAACTATTTTTTGTACCAATAGAGCTATAAGTTAGAAATTATCACTAATGTTATTTTTAAAATATGTGAAAAACTGAATCGCTTGCAGTAAAGTTTAAAACAATGACTAACGCTTAACCCATCAGAAAATTCCATTTCGTTTTTCGTTCACCCATATTCAATTAATGAATTAATATTTGAAAAAAACTGTATTACCCATCAAGAGTCATCTATATAAATAAAGCTAACTATATATACTAACTCTATATACTAACTCTATATAAATAAGCTAGCCACTATAAGCTTAAAAAAACGTATTAGAGTTTGAGTGGATGAATAAAATGTATTTTATTAACGATTGAAAATTTGAACAAGATATAGGGAGAGTGTGAACTAATAGTTGGCCAAAAATGTAATCGATTGCATCTTTTGATTACAGTAATCAATTACTTGTAATCATGATTACAATTTTCAAAAATTTTGATTACAGTTGTAATCGTGATTACAATATTAATAACAGTAATCAATTACTTGTAATCATGATTACAAAGTTTGATTACAACTGTAATCATGATTACATAGTCGATTACAGTAATCAATTACTTGTAATCATGATTACAAGTAATTGATTACTGTAATCAAAATTGTAATCATGATTGCAGCTGTAATCAAAATTTTTTGAAAGTTGTAATCCCGATTACAAGTAATTTATTACTGTAATCGACTATGTAATCATGATTACAAGTAATTGATTACTGTAATTGAAAAATGTAATCGATTACATTTTCGCTCTACTCTGATGTAATCAAAAATTTTGATTACTTGTAATCGTGATTACAAGTAATTAATTACATAGCTGTAGTTATCTGTAATCAATTACAGTTGTAATCGATTACTGTAATCGACGGCCAACTCTGGTGTGAACTAATACTAGGAAATGGAAAAAGGCCAATAGTTGCTTTTTTTTTGTATCTACGCATCTTTATCTAGAAAACAAAATATTTAATTGTCCTTTCACTCCAATTACCATAAAGTATAACCTTAAAGTTAAAACTTCAAGAAGGATGGGAAAAGGGTTGTAAGCGGCCTCAGAAACCAAGATATATTTTGGTACCGTGAAATATTTATAATGATAGTTATAGAAAAGTAAATGGCAGATAATAGGAAGAAGTGTACACTTTGTATAACGAAATATGAACCACCATTTTTTTCCCTCCATCCATAGAGTACTTATACTAGGTGGACAATAGATTAGATTTATTTTGATTAAGCTAAACGCTTTTCAGCGCATTGTATTCAGTCTGATTCAGGACTAATTCAACAAATGTTACAAACCACTAGAATTGCGTAACTGCAATTGGACCTCCATTTAACGAAGTAGCTAAATACCGATAAAAAGTTCGTTATATGGAATATTCGTTATCTAGAAATTCACCTTTTAAATTCTTGAACTCTAGACATAATTAAAATAGCAAATGATACACCTTTAACTTGTAAACTATATAATATTGAGGCCTCAATAATAACCTCAATACAAAAATATTTATACTCGAATTACATGCCTTGTCCTTTGAAATTAGGAATTAAAACCAAAAAAAAAAAACATCTGAACTCAATGCATTACATCATAGACTGAATAGTTTATCAACTTCTTCCTACCACTCCCCACGTAGCAGAGGAGTGCGGGCACTTAGTACTCACTCGAGTTAATTCTTAAAAAAAATCCTTGACATGAGTTGAGTTTTAAATTTCATGATTACTGTATCTTGTAGGGATAGACGGTTACAAATTAGAAATCAGTGACGCCAAGAAATATCACTGATCAGTTCAAATATAAATAGAAACAAACAGAAATTTTTTTTTCCTCTATGTAATTGATTAAAAGCTGAAATTTTCCTTAAAACATTATGTTGAATCTTTAACTTTTTAAGCTATCAACAGGCTCTTAAACAAAAATTTCGTAAATAGGCAATTAGAGATATTTTATTAGAGATAATTGAGAGATATTTTCTTTCGCCCTGTAAAAATGAGATAAAACTAATTGTAAGTATAATATCTGCTAAGAGAGAGTTTCCTCGCGAAAATAAGAAACCGAGAAAACTCGGTATAATCACAGAGAAGCTGTGAAGAGTAACCAACGAAAGAAATTTCGTCAAAGAAAATTTTCGTGACTCTGAGCCAGAATTTCGCACAAGTCTTGATGTATTTTGAATAGTGTAAGACAAAATTTGATATCGTACTAAAGTTAATTGAAGTTGTTAAAATAGAAGTTAGTTGTCAATGTTTCAAAATAAGTGATACAATACCAAATAAGATACATTAATGAAAGCTTTAATATTATCGATACCTTACAAATTGATACTTTATGGAAATTAGTTTAAATTTTAATATGTTCAACGTTTTAATATTATTGATACCTTTCAGAAGTAAGTTTAAATTTCGATATGTTTAATACTTCAATGTTATTGACACCTTACTGTTTGATACTTTTCGGAAGTTAGCTTAAATTTCAATATGTTCAATGTTTTAACATTATTGATACTTTTCAGAAGTTGGTTTAAATTTCGATATGTTCAATACTTCAATATTATTGATACCTTACTGTTTGATGCTTTTCGAAAGTTAGTTTCAATTTAAATAATGGTTCAATATTATATGCCTTACTGTTTGATTCTTTTTAGTAATTAGTTTAAATTTGATATGTTCAATACTTCAATATTATTGATACATTAAAGCTTTATACTTTTCGGAAGTTAGTTTAAATTTAAATATGTTCAATGCTTCAATATTATTTACCTTATTGTTTGATACTTTTTAGAAGTTAATTTGAATTTCGATATGTACAATACTTCAATTTTATTGATACCTTATACTGTTTGATACTTTTCGAAAGTTAGTTCCAATTTTAATATGTTCAATGTTTCAATATTATATACCTTACTGTTTGATACATTTCGAAAGTTAGTTCCAATTTTAATGTGTTCAATGCTTCAATATTATATACCTTACTGTTTGATACTTTTCAGAAGTTAGTTTAAATTTCTATATGTTCAATACTTCAATATTATTGATACCTTACTGTTTGATGCTTTTCGAAAGTTATTTTCAATTTTAATAATGTTTCAATATTATATGTCTTACTGTTTGATACTTTTCAGAAGTTAGTTTAAATTTGATATGTTCAATACTTCAATATTATTGATACATTAAAGCTTTATACTTTTCGGAAGTTAGTTTAAATTTAAATATGTTCAATGCTTCAATATTATTTACCTTACTGTTTGATACTTTTTTTGAAGTTAGTTTGAATTTCGATATGTTCAATACTTCAATAATATTGATAATTTACTGTGTGATACTTTTTGTAAGTTAGTTTCAATTTTAATATGTTCAATATATCAATATTGCAGAATATGAACAATTTTTCAACATTATAAAACACTTCAAAAATATGTTCAAAATTGGTTTGATGTTCATACTTTCATAATTTTTTGAACTTATTACAGGTAATGCAAGGGGGATGTACTGTTCCACCGACAAAACCAAAAGGCAGGCCAAAAAAGAACTCGATTCCCTCATTAAACGAAACTCGAACTGCAAATGAATTAGCCAATTTGAAAGAGACATTTTGAAGAGAACAATTTCTTTTAAAGGAAAGAAACAAAAGTTCCTATGGCTCTATGCTCAAGGTTCCTTACTTTTCCAGAATTCAAGATTCCTAAAAACTTTTAACTCATGATTTTACTTTATCATCTCTCAAAGAGCAAACGACATGAAAGAAATTTAAGAACAACGTCTTTTTTAACCTCTGTAGTTTCTGAATTCTCAGGACAATGCTGATTAATTATTTCGAAGCATGTGTAAAAGGACCCAATTTTAATTGAGAGGTACTTTAACTGTAAGCCATTGCCGTAAGTAGTACGACGTATTTTACGTAAAATTTTATTTTCATATTTAAACTGAAGGAATTTTTTTTTAATTTCATTTTAATTCTTAGATTTTCAAGTTGTTTTTTCCCTATCGTTTTGACCAACAATATACTACGTAAAAATAAATTAAACATATTTATAAATGTATGATATTTTTATGCGAAGTTTTGTTTAACACGTTCATGCCGGGAAAAGTGAAAATACTGGTACGGGAAAAGAGAAAGTACTAGTAGAATAACTATTCCAATATTAGATAATATTCGGGAGGAGTTAATCTATTCTCAACAATAACAATTCACTGTAAGGAAATTTATTGCTGCGAAAAAGCAATTCAATATAAAAATTGCATCCGTTAAAAACAGTTGGTAGTTATGGATTTTTACCATCTTATGGACCCGAAAAAATACTAAAAAATGAAATTTATTGTTACCAGTTTTAACTCCGGTGCGCTGCCAAAATGAGACAATCTAGCGTGACCCACCGATGGGTCAGCCCGGCGTGAACGTGTTACGCTCTGGCAAAATTGATAAAAAAAAACTTTTGATTACAATCGTCACTACCACTTTTTACTTTATCACTTCACTTCGGATAACAAAATCATGGCTCGAAAATAATAAAAATTGACAAGAATAAAATTATGTATTAAAAAGAGAAATATTTGTTTAAAATATAAGGATTTTTTTTACAATTTATCGGGGGGGGGGAAGCAAAATATTAATATTTCATTTTTTAGACGGTTGCTTACATTAAATCTAACGTCTTTGGATTAATTTTTAAAAAGAAGTTTATAAGTTTAATTATAGGGGGTGGATTATTGGGACAAACTTTAAGGGAGGGTAGGGAACTTCACAAGAATTCAGAGATGCATAACGACCCCCATGGTCGGAAATGTCATGGGGGGTACAAAAAACCAAGCGTCACAAGACTGAGATTGTCTGCAATATTTATTGATCACAGATATTACATATGCTGTGGCAGATATGTGAAAATGTCACAAACTATATTCAAAGTTTCCACCAATTTTAGTAGTGCATGCGTTACAACGTCGGACCATAGATTGGCAGACTTACTCAAATACATCTGGATTTTGATGGATATTCGCAGCAGCACAGATGATTCTTGCTACTAGATCCATTTCAAAATCCACGAGGGTTTCGCACACAACACTTTTCAGTGCACTCCAAAGAAAGAAATCCATGTGCTTAAATCAGGAGAGCGTGGTGGCCAGGGAATCGATGTACCACGCCCAAACCAACATTACTTAACGGCGGAAAAAGATGTTTTTGACCATGAATTGCTATACAAATTTGAATCATTGTGATGTCCCCTATCTCTCCTTAACCCTCTCGCGCCGACTGTCACAAATACGTGACACCATAAAACTGTATCAATCAGGGTAAAAAGATAATACTGGTAATCAAAGTATTTCTTTAGCAGTTTATTTGTGGGCGGAGTTATAATTGTTTGATTTATTTAATTCACCATTACTTTGTTCAAAATAAAACTATTTAGTTATACCTTGAATTAACATTGATTATATATATGATTAAACTAACAATAATTAAAATAAAAGCAAAGTAAGTCTGTCAAATTAGCAACGACTACATTTAAGTTACCGTTTTTTATTTAATTACAACTTGATTCTGATTTTGCACGAATGCTTTTCTGAATCACCCGTCCCCAAGGGGTTAAAGAGTGTTCTGGGACACCCTGTATTTTATGTCTTCAGTATAGCTACTAACTTTTCAAAGCAGTTTATTTTTATATCCTTTCTTCAGTATACATATACACATTTAACCCTTTCCACTCGAGAGGTGACTGTCAGTCACCACTGTCACCTTTAACCTTTTCGCGCCGACTGTCACAAATACGTGTCAGCATAAAACCGTATCAATCAGGGTAAAAAGATAAAACTGGTAATCAAAGTATTTCTTTAGCAGTTTATTTGTGGGCGGAGTTATAATTGTTTGATTTATTTAATTCACCATTACTTTGTTCAAAATAAAACTATTTAGTTATACTTTGAATTAACATTGATTATATATATGATTAAACAAACAATAATTAAAGTAAAAGCAAAGTAAATCTGTCAAATTAGCAACGACTACATTTAAGTTACCGTTTTTTATTTAATTACAACTTAATTCTGATTTTGTACGAATGCTTTTCTGAATCACCCGTCCCCATGGGATTAAATTACCCACTACTCTAATTGTGAATTTTTTTTCAATTGTGAAATTTTTTTCATCTTAATGTTCAGTTACCACTTCATTCAGTGAACCTCGGATTTTATAAGGTAACATTGCAAAAATTCTTTTAAAATGTTAGTGGTTGCGTCTATTTTTTTAACAGTTGAAAGGACTTCGAGTGCAAAGGGTTAATACAAAAGGGCATTACATACCTGCCAACTTTTAATCCTTTCCATTATCATTTTTCCCAGTGGTATTAAAATGGAATTAAAACTTCAATTTTTAGCAAACAATCACGCTGTATTTGAGAAACCTTAAGTTTACAACCATGAGAGTAACGCATATTAATATATGTGCTTAATTTTTGTAAGAATAGTGGTGATCAAAATCATTTAAAAATTAAGTTTATAAAAGAAAAAAATAGTATATATTTGCTACCACTTTAAATATAAAAATAAAATCTTCCGGAAAATCCGGAAGAGTTGGCAGGTATGGCATTATACAAAAGGCATCCTCTTTATAAAAATTTATTTTCTAGTGGTAATGAATTTATTTTCTAGTGGTAAAAATTTATTTTCCAATGGTAAAGTTAAGTAATTTTTAACTAAATAAATTATTTTCAGTTATTTTTTTCACCATTACGTATCAAAATTTCAAAGTCTGATATAGAATACAACTTTGTTTCAGTTATCTAGTGTGAAGACTTTTTAAAAGCTCGTGGAAGTAGCTTTTATTTTACAAGTTTAATTTTTTATTCGCTACCAGTTCTTAAAGTTAACATCCCTGTTAATAATTATAATAAAACATTATTATAACCATTAATGCGTAAGGAGAAAAAACTATATAACTAATATTTTGTAATATTTATTGTAAATGGTTCAAAGTTCCAAATTTGCCATTTGGCACTTCATCGAGCCATTTTTTTCCTGCAATTTTATGTTTAAATACTTTTTAGAATTGAGATTGATTTATTAAAAAAGAAAATTTAATTTATTACCTGAAATTATTTTGTTTTTTACGACGTATTTCGTTGTGATTACTGCAAAGAATTTACCATACACTTGAACTTCTGTGCTTTTAAATAACCGAATTTTTAAATTCTACGTTTCTAACTCTAAATTAATTCGATGAGAAATGATTAAATGAACGAATGCATAAAGAAAAAGGGAAAATAATTTCCTATGCATGTGTCTCTTCTTGACCCAACACTAGCCTTTACTGTTATCCATATATATATATATATATACAAAGTCCTTCATTAATATTTCTTTTGTAAGTTCTGAAGTAATCAACAGATATCTGTACAAATCAAAGGTCGAAAAAAGGCTTGCTGTCAACATTCAAAACTTAATAAAGTTGGTGGGAAATATAATTCCCATGGCCATGCAAAGGGTTAAAATTTTGGCGCAGATGGGACACTGGTGTCCCTTTTACATATTTTTTCTGGTCGCTCTAATTACAAACGAAAATATATTTTGATATTTTTAATTATAAAATACAGTCTAATAGTTACTAAAAAAATTTTTAGATTATCGGAATAATATATTTGTAGTAAAATATAAAATCCTAAAAAAGTAGTTTGTAAAAAAATTTTTTAATTAATAGTCAAAAATGAATCAATAACTCATGTTGGAAACTAAAGAAATTTCGATGATGAATGACTGTTTCTCTTAGATCAAATTACTGCAAATAAGTGCAAATTTGTACCACTGTATACGACCACTGTATACGGAAAAAAATAAGCTATAAAATTTATAATCAATGTGCATAGCTGCCAACTTGTACGGCCGTTGAAAAATAATTTTCATAGTGATCGCTTTGGCGTAATAAATCTTAAAGTTTAAAGTTTCAAAAAAAAATTTAAACTACCATGATGAATCAATAATTTTAAAAAACAGCATGTAAATGAGATCTATTCGTTGGCTAATTGTGCTTATAGATGTTGTTTTTAGAAAATTCTTCCAAACTTAATTGTTGTTTTACTACCACTTCGTAAAATCTTTTTTGACGACAGTACAAGTTGGCAGGTATGTATTTTATTTACTTTGTATTTTTTGAAATCCCCTCCAGTCCTTAAAAATGTTTTTTCAAGAAGGAATGTTATATATCTTAAAACTACAAAATTGAAATTAATTCGGAAAATACTTCTAAATTTAACTCAAATAATTGCAACAAAATACTCAGCATGCATTTTGTTACTATGACAAAATTTCTTTTCAATATTTTTTTAAAATATCATTTAACTTGTAAAAATTATAATCATGCCTTTCAAAGGCACTCTGTTCCTTTTAATGTTCCTATTTTCAATAATCCTATGTATGTATGGTGTTCTAAAATGCTTGTATAAAAATGTAGTAAATAAAAAGTTTTATTAGTCAAATTTTAGTGTTTTTTTTATTTATTTAACAATTAAGAAAGAACAGAAATTTTAAAAAAATCATAATTATTTAAATTAAAGTCAAAGATGAATTAAGTCATATGGCCAGGATAGCCTGGTTGGTAGGGCGGTGGGCCCATGTTCAAGTGGTCGTGAGTTCGATTCCCGCTGGCTAAAGGCTCCTCCTGTTACAAAATTATGACTGGTGCACGCTTGATCGGGGTCGCAAAGTCCGCCAAATTCGCACAACAAATCAATACCTCTGGGGGGTACTGGATCGGAGATTAATCGTGCTCTGGTTCAAGTCTAAATTATTTTCTGCGGATGGTTGCATGTTGTGTGAATAAGTCCTCCCTTTAAAGCGGTTGTTACACATATCTGTGGCGGAAGTCGAATTTTTCGCCATAGATGGCGCTACTTGAAAACAAGAAGCGACCCCTTCTGCCTTAATGGGCTTTTTAGTATTGACGAGTGACATACGACAACAGCATTGAAGTCATATTTATACATTTGAAGTCATATTTATTTATTTGAAGTCATATTTATATATTTGAAGTCATATTTATATATTTGAAGTCATATTTATATATTTGGAGTCATATTTAAACTGCCGTTTGTAGAAAATGCAACACCATGAAGGAATCATCAGAATCAAATGAAATTCGCAGCAAATGTCAATTATAGGATATTATGCAAATTAATAAAGTTTCAGAGCCATCGCGCGTGCGTGGCGCGCGCAGCGCCCTCTGAATTGATGCTGAAAGCGTATAAATAAAGTGCTGTAGCGGGACGTTGAAAATAGTCTATGATTATTTGTTAGTGGCAAACGTTTAGTGAGACCTGAGTATGCCTCCACGACGGAAGAATAAGAAATTCAAGCAACTTACGGAGTTTGAACGAGGTAGGATAATCGGCCTTCGAGAAGGAGGATTTTCCTATCGCGCAATAGCAGCTCGTATGCAGCGGAACAGTTCCACAGTGATGCGAGTTTGGAAGCAGTGGACCGACGAGCACCGAACAACTCGAAAAACAGGCACTGGACGACAGAAGGTGACGTCATAGCGCGATGATCGACACCTGCTCCGCATGGCGGTGAATGATCGCACAGCTTCCTCCAGGCAGCTGGCAGCACATTGGTCTACTGCTACAGGTGTACAATTGTCGGCTTCGTCAATTCGTCGTCGTCTGCTGCGCCGTGGATTGCGTGCAAGGGTGCCATTATACAGGATTCCCCTCACGGCGGATCATCGACGGCTGCGTCGGCAGTGGGCTCTTGAGCACAGAGACTGGCGAGCTGATTGGCACCAAGTTGTCTTTTCAGATGAATCACGCTTCAATTTGTGGACCCATGATGGCCGTGTTCGTGTTAGACGTTATGCCGGTCAACGCTGCCTTCCTGAGTGTATTATTGAACGACATAGTGGTCGAACACCCGGAGTTATGGTCTGGGGTGCGATTTCGTATCATGGACGATCCAATTTGATACGAATTGAGGGTAATCTCAATAGCAACAGATACGTCCGTGAAGTGCTACAGCCCGAAGTCGTTCCTTTCCTTCAAGGCATCCCTGGAGCTATCTTTCAGCAGGATAATGCACGCCCACATGTTGCGCGGACTGTTAGAGACTTCTGTTCAGCACAACGCATGCAACTTCTTCCTTGGCCTGCTTATTCGCCGGATATGTCGCCTATTGAGCACGTGTGGGATATGGTTGGTCGGCGTCTCACTCGTGATCCGCGTCCTGCAGTTTCCAAAGACGAACTTTGGTTGCGCATACAAGCGATATGGAATTCTCTTCCTCAAGCAGATATTCAACATCTGTTTGACTCCATGCCACGTCGTATAGCAGCACTTATTGCAGCGCGTGGTGGCTGCACCAAATACTGATTTCGGACGCTTAATTTGTTTCTTTTGTTTTGAAAATTTCATCATTTATTTGTATCAGTACAAGTCGTTTCTGCATTAAATTTCATTTGATTCTGATGATTCTTTCATGGTGTTGCATTTTCTACAAACAGCAGTTTATATATTTGAAGTCATATTTATATATTTGAAGTCATATTTATATATTTTTATATTTGAAGTCATATTTATATTTATTTTTTAGTTTATAAGAGCTTCAAGGCGCCATCCAGGGCTGAGAGCTTTTTCGTTTAAAATGTTGGCAGAAATGCTAAGCATTTTTAAAGCTGTAGCTACATTTTGTCCAACTTTTCCCCATTGTAAGATCATCATACTTTTATATTTTTGTTTAGTTTACTTAAATGCAGTGGTGGTTAAAATCCCTTTAAATTAAATTTCTATACACAAAAGATAAATGGAAAATATAAATACAAGAAACAAATGAAATAAAATAAAAATATGACCACCGAAGCCGACGTCTTCAGGGGGTACCGGCCCCGGTAGCCATTAAAAACAAAACCATTTCTATTTGAGGGAGAAGCAAAAGCTTAAAATATCTCCCTCAGTACCCCGATGGTTTTGTATAGAGGTCCAGGAAAAACAAGAAACATTCAAAAGAATAAACAAATTACGAAAAGAAAATCAATAAAAATCATCAGAAAATTAAAAACTCACAGTCACAGGTCAAGAATCAACTTCAAAAGCAAGTGGAGGAAAAGAAAACACTAAAAACTGAAAAACAACGCCCCCTATAATAATGCGCAGTAGAAGTTTAAAAATGAAATGAAAAAGGTCAGGAGAAGGAGATACGTAGATAAATTAATAGAATGCTTAACTGGGGCTGCTCAGTTAAGACTAGAATTGCGCCCTGTTAAAAGAAAAAATATATAAAAACTTAAAAACCATCAATCATTTTTTTAATTAAAAAATTAACATTACAAAAATTAAAAGGAAAATCATTTTTACTCAAATTATTTAAAAAATTATCCACAGCTTCCCGAAAACTTTCAACATTATTACAAATTTTCTTGATCCTAACTAATTGCGAAAAAACAAGATATTCAAAAATCTGAAATTTCTGCTGCTTCTTAGCGCGTTTTTTTCATAGAAGTTTTATCCTTTTGATCTTAATTATTTGTGTTTTCTTTCAGTATGGAAAATATAAACTTTTAGCGTCACTTTAAGTATACATATAAAATTTCGAATAACATGTGTAAAAGTTGGGTGCCTATATATAAAGACTTACATAATATTTTTCTAATTACTGAAATGAAAAACGAAATAAAAAAATATACCAAATAGAAAACTGCAGTAATATGAAAACTATTATTTCCAAGTGTGTAGGGTTCGTACGACCCTTAAAAAGATTTAAAAAGTGGCGTCAATGCATTATTAAGTAGTTTAAAAAAATTTATTAGCTTTCACGTTTAAATTAAAACTTAGAAACACACGGCTTCTTAATTTGTTACATTTGTTTAGAAACATTAAGTATTGTAGAAAATATTACTATTATTTTTTTTTTTTTTTTTTGAAAATCATTTCATTTTCTTAAATTTGCTACCACTGTTTAATTTTTTTAAGGACTGCACGCTTCTGGCATTAATATCATGGTAATGATTAATACATCAATTCTAACTTTAACAATCTAATACTTAAACATAACACTCCCGACTTTTAATTTACAATCTAGCTACCTTTAACAACTTGCTCTTTTTTCTTTTCTTTTTTTCAAGATTTTCTTTTAGACTGTCATTCGTCCCAAATTTTTCTTTTCTTTTTAAATTTGTTGCCTAAACTGAAGGAAGCAAAATCGAAAACAGAAAAAAAAAATAAGAGCTCAAAACCATCAAACTTCGCACCTGGCTCCGCCTACATCACGTGGTATCCGACGATACTATTTCGCTCTTTTGGGGAGAAGGATGTGAGCAATACTGTACAAGGTTGTTATTTGGAGATCGTATGACGAAAATATTTATTTCGCAATCTTTATATTTATTTTTTTTATAATAAATATTTCATAAATTTGATGATATTTATCTCTTTTGAGTAAATAGTTAGTCCTTTTTGCGACATTTTGCTGAGAAAATAGCAGTTTTTTATATTTAAAATATATTTAATTAGCTAGAGCTTGGCATACAAACTTAGTGGCACAGAACTTGGTGGCCAAGAGCTAGAGTAACGAATGGTATAATAGCAGATGGTAAGGCGAAGTAAGTGACTGAAAAAGAATTCACTGTTCGTGTTTGGCGCGCATTAATAGTTGTCTCATGTTCAAGCGCGGAGATGTTTCTCCGCTTTCTCTCGCGGTAAAATGAACTCTGCGGCCAAGGAGGTGGAGCCAAATGCCAACTCTTGGTGAACGAACTTATAGCATTAGTAAGCAGGAACGGAGAATTAAGCCTTATTAGATCAAATACTAATTTTTTATTTTGAGACTTAATATTCTCTTTGATTTTTCAGGTTAATAATCAAGAGCAATATGAAAAGTCAGAATATACAGATAATCCAAAAAAAGGTTGTTTCCCTTCAGTACAAAAAAAATTACAAATACAAAATTCAATGATTAATTAAACACCAAAATCTTCAGTTTCTGATTTTATACGCACTTCTATATATTATTTCATTATAAAATGATTAATTTTTACTTGCATCGTTTTATTTTATTTTATAACCGTCGTTAAACAGTAGACCCAGCTTTGGGGTTTACGACCACTAATGTGATGTTTTGTAAATATGTGATATGAATTTAACTCACTATTGTACTCAAATTATCTTCCTTGTCAATTTACCTCTTGACTAATCGGCAGAATGGTATTACATTTTTCATATACACAATGGTAATACATTTTAATGATAATACATTTTTCCAAAACTGTAATAGTAATTTAAAAGATTTAAAGACAGTTTAGTTGATTTAAAGCAGAAAGATTAAACTAATTAATTTGGGGCGTTTTGTAAATATGTCGTATGTATTTAACTCACTATTGCACTCAAATTATCTTCCTTGTCAATTTACCTCTTGACTAATCGACAGAATGGTATTACATTTTTCATATACACAATGGTAATACATTTTTCCAAAACTGTAATAGTAATTTAAAAGCTTTAAAGACAGTTTAGTTGCTTTTAAGCAAAATTAAGGTTAAAAGATTAAACTAATTAATTTGTTGCTCTTTGTAAATATGTCGTATGTATGTAACTCACTATTGTACTCAAGCTATCTTCCTCGTCAGTTTGCCTCTAGACTAATCGACAGAATGGGAATACATTTTTTATATACACAATGGAAATATATTTTAATGGTGATACATTCTTCCAAAACTGTAATGGTAATTTAAAAGCTTTAAAGACAGTTTAGTTGCTTTCATGCAAAATTAAGGCTAAAAGATTAAACTAATTAATTTGTTGCTCTTTGAAAATATGTCGTATGTATTTGACTCACTATTGTACTCAAGCTATCTTCCTCGTCAATTTACCTCTTGACTAATCGACAGAATGGGAATATATTTTTTGTATACACAATGGTAATATATTTTAATGGTAATACATTCTTCCAAAACTGTAATGGTAATTTAAGAGCTTTAAAGAGAGTTTAGTTGCTTTCATGCAAAATTAAGGTTAAAAGATTAAACTAATTAATTTGTTGCTCTTTGTAAATATGTCGTATGTATTTAACTCACTATTGTACTCAAGCTATCTTCCTCGTCAGTTTACCTCTTGACTAATCGACAGAATGGGATTACATTTCTTATATACAAAATGGTAATATATATTTTAATGGTAATATATTCATCCAAAACTGTAATTTAAAATATTTAAAGACAGTTTGGTTGTTTTAATACGAAATTAAGGTTAAAAGATTAAACTAATTAATTTGTGGCGCTTTGTAAATATGTGATATGTATTTAACTCACTGTTGTACTCAAGTTATTTTCCTCGTCAATTTACCTCTTGACTAATCGACAGAATGGGAATACATTTTTTGCATACACAATGGTGATACATTTTAATGGTAATACATTCTTCCAAAACTGCAATGGTATATTAAAATATTTAAAGACAGTTTGGTTGTTTTAATACAAAATTAAGGTTAAAAGATTAAACTAATTAGTTTGGGACGTTTTGTAAATATGTGGTATGTATTTAGCTCACTATTATACTCAAGTTATTTTCCTCGTCAATTTACCTTTTGACTAATCGACAGAATGGGAATACATTTTTTATATACACAATGGTGATACATTTTAATGGTAATACACTCTTCCAAATCTGTAATGGTATTTTAAAATATTTAAATGTTATTGTTTTAGTACAAAATTAAGGTTAAGAGATTAAACTAATTAGTTTGGGACGTTTTGTAAATATGTGGTATGTACTTAACTCACTATTGTACTCAAGTTATTTTCCTCGTCAATTTACCTCGACAGAATGGTAATACATTTTTCATATACACAATGGTGATACATTTTAATGGTAATACATTCTTCCAAAACTGTAATGGTAATTTAAAATATTTAAAGACAGTTTAGTTGCTTTAAGGCAAAAGTAAGGTTAAAAGATAAAACTAATTAATTTGGAGCGTTTTGTAAATATGTGGTATGTATGTAATTCACTATTGTATTCAAGTTATCTTCCTCGTCAGTTTACCTTTTTACTAATCGACAGAATGGTAATACATTTTTCACATACACAACGGTAATACATTTTAATGGTAATACATTCTTCCAAAACTGTAATGGTAATTTAAAAGATTTAAAGACAGTTTAATTGCTTTAAAGCAAAGTTAATATGGGAATAGGTTAAAAGATTAAACTAATTTATTTGTGAAGTTTTGTAAATATGTGGTATGTATTTAACTCACTATTGTACTCAAGTTATCTTCCTCGTCAGTTTGCCTCTTGACTAATCGACCGAATGGTAATACATTTTTTACATAAGCAGTGGTAATGCATTTTAATGGTAATACATTCTTCCAAAACTGTAATGATAATTTAAAAGATTTAAAGACAGTATAGTTGCTTTAAAGCAAAATTAAGATGTGACTAGATTAAACGATTAAACTAATTTATTTGTGGCTTTTTGTAAATATGTGGTATGTATTTAACTCACTATTGTACTCAAGTTATCTTCCTCGTCAATTTACCTCTTGACTAATCGACCGACGTTACTCATGGAGTTATACACAGTTAGAAACTTTTCCGCAAAAGAGCTTTCAAAATCTAAAAATGGAAACTCGAAATTATCAAAAAATCCATTTCAGAAAGATAGACCTCTTTAGCGGTCGATGTTCGATTCTAAATTTTCCCATTTGCGACAATCATTTTGATTCTCTTTTTCCCTTTTGACAGATCACCGGGAACCCTATAGGCTTATCGCTTGTCCTCTAAAATGCCAACCGACAATACCCCATTCCCCGCAATCGTATTTTTTTTTTTTCAATTTTTTTTTTTTTTTAAATAATCTTTTGTCCCCACCCAAAGCTCCACCATCACCTTTTTTTAAGCGTTGTTGTTAAAATAAAGTTGTAAAATTTTCCGACCCTAGTCCGTTTGATAATAGGACCGGAATTCGATGCTCTAAAATCCAATAATCTTTTCAGATAAAAAATAATTTTTTTTCTTCCTTTTTTTTATGTTTTTTAAGGGAAAAAAAGGGAAAAGTCAATGGAACTATTTGAGTTAGCCTATCTGTGGACTCAACCCCAAGCTAAAGGGAGATGGGGGTTGTATTTCCCCCCTTATTTTGTAATGATCGCTCTGGATTTAAGTTATAAGCGTAAATGGTATATGTCTTGACCTTTTTAAGAATTTTTGTTGGGATATTGCTGTGAAAAATATTCGTTTTAAACATTGAATCAAAAGGCAATATTTGAATTGTAAATTTTGATTCATAAAAAAATAATTTGCCAATAATATTTAAGGACTAATCTAAATCTATGTCTAGATGGCAGATTTCGAAATTAATGATGGTCTGTGGGTTCGAGATTGCTAAAACTTGACTCGGACCACCATAATATAATTAATCGTGGTCACTCGGTTTAATTTAAATCTGGGTCTAGATGATTAAGAAGAAGACCATCCATACCCGCACATGTGAACTATGACGTCAACACCAGCAACTGGCTTTATCAGCGAAGTGGCGTATTAAAGCTGAGGTAAGTTTTTCTTGGTAAGTTAGAATGTTAATCTATTATATATAATTCTCTTACGTGGCTCCCAAATTTTGGCTGTATTTCTTTTCCGCCGGTGGCAACGTTTGAAAACACCACAGCATTCTGCCTTTTAATGATATGTTTCTGATCTAATATATATAATTCTCTTACGTGGCTCCCAAATTTTGGCTGAAGTACTTTGTACAACTAAATAAGATTCTTTTCACAACAGTTAAATATTTACTTTATTTTCTTCATTCATAGAGAAAACAGTCGGCAAAGAATTCTGTTAGGTTAAAAAACATTTCGCTAAAAAAATAACGAATTCTAAAATAAATAAAAATAAACAACTTAAAAAATAAAAATGCTGTTGCCATCCATAGAATTTTTTGAAAGTCAACTTAGCAACATAAATCAAAATGGGATAGAAGCGCAACTAGATCAAAATTATAATACCTGAGGGCTTGACGTAACAAATCCTTCAATTCTAAAAGTGTTGTATCGCCAAATGCCCAAATTAACAATTGTGTTCTTAAAGAAATTCTATAAAAAGTTTTAAATAAACAACCTCCTTCTACAACTGCTTCTTGAAGAACTTGGCTCATTGATTAAAAATATTGTTTTAATTTAACAGTACTAACTTTACTTCTACTTTCGTTATTGCTATGACCCTCTTTCATTACATTTTACAACTTTATGCTAAATTTTAGGATATAAGTTGTTTTGTGGTTGAATACTGACATTTAGAAAAGTGTTCATAAAAAAATAGTATTTAGAGGTTAAGAGTTGCCTCATAAAAATTTGAATTGTTGACATTGAACTTAACAATGAAAACAATCGTTTTTGTGAAAAATTGAATTGTATTGTTGACATCAAAACTAAAAATATTGTGTTTCAACTTAACAATACTACCTTAATTTAATTTATACTTTAGAATTGCCTCGGAGAAATTTGAAATGTTAGCAATGACTTAAACAAAAAGTTTTATTTTAATTGACAAATACTATATTATAATTTTAACTTTTTCTATGACTATACTCATTTTCTTACTCTTTTCTTTGTTTTTTATACATTTTATTTTTTTGTGATAAAATAAAAAACTTATAGTTGTTCTGCTTCTGAACACTGATGAAAACACAAAATGATGGGCTTCATCAACAATCAAAAATATATTGATTTATTTTACAAATTCCATATTATTAAGGTGGCGCCCTTCAGAGAATTAAAAATACAAAATTATCTTCATCAGAGCCAATGATTTACATCCGGCGTTCAGTGGCAGACTACTATTTCATATTGTTTTACAACACATGGCTTTAACCTTCTGATGGGAAAGACTTTAAAACAAAACTTACAACAGTTACTTTTCTCAATAACTGAAATTTAAAATAGTGTGATTAAGAAAAATATCTGAACTGTTTGCAATTTCAAATGAATATTGAAATGTACAGGTTTAGAATTTTCTAAAGGGAAAAGTTTTCGGAACTTCGGTATTCAAAAAAGTATACAAAAACTAGACGTTAAGAACGTATCCAATGAGCGAGCAAAGCGAGCATTGGATTGCAAAGCAATCCGAAATGAACTGTGAAAGCAGTTCCGGGGGTTGGTGAGTGCCAGCGAGCAGGGGGCGAAGCCTCCTAGTTAACTATAAAATAATTAAATACAGAGCTGTATCGAGTTAGTTGAAATATAATTCTTTCTCGTCAACTTCTTTTATTTAACTTGGATTCATTATTTGTTTATGTATTTTATTGCAACCATGATATATTTTTTGTTTTGTGCGAATTTTTGTTTGCAACTTAGATGCATAATTAGTTTGTTTAGGTTAAACATGACTTCGTGCCTGTCTTTGTGCTAAGTCTCTGTGTAAATATATAGTGAAAGAATTGAAATCTTTGTGAAAGAATTTAGAATCTGTCACTTAAGATAATTGATACCCGATGTGCCTGGCTAACTCGAAATAGAATGGAAAGAACAGTTGATAACGTAAACAAATGCTGTGTTTCAACAACCAATACGGATCGAGGCACCCACACTACGTCACCTGCAGGTATCCCATTGTGACATTACCCAGTCTTTGCATTGTAATGTTTCTTTAAATTCACTTTATAACGTTTTTTAAAAAAAATTCTAATAGAATTAAACTACAAAAATAAAATTTAAATTTACTAGTATATGAAACACGTTAACTTGGTTTTGTATAGGGTTATCTCTTCATATATGACGGTTCATATTGTCGATATTTTTCTTCCCACAATGCTGATGAAAATTAGTAAGGCGTATAATATCTTTTAGCTAATCATCCATTGGACCAGTGACTAAATTTTCTAGATTTCTACCCTTGTTAAATGGTCTCATTTCACGATACTAAATTTTAAATTACTAAATAGTAGTTGCATAGCTACTATATAGGGATATTTTAAGTTATTATTAGCAATAATTATTTTAGAAAAATTGATTAATTTAAATCCATTTTTTGTATTTAAATTAATGATGAATGACTTAAAATATCTGTTTTTTTAATCAATCTGTTTCTTTTTTAATTATCATAAAAAATGAAGCATTTCTCAATGTAGAAATAACCAATAGTGATAGGACACTCCAAGTTATGAATACTGAATATTGTTGGTATAAATAGTACCAATAATAGTTTATCCAAGTTTTTTTTCTATGTGTGGAAATTATCTCTGTATTAGGAATCAGCCGAAATATAAAATAATTATATGTTCTCACTTAACAAAGATCTTATTTCAAAAAGATACAGGAAATTATTTATGCTATTTTTTTTTCCAAGTTGTATTTTTTTCATCCACAGTAATTATCTCCGTATTAGGAAGAGATAAGCCATGATAAAAAAATAATTACATTTTCTCACTCAACAAAGAATTTATTTCAAATACATACAGGAAATTTTTGATACAATTTATCCAAGTTCAATTAATTGAAATTATCTCTGCATTAGGGATCAGTCAAAATATAAAATAATCAAATGTGTGTTCATAAAGATTTACGTAAAACGTTAGATTTACGATTCTTGGCGAGTTTTGTGAAGTCGAAGATCAAACCTTGGCGACGCCCAGGGCTAAAGCCCGGTGCTGTAACCACTATGGTACTAAGATCATAGCAGTTTGTTATTTAGTCAAGTCTCGGTTATACTTTATTTATATTTTTGTAACACACCAGTTTAATTACTTAAAAACATTATATAAATATTTATTTAAACTTGGAAAAAATATCTACCATTCTCGGCGACTTCGTTAAACTTCGCCTCCCGCAATCTGTTAATGATTCACCTGTTTCCGATTTAAATGTAGTTATTGAAGGTAAGTAGTTTTACTACTGTATAATCTCAATAGCTCGAAAACCTTGTTATGTGAAAAAAATATATTTTTCTCATAACAAGGTATTATATATTTACCTAATGTTAATTTGAATTCCTATAGCGAAAAGTTTCTTCTAAAACCTTGTTATGTCGATTTTTTTCGAAATAGAAAATTAATTTTTTCTGAGAAATCACAATGTAAGTTTATTGTAAACCAATTCTTTTCTATTTACTGCATAATTATTTTTGTCTTACTTTTAAAAATAAAATATCATTGTTGTATTTAGACTTATAGTTAACTATCATTAATGCATATTCATTAATAGTTATTTTCACGTTTCAGGACTCCAATTTTTTGAGTAAAATTTTAGAATATATTTTTCAACTTTTTAGAATATATTTAGTTTTGAACTTTTTATCTCGAATACCAGCTATCTCGAAATTTTTTAGCGTCGCTTCAACTTTGAGATATCGAAAGTATACTGTATATTTAAAGTTTAAATCGCTTATAGTTTAGCTATATGCATTACTTAAAATAACGTATTATGATAAAAAATTAAAAAAGAAAACTTTACCTTACTCTTTAACTAAATACTTTACTCCTTAAGTAAATTATTTTCCTAAAGATGTTGCTCTTGAATTGAAATTACTCAGAGATGCCAACTTGCTCTGCTTTATATAGAAACTTTTTCTAATAAAAAAATGCTTGTTTTTATATTTGATTTTTGTTTTATTTAAATTGAATTCAACGGATTTTTCCCCTCACGAGACGTAATTAATTCAAACACGTGCATAAAATACTTCATTGCTTTCAGTTTTATCACGATGAGGCAATTAGAGTGTTTGTAGAATTTAGTAGTTAATTTTCTACTACTTTATGAACTATTTTGCACACAATGGACTGATCGTAAGACACGGTTCCCAGTAGATCACCAAACTCAAGCATCACTGGCAGCATTCAGTGAATAAGTGGGTGACTACCTCGATCTACCTGCGAAAGGACCGAGTTTCCACGGTATTAGTCCTCGCTAAATTGTTCTAGAGTAAGTGCTCGACTTCACGCGGAGGACATCAGGTTATCAAAGCGTGGAGCCACTCCCTCTGCAGACGATCAAAATTGTGATAGCACGTCTTTGGATCATCCTCAGGGATGTTTCCCCGACCATTGCCAATGATCCATTGTGAGCCGTGGTGGCTCAGGTGATAGAGCGCTCGCCCCTTAATGAGGTGCCCTGGTTAGAACCCAGCGATGTCTGATCGATGCAAATTCCGCTCCTGGCTCGCGTCGACCAAAGTGCTGACGTAAAATATCCTCAATGGTAGATGAATCATGGCTTAAAGTCTCCTTGCCGTTATGCTAACCATGGGAGGTTTTCGTGGTTTTCCTCACCATGTAACGCAAATACGGATTAGTTCTAGTAAAAAAGTTTTCCGCGAAAGTGAATTTCTCCCTATACTTGATCCAGGAGTTCCCTTGTCTTCTGGATTGAGTTCAAAATTACAAGGCTCTATAGTTGAATGTTGGTAGTCGTGAACTGAAAAATGGGGTCGGTCTCTAGCTTGACGTAAGTAAAGTACTAATACTGAGCAAAGTGGAGCAGTTGCATGGTGTAAAAGCAACTGCTTTATAATGACTCTAAACTCTGAGTAATTTTTTTTCGATGTCTTTCCTAAAAGAATGCGTTTTTTTTTTTTTTTTTTTTTTTGTAGAAATTCGAATTTTAGTTTCAGGCGTCGAGAATCAACATATACTTATTTGTTTTGTCAAATTTGAAAATTAAATTTCACATCGAAAATTATTTTTTCCAACTATGCAGAACGACATTCGGAGATTTTACAAACTGACCGAAACATATTGTAGATATTTCCTCATTTTGGGTGAAACATGGAATAATCTGATTTATATAATTCTCTTACGTGGCTCTCAAATTTTGGCTGTATTTCTTTTCCGCCGGTGGCAATGTTTGCATTGTTTTGTTTACATTACTATTTCTCTTACACGGCGTATCGACCAATGATTGCCGCTAAAAATGTCACATGCCAAATCTCGATGAGGTGGCTCAACATATAGCGCTTTTAAAAACGGAAACTGAAATAACTAGAGAGCATCAGCTGCGGCAATCTCATACTATTAAGCTAGGCAGAAGTGAGTAGTCTTTGTCGATAGATCTCTATTTTAGTATTTTGTCGAAAGCGCTTTTTTCACGAATTTATATATAACGAATTTATTTGACGATTTTTGATTTATGTTGCGAATTATACTATAGCACATTTCTAATAGGTTTAACGAATTGCATGTCATTTATTTAAATTCAAATTTATTTTAATGACTTAGTATTTACTAAAAAGATGTAATTTTTTAAAAAAAAAAGTTTTTATATGGATTTGAATGATTGTTTTGAATTCTTAGAATTTTGTGCATTTGCAATGTACCTAAGTTAGTAGCGAGCGAAGCGAGCTTGGTTTGCGAAGCAAACCATAAAGGATTGCGTAGCAATTTTCGGGTGTTAGCGAGCGTTAGCGAGCAGGGGGAGGAGCCCACTAGTAATAAGAAATTTCAGAGTTGCTGTTATCATTTTTGTTGCACATTTTGACTTAGACCACTTCTGCAGCAGCTTCTGGTCATCTTTTCGACTTTGAAAATCAATGGAATGATAATATCAGTAAAAAGCCAGGATCATAAGACATTATTCCCTTCTTATTGGAATAAATAAACGTTTTGAATATTAGTTCTCTTTCAACATGTGTGCATAGACACGGTAATAGCTTTGAGAACATTTCTAAAAACATATCAGATATTTTCTGGATGATATATTGCATCCGTTTTTGAAAATTTCTCCGCAGTAAATACATTATTTGATATCGTGTATTGAATAGATATCTAACGGTCAAAAACGATATCGAACTTGTTTATCCCCCATTCGTTACAAACGATTTCGAATTTCGAGCAAATTGCTGCGTTTATCAAAAGATGCAGATTGTTTTTCAATATTTATTACTAAAATTGTTTAATACGCGTATTATTGATATATTCCAATTCTGGATAATTATTAAGAAATTTTGTCTATTATTCGGAATAAATAGCTGTAAACCAAATATATTTTTTGCGAGAAAACAACCTATCAGTACTGCGTGATCAATACATTCTGGAATACTATTAATTGGACAAGAATACATTTTTTGGCGATGTTACTGCAGTTTCTGTTAAAAAACAGTATTTCACAATTAGTGAGTTGTATTATTGCATAAAGTCCTCGACATACATATTGCCTGATGATTTTCTGTCATATTACTATTTGATAAACAATACATTTTTTGACGATATTACTGCATCTTCCGTTGAAAAGCAGTGTTTCACAATTAGTGAGTTGTATTATTGCATTAAGTCCTCGACGTACATATTGCCTGATGATTTTCTGGGATATTACTATTTGATAAACAACTTTTTTGACAATGTTACTGCACTTTCTGTTTAACAAGCAGTATTTCATAATTAGTGAATTGCATTATTGCATTAACACGTTCAAGCCGGGAAAAGTGAAAATACTGGTACGGGAAAAAAGAAAATACTGGTAGAAAAACTATTTCAATATTAGATAATATTCGGGAGGTGTTAATCTATTCTCAACAATAACAATTCACTGTAAGGAAATTTATCACGGAGAAGAAGCAATTCAATATAAAAATTGCATCCGTTAAAAACAATTAGTAGTTATGGATTTTTATTATTCACGGAAAAAAACTAAAAAATGAAATTTATTGTTACCAGTTTTTACTCCGGTGCGCTGCCAAGATGAAACAATCTAGCGTGACCCACCGGTGGGTCACCGTGGCATGAACGTGTTAATTAGTCAAGGAATATATTTCTTGGTAGCTTTCTGGCATATTCATATTTGATAAACGAGACATTTACTGTATTTTCTGGAAAGAAGCAGTAATTCACAATTAGTGGGTTGCATTATTGATTATTGCATTAAATCATCAAAGAATATATCTCCTGAGGGTTTTTTGACCAATTACTATTTGATAAACAATACATTTTTGACAATGTTTCTGTTAAATTCAGTATTTCATAATTAATGAGCAATTTTATTGCATTAAGTCGTCATAGAATATAATTGAATAATTGAAGAGTCGTCATAGAATAATTATTTTCTGGCATATTATTATTTGGTGAAGAATATATTTTTGACAAAATCACTGTATTTGTATGAAAAGATAAAGTTAATTCCCAATTGATGGCAAGACATTATTTTTTGCTGAATTGTTAAAGGAAATATTTGTGATTTTTCAACTTATTATTATTTGGTTAAGGTTACAGTTTTAACTCAGTTACTATTCTTTCTCGTGGAAAAATATTTTCCAATTGATAAGGCGCATAATTTTATTGAGTCAGCAAAGAATATGTTTAATAATAGTTGAATAATAAATTTTTTAAACTAGTTACTGCATTTTCTTGTAAAAAAAATTATTTCCCTATCCATTTATTATATTATTGTACGTAGTTGTTATTATTGTAATATTTCTTGATGACTTTTGGGCTTTTCTTCATTAGATTAACACTTCGTTATTTTTTTAGATATTATTATTGTATTTCTAGGAAAAGCAGGTACCCAATCAAGGATTCATAATAGTGTACTGACTCCACAAGTGCTATATTTTTTGTTATTTTACAGGCTTAATGTTTTTTAAACAAGAATTGATTTCAGAAATCGCTGCGATATTTTTTGATAAAAAGCATTAATTTCTTATTAAGTCACATGATCGGATTGAAATTTGTTTTTAAAGTGTACATAATTTATTTACATACTTAAATTTTGATGTATCTGTAACTTTACCAATATGCTGAAACTTTTTTAATTTATGGACTTAAAAAATATTTGTTTTTCTTGATATTTTCAGAGTGTTCAGCTTTAATCGAACAAGTTCCATGTTTGTACAAAATTTTTACTATTCAAATGTACAATTTTTTTTTTGTCATCTGTTATTTTTTAACGCAATATCTAATTTTAAATAAAACACCAACTACTCACCAATTGTACATTAAAAAAAACTACATTGAACAGAAAAGGGTAGTGACTGTAATCTGTGAAAGAAGTAAATAAACGTAGTCTCCAAACTGTTTGGTAATAGATTTATTAGAAAGCAGGCTAATCACTCTCTGCTTCATTTAAATTTACATGAAAATCATGCAAGCACAGTCAAAACTAATGCGGAAAGTGAAAGAAAAAACAATTCTGTTACATTAAACATACCCATATCGATACGATCAATTTATGTTATTTTCACAAATCAATAAATAACCATTAAAATGTAAACTACTCGCTTCATTTACTCGGCTCTTTAATAATATAAATAATTTGAAAGTTAATTATAATTAATAATAGTTAACCAGAAATAGTTCATTATAATCAATGATTAATATAGAAAGTAATTATAATTAACAATTAATGTAATATTCAATTATAATTAATAATAATCAATTAAAAATTAATTAATTGTAATTAATAATAACTAATTAAGTAATTAATTAAATATTTAATTAATTATAATTAATTAATTTAATAAGTAATATTAATTAATTAATTTAATAAGTAATATTAATTAATTAATTTAATAATTAATTATAATTAATTAATTTAATAATTAATTATAATTAATTAATTTAATAGTTAATTATAATTAATTAATTTAATAATTAATAATAATTTATTTAATAATTAATTTAATGATTCAAAATAATTATTTTAATAATTAATTTATAAATTAATTGTAATTAATGATAATTACCATAATTAATTATAGTTATTAATAATTAATTGTAAACATACATAATGGTTAACATAATAATCAATTAATTATAATTAATTTAATATTAATTAATATTATAATATTTATTCATTAATAGTATTCTTCCAGGGCCTGCCAGGTGGCCGAGCTGTTAGCGCACCTGACTGCGAAGCCAATGGCCGCGGATTCGAATCCCGCTCTGGGCATGGATGTTTCTCTCTCTTGAGTTGTCCTCTGTTGTGTGTGATGAGTGAATGTGGCCCACGCTATGAACGAGTTTGTGGCAGTGTGGCGTGGGCAGTGTTACTCGCTTCCGTGACTTTGGTTCACAGGTGCCCAGTGGGTAACAGGAAATGAATAACAACTCTGGCATCTTCTGAGGCGAAACGAATGAAGTTCAGGGCCTGCCATTCGAAAAAAAAAGTATTCTTCCAGGGTTCGGTGAAAATTTTAATGAATTTTTTTTAAGTTGAAGTTCGAATCGAAGTCGAGCTCTTAAAAAAAGTAGAACTCGAAAATGACAAATCCACTGCTTTAATTTCAGAGCTCTAATTTAAGAACAAAATCGAATGAAATTAAAAATCGAATAGTTTTTTTTAGAAAAGTGTGTTATTGCGGTAAGATAAACAAATCCATTATAGTTATATTTGCACACATTCATTAGCATTTTTTACCCCTTTCTTTGACTGTGGTTTCAACACTTACCGCCAATTTATGGTAGAATAATTTTCCCCGTATTTAATAGTTTTTAAATAATTTTTGAGCTGCTAACTATTAATAATTTCAATTCTGATGAAGTTGGTACCGATTTGCCCCTTTTCCGATATACTACATGCAGGCCGCGGTTTCTATATTCTCCACCCCTTAACTATTATAGTAAACTATTAACGATTATAGTAAACCATTTTGTTCATTATCACAGTGATGGGTTTCAAATCATTTAAGGACTGGCAATCTTAAAATTTTTTCGGTATTTTTTGGAAGAAAAATGTAATAATTGTCGAACTTAATAGGAATATGAAATAGCAGGTAAAAACAGCATTTCTTTTAGTTTAAGTTAACTATTCTTTAAATATTTTCAAACAGCTTCCTTATTTTCACTTGCTTCTTCCACATTTTTTTTTATTCATATATCATCGGTACTGTGGTTACGTCGTAGCCAGTGTTTGGTAAAACTACATTTTTTTTTTTTTTTTTGAAGTTTGTTACAACTGATTTGTAACAAACATAGTTAATTATACAAATACTTTTTTTTAAATGCAGTGACTACAAACTACTTTGGAATTGTAGTAACTACCTCACTACTTTGTAAAATCTGCTTTGTAAATCTACTTTAATCATCTTATTCTCTGGATCTTATTCTCGTGTGTCTTATTCTCATTGATCTTATCTTATTCTCATTAATCTTTCTGTTACGGTGAATGACCGAAATCTCGAACATGTCGACATTCACCGGTGAATGTCAACATTCACGTAGTCGCTTTGGTGAATGTCCGAAATATTTATTACATTCGATTTGATATGAATTTATTCGTGGATATAATTACATTTATTCGATATTTTAATACTTACTGACGATAGATCAGAAGAAACATCAGTGTTTGGAGTATCGGGCCATACATTTACATTTGCCCGGTATACATTTGCTCGGTATACCCTACACTGATGTTTTTTTAAGGTTAAGTGCCACTGCCCGATATACACCAAGTAACGGGCAAATATATACCAGGCAGTGGCACTTGACCTTAAAAAAACATCAGTGCAGGGTATACCGGGCAAATATATACCGGGCAGTGGTACTTAGCCTTAAAAAAACATCAGTGTAGGGTATACCGGGCAAATGTATACCGGGCAGTGACACTTAACCTTAAGTGGCTCGGTATACCCTTCACTGATGTTTTTTTAAGGTTAAGTTCCACTGCCCGGAATACACCAAGTATCGGGCAAATATATACCGGGCAATGGCACTTGACCTTAAAAAAACATCAGTGTAGGGTATACACGGCAAATGTATACCGGCCAGTGGTACTTGACCTTAAAAAAACATCAGTGTAGGGTATACCGGGCAGTGCTACTTAGCCTTTAAAAAACATCAGTGTAGGGTATACCGGGCAAATGTATACCGGGCAGTGGCACTTAACCTTAAGTGGCTAGGTATACCCTACACCAGAGGTCGCCAAAGTGGTCTATATAGACCCCAGGGGTCTATTTAACAAAAACGGGGGTCGATTTGAGACAGGGGGGCGAATGGGGGTCGATCCGAATCGGAAGGGTCGATTGTGGGTCGAAAGAAAAAACACTTCTCAATATGCAAATCACACATACCAAATTAAGAATGTAAAATTTGTGAATTTTTTTTTATAATTGACTCAATATCAGTTTCTTTATAAAACATAAATTAATAAACGTATATTTATTGGGGTGAAACAAGTATTTATGTACCACCGCGCAGTGGCACGAACACAGCGCAGTTTATAAGTCATGCATATGTGCGTTTGTCCAAATGTCACGTGTGACGAGCATTGACGTTACAAATGCAAATATCATACACAGTTTCAGCTATCTTTGCAAACTGCGTTGAATATTTGCAATGCCATTATTAAAACTTTTATAGTTTTGGATAATTATTGTTTCGATAAAACCATTCGTTTGGTTTAGATATCAATTTGAATTATCAATGCCCAAAAAAGAAGGTAAGCATTAATAATATGGATTAGTACAGCCCGCGACAAAACTATAGCACACTTTGTATTTTTTTACGAAAATTACAAAATTGACCAATTTTGACGAAAATTAAAATTGACGAATTTTGAACCCAATATAGCGAACCTTGCAAACAAACACCAGGCACACCCATCTCATTGATCAAGAAGCAGTAAATCTTTAGTTACTTTACTTATTATATCTACTTATGCATAATTACTTATTATTTAAGAATAAGGTATTTAAATTTCAATATTAATATATTTTTCTTAAAACTATTGTTACACAATGTACTATTACTTTAATAAATGTTCAAAATCATAAAATAAATGTGCAAACACAGTATCTAATAGAGTTTTATTTTAATTAACAGAAAATTACTTTTGCGGGGGGTCGATGGAGATTTCGAAAAATTATGTAGGGGTCGATGATCAAAAAAGTTTGGCGACCCCTGCCCTACACTGATGTTTTTGAAGGTCAAGTGCCATTGCCCGGTATATATTTGCCCGATACTCCAAACACTGATGTTTCTTCTAATCTATCGCCAGTAAGTATTAAAATACAGAATAAATATAAATATATCAAATAAATACTATAATAATATTAGCGAATAAATTAATATAAAATTGGATATAACAAATATTTCGGACATTCACCAAAGCGACTATGTGATTGTTGACATACACCGGTGAGGGTCCGATTGTACAAGAATGTAATGAAATATTCGATCTTTCACCTACGTATTTGGTGTTTGCCGACATTCACCGGTTAACCCTTTCACTACCAATTTTTTTTTCTGAGAAAAAAATGAACTAAGTAATTAAATATATCAGTTACAATGCAAATATCGATAAAATTTTAAAAAAGGGAAAAAATTACTGAATTGTCAGTGATATCAAGGAATAATAGTGGGACATGCATTCATAATAATACAAAGCATATGTAGCCCATAGGGTTCTTCGAAACTGCCTGCGGGACATATATGTCCCGGTGGTAGCGAAAGGGTTAAAGTCAACAACCACCTATTTCGCTCATTCGCCGTAACATTTCTATCTCATTATCCTATTCGCATTAATCTCATTCTCATGTGTATTTAAAAAGCAGCGATTTGGTGGCGCAGTCTTTAAAGGCGTTACTTTGTAAAAAACTAGATTTGTGAATATGATCCTGTACCGGCCGGCTAACTGTCCGGCCGGTACAGACAAGTTTAAAATTCATTTGGTGATTTGGCAGAATTAGTTCGCGCTATAGATTACGATACTGAAATATTTCCGGAAAATGATAATTTATACACTCGTGCTCCGTTTTCTGTAAGAAAATTTTTGTTACCTAATTTTTCAGAGAAAACTTTGAGTAGGCGTTACTTTACATAGAATGCAAATCCATACCGACCACTCGATTTAGTATACCATTTTGTATAACGCAGTACATAAAGTACATAGTGTAACATGTTTACCAATAAACAATTTCTTTTCAAAAGCTCTCCTCAAATTGTGCGGAACGATTTCCTAATGGGATCAATGAAAATGGTTACAAATAAATTTCTTTTAATCTGCGAATAAGACTTTTAGTGCATCTCCTTTAAATTAGGCTGAAACATGTTCTCTTTACTCCATTAAGTCTCCATCTCTTTACTCCATTTCAACACTTGTGGGAAGCATTAATAATTTTTTTATATAGCCATTTTAATATGGTGAAAGAGGTCTTCCTCTCGCTGAGATTTGTCATTTTGTTAAATTAAGGCCTTGAAAAATGCGGAAGAAATTTGACTTACCAAACACACGATATCCTTCTTAAAAATATTATCTACCACTTTAATTTAAACTATAAAATTATAATTATTTTAGTTTTATCATAAATTGCGTAGATTATTAATAGAAAAAATAACATTTATTAGAACATTTGCTGGAAACCAGAAACTTCTAGCGAATGTTGTAAAGCTTAGCTCAAGCATCCACTCAATTTGGCAATATCTTCCCGAACTGGTGTAACAGTTAATCTATGATATGTTTGGTTGGAAGATTATTTAAAGGAAATTGAAAATCTGCTGTGTTACTGTTGTTTAATTAAGCAAGCACGTTTAGAAACCATAGAGCTGTAAATAAATGAATTTAAAGTCTTCCATTTTTCAATACAATATAGACCGCAGAGTATTCATATTGCGTGAAATACTATTAAAATGAATACTAACTACTTTTAACGTTAGTTGAGTAAAGAAGCAAATTTCAAACGCAAAAAATTTATCTCATCTGATAGGTGCAAATTCTTCGCGAGACCGTCAACGCACGCAATGATGATGTGTCTGTGGCTGACCGTTTAAAAGATCTACGTCTGATGCTCGGAAAAATCAGTGCGAAATCGATCGAACTATAAATATCTGATTTTTTTAAAATTCGATTTCACAGGTATAAAGTATGTTTTCGTGTCTGATTTCGCAACTTAAAATATCGCCTGAATTAAATAATTAGCTTATTTGAGATCACCCCCTCAAATCATTAAGATTTAGTCCTAGAACATGAAGATTAGACCAAAAAAGTGAGTTCACAGAAAAAGTGAGTTCAATTAAACCTAAGGTAAGCCATGGAAGTTTAAATACTGAAAAGAAATTTTTAAAGATCGAAAAGAAATGAAATTTTCAAAGATCAAAATGAAAAGAAATGATGACTAGATAACCTACGATTACGCATTGGAGAAGTTGTCTTCCAATAAATTGTTTGCATTTCGACATTTTTTTTTTCAGTATTTGAAATTTAATGATTTACTCTAGGTTTGTCTAAACTCACTTTCTCTAGACTTTAAATTAGTTATGGAGGTGAAAGAGAATTTGTGATGAAAGCGTTCATCCGCGGTATGGCATCCTCTTATTATTTGTCCTCTCGTTGGTTTGATGTGGAAGTTTGGAGAGGGAAATATCAACTTTGGTGATGCTCCTGTCAAGTACCACGACATTTGGTGCTATTAGTGGTGTCAAATTTACGTGGCACTCCTGACATGGCTGTTAATTTTTTTTTTTTTTTTTTTTTTTTTTTTTAAATTTACGTGGCACTCCTAACATGGCCGTTAGCTTTTTATTTGTTTTTTTACTTTTTATTTCGAATGCCTACCTGTGTTAACATTTCGTCAATTCAGGGATTTTACAAGACAGATTCGTTGGCTACTCTTTCAGAGGTACCACGACGTTTGGTGCTATTAGTGGTGTCAAATTTACGTGGCACTCCTAACATGGCTGTTAGTTTTTTATTTGTTTTTTTACTTTTTATTTCGAATGCCTACCTGTGTTAACATTTCGTCAATTCAGGGATTTTACAGGACAGATTCGTTGGCAACTCTTTCAGAGGCACCATATTAGGTAGATCAACGTTGCTCCCACAGTAAGGACATATGGTACAGAGAATGAAAGAATATCCATACCTTGCCCGAAAATCGAACCCAGAACCTTTCGATACAAGGCCAGTTCCATGACCCCTACACAGTCCTGTCTGCAGCTGTTAAAATATAAAACCCTAAATGACGCTGTGGGGTCTTGAGCATTCTTGGTGTATCTGTACGATATGATGTTTATAGATTGCATTTTTAGGACATCGTTGGAAAGGCTGCCTCAAAATGCGGTAAACTTACACGCTTCACAAATTGGCCTTAGATTTTTTCCAAATATTTAAACAGGATTAAAAAATAGTTTGAATAATTTTCATTTGAATTAATTTCATTTGATTCTTTTCAGATAAAATATTAAAATTAACGGCTGTAATTAAAATGAAATTTCATATACTAGTCGCGCTGCACTGTGGAACAAAATTAATTTTTCGCTGTCAAAAATAAAAAAAATGAAGTTATAGGAAAAAAAAATCTCAATATGGTTTTTTGTAGTAAAATGTCCAAGGAATATGACGGTGTATTTTGTTTTTTTGGTTTATTAATGGAAATAGCAATTAAATGAAAACAAAGTCAAAGAAAAAATTTAAATTTTTCAGTTAAATTTTTATTAATATGATAAATCCTTATAGTAAATAAAAATATTAAAACTATGCATGATTTATACATAAATGTATTTCTAAGATATATATGAATTCATTATCTTACATAAATACTATTAAAACCAGAGCCATTTCCCTATTTCTGCCTTGTACAATGAAATTGTAACTCTAGGGTGATCTATAAAAAAAGCCTTACGTTGCCGAGGTAAAAAAAAAATTTGTACATTTGTTTGGTATATATACTCAAGAACTAAAAAAAAATTAGCTGCGAATATTTGCGAATTTGGCTGATGTATCGATTTTTGTAGTTCGTGTCATTTTTATAATAATGATAAAATTAATGAAAAAATTATTAAAAAAAACTTGAGATTATTATTTTTGTTATAACATTTCAAAATTTTTTATATCTAGCAAAATAGATTCATTATTTTTTTTAAACTCGATAATCGAATTTGTAACTAACAATCTTAAATATTTTGATTCAATTTATTTAGTTTAAATTTGTTTTGATAAATATTTGCGATTTTACATCCATTATTTTATTTATTAAAATTATTGAATACAAATTTGTTATCAAAGATCTTAAAAACTACTAGTAAATAATTTTTATTTATTTATTTACAATTTTTTCAATAATCATCCTCCATTTTGTTTTTTTGAAATTTTGACTTCATATTTGAAATCAGCGACCCAAAAAACCTATAAGTGATCAATTTTTAGAACATTGAAGTTAATTTTCTAATTTTGGCCGCATTTTTCTGATTTGGTTCCACTGTGCACCGTTTTAGAAAATATTCCTATGATCATCTTTTCAACGCAATGTACAGTTTTCTGTAGCAAGGGGGCGTTACTTTTCCTCGCTTTAAGAACATAATCGACTCCTCGGGATGAGCAACTAAATGTTTCGTTTTCTCTGAAAATATATTCTATTTGATACCAAGAAAGGGGTTCCATCCGTTGTATTAAGAAATATTTTTGAATATAGGGACCATACTCCAGTCTTAGAAAACGTATATGAAGTAAAAATATTGAATAATTCCATTTGCAGTTTGTAAAGTTAAAAAAATATTTTATAAAAGGAATTCAAATTCAATTCAATAATTCAGTAGTTGAAAGTAAAATTCAATAATTTCTTAAGCATAATTATTAGAAAATTTATTGTAAAAACTTCAGCTTAAGTTCCAAAACCTTAATTTACACTTACTCGAAATAAATGGCCCATAGAATGGTTTAAATAATAATAAAATAAATTTTGATTGCGTTTCACGCATTTATTTACAGGTTTCTATTTCTATTCTATTTCTGTTCTTAAAGATTTCTTTAGGGGTTCAATAAATATGGTGCAAAGTATTATTTTTTTAATCTGCAATTAAGACTACTAGTGCACCTCCTTTGAATCTGGCTAAAACATATTCTCTTTATTACATGTAGGAAACATTAAGATTCTTTTCATATAGCCATTCTAATACGGTGAAAGAGATGTTCTCCTATCTGAAATTTGTTAGTTTGTTATAATAAGGCTTTGAAAAATGCGGAAGAAATTTGACTCTCCAAAAACACTATATTATTTTTAAGAAAAAAATGTATCTACCACTTTAATTAAAATAATAGATTTAATCTATTTTAAAGACTTCATTTCTGTATGCTTCTCGATAGAGTTAGTATGACGTAATACATATCTGCCAACTCTCCCGGATTTTGCGGGAGATTTTATTTTTATATTTAAAGTGGTAGTAAATATATACTATTTTTTTCTTTTATAAATTTTATTTTCTAAATGATTCTGATCACCACTATTCTTACAAAAATTAAGCTTATATATTAATATGCATTGCTAACATGGATGTCAACTTAATTTTTTTCAAAAACAACGTATTTGTTAGCTTAAAATTGAAGTTTTAATTCCATTTTAATACCACTGGGAAAAATGATAATGGAAGGTATTAAAAGTTGGCAGGTCTGCGTAATATATAAAAAACATTTGCTTGAAGTGAAGAACTTCTAGCGAATGTTGTATGATGGATTAGTTTTGCTTTTTTAATGTGTTTCATCTTCATGTTTCAATCCAATGATTATATGTGTGTTGGTAGAACTTCACATCTGTGATAATAACAATTAATACAGTGTTTTTCTTTTATTAATTTTTTTTAAATGTATCAATACTGCTCAAATGTTTCCGGACGCAACTAGAATCCTTCACAATCTATTTCTTCATCTATGGCAATTTTCATTACTACCAACCCGAAAGACTGAATATTTAACCTTTTCTCTCCGAGTATCACATATACCTATATACTACTACATTAATTTACTGTGCCCAGTTGGGAGCTTTATCACATTCATCATAGCGTGTAACTGAAATTGACGAAACTGATATGAAATTCTCAGAACCCATTTAACTCTTCGACGTAGTCAAGTTTTGAGTAAACAAATCAGCCTGTAGTTATCAGGAATTAGATGATTTTTTTTCGGTTTCGGAAAAGGTTTAACTTTTGTGTGTTTCCACTGCTGAGGAAAATATTTGATTCAGCTGTAAGAGTTTGATTTGCTCAATTATGTGAGTTGATTATATTGTTGCTGATTTTGTGCTGTGAAGGCGATTTATTATTTTGAAATTTTTTGATGATCATATCAATTTCTTCCGTAGTAGACAGTTCAATAGAGTTTAGATCAGTGATTCTCAACCACTGTGCCGCGGCACTTTTGTGTACCGCCAAATTCTTCAAATATTAGAAATGATACAATAAAAATTATAAAGCTTTTTTTTTATTATTATGAGTAAAGTTTAAATTAAAGAAAAGTGTATATATACTTTTTATAATTTTTCCACGCTTTAACAGCTTGAACATATTGCTGATAATGCTTATTTGAGTAACGCCTTCAATCAAGTTAAAATGAGCAATATTTTATACCGGTTTCTGAACTATTAATTAATGTTCTGTTTTCCCTAAATCAATTCCTTTATTGAATCAATTGTATTAGCTATTTTCATTAAATTTTAAAACACTTCTTGTTTTTCCTTACGAAAGCACAAATGAAACGTATCAAATTACTTTTCAAACTGCGTGGTGAAGAGAAAATATTACATGAATCTCCACCTTAAAAATTTGTGAAACACGATTTTAATTTTAAAAAATTTCGAAACAAGATAAGTTTATTATGAATTTTGTAACAAGCTGTTGTAAAAATGAACTTTCAAAGATATTTTGAATTGAAGACATGCTGAAGGAAATTCTCCAAATTATGCAAATTACATAAGTCGATGTAAATACAAAATTTCGACCTTGAACTGCGCAAGGACATCATGTTACACATATCATATTGTACATGTATCATGTTATACATGTACCACTCTTTGAAAAACATGTATAACATGATATAAATAAATCAAGTGTAAGCTTCATTCAAGGAGTAACCACAACTACAAAATAAAATATATATTGCACAATTGCATCTCCTTCAAATTTACGAACAAAATTATGATAAAATGAGTCATTCATTCAAGGTTATTGTTCATTTAGTATAATGCCATTATATTAACCAAATAAAGTTTTGAAACAAGCAAAAGAATTATTTTTTAACAATTATTTGCGTATTATTTCAATATTTATATTAATGTAAAATATGAGCTGAAATTATTTAAAAATGAAATATTCTTAGTTTTCATACAAAAAACTCACTTGAACCCCGAAATTGATCTATACAAAAGTGTCTGTCTAAAGCAGAGGTCACCAAAGTGGTCTATATAGACCCCCAGGGGTCTATTTAACATAAGCAGGGGTCGATCCGAACCGGAAGGGTCGAAGGATTATCAGTATTTTTCAGATATGTGACAATTAGAAATAAAAGAAGAAGACTTGGAAATATATACAGGTAATCTTCAAAAATTGAGCGACGATTTTAAACTGCGTTTTGTTGATTTGGAAAACATTGACATCTCTGATTGGATGATTTGTGCCATTTTCTGCTCAAATTGAAAACGTGGACATCAACCTGGAAGATGAGCTTGCTGAATTATTATGGGGATTTGAAGCAAAGACGCTTTTTAAAAATTTAACAATAGGCAAATTTTGGACAAATATAAATATAATGTAAAAATATGTAAGACTTTACGAAATAGCTCAGCCATTTATGATAGCATTTCCAAGTTCCTATATGGTTGAAACCAGTTTCAGTCATGTAAATTCAATCTTAACTAAGAACAGAAATAAATTAAATGTGGAGTTTCGAGGGGATTTAAGATTAAAATTGACCAATTTTGAACCCAATATAACGAACCTTGCAAAAGAAAAAGAAAAAAGCACCAGGCACACTTATGTCATTGATTAAGAAACAATAAATCCGTAGTTACTTTACTTATTATTTCTACTTACTACTGATTACTTATTATTTCATAAATATTAAGGTATTTATATTTCAACATTAATATATTTTTCATAAAACTATCGTTACACTATGTACTATTACTTTAATAAATGTTCAAAACCATAAAATAAATGTGCAAGCACAGTATCTAATAGAGTTTTATTTTAATTAACAGAAAATTATTGTTATGGGGGTCGATGGAGATTTCGAAAAATTATGTAGGGGTCGATGATCAAAAAGTTTGGCAACCCCTGGTCTAAAGACTAGGAAGTTGGTAAGTTTTTCAAGATGTATAAAAATTATGAATTATTGTAATTTGTATGAATTTTCTGTGATTTGTTACAACTACATCTAATTTGTAACAAACATAGTTAATTATAACAACAAATACTTTTTTTTTAAATGTAGTGACTACAAACTACTTTGGAATTGTAGTAACTACCTCACTACTTTGCAAAGTCTGCTTTTTGAAACATTAATCTTATTCTCTGGATCTTATTCTCATGTGTCTTATTCTCATTAATCTTATCTTATTCTCATTAATCTTATCCTCGTGTGTATTTAAAGCGCAGCGATTTGGTGGCACAGTCGTTGAAGGTGTAACTTTGTGAAAAACTAGATTTATGATTACGATCCCAGCTAACTCACCGGCGGATACAGGCAAGTTTAAAATCCATTTGCTGATTTGGCAAATTTAGCTCGCGCCATAGATTACGATACGGAAATATTTCCGGAAAATGAAACTGCGGAAACTAATAATTGGTGCATCGGAGTACCTGGCCAAAAAGGCCACCTCCGTAAATTATATGACTACAAACTGAATCAAAGAGCATTGATATTAAAATTATTTGGGTTAGTGAACTTAATGTTAGTAGTTAAATAATATTGTGGAAACGAAGATAGAACGGGGATAACACAGACAGGTAATAACATAAACAATGAAAAAAAAAATTATTTACTATAAATTATTGTTTATCTTTTATTTATAATTATTGACAAATAAGCAGTTAGTGATTAGCATTGTTAGTAGTTGTATTAGTAAATTGAATCAGAATGAGCCGCAGTAATTCCGCGAAGGATTGGACCAACCCAAGAAGGTGGAAAAGGGTAATGATGATAGAGGAGATAAGGAGCCAGTCAGGGGGATAGAAAAATCCTTAGAGGAAGGAAAAATCAGCAATACGACTCAAACGATGTCTTGAAGATTTTTATAGTAATGGAGAATTGCCTTAGGCCGTCTCCTGCTCTTAGGGTCATCTGGGTCGTAGTTAACCCTTTCGCGCCGACTGTCACAAATACGTGCCAGCATAAAGCCGTATCAATCAGAGTAAAAAGATAAAACTGGTAATCAAAGTAATTCTTTAGCAGTTTATTTGTGAGCGGAGTTATAATTGTTTAATTCACCATTACTTTGTCCAAAATAAAACTATTTAGTTATACTTTGAGCTAACATTGATTGTATATATGATTAAACTAACAATAATTAAAGTAAAAGGAAAGTAAGTCTGTCAAATTAGCAACTATTACATTTAAGTTACCGTTTTTTATTTCATTACATCCTGATTCTAATTTTGTACGAATGCTTTTCTGCATCACCCGTCCCCAAGGGGTTAACCATTGATCACGCTGCATTAATTTCTGACAAAACTTATTACCGCACAAAAAGGGATTATCTCGAAACGTCTAGGTCACTACCAGTCATATCAATAGGTATTTGTTCTTTTTTTTTTTTTTTTTTTTTTAATATTTGCAAGTTTTAAATTCATTTAGTGATTTTGCGGCTATAGCTCACACAATAGATTACCATACGGCAGAGTTTCTCAAACTTATGACTTTTGTGTACCATTTCTATATTTTTCGCAACGCTGTGTACCACTAATAAAAAATGAATGTATTTTTTTTCTATCAAACATTTTAACAAAAGTTAAAAATCACAACTGGCTGTTGACACCACTAATTAATAACTGTTACTTCTGCAAAAAATAGCCAATAGAAAAATACGTAATCGTAAATTTTCATAGGTACCTTTGTTTTTCTAAAAATAAAAAAAAATTGAAATTTTCGTTTTTTATTGTATAAAAACGCCTACCCCCGCTAAACTATTCCCGTTCCCCTGGGGGTACGCGTACCACACTTTGGGAAACACTGCCATACGGAAATATACCGGAAAATAAATATTTATTCACTCGTGCACTGTTTTCTAAAAGTAAATTTTTATCACCTCATATCTCAGAGAAAATTTTGAGTAGGCGTTACTTTTCATAGAAGGCAAATCCATACAGACCACCAGATTTAGTATAAGGGACTCGATACATAGGTTTGCCAATGAAGACTTTTCTTAGTAAAAGTGCTATTCAAATTGTGCTTAACGATTTCTTGAGGGGTTCAATAAAAATTGTGCAAAGTATATATATATTTTTTTTAAATCTGCAATTAAGACTTCTAGTGCACCTCCTCTGAAACTGGCTAAAATATTTTCTCTTTACTGCGTGTAGGAAGCATCAATATTCTTTTCTATCTAGTCATTCTAAAATGGTGAAGGAGACGCTCCGCTAGTTGAGATTCTTTCTTTTTGTCAAATTAAGGCTCTGAAAAATGCGGAAAAAATTTGATTTTCCAAAGCATACCTGCCAACTCTTCCGGATTTTCCAGGAGATTTTATTTTCATATTTAAAGTGGTAAAAATACTCAGGTTATTCCAATTAATTTTTTGAATTATAATGATAATTATAAATGAGTTTGACCACCACTGCATATAAATAATTACAATAAATATATCAAAGCATAATAATCCTTGCTCAAGTCCAAAGCCACTAGTCACAGTTGCCCTAGGGCCAATAAATAGATGAAGAGGTGAGGTGCCCGCATTCGCGGGCAGGTACTTCGATAAAATACCTATCCAAGTTCAAGCCAAGCCTTGCTCAAGCGAATTTCAACGGGATCAAAATATATATATTTTTGAGTCAGATTGTTTTTCGTTTATTCTCTTACAACCACTCTAAAAATCCATTCTCGGAAAGGGTGGAAGTTGGCAGGTATGCCAAAGGCACAATTTTCTTTAAAAAAAAATTAATCTACCACTTTAATTAAAAATATAAATTTATCATGATTTTAGATACCAAATTCTAATTTTGAATTTTGACGTCATTGCAAATCTCTTATAAAAAACATTTGCTGGAACTATCGAATTTCTGGCGAATGTTGTATTATGAATATGATTAACATTGCTCAAATGTTTTCGGACACAACTTTCCTTGCCATCAATTTCTTCATCTATGGCAATTTTCAATGATCACAAGCAGTAGTAGAGTACAATTTCATTTCTGCCAACACGAAAGACTGAATATTTAACCTTTTCTCGCCGAGTATCATCTATACCTATACATACCTGCCAACTTTTAATCCTTTACATTATAATTTTTCCCAGTGGTATTAAAATGGAATTAAAACTTCAATTTTAAGCAAACAAATATCTTGTATTTGAGAAACCTTACGTTGACAACCATGATAGTAACGCAAAATTCATATATGTGCTTAATTTTAGTAAGAATAGTGGTGATCAAAATCGTTTAAAAATTAAATTTATAAAAGAAAAAAATATATATATTTACTACCACTTTAAATATGAAAATAAAATCTTCGGGAAAATCCGGAAGAGTTGGCAGGTATGCCTATATGCATTAATTTACGGTATTGGAGAGGAGCATCCTAATGAGCTTAAGCAAATTTTTGGAATCCCACTTGTTTGGATTATATGCATAAAAGTAGTTTTGAGATGTAAGAAAACGGAAGCGTCAGAGGTGTGAGCTATTTTGAATGTACAAATATTGAAAGAATACGCAAATAAATAGTAAAATAAGGAATTATTTTGGTTGCTTCAAAACCTGATTAGGTAAATATATTTGCATTATACAAAATAAACAATAACCTTGAATGAATGTCTCATCTTATCATAATTTTGGTCGTAAATTTGAAGAAGATGCAATTGTGTAATTTACATTTTATTTTAGAGCTGTGGTTATTCCTTGAATAAAGCTTACACTTGATAATTTATATCATGTTACACATGCTTTTCAAAGAGAGGGACTTCGTCCTTGCGCAGTTCTAGCTCGAAATTTTGTATTTAAATCGACTTATGTAATCTGCATAATCTGGCAAATTTCTTTCAGCATATCTTCAATTCAAAAGATTTTTAACAGTTCATTTTTACAATAGTTTATTACAAATTCATAATAAACTTATCTTCGTTCGAAATAATTTTTTTTAGTTAAAATCGTGCTTCGCAAATTTTTGAAGTGGAGATTCATGTGATATTTTCCCTTCACCACATCGTTTCAAAGGTATTTTGATACATCCCATTTGCACTTTCGTAAGGAGAGACAGTTTTTTTTTTTAAATTAAAAGAAAAAAGTTAATAAAAATTGATTCATATGAAGAATTGATTTAGGGAAAACAGGACATTAATTAAAAATTTGGAAAGCTGTATAAAATATCGCTCAGTTTAATATGATTGTAGGCGTTACACAAAAAAGCATTATCAGCAGCACAATGTCGATATTTCTCTCTAAAGAGCACTTTTAAATAAATCTAAAACGTGAGTGTCGCTCTTAAGCGAAAGACAAAAACCGTGAAAATTTCTATTTTTAAGATCTTACATAGGGAATATCAGTTCATGAAAAAATTGTGTGCATTCCACATATCTCTCGTATATTCTATATAGCAAAATTTGCTACAGTAAAGCCTTGATTCCTTTTAGTAGAGCTACCTGCGGCCAATATGAAGTTAGAAACAGGAGCAAAACTGATTTCAAACCTCTCTTGAGAATAAACACAAATGGTTTTTTTCATGATCGAAAATTCATACTATCTGTGAAATTTTAATGTCAAAGATAAAATTGCATATTCTATGGCAGACATACACCAATAGTACGAAAATAATCTCTCTGGAACAGAGAAAAATTATAAAATATTTCACAGATTTAAATGGAAAACGACAAATAAATTTTAATGACTTCCACAAATATTAAATTCCTTTCATAACTTTTGAGAGTATTCGAATTTGATGAAAACAAATGCTTATGTGTGCTCACGTTTTATTCCGTCACTCAACATCTTTCCATAAATTAAACATTAAAATCAAAAAAAGATTTTTTTTATCGTATTTTAAACTACCATGTTTATAAATTAAATTCTTTTAACATATAATTCGTTTTCCGTCTTGTCATTAGCTTTGCGCAGAGGCAGTGTCATAGCCAATGAGGTTCTACCGAGGCGTGACTATTGCTAGTTGAAAACTTTTCCCAATACCCCGCCATGTCGTCGTGCAAAACCGACAGCATAGGCAATTTCTGGGAGCCTCTTCGGAGGTTTATTTTCACAAGAGAAGGTACATGAAAATTAAATCTCCAAAACTAAAGCCTATGTTCTCCACCGTCGTTTTAAAACGGAATGGAGTATCCCTCTCGGAGAGTAGTCAGTTATACTTTCCGTACCACTTACACTCACTATAAATGGCGGTGTTGCTACCGTTACGATTGCCTTTACATCAATTAAAGGACAATATTCTATTAAGTTTTTCTTGTCGAAACTCACAAAAATTCTTACCTTTTAAATCTCAGCAAAATATGTGGAAGTGCCTACCCGTTATATTAATTTCTCTAAAAATGTGAATAAGAGCAGCTTTAACCCCTTGGGGACGGGTGATTCAGAAAAGCATTCGTGCAAAATCAGAATCAAGTTGTAATTAAATAAAAAACGGTAACTTAAATGTAGTCGTTGCTGATTTGACAGACTTACTTTGCTTTTACTTTAATTATTGTTAGTTTAAACATATATATAATCAATGTTAATTCAAAGTATAACTAAATAGTTTTATTTTGAACAAAGTAATGGTGAATTAAATAAATCAAACAATTATAACTCCGCCCACAAATAAACTGCTAAAGAAATACTTTGATTACCAGTTTTATATTTTTACCCTGATTGATACGATCTTATGCTGTCACGTATTTGTGACAGTCGGCGCGAAAGGGTTAATGCACGACGACATTGCGCACACATCTCGGGAATGAAATATTTTTTCAGGTTTTTAAATACTTTAGAAAAAATTCCAAAGACAAAACTATTAAAGATAGTAAAATTATTCATTAAATGAAATTCCTTACATCATTATAATATTTTTTTATAAGTTACGTGTTGCTCTCTGACTACTTGCAATTCATATGCTTCTATTGATGTTACAATTTGTTTTTCTTCCTGTTCAAAATATAAATACCACAAAAATAAAAATACTTTAATAGTTTAGTAATTCAACACTCGCACTTTTGGCATACTTACCTGGTACTGGAGTAGCCTTGATCACCGAGGAGGCTCTCCCGAGCAGAGACCTTTCATTGCACTGCGACAGGTTGACGCTCGCCACATCCACAAATTGTGGTTGCTTGGGGTGCAAAATTTTTGGTAGTTGGGACTGCGTTCGCGCTGTCCCTATTTCGAGACAAAAAAGATAGAATTTAACACCAGAGTTAGAAGTATGTGCAGAAGCGAGAGGAAATTTCAGTCAATATCACGTTGTTAATGAAGACAACTACTCATCTGTTTTCCTTATTTTCTATCCGAATGTTTTATAATATACTCTTAGCCGTGTGTTTTTCATTGAATGTGTTAGATTTTATTGTTTTAACAACTTCAATCTTTTAGATTTTGTAACGATTAGGAGCCGAAGTTTAATGAAATCTCGTATTCAATTTTTAAAAGATTATCATCAAATTACAGTGTTCGCAATCGCATGCAAAGCTTAGAGGAGGAAATAGCCTTGATTTTGACGCAAATCCGCGCCAAGACTTAGCAAAGAAGTAGGCATCATTTATCGTTCCCTTTCTTGTGGATCCTTCTCGAACCCTCGGTATTTGTGATTTCAATTGGGGCGCAATAATAAAATTGGTAGCGAATGTCTTCCAAAATTATTATTTTTTTTTCCTCAATTTGTTTTACGCATTTGTAGAGAGGGACTTTGGGGATTAAAAAACATCAAATGAATTAAATTTGAATTACATCTTATTGTAATATTTTATGTATCCAGTTTTTTTTCTTTACATTGAGACGTATGCAATTGTTTCCTTGAAACCGGAGCTGCAATATCAGGCCTAATGTTAGAAAGTTGTTTTACTTTTATACATGCAGAATCAGTACCGAAAAAATAAATTCCTACCGACATTAGTTAAAAAAACGGAATCACATGTCAAGAGCCACTCAGTGCGCAAAAGAAATTAATTTTTCGATCATCATAAAACTACCAATTTAAATTCAAAATAAAATTCCTCACCTTAATTGAAAATGTTGCCACCCGAATGCTCTGGCTTCTCTTCATCAATCGTGCTAATCTTTCGCCTTTTACTAAAGATTACCGTGGAGAGGAGCATCCTAATGAGCTTAAGCAAATTTTTGGAATCCCATTTGTTGGGATTATATGCATAAAAGTAGTTTTGAGATGTAATGAAGCGTCAGGCGTGTGAGCTATTTTGAATGTACAAATATTGAAAGAATACGCAAATAATTAGTGAAATAAGGAATTATTTTGGTTGCTTCAAAACCTTATTAGGTAAATATATTTGCATTATACAAAATAAACAATAACCTTGAATGAATGTCTCATTTTATCATAATTTTGGTCGGAAATTTGAAGAAGATGCAATTTTGTAATTTATATTTTATTTTAGAGCTGTGGTTATTCCTTGAATAAAGCTTACACTTGATAATTTATATCATGTTACACATGCTTTTCAGAGAGAGGAACTTCCTCCTTGCGCAGTTCTAGCTCGAAATTTTGTATTTAAATCGACTTATGTAATCTGCATAATCTGGCGAATTTCTTTCAGCATATCTTCAATTCAAAAGATTTTTAACAGTTCATTTTTACAATAGTTTATTACAAATTCATAATAAACTTATCTTCGTTCGACATAATTTTTTTTAGTTAAAATCGTGCTTCGCAAATTTTTGAAGTGGAGATTCATGTGATATTTTCCCTTCACCACATCGTTTCAAAGGTATTTTGATACATCCCATTTGCACTTTCGTAAGGAGAGACAGTTTTTTTTTTTTTTAAATTAAAAGAAAATAGTTAATAAAAAGTGATTCATATGAAGAATTGATTTAGGGAAAACAGGACATTAATTAAAAATTTGGAAAGCTGTATAAAATAACGCTCAGTTTAATATGATTGTTGGCGTTACACAAAAAAGCATTATCAGCAGCACAATGTCGATATTTCTCTCTAAAGAGCACTTTTAAATAAATCTGAAACGTGAGTGTCGCTCTTAAGCGAAAGACAAAACCGTGAAAAATTCTATTTTTAAGATCTTACATAGGGAATATCAGTTCATGAAAAAATTGTGTGCATTCCACATATCTCTCGTATATTCTATATAGCAAAATTTGCTACAGTAAAGCCTTGATTCCTTTTAGTAGAGCTACCTGCGGCCAATATGAAGTTAGAAACAGGAGCAAAACTGATTTCAAACCTCTCTTGAGAATAAACACAAATGGTTTTATTCATGATCGAAAATTCATACTATCTGTGAAATTTTAATGTCAAAGATAAAATTGCATATTCTATGGCAGACATACACCAATAGTACGAAAATAATCTCTCTTGAACAGAGAAAAATTTTAAAATATTTCACAGATTTAAATGGAAAACGACAAATAAATTTTAATGACTTCCACAAATATTAAATTCCTTTCATAACTTTTGAGAGTATTCGAATTTGAGGAAAACAAATGCTTATGTGTGCTCACGTTTTATTCCGTCATTCAACATCTATCCATAAATTAAACATTAAAATCGAAAAAAGATTTTTTTATCGTATTTTAAACTACCATTCTTATAAATTAAATTCTTTTAACATATAATTCGTTTTCCGTCTTGTCTTTAGCTTTGCGCAGAGGCAGTGTCATAGCCAATGAGGTTCTACCGAGGCGTGACTATTGCTAGTTGAAAACTTTTCCCAATACCCCGCCATGTCGTCGTGCAAAACCGACGGCATAGGCAATTTTTGGGAGCCTCTTCGGAGGTTTATTTTCACAAGAGAAGGTACATGAAAATTAAATCTCCAAAACTAAAGCCTATGTTCTCCACCGTCGTTTTAACACGGAATGGAGTATCCCTCTCGGAGAGTAGTCAGTTATACTTTCCGTACCACTTACACTCACTATAAATGGTGGTGTTGCTACCGTTACGATTGCCTTTACATCAATTAAAGGACAATATTCTATTAAGTTTTTCTTGTCGAAACTCACAAAAATTCTTACCTTTTAAATCTCAGCAAAATATGTGGAAGTGCCTACCCGTTATATTAATTTCTCTAAAAATGTGAATAAGAGCAGCTTTAATGCACGACGACATTGCGCACACATCTCGGAAATGAAATATTTTTTCAGGTTTTTAAATACTTTAGAAAAAATTCCAAAGACAAAACTATTAAAGATAGTAAAATTATTCATTAAATGAAATTCCTTACATCATTATAATATTTTTTTATAAGTTACGTGTTGCTCTCTGACTACTTGCAATTCATATGCTTCTATTGATGTTACAATTTGTTTTTCTTCCTGTTCAAAATATAAATACCACAAAAATAAAAATACTTTAATAGTTTAGTAATTCAACACTCGCACTTTTGGCATACTTACCTGGTACTGGAGTAGCCTTGATCACCGAGGAGGCTCTCCCGAGCAGAGACCTTTCATTGCACTGCGACAGGTTGACGCTCGCCACATCCACAAATTGTGGTTACTTGGGGTGCAAAATTTTTGGTAGTTGGGACTGCGTTCGCGCTGTCCCTATTTCGAGACAAAAAAGATAGAATTTAACACCAGAGTTAGAAGTATGTGCAGAAGCGAGAGGAAATTTCAGTCAATATCTCGTTGTTAATGAAGACAACTATTCATCTGTTTTCCTTACTTCCTATCCGAATGTTTTATAATATACTCTTAGCCGTGTGTTTTTCATTGAATGTGTTAGATTTTATTGTTTTAACAACTTCAATCTTTTAGATTTTGTAACGATTAGTAGCCGAAGTTTAATGAAATCTCGTATTCAATTTTTAAAAGATTATCATCAAATTACAGTGTTCGCAATCGCATGCAAAGCTTAGAGGAGGAAATAGCCTTGATTTTGACGCAAATCCGCGCCAAGACTTAGCAAAGAAGTAGGCATCATTTATTTTTCCCTTTCTTGTGGATCCTTCTCGAACCCTCGGTATTTGTGATTTCAATTGGGGCGCAATAATAAAATTGGTAGCGAATGTCTTCCAAAATTATTATTTTTTTTCCTCAATTTGTTTTACGCATTTGTAGAGAGGGACTTTGGGGATTAAAAAACATCAAATGAATTAAATTTGAATTACATCTTATTGTAATATTTTATGTATCCAGTTTTTTTTCTTTACATTGAGACGTATGCAATTGTTTCCTTGAAACCGGAGCTGCAATATCAGGTCTAATGTTAGAAAGTTGTTTTACTTTTATACATGCAGAATCAGTACCGAAAAAATAAATTCCTACCGACATTAGTTAAAAAAACGGAATCACATGTCAAGAGCCACTCAGTGCGCAAAAGAAATTAATTTTTCGATCATCATAAAACTACGAATTTAAATTCAAAATAAAATTCCTCACCTTAATTGAAAACGTTGCCACCCGAATGCTCTGGCTTCTCTTCATCAATCGTGCTAATCTTTCGCCTTTTACTAAAGATTACCGTGGAGAGGAGCATCCTAATGAGCTTAAGCAAATTTTTGGAATCCCATTTGTTGGGATTATATGCATAAAAGTAGTTTTGAGATGTAATGAAGCGTCAGGGGTGTGAGCTATTTTGAATGTACAAATATTGAAAGAATACGCAAATAATTAGTGAAATAAGGAATTATTTTGGTTGCTTCAAAACCTTATTAGGTAAATATATTTGCATTATTCAAAATAAACAATAACCTTGAATGAATGTCTCATTTTATCATAATTTTGGTCGTAAATTTGAAGAAGATGCAATTGTGTAATTTATATTTTATTTTAGAGCTGTGGTTATTCCTTGAATAAAGCTTACACTTGATAATTTATATCATGTTACACATGCTTTTCAGAGAGAGGAACTTCCTCCTTGCGCAGTTCTAGCTCGAAATTTTGTATTTAAATCGACTTATGTAATCTGCATAATCTGGCGAATTTCTTTCAGCATATCTTCAATTCAAAAGATTTTTAACAGTTCATTTTTACAATAGTTTATTACAAATTCATAATAAACTTATCTTCGTTCGACATAATTTTTTTTAGTTAAAATCGTGCTTCGCAAATTTTTGAAGTGGAGATTCATGTGATATTTTCCCTTCACCACATCGTTTCAAAGGTATTTTGATACATCCCATTTGCACTTTCGTAAGGAGAGACAGTTTTTTTTTTTTTAAATTAAAAGAAAATAGTTAATAAAAATTGATTCATATGAAGAATTGATTTAGGGAAAACAGGACATTAATTAAAAATTTGGAAAGCTGTATAAAATAACGCTCAGTTTAATATGATTGTTGGCGTTACACAAAAAAGCATTATCAGCAGCACAATGTCGATATTTCTCTCTAAAGAGCACTTTTAAATAAATCTGAAACGTGAGTGTCGCTCTTAAGCGAAAGACAAAACCGTGAAAAATTCTATTTTTAAGATCTTACATAGGGAATATCAGTTCATAAAAAAATTGTGTGCATTCCACATATCTCTCGTATATTCTATATAGCAAAATTTGCTACAGTAAAGCCTTGATTCCTTTTAGTAGAGCTACCTGCGGCCAATATGAAGTTAGAAACAGGAGCAAAACTGATTTCAAACCTCTCTTGAGAATAAACACAAATGGTTTTTTTCATGATCGAAAATTCATACTATCTGTGAAATTTTAATGTCAAAGATAAAATTGCATATTCTATGGCAGACATACACCAATAGTACGAAAATAATCTCTCTTGAACAGAGAAAAATTTTAAAATATTTCACAGATTTAAATGGAAAACGACAAATAAATTTTAATGACTTCCACAAATATTAAATTCCTTTCATAACTTTTGAGAGTATTCGAATTTGATGAAAACAAATGCTTATGTGTGCTCACGTTTTATTCCGTCATTCAACATCTAGCCATAAATTAAACATTAAAATCGAAAAAAGATTTTTTTATCGTATTTTAAACTACCATTCTTATAAATTAAATTCTTTTAACATATAATTCGTTTTCCGTCTTGTCTTTAGCTTTGCGCAGAGGCAGTGTCATAGCCAATGAGGTTCTACCGAGGCGTGACTATTGCTAGTTGAAAACTTTTCCCAATACCCCGCCATGTCGTCGTGCAAAACCGACGGCATAGGCAATTTTTGGGAGCCTCTTCGGAGGTTTATTTTCACAAGAGAAGGTACATGAAAATTAAATCTCCAAAACTAAAGCCTATGTTCTCCACCGTCGTTTTAACACGGAATGGAGTATCCCTCTCGGAGAGTAGTCAGTTATACTTTCCGTACCACTTACACTCACTATAAATGGTGGTGTTGCTACCGTTACGATTGCCTTTACATCAATTAAAGGACAATATTCTATTAAGTTTTTCTTGTCGAAACTCACAAAAATTCTTACCTTTTAAATCTCAGCAAAATATGTGGAAGTGCCTACCCGTTATATTAATTTCTCTAAAAATGTGAATAAGAGCAGCTTTAATGCACTACGACATTGCGCACACATCTCGGAAATGAAATATTTTTTCAGGTTTTTAAATACTTTAGAAAAAATTCCAAAGTCAAAACTATTAAAGATAGTAAAATTATTCATTAAATGAAATTCCTTACATCATTATAATATTTTTTTATAAGTTACGTGTTGCTCTCTGACTACTTCCAATTCATATGCTTCTATTGATGTTACAATTTGTTTTTCTTCCTGTTCAAAATATAAATACCACAAAAATAAAAATACTTTAATAGTTTAGTAATTCAACACTCGCACTATTGGCATACTTACCTGGTACTGGAGTCGCCTTGATCACCGAGGAGGCTCTCCCGAGCAGAGACCTTTCATTGCACTGCGACAGGTTGACGCTCGCCACATCCACAAATTGTGGTTGCTTGGGGTGCAAAATTCTTGGTAGTTGGGACTGCGTTCGCGCTGTCCCTATTTCGAGACAAAAAAGATAGAATTTAACACCAGAGTTAGAAGTATGTGCAGAAGCGAGAGGAAATTTCAGTCAATATCACGTTGTTAATGAAGACAACTACTCATCTGTTTTCCTTACTTTCTATCCGAATGTTTTATAATATACTCTTAGCCGTGTGTTTTTCATTGAATGTGTTAGAATTTATTGTTTTAACAACTTCAATCTTTTAGATTTTGTAACGATTAGGAGCCGAAGTTTAATGAAATCTCGTATTCAATTTTTAAAAGATTATCATCAAATTACAGTGTTCGCAATCGCATGCAAAGCTTAGAGGAGGAAATAGCCTTGATTTTGACGCAAATCCGCGCCAAGACTTAGCAAAGAAGTAGGCATCATTTATCGTTCCCTTTCTTGTGGATCCTTCTCGAACCCTCGGTATTTGTGATTTCAATTGGGGCGCAATAATAAAATTGGTAGCGAATGTCTTCCAAAATTATTATTTTTTTTCCTCAATTTGTTTTACGCATTTGTAGAGAGGGACTTTAGGGATTAAAAAACATCAAATGAATTAAATTTGAATTACATCTTATTGTAATATTTTATGTATCCAGTTTTTTTTCTTTACATTGAGACGTATGCAATTGTTTCCTTGAAACCGGAGCTGCAATATCAGGTCTAATGTTAGAAAGTTGTTTTACTTTTATACATGCAGAATCAGTACCGAAAAAATAAATTCCTACCGACATTAGTTAAAAAAACGGAATCACATGTCAAGAGCCACTCAGTGCGCAAAAGAAATTAATTTTTCGATCATCATAAAACTACCAATTTAAATTCAAAATAAAATTCCTCACCTTAATTGAAAATGTTGCCACCCGAATGCTCTGGCTTCTCTTCATCAATCGTGCTAATCTTTCGCCTTTTACTAAAGATTACCGTGGAGAGGAGCATCCTAATGAGCTTAAGCAAATTTTTGGAATCCCATTTGTTGGGATTATATGCATAAAAGTAGTTTTGAGATGTAATGAAGCGTCAGGCGTGTGAGCTATTTTGAATGTACAAATATTGAAAGAATACGCAAATAATTAGTGAAATAAGGAATTATTTTGGTTGCTTCAAATCCTTATTAGGTAAATATATTTGCATTATACAAAATAAACAATAACCTTGAATGAATGTCTCATTTTATCATAATTTTGGTCGGAAATTTGAAGAAGATGCAATTTTGTAATTTATATTTTATTTTAGAGCTGTGGTTATTCCTTGAATAAAGCTTACACTTGATAATTTATATCATGTTACACATGCTTTTCAGAGAGAGGAACTTCCTCCTTGCGCAGTTCTAGCTCGAAATTTTGTATTTAAATCGACTTATGTAATCTGCATAATCTGGCGAATTTCTTTCAGCATATCTTCAATTCAAAAGATTTTTAACAGTTCATTTTTACAATAGTTTATTACAAATTCATAATAAACTTATCTTCGTTCGACATAATTTTTTTTAGTTAAAATCGTGCTTCGCAAATTTTTGAAGTGGAGATTCATGTGATATTTTCCCTTCACCACATCGTTTCAAAGGTATTTTGATACATCCCATTTGCACTTTCGTAAGGAGAGACAGTTTTTTTTTTTTAAATTAAAAGAAAATAGTTAATAAAAAGTGATTCATATGAAGCATTGATTTAGGGAAAACAGGACATTAATTAAAAATTTGGAAAGCTGTATAAAATAACGCTCAGTTTAATATGATTGTTGGCGTTACACAAAAAAGCATTATCAGCAGCACAATGTCGATATTTCTCTCTAAAGAGCACTTTTAAATAAATCTGAAACGTGAGTGTCGCTCTTAAGCGAAAGACAAAACCGTGAAAAATTCTATTTTTAAGATCTTACATAGGGAATATCAGTTCATGAAAAAATTGTGTGCATTCCACATATCTCTCGTATATTCTATATAGCAAAATTTGCTACAGTAAAGCCTTGATTCCTTTTAGTAGAGCTACCTGCGGCCAATATGAAGTTCGAAACAGGAGCAAAACTGATTTCAAACCTCTCTTGAGAATAAACACAAATGGTTTTATTCATGATCGAAAATTCATACTATCTGTGAAATTTTAATGTCAAAGATAAAATTGCATATTCTATGGCAGACATACACCAATAGTACGAAAATAATCTCTCTTGAACAGAGAAAAATTTTAAAATATTTCACAGATTTAAATGGAAAACGACAAATAAATTTTAATGACTTCCACAAATATTAAATTCCTTTCATAACTTTTGAGAGTATTCGAATTTGAGGAAAACAAATGCTTATGTGTGCTCACGTTTTATTCCGTCATTCAACATCTATCCATAAATTAAACATTAAAATCGAAAAAAGATTTTTTTATCGTATTTTAAACTACCATTCTTATAAATTAAATTCTTTTAACATATAATTCGTTTTCCGTCTTGTCTTTAGCTTTGCGCAGAGGCAGTGTCATAGCCAATGAGGTTCTACCGAGGCGTGACTATTGCTAGTTGAAAACTTTTCCCAATACCCCGCCATGTCGTCGTGCAAAACCGACGGCATAGGCAATTTTTGGGAGCCTCTTCGGAGGTTTATTTTCACAAGAGAAGGTACATGAAAATTAAATCTCCAAAACTAAAGCCTATGTTCTCCACCGTCGTTTTAACACGGAATGGAGTATCCCTCTCGGAGAGTAGTCAGTTATACTTTCCGTACCACTTACACTCACTATAAATGGTGGTGTTGCTACCGTTACGATTGCCTTTACATCAATTAAAGGACAATATTCTATTAAGTTTTTCTTGTCGAAACTCACAAAAATTCTTACCTTTTAAATCTCAGCAAAATATGTGGAAGTGCCTACCCATTATATTAATTTCTCTAAAAATGTGAATAAGAGCAGCTTTAATGCACGACGACATTGCGCACACATCTCGGAAATGAAATATTTTTTCAGGTTTTTAAATACTTTAGAAAAAATTCCAAAGACAAAACTATTAAAGATAGTAAAATTATTCATTAAATGAAATTCCTTACATCATTATAATATTTTTTTATAAGTTACGTGTTGCTCTCTGACTACTTGCAATTCATATGCTTCTATTGATGTTACAATTTGTTTTTCTTCCTGTTCAAAATATAAATACCACAAAAATAAAAATACTTTAATAGTTTAGTAATTCAACACTCGCACTTTTGGCATACTTACCTGGTACTGGATAGCCTTGATCATCGAGGAGGCTCTCCCGAGCAGAGACCTTTCATTGCACTGCGATAGGTTGACGCTCGCCACATCCACAAATTGTGGTTGCTTGGGGTGCAAAATTTTTGGTAGTTAGGACTGCGTTCGCGCTGTCCCTATTTCGAGACAAAAAAGATAGAATTTAACACCAGAGTTAGAAGTATGTGCAGAAGCGAGAGGAAATTTCAGTCAATATCTCGTTGTTAATGAAGACAACTACTCATCTGTTTTCCTTACTTCCTATCCGAATGTTTTATAATATACTCTTAGCCGTGTGTTTTTCATTGAATGTGTTAGATTTTATTGTTTTAACAACTTCAATCTTTTAGATTTTGTAACGATTAGTAGCCGAAGTTTAATGAAATCTCGTATTCAATTTTTAAAAGATTATCATCAAATTACAGTGTTCGCAATCGCATGCAAAGCTTAGAGGAGGAAATAGCCTTGATTTTGACGCAAATCCGCGCCAAGACTTAGCAAAGAAGTAGGCATCATTTATTTTTCCCTTTCTTGTGGATCCTTCTCGAACCCTCGGTATTTGTGATTTCAATTGGGGCGCAATAATAAAATTGGTAGCGAATGTCTTCCAAAATTATTTTTTTTTTTCCTCAATTTGTTTTACGCATTTGTAGAGAGGGACTTTGGGGATTAAAAAACATCAAATGAATTAAATTTGAATTACATCTTATTGTAATATTTTATGTATCCAGTTTTTTTTCTTTACATTGAGACGTATGCAATTGTTTCCTTGAAACCGGAGCTGCAATATCAGGTCTAATGTTAGAAAGTTGTTTTACTTTTATACATGCAGAATCAGTACCGAAAAAATAAATTCCTACCGACATTAGTTAAAAAAAACGGAATCACATGTCAAGAGCCACTCAGTGCGCAAAAGAAATTAATTTTTCGATCATCATAAAACTACGAATTTAAATTCAAAATAAAATTCCTCACCTTAATTGAAAACGTTGCCACCCGAATGCTCTGGCTTCTCTTCATCAATCGTGCTAATCTTTCGCCTTTTACTAAAGATTACCGTGGAGAGGAGCATCCTAATGAGCTTAAGCAAATTTTTGGAATCCCATTTGTTGGGATTATATGCATAAAAGTAGTTTTGAGATGTAATGAAGCGTCAGGGGTGTGAGCTATTTTGAATGTACAAATATTGAAAGAATACGCAAATAATTAGTGAAATAAGGAATTATTTTGGTTGCTTCAAAACCTTATTAGGTAAATATATTTGCATTATTCAAAATAAACAATAACCTTGAATGAATGTCTCATTTTATCATAATTTTGGTCGTAAATTTGAAGAAGATGCAATTGTGTAATTTATATTTTATTTTAGAGCTGTGGTTATTCCTTGAATAAAGCTTACACTTGATAATTTATATCATGTTACACATGCTTTTCAGAGAGAGGAACTTCCTCCTTGCGCAGTTCTAGCTCGAAATTTTGTATTTAAATCGACTTATGTAATCTGCATAATCTGGCGAATTTCTTTCAGCATATCTTCAATTCAAAAGATTTTTAACAGTTCATTTTTACAATAGTTTATTACAAATTCATAATAAACTTATCTTCGTTCGACATAATTTTTTTTAGTTAAAATCGTGCTTCGCAAATTTTTGAAGTGGAGATTCATGTGATATTTTCCCTTCACCACATCGTTTCAAAGGTATTTTGATACATCCCATTTGCACTTTCGTAAGGAGAGACAGTTTTTTTTTTTTTTAAATTAAAAGAAAATAGTTAATAAAAATTGATTCATATGAAGAATTGATTTAGGGAAAACAGGACATTAATTAAAAATTTGGAAAGCTGTATAAAATAACGCTCAGTTTAATATGATTGTTGGCGTTACACAAAAAAGCATTATCAGCAGCACAATGTCGATATTTCTCTCTAAAGAGCACTTTTAAATAAATCTGAAACGTGAGTGTCGCTCTTAAGCGAAAGACAAAACCGTGAAAAATTCTATTTTTAAGATGTTACATAGGGAATATCAGTTCATGAAAAAATTGTGTGCATTCCACATATCTCTCGTATATTCTATATAGCAAAATTTGCTACAGTAAAGCCTTGATTCCTTTTAGTAGAGCTACCTGCGGCCAATATGAAGTTAGAAACAGGAGCAAAACTGATTTCAAACCTCTCTTGAGAATAAACACAAATGGTTTTTTTCATGATTGAAAATTCATACTATCTGTGAAATTTTAATGTCAAAGATAAAATTGCATATTCTATGGCAGACATACACCAATAGTACGAAAATAATCTCTCTTGAACAGAGAAAAATTTTAAAATATTTCACAGATTTAAATGGAAAACGACAAATAAATTTTAATGACTTCCACAAATATTAAATTCCTTTCATAACTTTTGAGAGTATTCGAATTTGATGAAAACAAATGCTTATGTGTGCTCACGTTTTATTCCGTCATTCAACATCTAGCCATAAATTAAACATTAAAATCGAAAAAAGATTTTTTTATCGTATTTTAAACTACCATTCTTATAAATTAAATTCTTTTAACATATAATTCGTTTTCCGTCTTGTCTTTAGCTTTGCGCAGAGGCAGTGTCATAGCCAATGAGGTTCTACCGAGGCGTGACTATTGCTAGTTGAAAACTTTTCCCAATACCCCGCCATGTCGTCGTGCAAAACCGACGGCATAGGCAATTTTTGGGAGCCTCTTCGGAGGTTTATTTTCACAAGAGAAGGTACATGAAAATTAAATCTCCAAAACTAAAGCCTATGTTCTCCACCGTCGTTTTAACACGGAATGGAGTATCCCTCTCGGAGAGTAGTCAGTTATACTTTCCGTACCACTTACACTCACTATAAATGGTGGTGTTGCTACCGTTACGATTGCCTTTACATCAATTAAAGGACAATATTCTATTAAGTTTTTCTTGTCGAAACTCATAAAAATTCTTACCTTTTAAATCTCAGCAAAATATGTGGAAGTGCCTACCCGTTATATTAATTTCTCTAAAAATGTGAATAAGAGCAGCTTTAATGCACGACGACATTGCGCACACATCTCGGAAATGAAATATTTTTTCAGGTTTTTAAATACTTTAGAAAAAATTCCAAAGTCAAAACTATTAAAGATAGTAAAATTATTCATTAAATGAAATTCCTTACATCATTATAATATTTTTTTATAAGTTACGTGTTGCTCTCTGACTACTTCCAATTCATATGCTTCTATTGATGTTACAATTTGTTTTTCTTCCTGTTCAAAATATAAATACCACAAAAATAAAAATACTTTAATAGTTTAGTAATTCAACACTCGCACTTTTGGCATACTTACCTGGTACTGGAGTCGCCTTGATCACCGAGGAGACTCTCCCGAGCAGAGACCTTTCATTGCACTGCGACAGGTTGACGCTCGCCACATCCACAAATTGTGGTTGCTTGGGGTGCAAAATTTTTGGTAGTTGGGACTGCGTTCGCGCTGTCCCTATTTCGAGACAAAAAAGATAGAATTTAACACCAGAGTTAGAAGTATGTGCAGAAGCGAGAGGAAATTTCAGTCAATATCACGTTGTTAATGAAGACAACTACTCATCTGTTTTCCTTACTTTCTATCCGAATGTTTTATAATATACTCTTAGCCGTGTGTTTTTCATTGAATGTGTTAGAATTTATTGTTTTAACAACTTCAATCTTTTAGATTTTGTAACGATTAGGAGCCGAAGTTTAATGAAATCTCGTATTCAATTTTTAAAAGATTATCATCAAATTACAGTGTTCGCAATCGCATGCAAAGCTTAGAGGAGGAAATAGCCTTGATTTTGACGCAAATCCGCGCCAAGACTTAGCAAAGAAGTAGGCATCATTTATCGTTCCCTTTCTTGTGGATCCTTCTCGAACCCTCGGTATTTGTGATTTCAATTGGGGCGCAATAATAAAATTGGTAGCGAATGTCTTCCAAAATTATTATTTTTTTTCCTCAATTTGTTTTACGCATTTGTAGAGAGGGACTTTAGGGATTAAAAAACATCAAATGAATTAAATTTGAATTACATCTTATTGTAATATTTTATGTATCCAGTTTTTTTTCTTTACATTGAGACGTATGCAATTGTTTCCTTGAAACCGGAGCTGCAATATCAGGCCTAATGTTAGAAAGTTGTTTTACTTTTATACATGCAGAATCAGTACCGAAAAAATAAATTCCTACCGACATTAGTTAAAAAAACGGAATCACATGTCAAGAGCCACTCAGTGCGCAAAAGAAATTAATTTTTCGATCATCATAAAACTACGAATTTAAATTCAAAATAAAATTCCTCACCTTAATTGAAAACGTTGCCACCCGAATGCTCTGGCTTCTCTTCATCAATCGTGCTAATCTTTCGCCTTTTACTAAAGATTACCGTGGAGAGGAGCATCCTAATGAGCTTAAGCAAATTTTTGGAATCCCATTTGTTGGGATTATATGCATAAAAGTAGTTTTGAGATGTAATGAAGCGTCAGGGGTGTGAGCTATTTTGAATGTACAAATATTGAAAGAATACGCAAATAATTAGTGAAATAAGGAATTATTTTGGTTGCTTCAAAACCTTATTAGGTAAATATATTTGCATTATTCAAAATAAACAATAACCTTGAATGAATGTCTCATTTTATCATAATTTTGGTCGTAAATTTGAAGAAGATGCAATTGTGTAATTTATATTTTATTTTAGAGCTGTGGTTATTCCTTGAATAAAGCTTACACTTGATAATTTATATCATGTTACACATGCTTTTCAGAGAGAGGAACTTCCTCCTTGCGCAGTTCTAGCTCGAAATTTTGTATTTAAATCGACTTATGTAATCTGCATAATCTGGCGAATTTCTTTCAGCATATCTTCAATTCAAAAGATTTTTAACAGTTCATTTTTACAATAGTTTATTACAAATTCATAATAAACTTATCTTCGTTCGACATAATTTTTTTTAGTTAAAATCGTGCTTCGCAAATTTTTGAAGTGGAGATTCATGTGATATTTTCCCTTCACCACATCGTTTCAAAGGTATTTTGATACATCCCATTTGCACTTTCGTAAGGAGAGACAGTTTTTTTTTTTTAAATTAAAAGAAAATAGTTAATAAAAATTGATTCATATGAAGAATTGATTTAGGGAAAACAGGACATTAATTAAAAATTTGGAAAGCTGTATAAAATAACGCTCAGTTTAATATGATTGTTGGCGTTACACAAAAAAGCATTATCAGCAGCACAATGTCGATATTTCTCTCTAAAGAGCACTTTTAAATAAATCTGAAACGTGAGTGTCGCTCTTAAGCGAAAGACAAAACCGTGAAAAATTCTATTTTTAAGATCTTACATAGGGAATATCAGTTCATGAAAAAATTGTGTGCATTCCACATATCTCTCGTATATTCTATATAGCAAAATTTGCTACAGTAAAGCCTTGATTCCTTTTAGTAGAGCTACCTGCGGCCAATATGAAGTTAGAAACAGGAGCAAAACTGATTTCAAACCTCTCTTGAGAATAAACACAAATGGTTTTTTTCATGATCGAAAATTCATACTATCTGTGAAATTTTAATGTCAAAGATAAAATTGCATATTCTATGGCAGACATACACCAATAGTACGAAAATAATCTCTCTTGAACAGAGAAAAATTTTAAAATATTTCACAGATTTAAATGGAAAACGACAAATAAATTTTAATGACTTCCACAAATATTAAATTCCTTTCATAACTTTTGAGAGTATTCGAATTTGATGAAAACAAATGCTTATGTGTGCTCACGTTTTATTCCGTCATTCAACATCTAGCCATAAATTAAACATTAAAATCGAAAAAAGATTTTTTTATCGTATTTTAAACTACCATTCTTATAAATTAAATTCTTTTAACATATAATTCGTTTTCCGTCTTGTCTTTAGCTTTGCGCAGAGGCAGTGTCATAGCCAATGAGGTTCTACCGAGGCGTGACTATTGCTAGTTGAAAACTTTTCCCAATACCCCGCCATGTCGTCGTGCAAAACCGACGGCATAGGCAATTTTTGGGAGCCTCTTCGGAGGTTTATTTTCACAAGAGAAGGTACATGAAAATTAAATCTCCAAAACTAAAGCCTATGTTCTCCACCGTCGTTTTAACACGGAATGGAGTATCCCTCTCGGAGAGTAGTCAGTTATACTTTCCGTACCACTTACACTCACTATAAATGGTGGTGTTGCTACCGTTACGATTGCCTTTACATCAATTAAAGGACAATATTCTATTAAGTTTTTCTTGTCGAAACTCAGAAAAATTCTTACCTTTTAAATCTCAGCAAAATATGTGGAAGTGCCTACCCGTTATATTAATTTCTCTAAAAATGTGAATAAGAGCAGCTTTAATGCACGACGACATTGCGCACACATCTGGGAAATGAAATATTTTTTCAGGTTTTTAAATACTTTAGAAAAAATTCCAAAGACAAAACTATTAAAGATAGTAAAATTATTCATTAAATGAAATTCCTTACATCATTATAATATTTTTTTATAAGTTACGTGTTGCTCTCTGACTACTTCCAATTCATATGCTTCTATTGATGTTACAATTTGTTTTTCTTCCTGTTCAAAATATAAATACCACAAAAATAAAAATACTTTAATAGTTTAGTAATTCAACACTCGCACTTTTGGCATACTTACCTGGTACTGGAGTCGCCTTGATCACCGAGGAGTCTCTCCCGAGCAGAGACCTTTCATTGCACTGCGACAGGTTGACGCTCGCCACATCCACAAATTGTGGTTGCTTGGGGTGCAAAATTTTTGGTAGTTGGGACTGCGTTCGCGCTGTCCCTATTTCGAGACAAAAAAGATAGAATTTAACACCAGAGTTAGAAGTATGTGCAGAAGCGAGAGGAAATTTCAGTCAATATCACGTTGTTAATGAAGACAACTACTCATCTGTTTTCCTTACTTTCTATCCGAATGTTTTATAATATACTCTTAGCCGTGTGTTTTTCATTGAATGTGTTAGAATTTATTGTTTTAACAACTTCAATCTTTTAGATTTTGTAACGATTAGGAGCCGAAGTTTAATGAAATCTCGTATTCAATTTTTAAAAGATTATCATCAAATTACAGTGTTCGCAATCGCATGCAAAGCTTAGAGGAGGAAATAGCCTTGATTTTGACGCAAATCCGCGCCAAGACTTAGCAAAGAAGTAGGCATCATTTATCGTTCCCTTTCTTGTGGATCCTTCTCGAACCCTCGGTATTTGTGATTTCAATTGGGGCGCAATAATAAAATTGGTAGCGAATGTCTTCCAAAATTATTATTTTTTTTCCTCAATTTGTTTTACGCATTTGTAGAGAGGGACTTTAGGGATTAAAAAACATCAAATGAATTCAATTTGAATTACATCTTATTGTAATATTTTATGTATCCAGTTTTTTTTCTTTACATTGAGACGTATGCAATTGTTTCCTTGAAACCGGAGCTGCAATATCAGGCCTAATGTTAGAAAGTTGTTTTACTTTTATACATGCAGAATCAGTACCGAAAAAATAAATTCCTACCGACATTAGTTAAAAAAACGGAATCACATGTCAAGAGCCACTCAGTGCGCAAAAGAAATTAATTTTTCAATCATCATAAAACTACCAATTTAAATTCAAAATAAAATTCCTCACCTTAATTGAAAATGTTGCCACCCGAATGCTCTGGCTTCTCTTCATCAATCGTGCTAATCTTTCGCCTTTTACTAAAGATTACCGTGGAGAGGAGCATCCTAATGAGCTTAAGCAAATTTTTGGAATCCCATTTGTTGGGATTATATCAGAGTTGGCCAAAAATGTAATCGATTACATTTTTTGATTACAGTAATCAATTACTTGTAATCATGATTACAATTGTCAAAAATTTTGATTACAGCTGTAATCATGATTACAATATTGATTACAGTAATCAATTACTTGTAATCGTGATTACAAAAATTGATTACAGCTGTAATCATGATTACATAGTCGATTACAGTAATCAATTACTTGTAATCATGATTACAATTTTCAAAAAATTTTGATTACAGCTGTAATCATGATTACAATTTTGATTACAGTAATCAATTACTTGTAATCATGATTCCAAGTTATTGCGATTACAAGTAATCACAACAAAAACGATTACAAGTAATTATGATTACAAGTAATCAAAATATATGATTACATGTAATTTGATTACATGTAATTTGATTACATGTAATTTGATTACATGTAATTATGATTACATGTAATCTAATTACAGATTACAAGACTATTGTATTCTTATAAATGATTATATTTTACAGTAGATAGTAGAATGTATTTTATAATGATACATTTTGCACGTATTAACATGTACAGCATTTTGTACGTATTTGTATACGTACAAATGAATGTAACTGAAATGTGTGTACATATGATTTTATCTAGTGCATATGTTCAGACATTTTAGTATCACACACATGTACATACACTTATATTGTAGGTATAAAATATATGTACGTATGTATATAGATAATAATTACGTATGTATGTGCAAACAATGTAGGCATGTACATTTATACACAATGAATATATGCATTTTATGCAAATATATGTGTATGTAAAATGTATATCTATGTTCATGTACGCATGTATATACAAGTACTTGTGTTTGTACGAACATACATACATTGTCTGTACAATGTATGTCTCATGCATGTATGTGCAATTTATTTATGAACAGTACAATATATGTATGCATGTACAATATAGGTATATCTGTAGGATGTACAATATATGTATGTATACATGTGCATGATATGCATGTCCAGTGTATTTATGTACATGTACATAATATGTTCATGCTCAATGTAAGTATCCAAATATGCATAATACATTTGTGAACTATTGTACGTACATGGGGCGTATTTATATTTCACATATATTCATACATGCATTCGACATGCATAACGTACGTACATACACACATTTGAGATGCATATATTGTACAGATGTATGTACATATAGCGTACAGATGTATATACATATAGCGTACAGATGTATATTCATATAATGTACATATGATGAAATGAACATATAATGTTCATATAATGTACATATGTGTGTACATATACAGTACGTATGTGCATAAATATATTGGGCATAATTCTCTCGTACAAATTTTTCATGTGTACATGCATGCTATCCCTATCTATGCATATGGTGCAATGTATATATGTACAATGAATGTATCCACACATGTACAATACACGTATGTTCCATGTATGCATATCCATATGTACTATATATGCACGTACAATACATGAATGTATGTACATACATTGTACATGCGTACATACATTACACGTATACATATGTACATTACATTTATGTCGAAATATGTGTACAATGCAATAAATAAAATGCATGTAAGTTAACTTTTAATGACTCAAGCAAGTTAAATGACAAAATCAAACGATATTTAAATTTAGTTTTCAGCTTTAATTGTTCTATATCATTTTGAAATTCTCTGAATAAAAAATTATTTTCAGGTATTTTCATGAAGTGTTTGACAATACAGATTTATTTTTTTTATAACATAATGCATGATTCATAGAAATTTTTTAAATGGTAAGAAAAACGGTAAATTTTATGTGTGGAATTAATATTTAGAAATTCCAAATAAAATTATCGTTTGCTTTCTAAAAAATATGAGGTCGAGTTTCATATACCTTAGAATAATTTTAAAACAAATTTTAATAACTTTACTCATATAAATTTTTTTAATGTATGCACAATGTATGTGTATATTGTAATTACATATATTTAAATGTACGCACGTATTTGTACATTACTTGTAATTATGTACATGTATACGTTGTATGCACATGCATACATTGTGCATATAACTATTTTTTTGTACATCCATGCATTACATGCGCATAAGTATTAACAAAGTATGTAGTTATACAAGTACATACGTAAGTTGTACATAAGTACATACTTTGCGTGCACATATATCGATGTACATATAAATATGCATGTATACATGTGCGCATTTTATTTACGCAACTATGTGCATATATTGTACCTTTAAATAACATTTTTACATATTGTACGCAAATACATACAATTTTATATACAAACGTACATTGTATATACGTGCTATTATCGTAAATTTATACAATATATGCACTTAAGTACATAAAAGCATGCAAACGCATAAACATTATTTTCATATACGTTCATACATACATTGTCTATGTATACAAAGATACAAAACATTGCCCTTTTGTACAAACTAACATACATGCGTACATGTATCATAAATGAATAATTATATGTACTAAGCATATGCGCATTGCATTAAGTATATTACAATATAATTATGAATATTGTACGTACAAAGAACGTTTGTGCATACATTGTATGTATAGGAATCGCAAATTGTACGTTCATGCGTGCGTACATTCTATGTACATAAAAATATGTAAACACATGAATGCTTACATAGAAAATTTGACTATAGTATACAATCGTAATAACTTGTAATCGTATAGTTTGATTACAAGTAATCACAATTACATGTAATCAAATTACATGTAATCATGATTACATGTAATCATATATTTTGATTACTTGTAATCATAATTACTTGTAATCGTTTTTGTTGTGATTACTTGTAATCGCAATTACTTGTAATCATGATTACAAGTAATTGATTACTGTAATCAAAATTGTAATCATGATTACAGCTGTAATCAAAATTTTTTGAAAGTTGTAATCACGATTACAAGTAATTGATTACTTGTAATCGTGATTACAAGTAATTGATTACTGTAATCAAAATTGTAATCATGATTACAGCTGTAATCAAAATTTTTTGAAAGTTGTAATCACGATTACAAGTAATTGATTACTTGTAATCGTGATTACAAGTAATTGATTACATAGCTGTAATTATCTGTAATCAATTACAGTTGTAATCGATTACTGTAATCAACGGCCAACTCTGGATTATATGCATAAAAGTAGTTTTGAGATGTAATGAAGCGTCAGGGGTGTGAGCTATTTTGAATGTACAAATATTGAAAGAATACGCAAATAATTAGTGAAATAAGGAATTATTTTGGTTGCTTCAAAACCTTATTAGGTAAATATATTTGCATTATACAAAATAAACAATAACCTTGAATGAATGTCTCATTTTATCATAATTTTGGTCGGAAATTTGAAGAAGATGCAATTTTGTAATTTATATTTTATTTTAGAGCTGTGGTTATTCCTTGAATAAAGCTTACACTTGATAATTTATATCATGTTACACATGCTTTTCAGAGAGAGGAACTTCCTCCTTGCGCAGTTCTAGCTCGAAATTTTGTATTTAAATCGACTTATGTAATCTGCATAATCTGGCGAATTTCTTTCAGCATATCTTCAATTCAAAAGATTTTTAACAGTTCATTTTTACAATAGTTTATTACAAATTCATAATAAACTTATCTTCGTTCGACATAATTTTTTTTAGTTAAAATCGTGCTTCGCAAATTTTTGAAGTGGAGATTCATGTGATATTTTCCCTTCACCACATCGTTTCAAAGGTATTTTGATACATCCCATTTGCACTTTCGTAAGGAGAGACAGTTTTTTTTTTTTTTAAATTAAAAGAAAATAGTTAATAAAAAGTGATTCATATGAAGAATTGATTTAGGGAAAACAGGACATTAATTAAAAATTTGGAAAGCTGTATAAAATAACGCTCAGTTTAATATGATTGTTGGCGTTACACAAAAAAGCATTATCAGCAGCACAATGTCGATATTTCTCTCTAAAGAGCACTTTTAAATAAATCTGAAACGTGAGTGTCGCTCTTAAGCGAAAGACAAAACCGTGAAAAATTCTATTTTTAAGATCTTACATAGGGAATATCAGTTCATGAAAAAATTGTGTGCATTCCACATATCTCTCGTATATTCTATATAGCAAAATTTGCTACAGTAAAGCCTTGATTCCTTTTAGTAGAGCTACCTGCGGCCAATATGAAGTTCGAAACAGGAGCAAAACTGATTTCAAACCTCTCTTGAGAATAAACACAAATGGTTTTATTCATGATCGAAAATTCATACTATCTGTGAAATTTTAATGTCAAAGATAAAATTGCATATTCTATGGCAGACATACACCAATAGTACGAAAATAATCTCTCTTGAACAGAGAAAAATTTTAAAATATTTCACAGATTTAAATGGAAAACGACAAATAAATTTTAATGACTTCCACAAATATTAAATTCCTTTCATAACTTTTGAGAGTATTCGAATTTGAGGAAAACAAATGCTTATGTGTGCTCACGTTTTATTCCGTCATTCAACATCTATCCATAAATTAAACATTAAAATCGAAAAAAGATTTTTTTATCGTATTTTAAACTACCATTCTTATAAATTAAATTCTTTTAACATATAATTCGTTTTCCGTCTTGTCTTTAGCTTTGCGCAGAGGCAGTGTCATAGCCAATGAGGTTCTACCGAGGCGTGACTATTGCTAGTTGAAAACTTTTCCCAATACCCCGCCATGTCGTCGTGCAAAACCGACGGCATAGGCAATTTTTGGGAGCCTCTTCGGAGGTTTATTTTCACAAGAGAAGGTACATGAAAATTAAATCTCCAAAACTAAAGCCTATGTTCTCCACCGTCGTTTTAACACGGAATGGAGTATCCCTCTCGGAGAGTAGTCAGTTATACTTTCCGTACCACTTACACTCACTATAAATGGTGGTGTTGCTACCGTTACGATTGCCTTTACATCAATTAAAGGACAATATTCTATTAAGTTTTTCTTGTCGAAACTCACAAAAATTCTTACCTTTTAAATCTCAGCAAAATATGTGGAAGTGCCTACCCGTTATATTAATTTCTCTAAAAATGTGAATAAGAGCAGCTTTAATGCACGACGACATTGCGCACACATCTCGGAAATGAAATATTTTTTCAGGTTTTTAAATACTTTAGAAAAAATTCCAAAGACAAAACTATTAAAGATAGTAAAATTATTCATTAAATGAAATTCCTTACATCATTATAATATTTTTTTATAAGTTACGTGTTGCTCTCTGACTACTTGCAATTCATATGCTTCTATTGATGTTACAATTTGTTTTTCTTCCTGTTCAAAATATAAATACCACAAAAATAAAAATACTTTAATAGTTTAGTAATTCAACACTCGCACTTTTGGCATACTTACCTGGTACTGGAGTAGCCTTGATCACCGAGGAGGCTCTCCCGAGCAGAGACCTTTCATTGCACTGCGACAGGTTGACGCTCGCCACATCCACAAATTGTGGTTACTTGGGGTGCAAAATTTTTGGTAGTTGGGACTGCGTTCGCGCTGTCCCTATTTCGAGACAAAAAAGATAGAATTTAACACCAGAGTTAGAAGTATGTGCAGAAGCGAGAGGAAATTTCAGTCAATATCTCGTTGTTAATGAAGACAACTATTCATCTGTTTTCCTTACTTCCTATCCGAATGTTTTATAATATACTCTTAGCCGTGTGTTTTTCATTGAATGTGTTAGATTTTATTGTTTTAACAACTTCAATCTTTTAGATTTTGTAACGATTAGTAGCCGAAGTTTAATGAAATCTCGTATTCAATTTTTAAAAGATTATCATCAAATTACAGTGTTCGCAATCGCATGCAAAGCTTAGAGGAGGAAATAGCCTTGATTTTGACGCAAATCCGCGCCAAGACTTAGCAAAGAAGTAGGCATCATTTATTTTTCCCTTTCTTGTGGATCCTTCTCGAACCCTCGGTATTTGTGATTTCAATTGGGGCGCAATAATAAAATTGGTAGCGAATGTCTTCCAAAATTATTATTTTTTTTCCTCAATTTGTTTTACGCATTTGTAGAGAGGGACTTTGGGGATTAAAAAACATCAAATGAATTCAATTTGAATTACATCTTATTGTAATATTTTATGTATCCAGTTTTTTTTCTTTACATTGAGACGTATGCAATTGTTTCCTTGAAACCGGAGCTGCAATATCAGGTCTAATGTTAGAAAGTTGTTTTACTTTTATACATGCAGAATCAGTACCGAAAAAATAAATTCCTACCGACATTAGTTAAAAAAACGGAATCACATGTCAAGAGCCACTCAGTGCGCAAAAGAAATTAATTTTTCGATCATCATAAAACTACGAATTTAAATTCAAAATAAAATTCCTCACCTTAATTGAAAACGTTGCCACCCGAATGCTCTGGCTTCTCTTCATCAATCGTGCTAATCTTTCGCCTTTTACTAAAGATTACCGTGGAGAGGAGCATCCTAATGAGCTTAAGCAAATTTTTGGAATCCCATTTGTTGGGATTATATGCATAAAAGTAGTTTTGAGATGTAATGAAGCGTCAGGGGTGTGAGCTATTTTGAATGTACAAATATTGAAAGAATACGCAAATAATTAGTGAAATAAGGAATTATTTTGGTTGCTTCAAAACCTTATTAGGTAAATATATTTGCATTATTCAAAATAAACAATAACCTTGAATGAATGTCTCATTTTATCATAATTTTGGTCGGAAATTTGAAGAAGATGCAATTGTGTAATTTATATTTTATTTTAGAGCTGTGGTTATTCCTTGAATAAAGCTTACACTTGATAATTTATATCATGTTACACATGCTTTTCAGAGAGAGGAACTTCCTCCTTGCGCAGTTCTAGCTCGAAATTTTGTATTTAAATCGACTTATGTAATCTGCATAATCTGGCGAATTTCTTTCAGCATATCTTCAATTCAAAAGATTTTTAACAGTTCATTTTTACAATAGTTTATTACAAATTCATAATAAACTTATCTTCGTTCGACATAATTTTTTTTAGTTAAAATCGTGCTTCGCAAATTTTTGAAGTGGAGATTCATGTGATATTTTCCCTTCACCACATCGTTTCAAAGGTATTTTGATACATCCCATTTGCACTTTCGTAAGGAGAGACAGTTTTTTTTTTTTTAAATTAAAAGAAAATAGTTAATAAAAATTGATTCATATGAAGAATTGATTTAGGGAAAACAGGACATTAATTAAAAATTTGGAAAGCTGTATAAAATAACGCTCAGTTTAATATGATTGTTGGCGTTACACAAAAAAGCATTATCAGCAGCACAATGTCGATATTTCTCTCTAAAGAGCACTTTTAAATAAATCTGAAACGTGAGTGTCGCTCTTAAGCGAAAGACAAAACCGTGAAAAATTCTATTTTTAAGATCTTACATAGGGAATATCAGTTCATGAAAAAATTGTGTGCATTCCACATATCTCTCGTATATTCTATATAGCAAAATTTGCTACAGTAAAGCCTTGATTCCTTTTAGTAGAGCTACCTGCGGCCAATATGAAGTTAGAAACAGGAGCAAAACTGATTTCAAACCTCTCTTGAGAATAAACACAAATGGTTTTTTTCATGATCGAAAATTCATACTATCTGTGAAATTTTAATGTCAAAGATAAAATTGCATATTCTATGGCAGACATACACCAATAGTACGAAAATAATCTCTCTTGAACAGAGAAAAATTTTAAAATATTTCACAGATTTAAATGGAAAACGACAAATAAATTTTAATGACTTCCACAAATATAAAATTCCTTTCATAACTTTTGAGAGTATTCGAATTTGATGAAAACAAATGCTTATGTGTGCTCACGTTTTATTCCGTCATTCAACATCTAGCCATAAATTAAACATTAAAATCGAAAAAAGATTTTTTTATCGTATTTTAAACTACCATTCTTATAAATTAAATTCTTTTAACATATAATTCGTTTTCCGTCTTGTCTTTAGCTTTGCGCAGAGGCAGTGTCATAGCCAATGAGGTTCTACCGAGGCGTGACTATTGCTAGTTGAAAACTTTTCCCAATACCCCGCCATGTCGTCGTGCAAAACCGACGGCATAGGCAATTTTTGGGAGCCTCTTCGGAGGTTTATTTTCACAAGAGAAGGTACATGAAAATTAAATCTCCAAAACTAAAGCCTATGTTCTCCACCGTCGTTTTAACACGGAATGGAGTATCCCTCTCGGAGAGTAGTCAGTTATACTTTCCGTACCACTTACACTCACTATAAATGGTGGTGTTGCTACCGTTACGATTGCCTTTACATCAATTAAAGGACAATATTCTATTAAGTTTTTCTTGTCGAAACTCACAAAAATTCTTACCTTTTAAATCTCAGCAAAATATGTGGAAGTGCCTACCCGTTATATTAATTTCTCTAAAAATGTGAATAAGAGCAGCTTTAATGCACGACGACATTGCGCACACATCTCGGAAATGAAATATTTTTTCAGGTTTTTAAATACTTTAGAAAAAATTCCAAAGTCAAAACTATTAAAGATAGTAAAATTATTCATTAAATGAAATTCCTTACATCATTATAATATTTTTTTATAAGTTACGTGTTGCTCTCTGACTACTTCCAATTCATATGCTTCTATTGATGTTACAATTTGTTTTTCTTCCTGTTCAAAATATAAATACCACAAAAATAAAAATACTTTAATAGTTTAGTAATTCAACACTCGCACTTTTGGCATACTTACCTGGTACTGGAGTCGCCTTGATCACCGAGGAGGCTCTCCCGAGCAGAGACCTTTCATTGCACTGCGACAGGTTGACGCTCGCCACATCCACAAATTGTGGTTGCTTGGGGTGCAAAATTTTTGGTAGTTGGGACTGCGTTCGCGCTGTCCCTATTTCGAGACAAAAAAGATAGAATTTAACACCAGAGTTAGAAGTATGTGCAGAAGCGAGAGGAAATTTCAGTCAATATCACGTTGTTAATGAAGACAACTACTCATCTGTTTTCCTTACTTTCTATCCGAATGTTTTATAATATACTCTTAGCCGTGTGTTTTTCATTGAATGTGTTAGAATTTATTGTTTTAACAACTTCAATCTTTTAGATTTTGTAACGATTAGGAGCCGAAGTTTAATGAAATCTCGTATTCAATTTTTAAAAGATTATCATCAAATTACAGTGTTCGCAATCGCATGCAAAGCTTAGAGGAGGAAATAGCCTTGATTTTGACGCAAATCCGCGCCAAGACTTAGCAAAGAAGTAGGCATCATTTATTTTTCCCTTTCTTGTGGATCCTTCTCGAACCCTCGGTATTTGTGATTTCAATTGGGGCGCAATAATAAAATTGGTAGCGAATGTCTTCCAAAATTATTATTTTTTTTCCTCAATTTGTTTTACGCATTTGTAGAGAGGGACTTTGGGGATTAAAAAACATCAAATGAATTAAATTTGAATTACATCTTATTGTAATATTTTATGTATCCAGTTTTTTTTCTTTACATTGAGACGTATGCAATTGTTTCCTTGAAACCGGAGCTGCAATATCAGGTCTAATGTTAGAAAGTTGTTTTACTTTTATACATGCAGAATCAGTACCGAAAAAATAAATTCCTACCGACATTAGTTAAAAAAACGGAATCACATGTCAAGAGCCACTCAGTGCGCAAAAGAAATTAATTTTTCGATCATCATAAAACTACGAATTTAAATTCAAAATAAAATTCCTCACCTTAATTGAAAACGTTGCCACCCGAATGCTCTGGCTTCTCTTCATCAATCGTGCTAATCTTTCGCCTTTTACTAAAGATTACCGTGGAGAGGAGCATCCTAATGAGCTTAAGCAAATTTTTGGAATCCCATTTGTTGGGATTATATGCATAAAAGTAGTTTTGAGATGTAATGAAGCGTCAGGGGTGTGAGCTATTTTGAATGTACAAATATTGAAAGAATACGCAAATAATTAGTGAAATAAGGAATTATTTTGGTTGCTTCAAAACCTTATTAGGTAAATATATTTGCATTATTCAAAATAAACAATAACCTTGAATGAATGTCTCATTTTATCATAATTTTGGTCGTAAATTTGAAGAAGATGCAATTGTGTAATTTATATTTTATTTTAGAGCTGTGGTTATTCCTTGAATAAAGCTTACACTTGATAATTTATATCATGTTACACATGCTTTTCAGAGAGAGGAACTTCCTCCTTGCGCAGTTCTAGCTCGAAATTTTGTATTTAAATCGACTTATGTAATCTGCATAATCTGGCGAATTTCTTTCAGCATATCTTCAATTCAAAAGATTTTTAACAGTTCATTTTTACAATAGTTTATTACAAATTCATAATAAACTTATCTTCGTTCGACATAATTTTTTTTAGTTAAAATCGTGCTTCGCAAATTTTTGAAGTGGAGATTCATGTGATATTTTCCCTTCACCACATCGTTTCAAAGGTATTTTGATACATCCCATTTGCACTTTCGTAAGGAGAGACAGTTTTTTTTTTTTTAAATTAAAAGAAAATAGTTAATAAAAATTGATTCATATGAAGAATTGATTTAGGGAAAACAGGACATTAATTAAAAATTTGGAAAGCTGTATAAAATAACGCTCAGTTTAATATGATTGTTGGCGTTACACAAAAAAGCATTATCAGCAGCACAATGTCGATATTTCTCTCTAAAGAGCACTTTTAAATAAATCTGAAACGTGAGTGTCGCTCTTAAGCGAAAGACAAAACCGTGAAAAATTCTATTTTTAAGATCTTACATAGGGAATATCAGTTCATGAAAAAATTGTGTGCATTCCACATATCTCTCGTATATTCTATATAGCAAAATTTGCTACAGTAAAGCCTTGATTCCTTTTAGTAGAGCTACCTGCGGCCAATATGAAGTTAGAAACAGGAGCAAAACTGATTTCAAACCTCTCTTGAGAATAAACACAAATGGTTTTTTTCATGATCGAAAATTCATACTATCTGTGAAATTTTAATGTCAAAGATAAAATTGCATATTCTATGGCAGACATACACCAATAGTACGAAAATAATCTCTCTTGAACAGAGAAAAATTTTAAAATATTTCACAGATTTAAATGGAAAACGACAAATAAATTTTAATGACTTCCACAAATATTAAATTCCTTTCATAACTTTTGAGAGTATTCGAATTTGATGAAAACAAATGCTTATGTGTGCTCACGTTTTATTCCGTCATTCAACATCTAGCCATAAATTAAACATTAAAATCGAAAAAAGATTTTTTTATCGTATTTTAAACTACCATTCTTATAAATTAAATTCTTTTAACATATAATTCGTTTTCCGTCTTGTCTTTAGCTTTGCGCAGAGGCAGTGTCATAGCCAATGAGGTTCTACCGAGGCGTGACTATTGCTAGTTGAAAACTTTTCCCAATACCCCGCCATGTCGTCGTGCAAAACCGACGGCATAGGCAATTTTTGGGAGCCTCTTCGGAGGTTTATTTTCACAAGAGAAGGTACATGAAAATTAAATCTCCAAAACTAAAGCCTATGTTCTCCACCGTCGTTTTAACACGGAATGGAGTATCCCTCTCGGAGAGTAGTCAGTTATACTTTCCGTACCACTTACACTCACTATAAATGGTGGTGTTGCTACCGTTACGATTGCCTTTACATCAATTAAAGGACAATATTCTATTAAGTTTTTCTTGTCGAAACTCAGAAAAATTCTTTCCTTTTAAATCTCAGCAAAATATGTGGAAGTGCCTACCCGTTATATTAATTTCTCTAAAAATGTGAATAAGAGCAGCTTTAATGCACGACGACATTGCGCACACATCTCGGAAATGAAATATTTTTTCAGGTTTTTAAATACTTTAGAAAAAATTCCAAAGTCAAAACTATTAAAGATAGTAAAATTATTCATTAAATGAAATTCCTTACATCATTATAATATTTTTTTATAAGTTACGTGTTGCTCTCTGACTACTTGCAATTCATATGCTTCTATTGATGTTACAATTTGTTTTTCTTCCTGTTCAAAATATAAATACCACAAAAATAAAAATACTTTAATAGTTTAGTAATTCAACACTCGCACTTTTGGCATACTTACCTGGTACTGGAGTCGCCTTGATCACCGAGGAGTCTCTCCCGAGCAGAGACCTTTCATTGCACTGCGACAGGTTGACGCTCGCCACATCCACAAATTGTGGTTGCTTGGGGTGCAAAATTTTTGGTAGTTGGGACTGCGTTCGCGCTGTCCCTATTTCGAGACAAAAAAGATAGAATTTAACACCAGAGTTAGAAGTATGTGCAGAAGCGAGAGGAAATTTCAGTCAATATCACGTTGTTAATGAAGACAACTACTCATCTGTTTTCCTTACTTTCTATCCGAATGTTTTATAATATACTCTTAGCCGTGTGTTTTTCATTGAATGTGTTAGAATTTATTGTTTTAACAACTTCAATCTTTTAGATTTTGTAACGATTAGGAGCCGAAGTTTAATGAAATCTCGTATTCAATTTTTAAAAGATTATCATCAAATTACAGTGTTCGCAATCGCATGCAAAGCTTAGAGGAGGAAATAGCCTTGATTTTGACGCAAATCCGCGCCAAGACTTAGCAAAGAAGTAGGCATCATTTATCGTTCCCTTTCTTGTGGATCCTTCTCGAACCCTCGGTATTTGTGATTTCAATTGGGGCGCAATAATAAAATTGGTAGCGAATGTCTTCCAAAATTATTATTTTTTTTCCTCAATTTGTTTTACGCATTTGTAGAGAGGGACTTTAGGGATTAAAAAACATCAAATGAATTAAATTTGAATTACATCTTATTGTAATATTTTATGTATCCAGTTTTTTTTCTTTACATTGAGACGTATGCAATTGTTTCCTTGAAACCGGAGCTGCAATATCAGGCCTAATGTTAGAAAGTTGTTTTACTTTTATACATGCAGAATCAGTACCGAAAAAATAAATTCCTACCGACATTAGTTAAAAAAACGGAATCACATGTCAAGAGCCACTCAGTGCGCAAAAGAAATTAATTTTTCGATCATCATAAAACTACCAATTTAAATTCAAAATAAAATTCCTCACCTTAATTGAAAATGTTGCCACCCGAATGCTCTGGCTTCTCTTCATCAATCGTGCTAATCTTTCGCCTTTTACTAAAGATTACCGTGGAGAGGAGCATCCTAATGAGCTTAAGCAAATTTTTGGAATCCCATTTGTTGGGATTATATCAGAGTTGGCCAAAAATGTAATCGATTACATTTTTTGATTACAGTAATCAATTACTTGTAATCATGATTACAATTGTCAAAAATTTTGATTACAGCTGTAATCATGATTACAATATTGATTACAGTAATCAATTACTTGTAATCGTGATTACAAAAATTGATTACAGCTGTAATCATGATTACATAGTCGATTACAGTAATCAATTACTTGTAATCATGATTACAATTTTCAAAAAATTTTGATTACAGCTGTAATCATGATTACAATTTTGATTACAGTAATCAATTACTTGTAATCATGATTCCAAGTTATTGCGATTACAAGTAATCACAACAAAAACGATTACAAGTAATTATGATTACAAGTAATCAAAATATATGATTACATGTAATTTGATTACATGTAATTTGATTACATGTAATTATGATTACATGTAATCTAATTACAGATTACAAGACTATTGTATTCTTATAAATGATTATATTTTACAGTAGATAGTAGAATGTATTTTATAATGATACATTTTGCACGTATTAACATGTACAGCATTTTGTACGTATTTGTATACGTACAAATGAATGTAACTGAAATGTGTGTACATATGATTTTATCTAGTGCATATGTTCAGACATTTTAGTATCACACACATGTACATACACTTATATTGTAGGTATAAAATATATGTACGTATGTATATAGATAATAATTACGTATGTATGTGCAAACAATGTAGGCATGTACATTTATACACAATGAATATATGCATTTTATGCAAATATATGTGTATGTAAAATGTATATCTATGTTCATGTACGCATGTATATACAAGTACTTGTGTTTGTACGAACATACATACATTGTCTGTACAATGTATGTCTCATGCATGTATGTGCAATTTATTTATGAACAGTACAATATATGTATGCATGTACAATATAGGTATATCTGTAGGATGTACAATATATGTATGTATACATGTGCATGATATGCATGTCCAGTGTATTTATGTACATGTACATAATATGTTCATGCTCAATGTAAGTATCCAAATATGCATAATACATTTGTGAACTATTGTACGTACATGGGGCGTATTTATATTTCACATATATTCATACATGCATTCGACATGCATAACGTACGTACATACACACATTTGAGATGCATATATTGTACAGATGTATGTACATATAGCGTACAGATGTATATACATATAGCGTACAGATGTATATTCATATAATGTACATATGATGAAATGAACATATAATGTTCATATAATGTACATATGTGTGTACATATACAGTACGTATGTGCATAAATATATTGGGCATAATTCTCTCGTACAAATTTTTCATGTGTACATGCATGCTATCCCTATCTATGCATATGGTGCAATGTATATATGTACAATGAATGTATCCACACATGTACAATACACGTATGTTCCATGTATGCATATCCATATGTACTATATATGCACGTACAATACATGAATGTATGTACATACATTGTACATGCGTACATACATTACACGTATACATATGTACATTACATTTATGTCGAAATATGTGTACAATGCAATAAATAAAATGCATGTAAGTTAACTTTTAATGACTCAAGCAAGTTAAATGACAAAATCAAACGATATTTAAATTTAGTTTTCAGCTTTAATTGTTCTATATCATTTTGAAATTCTCTGAATAAAAAATTATTTTCAGGTATTTTCATGAAGTGTTTGACAATACAGATTTATTTTTTTTATAACATAATGCATGATTCATAGAAATTTTTTAAATGGTAAGAAAAACGGTAAATTTTATGTGTGGAATTAATATTTAGAAATTCCAAATAAAATTATCGTTTGCTTTCTAAAAAATATGAGGTCGAGTTTCATATACCTTAGAATAATTTTAAAACAAATTTTAATAACTTTACTCATATAAATTTTTTTAATGTATGCACAATGTATGTGTATATTGTAATTACATATATTTAAATGTACGCACGTATTTGTACATTACTTGTAATTATGTACATGTATACGTTGTATGCACATGCATACATTGTGCATATAACTATTTTTTTGTACATCCATGCATTACATGCGCATAAGTATTAACAAAGTATGTAGTTATACAAGTACATACGTAAGTTGTACATAAGTACATACTTTGCGTGCACATATATCGATGTACATATAAATATGCATGTATACATGTGCGCATTTTATTTACGCAACTATGTGCATATATTGTACCTTTAAATAACATTTTTACATATTGTACGCAAATACATACAATTTTATATACAAACGTACATTGTATATACGTGCTATTATCGTAAATTTATACAATATATGCACTTAAGTACATAAAAGCATGCAAACGCATAAACATTATTTTCATATACGTTCATACATACATTGTCTATGTATACAAAGATACAAAACATTGCCCTTTTGTACAAACTAACATACATGCGTACATGTATCATAAATGAATAATTATATGTACTAAGCATATGCGCATTGCATTAAGTATATTACAATATAATTATGAATATTGTACGTACAAAGAACGTTTGTGCATACATTGTATGTATAGGAATCGCAAATTGTACGTTCATGCGTGCGTACATTCTATGTACATAAAAATATGTAAACACATGAATGCTTACATAGAAAATTTGACTATAGTATACAATCGTAATAACTTGTAATCGTATAGTTTGATTACAAGTAATCACAATTACATGTAATCAAATTACATGTAATCATGATTACATGTAATCATATATTTTGATCACTTGTAATCATAATTACTTGTAATCGTTTTTGTTGTGATTACTTGTAATCGCAATTACTTGTAATCATGATTACAAGTAATTGATTACTGTAATCAAAATTGTAATCATGATTACAGCTGTAATCAAAATTTTTTGAAAGTTGTAATCACGATTACAAGTAATTGATTACTTGTAATCGTGATTACAAGTAATTGATTACTGTAATCAAAATTGTAATCATGATTACAGCTGTAATCAAAATTTTTTGAAAGTTGTAATCACGATTACAAGTAATTGATTACTTGTAATCGTGATTACAAGTAATTGATTACATAGCTGTAATTATCTGTAATCAATTACAGTTGTAATCGATTACTGTAATCAACGGCCAACTCTGGATTATATGCATAAAAGTAGTTTTGAGATGTAATGAAGCGTCAGGGGTGTGAGCTATTTTGAATGTACAAATATTGAAAGAATACGCAAATAATTAGTGAAATAAGGAATTATTTTGGTTGCTTCAAAACCTTATTAGGTAAATATATTTGCATTATACAAAATAAACAATAACCTTGAATGAATGTCTCATTTTATCATAATTTTGGTCGGAAATTTGAAGAAGATGCAATTGTGTAATTTATATTTTATTTTAGAGCTGTGGTTATTCCTTGAATAAAGCTTACACTTGATAATTTATATCATGTTACACATGCTTTTCAGAGAGAGGAACTTCCTCCTTGCGCAGTTCTAGCTCGAAATTTTGTATTTAAATCGACTTATGTAATCTGCATAATCTGGCGAATTTCTTTCAGCATATCTTCAATTCAAAAGATTTTTTACAGTTCATTTTTACAATAGTTTATTACAAATTCATAATAAACTTATCTTCGTTCGACATAATTTTTTTTAGTTAAAATCGTGCTTCGCAAATTTTTGAAGTGGAGATTCATGTGATATTTTCCCTTCACCACATCGTTTCAAAGGTATTTTGATACATCCCATTTGCACTTTCGTAAGGAGAGACAGTTTTTTTTTTTTAAGTTAAAAGAAAATAGTTAATAAAAATTGATTCATATGAAGAATTGATTTAGGGAAAACAGGACATTAATTAAAAATTTGGGAAGCTGTATAAAATAACGCTCAGTTTAATATGATTGTCGGCGTTACACAAAAAAGCATTATCAGCAGCACAATGTCGATATTTCTCTCTAAAGAGCACTTTTAAATAAATCTGAAACGTGAGTGTCGCTCTTAAGCAAAAGACAAAACCGTGAAAAATTATATTTTTAAGATCATACATAGGGAATATCAGTTCATGAAAAAATTGTGTGCATTCCACATATCTCTCGTATATTCTATATAGCTAAATTTGCTACAGTAAAGCCTTGATTCCTTTTAGTAGAGCTACCTGCGGCCAATATGAAGTTAGAAACAGGAGCAAAACTGATTTCAAACCTCTCTTGAGAATAAACACAAATGGTTTTTTTCATGATCGAAAATTCATACTATCTGTGAAATTTTAATGTCAAAGATAAAATTGCATATTCTATGGCAGACATACACCAATAGTACGAAAATAATCTCTCTTGAACAGAGAAAAATTTTAAAATATTTCACAGATTTAAATGGAACACGACAAATAAATTTTAATGACTTCCACAAATATTAAATTCCTTTCATAACTTTTGAGAGTATTCGAATTTGATGAAAACAAATGCTTATGTGTGCTCACGTTTTATTCCGTCATTCAACATCTATCTATAAATTAAACATTAAAATCGAAAAAAGATTTTTTTATCGTATTTTAAACTACCATTCTTATAAATTAAATTCTTTTAACATATAATTCGTTTTCCGTCTTCTCTTTAGCTTTGCGCAGAGGCAGTGTCATAGCCAATGAGGTTCTACCGAGGCGTGAGTATTGCTAGTTGAAAACTTTTCCCAATACCCCGCCATGTCGTCGTGCAAAACCGACGTCATAGGCAATTTTTGGGAGCCTCTTCGGAGGTTTATTTTCACAAGAGAAGGTACATGAAAATTAAATCTCCAAAACTAAAGCCTATGTTCTCCACCGTCGTTTTAACACGGAATGGAGTATCCCTCTCGGAGAGTAGTCAGTTATACTTTCCGTACCACTTACACTCACTATAAATGGTGGTGTTGCTACCGTTACGATTGCCTTTACATCAATTAAAGGACAATATTCTATTAAGTTTTTCTTGTCGAAACTCACAAAAATTCTTACCTTTTAAATCTCAGCAAAATATGTGGAAGTGCCTACCCGTTATATTAATTTCTCTAAAAATGTGAATAAGAGCAGCTTTAATGCACGACGACATTGCGCACACATCTCGGAAATGAAATATTTTTTCAGGTTTTTAAATACTTTAGAAAAAATTCCAAAGACAAAACTATTAAAGATAGTAAAATTATTCATTAAATGAAATTCCTTACATCATTATAATATTTTTTTATAAGTTACGTGTTTCTCTCTGACTACTTGCAATTCATATGCTTCTATTGATGTTACAATTTGTTTTTCTTCCTGTTCAAAATATAAATACCACAAAAATAAAAATACTTTAATAGTTTAGTAATTCAACACTCGCACTTTTGGCATACTTACCTGGTACTGGAGTAGCCTTGATCACCGAGGAGGCTCTCCCGAGCAGAGACCTTTCATTGCACTGCGACAGGTTGACGCTCGCCACATCCACAAATTGTGGTTGCTTGGGGTGCAAAATTTTTGGTAGTTGGGACTGCGTTCGCGCTGTCCCTATTTCGAGACAAAAAAGATAGAATTTAACACCAGAGTTAGAAGTATGTGCAGAAGCGAGAGGAAATTTCAGTCAATATCACGTTGTTAATGAAGACAACTACTCATCTGTTTTCCTTACTTTCTATCCGAATGTTTTATAATATACTCTTAGCCGTGTGTTTTTCATTGAATGTGTTAGATTTTATTGTTTTAACAACTTCAATCTTTTAGATTTTGTAACGATTGGGAGCCGAAGTTTAATGAAATCTCGTATTCAATTTTTAAAAGATTATCATCAAATTACAGTGTTCGCAATCGCATGCAAAGCTTAGAGGAGGAAATAGCCTTGATTTTGACGCAAATCCGCGCCAAGACTTAGCAAAGAAGTAGGCATCATTTATCGTTCCCTTTCTTGTGGATCCTTCTCGAACCCTCGGTATTTGTGATTTCAATTGGGGCGCAATAATAAAATTGGTAGCGAATGTCTTCCAAAATTATTATTTTTTTTCCTCAATTTGTTTTACGCATTTGTAGAGAGGGACTTTGGGGATTAAAAAACATCAAATGAATTAAATTTGAATTACATCTTATTGTAATATTTTATGTATCCAGTTTTTTTTCTTTACATTGAGACGTATGCAATTGTTTCATTGAAACCGGAGCTGCAATATCAGGCCTAATGTTAGAAAGTTGTTTTACTTTTATACATGCAGAATCAGTACCGAAAAAATAAATTCCTACCGACATTAGTTAAAAAAACGGAATCACATGTCAAGAGCCACTCAGTGCGCAAAAGAAATTAATTTTTCGATCATCATAAAACTACCAATTTAAATTCAAAATAAAATTCCTCACCTTAATTGAAAATGTTGCCACCCGAATGCTCTGGCTTCTCTTCATCAATCGTGCTAATCTTTCGCCTTTTACTAAAGATTACCGTGGAGAGGAGCATCCTAATGAGCTTAAGCAAATTTTTGGAATCCCATTTGTTGGGATTATATGCATAAAAGTAGTTTTGAGATGTAATGAAGCGTCAGGGGTGTGAGCTATTTTGAATGTACAAATATTGAAAGAATACGCAAATAATTAGTGAAATAAGGAATTATTTTGGTTGCTTCAAAACCTTATTAGGTAAATATATTTGCATTATACAAAATAAACAATAACCTTGAATGAATGTCTCATTTTATCATAATTTTGGTCGGAAATTTGAAGAAGATGCAATTGTGTAATTTATATTTTATTTTAGAGCTGTGGTTATTCCTTGAATAAAGCTTACACTTGATAATTTATATCATGTTACACATGCTTTTCAGAGAGAGGAACTTCCTCCTTGCGCAGTTCTAGCTCGAAATTTTGTATTTAAATCGACTTATGTAATCTGCATAATCTGGCGAATTTCTTTCAGCATATCTTCAATTCAAAAGATTTTTAACAGTTCATTTTTACAATAGTTTATTACAAATTCATAATAAACTTATCTTCGTTCGAAATAATTTTTTTAGTTAAAATCGTGCCTCGCAGATTTTTGAAGTGGAGATTCATGTGCTATTTTCCCTTCACCACATCGTTTCAAAGGTATTTTGATACATCCCATTTGCACTTTCGTAAGGAGAGACAGTTTTTTTTTTTTAAATTAAAAGAAAATAGTTAATAAAAATTGATTCATATGAAGAATTGATTTAGGGAAAACAGGACATTAATTAAAAATTTGGAAAGCTGTATAAAATAACGCTCAGTTTAATATGATTGTAGGCGTTACACAAAAAAGCATTATCAGCAGCACAATGTCGATATTTATCTCTAAAGAGCACTTTTAAATAAATCTGAAACGTGAGTGTCGCTCTTAAGCGAAAGACAAAACCGTGAAAATTTCTATTTTTAAGATCTTACATAGGGAATATCAGTTCATGAAAAAATTGTGTGCATTCCACATATCTCTCGTATATTCTATATAGCAAAATTTGCTACAGTAAAGCCTTGATTCCTTTTAGTAGAGCTACCTGCGGTCAATATGAAGTTAGAAACAGGAGCAAAACTGATTTCAAACCTCTCTTGAGAATAAACACAAATGGTTTTTTTCATGATCGAAAATTCATACTATGTGTGAAATTTTAATGTCAAAGATAAAATTGCATATTCTATGGCAGACATACACCAATAGTACGAAAATAATCTCTTTCTTGAACAGAGAAAAATTTTAAAATATTTCACAGATTTAAATGGAAAACGACAAATAAATTTTAATGACTTCCACAAATATTAAATTCCTTTCATAACTTTTGAGAGTATTCGAATTTGATGAAAACAAATGCTTATGTGTGCTCACGTTTTATTCCGTCATTCAACATCTATCCATAAATTAAACATTAAAATCGAAAAAAGATTTTTTTATCGTATTTTAAACTACCATTCTTATAAATTAAATTCTTTTAACATATAATTCGTTTTCCGTCTTGTCTTTAGCTTTGCGCAGAGGCAGTGTCATAGCCAATGAGGTTCTACCGAGGCGTGACTATTGCTAGTTGAAAACTTTTCCCAATACCCCGCCATGTCGTCGTGCAAAACCGACGGCATAGGCAATTTTTGGGAGCCTCTTCGGAGGTTTATTTTCACAAGAGAAGGTACATGAAAATTAAATCTCCTAAACTAAAGCCTATGTTCTCCACCGTCGTTTTAACACGGAATGGAGTATCCCTCTCGGAGAGTAGTCAGTTATACTTTCCGTACCACTTACACTCACTATAAATGGTGGTGTTGCTACCGTTACGATTGCCTTTACATCAATTAAAGGACAATATTCTATTAAGTTCTTCTTGTCGAAACTCACAAAAATTCTTACCTTTTAAATCTCAGCAAAATATGTGGAAGTGCCTACCCGTAATATTAATTTCTCTAAAAATGTGAATAAGAGCAGCTTTAATGCACGACGACATTGCGCACACATCTCGGAAATGAAATATTTTTTCAGGTTTTTAAATACTTTAGAAAAAATTCCAAAGACAAAACTATTAAAGATAGTAAAATTATTCATTAAATGAAATTCCTTACATCATTATAATATTTTTTTATAAGTTACGTGTTGCTCTCTGACTACTTGCAATTCATATGCTTCTATTGATGTTACAATTTGTTTTTCTTCCTGTTCAAAATATAAATACCACAAAAATAAAAATACTTTAATAGTTTAGTAATTCAACACTCGCACTTTTGGCATACTTACCTGGTACTGGAGTAGCCTTGATCACCGAGGAGGCTCTCCCGAGCAGAGACCTTTCATTGCACTGCGACAGGTTGACGCTCGCCACATCCACAAATTGTGGTTGCTTGGGGTGCAAAATTTTTGGTAGTTGGGACTGCGTTCGCGCTGTCCCTATTTCGAGACAAAAAAGATAGAATTTAACACCAGAGTTAGAAGTATGTGCAGAAGCGAGAGGAAATTTCAGTCAATATCACGTTGTTAATGAAGACAACTACTCATCTGTTTTCCTTACTTTCTATCCGAATGTTTTATAATATACTCTTAGCCGTGTGTTTTTCATTGAATGTGTTAGATTTTATTGTTTTAACAACTTCAATCTTTTAGATTTTGTAACGATTAGGAGCCGAAGTTTAATGAAATCTCGTATTCAATTTTTAAAAGATTATCATCAAATTACAGTGTTCGCAATCGCATGCAAAGCTTAGAGGAGGAAATAGCCTTGATTTTGACGCAAATCCGCGCCAAGACTTAGCAAAGAAGTAGGCATCATTTATCGTTCCCTTTCTTGTGGATCCTTCTCGAACCCTCGGTATTTGTGATTTCAATTGGGGCGCAATAATAAAATTGGTAGCGAATGTCTTCCAAAATTATTATTTTTTTTCCTCAATTTGTTTTACGCATTTGTAGAGAGGGACTTTGGGGATTAAAAAACATCAAATGAATTAAATTTGAATTACATCTTATTGTAATATTTTATGTATCCAGTTTTTTTTCTTTACATTGAGACGTATGCAATTGTTTCATTGAAACCGGAGCTGCAATATCAGGCCTAATGTTAGAAAGTTGTTTTACTTTTATACATGCAGAATCAGTACCGAAAAAATAAATTCCTACCGACTTTAGTTAAAAAAACGGAATCACATGTCAAGAGCCACTCAGTGCGCAAAAGAAATTAATTTTTCGATCATCATAAAACTACCAATTTAAATTCAAAATAAAATTCCTCACCTTAATTGAAAATGTTGCCACCCGAATGCTCTGGCTTCTCTTCATCAATCGTGCTAATCTTTCGCCTTTTACTAAAGATTACCGTGGAGAGGAGCATCCTAATGAGCTTAAGCAAATTTTTGGAATCCCATTTGTTGGGATTATATGCATAAAAGTAGTTTTGAGATGTAATGAAGCGTCAGGGGTGTGAGCTATTTTGAATGTACAAATATTGAAAGAATACGCAAATAATTAGTGAAATAAGGAATTATTTTGGTTGCTTCAAAACCTTATTAGGTAAATATATTTGCATTATACAAAATAAACAATAACCTTGAAATAATGTCTCATTTTATCATAATTTTGGTCGGAAATTTGAAGAAGATGCAATTGTGTAATTTATATTTTATTTTAGAGCTGTGGTTATTCCTTGAATAAAGCTTACACTTGATAATTTATATCATGTTACACATGCTTTTCAGAGAGAGGAACTTCCTCCTTGCGCAGTTCTAGCTCGAAATTTTGTATTTAAATCGACTTATGTAATCTGCATAATCTGGCGAATTTCTTTCAGCATATCTTCAATTCAAAAGATTTTTAACAGTTCATTTTTACAATAGTTTATTACAAATTCATAATAAACTTATCTTCGTTCGAAATAATTTTTTTAGTTAAAATCGTGCCTCGCAGATTTTTGAAGTGGAGATTCATGTGCTATTTTCCCTTCACCACATCGTTTCAAAGGTATTTTGATACATCCCATTTGCACTTTCGTAAGGAGAGACAGTTTTTTTTTTTTAAATTAAAAGAAAATAGTTAATAAAAATTGATTCATATGAAGAATTGATTTAGGGAAAACAGGACATTAATTAAAAATTTGGAAAGCTGTATAAAATAACGCTCAGTTTAATATGATTGTAGGCGTTACACAAAAAAGCATTATCAGCAGCACAATGTCGATATTTATCTCTAAAGAGCACTTTTAAATAAATCTGAAACGTGAGTGTCGCTCTTAAGCGAAAGACAAAACCGTGAAAATTTCTATTTTTAAGATCTTACATAGGGAATATCAGTTCATGAAAAAATTGTGTGCATTCCACATATCTCTCGTATATTCTATATAGCAAAATTTGCTACAGTAAAGCCTTGATTCCTTTTAGTAGAGCTACCTGCGGCCAATATGAAGTTAGAAACAGGAGCAAAACTGATTTCAAACCTCTCTTGAGAATAAACACAAATGGTTTTTTTCATGATCGAAAATTCATACTATGTGTGAAATTTTAATGTCAAAGATAAAATTGCATATTCTATGGCAGACATACACCAATAGTACGAAAATAATCTCTTTCTTGAACAGAGAAAAATTTTAAAATATTTCACAGATTTAAATGGAAAACGACAAATAAATTTTAATGACTTCCACAAATATTAAATTCCTTTCATAACTTTTGAGAGTATTCGAATTTGATGAAAACAAATGCTTATGTGTGCTCACGTTTTATTCCGTCATTCAACATCTATCCATAAATTAAACATTAAAATCGAAAAAAGATTTTTTTATCGTATTTTAAACTACCATTCTTATAAATTAAATTCTTTTAACATATAATTCGTTTTCCGTCTTGTCTTTAGCTTTGCGCAGAGGCAGTGTCATAGCCAATGAGGTTCTACCGAGGCGTGACTATTGCTAGTTGAAAACTTTTCCCAATACCCCGCCATGTCGTCGTGTAAAACCGACGGCATAGGCAATTTTTGGGAGCCTCTTCGGAGGTTTATTTTCACAAGAGAAGGTACATGAAAATTAAATCTCCAAAACTAAAGCCTATGTTCTCCACCGTCGTTTTAACACGGAATGGAGTATCCCTCTCGGAGAGTAGTCAGTTATACTTTCCGTACCACTTACACTCACTATAAATGGTGGTGTTGCTACCGTTACGATTGCCTTTACATCAATTAAAGGACAATATTCTATTAAGTTTTTCTTGTCGAAACTCACAAAAATTCTTACCTTTTAAATCTCAGCAAAATATGTGGAAGTGCCTACCCGTTATATTAATTTCTCTAAAAATGTGAATAAGAGCAGCTTTAATGCACGACGACATTGCGCACACATCTCGGAAATGAAATATTTTTTCAGGTTTTTAAATACTTTAGAAAAAATTCCAAAGACAAAACTATTAAAGATAGTAAAATTATTCATTAAATGAAATTCCTTACATCATTATAATATATTTTTATAAGTTACGTGTTGCTCTCTGACTACTTGCAATTCATATGCTTCTATTGATGTTACAATTTGTTTTTCTTCCTGTTCAAAATATAAATACCACAAAAATAAAAATACTTTAATAGTTTAGTAATTCAACACTCGCACTTTTGGCATACTTACCTGGTACTGGAGTAGCCTTGATCACCGAGGAGGCTCTCCCGAGCAGAGACCTTTCATTGCACTGCGACAGGTTGACGCTCGCCACATCCACAAATTGTGGTTGCTTGGGGTGCAAAATTTTTGGTAGTTGGGACTGCGTTCGCGCTGTCCCTATTTCGAGACAAAAAAGATAGAATTTAACACCAGAGTTAGAAGTATGTGCTGAAGCGAGAGGAAATTTCAGTCAATATCACGTTGTTAATGAAGACAACTACTCATCTGTTTTCCTTACTTTCTATCCGAATGTTTTATAATATACTCTTAGCCGTGTGTTTTTCATTGAATGTGTTAGATTTTATTGTTTTAACAACTTCAATCTTTTAGATTTTGTAACGATTAGGAGCCGAAGTTTAATGAAATCTCGTATTCAATTTTTAAAAGATTATCATCAAATTACAGTGTTCGCAATCGCATGCAAAGCTTAGAGGAGGAAATAGCCTTGATTTTGACGCAAATCCGCGCCAAGACTTAGCAAAGAAGTAGGCATCATTTATCGTTCCCTTTCTTGTGGATCCTTCTCGAACCCTCGGTATTTGTGATTTCAATTGGGGCGCAATAATAAAATTGGTAGCGAATGTCTTCCAAAATTATTATTTTTTTTCCTCAATTTGTTTTACGCATTTGTAGAGAGGGACTTTGGGGATTAAAAAACATCAAATGAATTAAATTTGAATTACATCTTATTGTAATATTTTATGTATCCAGTTTTTTTTCTTTACATTGAGACGTATGCAATTGTTTCATTGAAACCGGAGCTGCAATATCAGGCCTAATGTTAGAAAGTTGTTTTACTTTTATACATGCAGAATCAGTACCGAAAAAATAAATTCCTACCGACATTAGTTAAAAAAACGGAATCACATGTCAAGAGCCACTCAGTGCGCAAAAGAAATTAATTTTTCGATCATCATAAAACTACCAATTTAAATTCAAAATAAAATTCCTCACCTTAATTGAAAATGTTGCCACCCGAATGCTCTGGCTTCTCTTCATCAATCGTGCTAATCTTTCGCCTTTTACTAAAGATTACCGTGGAGAGGAGCATCCTAATGAGCTTAAGCAAATTTTTGGAATCCCATTTGTTGGGATTATATGCATAAAAGTAGTTTTGAGATGTAATGAAGCGTCAGGGGTGTGAGCTATTTTGAATGTACAAATATTGAAAGAGTACGCAAATAATTAGTGAAATAAGGAATTATTTTGGTTGCTTCGAAACCTTATTAGGTAAATATATTTGCATTATACAAAATAAACAATAACCTTGAATGAATGTCTCATTTTATCATAATTTTGGTCGGAAATTTGAAGAAGATGCAATTGTGTAATTTATATTTTATTTTAGAGCTGTGGTTATTCCTTGAATAAAGCTTACACTTGATAATTTATATCATGTTACACATGCTTTTCAGAGAGAGGAACTTCCTCCTTGCGCAGTTCTAGCTCGAAATTTTGTATTTAAATCGACTTATGTAATCTGCATAATCTGGCGAATTTCTTTCAGCATATCTTCAATTCAAAAGATTTTTAACAGTTCATTTTTACAATAGTTTATTACAAATTCATAATAAACTTATCTTCGTTCGAAATAATTTTTTTAGTTAAAATCGTGCCTCGCAGATTTTTGAAGTGGAGATTCATGTGCTATTTTCCCTTCACCACATCGTTTCAAAGGTATTTTGATACATCCCATTTGCACTTTCGTAAGGAGAGACAGTTTTTTTTTTTTTTAAATTAAAAGAAAATAGTTAATAAAAATTGATTCATATGAAGAATTGATTTAGGGAAAACAGGACATTAATTAAAAATTTGGAAAGCTGTATAAAATAACGCTCAGTTTAATATGATTGTAGGCGTTACACAAAAAAGCATTATCAGCAGCACAATGTCGATATTTATCTCTAAAGAGCACTTTTAAATAAATCTGAAACGTGAGTGTCGCTCTTAAGCGAAAGACAAAACCGTGAAAATTTCTATTTTTAAGATCTTACATAGGGAATATCAGTTCATGAAAAAATTGTGTGCATTCCACATATCTCTCGTATATTCTATATAGCAAAATTTGCTACAGTAAAGCCTTGATTCCTTTTAGTAGAGCTACCTGCGGCCAATATGAAGTTAGAAACAGGAGCAAAACTGATTTCAAACCTCTCTTGAGAATAAACACAAATGGTTTTTTTCATGATCGAAAATTCATACTATGTGTGAAATTTTAATGTCAAAGATAAAATTGCATATTCTATGGCAGACATACACCAATAGTACGAAAATAATCTCTCTTGAACAGAGAAAAATTTTAAAATATTTCACAGATTTAAATGGATAACGACAAATAAATTTTAATGACTTCCACAAATATTAAATTCCTTTCATAACTTTTGAGAGTATTCGAATTTGATGAAAACAAATGCTTATGTGTGCTCACGTTTTATTCCGTCACTCAACATCTTTCCATAAATTAAACATTAAAATCGAAAAAAGATTTTTTTATCGTATTTTAAACTACCATGCTTATAAATTAAATTCTTTTAACATATAATTCGTTTTCCGTCTTCTCTTTAGCTTTGCGCAGAGGCAGTGTCATAGCCAATGAGGTTCTACCGAGGCGTGACTATTGCCAGTTGAAAACTTTTCCCAATACCCCGCCATGTCGTCGTGCAAAACCGACGGCATAGGCAATTTTTGGGAGCCTCTTCGGAGGTTTATTTTCACAAGAGAAGGTACATGAAAATTAAATCTCCAAAACTAAAGCCTATGTTCTCCACCGTCGTTTTAACACGGAATGGAGTGTCCCTCTCGGAGAGTAGTCAGTTATACTTTCCGTACCACTTACACTCACTATAAATGGTGGTGTTGCTACCGTTACGATTGCCTTTACATCAATTAAAGGACAATATTCTATTAAGTTTTTCTTGTCGAAACTCACAAAAATTCTTACCTTTTAAATCTCAGCAAAATATGTGGAAGTGCCTACCCGTTATATTAATTTCTCTAAAAATGTGAATAAGAGCAGCTTTAATGCACGACGACATTGCGCACACATCTCGGAAATGAAATATTTTTTCAGGTTTTTAAATACTTTAGAAAAAATTCCAAAGACAAAACTATTAAAGATAGTAAAATTATTCATTAAATGAAATTACTTACATCATTATAATATTTTTTTATAAGTTACGTGTTGCTCTCTGACTACTTGCAATTCATATGCTTCTATTGATGTTACAATTTGTTTTTCTTCCTGTTCAAAATATAAATACCACAAAAATAAAAATACTTTAATAGTTTAGTAATTCAACACTCGCACTTTTGGCATACTTACCTGGTACTGGAGTCACCTTGATCACCGAGGAGGCTCTCCCGAGCAGAGACCTTTCATTGCACTGCGACAGGTTGACGCTCGCCACATCCACAAATTGTGGTTGCTTGGAGTGCAAATTTTTTGGTAGTTGGGACTGCGCTCGCGCTGTCCTTATTTCGAGACAAAAAAGATAGAATTTAACAACAGAGTTAGAAGTATGTGCAGAAGCGAGAGGAAATTTCAGTCAATATCACGTTGTTAATGAAGACAACTACTCATCTGTTTTCCTTACTTTCTATCCGAATGTTTTATAATATACTCTTAGCCGTGTGTTTTTCATTGAATGTGTTAGATTTTATTGTTTTAACAACTTCAATCTTTTAGATTTTGTAACGATTAGGAGCCGAAGTTTAATGAAATCTCGTATTCAATTTTTAAAAGATTATCATCAAATTACAGTGTTCGCAATCGCATGCAAAGCTTAGAGGAGGAAATAGCCTTGATTTTGACGCAAATCCGCGCCAAGACTTAGCAAAGAAGTAGGTATCATTTATCGTTCCCTTTCTTGTGGATCCTTCTCGAACCCTCGGTATTTGTGATTTCAATTGGGGCGCAATAATAAAATTGGTAGCGAATGTCTTCCAAAATTATTATTTTTTTTCCTCAATTTGTTTTACGCATTTGTAGAGAGGGACTTTGGGGATTAAAAAACATCAAATGAATTAAATTTGAATTACATCTTATTGTAATATTTTATGTATCCAGTTTTTTTTCTTTACATTGAGACGTATGCAATTCTTTCCTTGAAACCGGAGCTGCAATATCAGGCCTAATGTTAGAAAGTTGTTTTACTTTTATACATGCAGAATCAGTACCGAAAAAATAAATTCCTACCGACATTAGTGAAAAAAACGGAATCACATGTCAAGAGCCACTCAGTGCGCAAAAGAAATTAATTTTTCGATCATCATAAAACTACCAATTTAAATTCAAAATAAAATTCCTCACCTTAATTGAAAATGTTGCCACCCGAATGCTCTGGCTTCTCTTCATCAATCGTGCTAATCTTTCGCCTTTTACTAAAGATTACCGTGGAGAGGAGCATCCTAATGAGCTTAAGCAAATTTTTGGAATCCCATTTGTTGGGATTATATGCATAAAAGTAGTTTTGAGATGTAATGAAGCGTCAGGGGTGTGAGCTATTTTGAATGTACAAATATTGAAAGAATACGCAAATAATTAGTGAAATAAGGAATTATTTTGGTTGCTTCAAAACCTTATTAGGTAAATATATTTGCATTATACAAAATAACCAGTAACCTTGAATGAATGTCTCATTTTATCATAATTTTGGTCGTAAATTTGAAGAAGATGCAATTGTGTAATTTATATTTTATTTTAGAGCTGTGGTTATTCCTTGAATAAAGCTTACACTTGATAATTTATATCATGTTACACATGCTTTTCAAAGAGAGGAACTTCCTCCTTGCGCAGTTCTAGCTCGAAATTTTGTATTTAAATCGACTTATGTAATCTGCATAATCTGGCGAATTTCTTTCAGCATATCTTCAATTCAAAAGATTTTTAACAGTTCATTTTTACAATAGTTTATTACAAATTCATAATAAACTTATCTTCGTTCGAAATAATTTTTTTAGTTAAAATCGTGCCTCGCAGATTTTTGAAGTGGAGATTCATGTGCTATTTTCCCTTCACCACATCGTTTCAAAGGTATTTTGATACATCCCATTTGCACTTTCGTAAGGAGAGACAGTTTTTTTTTTTTTTAAATTAAAAGAAAATAGTTAATAAAAATTGATTCATATGAAGAATTGATTTAGGGAAAACAGGACATTAATTAAAAATTTGGAAAGCTGTATAAAATAACGCTCAGTTTAATATGATTGTAGGCGTTACACAAAAAAGCATTATCAGCAGCACAATGTCGATATTTATCTCTAAAGAGCACTTTTAAATAAATCTGAAACGTGAGTGTCGCTCTTAAGCGAAAGACAAAACCGTGAAAATTTCTATTTTTAAGATCTTACATAGGGAATATCAGTTCATGAAAAAATTGTGTGCATTCCACATATCTCTCGTATATTCTATATAGCAAAATTTGCTACAGTAAAGCCTTGATTCCTTTTAGTAGAGCTACCTGCGGCCAATATGAAGTTAGAAACAGGAGCAAAACTGATTTCAAACCTCTCTTGAGAATAAACACAAATGGTTTTTTTCATGATCGAAAATTCATACTATGTGTGAAATTTTAATGTCAAAGATAAAATTGCATATTCTATGGCAGACATACACCAATAGTACGAAAATAATCTCTCTTGAACAGAGAAAAATTTTAAAATATTTCACAGATTTAAATGGATAACGACAAATAAATTTTAATGACTTCCACAAATATTAAATTCCTTTCATAACTTTTGAGAGTATTCGAATTTGATGAAAACAAATGCTTATGTGTGCTCACGTTTTATTCCGTCACTCAACATCTTTCCATAAATTAAACATTAAAATCGAAAAAAGATTTTTTTATCGTATTTTAAACTACCATGCTTATAAATTAAATTCTTTTAACATATAATTCGTTTTCCGTCTTCTCTTTAGCTTTGCGCAGAGGCAGTGTCATAGCCAATGAGGTTCTACCGAGGCGTGACTATTGCCAGTTGAAAACTTTTCCCAATACCCCGCCATGTCGTCGTGCAAAACCGACGGCATAGGCAATTTTTGGGAGCCTCTTCGGAGGTTTATTTTCACAAGAGAAGGTACATGAAAATTAAATCTCCAAAACTAAAGCCTATGTTCTCCACCGTCGTTTTAACACGGAATGGAGTATCCCTCTCGGAGAGTAGTCAGTTATACTTTCCGTACCACTTACACTCACTATAAATGGTGGTGTTGCTACCGTTACGATTGCCTTTACATCAATTAAAGGACAATATTCTATTAAGTTTTTCTTGTCGAAACTCACAAAAATTCTTACCTTTTAAATCTCAGCAAAATATGTGGAAGTGCCTACCCGTTATATTAATTTCTCTAAAAATGTGAATAAGAGCAGCTTTAATGCACGACGACATTGCGCACACATCTCGGAAATGAAATATTTTTTCAGGTTTTTAAATACTTTAGAAAAAATTCCAAAGACAAAACTATTAAAGATAGTAAAATTATTCATTAAATGAAATTACTTACATCATTATAATATTTTTTTATAAGTTACGTGTTGCTCTCTGACTACTTGCAATTCATATGCTTCTATTGATGTTACAATTTGTTTTTCTTCCTGTTCAAAATATAAATACCACAAAAATAAAAATACTTTAATAGTTTAGTAATTCAACACTCGCACTTTTGGCATACTTACCTGGTACTGGAGTCACCTTGATCACCGAGGAGGCTCTCCCGAGCAGAGACCTTTCATTGCACTGCGACAGGTTGACGCTCGCCACATCCACAAATTGTGGTTGCTTGGAGTGCAAATTTTTTGGTAGTTGGGACTGCGCTCGCGCTGTCCTTATTTCGAGACAAAAAAGATAGAATTTAACAACAGAGTTAGAAGTATGTGCAGAAGCGAGAGGAAATTTCAGTCAATATCACGTTGTTAATGAAGACAACTACTCATCTGTTTTCCTTACTTTCTATCCGAATGTTTTATAATATACTCTTAGCCGTGTGTTTTTCATTGAATGTGTTAGATTTTATTGTTTTAACAACTTCAATCTTTTAGATTTTGTAACGATTAGGAGCCGAAGTTTAATGAAATCTCGTATTCAATTTTTAAAAGATTATCATCAAATTACAGTGTTCGCAATCGCATGCAAAGCTTAGAGGAGGAAATAGCCTTGATTTTGACGCAAATCCGCGCCAAGACTTAGCAAAGAAGTAGGTATCATTTATCGTTCCCTTTCTTGTGGATCCTTCTCGAACCCTCGGTATTTGTGATTTCAATTGGGGCGCAATAATAAAATTGGTAGCGAATGTCTTCCAAAATTATTATTTTTTTTCCTCAATTTGTTTTACGCATTTGTAGAGAGGGACTTTGGGGATTAAAAAACATCAAATGAATTAAATTTGAATTACATCTTATTGTAATATTTTATGTATCCAGTTTTTTTTCTTTACATTGAGACGTATGCAATTCTTTCCTTGAAACCGGAGCTGCAATATCAGGCCTAATGTTAGAAAGTTGTTTTACTTTTATACATGCAGAATCAGTACCGAAAAAATAAATTCCTACCGACATTAGTGAAAAAAACGGAATCACATGTCAAGAGCCACTCAGTGCGCAAAAGAAATTAATTTTTCGATCATCATAAAACTACCAATTTAAATTCAAAATAAAATTCCTCACCTTAATTGAAAATGTTGCCACCCGAATGCTCTGGCTTCTCTTCATCAATCGTGCTAATCTTTCGCCTTTTACTAAAGATTACCGTGGAGAGGAGCATCCTAATGAGCTTAAGCAAATTTTTGGAATCCCATTTGTTGGGATTATATGCATAAAAGTAGTTTTGAGATGTAATGAAGCGTCAGGGGTGTGAGCTATTTTGAATGTACAAATATTGAAAGAATACGCAAATAATTAGTGAAATAAGGAATTATTTTGGTTGCTTCAAAACCTTATTAGGTAAATATATTTGCATTATACAAAATAACCAGTAACCTTGAATGAATGTCTCATTTTATCATAATTTTGGTCGTAAATTTGAAGAAGATGCAATTGTGTAATTTATATTTTATTTTAGAGCTGTGGTTATTCCTTGAATAAAGCTTACACTTGATAATTTATATCATGTTACACATGCTTTTCAAAGAGAGGAACTTCCTCCTTGCGCAGTTCTAGCTCGAAATTTTGTATTTAAATCGACTTATGTAATCTGCATAATCTGGCGAATTTCTTTCAGCATATCTTCAATTCAAAAGATTTTTAACAGTTCATTTTTACAATAGTTTATTACAAATTCATAATAAACTTATCTTCGTTCGACATAATTTTTTTTAGTTAAAATCGTGCTTCGCAAATTTTTGAAGTGGAGATTCATGTGATATTTTCCCTTCACCACATCGTTTCAAAGGTATTTTGATACATCCCATTTGCACTTTCGTAAGGAGAGACAGTTTTTTTTTTAAATTAAAAGAAAATAGTTAAAAAAAATTGATTCATATGAAGAATTGATTTAGGGAAAACAGGACATTAATTAAAAATTTGGAAAGCTGTATAAAATAACGCTCAGTTTAATATGATTGTAGGCGTTACACAAAAAAGCATTATCAGCAGCACAATGTCGATATTTCTCTCTAAAGAGCACTTTTAAATAAATCTGAAACGTGAGTGTCGCTCTTAAGCGAAAGACAAAACCGTGAAAAATTCTATTTTTAAGATCTTACATAGGGAATATCAGTTCATGAAAAAATTGTGTGCATTCCACATATCTCTCGTATATTCTATATAGCAAAATTTGCTACAGTAAAGCCTTGATTCCTTTTAGTAGAGCTACCTGCGGCCAATATGAAGTTAGAAACAGGAGCAAAACTGATTTCAAACCTCTCTTGAGAATAAACACAAATGGTTTTTTTCATGATCGAAAATTCATACTATGTGTGAAATTTTAATGTCAAAGATAAAATTGCATATTCTATGGCAGACATACACCAATAGTACGAAAATAATCTCTCTTGAACAGAGAAAAATTTTAAAATAGTTCACAGATTTAAATGGAAAACGACAATTAAATTTTAATGACTTCCACAAATATTAAATTCCTTTCATAACTTTTGAGAGTATTCGAATTTGATGAAAACAAATGCTTATGTGTGCTCACGTTTTATTCCGTCATTCAACATCTTTCCATAAATTAAACATTAAAATCGAAAAAAGATTTTTTTATCGTATTTTAAACTACCATTCTTATAAATTAAATTCTTTTAACATATAATTCGTTTTCCGTCTTGTCTTTAGCTTTGCGCTGAGGCAGTGTCATAGCCAATGAGGTTCTACCGAGGCGTGACTATTGCTAGTTGAAAACTTTTCCCAATACCCCGCCATGTCGTCGTGCAAAACCGACGGCATAATCAATTTTTGGGAGCCTCTTCGGAGGTTTATTTTCACAAGAGAAGGTACATGAAAATTAAATCTCCAAAACTAAAGCCTATGTTCTCCACCGTCGTTTTAACACGGAATGGAGTATCCCTCTCGGAGAGTAGTCAGTTATACTTTTCGTACCACTTACACTCACTATAAATGGTGGTGTTGCTACCGTTACGATTGCCTTTACATCAATTAAAGGACAATATTCTATTAAGTTTTTCTTGTCGAAACTCACAAAAATTCTTACCTTTTAAATCTCAGCAAAATATGTGGAAGTGCCTACCCGTTATATTAATTTCTCTAAAAATGTGAATAAGAGCAGCTTTAATGCACGACGACATTGCGCACACATCTCGGAAATGAAATATTTTTTCAGGTTTTTAAATACTTTAGAAAAAATTCCACAGATAAAACTATTAAAGATAGTAAAATTATTCATTAAATGAAATTCCTTACATCATTATAATATTTTTTTATAAGTTACGTGTTGCTCTCTGACTACTTCCAATTCATATGCTTCTATTGATGTTACAATTTGTTTTTCTTCCTGTTCAAAATATAAATACCACAAAAATAAAAATACTTTAATAGTTTAGTAATTCAACACTCGCAGTTTTGGCATACTTACCTGGTACTGGAGTAGCCTTGATCACCGAAGAGGCTCTCCCGAGCAGAGACCTTTCATTGCACTGCGACAGGTTGACGCTCGCCACATCCACAAATTGTGGTTGCTTGGGGTGCAAAATTTTTGGTAGTTGGGACTGCGTTCGCGCTGTCCTTATTTCGAGACAAAAAAGATAGAATTTAACACCAGAGTTAGAAGTATGTGCAGAAGCGAGAGGAAATTTCAGTCAATATCACGTTGTTGATGAAGACAACTACTCATCTGTTTTCCTTACTTTCTATCCGAATGTTTTATAATATACTCTTAGCCGTGTGTTTTTCATTGAATGTGTTTGATTTTATTGTTTTAACAACTTCAATCTTTTAGATTTTGTAACGATTAGGAGCCGAAGTTTAATGAAATCTCGTATTCAATTTTTAAAAGATTATCATCAAATTACAGTGTTCGCAATCGCATGCAAAGCTTAGAGGAGGAAATAGCCTTGATTTTGACGCAAATCCGCGCCAAGACTTAGCAAAGAAGTAGGCATCATTTATCGTTCCCTTTCTTGTGGATCCTTCTCGAACCCTCGGTATTTGTGATTTCAATTGGGGCGCAATAATAAAATTGGTAGCGAATGTTTTCCAAAATTATTTTTTTTTTCCTCAATTTGTTTTACGCATTTGTAGAGAGGGACTTTGGGGATTAAAAAACATCAAATGAATTAAATTTGAATTACATCTTATTGTAATATTTTATGTATCCAGTTTTTTTTCTTTACATTGAGACGTATGCAATTGTTTCCTTGAAACCGGAGCTGCAATATCAGGCCTAATGTTAGAAAGTTGTTTTACTTTTATACATGCAGAATCAGTACCGAAAAAATAAATTCCTACCGACATTAGTTAAAAAAACGGAATCACATGTCAAGAGCCACTCAGTGCGCAAAAGAAATTAATTTTTCGATCATCATAAAACTACCAATTCAAATTCAAAATAAAATTCCTCACCTTAATTGAAAATGTTGCCACCCGAATGCTCTGGCTTCTCTTCATCAATCGTGCTAATCTTTCGCCTTTTACTAAAGATTACCGTGGAGAGGAGCATCCTAATGAGCTTAAGCAAATTTTTGGAATCCCATTTGTTGGGATTATATGCATAAAAGTAGTTTTGAGATGTAATGAAGCGTCAGGGGTGTGAGCTATTTTGAATGTACAAATATTGAAAGAATACGCAAATAATTAGTGAAATAAGGAATTATTTTGGTTGCTTCAAAACCTTATTAGGTAAATATATTTGCATTATACAAAATAACCAGTAACCTTGAATGAATGTCTCATTTTATCATAATTTTGGTCGTAAATTTGAAGAAGATGCAATTGTGTAATTTATATTTTATTTTAGAGCTGTGGTTATTCCTTGAATAAAGCTTACACTTGATAATTTATATCATGTTACACATGCTTTTCAAAGAGAGGAACTTCCTCCTTGCGCAGTTCTAGCTCGAAATTTTGTATTTAAATCGACTTATGTAATCTGCATAATCTGGCGAATTTCTTTCAGCATATCTTCAATTCAAAAGATTTTTAACAGTTCATTTTTACAATAGTTTATTACAAATTCATAATAAACTTATCTTCGTTCGACATAATTTTTTTTAGTTAAAATCGTGCTTCGCAAATTTTTGAAGTGGAGATTCATGTGATATTTTCCCTTCACCACATCGTTTCAAAGGTATTTTGATACATCCCATTTGCACTTTCGTAAGGAGAGACAGTTTTTTTTTTTAAATTAAAAGAAAATAGTTAAAAAAAATTGATTCATATGAAGAATTGATTTAGGGAAAACAGGACATTAATTAAAAATTTGGAAAGCTGCATAAAATAACGCTCAGTTTAATATGATTGTAGGCGTTACACAAAAAAGCATTATCAGCAGCACAATGTCGATATTTCTCTCTAAAGAGCACTTTTAAATAAATCTGAAACGTGAGTGTCGCTCTTAAGCGAAAGACAAAACCGTGAAAAATTCTATTTTTAAGATCTTACATAGGGAATATCAGTTCATGAAAAAATTGTGTGCATTCCACATATCTCTCGTATATTCTATATAGCAAAATTTGCTACAGTAAAGCCTTGATTCCTTTTAGTAGAGCTACCTGCGGCCAATATGAAGTTAGAAACAGGAGCAAAACTGATTTCAAACCTCTCTTGAGAATAAACACAAATGGTTTTTTTCATGATCGAAAATTCATACTATGTGTGAAATTTTAATGTCAAAGATAAAATTGCATATTCTATGGCAGACATACACCAATAGTACGAAAATAATCTCTCTTGAACAGAGAAAAATTTTAAAATAGTTCACAGATTTAAATGGAAAACGACAATTAAATTTTTATGACTTCCACAAATATTAAATTCCTTTCATAACTTTTGAGAGTATTCGAATTTGATGAAAACAAATGCTTATGTGTGCTCACGTTTTATTCCGTCATTCAACATCTTTCCATAAATTAAACATTAAAATCGAAAAAAGATTTTTTTATCGTATTTTAAACTACCATTCTTATAAATTAAATTCTTTTAACATATAATTCGTTTTCCGTCTTGTCTTTAGCTTTGCGCTGAGGCAGTGTCATAGCCAATGAGGTTCTACCGAGGCGTGACTATTGCTAGTTGAAAACTTTTCCCAATACCCCGCCATGTCGTCGTGCAAAACCGACGGCATAATCAATTTTTGGGAGCCTCTTCGGAGGTTTATTTTCACAAGAGAAGGTACATGAAAATTAAATCTCCAAAACTAAAGCCTATGTTCTCCACCGTCGTTTTAACACGGAATGGAGTATCCCTCTCGGAGAGTAGTCAGTTATACTTTTCGTACCACTTACACTCACTATAAATGGTGGTGTTGCTACCGTTACGATTGCCTTTACATCAATTAAAGGACAATATTCTATTAAGTTTTTCTTGTCGAAACTCACAAAAATTCTTACCTTTTAAATCTCAGCAAAATATGTGGAAGTGCCTACCCGTTATATTAATTTCTCTAAAAATGTGAATAAGAGCAGCTTTAATGCACGACGACATTGCGCACACATCTCGGAAATGAAATATTTTTTCAGGTTTTTAAATACTTTAGAAAAAATTCCACAGATAAAACTATTAAAGATAGTAAAATTATTCATTAAATGAAATTCCTTACATCATTATAATATTTTTTTATAAGTTACGTGTTGCTCTCTGACTACTTCCAATTCATATGCTTCTATTGATGTTACAATTTGTTTTTCTTCCTGTTCAAAATATAAATACCACAAAAATAAAAATACTTTAATAGTTTAGTAATTCAACACTCGCAGTTTTGGCATACTTACCTGGTACTGGAGTAGCCTTGATCACCGAAGAGGCTCTCCCGAGCAGAGACCTTTCATTGCACTGCGACAGGTTGACGCTCGCCACATCCACAAATTGTGGTTGCTTGGGGTGCAAAATTTTTGGTAGTTGGGACTGCGTTCGCGCTGTCCTTATTTCGAGACAAAAAAGATAGAATTTAACACCAGAGTTAGAAGTATGTGCAGAAGCGAGAGGAAATTTCAGTCAATATCACGTTGTTGATGAAGACAACTACTCATCTGTTTTCCTTACTTTCTATCCGAATGTTTTATAATATACTCTTAGCCGTGTGTTTTTCATTGAATGTGTTTGATTTTATTGTTTTAACAACTTCAATCTTTTAGATTTTGTAACGATTAGGAGCCGAAGTTTAATGAAATCTCGTATTCAATTTTTAAAAGATTATCATCAAATTACAGTGTTCGCAATCGCATGCAAAGCTTAGAGGAGGAAATAGCCTTGATTTTGACGCAAATCCGCGCCAAGACTTAGCAAAGAAGTAGGCATCATTTATCGTTCCCTTTCTTGTGGATCCTTCTCGAACCCTCGGTATTTGTGATTTCAATTGGGGCGCAATAATAAAATTGGTAGCGAATGTTTTCCAAAATTATTTTTTTTTTCCTCAATTTGTTTTACGCATTTGTAGAGAGGGACTTTGGGGATTAAAAAACATCAAATGAATTAAATTTGAATTACATCTTATTGTAATATTTTATGTATCCAGTTTTTTTTCTTTACATTGAGACGTATGCAATTGTTTCCTTGAAACCGGAGCTGCAATATCAGGCCTAATGTTAGAAAGTTGTTTTACTTTTATACATGCAGAATCAGTACCGAAAAAATAAATTCCTACCGACATTAGTTAAAAAAACGGAATCACATGTCAAGAGCCACTCAGTGCGCAAAAGAAATTAATTTTTCGATCATCATAAAACTACCAATTCAAATTCAAAATAAAATTCCTCACCTTAATTGAAAATGTTGCCACCCGAATGCTCTGGCTTCTCTTCATCAATCGTGCTAATCTTTCGCCTTTTACTAAAGATTACCGTGGAGAGGAGCATCCTAATGAGCTTAAGCAAATTTTTGGAATCCCATTTGTTGGGATTATATGCATAAAAGTAGTTTTGAGATGTAATGAAGCGTCAGGGGTGTGAGCTATTTTGAATGTACAAATATTGAAAGAATACGCAAATAATTAGTGAAATAAGGAATTATTTTGGTTGCTTCAAAACCTTATTAGGTAAATATATTTGCATTATACAAAATAACCAGTAACCTTGAATGAATGTCTCATTTTATCATAATTTTGGTCGTAAATTTGAAGAAGATGCAATTGTGTAATTTATATTTTATTTTAGAGCTGTGGTTATTCCTTGAATAAAGCTTACACTTGATAATTTATATCATGTTACACATGCTTTTCAAAGAGAGGAACTTCCTCCTTGCGCAGTTCTAGCTCGAAATTTTGTATTTAAATCGACTTATGTAATCTGCATAATCTGGCGAATTTCTTTCAGCATATCTTCAATTCAAAAGATTTTTAACAGTTCATTTTTACAATAGTTTATTACAAATTCATAATAAACTTATCTTCGTTCGACATAATTTTTTTTAGTTAAAATCGTGCTTCGCAAATTTTTGAAGTGGAGATTCATGTGATATTTTCCCTTCACCACATCGTTTCAAAGGTATTTTGATACATCCCATTTGCACTTTCGTAAGGAGAGACAGTTTTTTTTTTTAAATTAAAAGAAAATAGTTAAAAAAAATTGATTCATATGAAGAATTGATTTAGGGAAAACAGGACATTAATTAAAAATTTGGAAAGCTGCATAAAATAACGCTCAGTTTAATATGATTGTAGGCGTTACACAAAAAAGCATTATCAGCAGCACAATGTCGATATTTCTCTCTAAAGAGCACTTTTAAATAAATCTGAAACGTGAGTGTCGCTCTTAAGCGAAAGACAAAACCGTGAAAAATTCTATTTTTAAGATCTTACATAGGGAATATCAGTTCATGAAAAAATTGTGTGCATTCCACATATCTCTCGTATATTCTATATAGCAAAATTTGCTACAGTAAAGCCTTGATTCCTTTTAGTAGAGCTACCTGCGGCCAATATGAAGTTAGAAACAGGAGCAAAACTGATTTCAAACCTCTCTTGAGAATAAACACAAATGGTTTTTTTCATGATCGAAAATTCATACTATGTGTGAAATTTTAATGTCAAAGATAAAATTGCATATTCTATGGCAGACATACACCAATAGTACGAAAATAATCTCTCTTGAACAGAGAAAAATTTTAAAATAGTTCACAGATTTAAATGGAAAACGACAATTAAATTTTTATGACTTCCACAAATATTAAATTCCTTTCATAACTTTTGAGAGTATTCGAATTTGATGAAAACAAATGCTTATGTGTGCTCACGTTTTATTCCGTCATTCAACATCTTTCCATAAATTAAACATTAAAATCGAAAAAAGATTTTTTTATCGTATTTTAAACTACCATTCTTATAAATTAAATTCTTTTAACATATAATTCGTTTTCCGTCTTGTCTTTAGCTTTGCGCTGAGGCAGTGTCATAGCCAATGAGGTTCTACCGAGGCGTGACTATTGCTAGTTGAAAACTTTTCCCAATACCCCGCCATGTCGTCGTGCAAAACCGACGGCATAATCAATTTTTGGGAGCCTCTTCGGAGGTTTATTTTCACAAGAGAAGGTACATGAAAATTAAATCTCCAAAACTAAAGCCTATGTTCTCCACCGTCGTTTTAACACGGAATGGAGTATCCCTCTCGGAGAGTAGTCAGTTATACTTTTCGTACCACTTACACTCACTATAAATGGTGGTGTTGCTACCGTTACGATTGCCTTTACATCAATTAAAGGACAATATTCTACTAAGTTTTTCTTGTCGAAACTCACAAAAATTCTTACCTTTTAAATCTCAGCAAAATATGTGGAAGTGCCTACCCGTTATATTAATTTCTCTAAAAATGTGAATAAGAGCAGCTTTAATGCACGACGACATTGCGCACACATCTCGGAAATGAAATATTTTTTCAGGTTTTTAAATACTTTAGAAAAAATTCCACAGATAAAACTATTAAAGATAGTAAAATTATTCATTAAATGAAATTCCTTACATCATTATAATATTTTTTTATAAGTTACGTGTTGCTCTCTGACTACTTCCAATTCATATGCTTCTATTGATGTTACAATTTGTTTTTCTTCCTGTTCAAAATATAAATACCACAAAAATAAAAATACTTTAATAGTTTAGTAATTCAACACTCGCAGTTTTGGCATACTTACCTGGTACTGGAGTAGCCTTGATCACCGAAGAGGCTCTCCCGAGCAGAGACCTTTCATTGCACTGCGACAGGTTGACGCTCGCCACATCCACAAATTGTGGTTGCTTGGGGTGCAAAATTTTTGGTAGTTGGGACTGCGTTCGCGCTGTCCTTATTTCGAGACAAAAAAGATAGAATTTAACACCAGAGTTAGAAGTATGTGCAGAAGCGAGAGGAAATTTCAGTCAATATCACGTTGTTGATGAAGACAACTACTCATCTGTTTTCCTTACTTTCTATCCGAATGTTTTATAATATACTCTTAGCCGTGTGTTTTTCATTGAATGTGTTTGATTTTATTGTTTTAACAACTTCAATCTTTTAGATTTTGTAACGATTAGGAGCCGAAGTTTAATGAAATCTCGTATTCAATTTTTAAAAGATTATCATCAAATTACAGTGTTCGCAATCGCATGCAAAGCTTAGAGGAGGAAATAGCCTTGATTTTGACGCAAATCCGCGCCAAGACTTAGCAAAGAAGTAGGCATCATTTATCGTTCCCTTTCTTGTGGATCCTTCTCGAACCCTCGGTATTTGTGATTTCAATTGGGGCGCAATAATAAAATTGGTAGCGAATGTTTTCCAAAATTATTTTTTTTTTCCTCAATTTGTTTTACGCATTTGTAGAGAGGGACTTTGGGGATTAAAAAACATCAAATGAATTAAATTTGAATTACATCTTATTGTAATATTTTATGTATCCAGTTTTTTTTCTTTACATTGAGACGTATGCAATTGTTTCCTTGAAACCGGAGCTGCAATATCAGGCCTAATGTTAGAAAGTTGTTTTACTTTTATACATGCAGAATCAGTACCGAAAAAATAAATTCCTACCGACATTAGTTAAAAAAACGGAATCACATGTCAAGAGCCACTCAGTGCGCAAAAGAAATTAATTTTTCGATCATCATAAAACTACCAATTCAAATTCAAAATAAAATTCCTCACCTTAATTGAAAATGTTGCCACCCGAATGCTCTGGCTTCTCTTCATCAATCGTGCTAATCTTTCGCCTTTTACTAAAGATTACCGTGGAGAGGAGCATCCTAATGAGCTTAAGCAAATTTTTGGAATCCCATTTGTTGGGATTATATGCATAAAAGTAGTTTTGAGATGTAATGAAGCGTCAGGGGTGTGAGCTATTTTGAATGTACAAATATTGAAAGAATACGCAAATAATTAGTGAAATAAGGAATTATTTTGGTTGCTTCAAAACCTTATTAGGTAAATATATTTGCATTATACAAAATAACCAATAACCTTGAATGAATGTCTCATTTTATCATAATTTTGGTCGTAAATTTGAAGAAGATGCAATTGTGTAATTTATATTTTATTTTAGAGCTGTGGTTATTCCTTGAATAAAGCTTACACTTGATAATTTATATCATGTTACACATGCTTTTCAGAGAGAGGAACTTCCTCCTTGCGCAGTTCTAGCTCAAAATTTTGTATTTAAATCGACTTAGGTAATCTGCATAATCTGGCGAATTTCTTTCAGCATATCTTCAATTCAAAAGATTTTTAACAGTTCATTTTTACAATAGTTTATTACAAATTCATAATAAACTTATCTTCGTTCGAAATAATTTTTTTAGTTAAAATCGTGCTTCGCAGATTTTTGAAGTGGAGATTCATGTGCTATTTTCCCTTCACCACATCGTTTCAAAGGTATTTTGATACATCCCATTTGCACTTTCGTAAGAAGAGACATTTTTTTTTTTAAATTAAAAGAAAATAGTTAATAAAAATTGATTCATATGAAGAATTGATTTAGGGAAAACAGGACATTAATTAAAAATTTGGAAAGCTGTATAAAATAACGCTCAGTTTAATATGATTGTAGGCGTTACACAAAAAAGCATTATCAGCAGCACAATGTCGATATTTCTATCTAAAGAGCACTTTTAAATAAATCTGAAACGTGAGTGTCGCTCTTAAGCGAAAGACAAAACCGTGAAAATTTCTATTTTTAAGATCTTACATAGGGAATATCAGTTCATGAAAAAATTGTGTGCATTCCACATATCTCTCGTATATTCTATATAGCAAAATTTGCTACAGTAAAGCCTTGATTCCTTTTAGTAGAGCTACCTGCGGCCAATATGAAGTTAGAAACAGGAGCAAAACTGATTTCAAACCTCTCTTGAGAATAAACACAAATGGTTTTTTTCATGATCGAAAATTCATACTATCTGTGAAATTTTAATGTCAAAGATAAAATTGCATATTCTATGGCAGACATACACCAATAGTACGAAAATAATCTCTCTTGAACAGAGAAAAATTTTAAAATATTTCACAGATTTAAATGGATAACGACAAATAAATTTTAATGACTTCCACAAATATTAAATTCCTTTCATAACTTTTGAGAGTATTCGAATTTGATGAAAACAAATGCTTATGTGTGCTCATATTTTATTCCGTCAGTCAACATCTTTCCATAAATTAAACATTAAAATCGAAAAAAGATTTTTTTATCGTATTTTAAACTACCATGCTTATAAATTAAATTCTTTTAACATATAATTCGTTTTCCGTCTTCTCTTTAGCTTTGCGCAGAGGCAGTGTCATAGCCAATGAGGTTCTACCGAGGCGTGACTATTGCTAGTTGAAAACTTTTCCCAATACCCCGCCATGTCGTCGTGCAAAACCGACGGCATAGGCAATTTTTGGGAGCCTCTTCGGAGGTTTATTTTCACAAGAGAAGGTACATGAAAATTAAATATCCAAAATCAAAGTCTATGTTCTCCACCGTCGTTTTATCACGGAATGGAGTATCCCTTTCGGAGAGTAGTCAGTTATACTTCCCGTACCACTTACACTCACTATAAATGGTGGTGTTGCTACCGTTACGATTGCCTTTACATCAATTAAAGGACAATATTCTATTAAGTTTTTCTTGTCGAAACTCACAAAAATTCTTACCTTTTAAATCTCAGCAAAATATGTGGAAGTGCCTACCCGTTATATTAATTTCTCTAAAAATGTGAATAAGAGCAGCTTTAATGCACGACGACATTGCGCACACATCTCGGAAATGAAATATTTTTTCAGGTTTTTAAATACTTTAGAAAAAATTCCAAAGACAAAACTATTAAAGATAGTAAAATTATTCATTAAATGAAATTCCTTACATCATTATAATATTTTTTTATAAGTTACGTGTTGCTCTCTGACTACTTGCAATTCATATGCTTCTATTGATGTTACAATTTGTTTTTCTTCCTGTTCAAAATATAAATACCACAAAAATAAAACTACTTTAATAGTTTAGTAATTCAACACTCGCACTTTTGGCATACTTACCTGGTACTGGAGTAGCCTTGATCACCGAGGAGGCTCTCCCGAGCAGAGACCTTTCATTGCACTGCGACAGGTTGACGCTCGCCACATCCACAAATTGTGGTTGCTTGGGGTGCAAAATTTTTGGTAGTTGGGACTGCGTACGCGCTGTCCCTATTTCGAGACAAAAAAGATAGAACTTAACACCAGAGTTAGAAGTATGTGCAGAAGCGAGAGGAAATTTCAGTCAATATCACGTTGTTAATGAAGACAACTACCGATCTGTTTCCCTTACTTTCTATTCGAATGTTTCATAATATACTCTTGGTCGTGCGTTTTTCATTGGATGTGTTAGATTTTATAGTTTTAACAACTTCAATCTTTTAGATTTTGTAACGATTAGGAGCAGAAGTTTAATGAAATCTCGTATTCAATTTTTTAAAGATTATCATTAAATTACAGTGTTCGCAATCGCATGCAAAGCTTAGAAGAGGAAATAGCCTTGATTTTGACGCAAATCCGCGCCAAGACTTAGCAAAGAAGTAGGCATCATTTTTCGTTCCTTTTCTTGTGGATCCTTCTCGAACCCTCAGTATTTGTGATTTCAATTGGGGCGCAATAATAAAATTAGAAGCGAATGTCTTCCAAAATTATTATTTTTTTTTCTCAATTTGTTTTACGCATTTATAGAGAGGGACATTTGGGGAATAAGAAACATCAAATGATTAAAACTCAAATTTGATCTTATTGTAGTATTTTATGTATCCAGTTCTTTTCTTTACATTGAGACGTATAGACGGACTAGAGTATTTTTCTATAACTTTGTAGAGGGTTCCTATCACTTTATATAAATATAATTCAGCGAGTTCCAATTGGTGTTCCGCGGAACACTAGGGTTCCATGGAAGAGTAACTGGCGTTCCGGGAATTACGAATTTTTTTAACCAGCAATGCTTTTCGAAACCTGTAATTAAATTTATATCCAATTGATAACCATTATTTATTTAATATTTTCATTACTTTTATGAAATCATTAAATTGGAATCCTTGTGAAGAAATAAATTTTAAAACAATATTTTTGCTAATAAGAATATAATAAATGAATTATGTCAAGGATATTCATTTATGAAAAATTCCATGAGTATTTCTCATTCATTTTCAGTTTATTCATACCAGGGTTGGGTTTTTGACGTCAAAAAGTGGTTTTTGACATGACAAGGGTATAATACTGGTTTAAACCGTCAAAAATGTCAAAAACTAAAGTTTGCCAAGAAAATATATAAACTTCAAAACTACCAACAGTTGCCATGCATTATATTGAAATTTAATTATACTATAGGTAATCAGCAGGTTTTAAAATATTTTTTAATTAAAATTAAGGTAAAATAACAGATCTAAAATCTCAGAAAATTATATTCAAATGCATGTGCAGAAAAATTTTGCACAAAATTTTTTTAAATACATATTTATATTTTGGAAAAAAAAGATTTTTTTTTTTTGATACTGAAGAAAATTAAAAGTTTATTACTATGCATTTTTGACATTTAAGGAACATATAACTAATATTTATAAGGAACTTACAAGTTATGTTGTATAAATACAAACTTGATACAAGTGTATGAAAAAAAATTTTAATGTTATACCGAATATCTTTATTATGCAGTATGCTAATTTGAATTTAAAAGTAGTTATATTTGGGAATAATGATAAATATAATTCATATTGTTTATTATATTTATTTATAATTATTACACTTATCATTTTAAAACAATTTTTACCTCTTAATTTTTTCCCCCACTTGTATTAAGAATACAAATAATGCATATCTTGAAAGCAAGAAGTAATTATTCAACAGCTGAATATTTAGATATTCAACAAAACTATATAGTATTCAGCAAAATGAAATTCACAAGTATTTGGATAAACTAAATTTTCAGCATAGTAAATGAATAGGCTGAATATACTGTAAATCGACACTAACTACTCTGTGTATTTAACAGAAAGCACTTAAATTTGTATTGTCTTTTGTTAAAAAGATTATTAAGAAGATTTAAAAGAATATTAAAAAGATTTTTCTTTAAAAAATGTCTAATGTACAAAACTGCTAACGTTTATCTTTAAAAATGTCTAATTTTTAGTATAATCTATACTATACACTAAATTTGGTTATAAATAAATTTCTTAATAATATCACTGCAGATTTTCAATAACACATGAAAATGAATACATAATATTACAAAAGATGTGAGCTTTCAAAAGTACAAGATTTTGGTTACTATTCAAGATATAAGTGTTTCTTCAAAATTTTAAATTTATTTTTTCTAGAACATATTTAGAAACACTGTGTTGGTTGTAAGCGTAAATGTTTTCTAATTACAATCAACACTAAAACAAGTATCTCATAGAACAAACTCTTTTACTATCACAAGTGTACACAAAGAATATATACATGTTGCCAACAAAAGAATAATGTAAGAAATAATATAATAAATAATATAATAAATAATATAATAAATAATCACCGCATCTGCGTTCACGCATTTGCGTCTGGTAATCACTGCATCTGCATTCACGCATCTGCGTCTGGAACATCCTCCCCACCCTGATCAACCTCAAGAGGAATGATCAGTTGAACAGGTCGGGAGATTTCTAGTAGATGCTGCAGGTTGTGAAGGTATGGTTGTAAGTCTTTTACCGGTAAGAAAATGGGATGGTGTTAATGTTTCTTCAGGATCATCATTTCCTTGTTCATAAACTAATGGTCGACAATTTAATGCGGCTTCAACACCAACTAATGCTGTAGAAAGACCTTCTTCATCTAACAAGGTTCGACCTAGGGATTTTCGCAAACATCCTTTTGTTAGTCCGATCAAACGTTCCCACCATCCTCCCCACCAAGCCGCTCGTGCAACAATAAATTTCCACTTAATTCCAGTCTGGGCATAATATTGCTGAACTTTTGATGATGTTAAGTTGTCCCATAAAATGGATAGCTCTTTATTAGCGGCATGGAAGGTAGTGGCGTTGTCAGTGTATATTGTATGAGGAATTCCTCTTCTACCTACAAATCTTTTTAAGGCCATGAGAAATTTGTCAGTAGTGAGGTCAGAAACTAGTTCAATATGTACAGCACGAGTAGTTGAGCAAGTGAAAAGTGCGATATAGGCTGTATTTAAAGGTTTCAAGTTACGAACATATAGCGGGCCAGCGAAATCTATGCCAATAGTAGTAAATGGAAGGCAAGGTGTAATTCTGTCCCTTGGTAAAGGAGCTTCGATTTGTTGACTTCTAGATGCCTGTGAGAGTTTACAAGGTAGACATTTATAGAGCACTCGTTTAATGGCTTCACGTCCTCGTATTATCCAGAAGTTGGAACGAATCTCTGAAAGTACTATTTGAACACCTAAGTGATGAAGCTTCACATGTGTGTAGTATATGAAAAGATGTACAAAAGGATGAGAACCATCAAGAAGCAAAGGGTGTTTTTGCTCATTTTTGAGCGATGCGAACTGTAATCTACCTCCTAATCGTATGAGATTTTCTTGAAGAAACGGGTTAAAGCGGCTAATTTTTGAAGATTTTGGCAAAGGGGAATTATTTTGTAAAGCGTCAAGCTCTGCCGAAAAGCATTGCTTTTGCACTGTAAGAATCCAATAGTTTTTTGCTGTGTTAAGCTCATCACATGTGAGATCAATAGAAATGCGTTGCTTGGATCGACAGTTATACAAGAAGCGAAATATCCATGCTGTAACTCTAAGAAGTTTCATAAATGAACTGAAGCGCGATATATCAATAAGAGGTTGGTAAGAAGTTATCAATGAAGATTGAGAAGCCGGTTTACGTAGTTCAGCATGAATATCTGGATTAGCGTAACTCAGTTGTTTTGAAGGCCAAAACTCTGATGATTGTGTTAGCCTGGTTGGTCCTAGCTACCAAAGATCCAATGATTTAAGCTCTGTTGGTGCAACACCACGAGACAAGTGGTCGGCAGGATTTTCATTGCCAGGGCAATGCCGCCATTGTGTTGGATTTGAGTAATTGAGAATTTCGTTCGTTCGGTTACAGACAAAAGTTTTCCACCGATTTGGATCACCTTGTATCCAATTTAAGGCAACTGTTGAGTCACTCCAAAGTGTCGCTGTGTTCCTATCCAGTTTAGTTTCTGTACAAAAATAATGGAGTAATCGAGCACCCAATAATGCGGCTAACAGCTCTAAGCGGGGAAGTGTTATTCTTTTCAGAGGAGAAAGTCTATTACGACTGCAAACCATTCGAACATGAAATTTAGTATCTTCTGTGAATCGTACATATAGCACTGTTCCGTAAGCACGTTCCGAAACATCGCAGAATACGTGAATGGTAACATCAGCAGAAGATATTCCAATCCATCTGGGGATTCGAATGTCTATAATCCATTTTGACCACCTTGATGCGATAGATGGGGGTAAGAGCTCGTCCCAGTCAATACCACATAGCCATGTATCTTGAAAGAGAATTTTTCCTATTACAGTAGATGGTGAGAAAATTCCCAAGGGATCAAAAATCTTTGAGATTGTTTTTAGAAGTAAGCGTTTAGTGACCGGTTCCTCAAATAAATCGTGGTCATGCTCCTTAATATTTTGATGAAATGAATCTTCTTCTGTATCCCAATGAACACCTAAGACTTGAGTCTTACTTTTAAACTTTATTTTTTCTTTCTTCCATTCGTTTTCCAAAACTTGTGAGTTGGTGCTCCATTTCGCTAAGGGAAGGCTTATAAGACTCGTGAGTTCTTGCATTTCGTGATATAGGGTCTTCGCTTCGATTTCTGAATCAACTCCCACAACGAAATCATCCATCAAAATATTGCCTTTTAGATGTTTAGCTGCTGTGGGATAAATGTTGGAGTACATGCAGCATAATTCGTCAAGTGTAGCTGAAAGAAGGAATGGACTGCTGGTTAATCCAAAGGGTAAACGTGTAAATTGGTAGACCACAATTTCATTCTCTAGCTGCAAATGTTCATCATTTTTCCTAGTTTTGAACCATAGAAACTTAGTAGCACATCTGTCTTTTTCCCACAAGGTTAATTGTAAAAAAGCCTGACTTCCATCACTAATAATTGCTTGTTTGTGAAGACGAAATCGTAATAAAGTGGCTAAAATTTCTGGAAGTAAGTTGGGACCTTGTTCTAGAACATCGTTTAATGATGGATGGCCTGGTGTGTGAGAAGAGGCGTCGAACACTATTCATCCCTTAATTTCTGCGTTCTTCTCTTTAATGACTACATGATGGGGTATGTAATAGCTTTTTTCTTCTTTATCATGATTTTCCGGTGCTATTTCAACTTGCCTTTTGTCTATGTAATCTTCAATGAGTGTAATATACATTTCCTTTAAGCTAGGATCTGTTTGGAGCTTCTTGCACAATGTATTGAAGCGTTTTGATGCTACGTGATAGTTATTTGAAGAAAGGGTAACGTCTTTCCTCCAAGGTAATCTAACAACACGACGATTTTCTAGGACTTCATAAGAACTTCGAAAGTCTTCCAATATTTCAGAATTGCGAATGGACATTTCTTTGTCTTGCATGACTTTAATGCCTAAAGTATCTAAGTCCCAGAATTTCCTAACTTGATCATCCAAAATATATGGTAATGTGATGCTGATATTATGAACTGACGATAAAGAAGCGACAGATGTATGAGATCTGGATCCAGACAAAATCCAGCCAAAGATTGATGGAATGAGCACAATTGTTTCCGAAAGTCTGAAAGGAATCTCAGAATTCACCACCGTCCAATAAAAATCTGCACCAATCAAAACTTCTATAGGCATGTCTTGCAGAGTGTCATTCGGGTCAGCAAGCTTAAATTTTTTCTTGTTAGCCATAGAAGCAATCTCTAATGGAACTGATGGATGAACTGCATATCTATTAGGACTTTCAAATGCATGTAGATAAATTTCTGACTGATTCCAAATACTTGATAGTTTAAATCTTACTTTTCGTCTCGATTGAGCCTGATTTGATGATGATTCGAATGCATGAATTTCAAGTGAATCAGAGCTAATAGCATCTAATTTTAGGTAGTCTACAAGATGTGAATGAATGAAACTGGTTTGACTTCCACAATCTAAAATGCATCTTATAAGCTTAGTAATGCCAGTTGGGCCAGTTATATATACTCGAGCAGTCTGTAAGTGAGTAAAATTTGGTGTACGAGTATCTATGTTATTTGTAGAAATAGAGTGGCTAGATTGATTTGAACTGTGGTTTCTACAAATAGAGACATGGTGCTTCTTTTTGCATCTTATGCAGAACGCTTTATCTTTGCGAAGGCAATTTTTTATACTATGGCCACGATTAGTACACAGGAAGCATCTACCTGAGGTTTTTAATTTTTGGATTCGAGTATCAATATCAGTTATGTTCGTACAATCTTGCGGCCAGTGACCGTTAATTTCACAGAAGGGGCAAAATGGAGATGGTTTTTTAATCTGGTTAACCTTTTTAGAATTCACATGCAAGGCTGCTGCAGATGTCTTAAATGTGTAATCAAAGTTTTGCTCACCTCGAATTTTTAGTGTTGTGAGAGCACCTTCTACTTCTTCAGATAAGTATTGCACTAGTTTATTCATATCACCTTCAGATATTTTCTCTCTTTTTGCGTAAATGATCCATCGGCGACAAATATCATCCGGAAAGGCACGTAAAATTTTTGGAGCTAAAACTCGCCCGTAAGCGTTGATATCCTCTCCTAAAGCCGTTAAAGCGTTTAGTCTTCTGTTGCATTCTATAAATACTTCATTCAATGCAATAAGAGTGGGATTACGTATTGGCGAAATATTTTCCAAAAAGTCTAAATGGGCTTGAATTATTCTGTTTTTGTCGCCATATCGGTTTTGAAGAAGAGCTTTTGTAGTTTCATATGTGCTGGCACTAACACTGATTCCGTCGACTAAACGTCTAGGTTCATCTTCTAAATATCCTCGCAAAAACACATGTTTATCAATTAATGATAGACTATTATTATCGTCAATAGAAGATTTAAATTGTTCCCAGAAACACTGCCATTGTTCAATATCACCTCGAAAAGTATCCAGTTTAATAGTAGGAAGTTTCACTGTGTGAGATTGAGAAACGGGTAATTGCATAACGGGTACTTGTGTAACAGGTATTTGAGAAACGGTTACTTCTGGCGATTGGAACGTATTATATTCAAAATTATTTCTACTACCAAATTTTTTTGCTTTAAAGATAGCGAGCTCGGCATTATCCACGTATTCTTCACATTGAATAATATCATTGTCATAATCATCATCTGTTAATAAACTATGAATGTCGTTATCCAATTTCTTCATTTCTAACAAGCAATCGGAAAGCCGATGAGTAATATATTCGACATTTTCATTTAAAGTGTCAGAGGTTGCAGAAAGATCGGAATTTAATTGAGTAATAAATCGAGTAACATTACCTCGCACTGTTCTTCTTTTTCTTTTCAAAAGTGCCAGACTATCGCCAAGTTCTTTATCGTTTGGTTTCTCCATCATTGAGCAATACTGATGTTTGACGTTTCGTTAGTTTTTAAAAGAGTGACTGCGTAAATTATTCATCTGATTCGTATTTAATTTTAAACCGAGTTGTTTCGGCACCAAAATGTGTTGGTTGTAAGCGTAAATGTTTTCTAATTACAATCAACACTAAAACAAGTATCTCATAGAACAAACTCTTTTACTATCACAAGTGTACACAACGAATATATACATGTTGCCAACAAAAGAATAATGTAAGAAATAATATAATAAATAATCACCGCATCTGCGTTCACGCATTTGCGTCTGGTAATCACTGCATCTGCATTCACGCATCTGCGTCTGGAACAAACACTATCCTTTATAAAAAATATATAAATTTTATGTATTAATTAAATTTCACATATGAATATAGGTTTTTGACATTTTAGACATTTTTGACAGTGAGGTTTATGACGTGACGGTTTAAACTGTCAAAAACTGTCACATGTCAAAAACCTGCCAACCCTGATTCATACATTAAAATTAAATTAAGAACTCGAATAGATGTCGCTCCAGACCTGTGAACTCAACTGCTTGACATAAAAATCAATTTTAATACGACAGAAATGCCAACTTGCTCCGGACAGGAAATATATATATTTTAAAGTGGTAGTTTATCAATTGTGAATTTTGGTATAATAAATTCAATTTAGTAGGTTTTAATCCACCACTATTTCTAAATAATTCGTAGGCTTATAAAATTCACCACTTAATAGTACTTTTGTCATGCTATACCTTTTAAAAAGAAAGCAAAAATAGTAAAATATTTGCAAAATTTACTTGTAGTTATTTACCGTTTTTCTTAAAATTATTTTGGCGTGTCCGGAGCAGTTGGCATCTCTGAAACGAATATTGATAAAGCAATAAGATTTCATTCTTTATGCGTTCAGTAAATATTTTCAAAATAATTAATAAAATTTAGATCATTAATTTTTTCAAAATAATTTATAATCTTTCGTTAATTAATATATTCACAATTGCTGATGATTTTTCATCAAGTCTCGGGGTTCCGTCAAAAAAGTCCAATCATTTAGGTTTCCGCTGATATAACTAATTGGTTCCTAAAATATTGTACCAAGTTTTTACTGTAATTATCAACCAAAAGAGAACAAGCCATTTAAGAACAATTTTATTTGAGCAACTATGTATATACATAAAAGGAATGTTTTCCATCCTTTTATAAATATGCCAACAAGTAAAACAATAACGACCTCATCATCAATGAAAGATAAAAATAAATTAAAAAAATTAAAATTTGTGCTATACTTAACAGTGACTTAGTAATAAAATATAAAAATTTCACTTCATATGGAATGTGACTAGTCAGACAAAGTAATCTCTTAAAAAAAGGAATACTTTTACAATTGATATCAGATCAGTTAACTGTTTTGTAACAAAACATAATATTTTTTTTTTATAGAAAATGGGCAGATTTCAAATATATTCAATAATTCTACCATTAATTGGATGGATAAGATATTTTTAAATCACATATATATTGTACATATAGATTATAGATAATTCACATTAATGAACTAGCATGTAATGTTTTTATGTACAGATTTAAAAACTTTCTTTTCATTGCTATGACACTCGCCCTTGCACGGAACTAATTGATCAAGAGATAAATAAAATTTTTAAGAGAACTACTACCAGAGTTACATGATTTAAATCACTTACTTTCCACAAGAAAAGAAAAAAAAAAATTGGTTTAAGTCTATATGCTATATAGTAAGGTGGTGTATATGGTTTTTTTCTTCTTTAAACTGGATTTCCATGAGGATGAAGTTTTTTTCCGAAAATAAAGGAGCGGAAGAATGTAAGTTATGAATTGATTACGAGAACATAGAAGAAAAAAAAAAAGACTAAATGTAAAATTAAAAAATCTGTTAATTATTAAATGTATTTTAAATATACCTACTTTCTTCAGGTATGAGTTTATTCGTTTTAGAGTCATCAAATAATGAAGAAAGTTCAGACAAGAATATTTATTTTCAGAATTTTTTTTTTTTTAATGATTCTTCCTCTTAATTTACTCTTTGCTTGAAATCTAACTGACGAATTGGATCAGTGTTATTACAATTCATAAGGATGTTGAGCTCAAATAAAAATAGTATAATTTATTCAGTTTCATAAATGAAGAGCAAATTGGATGAAGGGTTTTAAATATTTTAGTGAATTTGAAGGCGTTAGCTTCAATAATTATACCTGCCTCTTTCTGGTGAGCGAGAAAATAAAAATTATACCTTGCCTTAATTTCTTCAACACAAGATTCCAATAAGTGAATGCTAACAATAACATTAATTTCAGTTCCTGTCATAGCGTCTGCATTCTTGGCGTTTTATTCAGGCTGCCAAAAGTACCTATTAACATTATCATTGGCTGATGTAAATGCACTTTGATAATTTTTCCAGTCTGAAAAACAAAAAAGACTATCCCTTATTTACATTCATCTGTTGACTTGGCAAAATAAATAAACGTTGTGAAATTAGACAAAATTAAAATCTTTCACCGAAAATTCTTTTTTTTTTCTTTTTTAAGTCACTTTGAAACCCAATTCACTAAGCTCTTCATACATAAATCCTTTTGAAGAAATCATCTCAAATTCCCTTTGAAGAAAGATACACAACCTCTTAGGTTAAGTAAAGTAGTTATGATCATTGAAATTGGTGAAATATGGATTTTTTTAAACATTGATCATGAAACAAGGTGATTGTATACAATTTTGTCAAAATCAGTCTTGTACCTTCAATCATGTTACAACGCCTATTTTAGTTTACAATAATGGGGGTGCTATATCGAGTAACAAATATTTTTGTTTATTTAAAAATAATAATAATAATAAATTATCTAATTTCTACTCAATTCTAATAAGCATTATCAGTTGAAACGAAATTAGGACAATTCAAGGGCTGTGTCATTTGCTATGCAATCATTGATAAACAAACTTTAAAAATAATTCAACTTTATGATTAATGGCTCCAGAAAATAATTACTTTTAAAAAATATTTTATTAAATATAACAGGCAAGATTTTTTGGACAAAGAATGGCTGTTAGAGAACTTCAAAAAAAAAAAAAAAAAATCGCTAATCTAAACTACTAAATCAAAAAATCGCATATCAATCGGATAGTTATTAAAAAAACTTTTTTATTTCTTAAAATTTTTTTTATCTATTTCAAGGTTTAGTATATGAAACTGAAATAACTCATTTAAGAAACTTAAAAGAACAAACACATTAAACACAGTTTTGAATTGATAAGATATTTTAAACACATAATTTATTATGAGAGTAAAGAAAGTTAAGGAACTAGTTCCTTAGTATGGCACTCTCTTATGACCAAAAAAAGTTCTTTGTATTCAAAGTAATTTTAAATGGCAGTTTTGATTCAAACATGATTTCCTTGAAAAATAATTAAATCAAATTCAGATTACTATTTACTTATTATATTTAGAATGGGTATAAAAAAGCAAATTAACTTTTTTCATATTTACTAAAAGGGAGTATCTCATCAATTAAATAATTTCATAAATTAAACTTATAAATTATAATTAAATGTGCAAACATTATGGTAATCCAATTAATAATTTTAAAAAAAATAAAATTCTTGATATTTTTATTTAATAATTGTAATTAGAAAAAAATATTTTTAATCTAACATAAGAGTGCAAGAACTTTTTTGGAAAAGTGGTGCAAAAAAAAAAAAAAAAATTTTTTTTTTTTTAGAAAAGCAGTGAAGAACTCAATCTTAACCTAACTAACCTATTTTATATTATCTTGGAAACACAGGAAGGAAAAAAAAAGACAAAACCAAAACTACCATTAAAAATTACATAGATTATAAATAACATAATAAAGATAACTGCTTTATATCTTAAGGCAGCAAGATAGAACTACCAGCTACATCACAACGAAAATTTATGACAACACATTTGGACTAGACTATATTTGGATGAGATTTAAAAACATCTGGAAAAACAGGAACTGATATGATATATTTACAGTGGCACTAAGAATTATAAGTAAATAGATAATCATAAAACAAAACAAGAAAAATATAATTCATATTTAAAATAGTAAAACAGCAGACTGAATGACATTCAGAATTTTAAAATTAATATATGGAATGTAAGAATTGAATGTATACAAGGCTTAAAAAACTTTAAAAATAGCTTAACTAGCAATTAAGTTAAATCGTAAAATATCGAGCTTTGTTCTTTTAAAGACTTTCTTATTTGTGTTGACCAGAGGGCATCAAATAAAAAGAATTTTTTCAATTACATATATTTTTAACTAAAGAACTTTATTTTAAATTATTAGAAGATAAACTATTTTCTATGTTATCAGGACCGAATAAAATAACCTATCAAACTAAAACTATTTTAACTATTAATTGAAATAGTTTTGCAATGATAAAAGTTCTCCTGTTTAATATTTTAAAAAAAGAAAATATTGAGCTACTTATTCACTAAATTTAGTATTAATAAAAATAAATGTAGGTTAAAATTTAATCAAAGATGTACAAAATGAAGCATTAAAAGAAAGGAACATTGAATAATTAATTAACATTTAATTGATGATATTAAAAACAATTGAAATTCAAGAAGATAGCAGAGAGGGCATAAACACTTAGAAATATAATTGTCTCTTGAGTTTACCAGACTAATTTCATCGAATGTCCCTGATTTTTTTAAGTCAGCGACATAAATGTTATTCTTCCCATTATAATATTTTATTTTTTTTTTACAAAAAAAAATTGAATTTTAAGGTTCCCTATGAACTTATTATTAATTTTCCCTGACTTTTAAAGTATTTTAGTTAAATTTGAGATTTTCCTGAATTTTTTTTATATTGATTGAATTTCCTAAATTTTTCTTGTCCATTCCAATTTCCCTGTTTTATGCCCACCTTGGTTTATTAAAATAACAAGTATTCATGGGTATTTTAAATTGGATTTGTTTGGATACAGATTCGCCTTTTAAATCACATTAAACCAAAACAGTAAATAATGATTTACCTTATATATAAATGATAAAGATTGAGGAAAAAACTTTGGCAGGAATGATATGTAAAAAATAAGATCACTGGGAAAACAAATCATAAATTAAAAGATGACACAAATAAAATATTATATAATGAATTAAAATATTTTATGTAAGAACATAAAAGTTAAAACTTTTAATTCAAAATTAAATCTACACAGACAGCATTAATTTACTATTTGACAACTTGTTAGTCCAGAATCTGGCAATCAGTTAAGTTACAAAAACACAAAAATGTTAAGCAGATAATTAAAATTTTTGGAGGGAATTAAAAAGCATTATCATGCCAGTTACAGGACTTACTTATGGTTGTCAACTAGCAGTCATTCGGTGAATTTTGTACCATAGAGCCAGTGGAACCCTTCTAAATTACATAAACTTTTCAAATGTAAACAACTGTAAAGTGAGTCAACTTTTTGAACAATTTAGTTCATATTTTATCTGCGAGATTATAATTTCTTATTTAATAATTCTTTTATAATAATTTTAATTCTGCAAGAAAAACAAATCATAACAGATTAAAATTTTAATAAAAAACAATATTGAATTTATCATTTTCAGATATTTATGGAATGTATTTACTGGGTCTGTTTTGACCAGTCTGCCAAAATCAAATTCTCAATTTTATAGAGCATATTTTATATTTTATGTATTATTCAGTTGGTATAAAGATAGAAACTATTTTTCATCACAAATGAAAAATAGTTTTTAAAACATTTAACACTAAATCATTTGTTTACATAAAAAAGAACACGAGAAAATATCTTCTTTTCCCTATCCAATGCATAAATAGGTTTAAACTTTTTATGTACTAAAATGATTTTAACCTTTTCACCCATTTGGAGCTACTTACACTAGCTTCATGATACAAAACTCATTCCTTTTATCTTCTCCAAAGTTGGAAATCGTTTTTAACACAAATAGTCAGTTCCATGCAGTAATCAATATCACTCACATTTTGATATCTAGAGCTAGTCATGGTATAAAAGATTCACACTAACATGAGGATAAATGAGATCGTTCTCAGTTCGTTTAAGTTTCACTAATTATTCTAGAATTTGGAGGAAGAATATGAGGGTAGCAGTTAAAATAGTTTATGATAAGTGTCACCATTTCTTTGGATAGGATACAACAGGCCAGACACTGTGCCTTCGAGATGGCGATGCAGTTGAAGTTGAAGGACGGGATGTTGATGCTTTCACTTTTTCAACTTCTCGTTGGACTGTGGTTAACTCTGCAGTTTTTTCTCTTTCTGCCTTCTCCTTTTCCATTATTCTGTAAAATAACTTTTTTGTTATTGGTTAAAAATACTTATAAAAAAATAAATTTTAAGTAAAATAATCTCTTGCTACATATTACTTTTCAAAGATACAAAGCAATGGCATATTTTGGATAGTTTAAATGAAATATCTTTAACACAAATAAATACTTCATTTATTAAAACAAATTTGGAAATATATTTTCATAAAATGACATATAAGCAGATACTATTTAAAAAGAAAAATAAATAATAATTTTGAATTCAAAATTTGCTATGATAACATTTTTGGCATAAGAAAAGATCATCTAAATATGTTAAAATAAAACAAAGAGATTTCTTTCTTCTTTTTTTTTTGCTAAAACATTTTTACCATTTAACAAATATTTAAAAAATTTTTTTAAACTAAAACCCTGTGAGGCAAGAATCACAACACCACATATTTTTCAAAATTCTAACTATTATGCCATTATAGTCATTACATATTTCCAAGTAAGGAAGAGCAATTTGGGCAAATAGCAGAATATTCGGCCAAAAACAATTGGTCAAATACTGAAAACTCGTCGGCTGAACAGCAACATTTGTTAAAAAAAATCATTAATAAATATTATTAATGATTATTTGTATAGATAAAAAGTTATAAATAGTTTCAGATATAAATAAGTTCAGTCATTATTGAAAGATAATCATCTCTTAACTATGTGGAGGAAAAAAAAACTATAATAAAAATATTTAAGATAACAAAGACAATTAGATATAAATAAAAAGGAGATAAATAAAAACTGAACAGAAAAGATAAATAAAAACTGAGTAACTGCTAAAAATTATCCATAAAACGTTAGGAGATGTAATAACCTATAAAAATACAGTGCTATCATAAAAATGCCATGAAAAAAGATCATATACAAAAGCAAAACAGAAAAAATAGAAACCGATCTTAATTTTTGAAAGAAAATTTTAAAGCTAAACATCTCAGTTTTCCAATTATCGTATTTTCAAAAAAACAAATGTTTTTAAAAAACAAAAAAGCTAGAAGAAACAAAAACTATACTTAATTTTTAAACAATATTTTTTTTAAACATTCTGATTGAAGAAATTGAGTTACTTTTAAAAGTAAATCGTAATTTTTTTCACATTGCTGTATTTTTTTAAAAAAGGTGACCATAAAATAACAACGTTCACAGGGCTCATACTAATAAAGAATTTTTCGACTGACTGTTCAAGGTAGATTTACGTAAAATTCCAGGATTTTTTTTTATTTTTAAAAATAACAAAATTGCAATGCTAAAAAAATTATTCATAAATTCTTTTTATTTATTTTCTCATTCATTACTTAACAATACGAACTCTGATTAGAAATAATAAATTGTCAGAACTATAAACATGATTGAAAGGGATAATAAGTCAAACGGAATTTACTGGGCGATTTTAAAAAAAATAATCAAACTCTTGATAAGTACAAAGTTGTAAAAAAAATATAAATAATCTGAGTATAATTGAAATAAATTGCCTTTGATCAATATAAGAACATTTTTAAAAATGAAAACGCAATAAATAATTAAAATCTAATAAATTAGCATCAGTAAAAAATTAATTATGGAACAGATAACACTAATAAGACTGCGAAGCAAGTTAATAAGATTGATACAGGTTTAAAAAGAAAATTTTTTAAAAAAAAGCATACTTTTAACTTGAAACACATATATTTATAAAAGCATACTATAACATAAAAAAAGAAACTAACAAACACATAAACTATCAATATTTAATTAAAATTAATCCATATTTATTAAATTAAATAAAATAGGATAAATAAATTTAAAAAAATATTGCTTTATCAACAGACAAGCAAAAATAAATAATGGATTAAAACATAATTTTAAACCTGAGCTATAAAATAACTAAATTATCTAAAAATATGAAACAAAGTTTGAAAGTAACAAAAAATAAGGGGAGAACTTGTTGTGCCGACCTGGTGGCCAAGTGGTTAGCGTGCCTGACTGCGGAGCCGCTGGTCGCGGGTTCGAATCCTGCGCAGGGCATGGATGTTTCTTTCTCTCTGTGTTCTATGTTCTTTCTCCTTTGTGTGTGATTGTGACCCGCCCTATAAACGGGTTCGTGGTTGTGTGACGTGGGCGATGCTGCTTCACCACAGGTGCCCACTGGGTAACGGGAAGAGAGTAGCAGTTCTGGCATTTCTGTGGCCAATGGGACAACCCCCAAGTGCCCGCCATTAAAAAAAAAGGTTGATTTTTTTTTTTTGCCTGATAACATATTGACAAAACAATTGATTTCGCTTACTGTAATTTTCCAGGTCTTAGGAGTTTTTTCTCTAAAGCCAAATCATTTGAATAGACAATTAATACATTAAGAGACAATGTTTAAATTACAAAGTGTTTGATAATAACATTTTGCGTCATAATTATAAGCAACATACAGGGCACCGGTAAAAAAAAAAAACAAGCGACAAAACTAATAACATTAATAACAGTTATGAACTCATAACAATTATAAAAGTAGCATATTTTCAACCTTTCATATGAGGACAGAGCTCTTGAAGGACAATACTGTAAAGCATTAAATATAACACAAGAGAAATAATTTCTTACATATTTTTTTAACAACGAGATGGTGCTAAGACAACAGAACAGCTTGGAAAAAATATGAATTTTCTGTTGTTGTCTCATTTTTCAGAGTATTTTCGATTTGCTAGATACCTGCCCTATGCAAGTTTTTTAGCAAATGCTGCAAATATTCTGTAAATAATACTAAATTGTTAATATCTAAACTGGTGCTTAGTCACTTTGCTTTAATGCAAATACTATATCAGAAAATAACACTTATCTACAAGGAGTGATCAAATGAAAAGGTACGAAACAACGTAAAAACGTAACAGTTAAATATTTGCATATTCCGTCATGGGAGAACTTAGCGAGACATCTCAGGATGCGATTGGAGTCTCTGACTTGGATCGGAGCATGCGCAGGAGCCCACATACGCAGAAGAGAGCAGAGGCTCTTATCAAAATCGGCGTCCAAATGATGCGGCAGTCCGTATAAGGACAGGATGGCGGTCGCGTTGCAAAATTCGAGGAATGAGAAGCAGCGAGGTGTTATCCGATTTCCTCGAGCACAGAAAAACCATCAACTCTGATTTGTACTGTGAGACACTCTGACGCCTACGCAGGTTCATCAAGAACAAAAGACCGGGCTGCTCACGGAGGATGTGGTTCTGCTCCATGATAACGCGCGTCCTCACGTCTCCAGAGTCAAACACATGGAACTGTTCAAGATGGAGACGTTGGACCATCCGCCCTACAGTCCGGACATGTCGCCCTGCGATTTCCATGTGTTTGGTCCACTGAAGAAACACCTGAAAGGGAAGCTCTTCAACTCGGACAACGTACTCAAGGGCGCTGTGAAGGACTGGGTCTCGTCACGGCCACAGGAACTCTGGGAACAAGGAATCCTGCGGCTTGTTCATCAGTGGGATCGTTGTGCTCGTACTATGGTGCATATTTTGAATGAAGTCTACATTTGTACCCACCGTGTCGTTTCGTACCTTTTCATTTGATCACCCCTTGTATTAAGCAATATTGAAATCATGAAATTTAAATTGATTTCAGAAATAAGAGGAAGTTGAAAATATCACTTACTCTGTTTTCAGAAGTTGGTTGTCACTTTTCAGTTTTCTGCAGTCGGCTTCTATCTGAACCCTCCACTTTTGCTCTCGGGAAAGCATCTCTCGCAAGATGGAAAGTTCCTTCTCACAGTTTTCAAACCTTTCTTTCCACTCTTGCTGTTCCTGTTCTTGCACTTCACTACAATTTATATCAATACATTTTGATGGTCAATAATAGCACATAAAAACAAAAAGTAATTTGTAAAAAAAAAAAATAATAATACAGTTATGATTTCTTATATCACAATATTCTGGATTAAATAAAGATGAAATTTTTCTTAAGTAAAAAAAATAATAATAAATAAATAAAATATTCTTGCAACAGCCTCATGAAAGGAGTCAGTAGGTTAAAGCCACACAATTTCTCGTGAAAAACCATGAGGGTGACTAGCCACCTTTGCTTCCTAAACAAGCCAGTAACTAACCATCTGAAACTGGCTTCAAGTCACCACTGGAATTAAAACCATGCATCTTTACAGTAACAGCTCAGTACCTTAAGCAAAGAGTCATAACGACTCAGTACAAATGTATAAGAGTGTAATGTTTTGACGATCCCTTTTTTCACCTATTCAAGTTTACAAGAGAAATAATTTTGAAAAATAAAGTTGGAATTTATAGAAAAAATAAAAGATAAAGTTACAGAAAAATTTAGTACTAAAAAAATATTAATCAAAAGAGTTACAACAGAGAATCTTTTTTAACCGCAATCCTAATGCTGCCGTCCATTTTGAACAAAAAAGGCTAATCCTTTGGATTCAAAAATTTTAGAATTCAAAATTCAATGAACTGATAGCAAAAATAAGTGGATGTTAAAGAATCTAAATATTGAGTTATTGGATAACTTTGGGTCAAACAGCCACTTCTTCATTTAAGTGAAATCAAATCATAGTGTAAGAAACAGTAAAAATGGGAATAATTTAAGGCAAAAAGATTGAACTGGTCATTTAAAAAATAGCAACAATATTTTATTTTTTACACTACAAGAAAAATATTTATTTAATATGTTTTACGAAGCATTTAACATAAAAAATGATACATTTTAACTAAATATAAGTTACTTAATTTTTTTTTAATAAGCTTTAGTCAGTAACCTATACAGACATTTTTCACAATTCATATCTTAGTATCAGCAACATATCAAAATAGAGCTGCAAAAATTATTATAGCAATTCAAAAGTCCTTATTTTTGTACAACAACAAAGAATTTACAAGAAATTTCAAAAGCAATTATTTGCTGCTTATGAAAATCTTTTAAGACAAAAATCTTTTTATAAAAAATATGTAGAGAAACAAACACAATTTAATTTTTTTTACTCACAATGAATTAACAAATCTGTTGAATACAAGTATTTAAACTTACCGCATTCTGTACATTTTCTCTCTGTATTTGTCTTTAGTTTGTTGATATTTTAGAGACATCACATCTAGTTGCTGCTGTATAGACTCTAACTGTTCTTTCAAGTTTTCTGATTCCTCTTTTAACTTTTTCACTTGTTCATCAGATGCAGTATCCTAATGAAGCAAGCAATAGAATTTATCCTATTTTCAGGTATTATCAAAGATTAAAAATACTAATAGAAACGTTTTAATGACAGATACAATTGTTTCACAAAAAAAAATTATTTGTCAGTTTATTAAAAATATTAAAAAGAAACCAAGCAATATAATGTCATTGATTGCCTAATGGAAGCATTTTCTCGAGAGAAGCAATGAGATCAATTTAATGTTAATCTTTAAAAAAAGAAAAATACTAGAAATCATTAACATAAAATGTAAATCTTTTTATAAAATGAAAAATAAAATAAAATATACAAGAAAGAAGAGACCTTTCCTAATGAAAGAAATAATAAATTATATATTTTCTGGTATTATAAAATACTAATAGAAAAGTTTTAATAACAGATATAATTATTTCATGCAGAAACATTTATTAGTTTATTAAAAATATTAAGAAAAAAAAAACAAGCAATTTTACTCCATTGATTGCCTAATGCAAGAAGAGTATTTTCTCAAGAGAAACATTGAGATCAATATATCCTAAGCAGAATATAATGAAAAGGTATCAATCAATTAGTTAAGCATCGGATGAAGCTTGGTGAAAATAAACCAACTTTGTCAGCAATGAATCAGAAAAAAGCCAATGGTTGCTCAGGTGGTTTATAATTAGACTTTTTTTTCATTATATTTATACATAAAAGCAAAATTTTTAAACCCTTTTGTGAATGTCTAATTTACTTTTATGCATAGAAAAAGTCACAATACAATCCCTACTAAAAATATAAAATTAAAATTTTTAAAGTAGCAAACTAAATTGGATAGTTGGGGTGCTAAATGATTTCGAAAAGTGAGCCATTTTTTAAAACCGAGCATTCAAGAATTACATCAATGCAAAAAGTTATTTTGTCAATTAAAGTAGTTTTAATATTCAACAATTATTATTTATATAAAATGATTTGGACATAAACTGCATTAAACTTTTTTACCATTATTTTAATGGTTTAGATTTAATTTTTTCTAACTAAACAAAAATTTATTCTATTGAAAATAAATACTCATAGTACTTATGAAACACATCAGTGCAGCTTAAAAAATTTACATTAATTTTTTTAAAAATTTTTCTTTCCCAATCCAAATTTTAAATAACATTATTTGAATAAGGAATTCTTTCAATAAATTTGTCATAAATAAATCCTTAAAGGGACACAGGTTGTGCACCATTGTATAGATGCAGATTTTAAAATGTTTGTCAAGTGTTCAAGTTCAAATTTAATAACACAAAAAGCATGCACTTACTTGTAAGTTTGGCCTGTTGTCCAATAGTTTATTTATATTATTTTTGACACTCATAGATTCTTTGGTTGCTAATTGTTTAAAGAGAGATTCTCCTACAAAAATAAATCAAAATTTTACCTCAAAGCCAAAGACAATACTGCAATATCAATACTTTAACATCAAAGATTAAAATTAATAAATAAATAAGAAATAAACATAAATGAATAAAAGGGTAATAAACTTTAAAAAATGTGTAGCAATTATTGTATAGGTTAGGAGTTCTCAATATAATATTTGTAATGAGAAATTTATAATGACATTTAACATTTATGAGAAATCAAGCAATGGGCTATATACCCAGATCTGCGATCAATCCATTAAACATTGTGCTATAGCTTTGCAATTGTGATTGTACTAACACAAAAATTTGAGTTTAAAGTATGAATAAGTAAAAGGAAATTCTTTACTTCTTTAAAATAAGTAATGTTATAAGTTCAGACAATATTATATACAAAAAATAATTATAGCAAGAAAAATTGCAATGTTAAGATGAGAGAGGATTTTGCATTAGTTTTCAATAGTGAGTAAAACTAAACAAATGAAAATTATAACATCAGTGATCACATAAGAAAACAATGAGGAGCTAAATGCATCTTATTTAAGACACTGGAGAAAAAAAATTATAAAGATGTTAAGATTAGAAATAGGAAAACCATTTGCATGCTGAATAGGTTGAAAAGTCAATAAACTAAATGATGTGGCACTAAATTAATTTTTAATTTAAACACTGTAGAAAAAAAAAACTGAATGGAAAAGAAAAATTTATTCCAAATAAAAAAATTAAGAAAGCAAAAGGTATAAAAGTCAACATAAATAACAAATGTAGGCACTAAACTCTATTTTTGTAACTCTTTATAAAAATTGTGGAACAGCAGAAAAAGAAAGAGGTTTTCTGAAAGAAATAGAAAAAAAAAATTATGAACACAAGGACAATAAAATAAATAAAAAATAATTTTATCATAAAAATAATAAATAGGATATATAAATAGTCTTCTGCTCTAGTGCAGGATGAGCTTGAGTGAGATTCATGCATTCTATATTATAAAACATAAACATAAAATATAGGCAAGAATATTTTGATCCTAAGAAGCATCAATATGCAAATACAACTAAAGAAATGTTATGAGTCCCACTTACTTCTAGCTCGCGTTGCTTCCCGTCTGAGCTGATCTTCAAGTTCATCAAATTGAGCTAAAGATTCAGAAAGCTAAAAAACAGAAAAATACAGTGAAGAATTTAAAAATGACAATTCATGGTAATTAGACATTTGTCTTAGTCCAAAGCTTGTTCTTAAATGATGGCATGGATTTAATAAAAAGATTAATTCTAAAAAAGGGTTTTCATAACCAATAGATTAAAATAAAAAAATAAAGAATAAGAAGGGGGTTCTGATCAATAACAATAAAATGCAATCCTCTAGTCCTTTTAGGATATACTTTCAGTTCTTGCTTGAAAACGTTTAATTTAAATTTCACAAATAATTTAAATTTGTTTAAATATAAGGCACTACTTGAATACTGGACTGACTCCACTTTTAGTTTCTTTATAGATATAGAGCCTTAATAGAGTTTAAGCTGAAGGTTATCTCTAAAATTACTTTAAATGGATGGAAATTACTTCTATGAGCATGAAATTAAAATTAACTCTTTTCTGTTTTTATAATTGGAAAACAAATTTAAATAACATATTCAATAAGTGGAATTCACTATTCAAATAAGACCTTAAAACAAAAATGTTATAGAATTTGGGTAGATTTCAGATTTTTCGGACGAACCAGTACAGGACCATGGACACACACTTTGGAATAAAAACTATGCATTCCCAATGTTACACCATAACATTTTTTCTTGTCCCCTTTACTATTTTCAGCTTATTTGACATGGTATAACAAAATTATTGTATACAAGAAAGTTTTGCTCGTGTTTATTCTCACCTTAAAGGCTAAAGTTTCATTGTCTAGTTCTAATTGTTTGTTGGTGCGTTCCAATATGCGGACAGTCTCACACTGTTCCCGAACCTGCTTTTGTTGCTCTTGGCACACAGACTTCAGTCTATCTACCTCTTCTTTAAAAGATTTCATTTCTTTATCATGTGTGCCATCCTAGAACAGTAAGAGAACCATTATTTTTTTTGGATTAAATTTTTTTTAAGTACAATAAAAAATAAACTCAATTATTAATATTTATTTACATAACAAAATAAATACAATGCAAAAATTATGCTGGAAGATTCTTTACACTTTAGATAACAGAAATAATTATTTCAAGGAATTATGCTTTTTTGTAACAAAAAATTGACAAGCTCTTTCAACGGGGAAAATGACTGAAATTAAAATAACTTATTAAAAACCCTTTTTCAGTAGATAGAAATGAAATGAAATAAATTCTGTTCAAAATTAAAATTTATCAGAATCAATAAATTTAGCATGTTTTACAATAACCAAGTATTAAAGAAATAAGCTCTTAAGCTCAATTAGGCTAACAATAAACATTTATTATCATCTTATTTTTTGCAGTTTACATCTTATTTTAATGCAGTTTGAACATTAATGGCAGGTTCAGATCAGCCCAATTTCAGATCAATGGACTCCAGCTTGAATGAAAAGAAAATGCGGCTTGTACACAATGCTAATCATATTGTCAGAATTATGCTATTGGTCACATAATTATGGAGCTTCAAGCTCTATGACCCAAAAGGGATTTTTACAAAGGCTTCACATTTACATTTAGTTTAATAATAAAAAATTGAGCAAAATACTCTCAGCCGCTTAAAAAGTGACACATTAAGTGTAACGTAGATAATTTAACACCTTTAAGTGGATTTGATGTACTTTAATATAAAATAAAGCTCTTCAATCGTGACTTAAATAATTCATTAAATATGCTGTATAACTATAGAAAACAAGTTTTAAAAAAAATGATTATGAAAAAGCATTATTAAAGCAAATACCTGATAAAATGCTTACCTAAAAAATTAAAATAGCATATTATAAATAAGAATAAAATAAAAAAATATATTGAAAATCAAAGCTATGAATTTTACGATTCAAAATTAGTCAGATAAACAAAAACCTGATTATATAAAATTCACTGAGTACAGCAATTTGAATGAAATGATTGAAGGCATAAAAGCAGATTAAAACAACTATTTACTGATATAAAAAATATTTCTTAAAAAAATAAATAAATGAAATAAAGCATATTTCTCTTAAATATTGCATATGTCTTCAAATTAATTTTTATACTTAGCTCTATATTATTGAAGACAAACTCTAATTATAAATCATTTAAAAGGGTTTTCTTTTTTTTGCTCTTTTTCATTATTTTAACATATTATAGATAAATTCGAATCAATTAGAACAATAAAAGATCATTAAAATAATTTAGTCAAAATTTCATTTCTGTTTTCAATTTGGCAAAACCATAATACATATATAACTAGAAAACAACATTATACTAAGAGTTCAAAACATTCACCAACTTTTTAACACATAATTTTATTCACAGACTTAACACTAACAAGAAAACACTCAACAATATTTAAGGAACTTTCTTCTTGGATAAATTCCATTACTTAGCAATCATGGGGGTAAAAATCTGGTATTAATCATGGGGGTAAAATCAAAGAATTTTATCACACTCTTTAGTTGCCTTCTAATGGCAGTAGTTTTCATTTCAACATTTTTCCTATACACATCTGAGTATTCCCTAGAGAAAAGTATTAGAATATGTCTGAACAATTGGGGATTATAGATGACAGCAAATTGAATTTAAAAAAAATTAAAGGATAATTGTCAGGAAATTAGAAAAACACATAAAAAATAACAAAACACAGTGGTATGAAATGCCTGAAAAATTAAATATTACCAAAATATGCTGAACCCATGGCACTGAAGAAGTATCTTTTTCCTGTTGCTTGGCAACATGAGTGACTAGTTCTTGAAGCTTAATTGGAAGAGAAAAAAAATGAATAAAGTTTAAAGAATATAATTGTCTTAATTTGAAAATATTTTAAGTAATATATAAACAGTTATAAATACAACAAAGGTTTAAATAAGAAAAAAATATATATGACGAATGTTCATTAATCTTATAATGCTGGTTCCTAATGTAATCATGCTCAAAATGTGGTAAACCAAATCTTCATTTAGATAAAAAAATTTATAAATATGAAGAAAAACAAATATAAAGGAAAATACATCAATACAGATCTAAATAAACCAAACGGAAGGAGAGAGAAAATAGCAACAGCTATAGATAATCAATTTAATTTACTTTTAAATCAAGTAATGTTAATGAAAACTACAGTAAGTTTAATAAAAGTTTCACTACAATTTAATTTTATATTTACATTTACACCAAAAACAAGAAAAATCTTATATCTTTATAAATAGGCCTAAGACCGAAAAAAAAAAGAAAAGTAAAATAGGAAAAAGATGAGAGACAAAAATAGAATTAAAAATAAATACATTTTAAAAGTAATCAGTAAGATTATTTGACGGGAATAAAATTTATAAAAAAAAATACTTTTGATTATTAGCTGCTTCAAAATTTTGAATTTAATAATTCTGAATAAAATTTCACAGCATAAATTTTTTCTCATAACAGGAGGATCAAGAGAGGAACAAGTCAGAAAATGCAGTGTTTAAAAAAGTTCTCATAATAATGGAATTTCACAGACGTAAAATTTTAATTAAATAAGAATAAATTGCGACATAAAAATTAAACACCTATTATAAATATGAATGGTTTTGATGGCTAAACTGATCTTGGAAAACATAGTTTCATGGTCACAACAAATTTAACTTTGCAAAATATTAATAGTGATTGACTTCTAATAAGTATATTTGTATGTTACCACCAAAATATGCATCACCTAATAATGTGCAGATTAACTAGAGAATCCATTAAGTAAGGAAATACAATAGTTTTCCTTACTTCAGGGGTGCAGAAAATGTCTGACTTTGTAAACGAAGTGAGGGAAAACTCAGGTAGTTCTGTGGAAGTTTTGTGTTTAATTTTTTTTTAAAAAAAAGGGGTTGAAAACTTTTTTTTATTGTAAAAAATGCTTTCATTTTACATTTTTTTTATTTATTCAAGAATTGCAAAAATTAAAATACAGTACAGAACCCGTTATCCGGAAATCAGAATTCGATGAATTTTCCCGCCATTTTTAAAAGAAAAAAATTTTTTTTTCCTCAGAAGATTTTAGGATTTTTCTTTCTTTTTTGAAAGATTTTTACTTTACCATCATTTTGGAAATAATCATTAGTGTATTACTTCATTGTTTTTTCTTCTTTTGAAGATTATTTCCCAAATTTGTTTTTTTTTTTTAGTTGGGTTTAACAATAAAAAAAACGGCTTTTTGTAGCGATTCAGAAAACCGGAAAAATCAGTTATCCGGAATAGCGATGGTCCCGATCGTTCCGGATAATCAGTTCCCTACTGTAATTATTTTTCTTAGAAAAAGTAATCAAAAATTTTTAATAATATATAAACTTTGCTTTCTAAAAAAGATATTGTAACTTAATAAAAAAAATATATTGTAATTATAAAAGAAATTAAAAAATAATTATAATAATAATTGTTCTGAGAAATTATTAGGGCTTTGAGAATTTTCCGCATCCCTGATTCATTATACCTAACTTATGTGTACATTAATGGCTTTGTATTGTTAAAGTACAAATGTTTTGATTCTTTGCATCATAATATTTTAAATTATTGATTCAATCAACCAATTATTTTTTGCTTGTTAGATTGAATTAGTTTTATTCTTTAAACATTGAAAATAAATAATAAAGTTAATTTTCTCCATGATAATATTTAAAACTGCTTGATTCTTTCTACAATAGTTTTTCATTTCATTAATGATTGATCCTTACAAATTATTTGCTGATATTTTGATGGCATTAACTATATTCTATAGGTATAGAAAAATAAATAACATTAAATAAATTCAGAAACATTGCAATTATTCCAGCCAAGATCTTATTTGTAGTTGTATTAATACAATGAGAGTCTAATACTCAGGAGTGATTGTGAGCCCAAGTCAAAATTCCGGAAAATTTCCCGAGCTTAAAAAAAAAAAAATTCAATTGAAAAAAATTTAAACTAGGTTTTTTTAGGAGAAGTAATTAAAATTTACAAATATGTCTTACTTTCTTGAGTTTATGATTATAACTATTTACTGATAAAAAATGTATCTGGCTCTCCCTTACAAACAAAATAAATTGTGTTTTTAAGTTCCACTTTTGAAAATTTGATTTCCGGAAACTTCTGTGATCAATGATTTTTTGAAACGTCTGGACCTTCGATCTCCGGAAACTTCCAGATCACTGTTAGCGAAAAATCCGGAAATCCGGATTTTTTCCGGAGCACAATCAGCCCTGAATACTTAATGTATGAATTATCTAGGCAATAAGAGAAATTAAATAATTTTTGACACTTTAAAAGATCACTCTAGTTAAAATGCACATTGCCTCAAATAACTGACTTTTGTACATCAGCAGGGACATAAATATTTTTTTTTAATAAGATTTAGGTAAGATTAAATATAAAAACTGAACTAATAGCTAAATTTAAATGGACCGCTTAAACACAATAAATGTAAACAAAGCAAAACTGCATAAATATCAATCTCAACCTTTTGACTAAGTTTACTAAGCTCTGTATTCAAGCGGTCATTTTCAGCAGTCAGTCGCTGAAGTTCATCTTCATGCACCTGCTTCAGCTGTTCTTTGACATGCTTCATGGCCTCTTGCTGGTTTCTGATTTCTTCCTCATATTCATCCCTTCAAAAACAAAAAAAAAGTAATGAGACATGTTTATTATGAAATAATAACAACTATTATAATGTGAACAACATAGAAGCCGCCTACTCCATCAAAAAAGTATACAATTAATAATATACTCCCTCAAAAAAGTATACAGTTAATAATAATCATTAATTGACTGGTAAAATTATAGTGAAAGTTTGTAATAATTTTTCACATAAAATCAATAAAATTTTAGTAAAGCATTCTATATTAAAAATTAGGAAAAAAGAAACTTGTACAAAAATTTAATATAACAAGTATTAGATGTTGTTAGAAAACTCAGTCCTGTAAAAAGAAAGGAACAGATGAAATGAGAGAGCAAAACTAAACATTAAAAAAAATGTCAAGATAAAAACTATAAAATTAAAAATCAGACTGTCAACTGGCACAAAATGAATTTTAAAAAATGCAAAAATTACCATAAGAAAAGGTAAAAAAAAAAATTTGTTACATTAAAAGAAATCCCTTTAATAAGCTTTGACAAACCACACATTATATAATAGTAAAATTTGAAATGCTGAGGAATTAATTGAAATAAGCTACAAGATTCAAAGAAAATCTTCGATAATTAGAACAGATAAATAAGCATAGCTTAAAGATTTAAATTAATCTGGAAATTGAAACAATTTATATATACTGTAAAAAATAAAGACATTTTTTTTAACAGAGAAAGCAAAAAACTAATATAATTTAACTGAATTAAAACAAAAGCCTGGGTGCCAGAACCAGATTTAGAAATCTGGGTCTGTAAACACAAACTGTCTGGGGTCCTCACTTATCATACTTAAAACCAAATTTATTTGTTTAGATAAAATATGCTTCGAAATTATATATATTAGTAAATTATTACATATATGAGCTTATATTGATTTAAATTTCTATTGGCAAGCTATTCTTAAGAAAGAAAGAAAATAAAATTGAGGGGCTCCAGGCTAGGTCCTCTTGCGTTCCCTGATAAGTCAGGAACTGCAGAAGTGTGGAAAAGTTTAATAGAAAAGACAAGTCACATCAAAATATACAAATAAAAATACTATAAATAAAATGTAAACAAACAACTAACTTCTGCCTTTCAAGTATCCTTTGAATATAAGGAGAACTCAGTTTTAAGCAGTCTGGAAGATTGGACGAAATGCGAATCAGTTGCTCACACTTTCTACGTAAAACCATTTCTTGTTCTAATTTGGTTTGCAAACGAGTCCTTAAATCTAATAAATAGGCAAATTTTTCTATAACACTAAGTTCTAAAATTTCAGAAAGTCCTTCCTCTTGAATCATGCGGCCGATTTCCTCACTGACCATTCGTCCAGAATTCTGTCCAGTAAAGTTGAGCTGTTCATGAAATATTTTATTCTCTTCTTCCAGGCGGGATACTTTAACCTCCCAAGCATTGCACATCTGTTCCATGCAGCTACGGATCTCCTTTTAAAAAAAAAAAATACATTTCTTAGGTAAACCCAGCATGATAAATATTATAAGTTTTGGAGGGGAAAATTGATTTTATTACCATGAAGTAAATTTAAACTATCATAGCTCCTAACATTTATTACATAAGATATGGATATTAAAATAAAACATAAACTCAACTTCTGTTAATGATGAAAAACTTTTAGTAACATATGTTTCATACTGAGTATTGATTAATCAAAAAGTTCTCCATTACTTTATTTATTATAACAATATGTAAGAAAATTTAAACTTACTTTGAAAACATAGGATTTTAAAATGGTTGATGAGAAAAAATTTAGAGTTAAAAAAAAATTTAAAGCACAGAAAATTGTATACAGGAGGCAACAGATCAACAAAATAACTTAGAGCAATATAATGATAAACCACAAATTAAAATTGCAGTAAGATGTTTTTGTGTATTATTCTATGTATGTGTTATCTTTACATACTAGTGGAGTGTTATCTAGAGGCGTTCCAAAGAACTTTTAGAGTACTTATCTGGAAACAATACCAAGGAACATTTTAATTTTAAAAAAATTATGCTTTAAGATAATGCTAGATTGCTCAAAGTCCTTCATTTATAGTCAGTGCAATTACAGTATACACATAAAATGTAATGTCTGAACTAAGTTCCCGATCTTTATTTTTTTATTCTAAACACGTTACAAAATTCCTTTATTTGCAAATGCTATATTTACAACTTTAAATACATAAAAATTTTAAAAACAAAATTCAGTAATTTGAATAATTATCGTTAAATCTACTCTTTGCTATGTTTTAGTAAATTTTAAAAATTTTCAATTTTTTAAAAAATTAAATACTGTGCATCATAGACATTATTATGCATAACATATTCAGCAGCAACTTCAATTCAACATACATCACATTTTTTCTGCATGTTGCACTAAAGATAATGTTCCAATATAGCATTGAAACCTGTATGCAATATTAACAAATGAAATATATTGATTTGTGAATTTTAACATTAGCTTTTTATCTTTATTATCATATTAATTTTATGGTGGTTTTTAAAGGTTTTGAGCACTTTTTGACACTTATCATGCCAAAAAAACTAGTTTTTGACACCATAAACCCAACCCTGTTAGTAAGTAATAATCCAAGATATACCTCCAATTCATCAGACTGTCTCCTACTGAGCTTGTCCAACTGATGTCGAAGAGATATGCAATTTGTTTCTGCATCCACCAGCCACCGCCATACGTAAAGAAGCTTACTGTCATCTGGGAGGTTTGTGTCGAGGCCCTCTTCTCGGAAGCGTTGTAGAATTTCATCCCATTCATCTTCATTCTGAAAACGTTAATAGAAATTCATAATATGAGATAACAGAAATATTAAATATATAGAATAGAACAAGGACGAAAGACAAAATAGATTAAAAATTTCAGATTTTTTCAAAGGAAACATATTTTTTTTTTTTACTGTTTAAGAAGCTTTTATTTACTTCATAACTGATATCAGGGGTCTGTCTAGGTTTCTCTGAGAGGTACCTACCTATTTTGTGAAAATTTAGACATAATTTGTGAAAATTAAAAATTATATTAAAAACCAGCACAAAAAATATGGATTTATCGTTTCCTATGTGATACAAAAATAAAATTTTAAGAAAAAGTATTTTGTGAAACTACCGTTTTTCCCAACGTTGAATTTGTGAAGGTACCGCTAAATGGTAGTAAATTTGGCCTGGACAGAACCCTGGGTATACTATCAAAAAATTTGCAAAATAGGTTTTATTGTGTATGTTATGGTTTAACATTTTCAAAACTCCTAATCTTACCGAAAATTGGTAAAATATTTCAAATGGAATTGAAATAAGAGTAGAAACAATACAAATTTTACACCAACAACACAAATTTTAAATATTTATTAATTTTATAATCATTGACTTGAAACATATTCTTAACATAAAGAGTTTCTATCTAATAAGTTAGAAAAAAAAATTAATTAAAAAAAAAAAAAAACTGAATTTGGAACATGACTAAATCAATAAAATGCTTCAATTATGTTTAACAAAGCATTAAATAAATTTTACTGCTTATTAATTTTTTTATAAAAAGTTTAGAGTTTTTAAATAGTAAAGAATGAAAAATGAAGGAGAAGGAAAAACAAGAAGAAAACAAATTTATAACTTCCTAAATTAATATTAATTTCATGCAGCACGCTAGTCCAATAAAGTTATTTATCGAGTTGAGAAATTCATTATATTTATTAGTTTTAAGAAACTAAGGCTATTTTTGGACATATATTTTAACATTTAATACAATATCTTATTTTACAGTATTCATATGAAGTAAATAATTAATAAATTTATAAACCATTATAATTGAAATAATTGTAGTAAAATAATTTTTCAATCAAAATATCTTGTATGTTCACAGAAGTCCATTTAAAAAAAATATTAACATTACTCCTAATATTACAATAATTCTCAAGGTTCTAAAACACTCTCAGTAAAAGCTGTGAAAAATAAAGGTTACAAAATGTTTTATGTTCTAGCTCTTTTTTTTAAATTTTTTTGATAATGATGAAATTGTGCAGTTAATTTTTCCTTAAAAGACTAAGGACGATTTTGAATAAAATACATTAATAATGTTCATTAATAAGTACTCTTTTTCAAGCATATATTTTAATAATATAGTTCATTATAACATTATTTAGTATATTAGAATGACATAATTATAGTAAAATACTCCTACTTAATGCATTGTACAAACAATTTCCATTAAATCTGTAAGTGCAGCATAAACAGCAAAAATATCAATTTTGAATAAAATACCTTAATAATGTTCATTAATAAGTACTCTTTTTCAAGCATATATTTTAATAATATAGTTCATTATAACATTATTTAGTATATTAGAATGACATAATTATAGTAAAATACTCCTACTTAATGCATTATACAAACAATTTCCATTAAATCTGTAAGTGCAGCATAAACAGCAAAAATATCAACAAAAAAGATCTAATATAAAACAATGATAAACCGCATTTATTGTTTTAAAAGAGAACAAATAATGGGGTAGGCATCGATTTTAATTCATTTCTAATAATAATGTTTTTCACAATAGTGATTGCTACTAAATATTTATTATGAGACATAGTTAATTAACAATTGAAATTTGTTTTTAAAAATAGAAGTGAAACTTAAAACAAGAAATCTATCAAATCAATTTCCTCACTAATTTAATACCATTCGTATTGTTTCACAAGCTAAAAAATTAGTAAATGGACGCCTAAAAAAATAAAATTTAATCATTATTCTTTCTCATGTTATAGTTATTTTAAGAGCAAGCCTAATATATTAACACATAGCCTATGAATTCATTGACCACTAGCAAAATTTAATAATAGGATATATGTATTATGAAAAATATAATACAATTGAATTATAAAATATATAATTTAATTTTAATTATGTTAAAAAATTGCTTTAACTAATAAATATATCTGGCATGTTATTAAAATAAGTGTAGGATAACATAAATTTAATACCATTCGTTTTATTAACTTGCTTCACAATAAGCAAAATAAATAAAGAATAAATGGACGCTTTAAAAAAAAAGAATATAATTATCATTCTTTCTCATGTTCAATTTCATATACATATTTTAAAAACAAACCTAAAATGTATTAACAGTCTAAGAATTCATTAACCACTAGAAAAGATTAATAATAGGATATAAAAATTATAATAGAATTTTAATAATGTTAAAAAAAATTACTTTAACTAACAAATATATCTGGCATGTTATCACACAAAATATAAGTGTAGGATAACATAAATTTAATACCATTTGTTTTATTAACTTGTTTCAGAATAAGCAAAATAAGTAAATAAAGAATAAATGGACTCTTTAAAATAAGAATATACTTATCATGTTCAATTTCATACATGCATTTTAGAAACAAACCTAAAATATATTAACAGTCAGGATTCATTAACCACTAGAGAACTTAATAATAGGATATAAAAATTATAATAGAATTTTAATAATGTTAAAAAATTGCTTTAACTAACAAATATATCTGGCATGTTATCACACAAAATATAAGTGTAGGATAACATAAATTTAATACCATTTGTTTTATTAACTTGTTTCAGAATAAGCAAAATAAGTAAATAAAGAATAAATGGACTCTTTAAAATAAGAATATACTTATCATGTTCAATTTCATACATGCATTTTAGAAACAAACCTAAAATATATTAACAGTCAGGATTCATTAACCACTAGAGAACTAAATAATAGGATATAAAAATTATAATAGAATTTTAATAATGTTAAAAAAATTGCTTTAACTAATAAATATACCTGGCATGTTATCACGCAAAATATAAGTGTAAGATAACATAAATTTAATACCATTCGTTTTACTAACTTGTTTCAGAATAAGCAAAATAAATAAATAAAGAATAAATGGACTCTTTAAAAAAAGAATATACTCATCATGTTCAATTTTATATATGTATTTTAAAAACAAACCCAAAATATATTAACAGTCTAAGGATTCATTAACCACTAGAAAAGCTTAAGAATAGGATATAAAAATTATAATAGAATTTTAATAATGTTAAAAAATTGCTTTAACTAACAAATATATATGGCATGTTAATAAAATATAAGTGTAGGATAACATAAAGTTAGTAGGACCATTCGTTTTATTAGCTTGTTTATCAATTAGCAAAATAAATAAAGAATAAATGGACGCTTTATAAAAAGAATATAATCATCATTCTTTCTCATGTTCAATTTCATATAAGTATTTTAAAAACAAACCTAAAATACATTAACAGTCAAAGGATTCATTAAACACTAGAAAAGCTTAATAATAGGATATAAAAATTATAATAGAATTTTTACATTGTTAAAAAAATTGCTTTAACTAATAAATATATCTTGCATATGATCAAAATATATATGCAAGATGATGTAGTATTTATAAACCAATAAATATAAAAAGCAAAAAATTCGAAATTTCCAAACACAGCAGTCATTTGTTTGTTAATTGGAAATACTTAGTTTATTAATGCTTGCCATACATTCTAACTATACATAACGAAAAATATAGTAGATTATACAAATATAGTACAATATTTTAAAATCAATAATAACATATTTTTGCGCAAGCCAGCAATTAAAAATATATGCGTATGTTCGGAATAGTTAATATTAAAAATTGAAGATTAAGTTCAAAGCATTTCGGAAATGTACAGCATTAAATTAATATTAATGGAAGATGTGGATGCAAAAGAAAGGTAGGGGAGCGGACGGCATTTTTTTTAATAATCAGAAAACGAATGATAACATCAATAAATTAAATACCCCACCATGTTTTTGTAAACGGTACGCTCTTTTAGGTCTTCGCCTCCATCGATGAGAGCAGCCGGTACATCACACTGTTGGTTACCCGTTGTTGTGAGGAGTAAAAAACCCAGCAGACAAAGATATTCAAAAACTCGATCACTTTATCCACATGTTCTTGCAGTGACAGATGTGTAGCTGGGAAGCCCTCATGCTTTTGTTGCAGTATAAACACATTCAATAAGCAGTGAAGTCTTCACTTCCTCACGTAAATGGGGAAATGTTGCCATCTGCGCGCGATCTTTCTGAGGCGCAGGAAAGGGTGCCAAAAATCACGCCAAGTTGGGATTAGGGCGGGAAAACACCACAGCTAGCGTGATGGGATAAAATAATTGCAGCTAAATTACAATTTATTCTAGATTTTCGTAGAAATATCAATTGGATTTATTTTTGGAAACACGTTTAGCTTTATTCGATATATATACTAAAAGTAAAGAAGAATTTTTACTTATTAATATTTTTTTCCTTTTTACTATTTAGAAATGTTTTTGTTGCAAAATTTAAAAATTATGATCCAACAGAACATGAAACAGTACTAAAAAGGAGATTCTAAAACAAATAAGTAAAAAATATTAAAACTATTTAACTAAATCTGTTTGACAGTTCAATAAAAAAAAAAGTAAATTTTTTAAACTTTTTTAAAAATTTGTTTTTTCCTCTTTAGCATAGCGTTAAAATTTATACATATTACGTAACCGAACTAAACCATAGTTTTTTATTCTTTTATTATTTTTTATTTTACTGCGTGAAATATGGCATAAATAACATTTCGACAGAAATAGTACCTTTAAATAACATATTTTATACCATCCAAAATTTCCTTTAAAATCTATATGACTAACGCTCTGAAAAATTTAAAGTAAAAAACATTCTACAAAGAATTTTTATCTATTTAATTTAATGTTCTCCTTTTCATTGTTTCATACTTAGGTTTAAAAAAATATGTACAATTTATATAAAATAAAGAAATGTCATTAAATTAATTAATCAAAACATCAAAAAAAATAGCACACATTCAAAAATAAATAAATAAATAAAAATGAATAAATAAAAATAAATAATATAATCGAACCTAACTTATTAAACAAATTTTTTCATATTTCTTAATATATTATTTTAATCATATCACTCAAGAGATAATTGCAAAAATAAGTAAATAAATAAATAAGTATATAAATAAATAAGTAAATAAATAAAAGAATAAAAAATATATAATAAAAACTGCAACTTTGAAAGAACTGTTTCATTCTGTTTTTTTCTTTTTTTTCTTTAACATTTGCTACATGTATGTGACATCATGTACTATAAACTTTATATAATTTTAAAACATAATATGATGATAAAAAAGATTTCTAAGATTCATATTTTATTGATTGAATTTTCAATTTAAGGATGCTGGAACTTAACACGGCAAAAACTACTCCTAACTCGAAATTAAAAACAAAAGATGCTTTTGCATATTAACAAAATCAGATTAGCTAAAAACTATGTCTGACTTAACAAACGAAAAAAAAAGCACAAGAAAAAGCAGCAAAAAAGATGATCTTGGTCATGAAATTATTTGTATCATATCGTTTAAATCAATATTAGTCTTAAAACTGGGTTTTTCGTCAAACAGGTGAGTTCTTAGGGTTAGAGCAGCATCTAGTTTAATTCTTAATTTGATTTTGCATGCATAAACAGAAAATGAATGAGCTGAAATATAGTTTACATTAAAATAAAAGCAGAAAAGGAAGAAAATAAATATGGTTATCAGAGAACCAATGCTTCTACATTTTCGAATTTGGTTATTTTTATTCGATGCGAAATGCTAATGAACATAACTTTAACACAATTTATTCATCATATTGTAATTAGAAAGACATTGTTAATAAATTTCTTTCTTCACAAGCATTTCAATTAAATAATTTCATAAAAATAAAGGAAATGTTAACTAAATAATGGATTATAAATTGGCTTTGAATTTAATTGCAGGTTTCGAAAACCATAACTGGTTAAAAAAAATTCTCGGAACCCCTGTGACCCTTTCAAGGAACCAGAGAGTTCCGCGGAACACCATTTAGGAACCTCTGTTCCAAACTATGAGAAATTTTTCAATATCAAAAGAATTTTTGGAAAGTTTAGAATTGTTTAAAATTTGTGGAAAATGTACTAATGCTTCAAAATTAATTAATAATAGGAAAATTCGCGAAAAGAGTCACTGTTCTTGCATTATCATATTTGCAGAAAAAAAGTTTTTTTCGTAATTTCGGTTTTCGTTTTTCTTTTACCTTCTTTCTCTATAATATCCTTCATTTATAGTTTCCCGCAACTTTTTTGAATGCTGGAAGATGGATGCGCTCATTATTAACGGTTGGATTAGTTGATCCGCTAAGGAAAAAGTTTTTCCTTTTTCCTATTCGATTTTGTTTCTTGTTTTGCTTTATTTTAAAATAAATTAGTCTCCATTCTCTGAATACGGGGATGCCAACTGCACCACTTTCACTAATAGATTTTAAGAAGTGAAAGAGACAGTGACGTAGCGAGCTTAACTCACGCCCGGGGCACAATACCCTTTTAGTGCCCCCCCCCCCCAATTCTAAAACCATATTATCTTATATGTAAAATATACTCGCAAATTAATAAATAAATAAAGTAAAATAAATAAAGTCGTAGACTCAAGCTAGGCTTTAAATTTGAGACAAAAAATGTAGTTGAGAGAACAAGACTAGATTTTGAAATGTATATGATCATCTAGAATTAGTTCAAAAAATATCCTATTATTTATTTTACATATTTATAAAGAAATATTTTAAAAACACGCAGTTTTAAAACAATAAAAAAGTAAATATTTATTATCTCTAAGGAGATACATATATTTAATAATCATATGATTATAATACATTTATAAAATTAATTACTGTATCTAAATTTTCCGTGCTTTTGATGAAGCAATGTATCAATAATATCATCAAAATTGATCATTTAAAATTTTTCTCTTTCCACACTTAAAAATGCGAGGTCACTTAGATGATCTGTCAAAATTAATTTTAATTTGCTGAATGAACGTTCGCAGCTAGCAATTGATACTGAGATAGTCAGGAGTATTTGAAATACCGCTCTCAGATTTGGAAAAACATCTTCTCCATTCGAGATCGATTATAAAAGTAAGAAATTCTAATGGAGTTTTAGGTTTAATTTCTTTTCTACTGCGGAGTAACATTTTGCTGTCACATATTTTGATAAAAAGTTCTATTGCATTGAAATCTGTATTATAAAATTCACCCAGATTTTTACAATTTTTTTTCAAGGTCGTTATCAATTTTATACTTGTTTAATAAATTTTCAACGTCTAGTAGAAATCCAAATTTGAAATTAAGGTCACTTAATCGTGTAAATCGTGTACACATTTCTCGTTGGAGACGATCAAGAGTGTTTTTCATAACGCGAGAAATTTCACTTTCTGCGGAAAGACCACCATAGCCAATTCTCCAGGCACGTGTTGTTGTATCCATATCCCATTTTTCACAAAGAGACTCTGCTTTTTTAATTGCCTCTCTACAGAGCTTGTCTCAAATTTCGTCTAGTTCAGTCGCTAAAGATTCAAGATCATGGAACACTTCTCTAAAATTCATTCTAGGATCTTGTAATCTGAGCTGCACACGATCAATCCTTCTTAAGATTTCATACCAGAAATGAACTAAAGTTATAAAACTAAAGGTTAGTATATTTTGCAACAGAATTGTAGCTTCACTTCTGTTGTCACTTGTAGTGGTAGTGTGCTCTGCTAATTTTTCTATTAGTTCTTTTATATTCTCTAGCCCATAGATGATAACGATAACCGCTTGTATTCCGGCGCTCCATCGCGTTTCAGATGTGTGACCTGCCATCTGATCGCGGGTTCGAATCCTGCTCAGGGCATGGATGTTTCTTTCTCTTTCTCTGTGTTCTATGTCCTTTCTCTTTTGTGTGTGATTGTGTGAATGTGACACGCCCTATAAGCGGGTTTGTGGTTATGTGACGTGGGCGACGCTGCCCTACCACCGTGGCTTTGACACAGGTGCCCACTGGGTAACGAGAAGAGAGTAGCAGTTCTGGCATTCCTGTGGCCAATGTCCCAAGTGCCCGCCATTAAAAAAAAAATAATTATTAACTCTCTATTTCGAAAAGTTGTGATTCTGGGTAAAATCTACGCAAAATTTTAAGAAATGGGGATAAATATTTTGTACGACGGATGGAAATGTTATACATTTTGACTTCTGTTTAATTTTAAGAATTTAATTGGACAGTTTTAGTAACTAATTATACTTCATTTTATTAGCAAATATTTTCTGGTAACCATTGATTAGTAACTAAAACATTTCGTTTCCTAAATATCTTTTCTCTTTTAAATTTATTATTATTATTATTATTATTATTTTGTAACTGAAAAACCAAGATATATATCAAGTTTAATGTATTAAAGTTTGATTTTTTTTCAATGGTTTCAATTTTTTTATTATTCCGATATCTAGCAATATTAGAAGTTCTCGGTAAAGTCAATAAATACCAAGATAAAAACCAAAACTTACATTAATGGTGATACCATTAAGAAAAAAATTCTTCAACCACCATACTATGGAAACCATACGAGTAAAACATAGGCAATTTATGCTGTTCAAACAAAATAAAGGGGGGGGGGAGAAATGCAGCCCGAAATTTGATACCGAAGTTGTATAACTGTGGAAAAAGTCTACTTAATCCTTTAAAAAATACTACTCAGGAACAGTAATTTTAACGAAATCATTTTTCTAAGTAATTCTAGAGATGCTTTGATAAACCAAATATGTGAGCTGCGTTAATCACGTATAGTATCATCAACTATAAGTAAAGTATATAGTATCACCACAATCAAGTGAAAGCAGATGTATTTATTTTAATTCATTCTGCGTGCTTTAACTTAATAGTATTCAATCACTAATATTGCCATGATGTGAAGAAAAAAATATTACAACATCTGCGTTTTAACTGAGTATAAAATTTCCTCAGTTACTTATCCTTTTTACCATGGAAGAAAAGTGCTTTATTTCAGATCTATGCATTAATCAGGGCCCGACTTGTGGGTCCCGGGGCAAAAACTTCTTTAGGGGCCCCCCTCTTCAATTCATTTTGGTATATAAATTTTTCACCTCATTATATATGTATAACAAGACCTAAAATAGCAAGTCCAATTCAAGTCCCCCCCCCCCCCAATTGTCAGACGAAATATCGCTCAGTCCATTTTCTTGATTTTCTGACAATTCTTTGCCCATCATACCAAATGCAGTTTTCTGGTTGTTAACTTTGTCATCGATCTGCGAAAAATTCATATCCTTGCTGACATTAGGGCGGAATTCAGCTAAATTTTCGCAATTAGGATGGCTCACTTAAAGCCAATCAGAAGCCTGTGTTTTTGTAAACATATCGCATTTTGCTATATGTAAAAATACAGGCTTTTTATTGGATAAATTTGTCCATCGTAATTGTGAAAATTTAGCTGTATCCCGCACTAGAAAGCCATGGATTTACGAAATATAGATTTTTTGTGTTCATACGATATATTAATGAAGAAGTTAACATAAAACTGACGGATTTTACTCTGTTCTGATATTTTGCTTAAAAAAAGTATATTAATGAAGGAAGCCTAAAATAAACTTTCAATTCTATTTAGGGGCCCCTGTCTTTGTCAAGCTTTCGCATTAATATTAATACTTGGATCTTATATGATATTAATGTTTGGATTAATACTATATTAATAAATAGAGACAGAGGGTATATTAGACATAGACGTGTTTGTCATGTATAGAACACTTTTGGTGGCTAACAATCAATTATGTCTGTAATTTTCCGTTTATAGAAAAAAAGCTAATAGTAAAACTATTTCATTTTAGCTTTGTAAGAGAATAATAGACTATCATGAATTATCTCTCTCATGACTACCATAAATTATCATGAATTACTCTTACTGTCATGAATTATCAAAAGCCCAGATTTTGATTTTTTCCTTTTTTATATCTTTAGGGCATCTTTTTTTTTTAAAATTGGATATTATTTTATTTATTTATTGCATTTTTTAAGTTTATATAAATTTTTTTTAAAAAACTTCATACAATTTTTTATTGTTCCAGTAAAAAATAATATTAGAAGTTTTTATGTTAATTAAAAGTTACATGTGAAAAGGAAATGTTAAAGTGACTTTTTTTATTATTATTTTTGCATCTGCTTGGGGCTGCCAACTTTTTATGCTTTTTGGGAAAATTTCTTCTAGTGGTAACTACATGTTTTTGTTTCGTAAATTTTATATAAAGTAATTTGATTTTGTGCAAATTATTCGAATTATTACTTGTGAAATTAGATATTGGCTTTGTTTCATAAGTTTTATTTAATTTGATTTCATTAAATTTGATTGATTATTTGATATTTTACACATCACAATATGTAAATGATTCAAAAGTTTATATAAAATGCCACTTTGTTCCAACTCTCCCGTGGTAAGACTTAAAATGTTTGCAATATTATGAAAAATTCTAAAAACTTAAGTTTTTAACTGCAAACAACTATAACAGATGTTTTGTAAAAAGTTTAGTAGTTGGCAACCTCGTAGAACATTTATTTCTAAATTTAATCTTTTCCGACATAGAGTTACTAAAATGTTACAAACCATTAGAAATATAAAATAATTATCTTCTAACGATTGCCAATTGAAATCTTTGCGAAAGAATAGAATGAGTTACTTACGAGAATTGATACTTGGCTAGTTTGGCTTACTCGAAATAGAATGGAAAGAAAGTAGCCAACGTAAACAAATACCACGTTTCCACAACCAATCAGGATCGAGATACCAAATACTTAACATATTTAAAGAATATAGTTAGGATATTTATATATTTATTTAAATTACTTATTTGTAGTGATGGAAAAAATCATGATAAATAAACTTTGTTAAACGAAGTCAAAAGTATTAGCCTATACATTTTGTTATCATTTTAAAAATAAAAATCTTCCAAAAGAATAGAAGATTCGACAGCTATGCATTTTATGTAAAATGTTTATTTCCAAATCTTTGTTATCTGAATTAGATCCGATTTCTTATTACGCTTGGAACCTCTAAACATTTACATCATTTTGAGTCATTTGAAAATATGGAAAAACCATTTCGCTTTTATCAATATTAAAACTTGATAGTTCTTTTTCTCAGGGAAATAAAAATAATAATATGAAAACAAAGTAAATTTTTTAAAAAAACCCTACTAGGTAGTGGTCAGTGGAAGAGGGGATGATGATGTTCCCTGCTCTTTTTCGGAATAGATATCAGCCATTTAAAAAGTCGTTTGGAAAAAATAATGGAATACATTTCAGTTTTCCGCTCCGATAAAAGACGTTGAACGGAAACATAGAATGGAGGAAAATATCCGATTTCTCGAAAACGAAAATTTATTTGTTCTATTTTCTGTTCGACTGAGTTTGTTTTTATTCTTAGGCATTGGAGGAATTGAATATCGCTTTTAAGTTCTTGCAAGGACTAATATGGGGTATTGCTTTCTATGGTTTATGAAAATGTTGAAAACACCTTTTTATTGTTTTTATTTATAATTAAAAATATTATGTATTTTATAAATAATAGGGTGAAAGGTTTTTTGAAAATAAAATTACTTTTGAAGAGTAAATCGAAGTACCTATGGTTCTTCCGACTATTAGAAAGAAAAAAAAACTAAGGATTTCCAAGGCGAATTACACAATTTTCACTTATATAATCTAAAGACCATTAAATAAATTGATTAATAAAAACTAAATTGTAAAACTCTTGGCATTCAGAGTGGTAGAAAAATCGACACTTTCTACATAAAACCCTTTATTTTTTTTTTCTCCTCGAAAAATTTCTTGTGGTAGCTATTGTACTTTGAACCTTTCCTGTGCAGTGTAACACATCGGCAGATAAGTTTCGGGTCTGACATACAGATGGCGCCCGAAATGCAGAATTAGTATTTTGTTTAGCAAGTCCTAACCTTCAAGTAAAAGGTGTCAAAATTTTATAACGATCTGCCGATTGATTTTAAAGTTACAGTGATTTTAATCGAACACCAATTTATATTATTGAAACAAAGGATAAAAAAGAATTTCGTGTTCTTATTAAACATTGTTATTTAATGGGGAAAAACACGGTAGAAACTGAAGCTTGGCTCGATGTTATCCGGGTTCTTCACCAGAAAAATCGATCATTATTGACTGGTTTGCTGATTTTAAACGTGGTCGTACAAATGTTGAAGATGCGCCACGCTCTGGACGCCCTAAAGATGTGGTTAATCCGGAAAACATAATAAAAGTCCACAAAATTGTTATGGAAAACGGCAAAGTGAAGTTGCATGACATAGCTGATACTCTAAATATACCAAAAGAGCGTGTAGGCTTTATTTTGCACGAACATTTGTTTATGAGAAAGCTGTTTTCGAAGTGGGTGCCGCGTGTGCTAACAGTTGACCAAAAACAACAACGAATTGATGATTCCGAGAGCTGTTTGACGTTGTGTCAGACACCCCCTATTTACCCGCACCCACCCTATTCACCAGATTTGGCTCCTAGTGACTTCTACTTGTTTGCAGACTTGAAAAAAATGCTTCGCGGGTAAGAGATTCAGCACGAATGAGGAAGTGATTGCGAAACAAACGCCTATTTTGAGGCCAAAGATGGTTCTTTTAAGAAAGGTATAGAGATGTTAGAGAGGCGATGGAGTGATTGTATATCTCTTAAAGGAGACTATGTTGATGAATAAATTTGAATTTTACTGAAAAAGTTGTGTTTACTTCATTAGACCGGGAACTTATCAGCCGATGTGTTATAGCTAGTATGGCATCACTTATTCAGCAAATATTGCAAACAACAAGAAATATGAAACTTATTACGCATAAACGTTTATCAACCTCTATTTTATAAGCAACCTAGCGTTAAAATTGTCGCGCGAATAAGAATGGTCTCACAGGGTTCTTACGCACCTGAAAAAAATGAATAACTGGTATTAATTTTTTTATTAAGAAGCTGAAAATACTTAATATTAGCTTTCACTGTCGAATTAAAATTTAACTGCCACCACTTTCGGATCACAATATATTTAATTGAAGAAAAGATAGCTACAAAATTAATAAAATTAAAAATGATTAACATTTCTACCAGTTTTTATTTTTTGAGTATGAATGCTTGGTGGGTATGAGCTCTGTCTAAGGTCGCACTTGATTATGTGCTACCTGACTAAAATTTTCAATCGAAATTTGCTTCTTCGAAAAGGGTTAATTTATTTTATATGTCTTGTAAATTTGATTTAAAGCCCTTTTACACACCACTACATGCAAATGACATATAAGTTTACATAAAACTCACATTGTTCAATTGCAATAGAAGTTGAATATAGTAACAATAGTTACCATGTAAGATGAATCGGCTCTTCGGTGGGGAGGCTTGTAAATGTTGATAAAATTACCAAAAATTCTGATAATGGTGCAAGGAAGATTTTAACACGTTGAATGCCATGGGGGTCACCGGTAACCGGCACTGAGTTTGTTCGTAGCCTCACGGGGATCACCGATGACCGGCGAAGCCAAGATTATAAGAAACATATAATTCGAGAAAATTTCTAATTTTTTATATTATTATCGTTATTAAAATGATTTGAAGAAATAAATGCAATATAGAACACACAAAAATAGTTATATTTATATACACAGAGATGCCAACTTGCTCCAAACAACTAATAAATATTTTCAAGTGGTATAGTTTATTAATTGTGATTCTTGGTTTAATAAATTCAATTTAATGGATTTTTATCCACCACTATTTCTAATCAATTCGTAGGCTTATACTATTCGCCACATTTATCAGATATGTCATGCGAAACCTTTTAAAAAACTAGCAGAATCTGTCTGATATTTGCAATTTAGTTTGTAGTTATTTACCGTTTGGCCAGACGGGCAAGCCGTATTAAATTAGCGTGTCATACAACGTGTTAAATGATGGCAACAATTAAACTAACTTTTGTTCACCATAATTAATCTTACACAAGTACTGAAAATATTGTACAAATATGTAACTTCCGTCTCGGTAAATACATAAATACAGGGATGCCAACTGCACCGCTTCCTGCAAAAGTTTTGATAAATTGTTAACGAATTAATTAGTAAAACTTGTAGAATAGGGATTAGATTGTAACTGCTGAGTTATATTATTGCTCAAGGCTTTTAAGCCCAGAAGGAGTCTTTTACCTTTTCATCTCGATTTGTGAAATCGTGAATTAATTTTCATAATGAGTTTTGAAAACAAAAAATAAAAATAAAGGTAATACAATCATGATATAGAAAAAAATAAAAATAATAAGCAACAATTAGTTGCAATAGCTACGCCATTGGCTAAATTTCAGCAACAATAAGAAATCAGAGTTACAAACAGTTAAAGGAACGACCGCAGCGCCAATCATTTGCTGTGTTTTAATTTGAAGCTAAAAATTAAATTTTTTTCAATACCAATAAAAGATTACAAATAGGGAACAATTAAATAAATTAAACTTGTGAATTATCAACACTAGTGAAATAGGAGGCTAAGAATCTGATTTAGAAGTAAATTACAACAAAGTTGCATTTATGATATTTTGAATTTTTAATATGTAGTGGTGGAAAAATTACTTTAAAATGAAAAATAGTAAACTAAAAATAACTTAAATTGTATTGACACTAGTAGATATTTTTTTTACAAAGCGGAGCAAGTTAGCATCGCTCTAAATATTTTATCAAAGCTATGACTTTTAATGGTGATAAAGCTTCAATAAAAATAAGACAAGTTTTGATCAGTTACCACGTTGAGCGCCGCGTCAGCCACCGGTGGCTGACACTAAAATTACATTTAGACCGCGTCAACCACCGGTGGCTGACACTGAAATTACATTTAGGCCGCGTCAACTACCGGTGGCTGACACTGAAATTACATTTAGGCTGCGTCAACCACAGGTGGCTGACACTGAAATTACACTTAGGCTGCGTCTGCCACCGCTTGCTGACCTTTCACATAGGCCGCGAAAAACAGCTGGCTGACAGCGTATAACATGATATAGAACTATAAAATTTACACTCTTTTATGGAATTGCAGAAAATTGATTCAAAATTTACTTAATTATTGAGATTCTTTGTTTAATAAATTCAATTTACTAGGTTTTTAACCACCACTATTTCTAAACAATTCGTTGGCTTATATAATTCACCACTTTTTTCGCATAGGTCATGCTAAACCTTCTAAAAACTAGCAAAATTTGTCTAATGTTTGCAAATTTAGTTAGTAGTTATTTACCGTTGTGGCCTGAAGGGCAAGGCATGTAAAATTAGCGTGGCGTTCAACGTGTTAATATATATGTGATCACCACTATACATTACTTTGCAAAGAAAATATATCTGTATAAGAACTGTGCCCAACCAGATATCTAATCGCTAGCTTGGTATCCTTAAAAATAAATTCCTTCTAACATTATTGTGAATTTAGTACCACAATAAGATAACCCCACAGCCAACTGTATGTCCACACCAGGGGTGAAAGCCCTTATATAGCAAGACGGAAAAGAGAAAAACCTGGTATGTAAAACATTTCATTCCAGCATTTTTTTCGAAAAAATGAAATATCTGTAACTATCAAGATTTCTTTTATAATTCGGGCATATATATGAAACTGCTTCTTTTCCAAGATAAAGTAGATATTGTTGAAAAATTTAAAAAAAGAATAAGTAAACTCCTTCCCAAAACTAGCTATAACTGAAATGGTTTTACTACCAGCCTTTCCTCTTTTCCGTCTCGCTTTCACCCCTGGTCCACACTAGTCCCGTGAAGTACTTAGTTCGTGCGTGCAGACTCATAATGGGTTCATTAAACGGAAGGTAAATCAGATATGATTACTAAAATTTGTAATAAGCATATTCACTCATAATATGATCAGGGATGTCATGGACGACTGAAAATGTAAAGTGGCAGAAACTCCGTAACCACCAATATAATTTACATTTCAAATTAATTTATATTTAAAACAAAAACATCATTTATTTGCTCTTCCAAGAGTAAATTGGGGAGAAAAAAAATTTGCTAGAAAGGGTAGCTAATTTTTATTTCTTAATAAAATTTTGAATTTTATTTGTCACAACGTTTTGCATTTTTAATCGCCCGTGCCAACCCTGTATAAGGACTTCTATTATTTAAAACGACGAATAAAATAGTTCATGGTATAAATTAAAGCAAAAATTAAAAAGTTATTTTTCTATAACAAAAAACCTTGTTTTTTTTTATTCGCTAATAAGCAATCAAGTGCTTTGTCATGCAACTATATATGAAAGTGTGTAACACAGATTTACCAGTCTGCCAAAATTTGCAGAGAAATTTCGAGTGATAAATAATAAATAACATTATAACTATCTATCTATATCCATCTATGTATCTATATATATCGCATTCCATTAAGACTGCGAGACTTTTCAAAATAAAGAATAGTTATTCTAAAATAAAAATCATTTATTTTTTATAACACATCTTTGCCCCTAAAAAATTAAAAAAATAGTAATTGTAAATGAGTTTAAGGTGAAAGATGAAAAGCAGCAAACAAACTTACTGATATGAAGTAAAATAAAATAAAAATATGTTGAAATTAGATAACAGTAAAAAAATATCGCAAAGAAGAAAAAAAATATATTGAATATGCGTTTAGCTTTATAGTATAAAATAATAAGTGGAAGGTAATATATATATATATATATATATATATATATATATATATATATATATATATATATATATATATATATATATATATATATATATATATGATAATGATGATGTCTATCGGGTGGTTTTCAGCGTCAGTAGATGATAAATCGATAGATAAATTAAGGGAATAAATAAATAATAAAACTTACTCGGATGATATTAGAAGTGGTAAAAAATAACCGCCTTTTTTTCCAAAGTACCATATCCAAACGATCTCCCAACAAAAAATCGCAAGTTTAAGTGAAAAAATTCAAAATACACCTCCCAATTCCCAACATAGAGCCATTTGAAGCGAAAATCATAAACCTTCTTTTTTGAGCAGACGACACCTTCTAACTTTTCCGTAAAGTAAATAAATCGTTTTCAGTTCCGACGCGTGACGTAATGTTCCGGTGGAAGAATCTGGCAACGTATTCAGCGAAATCTTATCAAATAGGAGTGAAACAAAAGGAAAGTTCATTCTCGCAATCTCATTTGTGGATAAAACCTGCTTGTCAAAAAGGTTAGAAAGGCAGTATGGAGATAAGCGCGCTTTCTTTCAGCAGCTGCTAGATTTTTAAAATAATAAGTAAAAAAAAAAAAAAAAATCTAAGCGTAGAATGGTACGTCATGGTAATAAATACAGTTTTCAACACCTTGCTTGAAGGTAGAATGAGAGAGCAAAAGATTTTACTGCTTCTTTATTTTGTGACAGATTTGTGATGTCCGTAGTTTCATTGTTTAGATAGATTTTTGAAAAATAATGGGTAAAATTACACAATTACGTCAACATGTTTGACTTTTTCGGACTTTTTTTAAGCACTCTATTTTTACATGCTCTATTTCCTACTCTTATAGAAAAACTTATTTTCTTATGAGTAATAAAAGTTCAAAATGTTATTGCACTTTACCCATTTTCCAGATTTTAGTTTAATTATAAACAAACGAATTTCATGATCAAACTTAATAAACATATGGAACAAAACTTTTTTCCGTCTGTTTATAAAAAAAAATGGATCTAAGTGCGGTTATGAGAAAGGACAAAGATGAAGAGCAAAACAGTAACGGATGTGCTAACATTATACTAAGTTTGTAACACTATTTTTAAAAGAATTTTATTAATTCTTCGATGTGACACTACCTGGTATGTATTTGCCCGCTTTACTCTACACTGATTTTTTTTTCAAGGTTAAGTGCCGCTGCCTGGTACTACACCAGCTGTTCTCAATTCTTCACTGCTACGGAACCCTAAATGATCAAACATCTTTTGTGGAACTTCAAGATAATAAACAAAATTAGTAGCTCTGAATATACTAACCGAAAAAGAGAAGAAAAAAAAAACTGTAAAGTATTTTGATCATATTTAATGTAAAGAATGAAATTTATTTAGTCAATATTTTATCAGTAACAGACTTAAAGTTATAGATTTATATCAGTAACTAGAATTTGCATGTCTGGAGTATCATCTAGACAAGTTTTAAATTTGTTTTTGGCGTTTGTTCGAATGAAAAGGAAAAGAACTTTTTACAAATATTGAGAATAGTTATCAGAGAAACATAATTTTATATTCTAGGATTTGATCATTTTATATTGAATTGAAAAGTTGGATGAGAAATAATAATGCAGTTCTTTATAAAGACATATATCTATTTCAAAATTTATTCAATATATTGTTTTCGGAAGAAATATTTTTCGAAAAAATTCCTTTTAAAATTTTTCTTCTTAGCAATTTTTTTATTATTGATATTTAACCTAAATAATTTCCTAAAAATAACCAAAATGCCAAATAAATGATGGTTCATTGTTTGGATATAAGACAGATTTCAAAAATCATTATTGGTTTAAAAAAATTTGAGCTCTCGGAACCACTGTGAGCCTTCCACAGGACCCCAGTGTTCCATGGAGCACCATTTGCTAACCGCTGCCCTACTCTGAGTTTTTTTTATTTATTTATTTTACTTTTTTTAAATTTAAGGTTAATTGCCGCTGTTCGATATACTCTCTCTGCACTAATATTGTTTTAAGGTTAAGTGCCATTACTCCGTATAAGCGAAGTGTAGTCTTTGTGGTCTCTAATTTGCTCGATACGATTTAATTATCTTTTCATTTTCGTTTTCCTTTAATTGAGTAGTACTCATAATATATTTGAAAAAAAAAATTTATGTAAATAAATAAATCCCTCGTTTTAGGCTTTTAATACTCCTAGGATTTACCGCAAAGGCTTAGTTTAAGTACTGAATTGGATAATACATCGGACGTTGCGAAATCTTGGGATTTACTGTCATGACCTAAGATATTCCAGAATGAACGTTTTTATGCTAACTAATCCAGTCTAAGAATCATTTGGATTTTCAGGGAAAATTTTGATTTTATATTTAAAGTGGTGACAAAATTTAAGTTTTTTTTTTTTTTTTTTCATTTTATAAATATAATTTAAAGTGATTTTAACCACCACTGTAGATTAATTTATTTTATAAATAAAGTCATTTGGCTCTATTGATTATTGGTTCTTCACAGCCACCCCATAGACTGCTAAACTCAAAGTGTTTTTTATTTTAAATTTCTGTAAGATTACATCACCGACGACCACCTACAAGATGGATAGACGACATTGAAAAGGACCTCAAGCCATTGGGAGTCAACCGATGGCGGGCCGTCGCACCGGACAGGGCCAGATGGAGGAAAATCTGTGAGTCAGCCTTGGCCTGTGAAAGGCTGTTGCGCTTATGAAGAAGAAGAAGAAGAAGAAGTAATATTACATGATGTATGGGATATGGGCCTTCTGCACGCCCCAGGTGCCCAATTTTTGTAAGTAAAGTAAAGATTAAAATGAGTAATGAGTTCGTTTAACTCATATCAAGTCATTTCAGGTTAGCTTAGAGAAGCTATACAGAATTGTAAAAATATTTTTGCTCTTAATTGCAATTTAGTTATAACTTCGTTACCACTTCTACAACTCATTCTGGGTAAAAGTCGCCAGGAATGGTGTAATGCCAATTGCTTTGCTTTCCGTAAAAGATTTTAAGGGGTGATAGGGAGTTAAACATTTAGCTTATTTAATTGCGTTTTTAAATTCACCAATACTTTAAAAGGCTAACTAAAAAATAATTCAAACAAAGTAGCAAGTTATACGATCTATTAAAGTGTTATGGTTAGCAACAAAATTTTAACCACAACCTTCCTGAGCATATTTGAATTTTTACATACATTTTCAAAATTATTTATGAATATTATTTTAAGTGGTGGCAGAATTCTAATTTATTAAAATATTGATACATTACTTTTTCTACAAGCCAACGAGTAGGAAAAATATTTCCTTAAACTACGAAAATTCTGTAATAGGTATGAGTCCCACCCCACAATTAGTTTTGATCGCAATAATACATTAATAATAATATAAAAAATTATTTCTAAATAATATAGTGTTTTTGTACTAATTCATAAATCAATAATATCAAGATCAAATAATATCAAGATCTAGAGTCAAATGCAAAAATAGAGAAGTTGCTGCATCAAAAATATTACTGATAAAAGATTGTTTATACTTCTCAGTACGCTTTTTAATGAGCTATTGGCTAATTATTTGTGCGTAAAATAACTCGTAACACGGAAGTGTCCAGTTTTATCAATCAATAAATCAGTGTAAGATATCACGAAGAGTTTTATTAGAATAAACAAAGAGCGGCATTAAAATGCTTTAAAGTGTTATTGAAGAAGATGTGTAATCGATCTGATCAAAGAACAAAACAGATCAGTTCAATGTCATCTTTAAAAATAATAATTGTAAAAAAAAATCCTTTACTGCTTAGGGGTCCGATCATATATTACATTAGCATGTTTTTGAAAATTTTGGACTTTTTTAAATTGTTTATTGAGTAAAGTACATCAATTCAGAAAGAGATTCTGGAATTATCATTAAGATGCCCTATGTCTCCATTCAAAATTTTGATTTTTCAGAATCCATCAATTTGTGGTGAAAAGAGAGTTCCTTGACAATTCATATTATTTTAAGGTTGTAATGTATACTGTTTTCGAAGATTAACGAGTGGACTGTAAAATTAGCAAATATTTTTTTACAGGACGTTCACCATAGAATGTCCCATAGAAGAACAATATATTTTTAATTGATTATCCACAGTTTTGTTCTTGAGCGCTCACCATAGAGTATCCTCATCGAAAGAACGAATATGCAATAATTACAGAAACAAAACATTATAAGAAAAAGTAGCCAAACTGACAAAATGTCTTTTACATGGCGACAACAACAAATTTAGATCCATGATATTTAACATAAACATTAAATATATTCTGCTTCTTCAAATATAATTAAATAAAGTCCTTCAAAATTAATTTGTAAAACTAAATTTTGTCGCATGTTTAGATTATTTTACTGTTGAATTAATTTTTTATAGCTGCAGATGATTTCTAATACTATTTTTTTTCTAAAAATACATAATTTTTTAAAAAACATCTTTAATACATAATCAAAGCAACAAAAAAAAAATGGTTTGAAAAATGGCTATTAAATGAAAAGAACCTATCGATACCAGCCACAAACTTATTAGGTTTGAAGAAAAAGTGGCTACAAAGTTAACAGAGTCTACTGGCCTCTTGCTACTAAATGAAAACTTAAATTTACAGGTGCTAAAGTCGGAGATGCGAACTCGCTTCGATGGCGGATAAATATTTTCATGTGGTAGTCTTTAAATGTATAATTCTTGATTTAGTAAATTCGATTTATAGAGTTCTTATTCACCTCTACTTCGAAGTAATTCAAAGGCTTATGTCATACGAAACTTTGATGCATTTAAGCTGTGCTTAACATTTTAAAAAATTGGCAAAATTAACCTGAAATCTGCAAATTTTAGTTCTTTGTTCACTTCCTTTTTTAAAATATTTGATCCAAATCGAAGTGGTTGACATCGCTGCAAAGTTTGCGTTCGAATCCATTTATTAAAATCTTGAATAGAATTATTCAATTAGAATTCCTTCTGGGCTCAAAACTCTAGACCAGGGGTTTCCAACTTGCATGAGGCCGGGGGCCACAATTAAAAACACAAATCAAATGGCGGGCCGCACCTTTATCAAAATTTTTTGTAGGACTCTTTTATGTTTGAAGGAACATTAAATATTGCTGTCAGAGTTTTACCAAGTTGTACGAAGCAAAAGTATTGAATTACAACTTAAAAAAGAAGTGGATTTTTAAAAATATTTATTTGTTATTAATAATATTTTAAAAAATATTAAATAAATAATAAAAATTCGGGCTACAATAACTTAATGCGCTCCTATGTATTAAACAATTAATGTGCAACAGATATCTAATTGTTAAGGTATTAAAACTTGCATAGTAGCACACAAAATATTCAATGAGAAAATTGAGGTTTGTCTGCTGCAACCACCGGAGAATAAATATTTAAATTTAAAATTTACAAATGTGTGTGAAAATATTTTCGTCCAAAATGAGTGGTTTCAAAAAGTTAAATATGAGAATTTCTTCGAGAAAATTTCTGATACACGCAAGTTAAATTATATTCACAAAATACAAAAAAAAAAATGAAATTAAAAAAGAGCAACATACACAATTATATTTGTATTTGAATAAATATTTCCTTGGAAGCAAAACCTGAAAAATAAATTTATTTGCACCGTTGGTATGTTAAATTTCACGGAAACGAAGAAATTAGGTTTTTATTAACAAGAAAAGTATTTTAAACCCATATAGATTTTTTACGAAAATTGTTCGTAAAAAAATGACAACTAATATATTTTAGTTCGGGGGCCACAAAAAAAGGCTTCGCGGGTCGGATACGGCCCCCGGGCCGCCAGTTGGAAACCCCTGCTCTAGACCTTTACATCGAAGAAATTTTTTTCTAAATTTTTCAAAACTCAACTCTTATTCAAAATCTGAATTTTTTCCATAGTTATTTATTTTATCATTTTCACAAAACCGCTCTACAAAATAATAAAACCAACTTCCCGTTAGGTACTAGCGCAATATTTGATCGGCCCCTTACTGAAAAGCATTTCAATTATACTTTTTGAAACAATCGTTTTGTTCCCCGCTAATAGCTCCTAATTCCCTCAGTTCTGAGAAATGGCACCGACTTCGATAAAAAGCCGGAAGCGACTTTTCAGCAACAGATAGTTCCGTATAATTGATAAATGCCGATTTGTCAGTGAAAACAATAGAAGAGTTGAACGAAAGATACTAAGTAACTGCATTAAAGATATTCCATTATCTTCAATTGCATAAAGATAAGATCAATAATGAAGAAATGAAACTGTTAGATTTTAAGAACTGCTAGATTTTATTAAACTTCGTTTCATATTGCTTTTTAAAAACTACATGCTAAACCGGATAAAAGGGAAGATACTAGGGGTACAGCCCTAGACCCCTAAGTCCTTAAGCGGTCTAGGGTAACTAGAGGCCCAGCTAAGGGTGCAAAAATAAAGGGGAGTAAAACTAATTACGGTAAACTTTTTAAAATTTTTAAAAAAATTTTCTATAGAATATAAATGCAGAGGCTTTTCAGAGCCCAAGAACCACAAATTATTTAGGATAACTTTTTAAAATTTATAAAAATTCATTCTATAGTGTGTATATTCAGAGGTTTTTCAGAGCCCACACAGCTTATTTAGGTGCCTCCAGAATGGGAGGAGTAAAACAGATTACTATAACTTCTTATTTTCTTCTTGAATTTTTAAAAATGTATTCTGCATTTTAAATATAAATTCAGAGATTTGTTACTTTTCTTTTTTATTTATGAGGTTTTTAAAATGTAAGCAAAATTATCAAAAATTGGGAAACCTTTGGTTTTTAAAGTTCAACCTCTCCATAAAATAAGCGTAGTAGTTGGAATGCCTGAAAAAGTCACAGATTTGTGAAATCTTGAAAAATCTATTCATAATTTCGCGTGTGTTCAAAAATTAGGGTTTTTTTTATAAATTTTTTCACAAAAAAATAAAGAAAAACGGTGGCTTGTTCAAACCTTTTGTAAAAAATCTCTTTTTGTTAAAAATCTACGCGTAAATAGGTATGATGCCAGGATCATGTTATTTTGAATATTTAAGATCTTGTTTTTGTGAGAAAGAACTCAAAATCATGTCTTTCAGGATCAAAATTGTGAATAAGAGATTGCCAAGGACTGTGTTTTTCCAAATTAGAATTTTTGAAGATAGGAAGGCTGACTAATCATATATGATTCTTGAAATTCGGAATTGTTATTTCCTGACTAATGCTGGCAACTTTTCTGTCGTTATTTATTTTCTAGCTGACATCAGATATTCATAAGGGAATTTTTTTATATATATCCTTCTCAGGGATGATGTGATAAAAACTGCCCCACTTATTTTTGACAATAATATAAACTAATAAAATTGTAATAGTTTTTATCTCTTAAATAAAGTGTTTATTCATCAATTAATTTTTATTCTGTAAAAAATGTAAATATAAAGTAAATAACTTCATTATGAATGTACGTAAGATGACTACAATTCTCTTGGCTTTTCTTGACTAAATTTTTTAATTAAAATTATTCACTTCGCAAAGGGTTAAACTTATGCCTTGTTGTTTAAGAAAAGTTCTTTTTTTAAAAAAAAGTAAATAAATAAATAAAAATCTAAAATTTTACATCTATTACAGACCCTAGCAAAATTAAACTTATTTAACCATTCTTATTTTCTGAAAAACATCAGTTTTCACGAGTTTTTTTTTCAATACTTGTATTTGTTTTATTAATAAAAAAATATTTTAATTCCCCTGTATAGTTTTAAACAAAATAATCAATGTTTTAAACCTATTATAGTTTCCAGAAAATTTAAAGTTTTTATTAATGTGATTACATCAGAGATGCCAACTTGCTGCTCTTTGTGAGGAAAAATAGTTAAGTATAGCAGAAAAGGTTAAGCTTTTATTTTTAACTCCTGACTAAGTAAATCTGATTAACCCTTTCCGGTGCACTGTAACCAGTCTGGCAACACTAATCCAACAAATATTACAAACCACTGGAAATGTTGTTTATAATTGTTTTTAAACGCATAGCACCCGCTACAGCAAAGAATTTCAAATTATGTTTATAAATATAAACATAATTTGAAATTGACATAATTGAATATATGACAATATGTGTCAATTTAGATTCGATATTCAAATGTTATATCTACTATATTTATCTATGTCAACCTATGTATATATATTTCAAATTATGTTTATATTTATATGCTTATATCTGTAAATTTAATTTCGATATTCAAATGTTTGTTTACCCAAGCAAAGTGCTTGTAGTTTTGTATTAGCAACCACATCGACTGCTAAATTCAAAATGTTAATTCACTTTAAACTGTCACTGTTCAATTAATGTCACTTTAAACTTATGTAAATTTCTAGATGTATGGGATAGGGGACGCTGCGCGGCCCAGGTGCCCAATTTTTCATAAATAAAGTTAAAAAAAAAAAAAAAAAACAGCAAAGAATTTAAGTATGTTGTTTCAGTTAGTTTGCTCACCGTCTGAGGTCGCACTTGTTAATGACCTCCCTGATGAAAATTATTACTCGCAATTTGCTGCCCTAAAATAGGTAAAAATAGATCTTAACTGCTTCTCTATGTGAAATTTATTTATAAAATGCTTCTTAAATGTTCATTGGAAATTTTCAAAATTATCGAAAATTTTACTGAAATTAGTTTATTTACAATTTCAGGGATACCACAGGCTGCAAAAATTGTAAAAAGTGTTGATTAAGCGGTTAACGCCCAGCGTCATTTATTTAGGACAGTTCCTTTTTTCAAAGACATTCAATGTGATGGGAAACTATTTTCAGTATTTTCATTTATCTGGGTGAATTAAAAGATTCTCAGATACCATAATGATTTAGTTATTTCTGATTAGAACAAAAATTATAAGGAGCAAGTACTTTTTGATCTATCAAAGACTTTTTGAATGCTCTAACAGTAGAAAAACCAATTAAATTCGATAATATATTATACCACTTTTTGTATCATTTCAATGTATAAATTCGGGACATAACGGGTTAATTAAAAGCAAAAATTTTTCCAAAGAGATAAAAATTAGAAACATTTTGTAACATATGTTTTTCAGATAACTATTGAAAGTGATTGCAAAGACTTTTTTTTTTCGTTTTAAATCTGAATAATTTACAATGTCATGATGGTAGTTGCGGTTGAATATTTATATAAATTAAATAAAGAAAAATGAATTGAGTTTTTACCATTTGTTACATTTTTAGTAATCTGTGGTATTCCTGCATCAAGCGAAACAATGCCCCCCCTTCAATATTTATATAAGTTTTTTTTTTTTTGATAGCCTATTTGTCAAGTAATAGTTCCGAATTAAACCGTCTCTGCACATGATTTCTAAATTTTTTATAATTTAGTGCAAAAAAGAAAATCTACTCTAAAGAATTAACAAATTATTTTATACTCTTATATTTTCCATATCAGCAAAAATGTCTTAAGTGTTGTTTACTTTATGAGGAAAAAAAGAAATTTTTTAAAAAAAGGAGCTCATTTTGAAACTTTTTTCTTCTTGGTCAATGATGCATTGAAGTCTTGGGCTGTGCGAATGATTATGATTGAAATAATTGACGGTTTGGAATGACTACATGCACGCGAGAAAATAAATTGAGATTTGTTTTAAATTAATTTACATCGTTTCATCTTTTACTTATAGTTATTTCTTCCTGTTTTAAGCGATAGTGGAATAAAAAAATAGAAGAAAATTTTTTAACTTATAAGCTCATTTCATAACAGATTATGACCGTTAAATTTTGAACTTATTGTTTTCTTTTTATAAAACGGCACTAGTAACATATATTAATTTTTTTTATTATTTATGTGAAACACTCTTTGAGGGGGGGGGCACAGTTATATACCTGCCAACTTTTATTTTTCCAACTGGTAGTGAAATGACTGATAAATTACGGTAGCAGGAAAATATCTATTTTTATTTTGTCACTACATAAACACGCTATAGTTTTTTTCTTTCTTTGAGGAACTAGGGCCTGAAGTGCTTATGCTTATCAAAATTGAAATGTATTTATAAGATAGAATGCATATTTACAATAAATGGAGCATTTTTTCTTCTTTTTTTCCGAAAATTTTTACAGGTTTTCTCTTCGGGAAGATTTTTATTTTGCTAATAATTTCCTGAACTCCGATATTTCACTTTTACTCGTAAAGTAAAGCTGGAGGCATTAAGTTATTTACAAATAGTGGTGTCGTGGTTAAAATTATTTTAAAATTAACTTATTTAACTAAAAATAAAAAAAGCATATATTTTACAGCGGCTTTAAATTTAAACACAAAATCCTGAAAATCCGCAAAACTTCTGACGATAAATGGTCAAATTTTTAAACTGAGTTACTTCATTATTTTGCTAAGGAAATACGAGAATTACAATAATAGGCACATACTTTAGAAATATGACTTTATACAATGAGGTCAAATACCAAAGAGAAGTACAAGCGGTGCATGTGTGCCGGTGTCATATAGTGTTTTTTTACTTCATAACCTGAAGTTGAGATTAGCTACATTGAGAGGGCCAAATATTTTGTTGCATTATTTGACAAGAGTTTATTTCTCTTTCCGTTAAAAATTAAGAAAATATTAGTTTCAGATGTGCACGCGTAACTCTAATTAGACGTATTTATTACGCTTTATTCACCGTGACATTCAAATGATTATTTTTAACTCTGGTATCAGAGTTTGTGATCAGAGATGTGCTTAGGATTTTAGCCACCTTGGACGAAACATTAAGGTATTTTATCATGGATAATAAAAATCATGTTTTGCTTTACAAAGTATATATTAAGTATTTGATTTTTGTTTTATTTCAGTCGCATTTTTTTTATAAAATTTGTTTTCGCGTTTTACGATATGACAAAATGTATAAATAATACTTGATATTATTTAACAATAATACTCCAATTAAATTTTTTAATACCTCTAATAAGAAAAAGGTTAATATTATTATTTAATAATTGAAAACTAATTACTGAATAAATAAAGTCAGTTATTTTTTTTTTTATCAAACTAAAAACATTAATAAAGGCAGAGAACCAACTTGCCGAATGAAAAGTATAATTTAGTTAAAAAAATTTTTTTAAAAATAAACTATTCTTGACAGAACAAGTCTTTATTTACAAGTTGATGTTTAATAAGTTTTAAAATTACTTGTATTAAAATAAATGCGTATAAAATTAAATGAATCGAATTGAAATATATTTATTGATAATAAAATTTCAAATTATTGTACGTGATTTAATTAATACATTTTTTTCTAAATTTACGCTCTTAAAAAAAGAGATATTTTGTTTCGTATTTAATTAACTTAATTCTTGATTCTATGAATAAAACTTTTATTATTAATGAGATTTGATATCAATGGTTTATTATCCCAGCCTTAAGTATATTATATTAGTTAATGGAGTACTGTATTAATATTTTTGAAATAAATATGTGATTTTAAAAAAAATCATGTGATTCAAATCAATGATTTTTTTCAATCAATATTTTTAAATCATTCCAACCCTATTTTTTATTTTTCTTGACATTTTCCACAGCAGTAATAAGGGATTGCACACAGGCTAACATATCGTCAATAGTTGAAATTCTTAATACAATTAATTTCTATGACATAAAGATTGAAAGTGGGAAAAAAGTTCCATGTTGTTATTTTAAAAATTACACTCCTGATATAAAGGAACATTAATAGAAATGAAATTCATGTTTGGAAACGTGAATTATAATAACTCGTATGAATTATATATCCACGGAATAGTAAAAATATATCCAAGATTTATACAATGTAAAAGTAAAAACTCTTAATCGTTCAGAAATTTTAACGGCTCTGGGCGGCCGCCCAGCCATCACCTCCTACATCAAAAAGCCTCCACACGGTCTTTTATAAGTAGTCCGCGCAGACTATTTAAAAAGTGAACCAGTTGTGCGCATGAACCCAAAACCTTTTATAAAAGTAATTGAGAGAAATTCATCTTATAAATTTGAGAATTGAATCTGTAGTGGTTGACAAGTGAATAAGGCAAACCAATAATATTCATAAATAAAACAAATTTTTAGTCATATATTTGCTACCACTTTCTTATTTTACTAGATTTTGTATTAAGTGACTCGTTCGGAGAGTGGATATCCTTCACAGTGGTCTGATCGGACTACCTATAAAAAACCTTGTGGAGGCTTTCAATTGCAGGAGGCGTTGGCCCAGCTCACTGATCCCTAAGCACGGCCCTGAATGTTATATGGACAATAATTTTTGATTATTGGAAACGACCGGACAATCAAACAATAATTATGAATTTAAATATTTCTTAGTTGGCTAGAGCTTAACTCTTGCGTAATTTTTCAATTCAGTGGCCTGTTTTAGTTTATAAGTTAAAATTATGTCATTATTTTACATTATAAATTAAGCTGCTGTCATTTTTTGGTGACGTCATTTATTCAACCTAGTCCTAATAATTTTGACAGCCAAAGAAATGATTTCATGCACCTGTATAGACTTATTTTTCAAATTTTAGCATTTATTTAGCTCTTTTTTACCCCAGTATTCCCTCAGGATTAACATCATGGTCAGTGTTAAGAGTTTAAATGCATGTGTCATAGTTTTAATTGCCAAGAAAAAACGATGCTATAAGATAGTGATACATTGTTTCAATCTTTTTTAACTTGTGGCTTTAGCAGTCACCGCAGTTGTCCAGATAAATAAGGAGCAATGCTATATATAGCATTAAAAGTGGTGGTAGACTTACTTAATAACCTGTCAGTTTCAGAATGATTTGATACTATGACTACCACTACTTAAAGAACGTATATACAGGTTAAAATTTATAGGGTTTATAGAAATTATTATTATTTTTTTTTTTAAGATTTTGTTTGTTTTTAGAGGAAATTAGTTACTAATACGTGATTTGTTAAGTAAATCTCTTCATTCTCCATAAAAACAGCGGCATATTTGTCAGAATGTCCTTCTTTATTCGTAAAGTTTAGATTTAAAAATTATTTCTGAAGACTTATTCTAACAATTTTTTCAAGGGATAAAATCAAATAAAAAAATTCATGAATTATTTACATTTTTACGAAAGCTTGTCTAGACAGCTTACTGGGTTATCAAGTTCCGACTATTTGAACAAAGTATATTCTTTAACAATTTTAACAAATTTCAAAACTTTTTTGTAGACATCTTAAAAGAAAAATATTGCGCCAAACATTCTCCGAAAAAGTTATTTGAATTTATGGGTGTTTTTTACGATTGTGTACGGTATAATCTGACGTTATAACCTTCTAAGACCTCATGCAATTTGAAAATAAGTTTTTTTTTTTTTTTTTTTTTTTTTTTTATCGGCTCAATTCTGAGTTTACGACTTTCAATGTTAAATTCTGTATCCTTTTAAATTTTGAACCAAACCAGAAGAAAAGGGAGCTCATGGATAAAGCATTGGGACGAACTGGCCTTCATGGAGGACGTTTTTATGGAACTAAGCCTCATTTTTGTTATATGGTGAGGAAAATCACGTAAACCTGTCATTGTTAGCCCGATGGCAAAGGGATTCTATCCCATGATCCGCCTACCACTGAGGATATTTTCATGTCAGCACTGTAGTCGGTGCTAGCCGGGAACAGAATTCCTATTAACCAGTGACCGCTGGGATTCGAACCTGGGTCTCCTCATTTGGATGTGAACGCTATATCCCCTGAAACACGGTGATTTTGTATTTTAATTACTTTATTTATTTATATTTATATAAAACAGTTCAAAACATAAAAAGCGATGGGAGAGCTATTATGTTATGAATATTATTCAAAGAAATTCGAAATAATCTATGAGCACTCGAATACTTTATAAAATTTAATATCTAATTTAATGTTTGTTGTGAAGCAGCTAGGATATTTTTAACATTGAAATAATAGCTAATAAAAGAGAAAATTTCTACTCAGTTTAATCATGGTTAAAAATGAATATAACACCACTACGTAGACCAAAATATTTAAATTTTCAGTTAGTCGCCAGTGGCCGTTAGACTCTAATAACTTAGTAGCTTTTTTTTCTTCAAACTTAATGAGTCGGCACCAATATCGATAGGTCCTTTTTATTTAATAGCCACTTTTTGCAAATTTTTGTTTGATAAGATTAAATTATAAAATTAAAAAAAAATAATATTAGAAATAATCTACAGCTATAAAAAGTTAATTAACAATAAAAATAATATTAATTTGTAACAAAATTTAGTTAAACATACTGACTTTAAAGGACTTTATTATAAAAAAATTTGGGAGGCAAAATACACATTTAATGCATGTAAAGTTTTAAGAAAATTAATATTAATTTGTAAGAAAATTTAGTTAAACATACTGACTTTAAAAGACTTTATTATAAAAAAATTTGGGAGGCAAAATGCACATTTAATGTATGTAAAGTTTTAAGAAAATTAATATTAATTTGTAACAAAATTTAGTTAAACATACTGACTTTAAAAGACTTTATTATAAAAAAATTTGGGAGGCAAAATACACATTTAATGTATGTAAAGTTTTAAGAAAATTAATATTAATTTGTAACAAAATTTAGTTAAACATGCTGACTTTAAAAGACTTTATTATAAGAAAATTTGGGAGGCAAAATACACATTTAGTGTATGTAAAGTTTTAAGAAAATCAATATTAGAAATAATCTACAGCTATAAAAAGTTAATTCAACAATAAATATAATATTAATTTGTAACAAAATTTAGATAACATACTGACTTTAAAGGACTTAATTATAAAAAATTTGGGAGGCTAAATACATTTGATGTATACATTACAAATTTGAAATATGTGAATTATTAAAAAAACTCGCCTTCCACACGAATCTTTCCTCCACCAATTGATGGTTCCAGAAAGATCAATATTTTGAATGGTGACATTTTAATGAAAATTCCGTTTTCCAGAATTTCTTCTCATATTGATGTGCTTTAATCATCAAACGATTTTTAAAAAAAGCGATTGGAAAAAGCGACCGGTTGTTTATTTAATTTAAGTCGACATTTTTTTTCTCTCCTTTTTTTTGACTCGCACCATCTTTTAAAATGTTCGAGCAAACAATTTTAAATATTCAATTTGCAAACGAAATTTGCAAGCAATTAAATTGATTTAAGGTTCTTGCATCATCCTGAAAAATCGCTCTTAAAAGAATATGATACATTCTATTTTTTAAAAGATAAAATCGGGTTTTTTGGAGACAAAAAAGCCGAAGCATGAATATACAAATTATTTAACAAAAACAAGAACTACTTATTAAAGGTTCGCTTACCATGCGAAACGAAAACATCGGTTTGAAATGACGTCACGGCCAGATATTATGACGTTTCCGAAATGTTCTATCAGCTGCGTATGAGTTCTTTGGCATCAATTTCTATTTTAGTGCTTGATCTGGCGTCAAATAAAGTTTCTCAATTAGATATATGTTTGCGTTTTACTGACAGCTCTTCCTATGTTATCTTAGGCTACTGAAATGTTAATCCTAAAATACATCAGCCGGAAAAGAGCTTGAGAAGGATGAAGGAGATTTATGTTAGAGATCATCGATTGATATTTGTGAATCCTTCAACCAGATGTCATTCAAGGGCGAATTTGTATGCAAATGACCATGGATTTTTTTTTCCTCTTTGAAATTACGGCATCGAAAGTTCTCTAATAAATTTGTTTACATTAGAAATCGCATATTTTAAAGCGTGCTTTATTATTCCCTTCATGGCGCTGCCGGAATTTCGTGAATGCCTTGTCACTTATTTGCGCAATATTAAATACAATGTACTTCTTCTAATAGTCTTTAACCCTTTAGCACCGATGTCCATTTTGTATGTATACTTTTTCTGGTGCAACTTGTTTTGTGAATTTTTTTTTGTTATAAAAAATGAGCTGTGATGGCTCAAGGGATAGAGCGTTCTCCTTCCAATGAGGTAAACCGGGTTCAAATCCAAGGGATGGCTGGTTGATACGAATTCCGCATCCAGCTTGCACGAGCCACAGTGCTAACGTAAAGTATCCAGTAGTTGACGGATCATGGGTTAGAGTTCCTTTACCGTCAGGCAAACCGTGGGAGGTTTTCGTGGTTTTTCTCTCGATGTAACGCAAATGCGGTTTAGCTCCATCAAAAAATCCTTCACAAAGGTAAATTTCCCCCAATACTTGATCCAGGTGATCCCTTCTTCTGGATTGGGTTCAAAATTACCAGGCTACGGAGCTGAACATTAGCAGTCGTAAACCCAAAACTTGGGTCAGCTGTTTAACAACGGTTATAAAATTCAGTCTAATAGTTGCTGAAAAAATGTGTGAGATTATCGGAATTATATTTGTGCGAAAATATAAAATCCAAAAAGAAAAACAAAGTAAACTGAACTTTTTTTTTTCATTGATGTTTAAAAATGTATCAATAATTGATTTTCTTTTAATTAAAGAAATTTCAATGATGAATAACTGTTTCTCTTAGGTCTAAATAACTTAAAATAAGTGCAATTTAGGAAAGTTAATCTTTGTAAGTGAGACGTGTTTAGATTTTATTACCTTTAACACAGAAAAGGACACCGGTGTTTCATGCTGTATTTCATAACCACAAGTTATATTCAAATGTTAAATGTAATATTTTTATTTATTTTGACTTAAGTTAATACAAAATAATGAAAAATGTGTTCGAATTTATGCTTGAACGGGTTGAATTCAATTAATAGTTTTCTAATAGTTTAGTTCTAAATAGCTTTAAATAAGTGCAATTCAGAAAAGTAAATGTTTGGAAGTGAGACGTGTTTAGATTTTATTATCTTTTACACAGAAAAGGACACCGGTGTTTCATGCTGTATTTCATAACCACAAGTTATATTCAAATGTTAAATGTAATATTTTTATTTATTTTGACTTAAGTTAATACAAAATAATGAAAAATGTGTTCGAATTTATGCTTGAACGGGTTGAATTCAATTAATAGTTTTCTAATAGTTTAGTTCTAAATAACTTTAAATAAGTGCAATTCAGAAAAGTAAATGTTTGGAAGTGAGACGTGTTTAGATTTTATTATCTTTTACACAGAAAAGGACACCGGTGTTTCATGCTGTATTTCATAACCACAAGTTATATTCAAATGTTAAATGTAATATTTTTATTTATTTTGACTTAAGTTAATACAAAATAATGAAAAATGTGTTCGAATTTATGCTTGAACGGGTTGAATTCAATTAATAGTTTTCTAATAGTTTAGTTCTAAATAGCTTTAAATAAGTGCAATTCAGAAAAGTAAATGTTTGGAAGTGAGACGTGTTTAGATTTTATTATCTTTTACACAGAAAAGGACACCGGTGTTTCATGCTGTATTTCATAACCACAAGTTATATTCAAATGTTAAATGTAATATTTTTATTTATTTTGACTTAAGTTAATACAAAATAATGAAAAATGTGTTCGAATTTATGCTTGAACGGGTTGAATTCAATTAATAGTTTTCTAATAGTTTAGTTCTAAATAACTTTAAATAAGTGCAATTCAGAAAAGTAAATGTTTGGAAGTGAGACGTGTTTAGATTTTATTATCTTTTACACAGAAAAGGACACCGGTGTTTCATGCTGTATTTCATAACCACAAGTTATATTCAAATGTTAAATGTAATATTTTTATTTATTTTGACTTAAGTTAATACAAAATAATGAAAAATGTGTTCGAATTTATGCTTGAACGGGTTGAATTCAATTAATAGTTTTCTAATAGTTTAGTTCTAAATAACTTTAAATAAGTGCAATTCAGAAAAGTAAATGTTTGGAAGTGAGACGTGTTTAGATTTTATTATCTTTTACACAGAAAAGGACACCGGTGTTTCATGCTGTATTTCATAACCACAAGTTATATTCAAATGTTAAATGTAATATTTTTATTTATTTTGACTTAAGTTAATACAAAATAATGAAAAATGTGTTCGAATTTATGCTTGAACGGGTTGAATTCAATTAATAGTTTTCTAATAGTTTAGTTCTAAATAACTTTAAATAAGTGCAATTCAGAAAAGTAAATGTTTGGAAGTGAGACGTGTTTAGATTTTATTATCTTTTACACAGAAAAGGACACCGGTGTTTCATGCTGTATTTCATAACCACAAGTTATATTCAAATGTTAAATGTAATATTTTTATTTATTTTGACTTAAGTGAATACAAAATAATGAAAAATGTGTTCGAATTTATGCTTGGACGGGTTGAATTCAATTAATAGTTTTCTAATAGTTTAGTTCTAAATAACTTTAAATAAGTGCAATTCAGAAAAGTAAATGTTTGGAAGTGAGACGTGTTTAGATTTTATTATCTTTTACACAGAAAAGGACACCGGTGTTTCATGCTGTATTTCATAACCACAAGTTATATTCAAATGTTAAATGTAATATTTTTATTTATTTTGACTTAAGTTAATACAAAATAATGAAAAATGTGTTCGAATTTATGCTTGAACGGGTTGAATTCAATTAATAGTTTTCTAATAGTTTAGTTCTAAATAACTTTAAATAAGTGCAATTCAGAAAAGTAAATGTTTGGAAGTGAGACGTGTTTAGATTTTATTATCTTTTACACAGAAAAGGACACCGGTGTTTCATGCTGTATTTCATAACCACAAGTTATATTCAAATGTTAAATGTAATATTTTTATTTATTTTGACTTAAGTTAATACAAAATAATGAAAAATGTGTTCGAATTTATGCTTGAACGGGTTGAATTCAATTAATAGTTTTCTAATAGTTTAGTTCTAAATAACTTTAAATAAGTGCAATTCAGAAAAGTAAATGTTTGGAAGTGAGACGTGTTTAGATTTTATTATCTTTTACACAGAAAAGGACACCGGTGTTTCATGCTGTATTTCATAACCACAAGTTATATTCAAATGTTAAATGTAATATTTTTATTTATTTTGACTTAAGTTAATACAAAATAATGAAAAATGTGTTCGAATTTATGCTTGAACGGGTTGAATTCAAATAATAGTTTTCTAATAGTTTAGTTCTAAATAACTTTAAATAAGTGCAATTCAGAAAAGTAAATGTTTGGAAGTGAGACGTGTTTAGATTTTATTATCTTTTACACAGAAAAGGACACCGGTGTTTCATGCTGTATTTCATAACCACAAGTTATATTCAAATGTTAAATGTAATATTTTTATTTATTTTGACTTAAGTGAATACAAAATAATGAAAAATGTGTTCGAATTTATGCTTGAACGGGTTGAATTCAATTAATAGTTTTCTAATAGTTTAGTTCTAAATAACTTTAAATAAGTGCAATTCAGAAAAGTAAATGTTTGGAAGTGAGACGTGTTTAGATTTTATTATCTTTTACACAGAAAAGGACACCGGTGTTTCATGCTGTATTTCATAACCACAAGTTATATTCAAATGTTAAATGTAATATTTTTATTTATTTTGACTTAAGTTAATACAAAATAATGAAAAATGTGTTCGAATTTATGCTTGAACGGGTTGAATTCAATTAATAGTTTTCTAATAGTTTAGTTCTAAATAACTTTAAATAAGTGCAATTCAGAAAAGTAAATGTTTGGAAGTGAGACGTGTTTAGATTTTATTATCTTTTACACAGAAAAGGACACCGGTGTTTCATGCTGTATTTCATAACCACAAGTTATATTCAAATGTTAAATGTAATATTTTTATTTATTTTGACTTAAGTTAATACAAAATAATGAAAAATGTGTTCGAATTTATATTTGAACGGGTTGAATTCAATTAATAGTTTTAAAAAATTTATTATATGTATAAAGATAAGTAATATTAAAATTAGATAATTTTCAGAAACTCATTTTTTTCAGAAGCTCGTAATTCTTTAGTGCCTAATGCCGAGTCTTTCACAATTGTCGTTATAAAGATATCGGTAATAATCCTGAAAAATCAGGATATGATTGTGATGGAATAAGCAGCATACAAAGTTGTTTATGATTTACAATATTACAGGTTTTTTGTCATATATTTTTACCAGTGACAAACTAAAGCAGAGATTTTGAAAAAAAAAGTTGTTTTAAAGAACAAGGTCTGAAAGGTCAAATTGAAAGTTGCTTATGTCTAATAATATTAAAAGTTTTTTGTTATATATTCATTGGCAAAATAAAACAAAAATTTTGAGAAAAAAAATTGTTTTTACAGAACAAGGTCTTAAAGGTCAAATTAAAAGTTGTTTCTGATTAACAATATAACTGGTTTTATATTATATATTTTTACCAGTGACAAACTAAAGCAGAATGTTTGAAAAAAGTGCTTTTACAGAAGAATGGTCTGAAAGGTCAAATTACGAAATCTCTTAATCTACATTAAGGAAAGCAACAGAAGCTTCGTAAGTATTGGAGAATACCTGCCATCTTTTGCTCTTTCGGGGGTAGATTTTTATAAGTGGTAGTGCGATAATAAATGAATCACATTTGTAGGTAGAAATACTTTTTAATTTCTGGGGAATATCAAATCACACCATTTTATGATAATCATGCGTTTATATAGATGATCAAAAGAATTCTAAACTGAATTAATAAATTCAAAATATGAACAGAAAAGTATAAATTGTATTGCCACTTATAATATATAAAAAAATCTTCCAAAAATTTGTGAAACTTCTTAGCTCTATTGAGGTGAATGTCGGCTAAAACTTATTGCTCATGTCTTCTTTTCTGCAGAAGTGAGACAGGACGCGATTGTACTTGTTTCAATAAGTTTAAAAAAAAAACGAAATGGATATTTTTATTAAAAAAATTGCTACCATTATTTAATTTAAAATTAAAATAAAAATAATTTTTAAAAAGGAAAATTATTTCGAGCTACTCACTAATGTTACGACCTAAACTCACTCATGAACTGTCGTTCAAGACTACCGCAGCTCTGCTGTGATAACCGAATTCTTATTCTGAACTTTTTTCATAACTTCGCTCCAAATTATTCATCATTTCCATGCATGCAGAGGAATGTGATAAAACCCATTCTGAGGCTGGTGCATAGATAAAGAATACACATAGGCAAAGGCAGATTGCCGATGTTTAATCGCGATAAGAATTCAAAAATTCTCGCTGTTTAGCAAGCGTGAATTATTTTTTTTTTTACAATAGGAACCATATTTTCGTTACTTAACTTTTTTTGCCATTTAGATCCTGTCAGTTTGTGCAAAATTTAAAATTCCTATATATATATATATATATATATATATATATATATATATATATATATATATATATATATATATATATATATATATATATATATATATATATATATATATATATACACAGAGCAAAATAAATAAATGCAAAAGAAAACACGAAAAAAATTAAGAAAAACAATAAGTTTCATTTATTGCGCATTAGCTCCAAGAAAACAGAACTCATTAGACAGAACTCAAAATGATCATAAAACAGAACTCAAAATGAAGATAAAACAAAGGAAAATTACAGACTTATGAAAAGGGGGGGGGGAGAAAAAAAAATATAAAAAAAAATAACAAACAACTGGGGAAAAAAAAAGGATAAATTTTTTTTAAAAAATCCGAAAAATGAAAGATATAAACTTTTCATCAGCCCACACGATTATATCCACAAAAAAGAATACTTCCTGATATTGTATCCATATAGCCAAAGCAAAATATATCAATACAGTAGTGTGAGGAGCACACAAAAATTTTTTTACAAAAATTACAACAAATAAAATAGAACACAATAAGTAAAAATAACACGTAAAAACAGAAAATAAAATAGAATAAAAGGAAAAAACATAATAAAACATAATCTATAAAGCGAGTAGCGAATTCAAATGTACTTACATGAACGGGAAATTTTTCAAGAATAATTTAAAAAATATTTTCGTAATAAGATTGCCAGATTGCAAATTATGAAAATAAAAGCGCAATAAGTGCACTTTGAAAGAAAACTCCTCTAGTTATGCTCAATTTGCGCTTTTGTTTTTGGAAAATTACACATAATGGTGGTTACAAATATGTTCCTTCGTCCTTTTTCTTTAAATGATTTAACAGCCAATTTATTTTAATCCTCATAGGTCTAAAATTTTGTGTATATTTTTTCCCCTAGTAAATTTTTTCGATAGAAACCTATTTAAATTTTATGCATAAGCCTAGTCAATATTATTTCCTCGCTGATTTATGAAAAGAACTTTTTTTAGAATCTTAAACTAAAAATTTAAAAGAGAAAAGAAATATTAATGCATTTGTAGAAATGAGATCTATGCATTTCAACTAACTGTATGAATGAGGCACTCTCAAACCCAGGTGCTATTGATCCCTTAAGGATTGGGGATAAATATATTATTCTAAGAAACAATCATGAGTGCTGTAGGCTTATTCCAACATCTGTTTCGACAATACTCTTAAAAGAGAACAATAAAGAAATTTCGTATTTCTGAAATATTTCTTTTTCGAAAGGAAATTAAAGAATTGAAAATGATTTCGAAAAACAATCCGTCTCAGAAAATTTATCTTTCTCAAGTTTTAAAATGTTCTATTTATGAAATTATTTTGAAATAAGAACACAAAATCAATTTTGTTTGGTATACATATATTGATTCTTCAGAAAGTCGTGCCACGTTCAAAAACCTTAAACATGATTCATAAAGTACTTCTTTTGAAATTCGTTGAATTCATAAAACAAATGTGAAAGCCTCCGATTAAAGTTAAAATTGTGGTAAGAGATTTAAAACACTTTTCGTTTATTTTTTGGATAAAATGAAATATTTTAACTGCCATGTTATGTTAACAACATAAGTAATAATATTTAGTTCCTAAATTGGTTTCGTTGTTAATTTTAAACTAAATTGATAGTTTAAAGTAAATCGGTTATCGAATTTTAATTTTTTATAGGTGGCTAAGTAAGGGCTTTGACCCCTGATTAAACATAATCTACAACGGCAGTTCCCATATGGGACTCCGTGGAAGGGTCTCAGGGGTTTTAAATTCTTTTAATCAAAGGGATACTACCGTCGACTAAACGCTGTGAAAAGTAGTGATTAATTAAAATCAAAAAATTATTAAAAGTGATTAAAATTAACAACTCGTTTTATTTTATTTTTTTCAGTTTATTATTGAAGATTGACTTGACTTGATGTTGGAATTTGTTGAAATTCCTGCCAGCGGCAGCCGGCACCACACTTCTTCATCTGGAATTTGCCTTAAGGCAGCTGGGATTGTTAGCATGATAATTCGAGACAAATGAGGCAGTTGGCGGCTGAAATAGCATGCTGTGGTGCAAAGCTCAGGTAATGATTTATAAGTAAAGATATAATATATGATAAAATAGATAAAAAAAACTTAATAAATATCTAATAATAAGAATTGAAGTTCGAATACAATTAATTTTAAATCTAAGGGGTATACTCCCAAGCTGAACCATTGAAGTTGATTTTTTCGGTTTAAATATAAATAATGTACAATGTATGTCATAGTGGTAGTTATGATTTAGTAATTAAATAAATTGAATAAATAAAAAATGATTTGAGTTTATACCGCTTCGTACATTTTTAATCACCTGTTACATCCCTGAAATCAGTAATAAATTTTGGAACTTGTAAATATGTTTACATCAAAACAATAAACCATAATTTGTTTGATTGTTAGGTCATTTTTATTAAATTATTTTAGTAAAATGCCATAGAAAAAGAAAAAAAGGGTAAAATTTCTAAAAAAAAATTATCAGTATTTCTCGTCGAACTTTTTTCACATCAGAATAAAATAACCAAATTCAAGAACAACGAATTACGGTTCTCTGATAATTCTCGACGTTTATGAGAGTTTTTTTTCTTTTCGAAGGCTATAATTCTGCTTATTTTATGATTTATTTGCAGCTAATTATATAAGCTCAAGAAACCTCATATCTGGCAACTTTTATGCTCTTCAAAAATGCTTTTTCTTGAGGGTAATGAAATAACTATTAACACCTTGAATGCCACGCTAATTTTACATGGCTTGCCCGCCTGGCCACACGGTAAATAACTACAAACTTTTTTTTTATTTTTTTTTTATTTATCAATATTTATGAATAATTTTATAAATCAATTCGCCATTGATTTTAATACTTATTTCAGAATTATCCAAAATTACGATACATAGGAAAGATAATGTTTTAAAATTAATTAATTTTTTTATTAATGAATTTAATTTATTATTAATTTGCTTTTCTTAACTTTTATTCATTTCTTTCAATTTTATTTATTTATTACAGATATCTATTTACACGTTTAAGCATCACACATTTTTATGTCTATATTTAGAAGTGTAATCGTTGAATTGTAATTGAATTTTAATAAAATTTACCTACTGTTCGGATATAACATTGCAGCATAGTTTATTACTTTTTAATTGCACCAATTGCATCTTAAAAAGTGTAAACATTGAAATCAGTCATATTCTATATGATAATTTTAATTGAGTTTCAGTAAACTTCAATTGCTTTTCAAACGATGTATTTTAATTCAATTTATAAATTTTTAATTGCATTTTAAAAAGTGTAAGCATAAAAGTCAGGCAATATTCAACGTGCTAATTGTAATTGCGTTTCAACAAATTTTAATTTTTATTCAAGCGATGTATTTCAATTTAATTTATCTCATTTTAATTGTTATTTAAAGAATGTAAGCATAGAAATCAATCATATTCTGTATGCTAATTGTAATAGAGTTTCAATAAATTTTAATAGCTTTTCAAACGATGAATTCTAATTTAATAATTTTTAATTGCTTTTTCAAAAGTTTAAACAAAGAAATCAGTCGCATTCAATATGCTAATTGTAATTGAATTTCAATTACTTTCAATTACTGTTCAAAAGATGTATTCTAATTGCATTTATCAACTGAATTGCATTTTCAAAAGCTTGAACATAAAAATCAGTCTTATTCTATTTACTAATTGTAATTGAATTTAATTAAATTACTATTCAGATTAAGTTACTATTTTTATTTAATTTATCAATAGATAATTGCCTTTCAGAAAGTGTAATCCCATTTAACCTATCGCATTTCAAATACTAGTTTCAATTGAGTTTTAATAAATCTTCAGAAAAAACATCTGAGTTTCATTTATTGATTTTTAACTGCGCTTCAATTTTAATCTCAAATCTAAATTGTATCAAGTTGATTAAATGCATACGTAAGTAAAAAACTATTATTTCAAATCAACCTGCAATCAATAAAATAAAAGAGTATTGTTCTTATACTAGAAAGACATATCCACAGGTTTTTAGAATTAGTTTCACTTGAAAGCTTTCAACAAAAAGTGAAAGAAAAAAAATAGAGATTTATTTATTCCTTTTTATTTTCTTTACTTTCTTTAGTTTAATTATTTCCGCCTGACATTTGTCACGAACAGCAATTAGTTCTTTTTTCCTGTCTTACAATTACAATAAAATTATTTCGAAAGATTTTTGGTTCTGACCTATTGAATAAAAAATTGAACACCTAAATATTCTACGAATTTACTCAATACGTGATTTTTTTACTTGAAGCGCCATTTCTATTTCAATAGTTCAACAATTTTACAGACATCGAGAGAGAATTTTAATGAGCTGATTTTATTCTTTTACTGTCTTCAAACTACTCAATAAAGCTCACGTTCTCTTCATTTTATAATGACTATCAATTTTTTCTTCTTTATTTCAAGATTTTATTATAATGTCAGGGCGATCAGTCATCCCTCAAAATGTTATAGTGGTAGTTAATTTATCATGAAAGCAATAAAAATTCACCTCCTTCTGCAATCACTTAAATGTTGTCAATTTTCCCCAGATTCATTACAAATTTCTAAGTACAGAGTGTACAAAAAAAATTGGAACCGATCAACTAACTCTAAAAATTTTCATCAAATCGAAAAAGTCTAAATAGACGCATTCAATATTTTTTTTTAAAATTTTATGAAATGATAATAAACTAAGATGAGAAGCAACTTTGAAATCTTAAATATAAACCCCTATTTTATTTTATTGTTTTTATTTATTTATTGCAGATTTGGATTCTCTAGAAAAAATAACCCCATTTTATTTATAGGTATATGCTTTAAGAATGAGAATTTGCTTTAAGAATTTTAAATGAGAAAATTAAAAAAAGGGGTGCAAAATGCTATAAATGACGCCCTTCAGATGAAGAACATAAAAACAGACATGTTTCGATTCTTTTTTAAAAAATTTTACGGAAAAAAGCATGTAACTGAAAATAGTTTTATACTTAAATAGACAAATTTTGATTTTTTTTTTCTTCAAGTTTTTCTTGAAAAAAAAAAACGAAACATTTATATTTTATCTTATTTTTTTCAATTTGATGGGTCGCAAGATACCGCAATTTTAAATAGCTTGCACCTTGTTTAAATTATCTCGGTAACTACGCCATTATTGAAGTAAAATGCATAAACCTCTATAAGAATACTTTTTTCTGGAGAATCCGAATCTGCATCAAAAAAAAAAGAAAGAAAAAAAGAAAGGTTATAATTTCAAAGTTGCGTTCATGGCCCTTTTTCTCAGGGGGAAGATAGATTTTGGTATCATTAGATAGTTGTTAGAAAATAGTGACTGCTTCGAAGCTTCTAGTTTCACTTTTTCGATCTGATATATATTTCTCTAGATACTTGCCAGTTTCAAAACTTTTTTTACACCTTATATGTGTTTCAGTTATTGAAATACAGGGATGCCACAAGCTACTAAAAATGTAAAAAGTGGTAGAAGCTAAATTACCCCTAATTAATTTATTAACTATTTAATTATTAATTCGTAATTATCACTAGGACTCAAGATTCAATTTCTTCATATTTAAAACAAAAACATGCAGTGCATTCATTTTCAATAGTAAACTGACATAAAAAGCTATAAAAAGTTGCCAATTTTAAGGTTTTTCAAAGAAAATTTTTTATTTTATTAGTCACCACTAGCAGTCTGTTGCAACTCTGAAAATGTGATTATTCGAGGTTTTTTGTGATTAATTATTAGAGTGATGATATTAATACAGAGATGCCAACTGCTCCGGACACTCCAAAATAATTAATAAAGTGGTAAATAACTACAAACTAAATTTTGAAAATATTTGATTTTTTTTATTTGCTTTCTAAAAGGTATGGCATACCTGCCAACTATTAATCCTTTCAAGGATGATTTTCCCCAGTGGTAGTAAAATAAAATTTTAAGCAGAAACATTTGCTGTAATTTGAGTAAGCTTATGCGGAATTTCTTCTTACAGTATTACATATTTATATATATGCTTAATTTTTTTAAAAATAGTGGTGGATCAAAAAGATTATAAATTAAGTTTATAAATGCAAGGAATATATAGAAAGCATAAATTTTACTACCACTTTAAACATAGAAAATTTTTTTTATGCCAAATGCGTAAAAGTTGGCAGGTATTAATAAAGTGATGAATTATATAAGTCTGCGAATTATTTAGAAATAGTGGTGGATAAAAATCTACTAAATTGAATTTATTAAACCAAGAATCACAATTGATAAGCTACCACTTTAAAATATACATTTGCTGTCTGAAGCAAGTTGACATCTCTGTTAATAAGATTGATTGATTGATATGAGTGGAATCTCGGTGTTAAGCGCGAAGCGCTTCTAACCGATTCATCTATACTGTTTTGGCATTTAGTCCAGAGGTCATATACAGTTCATAGTTCTAAGTTAGGATCAGATAATAAGTCCATGATGAGGTGAGGCATGAGTTGATTCAGTAGTACATCAGTTGTATGGGGAATTCCCCTGGATTAAAGTTGTGAGAAGATGCAGTACGTCTTGGTCCTTCAGCAAGTCTTTAAGTTCACTGATGAGGCTAACAAGTCTGTGGGCTGTAGAAGTAGTCGTGTCCTTGGTCGTTTTTCTCTTTCGACTGGGACGGGCCTCGCACCCAGTGAAATTTGAGGTGTGGTTTTGCATGCAGTTGCAGCATTTAGCTGGGGAGTCTCGGCTCTTTCTGCACTGGAATGAATAGTGCCCTTCGGCACATTTCATGCATCTTGGGCTGGAGGAGCAGGAACGTTGGGTGTGGCCGAAACTCTGACATCGAAAACACTGCAGCGGCCGCCGTGGTATTTCTCTATGCTGATCGGGATCTGCTTGATGCTCTCAATATGGTAGATCATCTCGTGATTGGCTAGCATTGGCATAACGATGAGGTACAGGGGGAGGGGCCTAAAGGCTTCACCCACTTTCTTCTTAAACTGGACTATTTTCAGGATTTCAATGTTCCGCTTCCCTAATTCAAGGGATATTTCATCTGTACTAAAATCATCAGGAAGGCCACGGATGAGGACTTTAGCATTTTTAACTGGCTGAGCTTTTTCTACTGAAGTGGAAGGCTCTGTGGCTTTGTTGGTAGTCTCCTCCGTAGGTTCTGATGCAGTAATAGGGGTGGGCTCCGGCATGAAAAGAGATTCCGGAGGAGTGCAGCTTTTCTGGGTCTTGGATGGGTCAACATTTTCTGTAGCTGCGGCAGACTTTTTCTTCCTCTTCTTTCTCTTTTTAGCTGGTGGCTCTTTGTTTCTATTTTGGATCTCAGGTTCAGAGGCTGATGTCTCTTCGTCTATATCCATATTCAAATCTTTACTGGAAGGAGTTGTGATATTATTCGGAACACTGTGCTCGGAAACGGGCTCAGTCTCTATTTCATTAGTAACACTACTTTCTGGGATGGTCACAGGGATTTCCGCTGTCTCAGTGATAGTTGTCTCCATTGTAGTTGAGGCAGTTGCCTTCTTTTGACTCGACTCAACAGTTTGAATTGCGGACACCGCTGCGTTAAAGAGTTCGTTGTAATATCTACTTGGTGTTGAGGTAGAAATCTCTCCAATGGAATCTCGCAGCTTACGAAGTTCCACGATATCAGTAGTTTGTTCTAGAAGAAACTTTGAGTAAAGTGCGTAGTTCATAGATCTGGCCGGTAAAAACCTTTTGACGATCGAAGATGTCTCATATAAGTCTGATGCTGGCATGCGGCCGGAAGGGAAAACTTTTCCGCCGCGGGCAGTTCGGTGATACGGCATAATTGCGGAGCAGAGAAAAACACGTCTTGTCTCTAGCAAGGCTTGAGCTGGTCCTTCGCTCCTCCCGGCATCGGCCTCCGGCCGAGCTCTGTTAATAAGAGCTAAACTATGCATTATTTATTGCTTTTCTTTTAAATTTTAAAGTGGTGATTTTATTTTTATAGTTTTTCTTTTGTTGAATACATTTTCATATGTAAAAATGTGATTGTAACATATGCATACCCTCCAACTGCTACAGAATTTCCGTAGTTTCAAAAATCTTCTTTTCAGACGGTAGCAAAATTAATGTCTTAATATTTAAAAAAAATTTATTTTAGCGTAACTTGTCCAATATTACTTATAAAAGTGCAGGCCATATGGCTAGATTCTTAAGTTCTGATAAAAGTTTTATGAGAGATCCATTTGCTTTAAAAATTTCTACTTTGGTTCGCTACCACTAGAAAGAATTATTTTCAAAATCCTCATAAGTTGGAGGGTATGCATATGCATGGTTCCAACAGCCCTCAGAAAATTATAAATTTCGTATTATTATTCTAATAAAAAAGTTACACATTTTTTTATTAACTTTTATTTAAAAAGTCTACACTTTGGATATCGTGACTAGATATTCAGAAATATGAAGCATAGTGATGAATATTAATTGGCTATCACTTTTAAAATTTTTTAACCATATATACTGATGTATCAGTATTAAAACTGGGGAATATTCTGAAAAACCATGATCGATCAACTATAGCTAGAATCATCTAAAATTAATTTTTTGTCTTTTGGTAATGTAATGCGTTTCACGTTACCAATCAACAATAATAGTTTCATCTCCAAATAAATACGATTTCGATAATTTCGCTTTCACATTTGCTTTGTTCAACCTCTGTATAATTATTCATTCGAGTCTGATACGTTATTTTCAAATTGAAAATTTATATTGATAGTTGCCTTGCTTGAATTGCAAGTCCTACTTTGCAATTGTTTTTTAATTTCATTTTTGCAAAGATTTTTTATAATATATATGGTTGTTATAATTGTTCACTGCCATCTTTACATTTAAAGGGCATAATTATTGTATATTTTGACAGCAAGCTGATAGCAAGACTGTATTTTATTTTAATTTTATAACCGTCCTTGAAGAGCCGACCCAATTTTTGGGTTTACGACTACTAATGATCAGCTCCGCAGCCTTGTAATTTTGAACCCAGTCCAGAAGACAAGGGAACTCCTGAATCAAGTATTTTATTTTATTTTATTTTATGACCGCCGTTGAACAGTCGACCCAATTTTTGGGTTTACGACTACTAATGTTCAACGCCGTAGCCTTGTAATTTTGAACCAATCCAGAGGTCCAATCCCCCAGAGGTTGAACCAATCCCCCAGAGGTATTGATTTGTTATGGGAACATGGAGGACTTTGAGACTCGACTGATTTAACGTGCATCAGTCACCATTTACTACACCGGCTCTTCGACCGGCGGGGACCGAACCCACGAACTCTTGGACATGGGCCCGGCACCCCACTGACCAGGCTATCCCGGCCTTGGATCAAGTATTGAGAGAAATTTGCCTTCGTGGAGGACTTTTTGATGGAACTAACCCGAGTTTGCTTTACATGGCGTGGAAAACCTTCCATAGTTTGCTTGACGGCAAGGGGACTCAAACTCATGATCCGTCTACCACTGAGGATATTCAACGTCAGCAGTGTGGTCGGTGCACGCCGGATGCGGAATGCGTATCGACCAGCCATCTCTGAAATTCGAACACGGTTCACCTCATTGGAAGGCGAATGCTCGATCCCCTGAGCCATTTCGGCTCCTGATAAAACAAGACTTGATTGTGAAAAAGCTCTATTGATTCTGACGCCCGGTGGCTGAGCGGTAGCGCTTCGCGCTGTCGTGCCACAGGTCCCTGGTTCGATCCTCGGGCCGGGCAAGGTAGACTCAGCCTTTCATCACTTCAGTGGGTCGATAAATGAGTACCAAGCATGCTTGGGAACTAATCACTGGGGGTTCTCCGATCGGCTGACCACCTGACCGGAACATCTGCTTCTGCACCCCAGAGCCCAAGGTCAAGAAAACTGAAATGGGCACAGTAGGCCTTGGCCCTCAAGGGCTGTCGCGCCGCTGAGTTTAGTTTAGTTTCTATTGATTCTACTCAGTAGTTTTTGGTTGGTGCCCTTGCAAATCAGGAAATCAAGAAGTAGAATTGTCGGCATATTTTATTCTTTTTACTATCGAAAGTGTAAAAATACTCTACAATTAAGAAGAAAAATATCCGATGCGCATAGAGAAGGTGTATTGGCACTATGCTAGGGCCAAAACTGGTTTGTAAAATTTACATCTGGCAAAATTTCGATTAAAATGCACGTAGATGCACCATGTCCATTGAAGTTGATGAAAACACAATTAGGGTATTAATTGATGCAAACTTGCGAATAATGGATCATGAAAAATTTAATTTAGAAGCTCGATATATGGGTTTTCTCATATTCGTACCGAAAAAAATTTGTGCCATCGCGTTGACGTCTGTAATTTGCTTCTCAAACGTCAACAAAATTACATATTTTTGAAGCGCATTATTACCGAAGACGAGAAATGGCCTTTCCGGACTTTTCAAAGCTTTTTTAAACGATAAAACCTTTACTTCAAATAAACAGGTTAAAAATCAACTGGATCAGTTTTTTACCAGCTAAGAACAAAACTTTTATGCGTGAGGAATCATGTCAGAGGGATGGCAAAAGGTATTGAACCAGAATGGGCAGTATATCATTCAGAAGAAACAATAAAGAACATCTTGGACAAGAGCTAGGCTATCAAAAATCTCTGTCCGGTTTCGACGCATAATACCTGGAAAATGACTTGTTTTAAACTGTTTTTCGATGATTTTCGTCTGTGGTGTGAGGCTTATAAGGATGACAAGTTGATAATGACTGGGTACCCATAGCTCCGTGGTTAAATACACAGTCTAAGCGCTTAGCAACCAGAAAGATCGCTGGTTCGATCCCCAGTCAGCTTTCGCGAGTAGTGTAATGCTATTTGCATTAAGCTCTCAGGGGGATCACCCACGGAGCATCATCGATAATAAGTGGTGGGGGAGACTAGTGGTCTCCATGTCCAATTAGATGTATTTATGTATGTGTGTTTATATATTATGGTGTTTTTCAACACCACTGTTATAAAAATTGGGTTACGCATTCCGTTTTTGATTCCCCTGGTCCAGAACTCTCATTAACACTCTACTTCATTCAATAAAATATTATTTCACCATAAGAAAAAAACGACAACTAAACAATTTAATATATATATATGTATAGAGTGGCCGTTAGAGACATTCTAACCCTGGCAGATTTTACTGTGCGTTTAAAACTGAAAATATATAAATTTGTCTCATTTTTTACTTATAAACATATTTTTCAATAATCTATAAACATAATGTCTGTTTCTGTACCCTTTGCATGCATCCACGACGTTCTACGCATGAAAGTCCATCTATATTTATTACGACACACTGAAGTTGATACATCAAAATGAAGTCATCTGGTCAAATAATAAATAGTCTCCAAAAATAGATTTGTGAATTCAACCACTTCCAAGGAATAAACATATGGTGCGAGTAAAAATGCGTGATGAAGTTTACGATACGTAGGATATAAATTTATATTTGTAACCAACTAGGTCATTGCGTCACGTTATCGTAGAGATGTAGTATAATAAATATACACGGCTCCGATCTTCGAGTTAAACGCCCTTGAACTTTGACATTTTAAATGCAGATAAAAAAAAACATCATTAAAAAGAGAACTTATGTATCAAATTTATATTTATTATAATATGTATCTTATTTGATGGCATTTGTGTCTTTTTCCAGATTTTTTTTTTTACGCAAATTTTTTTCAAAAGTAAAAAAATATATATATATATATCCTTTAAAATAATCCATTAGTAAAACTAACCTTGTCAAAAAAAAAAAAAAAAAAACAGCATTAAAAAGAGAGCCTATGTATCAAATTTATATTTATTATAATATGTATCACATTTGATGGCATGTGCGTCTTTTTTCAGATATTTTTTTTTACACAAATTTTATTAAAAAGTAAAAAATATATATATATATATCCTTTAAAATAATCCATTAGTGAAACTAACCTTGTCAAAAAAAAAACAGCATTAAAAAGAGAGCTTATGTATCAAATTTATATTTATTATAATATGTATCTTATTTGATGGCATTTGTGTCTTTTTCCAGATTTTTTTTTACACAAATTTTTTTAAAGAGTAAAAAAAAATATATATATATATACATCTTTTAAAATGATCCATTAGTGAAACTAACCATGTCAAAAAAACAAAACAAAAAAAAAAAAAAAGCAGCATTAAAAAGAGAGCTTATGTATCAAATTTATATTTATTATAATATGTATCTTATTTGATGGCATTTGCGTCTTTTTCAAGATTTTTTTTTTTACACAAATTTTTTTAAAAAGTAAAAATATATATATATATATATATCCTTTAAAATAACCCATTAGTGAAACTAAAAAATGTTGCAAATTATACCGAGAAGTAGAAAATTAATATTTGAGCGAGAACAAAAACAATGACGCTGTTAAATTTGACGAATCACTCGTGAGGAAAGCTGATTGAGAATCATCATCAAAACCAGTTTGATTATCTGATGAAACTTGAAAGTGTTTCTAATAATTATCTTCAAACTTCTCTCTACTTTCCCCGACAAACAAAAAGTTATAAAGCTTTCTGACCCGCATAATTTATGAGTGATTCATTGTATTTCGAGAAAGTTTTTGTTTTTCTCTTGATACAAGAACCTCCACTAGCCCCTTTTTTTATTCTTTTTTTTTTTGTTGGCATTTTAAAAATATATATAAAGTAAATATACTTCGAACCATGATCAGTCGAGGTAAACAAGTTTATTATTTATTTTTAATTTCTGTTTAATCATAAGAAAATGTCTTTTTTCATTAAACGCCTCTTTAGTTGTTTCAATTTTTTTCTCATTTGTATGCCATCGACCTTTTAATACGAACATTTGACAATCGTTCTACGCCTGAAATTTCTTCCAACGCAGCCCCTATATTTTTATCACTATAGAATCATTAATGAGTTCATTGGTAAGATCCGTTATTTTTCCACCTGCGCGGATTGTTTTTCTTTTTTAAAACAAAGTTACGGGTATTAAACTACTGACGATTTTTTTCAATTCGTTCTATTTTGGTGAGGGCACCTGTCGAAGATATCGTGTGTTTACGAGCAGTTCATTTGAGTGACCATGAACGCGCGTGTCAGTGTCGTTCTGGTCAGAATAAGTAAGTCAGGACAATTCAGCAAATTCGACTGACATGTTCTAAATGGAATGGGATTAAGTTCCAAAAGTAAAAGCTTATGTGGTGGAAACTGAAGGATAAATTTTCAAGGTCTTATCAGTTCCTATAAGACCATTCAAATACTGTACACAAATTGTTTTGATGATTTTGGACTCAATTTAAACGCAGGAAATCGCAAACTACCTACAAGATTTTTTCTCATATTTTTTTCAAGATTTAAAATACTAATTTGATGTTTTTTAAATTGAAAGCTTCTTAGGGGGAAATTGAAAGGTAAATATTCAAGACTTATTGGCCCCTAAAAGACCTTTCTTTCAAATACTATGCGAGCATTGTTTTGATGGTTTTGGATTCAATTTAAAAGTAGGAAATCTCAAACTACCTACGAGATTTTTTCTCTCATTTTTCTTCAAGATTTAAATTACTAATTTGATTTTTTTTAAATTGAAAGCTTCTTAGGTGGATATTGAAAGGTAAATATTCAAGACTTATTGGTCCCTAAAAGATCTTTCAAATAGTATGCAAGCATTGTTTTGATGATTTTGGACGCAATTTGAAAGTAGGAAATCGCAAACTACCTACGAGATTTTTTCTCTCATTTTTTCTCCAAGATTTAAATTGCTAATTTGATTTTTTTAAATTGAAAGCTTCTTATGTGGAAATTGAAAGGTAAATATTCAAGACTTATTGGTCCCTAAAAGACCTTTCAAATAGTATGCAAGCGTTGTTTTGATGATTTTGGACTCAATTTGAAAGTAGGAAATCTCAAACTACCTACGAGATTTTTTCTCTCATTTTTTCTCCAAGATTTAAATTGCTAATTTGATTTTCTTAAATTTAAAGCTTCTTAGGCGGAAATTGAAAGGTAAATATTCAAGACTTATTGGTCCCTAAAAGACCTTTCAAATACTACGCAAGAATTGTTTTGATGGTTTTGGATTCAATTTAAAAGTAGGAAATCGCAAACTACCTATAAGATTCCCCCCTTTTTTCGAAATTTAAATTACTAATTTGATTTCTTAAAATAAAAGTTTCTTAGATAGAAATTGAAGGATAAATATTCAAGGTCTTATTGAACCCTAAGAGGTTATTCTATTATTTTGTTAGTAAGGTTTTTAGTTTATCTTATAACCGACATTGAACAGCCTATCGAATTCTGTGTTTACGACCTGTTCAACTCCGTAGCCTTGTAATTTTGAACCTAACCCAAGGGAACTGTAGGATCAAGCACTGGGACAAACTTTGTGGTGGACTTTTTGATGGAACTAACCAGCATTTGCGTTGCATAGAGGAGAAAACCACTAAAAAAGACCACGGTTAGTCTGAAGGGGATTCTAACTTATGATCCTTCTACCTCTGAGGATATTTTATATCAACACTGTGATTGATGCAACCCGGAAACAGATTTCGTATCAATCAGCAATCCCTGGCATTCGAATCTGTGCGAATGTTCTATCCCTTGAGTTACTGAGGTTCTAAGTAAGGTTTTCGTGGTTTTATCAGACCCAATCAAAAAATAGCAAACCACCAATAAGTTTGTTTTTGTTCAAAATGTTTTATTCCCCCTTCCCATAAAAAACGCATATTAATTTTATTAAATATTGTAATTTGACTTTCACAACTACCTCCGGTGGACTAACAGACAAAAATCCAACCTATCTGAGGAAATAGTAATAATCTTCTTCCGATAGTGTTAGCGTATTTTGGAAATATTTAGCACTGAAATGGACAAGATAGGCGGACTAAATGGATAATGAAATGGACAAGACTTACATAATTAGTTAATAACTTTCATGATCTTAAAATTTAACCCTTTCTACTGGAAGGCGCCTCTCCGGCACCATAAATTACTCAGAATGTTAAAATTTTTACTCTTCAATGCTTAATAACCACTTTATTTATTGGTCTCTATGTGCTATTATGGTAGTTTTGCATTGAGTGCATTTTGTATAAAGCAAATGCAGCAATAATAGCCATACAACCATTAATATATAATCAGAATATGTCACTTAAACTAAAGAAGCTACTATATACAGCAATGATCCGCCCAATACTTACCTATGCCTCACCTGCCTGGACAACGATACCTCAACATCTACTGAAGAAATTAAACCAATGCCAAAACAAGATCCTTAGAAAAATAACCTGTGCAAGATGGTTCATCCGGAATACCAATATACATGCAGACCTCAAAATACCAATTCTATCACAGCATATATACAAGCTAAACGCAGATTTTTTCGATAAAGCCATAGAATGTAAAACAGCAAATTTTAATGAAATCTTTAAATTTGAAAATTATATCAAAGATAAAAACTACAGACCAATAACTGCACATTTCACCTCCGACGCCTCATATCATAATCAATACAAATAATTTCATCAACCTTTCTGAAAATAACGTTTACTCATGCTGATACAATTCTGAACAACTCCAAAATCAAACAAACACAGTTTAGAGCAAGCTGCTCAATTTAGTTTTGATTCCTTTTTAGTTATTCAAGCAAAGAGCTTGAAACATTCATAAAAGCAACTCCATTGCCTGCTTACCTCATTGCTCAACCAAAACTGTTCTAAAATTCCAGATGAATGGGATAGGGGCCGCTTCGCGGCCCAGGTGCTCAATAAGATCAAAACACTAGGACTAGGAGTGCATTTTGTCTTATAAACGCTTAATGGTTGCGTTCTTTTATTTAAATTGTAGAAAGAACCTCTTTTGCAGAAAAGTTAATAATTAATCATATTAAAATTAGTTAATTCAGCATGGTTTTCATGGGTTAGTTAAATGGCACTTATACTTCTAGGCATGTTCTTTCTTTTAACATACTATTTTATTCTTTTAACATACTACTTTCTTTTAATAAATTACTTTCTTTTTTTAACATACTACTTCCTTTGTTTTTAAACATACTTCTTATACTACCTTAACTTTTGGGGGTATGACAGAACACAGTTTTCACTAAGATATATTACCGTTGCAAAAATAATATGCATATTAAAGTCAGAAATGTAATCGAGGTTTGTTATCGTTTCGTTACCAGTCTTTAAAAATAATAAGGTTCGTGAAAATCCAGATTGAGTTCTAATTAATAAATCCATTTAATACTTGCTGGCGTATTAAACATTTATGCATACGTTAACCCTTTTGAAGGCCGTGGTAAGTATACTTACCACCACCTTTTACCACTTTTAATTTAGGTTTCCATTTTTCAATAACTTCAGCTTTCTTGAAGTGAGTTTGTATAAAATTGGTAACCATTTGTCACTTTTAAAAAACGTATAAAAGTTATAAAATACATAATTCCTTTTGAAGTTTGTAGCATTTAAGGAATTTATTTTATAAATAAAAAAAAAATAAAAATCAGTAAGTTCCTAATAGGTCATGATAAATATATTTACCACCAAGAAAATGGCATTTTCATAAACTAAATGAGTTTTTTCTTTTTTATATCAATTACTGTTCTTAAAACAATTTCAATTCCAAAAATACTTTAATTTACCTTCACTAGAAATAAAGGGCCCGTTAAAGGGTTAATTAAATAAATTATAATATAAAATTTTTAAAAACAACATATTAATGCATCCAAATTTAAATAATTTTATAAATGTGTTAGTAAATCATTTATAGATTCCGTAAACCTGATATTAGTTATGTTGGGCTTGAAAATAAACGAATCGTAAACTATGTTTTACTTAAGGTTTTTTTTTAATGCAATTTTTTTCCAAAATTAAATTAGTTTATATACAGAGTGATTCTAAAAAGATGGGCAAAATTTTAGGAAGTAATAGTACACACCCAAGCAAACAATTTTTATCAAAGAATGCATGGTCGAAACCAAAATGCAAAACCGCTAGAGGGTGTCAAAGTTTATGTTCTTAGATGAGGCAAAAACACACAAAGAACGATGAAGTTAAGTTATAAAAGCAAATTTAATGTCATGCGATTACAATAAGTGTTCAAAACAGAGGTCGGCAGCGGCTATGCACGCAGTACAACGGCGAAGAAAAGGTAGGCGAACATTCTGAAACACACCAGGCATATCACGAACTTTCCCTGCAACGGCCGAAGCTTGGCGACAAGCAGCGCAGTAACTCGCAACAGGAATGGAGCTTTCACGTTTACATCAAACAACTTTCCAAATGCGCCAGCACCTTTGCATTTTGATTTCGACCATGCATTCTTTGATAAAACTAGTTTGCTTGGGTGTGTACTATCACTTCCTAAAATTTTGTGGAATAAGAAGTGATAAGAATTATAAGAAAGAATTAAGAATTATATATATATATATACGACGGACAGAATCGGTTATACGTCGGGTTTTAGATTTTGTTCACGTTTATTTAATTTTTCTTGTGTATTTTAAAAAAGGGCAGAATTTGCCGACATGAATGATACAGAAAAGGGTACCAACAAGAATGCTTGGATGACGACCGTAATTTTTCCTAGATGACTGAAAAAACTAGACAATGTTATGAAGATTCAAAAACGAAAAATTTTGCTATTCATCGACCAATGTCCAGCGCACCCATCGATAATAATTATTTTGGAAAATGTAAAAGCTCTCTTTTTTCCTGCAAATTGCACAAGTGCGCTTCAGTCATTAGATTTGGTCGTGATTAGAAATCTAAAATTGCATCATAGAAAGCAGTAAGTTCAACTCGCTATTCAAAGCATTGTAGAAACTAATAGCAAGAAAGTATAATTAAAGGTAACATTCATTCAAATTGCTCACTGCAATTTTTCTTCTCTGGTTATTTGTTTGTTTTGCTTTGTCTAATTTAGAAATTTATGTAAATCAACACGTTAAACATTAAAATTAACTTAAAACAGAGTTAGTTTCAGTTTTAGAAGTAAAAATCGATTATACGACGTTATCGTTTATACGACGTTTTTCGGTGGTCCCTTCGCCGTCGTATAAACGTCCTAGTCCTGGTGTTTTGATTTTATTGGGCTCCTGGGCCGCGAAGCGGCCCCTATCCCATTCATCTGGAATTTTAGAACAGTTTTGGTTGAACAATGAGGTAAGCAGGCAATGGAGTTGCTTTTATGAATGTTTCAAGTTCTTTGCTTGAATAACTAAAAAGGAATCAAAAATAAATTGAGCAGCTTGCTCTAAACTGTGTTTGTTTGATTTTGGAGTTGTTCAGAATTGTATCAGCATGAGTAAACGTTATTTTCAGAAAGGTTCATGAAATTATTTGTTTTGATAGTTATGATATGAGGCGTCGGAGGTGAAATGTGCAGCTATTGGTCTGTAGTTTTTATCTTTGATATAATTTTCAAATTTAAAGATTTCATTAAAATTTGCTGTTAAAATACATTCTATGGCTTTATCGAAAAAATCTGCGTTTAGCTTGTATATATGCTGTGATAGAGTTGGTATTTTGAGGTCTGCATGTATATTGGTAATCCGGATGAACCATCTTGCACAGGTTATTTTTCTAAGGATCTTGTTTTGGCATTGGTTTAATTTCTTCAGTAGATGTTGAGGTATCGTTGTCCAGGCAGGTGAGGCATAGGTAAGTATTGGGCGGATCATTGCTGTATATAGTAGCTTCTTTAGTTTAAGTGACATATTCTGATTATATATTAATGGTTGTATGGCTATTATTGCTGCATTTGCTTTATCTATTGTGCTTTTGATGTGATCATTCCAGGTGAGTTTGCTATTGATTATAAGGCCAAGATAATTTGCTTTTTTAACTATTGGTATTGGTATGTTGAACATTTTTGGTTGAAGTTGTGGAAGTATTTTAATTCTTCTTTTTTGTATAATTAATATTTGTGATTTTCCAGCATTTACTGCAGTTTTACATTTTAAGCACCAGTCTTCTATTTCGTCTATATGGTCTTGTAGTTTTTGAAGAGCATGATTTGGGTTTCTGGATTTAATAATAATACCGGTATCGTCTGCGTAATAGGCTGTTATGCTGTTATAATCGGCTTTGTTTACAGGAAAATCATAAGTGTATAATATGTATAATATCGGTCCCAGAATGCTGCCCTGTGGTACTCCGGCTGTGATGTTTCTCTTTGTGGATTTTTTGTTTTTGATGGTGATTTGAAATGTTCTATTAGAAAGATAGCAGGATAGGAGTTTGATTATGCCGGGTGGAAAATTCAGCTGTATGGGTTTATATATTGTACCAGTGTGCCATACTTTATCAAATGCTTTGGATATGTCGATCATCAGGAAGGTTATTGTTTCTTTATTTATGATTGCTCTGCCAGTATAGTCTATTATTCGGAGTAACTGTTTGGTGGTATCTAGTTTTTGTCGGAATCCATACTGTTCGTCGGGGAGGGCTGTAAGAAGTGGTTTTATTCTATTGTAGATGATTTTTTCGTATATTTTTCCAAGTATGTTAAGTAGACTGATTGGGCGATAACTCTCAGGGCAGCTTGGGTTCTTATTTTTCTTGAGAAATAGAATGACTGATGCGTTTTTCCAGATTTGTGGGTAGTAATTATGAGCAAGGCAGACATTAAAAATATGCGTGATTTTGCAGATGTAGTTGTTTGGTAATAGTTTTATCATCTTATTCTTTATCCCGTCCTCACCTGGAGCTTTATTGTTTTTCAGTTTTTGTATGATACAGCTAACTTCTTGATTATTGGTTGAATTTATTGTTTCTGGGATGAGGTGTTCAGTTTGAAAATTATTAACTTCTTTTGTGATGATATTGTGATGATTTTGGTCAGAGTTGATATGTGGTGAAAATTGATTTTGAAGTGAATCTGCGAATATTTCGATTTTTTCTGATATTGTGTAAGCTGTGCTTGATGGTCCAATTATTGGTCTGTCTATTTGAGGAGTTGTTTTCAGTTTCTTGGCCATTTTCCATATAGAGTTGCTGGTAGTGCAGAGGGAGGCGATTTTTGCCTGCCACAGTTGTTTTTTATATTTTTTACTGTGTTTTTTAATCTGGTTATTGAGTTGTTTTATTGCGTGCAGGTGTGCTGGGTCGTAAGTTCTTTGGTACCATTTCCTGTGCGAGTTCCTTAATCTTATTATATTCTTTATTTCAGGTGGTAATCTGTAATGATTGGCAATATACTTGGTTTCTGTGGAAGCGTTTTTAAAAGCATCTGTTATTTCATTCTGGATTTGCTGTATATAGTTTTCTATTGCAGTTTCGTTTTCCAAGGATGGTAGGTCTGTTCCATTGATTGTAAGAGTATTTTGAAAATGGTTCCAGTCAGTTTTATAATTTGGTTTCTCAGATTGTTCTATGGTTTCCCCAACGAGCAGTTGAACTGGCAGATGATCTGATGACAAATGGTTATGAGCGCAGGCGAGCATAGGAACATGCATGTTTGTTATTGCGAAGTCTAGTATGTCCGGACTATGGTTAATCCGATTTGGAATGTAAGTTGGAGTTGTTGGTGCTACTACTGTTAATTGATATTTGCTTATAAGATCTTTCAATTTTGAACCACTGTGATTGAAGTTGTTGCAGCCCCATATTGGATGTTTGGAATTAAAGTCACCTGCAACTATTGTATCTAGGGTGGCTGGAAATAGGAGGTTCATATCATTATCTGTTAATTTATTTTTTGGAGAATTATAAATTCCTGTGATTTTGATGCTCTTGTTTCTGTAGCTTAATAAAATAGAAATTTGCTCATATCCATTATCATCTTTTGAGTTATATTCTGTTGTTAATAAGTTGGCTTTTGCTAGAAGTGCTACGCCGCCCCCTCTGTACCTTCTATCACATCTGTAGATTGTATAGTTGGCTATTTTAAGATTTTGGGTTGCATTTAGATGACTTTCTGTTATTATGAATATATCAGGATTGTGTTCTATTATAAAGTTTTTTAGTTCATGCTGTTTTTCGATTATACCATTAGCGTTCCAAAAATAAATATTGATGGTTGGTTTCAGTGCTGATCTTAGTATTCTGAATCTATTGCTTCTTGTTCTTCTGAGTAAACTGCTTTTTGGATTTTCTTGAACATGTTAAAGCTTTCGTTGCTTTGTAAAAAGTTCACAAAGAGCTTGAGCTCTGATAGTAGTGATTTTGCTTCCTTGATGATGGTTATGTCTGTTTGTAGATTATTGCTGGTATTTGGTTGATATGCTGATTTTACGATTTTTGCATAGCTGTTTGTGCTGCCAGGAGTAATTCTGTTGTTTTGATTGTTGAAGCTGTTGATCTTGAGAGTCGGATATTTTGGGCACTGTTTGTAGTTGGCCGGATGTGGTCAACCACAGTTGGCACATGTAGCTGGAGTATCTTTGGTTTTCTGACAGAGATGAGTTAGGTGCTCCTGACCGCACTTCAAGCATTTAGGTGTATGTCTGCAGCTGGCCTGGACGTGGTTATATTGTTGACATCTATGACACTGTGTGAGTCCTCGGCGCCCTTTGTAACTCGTTACTGAGACAACAAGATCCATGAATCGGGTTAGGTAGAAGATATCTTTATTTTGTTCCGTTTTGTCAAATGTGATAATATGTAGAGGTAATTTTGTCCTGCCTTGCTCAGTAAATTTTGTCATCTGCGTAACTTTTTTCGGAGTGAATCCATATAATATGAGGTTTTGTTTCACTTGTTCTTCTGTAATTTCTACCGGAATACTTTTAATGACAACTCTGATTGGCTTTTCTTCATTTAATTGGAAAGTATGGTATTTTATCTGTAGGTCATCTAGTATATCTATGGCACGACGTCTCATATCAATTTCAAAAAAATGTAATTTTAAATATTCTCCTGTGTGTTTACCTTCAAAATTGGTTATTTGCTGGTCTTGAAGCTTCTTCTTTAGGTTTAGCCATTGTACGCTGTTATCTTTTATTATTATCGGTGGAATCCTGGGTTTGCTTGCTCTCTGGTATTGAAAATCTGTTGTTTCTTCCATTGCTTCTTCAATGACGTCATTAGGCTGGTTCAGTTGGTTTCTCCTAGGTTCGGATGTAGCGGGCGGTTCCCCATACTGGCATTCCTTAGAGGTGGTCGCTATTGATGTCTGCCCTATGGTGGCTCCATCTTGAGCTGCTGTGGTGTTGGTTTGTTGTTTTTGAATTGGAATAAAATTTTTTGCATTGGGAAATTTTTTGTTGGTGGGTTCATCTTCCTCCGAACTGGATGATCTGGTTCTTTTTGTAACTGCTTGTTGTTTTCCTTCGTCACTGATTGTTTTTTGTTGGTTGTTATTCGTATTGGCTTTTGTTGATGATTTCCTTCGATTTTTGTTTTTCTTTACTGGAGTGGCTATGGATATCGTGGGATTGCTTGGGATTATTATTTCTGACTCTGCATTCAGTTTGTTGATTTTTTGTAGATGTCTATTTTCTATTTTTAATTCATCATTTTCAGCTTGGATCTTATCCATACTTTCTTGCAGTGTGGTCATCTTAGTTTCAAAAACTGTTTTGATGTCATTTATTTGCTGAGATAGAGTTTTGTTGAGTTCGGTTTGTTGTTGAAGTTGTTGCTTTAGTATATCCATAGTGTCCATTACCCTGCTGGGAACAGCACTTTCACTAATTTGAATTGTATTAGACATTATAGTGTTATTGTATGCACAGAAATAATTATAAAGTTTATAAAATATATTTATCTGCACTTACTTGGAATAAATGCAGCTACCGCTGCTCGAAAATTATAATCTGTAAATAAAATTGTGGTTCAGCATAAACTTTATGCTGACAAGAAAACAAAATTGTCTTAGTGCAACTCGCACTATGAAGCTCTATTTGGTGCCGTGACCAGGATAAATAAAAGTTTCAGAATGCACAAATGTTTGCAAATAATCACAAATAATCAGCTTTTGTAGTCATAAATCACACTATTAATTTATTTCAAGTTTTCGTGAGACGCCCACTATAATTGTTGACGTAAGCACTATTGAAACTGAAATTTGCAATCCAAATCGTAAACACAAATTGTAGAAGTTAGCGTGATACGCCCCAATGGCGGTAGTAAACAAATAAGTCTGTTTTCAAATAGGCATCACATTTTGCGGCACAAAACTTTGTCACTGCAATATCTGGTCACAACAATCGTTGTTGTAGATCAAATATAACTTTATCAATTCACTAAGAAAGAAATCATACCTGTAGAATAATTTTACTCCATCAATCCTTATATCGTTTTCAGGATCACTTTGAACGAATCGGAAATTTTGCACGACCTATCTCACCTATCTTTTATCATAATCACATGACCCGCAATATTCACTTGTTTTCAAGTCCGGATACGTGTTCGACCACCGTCGTATAAACGATGCTCCACTGTATATATATATATATATATATTATTCCACAAAAATTTGTCGTAAAATTTTTAGCTAAATTTTTTTTTTTTCAAATCACACTCCATTGAATGTATGAACATAAAAAATGGATATTTGTAACTCATTAAAATTACTATTAACAATCTTTTTTTCCTCTGAAGCTGGATTTATTCCACTTTCAAAAATAACGGATCATATCTCGAGCCAGGGGCGGATTAAGGGCCCTTGGCCATTCAAATTTTTGGGGCCCTTAGATTAAATTTTTTTCTTGTATATTTTCTATATATTCAAATATAAAAGTATTTATATATCTTTTCATTTAAGAAAGCATAGTCAAAATAAATAATAATAATTTAAATTTTACTTTATTTTATTAAATTAGAACTAAAAAATAATCATAACAATTTGAAAAATCATTGTTTCTTTTAATTTTTTAAAATTTATTTAAAAAAAACATTTTAAGGGGCCCTAATCATTGGGGGCCCTAGGCCATGGCCTAGTCTGGCATAATGGGTAATCCGGACCTGTCTCGAGCACTCTTTAAGAGAATCTAACACTTTTTGTACACTCTTATGAAACTCGTCTACCCCAAGATAATTTCACAAAAAAAGTAATTCTTAACAATCATTAAAATTTTTTTCCATTATATAAAATTTAAAAAAAATTTTAATGATTGTTCAGAATTAATTTTTTTTGTGACATTATCTTGGAGTAGACGAGTTTCATAATAGTCTACCCCAAGATAATGTCACAAAAAAAATTAATTCCTAAATGATTGTTAAGAATTAATTTTTTTGTGACATTATCTTGGGGTAGACTATTATGAAACTCGTCTACTCCAAGATAATGTCACAAAAAAAATTAATTAATTAATTAATTAATTTAAAAACTTAAATTAAATTGTTAGGAATTAATTTTTTTTTGTGACATTATCTTGGGGTAGACTATTATGAAACTCGTCTACCCCAAGATAATGTCATAAAAAAAAATAATAATTCTTAACAATCATTTAAATTTTTTTTAAAATTTTATACAATAATGGAAAAAAAATTTCGAATTGAAAAAACATTAGTTTACACGCAATTTTAAATTATACAATTTTTAGGGCAATAATTAGGGCTGCTAACTTCTACCCTTTTTTGCGAAATATCTGATAGAGTTAAAATCAATTAAAAGCGAAATCTTTCAGAATTTTGGATTTTGTCTTGTTGCTCGACTGCTTTCGTAGATTCATTCGATATGGTTACGATAAAAAGTGATGGAAACGTGCCATTGAATAATCAAATAGGGGCGAACAAACACAAAACATTTAAATTTTAATTTATCTATTAGTTGTTAGTATTTTGTTTTATGCATTTAATTTTTACTCGTTACTTTTTTTCTTGATCTATATATTTTTTACTTTTGACCTTAATTCTGCTTTATGCACAGATATTTTTACTTGTTACTTTTAAATTCCCGTGTATTGATCAATATGCATTTCGGAATTTCGAGTAGCAGGAAGTAGAAAGTAGGCGTTACTTTCTACCGTGTCTCTGTGGGGGCTCAAAGTTATTCACAGATCTCTTTTTGAAAATTTATTTCTGGTCCACGCTACACCCAAAAACCTCATAGGATGAAATCCATCACTGATTTCGTTTAATTTGTCTCTTTCATTTGCGTCAATAAAAAAAAATATTAAAAAAATAAATGAAAAAATTTAGTAAAAAAAAATTTCAATTGTTTTAAAATCGATCTCAATACATACCTGTCAAATTTTACGCATTTGGTGTGCAATTTTATTTCTATATTTAAAATGGTAGTAAAATATATAATTTCTTTTTATTTTTTGTACTTATAAACTTAATATACAATCTTTAAAACCACCACTATTTTTAAAAAAATTAGACATATATATAAATATGTTTGCTTGAACCTTGATTGTCTTTGGTCCTAAATAAATACAGCTGAAAATTTAGATTAATCGGTTAGTGGCGCTTCGCGCCCAACACCGAGATAGTACAGCTTTTTTAAGATACATCATGCATGGTCTTGTTGGTTGGTCGGGGTCCTTGAGGCCAAGAAGGCCCTTTACCCCTTCATCATGAAGTAAGGATCGTTGAGGTGATAAGCATAATGCTAAGGTTGAAGTGGGGAGAAAATGGCGCATTGCCATGGTGCGGAAAAGCTGTGGTGACTTGAAAAAGAGTTGAGAGTGATCAACAAAAATGAAGTCTACTGTGCTTTGCTTGAGGAAAACATCTCTCTGTTTTTAAGATTACTTATCTCGAATTCATAATTAACATCTCCAGTCTCCGCTAGTAAGTAACTAAACTGGGCGAGGACCCGAAGGACAATAAGACTCCTACTTGCGAATCATGCTTCGACCAGTCGGTTTCAAACGCAAATGGATCATGCATGGTGACTCTTCCGGATTTTCCGGAAGATTTTATTTTCATATTTAAAGTGGTAGTAAATATATACTATTTTTTCTTTTATAAACTTAATTTTCAAATGATTTTGATCACCACTATTCTTACAAAAATTAAGCACATATATTAATATGCGTTACTTATTTTATTTGTTGCATTTCATTATGTCACAAATAATGTGACATTAATAAATAAGACAAATAAAGTGAAGTAACTTAAAGATTATTATTAAAAATAAAAAAAAACTTTTTTTAAGAGCATTTTTCGTTTATTAAGTAAATACCATACCTGCCAACTCTTCTGGATTTCCCGGAAGATTTTATTTTCATATTTAAAGTGGTAGTAAGTATATACTATTTTCCTTTTATAAACTTAATTTTTAGATGATTTTGATCACCACTATTCTTACAAAAATTAAGCACATATATTAATATGCTTACTATCATGGTTGTCAACTTATCATTGCATACCATAATGTTGCAAAATCAAAATGTTTTCACACAATGTTTTTAATTCATGATGTATGGGATAGGGGCCGCTGCGCGGCCCAGGTACCCAATTTTCTGTTAATAAATGAAATGAAATGAATGGTTGTCAACTTAAGTTTTTCAAATACAACGTATTTGTTTGCTTAAAATTGAAGTTTTAATTCCATTTTAATACCACTGGGAAAAATGATAATGGAAGGGATTAAAAGTTGGCAGGTATAAAATACGTAAAGATTTAAAGCAATATAAATCAAATTCAAGGATTTTATTGCTGTTTTGTAGAAACAAATTTTTGTTAAAAAACTTTTCTTTATTTCCTTCAAAATTGGTAGTCATATAAAATTATTGTTATGCTCACAAACTTCATTAAAACGCATGTTTAAATTTTAGAAACAAAACTTAAAATAAGATTCAACGTGTCATGGTTTGTTTCTGAACTGCAAATATATGCTTATGTATCCTATCCGTTATATGTGACAAGATAAAATGTATTGTTAAATATTGATACTTTGTGACATAGGGATGGCTCAAAAATAATGGAAAACAGTGACATCATTTATGGGTAGCCCTCAACTGATTACAAAACTAAATTTAACGATCGTAATACTCCGTTTTCACTTAAAAAATGAGATGAAAAAATATTAACCTATAAATGAAAGCTAAATAGGAAGCATTTTTTTTATAAAGTACTTGTACTAAATAAATAAAATTCAGAAATTATTAATTTTTACATTCAATAAAAAAAATAGCGGAATTTATAATTTTTATATAATAAAGAAAATATACTGAAAATAAAAATAGAATACGGATTTGAAATGTTCATGCGTAACTGCAAGAGATAAAAGAATAATTTATAAATACATTTATAGGAAAATTTATCATATAACTTGTGTTAACAATTGTTAAGATGATTCTTAGTCACGAGATAGATTTGCTATGATTCGATGAGTTGAATTCGGTATTCGAAATACATTGAAAATGAAAATAGAATACGGATTTGAAATGCTCATGCGAAACTGCAAGAGGTAAAGGAATAATTTATAAATACATTTATTGGAAAACATATCATGTAATTTGTATTAACAATTAAGATGATTCAAAATAACTAGATAGATTTGCTATGATTCGATGTGTTGAATTCGATATTCGAAAGAAATACATTGAAAATGAAAATAGAATATGAACAAGAAATGTTCATGCGAAACTAAGATAAAATTGGAACTAATAAGCGATAAATGAATAGTTTGCAAATAAAATTTGAGGAAAAATTAAAACATAATATGCATTGACAAACGAATCTAATTAACTACATAGCTTTGCTATGAATCGTTGAATTTGGGTCAGTAATTAGAAGTAATCATTTAATCAGATGAAACACGGTACATCATTCCCAAAAAACTTCGCCTACTTTTAGGTATATATACATATGGTTAAAAATGTAATTTTTTAAAGTGGTACGATTTAATACTTCAAAACTTTTATTTATATATTTATCTAACAGAGCTGTCAATAGAAATAAAAGAATAATAATAGTTACAAAAATTCGTAAAAATTGATTGATAAACTTAAATTTTGACAAAAATCTAATTTGTACAAGAAAGAGTACAAACGCGACACACTTTTTAAAACAATTAAAAGCAAATTATAAATTCCTTTTCTGAACCAATTCTATTGTGGGACGTCCTACTTGTATTTAAGAAACGCCTTCTATATTCACGTCCTGTTGCTATTCCAAATTGAAAGGGTAAATTAAATGTAAATGTATTCTTGTATGTTAGCGTTTAAATCAAAATGTCATCGCTGATTTGTATTAGAAAAAGTATAATGTAACTTTAACCCTTTAAAGGGCCATTTATTTCTAGTAAAGGTAAATTAAAGTATTTTTGGAATTGAAATTGTTTTAAGAATAGTAATTGATATAGGAAAAAAAAACTCATATAGTTTATAAAAATGCCATTTTTTTGGAGGTAAATGTATTTAACACAACCTATTAGCATCTTATTGACTTTTATTTTTCTTTATTTATAAAATAAATTTCATAAATGCTACAAACTTCAAAGGAATTATGTATTTTATAACTTTTATACGTTTTTGTAAACTAACAAATGGCTACCAATTTTATTCAAACGCACTTCATGAAATCTGAAGTTATTAACAAATGGAAACCTAAATTAAAAGTGGTGGGAAGTATACTTCCCACCACGAAGGCCGTGGGAAGTATACTTCCCACGTCCTTCGAAAGGGTTAAAAAGATTTTATTCAGTATTTATAAAATCCTTTCCTTGACCAACCGTTTCTTCAGTAGGGCGTCCTACATGAATACATAGAACCGCCTTCAAGATCTAGTTCGCTTTCCGATTAAGATTAAAGAACAGAGTGATTCAGTACAGAGGTTTCAAACTTAGAGATTTCCATAGCAACCCATATCTGGAACAATCATCTTACGGTGCGATTCCCGTTATAAGCTGGCTATTCATGCGCATTTGAACATACGAAGATGAAATATTATTTAATTAAATTATCTAGATCCTATATTAGTTTTACGTTTTATACATAGTTATTAGTGTGAAAAGAAGCCTCGGTGGCTCAGGGGATAGAGTGTTCTCCCAATGAGGTGACCTAGGTTCGAATTCCAGTGGTGTCTAGTTGATATGAATTCTACTCACGAGTTGCACCGACCACAGTGCTGAGGTAAAATATCAACAGTGGTAGATAAACCATCGTTACAGCCCTCTTGCCATCTGGCTAACCGTAGGATGCTTTCGTGGTTTTTTCTCTCCAAGCAACGCAAAATTGGGTTAGTTCTATCAAAAAAGTCCTTCATGAAGACTAGTTTGTCCAAATACTTGATCTAGGATTTCTCTTGTCTTTTGGGTTGGATTCATAATTATAATGCTACAGGATTGAACATTGATAGTCGTAAATTAAGAATTGGGTTGTCTGGTCAACACCGATTATAATTTTTAAAAAATGAAATGTTAGTATTAAAATTTTCATTCAAAGAAGCCCAGAAACTGATATCTTATAGTAATTTAAGGATTTGGAGACGAACTCGAATACTTTATACCTTTTTTGGATAGTTAAATACTGCAATATACAAATTACGAATTTTTGTCATTTGGCAACGGATGGTTGAAAGCGAAATGACGAATTTTCGTCACGCGGACAGACACGTGCTAATTTAGGATACATTTGTTACTTGGTAGAAATTTATTCAAAAGAAAACGAAAAACATAAACATTATTGATTCAGTTGGTAGTGTGAAGTTATATTCCATGTTTTGAACGGTTGGACAAATAAGCCGCTTCTTTATGTATTATTGATGAGGAAATAATAGTGTTTAGAAAAACATAAACAAAGTTGGCGATATGGCTACGCTTCATTCAAGATTTGATTGTTTATTTATATAAAGCTGATTCTATATTTACGAATCTCATGATTTCGAGAGAAGATTTAAAGGAGTTGTTTCTCTAGGAAAATGAAAATCACACCAAAATCTCTAAGCGAAGCTTTAATTTTTAAACTTATTATCTTGCTGAAAAGGACTGTTATGGCTTTAAAACGGAAAAAGTAGATCAAATAGCAACAAAAAAAAAATTAAAAAATAAATAAAAATGTTAAAAAAAATTATCTTGCTGAAAAAAACTCTCTTGATTTTAAGACAGATAAATAGATCCAGTAGTTAAAATAAGAAAATGGAAAAAAGAAAAAAAAAATATCTTGCAGAGAGCAACTGTCTTGACATTAAAACGGAATAATAGATTAAATTGTTAAAATAATAATAATAATAAAATTCTTTTGCTGAAAAAAAAAACTGTCTTGACTTAACGGAAATAATCGATTAACAGTAAAAATAAGAAAATTAAAAAAGTGAAAAATATTGTCTAGCTGAAAAGAACTGTCTTGACATTAAAAAAGAAAAATCATATAGTTAAAATAAAAATAAAAAATAAATAAAAAATTTAAAGTGTTGGTTTATTCTGCATTTTTGCACTACTTATAAACAGAACTTAATTTTTACTTAACCCTTTTGAAGGCCGTGGTAAGTATACTTACCACCACGTTTTACCACTTTTAATTTAGGTTTCCATTTTTCAATAACTTCAGCTTTCTTGAAGTGAGTTTGAATAAAATTGGTAACCATTTGTCACTTTTAAAAAACGTATAAAAGTTATAAAATACATAATTCCTTTTGAAGTTTGTAGCATTTAAGGAATTTATTTTATAAATAAAAAAAAATAAAAATCAGTAAGTTCCTAATAGGTCATGTTAAATATATTTACCACCAAGAAAATGGCATTTTCATAAACTAAATGAGTTTTTTCTTTTTTATATCAATTACTGTTCTTAAAACAATTTGAATTCCAAAAATACTTTAATTTACCTTCACTAGAAATAAAGGGCCCGTTAAAGGGTTAATTAAATAAATTATAATATAAGATTTTTAAAAACAACATATTAATGCATCCAAATTTAAATAATTTTATAAATGTATTAGTAAATCATTGCTGGATTGCGTAAACCTGATATTAGTTATGTTGGGTTTGAAAATAAACGAATCGTAAACTATGTTTCACTTAAGGTTTTTTTTAATGCAATTTTTTTTTCAAAATTAAGTTAGTTTATATACAGGGTGATTCTAAAAAGATGGGCAAAATTTTAGGAAGTGATAGTACACACCCAAGCAAACAATTTTTATCAAAGAATGCATGGTCGAAACCAAAATGCAAAACCGCTAGAGGGTGTCAAAGTTTATGTTCTTAGATGAGGCAAAAACACACAAAGAACGATGAAGTTAAGTTATAAAAGCAAATTTAATGGCATGCGATTACAATAAGTGTTCAAAACAGTGGCCGGCAGCGGCTATGCACGCAGTACAACGGCGAAGAAAAGGTAGGCGAACATTCTGAAACACACCAGGCATATCACGAACTTTCCCTGCAGCGGCCGAAGCTTGGCTACAAGTAACGCAGCGCAGTAACTCGCAACAGGAATGGAGCTTTCACGTTTACATCAAACAACTTTCCAAATGCGCCAGCACCTTTGCATTTTGATTTCGACCATGCATTCTTTGATAAAACTTGTTTGCTTGGGTGCGCTATCACTTCCTAAAATTTTGTGGAATAAGAAGTGATAAGAATTATAACTAAGAATTAAGAATTATATATATATATATATATATATATATATATATATATATATATATATATATATATATATATATATATATATATATATATATATATATATATATATATATATATATATATATATATATATATATATATATATATATATATAATTCTTATCACTTCTTATTCCACTTTATTATTCCACAAAAATTTGTCGTAAAATTTTTAGCTAAATTTTTTTTCTTCTTTCAAATCACACTCCATTGAATGTATGAACATAAAAAATGAATATTTGTAACTCATTAAAATTACTATTAACAAACTTTTTTTTCCTCTGAAGCTGGACTTATTCCACTTTCAAAAATAACGGATCATATCTCGAGCCAGGGGCGGATTAAGGGCCCTAGGCCATTCAAATTTTTGGGGCCCTTAGATTAAATTTTTTTCTCGTATATTTTCTATATATTCAAATATAAAAGTATTTATATATCTTTTCATTTAAGAAGGCATGTTCAAAATAAATAATAATAATTTAAATTTTACTTTATTTTATTAAATTAGAACTAAAAAAATAATCATAACAATTTGAAAAATCATTGTTTCTTTTAATTTTTTAAAATTTATTTTAAAAAAAACATTTTAAGGGGGCCCTAATCATTGGGGGCCCTAGGCCATGGCCTAGTCTGGCATAATGGGTAATCCGGACCTGTCTCGAGCACTCTTTAAGAGAATCTGACACTTTTTGCACACTCTTATGAAACTCGTCTACCCCAAGATAATTTCACATGACCTAGGTACATGTCCAAAGCTTGGAGAAAAGAAAAGAAAAAAAAAAAAAGATAATTTCACAAAAAAAGTAATTCTTAACAATCATTTAAATTTTTCTTCCATTATATAAAATTTAAAAAATTTTTTAATGATTGTTCAGAATTAATTTTTTTTTGTGACATTATCTTGGAGTAGACGAGTTTCATAATAGTCTACCCCAAGATAATGTCACAAAAAAAAATTAATTCCTAAATGATTGTTAAGAATTAATTTTTTTTGTGACATTATCTTGGGGTAGACTATTATGAAACTCGTCTACTCCAAGATAATGTCACAAAAAAAATTAATTAATTAATTAATTAATTTAAAAAATTAAATTAAATTGTTAGGAATTAATTTTTTTTGTGACATTATCTTGGGGTAGACTATTATGAAACTCGTCTACCCCAAGATAATGTCACAAAAAAAAAATAATTCTTAAGAATCATTTAAATTTTTCTTAAAATTTTATATAATAATGGAAAAAAAATTTCGAATTGAAAGAACATTAGTTTACACGAAATTTTAAATTATACAATTTTTAGGGCAATAATTAGGGCTGCTAACTTCTACCCTTTTTTGCGAAATATCTGATAGAGTTAAAATCAATTAAAAGCGAAATATTTCAGAATTTTGGATTTTGTCTTGTTGCTCGACTGCTTTCGTAGATTCATTCGATATGGTTACGATAGAAAGTGATAGAAACGTGCCTTTGAATAATCAAATAGGGGCGAACAAACACAAAACATTTAAATTTTAATTTATCTATTAGTTGTTAGTATTTTGTTTTATGCTTTTAATTTTTACTCGTTACTTTTTTCTTGATCTATATATTTTTTACTTTTGACCGTAATTCTGCTTTATGCACAGATATTTTTACTTGTTACTTTTAAATTCCCGTGTATTGATCAATATGCATTTCGGAATTTCGAGTAGCAGGAAGTAGAAAGTAGGCGTTACTTTCTACCGTGTCTCTGTGGGGGCTCAAAGTTATTCACAGATCTCTTTTTGAAAATTTATTTCTGGTCCACCCAAAAGTCTCATAGGATGAAATCCATCACTGATTTCGTTTAATTTGTCGCTTACATTTGCGTCAATAAAAAAAATATTAAAAAAATAAATGAAAAAAATTAGTAAAAAAAATTTCAATTGTTTTAAAATCGATCTCAATACATACCTGTCAAATTTTACGCATTTGGTGTGCAATTTTATTTCTATATTTAAAATGGTAGTAAAATATATAATTTCTTTTTATTTTTTGTACTTATAAACTTAATATACAATCTTTAAAACCACCACTATTTTTAAAACAATTAAGCATATATATAAATATGTTTACTTTTACTTTCATTTTCTTTGGTCCAATGTAGACGAAGCTGAAAGTTTAGATTAATCGGTTAGTGGCGTTTCGCGCTCAAAACCGAGATTGTAAATCTTTTTCAAGATACATGTCTGCTAACTCATACGGATTTTCCGGAAGATTTTATTTTAATATTTAAAGTGGTAGTAAATATATACTATTTTTTTCTTTTATAAACTTAATTTTCAAATGATTTTGATCACCACTATTCTTACAGAAATAAAGCACATATATTAATATGCGTTACTATCATGGTTGTCAATTTAAGTTTTCTCAAATACAACGCATTTGCTTGCTAAAAATTGAAGTTTTAATTCCATTTTAATACCACTGGGAAAAATGATAATGGAAGGGATTAAAAGTTGGCAGGTATAAAATACGTATAAGATTTAAGGCAATATAAATCAAATTCAAGGATTCTATTGCTGTTTTGTAAAAACAAATTTCTGTTAAAAAAACTTTTCTTTATTTCCTTCAAAATTGGTAGTCATATAAAATTATTGTTATGCTCACAAACTTCATTAAAACGCATGTTTAAATTTTAGAAACAAAACTTAAAATAAGATTCAACGTGTCATGGTTTGTTTCTGAACTGCAAATATATGCTTATGTATCCTATCCGTTATATGTGACAAGATAAAATGTATTGTTAAATATTGATACTTTGTGACATAGGGATGGCTCAAAAATAATGGAAAACAGTGACATCATTTATGGGTAGCCCTCAACTGATTACAAAACTAAATTTAACGATTGTAATACTCCGTTTTCACTTAAAAAATGAGATGAAAAAATATTAACCTATAAATGAAAGCTAAATAGGAAGCATTTTTTTTATAAAGTGCTTGTACTAAATAAATAAAATTCAGAGATTATTAATTTTTACATTCAATAAAAAAAATAGCGGAATTTATAATTTTTATATAATAAAGAAAATATACTGAAAATAGAAATAGAATACGGATTTGAAATGTTCATGCGTAACTGCAAGAGATAAAAAAATAATTTATAAATACATTTATAGGAAAATTTATCATATAACTTGTGTTAACAATTGTTAAGATGATTCTTAGTCACGAGATAGATTTGCTATGATTCGATGAGTTGAATTCGGTATTCGAAATACATTGAAAATGAAAATAGAATACGGATTTGAAATGCTCATGCGAAACTGCAAGAGGTAAAGGAATAATTTATAAATACATTTATTGGAAAACATATCATGTAATTTGTATTAACAATTAAGATGATTCAAAATCACGAGACAGATTTGCTATGATTCCATGTGTTGAATTCGAAACGAAATACATTGAAAATGAAAATAGAATATGCATAAGAAATGTTCATGCGAAACTAAGATAAAATTGGAACTAATAAGCGATAAATGAATAGTTTGCAAATTAAATTTGAGGAAAAATTAAAACTTAATATGCATTGACAATCGAATCTAATTAACAAGATAGCTTTGCTATGAATCGTTGAATTTGGGTTAGTAATTAGAAGTAATCATTTAATCAGATGAAACACGGTACATCATTCCCAAACCATCTTCTCCTACTTTTAGGTATATATACATATGGTTAAAAATGTAATTTTTTAAAGTGGTACGATTTAATACTTCAAAACTTTTATTTATATATTTATCTAACAGAGCTGTCAATAGAAATAAAAGAATAATAATAGTTACAAAAATTCGTAAAAGTTGGTTGATAAACTTAAATTTTGACTAAAATCTAATTTGTACAAGAAAGAGTACAAACGCAACACACTTTTTAAAACAATTAAAAGCAAATTATAAATTCCTTTTCTAAACCAATTCTATTGTGGGACGTCCTACTTGTATTTAAGAAACGCCTTCTATATTCACGTCCTGTTGCTATTCCAAATTGAAAGGGTAAATTAAATGTACCTAAATGTATTCTTGTATGTTAGCGTTTAAATCAAAATGTCATCGCTGATTTGTATTAGAAAAAGTATAATGTAACTTTAACCCTTTAAAGGGCCATTTATTTCTAGTAAAGGTAAATTAAAGTATTTTTGGAATTGAAATTGTTTTAAGAATAGTAATTGATATAAGAAAAAAAAACTCATATAGTTTATAAAAATGCCATTTTTTTGGAGGTAAATGTATTTAACACAACCTATTAGCATCTTATTGACTTTTATTTTTCTTTATTTATAAAATAAATTTCATAAATGCTACAAACTTCAAAGGAATTATGTATTTTATAACTTTTATACGTTTTTGTAAACTAACAAATGGCTACCAATTTTATTCAAACGCACTTCAAGAAATCTGAAGTTATTAACAAATGGAAACCTAAATTAAAAGTGGTAAAAAAGTGGTGGGAAGTATACTTCCCACGTCCTTCGAAAGGGTTAAAAAGATTTTATTCAGTATTTATAAAATCCCTTCCTTGACCAACCGTTTCTTCAGTATGGCGTCCTACATGAATACATAGAACCGCCTTCAAGATCTAGTTCGCTTTCCGATTAAGATTAAAGAACAGAGTGATTCAGTACAGAGGTTTCAAACTTAGAGATTTCCATAGCAACCCATATCTGGAACAATCATCTTACGGTGCGAGGTACGATTCCCGTTATAAGCTGGCTATTCATGCGCATTTGAACATACGAAGATGAAATATTATTTAATTAAATTATCTAGATCCTATATTAGTTTTACGTTTTATACATAGTTATTAGTGTGAAAAGAAGCCTTGGTGGCTCAGGGGATAGAGTGTTCTCCCAATGAGGTGACCTAGGTACGAATTCCAGTGGTGTCTGGTTGATATGAATTCTACTCACGAGTTGCACCGACCACAGTGTTGAGGTAAAATATCATCAGTGGTAGATAAACCATCGTTACAGCCCTCTTGCCATCTGGTTAACCGTAGGATGTTTTCGTGGTTTTTTCTCTCCAAGCAACGCAAAATTGGGTTAGTTCTATCAAAAAAGTCTTTCATGAAGACTTAGTTTGTCCAAATACTTGATCTAGGATTTCTCTTGTCTTTTGGGTTGGATTCATAATTATAATGCTACAGGATTGAACATTGATAGTCGTAAATTAAGAATTGGGTTGTCTGGTCAACACCGATTATAATTTTTAAAAAATGAAATGTTAGTGTTAAAATTTTCATTCAAAGAAGCCCAGAAACTGATATTTTATAGTAATTTAATGATTTGGAGACGAACTCGAATACTTTATACCTTTTTTTGATAGTTAATTACTGCAATATACAAAGTACGAATTTTTGTCATTTGGCAACGGATGGTTGAAAGCGAAATGACGAATTTTCGTCACGCGGACAGACTTGTGCTAATTTAGGATACATTTGTTACTTGGTAGAAATTTATTCAAAAGAAAACGAAAAACATAAACATTATTGATTCAGTTGGTAGTGTGAAGTTATATTCCATGTTTTGAACGGTTGGACAAATAAGCCGCTTCTTTATGTATTATCGATGAGGAAATAATAGTGTTTAGAAAAACATAAACAAAGTTGGCGATATGGCTACGCTTCATTCAAGATTTGATTGTTTATTTATATAAAGCTGATTCTATATTTACGAATCTCATGATTTCGAGGGAAGATTTAAAGGAGTTGTTTTTCTAGGAAAATGAAAATCACACCTTAGTCTCTAAGCGAAGCTTTAATTTTAAACCTTATTATCTTACTGAAAAGGACTGTCATGGCTTTAAAACGGCAAAATAGATCAAATAGCAAAAATAAAACGTAAAAAAAAAAATTATCTTGCTGAAAAAAACTCTCTTGATTTTAAGACAGATAAATAGATCCAGTAGTTAAAATAAGAAAATGAAAAAAAAGAAAAAAAAAATATCTTGCAGAGAGCAACTGTCTTGACATTAAAACGGAATAATAGATTAAATTGTTAAAATAATAATAATAATAATAATAAAATTCTTTTGCTGAAAAAAAAACTGTCTTGACTTAACGGAAATAATAGATTAAACAGTAAAAATAAGAAAGTTAAAAAAGTGAAAAATGTTGTCTAGCTGAAAAGAACTGTCTTGACATTAAAAAAGAAAAATCATATAGTTTAAATAAAAATAAAAAATAAATAAAAAATAAATAAAAAATTTAAAGTGTTGGTTTATTCTGCATTTTTGCACTACTTATAAACAGAACTTTATTTTTACCTAACCCTTTTGAAGGCCGTGGTAAGTATACTTACCACCACGTTTTACCACTTCTAATTTAGGTTTCCATTTTTCAATAACTTCAGCTTTCTTGAAGTGAGTTTGAATAAAATTGGTAACCATTTGCAACTTTTAAAAAACGTATAAAAGTTATAAAATACATAATTTCTTTTGAAGTTTGTAGCATTTAAGGAATTTATTTTATAAATAAAGAAAAATAAAAGTCAGTAAGTTCCTAATAGATCATGTTAAATATATTTACCACCAAAAAAATGGCATTTTTATAAACTAAATTAGTTTTTTTATATCAATTACTGTTCTTAAAACAATTTCAATTCCAAAAATACTTTAATTTACCTTTACTAGAAATAAAGGACCCATTAAAGGGTTAAGCTATATATATTTTACATATCATCCATTTACATTTTTTATATCATCGATGTTGAGTAAATCTGCTAACATATTTTGAGATAGAAAGAGAGAATAAAATGGAGGTTGGTGGGTAACAGCGTATGCAACCATACACGTAGAGTTGTCTAACAATCAATTCTCAGGGCACGTTCTTCCTGTCATTTTGTTTCTTTTTAGCATGCACTGTATCTTTTAGTACATATGATGTTTTGCTATACCTGAGTATGTTGCTCATTCGATAAGTTATTCTTCTGGTATAGCATACCTCACCAAAAAGATTCTCGCGTATTCGATGAGCTTCTTATGCTTCTCCTTTCTATATTCTTTGGTTGAAATTAGACTGATAGAACCATATTTGTTTATGAACTAAATAGAAATTACAATTTGTTCAGTAGTCATGACAACTAATGTCACAAAAAATTTCACACTTCTTATGCTTTACGTTACATTGTTTTGTTGTGCAAAAACTATAAGTATAGAGACTTAAAATTTCAAAAGTGTGTAGAAAGTGAATAAAAAAAATTGACATTCCGTTTTTCGGTAAACCGAATTTCTTTATAAAACCGTTAATTCGAAAAATATTAACTGTTATTTTAAAGTAAGAAAAAGAAATAAGCGAACCGTTATGAAGTCTATGGTAATGCAATTAAAATGTTGAAATTTGACCAGCCGAAAGGCCTTTTTATAAAATAACGAGTTTTTTTCGAAAATCAAATTTGTCCGATAATTACTGTAAGTTAGTATTAAGTACTATATTCTCATGATTTTTTAAAAACATTTTTTGCTTTAAATAATAATTATTTTTCCATTGTTGTAGAAAAATTAAACTCTCTCGCAATCTACATTTTATAAGCTTGCCTTTGACTTGATGTCAAAAGTAATTTTTAAAAAATGAATACATATGACGAAAAAAGAAATGAAAATAAAAAAAACTGATTAATTTAATAAAAAAAAATTAGAATGAAAAAACCTCTAGGTTTAATTTTTTTTTCAGGTACAGTTGATTATTTTTCAAATCCAGATATCCTTTCATGCTTTTTTGATTCACTTATTTCTAAAATGTACTTAAATGAAATTATAATAACAGAATATTTTATAAGCAAAATGATTTTTTATCGACTTTTAAGGAACAAAACAATAATGGCTGACAAAAAACAACGGAGGTTGGGCGGTAAAAACGATTAAAAAAAATAATGCTGCAAAAAATATTGATTTATTTTAGTTACTTTTTATTTATTTGTTCATTATTTCTTTTGCTGACCAAAAAGAAAAACACACCCTTCAGATTTATTATTATTTTTTTTTAAATTCTGAAAACTAGAGCGGTGGTTCCTCAGTGAGGTAACGTAATGGCTCAATGAGATGAAGTCGTCTCCAAATGATGTGGCCCGGTTTCGAATCCTAATGATGGCCAAAATGAATTCCTCAATCAGCACACAGCACCCACAGTGCTAACGCTATATATCCACAGTGGTAAACGGATCATGGGTTAGATTCCCCTTGGTGTCAGGCCAACCGTGTGTGTAAGAAAAACAGAATAGTTTTCTACTTTTAAGTTCGTTTGAAAAACTGAATTTTTAAAATTTATTTTATTTTCTTATTTTTAAATTACTTTATTCTCTTTCTTAAAAAAAAAAAAAAAAAAAAACTTTTTGTATGTTGCATGGTTTTTGTCAAAAAAAGGTAAAAATTTCTATTAGCCATATAATGGAGATGAATTTCGATTTATTAATTTAAAATTACAATTTAAATAAGATAAGATAAAGATAAATTTAAAAAATTTATATTTGTTCACTTTAGCTAGGCAAATTGTGATTGGAATTTCAATTGACATTGAAATATATTGCCAGAAAAATGGCAAAAAATTCACTTCTAGCTCTCAGAAAAGGAATTGAACACGCGTTGCACGGATATATCACTCTTCGCTGTGAACTAATTTAGCATTCTCATTCGGTTACCGCACCTTCGAGGAAAATAGAGAACCTAATTGATGAGCTTTTCGCAGGAAACTATGTTTCACTCGTGGCTGGGAGGTGCAGTTGGTTTGTCGTTGGCCTTCTGAGCCCTAGTCTGCGGGTTCGATCCCCGGCCCAGACACCGGATTTTCAGGTTGCAGAAAATCCTCAGCGGCCATGTCGTATGATTATGCGGCATGTAAAAGATCCCTGGAGTGCCTTATTGGCTCTTGGCATTTCCGGCAAAATTAAATTCCTGATGCACTTTAGCATTCAAATAGAGTCTCGGTGCTGTCATCTAGTGCGTCAGAAACTAGACGTTCAAATTAACATGGCCAACGGTATCTCACCCATTGTGGTGGTCCTAAAAGAGTAGATGCCACTTCTGGAGAACGCACTAGGTCTGCTCATCGGGAGGACTGATTCGCGATCGCAACGCTCGAGTACGCCCTCTAACGGGAGCCTGTAAATATCGGACATTAATTTATCACGTTTTCATTCAGTTCCGTCAAAATCACTGACAGAGTCGGTCGCCATTTTCTTTGCACGAAATAAGAAGCAAAATTTCCCTAAGGAAAAGGCCAAAAAACTTGAAAAAACTCTCCAAAACATTGTTAAAGCTTTCAGAAATAGAACACGCCAAACATTTGAAGAAAATTCCTCAATAATTTTCAACTTCTATTATCAACAAACTTGCAACTTATAACTTCCAATTTCGCTATCGCATACTGTTACAGATGTGTGTATTAAGATAAAATGCATTTCTTCTGTCTTCAATTCATTACGAATTAAAGTGAAATCAACATTGCTTTCGTCATTTCAATAAATAAATGTGAATTCAGAGCGGTAAGAACTGTAATAGTTACAGAATACTCTTCTTTGCTATAGAACACAGTATATATTTCTGTATCAATATAATTCGGAAAGCAAAAATAATGAATCAACCAAATTACTTGAAATAGTGTCACTTGTGCTGATGAATAATAAATTTTTTATCATTTTCTTGGTAAGTATTTTTTAGTTTTGAAAGAATAGATAATTTCAACTAGAATTCAGCTGTTCTTGTAAGCTACATATTCAAATTTATATCGAGATCTTACAATTATAAAATTTTGTTGTGTGGTATGTTATCTAAAAGTAATAAAGGAATAATTTATGTACATATTATTTGAAAATAAAACTTTTAAACGAAGAACATATCATTTTGGAATTCTCCGGAATTATATAAATCAAGTAAGTGTTATGATTTTTATAATAAAAAATTAGCTTGTAAATTTTTTTTTCTTATTTGATGATAGTTCTCTACGGAATGGTTTTTTTACATCTGATTAAGAACTATGAGAATAATAAGAAAAGAAACAATATGAAAGTTTTTATTTCAATGTAAAGAATTCTTAAAATCGTTTTTTATCCTAAGAATTCTTTATTTTCCGTTTTGATAAAAATTGTTGTCAAAATACTTTTTTTGAAAACATAAATGGTATAACATTATGTGTTTATGTATACTTCTTGCATATTCTAATGTTTCAAGTAATATGATTCAGAAAAGTATCAATAAAAATTCTGTACTTATGTATTAACGCTACAGCAGCTACAGATTTGGCGGTTTCTAAGTGCCGCCAATCTACTCCTAAAATTCTTGTGACAAATCATAAAATGAAACACTTTATTTAAAATCAAAGTAGTTTATCGGATTTCGGTGGACAATGGGCAAAATATTTCGCTCCTGAAAAAATAAAATTGCATCTTGTTCTATTTTTGGCAAATCCCAAAGGCGCATTTTCGTAGCACTAAAAAATGGCTACAAAAATCGAAGAACAAATCATTTTGGAATTCTTCTGATTTATAAAACAGGTAAGTGTTAATTTTTATAAAATAAAAATTTTTTCTTTTAAGTAGTTTTTTTCTTATTTGATGATAGTTTTTTATAAAATGGTTTTCTGCGTCCGATTATATATCAAAAAAGAAAAATCATGAAAGTTGTTTATTTTAATGTAAGGAATTTTTAGAATTGGTTTTTACTTTGTATCGTAAGCATTCTTTATTTTACGTTTTTTGGTTCTTAAATAATGACTTTTATTGATACTTGAAATTTTTTTATAAAAATTTTTGTAAAAAAACCTTTTTTACTAAATTAAATTTCATAAAATTATGAGGCTTATGTATACTTTTTTGTTCATTTTAATTTTTGAACTAATATGATTTTTAAAACTATGGAATGTAAAGTTTAAATAGGCCTATCATCTTAAATCATTAAATTTAGTAAAACTATTTTTCGGGCATTAGGTTTTAACTCTTATAAGAATATACATATTTTTTTCTGTTTATGTGCAAATATTTTATCGATGTGTTTTGGATGTTCCTTCTCTAAAAAAAAAAAAAAAAAAGAAATACCATTTTGTTTTCGTTTACATAAGAAAGGACATTAAACATTTTTCTTTTTTAAATTTAATTAGTCACGATAAAAAAGGAACGTTGCAATGCTACACGCTACATTTAAGACGTCTCTAGAGTAAATGAATGACTGTTCATATAGAAATCGCAGGTATTAGTCTCATACAACAACGCCCCCTATAGTTCGTTGCGATCGCGAATTGTGCAGCTCATAGGAAATAAAAAAAAATAAAAAAAATGTTTCACTTAATCAGGTTCTCATATTTTTTCGACGGTCATCATAGGGGTGGCAACCACATTCGATTAGAAAGAAAAAACTCCTATCTCAAAAAAGCTGAACATCTTTAATCGTTGATCTAGTTCAACCTTGGCTTTTGACCCACCATTACGAAAATTATCTGCATTAAACACATGCTTATAAGAATGAAGCTTAAAAATTAATTTCCGAATTTATTTCTGTCAATCAAAATGGCAACAAACATAAAATAAATAAACATTTGTTTTAAGTAATGGATTTCAAAATATCAGAAGTTTACTTATTTTTTTACCATATAATTGATTCTTAAATTTCTTCAGATCAAATTAGGATGAATGGATCACTAATTAAGCCATCCCGCTTGAAGGAGGTATTAAAATTTCTAGAGAGTAAAAGTTACGAATTTAATCAATTTCTAAATAAAGGTAACTTTACTCGGTGCATTCTTTTTAAGAATAAATATTCCAAAAAGGAGATCATCGCCAAACTTGTCGTTAAGCCAGCAGTTGGAGAATTGCATTATTGGTCAGAATTGCGCCAAATCAATCTAAATCCTCTCCTGCATGTAGTAACTGCTGGCCAGGATATGTACATTTTCATTTCGCCTTTTGAAAGAAAAACATTGCGGGACGTTTTAAACTCTAGTGTCTTCCTACAACATCCAAAGTGCTTTCAACGCAAGTTATTCTTTGTCAAAGGTATACTCAAAGGTTTGGAATACCTCCACCAAAAATCCCTTTGTCTGCTTAATGTTTGTGATGAAAATATAGCTATATGTAAACAAACTGAGAGTGCTATTATTTGCAACTTCAGCACTCTGTCGTCAATTGATGATATTAAGATTTATAACATTTCCCATCCTGGAGTTTCAAAACCACCGGAATTGATTGCTTGTGGAAAAATTGATGGTCCTGCTATTGATATTTGGTCGTGTGGAATAATATGCTTACAAATGTTTACAAGATACATTTTACCATCGTACAATCATGGAAACAATATCTTAAATGGTTTGACAATCGATCTGCTTAACCAGGTTAACTTTGGTTCGAACTTTGATGAAAGCGTCTTAAATTTAAAAACCTTTCTCGGAGCACTCCTTGCAGAAAATCCACATAATAGGATATCTGCAAGTGGAGCGCTTTCTTTCAGTTTTCTAAACATGAGATGCGAAAGAATTGATAAACGTGCCAGAAATTATTGGCGGAAATTTGACTCCGAGAAATCAAATATTGAAAAGCAAAATGCTTTGAAAATTAAATCAAAAACACATCTTAAAAGACCTAAACAACGAAAAAGGAGTAATCTGAAAAAATCTACTGCATCAACTAATAAATCCGTTCAAAGCCACCAGACTAGTGTAGTTAATGAACTAAAAACTAGTTTAGTTGAAGAACTCAGAAGTAGCTTAGTCAACTCGAAGAAAAACAAAACTAGACGACAGTTGTCAAGCTTTGAGATGTACAAATGCAGACAGTCTAATCAATGCTACCAAGAATCACCAGTCAAAAAAACAACTTCTCATCCAAATTTTTATGAATCTAAAAAGAGCCATTACTCAAGTTCTAGTGGCAAATTATCAAGTCTGTCTTTTTCGTCCCCAACCTATGATAGCAGAATAATTAAAGAGGTTGATGATTCCGACGAAAATATTTCTTCTACTTCCTCCGGAAAAAATATCTTTGGTGAGAAAAATGGTTTGAATCTTGATATAATGGCGTTAAAACCGAATCAAAATCATACAATCTCTTTATCAAAGGAGCCAGAAGAAAACTTTGTCAGTGAGTGTAAGACCACAGGTTCACGTAAAGTGGATTTGAACTTGAAGAAATTTAAAATTAAGAAATTGAGTTCTGAAAGTTCAAATTCCGAACAGTCTAAAACTAATTTTTCGTGTAAAAAGGGAGTGAGTTCTGTGTCTTATGAAGCCTTCGAATCTAGGTTAAATAAATCTGTCGAAAATTCAGCTGAACTAACAGAAAAAAGAACATGTTCTGGTAGAAATGAAGAGATAAAAAGAGATAAATTTAAGTCATCAACAAAAACGAGAGAAAAGTTTATTATTGAACAGGATACAATTAGTTTGAGAAACGCTAATTTGAACATCAAAATTTCTAAAGCTGGAACTCGAAGTAATAAGAGTTCAAATTTAAATCTATCTCAGACTTATGTATTAAGTAAAGAGAGAATGTTAAAGAAATCTATTCGAAATTCAAATGAATCCCCGAGAAAGTTCGAATGTTCTAGCCAAAAGGAGTTAAGAGAAAATCAAAATGGTACATTAAAGCTACTGAAGGAGAATGATGAAAATAAGAACACAGGATGTCAAACACATGATGCAAGTCTAAACTTCAATCAATCAAATGCTAATAGTCCAAGTATAAATTCAAATTTCAAACCAGCTAGAACTTATGTATCTAGTAAAAATTGTAAGGGTTCCACATCCCATGGAGAGTTCGATACTAAGTTGAAGAAAACTATACAAAGCCACGATAAATCAACTGGGAAAATAAACTATTCTAATCCAAAAGAGTTTAAAGAAACTCAAAAAGACATAATAAAGCTAAGAGAAGAAATTAAAGAAAATGGATGTGAAGCTGAGAATTCAGACTGGGGGAATTTAAACATTATAAATGCCCCGGGTAGAGAAAACACGATTTCTAAGCGATATAGAGCTTGTGTACCTAGCAAAGCTGAAACAAAATCTACAATTTATGAAGCTTTTGAAGATAAAAAGAAATCTACACGAAACCTCTCAGAATCAGGTAAGGTAATACAATGTTCTAGAGAAAATGGCTTATTAGCGGAGACAGAAAAAAATTCGGTCACTGAGTTTAATGCTGACGAAACATATAGTTGTTTAGACTTCAATAAATTGAAAATTAAGAATTCGAGTATTAAGAATATGGAATCTAAACAATTTGGAAATGTTGGCTTGAGTACTATATCTGTTGAAGAACTCGAAACTGAGTTAAAATTTACAGAAAATTCTGCAAAATCATATAGAAAGATGGAACACTTCATTCAAACGAAACTGGAACGAAATCAAAATGGCGAAAATAAGTTATCAAAAGAATCGGAAAAAACTTTTATCAGTGAATCTGAAATTGTAGATTCATGTAGCAATGGTTTCGACTCCAAGAATTGCATAATTAAAAATTTAAGTAAAAACAGCGTGAAGTCCCATCAACATAAAAAATATATAAAGAGTACTAAAGATCTAAACGGCACAGTTGATCAAAAATTCGAAGCTGGTTTATCCACATATAATAAAAACTTTGTTCATTCTTCAAATGATAGTATGAGTTCGAGGGAAAATGAGCTTGAAGCTTACATGATTGGTAATTATCTTCCCAACACGAGGTTTCCAAAGCACATGGATTCTCGTTTCAAGATTAAAAAAACAATTTCCATATCACTTGATGCAAAACATATTTCGAGAACAACAAAAGATTCTAAAGATATTCATCCACCATTTGAAGTTGTGATTACAGATTGCGCAGAAATCGATAGATACAAAGAAAAAAAAAGTAACTTATTTATGTCTACTTTTAGAAAAATTACGAATATGAAAAGGTTTGGAAGACAGATGTTCTGCTTGTCAAAACAAACAAACGCTGAAAGTGTTCGTGGAACAATCTTAAAAATCGATTCGATATTTTCGAAAAATACCGCAAGAGGTTAGAGAGAAGTATTTTGCGCAGCTGATCAAAGACACAGTCGTCAAAGGGAACTCCTCATAACTTCAGAAATTTATCTCCCTCATTGTCAAGACTAAAACGAGAATATTTTTCTGAAGCAATTCTAAACTACTTAATTTCACAAATTTTCTGACTATAACCTTTACTCTACTTTTCATTATATTTTTTTCTTTTTCTAATGGAAAAATGCAATTCTAAAAAAGGGGTAATTCTAACAATAAAATTCCCTGTTTGAAATACTGTCGATTCTTTGATTAATAATATGAGAAGTGTGGAGATAAATTATTTGCTACTTAAATTTTGTAATATATATATATATATATATATATATATATATATATATATATATATATATATATATATATAAAATCTAATAATTTATTAAGGAGTGTGAGTGCCATTGTCCAGTATACCCCACAATTTGTTTAAAGTACCACTTCCCTGTAAAATACTGTATAAATTTGCCCCGGTATACTCTTAGCTGATATATTTTTTAAGATTAAGTGCCACTGCCGAGTTTACCCTACACTAATGTTTTTCTTAAGGTTAAATGCCACTGCCGAGTTCACCCTGCACTAATGTTTTTCTTAAGGTTAAGTGACATTGCCCGGTACACCCTGGAACAGAGTTTCTTAAACTGCGAATTACGAACCCAATTGGGGTCGGGTAAATCAACGGTCTCCAAAAATGTTTATAATTTTGATAATTTTTTAACTTACGATAATAACCAAATATTTTTACAAAACGCATCTGAAAATAGTGTTAAAAAAAAATAAAAAAAATACAGACAAAGAAAAAAAAAAACGCTTCGAAGCATTATTTTATAATATCGTTCATTTTACTTGATTTCCACGTGTCGCAAAAAATGTTCAATAATTTCTGAAACTGCCATGAACTTGCTTTTATCTTCTTTTTTTTTACGACACATTTGTGTGAGACGATGTTTTCGTTTTTAACCACCAGAGAATCAAAGTGTCGGTGAAATCTAATGATCGTCAGAATAGACTATTTTACTAAGATTTGATAATTTAATTAAAAATAAACATGCGCAACCTCCCCATTGATACTTAATTATCGCATACGCGCTGAAAGAAGTTAAGTGGCTTAACTCAATAAGTTACCTTTCAAGTGGCTAACTACATTTGATGGACATATTATAGTTAATGTTTCATTTCACCCAAGAACTTAAATTTACTTTATTATAATTTAACTTTATTAAGTTTTTTGCTTATTCAAAACTATCACAGAGTTCTGTGCCTTAAAATTAAAGTTATTTACTTAATACAGTACAAGTATATTAATATATGTATATTACAATAGTATATTACAGTACAAGTGTACAGTACAGTTACAGTACAAGTACAATAGCAATAGTATATTACAGTACAAGTGAAGAAACTGACAATTTCACTCACGTGTGTGTCGGATTCGGACAATGCGTTTGGGGTCCCTCAAGATTTTCGTATATTATGGAGTGGCCACACCGAAAAGTTTAAGAAACGCTACTTTTGACTGACGTTTTCTTAAGGTGCACTAGCTTCAACAGTATAAGAATCGATTTAAAGATAAAGGACATAGACATCTTAATAAGCAAATTCAACACCAGATTTTATGAAAAAGCATACGATTGCACTACAAATGACTTCAACTTATTGCTAGACAATGATCTTATTGATGACAACACAAAATATAGCCCCAATCTTCCTAGAGTAATACAGACGCTGCCCTTTCCCCAAAATTATCACTCCATTAATTTAATCTCAAAAAAACACTCAGAGTTTAAAACACGACAATTCATCGGCACCACAGTATACGGGCAACCCAAATGGGTCGCAGCCGAGGAGATGATGAATTGATAACTTTAGTGTGATGAGCAATTCAGAAACGAGTGGTATTACCAGGACTCTTGGGTAATCACTATAACAGAGTCACAGACAAGGTAGTTGCCGGACTATCTATGGCTAATAGTATAACCTTTTCTTTGTCGTTGACAAATATTTGTCAATTTCGTGTAAATACGTAAAAAAGTTTCATATCTTTTCTTTATTATTTTCTATTTTATTACACCTATGTAATTGTTGCTATTATTCTGATCCCTGTAAATATTATTAGATTCTAAACTAGTTTAATCTCAATTACGTTTAATTTCCTATCGATTTCATCATATGTTCAACAGACTGGTTTCCCACTCATGACTTTATTATTTAGTGCTTGGCACACCCTTTCCCAAATTCTACTCTCAATTCATAGTTCACCCCCTCATTCCTCCATTATATGTTTTAAAAATCAGACGATTCAGTTAATGCCCCTTGGCGGCAGATTTGAGCTAAGTTATTTAATCTTACGTGTAACTTATGGTTAATATTTTAAAGAGTAGGCGTTACTATCCTTATTCTACAAGTACCCTACCTACCCTACACATCATCTCAAAAAACTGGGGCGTGATCAAAGCTCTGAGACTCCTCATAGGAAAGAACTCAGATAGCCACTTCATCTAAAGAAACCTTATGTACCTTATGGTTAATATTTTAAAGAGTAGGCGATACTATCCTTATTCTACAAGTACCCTACCTACCCTACACATCATCTCAAAAACCTGGGGTGTGATCAAAGCTCTGAGACTCCTCATATGAAAGAACTCAGATATGCCACTTCATCTAAAGAAACCTTATGTACCTTATGGTTAATATTTTAAAGAGTAGGCGTTACTATCCTTATTCTACAAGTACCCTACCTACCCTACACATCATCTCAAAAACCTGGGGCGTGATCAAAGCTCTGAGACTCCTCATAGGAAAGAACTCAGATATGCCACTTCATCTAAAGAAACCTTATGTACCTTATGGTTAATATTTTAAAGAGTAGGCGTTACTATCCTTATTCTACAAGTACCCTACCTACCCTACACATCATCTCAAAAACCTGGGGCGTGATCAAAGCTCTGAGACTCCTCATAGGAAAGAACTCAGATATGCCACTTCATCTAAAGAAACCTTATGTACCTTATGGTTAATATTTTAAAGAGTAGGCGTTACTATCCTTATTCTACAAGTACCCTACCTACCCTACACATCATCTCAAAAACCTGGGGCGTGATCAAAGCTCTGAGGCTCCTCATAGGAAAGAACTCAGATATGCCACTTCATCTAAAGAAACCTTATGTACCTTATGGTTAATATTTTAAAGAGTAGGCGATACTATCCTTATTCTACAAGTACCCTACCTACCCTACACATCATCTCAAAAACCTGGGGCGTGATCAAAGCTCTGAGACTCCTCATAGGAAAGAACTCAGATATGCCACTTCATCTAAAGAAACCTTATGTACCTTATGGTTAATATTTTAAAGAGTAGGCGTTACTATCCTTATTCTACAAGTACCCTACCTACCCTACACATCATCTCAGAAACCTGGGGCGTGATCAAAGCTCTGAGACTCCTCATAGGAAAGAACTCAGATATGCCACTTCATCTAAAGAAACCTTATGTACCTTATGGTTAATATTTTAAAGAGTAGGCGATACTATCCTTATTCTACAAGTACCCTACCTACCCTACACATCATCTCAAAAACCTGGGGCGTGATCAAAGCTCTGAGACTCCTCATAGGAAAGAACTCAGATATGCCACTTCATCTAAAGAAACCTTATGTACCTTATGGTTAATATTTTAAAGAGTAGGCGTTACTATCCTTATTCTACAAGTACCCTACCTACCCTACACATCATCTCAAAAACCTGGGGTGTGATCAAAGCTCTGAGACTCCTCATAGGAAAGAACTTAGATATGCCACTTCATCTAAAGAAACTCTAATATATGAACAAGACATAAAATCGATGGCCACGTATGCTTCACCAACTTGGGTCACAGCACTACATCACTTACTAAATAAACTTAACATTGTACGGAATAAACTATTACGATCAATTACAAATGCCATGTACTACATTTGGAATTAAGCATTAATAATAAATGATGATTCAAAACTCTCACTCTTTCACAATATTTTGACCTGAACCAGAAAACGATCAATCTCCAAAGGTATAATTTGCTATGGGCATATTGAGAACTTTGTGACCCGACAGATTTAATGAGCACCAGTCACCATCCACTACACAGGAGTCTTCGGCCGGCTGGATTCGAACTCGCTTTCTCAAAAACGTGAGTCCAGTGCCTTATCAACAAGGCTATCCCGGCTCTATTCTAAGTGCAGCATTACATAGTACTATGTGACTATCAATACATAAGTTAGTCTCGCTTCCAAGAAAAAACTTTCATTAAAAAAGTAGGTGTAGAATATACATCTACTTAAGTGTAAAATCCTTTAGTACAGTGGTTCCCAATCATTTGTGGACCATCGCCCCCCTCTTGGGGTTGGCTGACACGCATCGCCCCTTTCTCCTTTTGCTCAAAAACCGTTCATTGTCGCTTGTGAGCAAAAAAACAATGAAAATATGCTAAATTATATTTGATTTCAATTTAAATTGTAATGCAAATAAGGAGGCAATTTTATCCTGCCATTTTTATTAATTAAAAAAAGATTGTGCATCTTTTTTTTTCCAGAAAGAAATTATATTTAAAACGGAATAATCAAAACAAAAGTACATTTTTTTAAAATTCATATTTTAATGTAATCAAGAAAAAATTAAAACATTAGCAACTAAAATTTGAGAAAAAAAAATGAAGAGTGAGAAAGTACAATATATTTTTATCACTTCAATGACTGCCCTGTGCTTGGTGTATTTCAGTTAAAGCTTGAATGTCAGGTTTTATGTTCGTCAGATTTAAACGCAGGTCTCCTTTGAAGCAAATGTCTAACCTATTTCTTTGCTTTATGTGTGAGCAGCTGGAAGACAGAACTAAATCCTCTCTCCACTAATTATGTTGACGGGAACGAGATGAAGAGCTGCTCAGTTTGTTTCCACAAATGTGGATAAGTGTTCAAAAGCTTTACCCAAGCCAACTCGTACCCATATTTTTTAAAGACGTCTTTAGCCTCACAGTCATACTTCAAATCTGAAAACTCAGTCTGCAAAGAGGAAGTGAGCTTGTCCACTTATCCACAACTTCAAAAGAGAAAGGATCGAAATTCCAATCCGGAATTTCTAATTTCATCAAATCTTTAAATCTTCATTCCATATCAGTTTTTAACTGATCAAGGTGATCAGTAAAAATTAAGATTTTATTTTCGAGAATCTCGATATCTGCCATTGAACACTTTTTAAGAGTTGAAAATTGTATAGCTCTTTGTGACCAATGTTTGGCTTGTATCAAACTTGGCGATGAGTGAAGATATGATTCCCTTAGCCTTGATTATGTTCATTTTATTTCCTTGAAGTTTTACGTTGATTTCGTTCATTTTTTCAAAAATATCCGTGAGGTACGCAGTTTCCAACTTGAGTTGCTTCAAACTCTCACTTAAAACATGATCAGTGGTGTCGAGAAACTCAGTAACTAAGTCAAACAATCCGAAGAAACTTTTGAAAGCCATCTCACAGCTGTGAGATGGCTCAGCTCATCAGTGCCCCCATCCCCCCAAGCTCTTAGGCGCATTCATCCCCCCTCCCCCCAAAAAATTTGCTAACTTCCCCTTTCCATGTTAGCTTTTTTTTATTTATGTACTTAAAAAAAAAACAAATTCTCTCGTCTAAATTCCCCCCCCCCAAACTATTCGTTTTATTCAGTGTAAAAATCCCCCCCAAGCTTTAAGTGGGCGAATCTTGCGCCCACCTTCCCCCCTTATGGGGGCCCCTGCATCTCATCATTTTCTTGGCAAAATTCTCGGAACAAACGGTGATTGAGAGAATTAGCTTTGATTTTATTGATGCCAAAAATAACGAATTGTAAAGTGTCGTGCAGGGCACCACTCAACTTTTTTGCAGCCAAATGTTAGCGATGAATGACACAATGAATGGTGATGACCTCCGGTACTTCTTTTTTAAGGTGTGCCAGAAACCCAGTATGACGACCAGGGATGGCAGGAGCACCATCTTTTGCACAAGCAGTTACATTTTTTGTAAGGGGAATTTATTTTTCCTCAAAATATTCTTTGAGCAATTTAAAAATCGATGATCCTTTTGTATCAGTGATCAAAGTTCTTGTAAACAACATTTCCTCATTAATCTCCTTACTCTCATTTATGAATCTCAGGTAAGCTAATACAATAGCTTTGTTATCTATCACAGTTGATTCATCAATCTGCAACGCAAATTTATCTTCCTTCAAAATTTTGATGAGTTTTGATTCAACGTCTTCGGCCATCTCATCAATACGCCTGGAAACAGTATTATTGCTCAGAGGAACAGATTGACTTATCTTATTGTTCGATCCCTCACCCAACATGATTTCAACAATTTTTTTAGTAGCAAGTAAATTAAGAGTTTCGCCAATTGTGTGAGGTTTATCACATTTAGCAAACAATAAGGAAACTTCGTAGGAAGCAAGAAGACCTTTGTCAAGATCGGTTGTTTGTTTTTTAAATAGTTCATTTAAATTAGGCTGTTTTTCAAATTTAGATTTCAGATCTTGAAAATAACTTAGGGGTTTGCTTACTTTGTCACTATGTAATCTCGATAAATGGTCTCTCATTCGCGAGGGTTTCATCACCTTATTTCTAGTAAATGTTTTAGCACACAAAAGACAATATGGAAACTGTTCATTTAATGACGCGATAAAACGGAATTTATGATGAAAACCGAATACTGACGACACTTTCTTTTCGAATCCATTGACGCTTCAATAAAAATGGATGGAAGCTATAACTATAAAAAATAAGCAAGCAATTTATGGCTGTGCAAAACAAGCTAACAATAATTGACGGTGAAAAACAAGTATCAATTAATAACGATAAAAACAATTAATAACGATATAAAATATCCTAACAATTGACAGTCAAAAACTAATAACAAAATTTAAAAAGGAAAAAAACAATTAAGCGAAGCGAGGGAAATAAATCGATTTAAGAACTGCACAAGAGTAAGGACACTATAGCAATGGCGAGGAGAATCATAGAGTTGGCTGACCAGTACAAAAACATAGCCAAAGCGCCAATTATTTAGCCTTGGAAACTAATTCATCGCCAAATTAAAACACCTTTATACATTTGCGTTTCTGAAAGCTTATTTATGGGAAGAATACATTTAAAGACGAAAAAACTTCAAATACATGTTTCAAGATAAAATCGTCTTACTATGCAATACATCTTTATAATTGTACTCATACTAAAACTGTAATTAATTTCAAGGAAATGCGGAACTACTTTTCAAAAGTTTAGTGTTACATTTCCCACCTTTCTCTCTCCAACTTTCTTATAGCTCTCAGGTCTATAAGAAACTGGTCTGGGGATGTCTGCTTTTATGGTTACAAGCAACAGCACATTTCTAACGGAGGTGCAATGAAGGAATTGAATGTGACGATTGGTTTACCTGCGGTGACCTATGTCAAGATTAAGACAAAACTATTTTTCTCACGCTCACCTATACAAAGTGAATTTTCCTCGTAACCATAGCACTAGCAACGACGCGACACTGTTGTCTGGAGTTTTCCTGAAAGCCGTATTATAACTGCCAAACAGTAGAGTTATCTAGCTATAAATATTTCGTCTATCAATCCGTTTCTCCTATTACATGCCTTTTAAAATCAGGGGGCAGGGAACGAGACGAGAGAGGAACATTTGAGAAGAAGTTTATAAAAAAACCTTGTCTTTCAACAAGAGATAATTTTTAAAAGTCAGATTTCCGCCTGCGATGCCAAAACGTATGACGAAAACGATGAGGTACTTGAAATTTTTTAATTTTTAACTATCATAATTCCTTGTCTACACCAGAACCATAAGTTTCATACGTGTTTTCAATTTCGATCTCAAATAGCTTTTGTTATTAATACATAGTACTAGTAGGTGTTGACTCATCGCCCCCAGGTTGGGAACAACTGCTTTAGTATAATATACCTTATCAGTTGTATAAAGTAGGCGTTACCTTTTAACAATATTTTATCCGATTTGTAGAAAATAAAATACCACTTTATTAACAATATTTAAGTTATATTAAATAATAAAAGAGCGTTGGTTAGCATACCTGCCAACTTTTTATCCCTTCCATTATTATTTTTCCCAGTGGTATTAAAATGGAATTAAAATTTCGATTTTAAGCACAAAAATACGATGGATTTGAAAAAGCTTAAACTATAAACCATGACAGTAGCACATATTAATATATATGATTAATTTTTTTAAGAATAGTGGTGATCAAAATCATTTAAAAATCAGTTTATAAAAGAAATAATAGCACATATTTACTACCACTTTAAATGTAAAAATAAAATTTTACGCCAAATGCGTAAAAGTTGGCAGGTATGGGTTAGTAAAACTTATTGAGAGGAAAGCAAAGTACATTAATGATCGTCGCTCATGATCAACTAGAGCAACTGATCGGTAAAGATATACACCATACAGTTTCCCTTCCCTCGCTCTGCCCCAATCAGTCGGGAAGTGAGAACGTACTATCGCATTTTTTATATAGGCTCTCTACTCATTAATGCTCAAGAGTGATAATTCATCGGCTCCACTGTATACGAGCAACCCTCAACCGCGGGGATGATTAATTAAAAACTGTAGTGTGATGAAAAACTCAGAAACGAGTGGTACTGCAGAGTCACAGACATGGTAGTGGTCCAACTATCTATCGCTTACATAACCTTTTCTTTGTCGATGACAAATATTTGTCAATTTCATGCAAATACGGGAAAAGTTTCCTATCTTTTCTCTATTTTATAACACTTGCGAAGATGTTAATATTATTTGATTGTGGGGTAGTCTAATCAAAATTTGAAAGCTTAATTAAAAATTTTACATAATCAAATTTTTATGATGACGAATGCATTTATTTATTATTTTCAGTCAATCCAGCAACAAACCCACCACAATAATCTTGTCACAGAATTTTTAAATGGTGAATTAGGGAATCATGTAGCAAATTTTTTTTCTTCTTTTCTATAAAATAATTACATTAAAATTATTTAAAGATTAAAAATCTTTATTACATATGATTGCTGTTATGAAAGAATATTGACTAACTGATGATGTTTATTCTTTTTATGCAACATTAGTATAAAAATTTCTATATATTGATTAAGCTATTAGGAATTGTTCAGCGCTCTATTTTAACTAATTGTGTACCAAGACTTCTTGATATAAATTAAATAGTTTTGAAATGAAAAATATTATACCACATTTTGAAGTTTTTAATAATCATGATATCCCTATACTTTTTTACTAAAAAATATTAGTCTATTTATGAACTCAATATTTTTTTTATTTCGCGAAGTTCCAATTTGTTTTAAAGTTATTGTAATTTAAATTGTTTATTTCGGCAACTTTTAATTTTTTTTTTAAAATTTGCATTTTGTTTTGTTGGGCGAAAACAAAATTTAAATTGTTTATTTCGGCAACTTTCAAATTTTTTTTTAAAATTTGCATTTTGTTTTGTTGGGCAAAAACAAATTGACTTCGTAACGAGAAATTTCGAAGGGATATAGAAAAATGTAAGGAATACGATGAAATAAAAAAAAAACTTAACTTTTGTTAATTAGTTCGAGAATTTTTAATTGTTAAACTCGTATTAAAAATACTACGTGATTCACTTAGCAGTTCGCGTAGCTGAAATTACAGAGTGGCTGATAGGACCATTCTCATTTATAACTTATAAAAGTTTTTTTCTTCATTCTCATTTAAATTTGTTCGAGAATTATGACCACTTTATGCACTTTTTCACCATTTCTTTTGCGTTGAATAATTCCTATTTATTATTTTTCTTCTTTTTTTTTCCCCCCGGGAATCTTCATTTTGCATGCTCGCACTTAACTTCATGTCAAAAGTTACAAAAAAAATAATAATAATAATAAAACACTGTAAGAGTCTGAGATTTAATGCTGCTAGATATTAAGTTAATTTTTTTTATTGAAATTTTTTAAAATATACACGACTCAAAAAAAAAAAAAAAATTAAAATTATTTCTAGTTTTAACAGTTAACCATGTCCTTGGGGAGGACATGGACTTTGCCCCATATTTCCGTCTGTCCTGCGCTCATCTCCACTACTGTGTGTGGACGCTACTGGGAGGCTAGGGCCCGCATGGGCTAAGTATGTCACTATGCATTCTATTCTATTTATCTCTTTTTGCCTTGTTTTTCCTGTTATTTTATCCTTTTTGTTCTTTTAAATTGGCCAGTCACTGGAAATAAAAAAAAAAATTATAGAAAGTTATATTTATAAATTTTTAACCATTAAAATTAAATCTTAACAAAATGTGTTTAAACGAGTAGTTTAAAAACAAAATCATCTTTCTTTAAAATCGATTTTTAAGATAAAACATAGTTAATAATTAATCTTCTCAAAAATACAAGTTAAATCAAATCTTTGGGAATGGAATTAATTTACTAGACTTTTAAATTTACTTAATTTTCTAAACTACTCGATTTTTCAGAATTTGACTTTGTTTGGATTTGAAAGTAAAGTATCATGTTTTAAAAACATTATCAGTGTACAGAATTACATAGAAAAAATATATAAGTTACAATTAATTAATAAACATAATCGTTGTAGAATATTTCATTATAAAATAATATTGATGTAATTTTAAATTTCAGGAAAGATAAATAAAGTTGCGTTAAAAAAGTGAGATTGTTTACTTTTTATATTAAGAAATATTTGAACAAGATTAAAAACTAATCATATTAGAAAATTTCTAATTTTCAAGATAATTTATACATTGCAGTTCTAAGTTATATATATATATATATATATATATATATATATAAAAAAAACCATTAAGAAATTTTTCTAATGTTCAGATATTTTAACTGGTATTTTTTTTCCTTCAGACGTTCTTAGTTGTAACAGCAAATCATTAATAAGAAACATTCTTGTAACAGCAACTCATTAAAGACAACATTACCCATGAAATATCATTCCATCTATATATATATGTATATTTGACTTTATCTCGCTATTCTGGTGCACACACATAAAATATTTCTATCTTGCAGTCTATCTTGAACTGATAAGGGGGAGTTAATCAAAGGCAGGTGTGTGGAATGCTTAATTATGGGGTTAGATTCTGGCTGGAACCGTTAGGGAAGGATAGTGCTGTACCCAATATTATTCTGACCCCTGTAAACATTATTGCATTCTAATCCAATTTATGTTCAATTTTCTATTGATTTCATCATCAGTTCAACTGATTGATTTCCCACTCATAACTTTACTACTTCATGCTTGACATCCCCTCTCCCACCAATTTTACTAACACTTCACACATTCCCCTATTATATGTCTCAAAAATCCGACGACTCAGTTAATGCTGCAACATGGTATGGCATTGAGATTTGAGCTATGTTCTAAAGAGTCTGGCAGGTAAACAATTAATAGCTTATTCCGAGCTGAGCTAAAAGTTACAACATTTCGTACGATTTACTTCACGAATACGAAGAAAAAAAAAGTAAATGTGCCCACCATCTATAATTAATAATAAGATTAATACTTAGTTAATTTCTTAAAAGCTAATGAAGATATACAACCACTTTTTATTAATAAGATATGTTAGCCTCGCTAACATATGAAACAAAACCTTGATTAAAGCTAGCCTTAATGTGAAAATCATTTTACATCTAGATAATTATAAGATTTTTTTTGCATCGTTTTGAATCTTCAGCTAAAATCCTCCTTGTTATGACATTTCTATTGACCATGCAAGATGATCCATTTGTTAAAGTGTCGCCAGCTAAAACGCCAGTCTTGACGTGACATCACTCTTCCACATTATAAGAATATTTTTTTTTTTTTGCAACGTTCTGCATCTTCAGCTAAAATCCTCCTTGTTATGACATTTCCATTGACCATGCAATATGATCCATTTGCTTATGTGTCGCCAGCTAAAACGCCAGTCTTGACGTGACATCTCTCTTCCACATTATAAGAATATTTTTTTTTTTTTTTTGAAACGTTCTGCATCTTCAGCTAAAATCCTTCTTGTTATGACATTTCCATTGAGCATGCAATATGATCCATTTGCTTCTGTGTCGCCAGCTAAAACGCCAGTCTTGACGTGACATCACTCTTCCACATTATAAGAATATTTTTTTTTGCAACGTTTTGAATCTTCAGCTAAAATCCTCCTTGCTATGACTCTTCCGTTGACCATGCAATATGATCCATTTGCTTATGTGTCGCCAGCTAAAACGCCAGTCTTGACGTGACATCACTTTTCCACATTATAAGAATATTTTTTTTTTTTTTTGCAACGTTCTGCATCTTCAGCTAAAATCCTCCTTGTTATGAGATTTCCATTGACCATGCAATATGATCCATTTGCTTATGTGTCGCCAGCTAAAACGCCAATCTTGACGTGACATCACTCTTCCACATTATAAGAATATTTTTTTTTGAAACGTTCTGCATCTTCAGCTAAAATCCTCCTTGTTATGACATTTCTATTGACCAAGCAATATGATCCATTTGCTTATGTGTCGCCAGTCAAAACGCCAGTCTTGACGTGACATCACTCTTCCACATTATAAGAATATTTATTATTTTATTTTTGCAACGTTCTGCATCTTCAGCTAAAACCCACCTGGTTATGATTTTCATTGGCCATGCAAGATGATCTATTTGTTAAAGTGTCGCCAGCTAAAACGCTAGTCTTGATGTGACATCACTCTTCCACGATAGAGATCTACAATATAAGATTTTTTTTGCAACGTTTTGCATCTTCGGCTAAAATCCTCCTTGTTATGATGCAATATGATGCATTTGCTAATGTGACGCAAGCTAAAACGGCATTTTTGACGTGACATCACTCTTCCACGATACTATGACAACATATTTCGGAATATTATTTATTTTATATTTTACTATCAATAGCTTTTTAATCCATGGAAAAAATTTCTTTGTTTTCTATAAATTTTCGCTATTATTATGGGGAAAAAAAAGCTTTTTTTTTTTAATTGGTAAGACTTCCTTTGCTGTAAAAACGTATCGATTTATAAGCAAAAATATGATTTAAAAGGAAATAATAATTTTCTTTTATTAACGACTTGAGAATCAAACACAAACATTTCATACAAAATAATTTTATATATGTACAAAGAAAGTTTTAAAGTGCACAAAAAATAGTAAAATAATTTACATATTTTCATTAAAATTTTTGACTGCTTTTCTTTTAACACACATTGGAATAAATTACTAAAATTTCATTTACAAAACACACTGTCTTGTCTCTCAGACGCATCTTCAGTACTTCTTACTATACCTTGAGGCTAAAAAAAAGATATTTACAAATCAGAATATGTTTTGCATTAACATTTAGAGTATTTTATATTATATTACAGTAGCTCCTAGTGCTGGGCAATATCAGAATTTTATTACTTTATCAATAGATTCCTAATTTGATACTAGATTGCCCAAGGAAGTAATTTTGACTGCTTTTTAATTTCAATTAGAAAAACAATGATGTATATAATGACACAATTTCTTAGAATTTTGTGACTTTTTGCATAACATATAATTATTTTTATTGTTAATATATTTTCTAATAGTTATTTATATAACTATAAATAATGTAAAAAATATTAAAAATTAATTTTAAACAAATTTCCTTACACAATCTAGCCATTTTGACTGCTTTTGGGCAATATAGGTACATACTAAGTTTCAGTCTTTCTAGTGTTAACGAACATTTTTTTATTGCTCTTCAATACAATGGTACCCAAATGAAAATTAAAAAAATATCACATTTAATGATTATATTTAGTGACAATATTAACGAATTCAATGCTAATCACTATTAATGATAATATCGTATTCTATAATTATTTATATCAATACTACTCATGATGTTACAGAATTTAATAGTTACAGTAGACAATTCTGAGAGTGACATTACCATATTAAGCAATTATTCACTAAATTCACGATATTCAATGACTGAACTCATGATATTAATTATGATATTCAATGTTCATTGTTGCCGATAATGATCATGACATAATCCTTTGGAGTGCGATAGTTTAGGAGCCTGAACCTCACCTGGCTCTAAATAAGTTGTCGATTGAATGCTTTACGCTAAATACTTACAAGAAGTATGTCATTATGATAAATTTCGGAGTCACGATCAAAATGTTAATATTAAAGATAAAAAAAATTTATCTCTATATGCTAAAAATTACTAGTCTTTTAGAAGTACGACAATTGTTTTTAGGAAAATACATTTTTCTGTTGTTTAAGTGGGCATTATTATAGGGAAAAGGTTTAAGTGATAACATTTTGATTTATTTCTGGTAGAAAAACAAGAAACTAGCTCCTTATTTTAGTAATGTGTAAGTAAACACAGTTTGAGTTATTTTCCTAACAAAATAAAAGTTTTTCAGCTATTTTTAAAATTCCTATGGCACGTTGATCACATATTCCCTTCGTGACAACATACTATCAACATTCACTAAAATCAATAACATCAAAGTGCATTGCATTTCATTTCATTCTTACAAAACCTTGTTACAGTTTGGAAACTTGTTAATCAAATATTTGCATCATAGACATGAGAAATACTATTGCAAATTTTTAAAAACTTGTCTTTTGCAAAATTTATTTAATACATTATCATTAGAAAAGTCACATTTACTGAAGAAAAAAATTTCCGTTTCTTTTTTATAGGCACTTTAAATGATGTCGTAAAAGCAATTGAAATATTAAGTAAATAATGAAATGTGATTACAGGTTTCAAAATGTTTAAAAAAAAAGTCTTGACTTTTGGAGCTTCTTTAACTTTTCCACAGAGCCCTTAGGTTCCGTAGAATACCTTTTGGAAACCGCTGGCCCAATACACCCATGAAATTGAGCATATATTTTGACTTACCCAGCATAAGAAAGAAAAATTGATTAAATATTAAGTAAATGATGAAATATTAAGTAAATAATGAAATGTGATTACAGGCTTTTAAATGTAAAAAAAAAAAAAAAAAAAAACAGTATCGACACTCTTGGAGCCCTTTTAACTTTTCCACAAAACCCTTAGGTTCGGTAGAATACCTTTTAGGAACCACTGGCCCAATACACCCATGAAATCGAGCATTCATTTTTGACTTATCCTGCATAAGAAAAATTGATTAAATATTAAGTAAATGATGAAATATTAAGTAAATAATGAAATGTGATTACAAGCTTAGAAATGTAAAAAAAGAAGAAAAAAATTCTTAAAAAAAAACAAACAAACAAAACAGTTTTGACACTCTTGGAACCTTTTTAACTTTTCCACAAAATCCTTAGGTTCCGTAAAATACCTTTTGGGAACCGCTGGCCCAGTACACTCATGAAATCGAGCATTCATTTGACTTACCCTGCATACAAAAGAAAAATTGATTGATTAAATATTAAGTAAATAATGAAATGTGATTACAGGCTCCAAAATGTAAAAAAAAAGAAAGAAAGTTTTGTTTAAAAAAAAATCTTAACTCTTGGAGCTTTTTTAACTTTTCCACAAAATCCTTAGGTTCCGTAAAATACCTTTTGGGAACCGCTCGCCCAGTATACCTATGAAATCCAGCATTAATTTTTACTTACCCTGGATAAGAAAAAAAAATTAAGAAATAGCTACTGTCTTACCATTATAAATATATGGGAGGGTGTCATATCTTTAATTAAAGAATCCAGAGACATCTCACTACCTCCTCTTCCAGGGCTTAGCGTTAGCCGCAAGTGAGGTAGAAGGACAAAACCAGGTAATAGAGGGTATAGTATGTAGTTTAATTGGTAAACATCCCGAGGAAGAATTCGAAAGTGCATCTGAAAAATAAAACTGTTTTTAGAATGATATGAATAAAGCTTCTGCTTTAAATTATGTTACAAACATATCGTATGTTAAAATTTTCAAGAAATAGGTATAAAAATTTGTTTGGGAAATTTAATTCATATAAAACAAGATATAAATAAAATGATTAAAATTCCCTTTCCTTTTTTCATAACTTGACGAAAAAAATATTTTTTGTGGAATTTTTTTTACTAAGTCAGTGAGAGTAATAAGCATGAAAAGAAAACAATATGCTTTTTAAATTAGCCGCAAACTATTTTTATTTAAGTATTTTTGGCATGGGCAACAGAGCTGAAACAAACTGAGGTATAAAGCAGAGCCCGAATGAAAAGTTAAAAAGCAAAAAGATTTAAATTTAAAGACTAATTTGAGCAATTTTCATGAATTTTTTTATCAAGTCAGTGGGCAGTCATAAGAATGATAAAAAGAATACGTCTTTTACTTATGAACTATTTCAATTTAGATATTTCATGCGTGGGTATTGACAAACTGATTTCACACACTGGCCAATATATTAGAAATCTTAGATTAATATTTTATAGGAGCTTTTTTTGGCAAAGATAAATGCCCTTATTTATGAGAGTATAGATTCTAACAGCTTCTGGAGTGCAATTATGTCAGAGAATATTACACACTTGCTACACGGACTTTAAGATTTTGTAAAATTATATGGAAGAGGAAATTAAGAGCTTGCTGTCAGATGTGCCAGTTCAACCAACATGTCTTGAACATTTTCTATTGAGTTAAGATCTGGCTTTGGGGTAGCCAGGGAAGATGTTAGAAGTTAGATTGATGCTCATTAAAGCAATTTTAAATGTCTCTGGCATGATATACAGTTGTATTATCTTCCATGAAATAGCATCAACTTTGGAATAAAAATGAAACATTGCAAGATGCACTTGATCTGCGATGTCCAGGTAATGTATGTGTTTTTTTTGTTTATTCTTGACAAACACCATTGCGTCCTTTCTATACCAGGGGAAAATGCTCTACATAAACTAGACTCTTGCAAAGTACAAACAAGGTAAGATGAGCCATGGTCGCTCAGGGTATAGAGCGTTCACCTTCCAATGAGATGAACTAGATTAGAATCTTAGACGGCTGGTCAATATGAATTCCTCACCTGGCTTGCACAGACCACAGTGCTGACTTAAATATCCTCAGTGGCAGACGGATTATGGGTTAGCGTCTCCTTGCCATCAGGTTAACCATGGGAGGTTCTCGTGGTTTTACTGTCTATGTAAAGTAAATGCGGGTAGTTCCATCAAAAAGTCCTCCATGAAAGCAAATTTTGTCCAATACTTGATCCAGGAGTTCCCTTGTCTTCCGGATTAGGTTCAAAACCACAAGGTTATGGAGTTGAACATTAGAAGTAGTAGACCCAAATAATTGGGTCATCTGCTCAACAACGGTTATAAAATATAACAAAAAAAAACAAACAAGGTAAGATGGGTTCATAGCTTCATAAGAGTTCACACCAAATTCATCCTCTTCCATCAGTGCAAAACAAAGTGTGCAGTATAGAATAAACATATATATGTACAAAAAGTAAAAAACCATTATTTACCAATTTCTAAGATAGCATTATCATTATGAGATTTTTACTCTAATTGTGATATAAATTATTGTTTACTTGTTTGTTTCCTGCAAACATAAATGCATCACTACTCTCAAGTAACAGTTCCATGTCTTGGACAGCAGTTGTACGGTTGTGGACAAAATATGTAACAGGCAAAGGTTTGCGTGCCAAGCCAGATGCCGGCATTTTCATTTCCAAGTATATTGGTGGTTTTGTGACATCAACTGATGGAAGCAAGATTTCAGTTACCACAGTGGGTGATGTACCATTAGGCGATTTCCTGCCAAAACAATTAAATATGTTCCTCATTATTAAAAAATATATAGATTTTATAGGATTTTAAAATATATTGAATATTATTTAAAACAAAAATAATTAAGCTGCATCAAATTGTTGTTATATGCAATTTATGAGACATTTGAAGAATGTTGCACATTAATGTTAAAGTATGTGCAAATGCTGCTTTTGCAACACCAATAAGTAATGAGTTAAAATTAGTTGACCACCTTTACTTTCCAGGCATGTTGGTACCCATCAATTTAAAGCTGGGTGGACTTCAAGCTGCCATAGGTGATCGAACCCCAGTTCTACACAATTACAGTTCAGTACCTTGACCACTGGGCCATTAAGTCTCACTACAACTTATAGTTGATTAAAATTTCCACAATTTCTAGTTACATTTATATTATCTTTTCAGTATTTTGTGATACTTATAATCGAGGGTGGCGTCCTATCACCTTGTCCCTAAAAAATCCCAAAGGTGTGAATATTTTAAAAATCTGTAATTCCTATTACCTAATCCCTTTTATTAAAATCTGTTTTTGGAAATGTAAATTTTAATTTATTGAAGACTGGCTATTTTTATTATGCTACTTGTTTGTTATTTATCTTTGTTGTGTCATTTATATTTTTGAAACAATTATAACTTTATAATTATTATGTATGAAAAGGAGTAGAAAATGTATATACAGTAGGGAACCGATTATCCGGAACGATTGCGACCATCGCTATTCCGGATAACTGATTTTTCCGGTTTTCTGAATCGCTACAAAAAGCCGTTTTTTTTTTTATCGTTAAACGCAACTTAAAAAAAATTTTGGAAATAATCTTAAAAAGAAGAAAAAACGATGAAGTAATACACTAATGATTATTTCCAAAATGATGGTAAAGTAAACATCTTTCAAAAAAGAAAGAAAAATCCTAAAATCTTATGAGGGAAAAAGTTTTTTTTTTAAAAAAATGGTGGGAAAATTTATCGAATTTCGTTCCGGTTTTCTGATTTCCGGATAACGGGTTCTGTACTGTAATGCGATTATATAAACTATTTTTTATGGATTTAAACAATGAAAATTGCAGCTTAGAAATTTCTGTAACTAAGTAAGAACAATTAACTTTTTACGTTGCTTGTTTAATTATTTATTAAGGGGCTACAATTTCAAAGGATAAGTAAACCAAAATCAATAATTTTTACTAGTTCTAAAGCTTTAGAAAATTTAATTTTTTTTTCTTAAGGGCATATTTTTGTGTTTTTAAGTATTTATATCTAAAAATTAGTTAAAAACATTTAATGATTGATTTGTTTCTGACTAACATTTTTACTGCATTTATTAAGTAAGTTTAAAGATATGTGAAATAATATATCTATAAAATGTAAAGCCTTCTAATTCAAGATTTACGTTATAAAGATTTTCAACTGTACTTTACACAGTTATAAATATTAGTGTAACTTAAGATAAAAGACTTTAAATAACATAAGATCAAAAACTTCTTTTCAACTTTTAAACATATAGAAAAAATCAACAAGCTAAAGGTCAGTTTAACAGATCTTTTTAACTCCCCAACATTGTGTTAGACCCCACTGCCCTGTATAATTAGCACTAATAAACAACACACATAATATGAATCCACTGTGTAACAGACAAATTGCTTTGGAAAATCCCTAAAATTAAATTTCAGCAATGCATGCAGAATAAATGCTACATTACAGATTAATTTTATTTTTTGAAAAATCAATGAAAATTATATGAAAAATAGAGAATGAGTTGACTGATTGTTATTACTTCTGAATTTAAATTTACCTTTGCCATTTCACGGAATACATTCCAAAATTGACTTTGGTTGGTGTATCAAGAGCTGCAACCAAAATGAAACAATCCGTCCCTGCCTCATTGTTATTTAAATCCACTAAAAAAATAACAAAAACAGATTTACATATAAAGTAATACAAAACAATTATAAACTATTATTGAAATAAATAAAAAAATAATATTATTTATTAACAGTTAGATATCAAATTAACATCAGTCTGGTGATTACAATTTTTCTGAACAAAACAAGCAATACTTATTAACTTTTTAATTTTAATTTTGAAATGCATTTAAAGTAATTTTAGAATTTATACTTACAATTTTTCACCATAGACTTGACATTCTTATCAGCAAAGCTTAGGTGATGGGGCTAAAAAAAACGCATATTTTTAGTTAATTGAATGCATAATCAGTGCGAAATAATATGAAGGATTGAGTAAATGGAAAAGAAAAGAAATATTTTTAGATTAGTACTTTAATAAAATTAAGATTTAAGTCAAAAAAAATTAAAAGAATTTAAAAATTGTTTAAATAAAAAACTTGTTATAAAAATAAATTAAAATTTTTTCATTATATTCTTATCAGCAAGGGCTATGTAATTGCAATAAAAAAATATTTTTAGTAAAATAATCAGTAAATAACTATAGATATTATGCGTAAATAAAAAGGAAAGTTCAGTGCTTATATAAAAGAAAGTGATCGTACGATACATAATTCTAAAATATTAAAAAGAATTCAAAACTTGTTTACATTTTGATTAATAAAGCTTAGGTGATCAGGCTAAAGAAATACATATTTTTTATTCAGTACTTATATAAAACAAACTGAATTTGTGATACTTAGTTCCAAAATATTTTTAAAAAAATTATTTAATTAATAACAACATATTATGAAAGACTTTTATTCCACTTAAAATTCCCTTAAAGCAAAATATCTTGCAATTTTTCTTTTGGAATTCTGTCAAAAATTTCATAAGATTATAAAACATTATTATTATATGAAATTAATTACAAAATTCATGCAAAAAATATATTAACTTCATGTTATTTTTATTATGTATATAGATATTATTGGAAGAAGGATAAAATTTTTACAAGCTTAAGATATAAATCAGAATCTTTAGTTTTTTTAATTTTTGGTAATTGCTTAAACAAATTTCTGGAGTTAGAAAGAAAAAATATACTTTTTTAATTCAATATTTGTATGCAATAAAAACATTTAAGTAAAGGTTTAGTTTAAAATTTCAATTACAATAAAATAAAATAAAATACACAATACAACGAATCAAAATCTGTGAGGACCAATAGATTATAATTAAAATATACATAATTAAAATATATGCGACAATCGAAGCATGTACTAATAAAAAATACAAGAAGTAAAAAACAATACATTTGAATGATATCACATTTAATTACAGTACATTATCATTCTATGAACCAAATTAACTTCAAAATTACAAACGCAAAACAAAATTCATAAATTTTTAGATTTTATATCTGAGGTTTATTTAATTTAATTCCGAAATTAATAAATACCTGAGCTCATGTTTTGTGTTTTAAAGTATTTGCATTTAAAAATTAGTTTAAAGCATTAATATTGATCAGTTCGAGATAGATATTAATATAAGTTAAATGTTAAGTTAAGATAAGTTAAGTTAAGTTAAGATAAGTTAAATGTGAAATAATCATTTTGAAACATAATTTAATCTAATGCAAAGTCTCATTTTGCAAGGTTTGCATTATAACGATCTTCTACAATATTAGTACAAACTTTACATATAGTTTGGAGAAAGCAATTCTCACCAATTCAACTTTTGAATCTTCAATATGAAGAGGTAAAGGAGAATAGGAATGCACATCAACCTTAAGGATAAATGGTTCTTCTGAGCGAATTGATTGCATTTCTTCAAACTAAAAATAAAATAACCATTTAATTCACACTTTAATAAAACATTATACTCAGTACGAGCACATTTCAGATTCTTCTTCAAATATATTTGCAAGAATTTTTAAATAAGAAATTGTATTATTGTTGTTTTTAATGACACTTGGTCCTACCAAGCCTTGCAAATTAAGTTAAGAATGTGTGCCTTTCCTTTGACAAGAGAGCACTATAAGAGTGAAAGTACATCTCTGCTCAGAACCCTACAAATAGATGGCAGCACTTCTAATTCATGCGGCTATTTCTCAATTTAGACGTAGATCTGAAGGGGAAGAAAAATTTTTTTCCGGATCCCAGCATTCACAGTACCGATTAGCAACCGACCACAAGACTTTTGATTTCACAAATTTTACGAGAACATACATGGCATGTATTCGGAGGGTTTCAGCAGAGTCGAAGGTCGAACCCTGGCCCCTCTGAGTCAGAGTCTGATTCTCTAACCACTGGGCTACCATGGCTTGTAAGAAATTTTAAATGTTAGTAACTTCTTAAAAATAAAATATAGTCACCTACAGTTTAGCAAGAAGAAGAAAAATCAAACAAATGCATTGCAAAAAATACCATACATTTCTTGATAACTTTTACAGAAGAGAATTAAGAGCAAAAATTTGTATTCGGCATAAGACAAAAAATTCTATCAGTTTCGATCCTTGTAAAAACTAACAAAATAGGTTGAACTGATTAAGAATTAAATACTAAGTTCAGTTCGTCTTTTATTAACTGCTATCTATTATTCATCTTTCATACTCATAGTTGTTTTACCGAAATGATTATAAGTACAATCAAATTTTAAGTCTACAGAAAAATTAAATAAAATAATTACTTTTGTATTCAATATTGCAATTTCAAACTGAAATAGCTCAACAGTAAATTTAAAAAATCTAAGTTTAGGAATAAAATCAAAATTTAAATAAAAATAATTCTTTTAAAAGCATGAATTACTTTTCTATTCAATATCCTAACTACAAACTCAAATGGTTCAACTGTGAAAACTTCTAAATCTTGAGTTTTGCGGCAACTGCAACATAGCAGTTGATCATCAATTTCAATCTTAATGTTGTAAGTGACCTAAAAAAGAAACAAAACTACTTAGATGCTCTTGAAAAACAGAAAAATGATAGAAAATGTCACAATAAATAAATCATATTATTCAAATGTTTTTTTTCTTCCTTTCTTTTCCTGTTGCTAGGTTTTAAATGTATATAAAATTTTTAGAAGCATGAAAAAAAGTTAGTAACTTTGTAGCCTTTCTAAATTCGTAGCTCTTCCAATCTTTTTAAATTCTCAACTCTTTTAAACTTTTTTAACTTCTGACTTCATCTAATGTTTTTTTTTTCTACAATGAAATTTTTTTTTTACTTGAAAGTCTACAATTATGCTTATTATACAAATTAACTTTTAAGCTTATAAATTACTAGTAAGCTCTTTTGCACAGCATCTTGTCAAAACTACCTTTAAAAAAACAATATTTTCAAAAAATATTAAATAAGTTTGGAATAAATATAACTACAGTGGGTGATCGGTTAACGAACACTTTCATGAAATATTTTTGTGTTCGGATAACGAACACTTTCAGGAAAGATTTTTTGTGTTCGGACAACGAACACATATTCGGATAATGAACAAAACGAATTCTAACGAACACTTCTGTCTGAAAAAAAAATTAATATTAAACATTTGTTATCATTTTGCACACAAAATAAGATCACTGAAAGGAGAAATGTTTAAAGCATGCTTAGTATTGATAATTACTAAATGAAACTTGAATTAACAATGAATTTAAAGGTCATTCAATAATTATTATTATGACTAAAATCAATCCAGAAAAAGAGAGAAAAGCAATCGACATTGGACATGCTCTTCAATTATGGGCTTCAATCTTCTTATGGGGCATAAGCAAAAAATGAAAAGGATTGATTAATATGCAAGACTATATGTATGTATTATTTTTTAAAAAACTTACTAAGAAATTATACATTTTTTAAAATTTAATTTTCAGGGTCTCCAGAACGAATTAATCGATTTCACATAGAAGTCTATGGTGAATCGATGATCGGTTAACGAACAATTCGGATAGCGAACATAGTCTTGGAACGGATTATGTTCGTTAACCGATCACCCACTGTAAACTAAAATTTTATAGAAAAAGGATTTTCAGTGAAGTTTCATTTTTTATTTAATTATAATGGTATGATTTAAAAACAGTGGAAATAAAAAAAAAGGAGATTTAATCTAAAAAGTAAATAAAAAGCACATAAAAAGTTAAATAAATAAAAAGGGTATGACAAAGTAAAATATTTTTTTCCCTTTTTTTTTAACATTTTAAATATCCTGTTTCTTTATAACAGTTTTGTTTCCAATATTAAGTAGTTTAATGGTATTTAAGGTTTATTTTCATAGTATTTCAAGGATTGGTTATAGTCTAGTTTTAAAGAACAAAACATAAGTGATTCATACATGAATAAATTGAAATAATCCAAACATAAATAGAAATATTTCAATTAGCTGAATTTTTTAAGAAAGTGTAACGAATAAATAATAAAAACTGAACAATAAAAAAAACTGGTTATGAATAAATAATCTAAATATGAAGACAGGTTTTTCAGTCTAGTAAAAAAAATAAAAGTATAATAAATGTCTTGTAAGGTAATAGGTAAACAATTTGACACTGATTCTGTCATTCAAGTAGGATTTTGACTGTAAAGAATTTCAATAGTTTCATTAATAAATAATAATAATAATAGTTTAGAAAACTTAGGACAAGTAATTTTTTCACAAAATTATTTTTAATGGAGATTTTTTATACAACTAAGATAAAAACATGAATGTAAAACTTTTCTAACAATAATTAACTATATCATGGTATCATCTGATATAGAAAATGAATCAGTACGCTGCATGCAAAAAATGGCAATTAAAATTTATTGTGCAAAATAGGAATTAAAAAAAGATAAAAATTAAACAATTAAATAAAATTTTGAATACAAAATAAACATAATTAGGGAATCACAATTTTATTGAACTTTTGATACTAATAAACTGAACAGGCACACAAAATTAAAATTAAGTATAACTACTTATCACACAGCTAACTAACAAAGTAATAAAAATGATTAAAAAAACCATAAACAAAAATAAATTAATGAAATATGGCATTTATTTTATTTATTTTAGTAAGGCTATTTCATTTGTTAAAGCATAAATTATGTGTTTGAATCAGCCTAACAATAATGAATAAAATAATCTAATTACGTCAAACACTAATCTTCGCACAGATATGTCTAAGACTTTCATATAAATGCACTTCTGAACCTGAAAAATAAATTTAAAAAAATTAGAAGAAAAAAAAACTGCCATGAATAATTTTCATTTAAGTATCTGATTCTTTGATTTTGCAGGAACAATCTCCTACAAAGGAACAAAATTACAACCTCCAAAAATTAACTAAATTCTAACACATTGGAATATAGTGTCTTCAAAACAAATTTGATCATCAATTTGTGATAAGGATGGTAATAAGTTATTAAATAATTATTGAGTATCAATAAAAAGTTTAAAGTAGGGAGCTTTAGAGATAACAAGTACATAGTTAAAAGATAAAAATCATAAAAAAACACAAAATGTATATTATCATACAAATTAAAGTCATAAAAGATGAGAATAAAGAATAAATAAGCAATGATAGTTGACAATAAATCTATTAAATTACTTTCTCCTTCTCACAGGGTTCATACAGAGATCAGAATAAGAAATCCAAGGAGTATCCAATGAGTCCAAAATTTAAAAACTTTGTGTAAAAGATAACTCGACAGTTTTTTTAAAAAATTAAATAGAAAGAACTTGCAAAAATGTATATTTTGCATAAGATATTTTTTTCTAGCTCCTTTGAAATAAATTTTGACTTTGTCAAACTTCATCAAGAAAAATAAGGTTATAACTTTCACACATAAATACATTTTCCAATTTCAAATATTTTAAAAATTAACATAAAAACCTACCAATCTTATATTTTTAAATTTGAATACATAAGAAAATCTAAGGCACTTTATACAAAAACAAAAATCCCAGTAAATCATTAATTAAGTTTGCTTGCAACATGTAAAATTAAAATTATTTGCTGTTAATTTTTTCTTCTAGCTCTTTGCAATTCGAATTTTTTTTCTTTTTCAGTTTTTCTTTAACTATCAGATTTTGACAGCTAAGTCATATCGTTTCGTTTACCTGCTTGGACAGCAAATTCATCAGCGGACTTAGTAAGTTCATCCATGTAATGCAATAATCTAAGGAGTTTCTAAGGACTAATTTAGAAATCTAAGTAGTTTCAAGTACTCCTTGGAGACTTTTTTTATTTCCAAGGAGTTTCTAAGGAAGTATACGGAGTCTGTACGAACCCTGTAACTCAGATTGGTTCAACGTAGAAACCAAGGAGACTGCTAGTGCTCAAGACAACTAGCAAATGGAGATATTTCATCAAACAGACAATAAGTTTGGCCCATATCTCCCTTTCTCCAAAATTGTCTTTTATAATCTCAAGTATGCTGCTTTCTCTACTTATTTACTACTCAATAGGCTATACGGACATATTGGAACCGTATATGATCCCTGAGAAATATGTAGCAAAGTCAAAAAGTTCCCGGAATAGGTCAATTACAAATTATTAAAAGAAAAACAATAATTTACATTTATTAGACTTTAAAGTACTTTCCTCCTGCATCTACACACTTCTTCCAATGTTCGTATAACTGTTCGAAAAATTCCGGAAATCCATTTTTTGAGAAGTCCGCATTTTCAATCACCTCATTTGAATACACAAAATTCAAGTCCACTTAATTTCATTTTCAGCCGTGGAAATAGGTAAAAATCAGCTGGTGCTAGGTTGTGAGAACAAAGAGGGTGTTCCAGTATGGTAATATTGTGCCAAAGAAACCAATCATTTGTAGCCCATTTTACAGGTCGTTTATGCTTAATTGTATCTCATATTCATTTAAGGATCTCCAAGTTCAGAGGCAATAGCATTAATCAACAATCGCTTATCCGCACCCATGATATCTTGAAAGCGCCCAACAGTGTTGTTTGCGGTAGAAGGGGAGGGCGCCCAGTCGGAGGATTATCTTCGATGCTTGTGCGACCTTCACAAAAATGCTTATGCCATTTGTACACAGCTGTTTTTTATGCGTTTCGTTTCCCTATGCACATCATTTCTATATGCACATCATTTCTATATGCTTTATTCAGCATTTTGAGAGTCTTAGAAGGAATTTCCTGAGAAAAATTCAGATTTTAATATTTGAACGCTGCTCTAAAGACGAGATTCAATGAATCCGATGAATCAAAAATTCTTTTCGTCAGAAATGACCTGCAGCTAACGTCGACAGTACCAGAAATAAATTCCAGATAACTGTATATTTTCGTTATTATTGCTGTCTAACTCTAAAAAAATATTTCACCTCAAATGAACACCTGTGTGAATGTAGGCAACCTTTCTGAGAATTTATTTACTCTACCTCGTATTAAGTAAGGTGAAAGAGATTCTTGAATTAAGATGATTCTTGAATTAAGATGATTCTTCTTGAAAATATACTCCCATATTTGCTTCAAAACAATTAAATGGAGATTTTTCGAAAAAAAATATTCACAACCTTCTATAGTTTTTATTAAAAAAAGGTCAAGGACATCTGCAGAAGCAAGTTGTTAGCCAAGGTGGTCAAGGGAAGTAAAGGCTTTGCAATGTTGTTATCGAGCATAACACTCAGGATCTTAACAATGGCAGTTCAGTGCCTTAACCAATATGCCTTCATGGCTTATCATTTGTTTATAAAATGATTTTTACTGTGAATAACTCACAGTTATGGGACATAACTTTACAATGGCAATATAGTGAAAAGTTAAAAATACAAATGAACAGTAATTAAAACTATTATTTAAAACTTATAATGTGAATTATCAATCAATGTGAATTATCAATTTTCACTAGTAATGTAAATAATTGTAGCATAATATAATAAAGTATGCCATTATTTTGAAGAAAAAAAATGCATATACTTGTTGGATTAAAATTTACTACATTTCCCATTGACTTCAAATTGAGAATTGAAAACATGGTATTTTTAGGTTTAAGAACATGCTATGGTTTGTTTTAAGCATAGAAACTTAATTTATTCTACAGAGAAGATTTACTGTAATGTTATAAATGGCTTTTTATTCATGTTATTTGTAAAAATTTAAAGCTAGTTTTCCTTTACTAAAATGTCACATTGTATAATTAATCTGATGAAAATAAGAAAGTACCTTTTCTCCAGGTGCTATTTCTCCCAGAGGTAAATCACTTAAATATTGCATAAATTGCTGTGGTTTTTCCATTTTGTCTGAGATATGAGCTTAAAAAGAAAGAAATTACAATTAGAACTTTAAAAAAAAGATAAAAATCCAGAATGAACATCTTGGCTATTTCCAATGACTATTTCAAATTATGTGGAAACATCCTGTTAAACCTCTGCAAAAATTTCCCGCAAAGAGCAGAGAAGTGCAATAAAACAAGCAAAAATGAATATTTCAGTATGTTTATGAAAATAGGATTTTTGTGTTTTGAAAAGGGGTCACAATTGCATACTAGTTTTACATAACAGTTCCATTATTTTTGTCATTTAAGATAAACTTATTTATTCCAACATAGAAAAGATTCAAAAAGTAAAATAATAATTACACGTTCCTACTTTAAAGAATACTCACTGTTTTCATGGACAAACTGCTCTTGTCCTTCCTTCAAGCCGACATTGATGACTACATTTTCTATTTGGGAGATTTCATCATTTGTGATGGAAAGATTGAAAGCATAAAACTCATTAATTAGAACAGGTGGAGTGTGATCAACATCAATAGTAATATGAGCATTTCTGGGAAGGACACTAAAAACAGAACAATAAAAGACTCTAAATTATGTTTTTAAAACAAAAGGTAATATTTTAATAGAAATTTTAAAAAAAATATTGTAGAAAATTATATTATATTGCAAACAATAGTAATGAGGATCTAAGTGTAAATATGGTAATATAAAGCTATTAAATTCTAAAGATTCAAGGAATTTATAAGAGGCAGGAATAACAATGAGAAAAAAAATATTGTGTTGAATGACCGATGTTGTAATAAATCAGATTTTCACCAAGTTAATTTTAATCTTAATGATTAAAAGGAAAATTATAACGTTAATTAATTAGTACAAACCAAGAATTATGTTACAAAATCAGACACAAAAACATATTTTCATAGAATAAACATATTTTTTTTTAGGAATTTATGTTTTTGGTTTTGAGTAGCCTCTTAAAGTTCAACTTAATCAAAAGAAAAACTTAAGTATTGTTTTACAAAACACTTATAAATGAGTTATAACATATACTTAGGAAACATAGACCTTCATAACAAAAGATGACAATGCTCTCTCAATATCTCAATATTTGAAAGAAGAGTAGTGGTGGAATTTCTAACAATGGTGTAGAGAGGAAAAGATACAACTTTGAACTATATAAATTATATAAAATAGATGACATCATAAAATCAATCAGATTAAACAGAATGAGATGGACAGGCCACCTGCTATGAATGTACTGAAGCAGAATTTCCCTGAAAGATATCAATGTTAATCCTTATAATAAAAGACAGAGGCAGAAAAAAAAAAAGATTGTTCAGAACAAAATTTTTCTATAATTGAAGTAAAGAATTGAAGGACAGTAGTCTACAAAAGAGTGGACTGGAAAAATCTTCTAAAAAAAGGCAATGCCCAACCTGGGCTGTTATGCCACCAATAATGACAAGGATGATAAAAATATGGAAAGGGGGCAAAAGTTAGATCCTTTAGTACTAATAAATTTTTTTGTGTGTATTTCATCATCACAGGATTATCAGATTATCTGCAGCTTATTTTCCCCCTCAGATTTAAAAAATAATTATGGCAGATTTCTTCTGAAAATTATCACTATACTCTGCTGTAAGTTAAGAAAAGACTATTGCAGTCTCGTGATTTAAGTAATCATCTGCCTTTATTTAGTTATCAAATTATACAAATATGGTTTCAAAAACCTTTAAAGCTTTTGAAAGTTAAACACGTCAAACTGACAATTAATTAATGCTATCTCATATAATATAAATCACAGAACTATTAAAAAAAGGTTATAGTATCAAAGTCTCATTGGAATCCTAGATTTAAGGGCATATTTCGAATAAAAAGGAGAGAATTTGTACATGAAAACGAAACAACTATATGACGTTGCAAGAGCATTGAGTTTGATTGGACCACTAAACCTGGTGCATCTTACGCTCACATGCCCTTAACAAATCAAATGCGAGAGATAAGGAATTGTTACTTTTGTTTAATTGTAGAAGAGTTTGCAAGAAACAATATTTATTATTTATTATTAATCGCGAATTGATTATTCAATAAGTTTTATTTTCCTCATTTCACATGACTTAAGAAAGCAAGCAAAAAAAAAAAAAAAAAAAAAAAAAAGGCTGTGCAACATTGTTTCAAGAGTTTGGGTTTTTGTTGATATTTTTGTTCGCTCTTGGAGGATGATTTGACATACATTTAAATACAAACAGGCTCTTTCCATAGGGATAATGGTTTTTGGTTTTTTCTTAACTTGAAACAGAGTATAGATTAGGTACCCCTGAAAAGAAGACTGTTTTCACTGGAAAGGATATAAATAAGCAAAAGAAAAAATACATATTTATGTTCCTTCAATTCTATTATTATTATTTTTTTAATGTAAGTGCAATGCAAAAATTATTGTATGGCAAAAAACTATTTTAAGCAAAATATGATTTTTTAATAAATAAAAAGATCTAAATGTCAAAACCTAGTTTTACCATTAATTTTCTTGAAAAATAATATTTTTTATTTTTCAGAATTACTTTCCTTTAGCCTAATGCAAAAAAAAAAAAAATTATTTAGTAGATGGATGCCTGAGGTGTTTAGATAAGTCAATTAACCTTAATGTTTAAATAAGAAAGTTAAAGTAAGTACACAGTTCATCATTTAGTAGATAAATTTGGTTTAAAGCTGAAAAAGCAAATTTGTAGCAGTGTCCACTTTTGTAACCAATTATTTCCAGCTGTGTTCACTTTTGTAAACACACACTTTGCACACGTCCATTCATGTAACCACACATTTCAATCTGTGTTCAGATTAAAAACTCCACGACAAAATGTTCTTAAAATTTTGGTTTAGATCTAATATGAATATCTGATGCGTGCCTAAGCCTACAAAAGCTTTATCTTAAAAAGAAGAAATATTAATTTAAATTATTTCTTTAAAATCCTGCAAAAGCAAACATTGCTTTTAAAAATTGTTTCAGAAAATATGAAAATGTTTGACAAACATTTTTTAAGAGATTTATAAGAAAATTAAAAAAAAAAAAAAAACAAGTGAAGAATTCAGTACAGAGATTTTAATGGATTATAATATAATATTGCATTCACGGAACAACAAATCGTACTTTATAAATTATTCATCACAATAAAAGGGTCACAGTAATGGAAGGTTGTTTTAAAGAGAATACACTGCATTTAACAAAACTATGATACAGTTATAAAGAAATATTAGAGAATGTAAAATCACCTAGCATGGAACAGAGGAATAATATGTTGAAATGTAGGATCATCACTAAATGAGCTAGCTTTAGGGGTTATAGGATATGATATTTCAGCAGGATATATCTCATGCGGTGTAGTCCAGTGTAGCACAGCGCATATATAATCTGGAGAACCCATTTGAAGTGCAACAGATGTTATCTGCATTAAAAAAACTATGTTATACTATATCAGACTCACGACGTATATAACAAAAGACAAATAAAATGATAATTCATAATAGCAGATGAAATTGCTGTTAGAGTGAGTTTCTCGTTATAAGCAAGAGACATATGTTAAAATAGCAATAAAAAAAAAGACTAGAAAAGTAAATAGACATATTTATCTTTCATTTTCAACAACTTTTTTCATTTAAAATACATGCCCAGAGTACACTGCTTTTGTCCACAGATTGTACAATGAATTACAAAGCAGAAATGGCTATGGCAAAAATGTTTGAATAACAAGTTTTCACATCATAACAATGAAAGAAATAAATGAAATAAAGTTTAATACCTTTTGACCTCATTGACGAGAATGATTGCTAATAGTTGTCAAAAAGGGAAATAAGAAGGCATAATAGATATGTGGTCACCAAAAATGGCATTATTTTAGCAGAAATTTCTTTTTTTTTTTGTTAGGAAGAAGGTAACAAAGGGGGTGGGGTGGTTGAACACATATTGTTTTATAAAAACAAAGGGTAAAATTGCTGGTAGGAAACGAGTTTCTTTTTCTTTTTCATGTAACGACACCAAAGATAAATAAAAATGTCTTCCATTTAAACCTTTTTCATATAATATTATTCACTTAAACAGCAGAAAAACATTATTTCCTAAAAATAAAATATTTTATTGTAACATTAGAAGGATAGTAATTCTTAACTCATTATAAACAATCAATGCTTGTATCTGATATTAGGCATTACTTAATTATTTTATCACAAATAAAGAATAATTAACAATCATTTGATTAGGTGAAATGTATTTAATTTTTAACTATGTATTTCTCTCCTTAACCACTTCCTTACTAATTTTTTTTTAAAAAAAATGCAAAAAATCAACATATTTTCTTTTTATTTCAATAATAAATACAAAGAACTAAAACAAAACATAATACACAAGTTTTAAGTTAAAATTTTAATTCTTTTATGCATAAAAAATATTTAATTTACCATCAGTTTACTATCCCAAATTATTTCGGGCAAATGAAAAAAGTTAAATATTAATCTTTGTATATTTTCTCATTTTCATAATCTGAAAAATCATCTGCATTACTTTCGCTAGAGAAAGCCATTTTTTATACTCTTTTTTCTATATAAAATCATCAACCATAGTGTATACAATTGAACAAAACACGTCTGCAGTCCCACAAATAGCAAACCTCCCAAATAAATATTGGCAAACTTCCAATCATAGCAGATTATTATTATTTTTTGTTTTGCTTTCGGCCGAATACTACTCAGGATAATAAATATTTGCAATATATACATACCCAAGTTACCTTGGGATAATCAGGGAATCTGTTAAGGATATTTCTGCTACAATAATTAAATATATTTTAACCTTGGTATCACATATCTTGATAAAATAAATTTTTCACCATTAAAAAAAATTTAATTCCCCAGGCATTTTTTACTTTGGTAATAGAAAAAAAAAATCATTTAGATCAATACATTTTTCGGTTTCCCTTAATTTTACAAAACTGTTTGATTGAAAAAATATTTTTTTCCCTAATTCTTAAAGACTATTCTTGAAGCCACAATAGAAAAGATATTGCCATGTTTGAAAAGAAGTCACTTAATCTATTCCTAAATAAGTGGACACTAAAATATGCATACATAGATAAGAAGATTTGCCTATAAGATTTTAAAGGGCTTGCTAGTTTAATAAATTCATAAGAAACTGATACTTATGAGGAATTACTTGTACTGTGAACAATAATGTTGCAGTAAGTACTAATAGGAAAAAAAACAGAAATTTTAAAAGAGGCCACAGCATTATGAGATATTTTAGAAGAACATGATCAAACATGCAAAATGTAATGTCAAATAAGAAAGGGATTTGCATTATTTAAAGTAAAATTTTTTTTGCTTTGTTCTTATTAAGAATAGTTTTGACTAAAATGTTACAAAAATACTATAGTTTTTAGTATCTCAAAATCTTTTAGTGTCTTCTTTCAAGTTCATTACATCAAAGTTAGGCTATAATGACAGCAGTTAATAGATGATAAGCTGATTAATATTTGATAAAATAAGTTGAAAACTAACCTGGATAACTTTTCCTATGTCATTAGAATGAGGGATGAAATTGAAGGTATAGGTATAAGTGTTACGAGGCACCAAGTACAGTTTATGCAACTTCTTGTCATCCGAAAGAGCAGTGTTTTCATTAGTACAAGGAACTTCACAAAATTTATTATAATGCTAGAAATGCAAAAACAAAGCAATGTTACTTCATCACAGAACTTACTTAGCTTATTTTTTTCATAAAACGTTTAACTTGACACATTTCTGAGATTTGATTCCACAAGTAAAAAATATCACATTGATTTTTTGTTTACATTCAAAAATATATTTGCAAAAGCTTTTAAAATTTGTAACATAACCTATACTTTCTCGAGATTACGGGCCCATTTTTTTTAATGAAAAATTTATATTAAAACATTAAAAGCCAAAGAAACTAAGATGTTAGTTATTTTTTTTAATGACAATTTAAAACGGCTTAGGATATAAAAAAATTCCTCTAGAATTGTCAGTGTTACAAACTCATTAATAGAAGAGAAATTATTTCAGACCATCAAAAATTAAAAAAACAAAGATTTTTGTTCTTCTTTCAAATGCTATAACTGAAAATTTTTTTTAAGAAGTTTGCTACTTAATAAAATTTTTTATCATTATGATTATATTGATCAAAAAATAGATTACATTTTTGATTTTTCTTTTGAAAACAACTCTGTGGTGTCTTAACAAGTCAATAAAATAAATTCGTATATTGGTATGAGATTATGAGGTAAGTTAAAGGCCTTCCTTTTATTAGTAAGTTGACAGAGCTATGTTGACACTTGTTAACAAACGTATATGTTAACACATCATTAAATATTTAGTTTCTCATATTTTAATGGTAATACTTTTAATTTGAAAATTAAGAAGTTTGCAAGATAAAAAGAGAATACTTATTGAATTAAAAGCTCATTTATAGAAAAAAGAAAATTAGCAATTAAAATATCATGGATTATAAGATGATAAAAACCAGAATTTTAATAATTTTTATTTAGTATAGAACTAAGAGAATCGCTTCCAAAATCATTGTATGCAGCAGCAAATAAGCTAAATACTGTCTTTTAATTAATTACAAGCATTGAATAAGAATACATTGAAACAGGCATTTATATTTTAGAAAATATAATAAAACACCAAAGAAAACAAAAATGAAAATAACATAAATTAATTCTATTAAATAGCAAATAAAATAAAATAAAATAAAGTAATTAATGCAACCTCATAACAAACAATGAAAATTAAAAAATTAGAAATGAACGTTAGAATTTAAAAAAAAATAGTATTATAATATTACTATATAACTATATATAAATTTTTTATGTGTCAAAAATAAAAAAAGCAACAAGTTTTACTAGAATATAGGCTGAAAAACAATTGATAAACCTAAAATGATTAATTTCTTAAACGAAAAAATTAAGTTTATTTAAATGCTTTGAAAGCTTGAAAATATAATAGAAGAAATAAGTTGTGTAAGTAGTAAATTGAGTTAAAAACATTATTTTAGTTTCAAACATAAGAAGGGCAACTCACTCTCAGAAAAACTTATATAATTTGATTTAAAAGATGAAATGTAAATTTTGTTAGATAGGCATAACACTAAAATTTGCCCAGTTGCATCTTCTTCATATAAATAAATGATACAATGAAGATAAAGACTTGAAAAATCATTTATTAAATATAAATACTTTATTTAATGTGTTTTGTAAACAAATAAGCCTTTGAAATAGCTTTTTGAAGAAAGACAATTATTAGTATTACTTAAATATTTTATAAAAACATATTACGTCTTTAGCATATGAAGACTGTAAATTTAGGTAAGTATATAGTTTTAAAATTTCACTCCAACCCCCTTAAAATTTTCTCCTAATTTTTGAAATAAATCTAACTTTCAAACAGTTTAAATCGTGGAGAAAAAAATTTCTCCAAATAGATACAGATTTTGTGAAATAACACAGAACTGTTATTTGCAGTCTTCAGAAAATTGAAATCAGAGCAATGAAGATTCTAAAAAGTGAAATAGTAAATGAAGAAAATGAAAAATACAAAACTTTGAAAAAATTATTAATACAAAAATACCTCATTATTGAAGAGGACAGTCAACTTAGAAAATGACATAGGCTGAGGACAATTCATTCTATAAAAAATATGTATAAGGATATATGTTAAATATAGCAACACAAAAACCGCTAGGAATTATAAAGTCAGAAAAATCAAGATTTAGTAAATTTACAGAAGTACAAAAAGAAGTTTAAAATAAAGATTATTTCTCTACACTTATTAAAGGATAAAACAAACACAAAACTAGACTTTTTTTGACAACAAATTTTAAAGAATTGAACACCATTTTTTTTTTTGATACATGATAAAAGTAATAGCCAGAGTAAGGACAGGCATACTAGACCCTACAGTTCAGTGAATTTTAAAGATGTACTATCTTTAATTAGCACAGTTATAAAAACTCATATATGAATACTTAGAGCACACTATTTTTTTTGCAGAAAATCTATAGATATATATAATAGGTAAAAAAAATTCAAGAAACAAATAGAAATATTTAATGCAAATATTTTTTATTATAAGTATATTTTTATATAAATAATTTTGTTATAATTTGTATTAAAAAAATCAAATTCACTTATTAATGGAAAAACATTTTAACAATACGGAGATTTAAAATATTATAGAAAAATATTAAGTAACACAAATAAGTTTTTTTTCATTGTACCTGAGGTAGATGGTCACAGTTATTCGTTGATCTGCCATGTAGGTTTCTGAGCCAAAACCAGCTTTACATTCAACTGAAATTTAAAAAAAAGTTTATATTAACAAAATAATAAAGGTTAAAAAAAAGATATTTATATAAAAAATATTATAAATTTTAAAATCAGTAGTCTTAACAGAAGAATCTACTTTTAATTAATTTCAATTCATAAATTTTCTTATTATCACTATTACTTAAATTTTTCCTCAAAAGTATGAAAAATATGGAACTGTAACAAACATTAATCTTGATAAAGGATAAAAATATCGTTCAATAACTTTGTTCAAAATTCAAAGTTACAGAGCATAGTTTTGAATACTGCATCATATTATGCAAAATACACATACTGTTAAGGGAATCTTTTGGGCAAATACAACAGAGATATAAATATTACGTGCCTAATTAATCTAAGAATGGTGTTTCAATGCAATTGGAGTAATATTAGATTAAAAATTTTGGACAAACTAACTAATATAATGACCACAATGCATGTGGGGATTGATAGCAAGATTTAATACAAAATTTTGAAATACATGCTAGATTATGTAATGAAATATGTGCCTTTGCAATAATAAAAGATTGTATTTGAGCAAGAATATTGTAACTTAGTGTGTTTCGTGAAAAACGATTAATGTATTAAAATTAATGAGAGGTAGTGTAGGTAGATGAGATATGGTGGTTAAAGCTTCTTAGTTGCCGTAGTGAAGAACTGGGGTTCAATTCTTCTTGAAGCCCACAATATTGATAGGTAAAGCTTAGATGGGAAGTAATGGCAACTTGTATGCAATGCTGACCACATTGCTACAGCCATGCCATTGGTCAAGAAATTGTGGAGCCTTAACTTCTGCAAACTCCTGAATCACAATAGATAGTTGCGGGAATGCTTTACTTTTCTACTCCAGGTTTTATTAGAAAATTATACAGTACGCTAGTTATCAGTACAAGCAGACTAATTCAAACCCTATTAACAACCAAACACAGTTAATTTGAACCAAACAAATGGATTTAAGTTATTTAGAAGAAACAATCAAATGTGAAATTTGTAATTCACATGATTGTGAATTGCTATGGAGAAAAAAAATGAATAAATTTTTATTACTTGACACAAGACATATTACTTGACTAAAAATTTCATTCATTTCAAAAATGTACAAACTGGAAATAACAGTCAACATGTTTTAAGCACTCAAAAACAGGTGCCCATTTTCACGACTTGCCAGACAGACATGAAAGAGAAGAAACAATAGTGATTTTAAAAATAAAACCTAAAATTATCAACAAAAAAACAGAGAAATAAAGGGGAAAAACAAAACAAGATCATCACATGTGATTTTTCTTTACCACCTGTAGTTCAAAGTTTTTAATCGAATGATATGTTACAGATCCAGTTTTTTGGGGTTATTTATTTAATAAGACATTATTTTAATTTAAATTTAATTTAAGTTTTATAATTGAATATATAGTTTAATTGAATATATAGAAAAATTGTTTACATAGTTTCTTTAAAAAAATTAATATGAAAATAATATTAAAAAAAATAGTGAATATAATAACCTACACAAAGATTTTGATGTAGAGAAAGACCACAGATACACTTCAAAGCTAATAACCTACTTGCAGTTCTGTTGTAATGAATTAAAAGGCCTTAACTCAAGTTTTCTTTTCTTCCATATGTTTTTTGTAACATTTTTAAAAGGGTCTTAAAACACTCCTTTTTTGACCCATAAATTCAAAATTGCTCTAAATCCTATACTCAAGGAATTTTACTGAAATTTAGCTTAACTTTAATTTTTATTTGATATAAGACAAAATTAGGAAATTTAGTAATTGACCTATCCAGTAGTAAATTTTAGCAAATGGAGATTTTTGAAAAATTTAAAGCGATCAGATTAAAAAACTGTTGATGTTAATATTGTAAAGTATTATTCAAAACATGGTTAACATTACAAGGTTTATTTCTAAAATGAAAAAAATTTAAAAAACAAGCATGAAATAAAGTAATTTTCATAATAGTATAAAAGATCATAATTCTATATATTTAATAAAATAAAATCTGTGCACATGGGGTGCAGTAATAAAGTGCACAAGGTGGGCATTTTCGATGAAAAAAGTGGCAAATGAGTGCCGACTTGCAGATAATTTTTTAATTATCATTTGTTGAATTTAGCCCCCCTAATGGCAATGAGTACAATCAATTTCGCCCTATATTGTTTGATGCATATGAAGAAATTTGTTTTCTTTTTTTCAATTCTTTTTTTGATTCTTTGAAAATATGGCTTTCCACTGTTATGTGGGTAGAGCTAATTTTGAGTTTGCTGTAATGCTTCAAAAAGTCTTTTCTTAAGTATTAACTGCCATGAAGTAATTAAATTTAAGGTTTTAATTCCTCATTGCAACTTCAGTTGCAGATAGAGCTTCTGAGAACAATGTTTTAAAGTAAGTGTGAATGTAGTAAGTAATTTTATACTCACTGAAAGGAACAACTGATGCCATTTGGATAGTGAATATTGGTTCAACTGGGTTAGATAATTTCTCCATCCATAACTTCTCAGCTTCTTTGCAGTCTTGTTCAGGTATTCCAGGCATTGGCTGGAGTGGTTTTTTCTACAAAATGTATAACAGTTTCATAAAAATTTTTAAGTTATAAAAATAATTTAAGTGTTATGTACTTTTTTAAAAAAAAATTTTAAGAAATTATTTATTCAAAACTTTTTAATTATTTATTCATAAGAAAATTATTCTTCCAACATACCTGCATTATTTGTTTAAATATAATCAATATTTAACCAACAAATCAAAAATTTTAAGATTATAGTAATAACCAAAAGCTAAAAAAAAAAAAAACATCGAATAATAAATGAATGAAATGAAATGGAAGGGGCTTATAAGGATTAACCATTATGCTCCCTCCTAAAAAAAAAACTTCTTAAATTGGGTTACAGCAAATGTATTTTAAGGTTAAAAACCTTAAATAGAATAATTAAAGAAAAAACAACAATGTCAAAAGATTTAAGAAAAATTAAGCATACACATAATTGGTATGCCTATTTTTTTTAGGCTTTTTCAGCTTTATTTACCATATTCCAAAATAATTCAATCAAGAAACTGAAAGAAATTTATTAAAATTCAAACCAATCATAAAATGAGACCCAAGGAGGTAGTGCTAACCTGCGTAATATCAATAGAGTGGTTGGAAAAAAATTATAATGTAGATCCACTATGTTATTATGAAAAAAAATTACCTACATTGAAGTACATATTATTTAAAGGTTAACGTAAAAGCCTTTACAAAAAAAGAGCTAAACAGGTTAGACCATTTATTAATTTTTAAAACTAATTAATAAAAATTATTTCATTTTATGAAAGTATAAGAATTTTTTTTCTGATTTCAGTCCTTTTCAAAAAGTAATAATGATTATTAATTGCATTTGTAATAACTAAATGCTAAAAAGGTAAAAAAGCGTACTTCTTTTAAATTCAGCTTAGTTTTAATTATATATTTTGAAATGAGATATAAAAGAAAATATAAGAATATTTTTAAAAAACATAAGCAACAAAACTTTTAAACATAATAACTGGATAAGGCATATAATTAATAACTGGATAAGGCAGTATGTTCAATGAGGATGATGATTCAAAAAGTTCTCCTAAATGAAAATCAGAATTTATTCACTATATCGAAACTCTAGATCAAGGGCTCCCAATTATTTCCATTTATGGAACCCTAAATGATTGAGGTACAAAATATACAACTGTTTGATAATCATAATAAAGTTCAAATCCTAAGTAAAATTCATTAGCAGATATGAATATACTAACCAAAAAAAACTTCAAATCAATTTGGATAAATATAATGAGAAGATGGATTTTTTAATCATTTTAAGAATCTCAAAATTAAGTAAAATGTCAGACTGTTGAATTCACAGATGTGGAGCGGCTTCTAGTTTTGAATTTGTTTTTGGCAAATGCATTTATGGTTTTCAAAATAGGAATGTATAAACTGGGAGAAATATAAATATATATATATCAGAGAAATATAATTCTATATTCTTGAATTTAGTAATTTTGAATTAAAAAATTTGAAAAATGCTTATGCAATACATGTATGTATAACCTTTTCGTATTTCTTTTTAATACATCAATAATGGAAAATAAAATGTTTTTTTCTTTTTTGATTTTGCTATAGTCTTTCATTAGCATTTTACATAAATAATTTCATGAAAAATAATCAAATCATTGAATAAATTATGGAATATTGGATGGAAACTAATATAATTATAGATTTTAAAAAGCCATTTCTTTTTTTAAAGTTATAACTGTCAGAACCCTTGTTACTTTAGGGTAACACTAGGGATCTGCGATAAACCTTTTGAAAACCTCTGCTCCATACAACAAGTTTTACATTCATGTCTATAATAAACAAAACAAAGTTACTGCATCTATTGTGTATGTTAAAATGTGTAAATTTTTAGAAAAAGATTTTAAATACATATTTTTAAACAAACTAAAAATCTGCATTAAAAAATTAATATAACAAATTCTAGTAAATGTTTGTGCTTACTGATAGTAGATTGCTGATATTATTTTGAACAATATTTTTTTCATCAATACTGCATATAATCCCTTAAAAGTTTGAAGTTAAGGAAACAAAGTGCATCAGCAAAGTATATTATTTCTTTGAAATATAAAAGATTTAAAAACAATGTGTCTTAAAATTTTACTTCATTTTAATAATATAAATAAATCTATGTAAATAATATAATAAATATAAAATGTATAAATGAATTCAAAAATAGTATAATATAAAAAGAGAATGGGGTAACGCTGGGTAGTAGAGAGAGAACAGGTACCTCAATTGCGTAGAAATTAATTCTGTTTTCGAGCAAACAAATTGCGAATTACAGTTTACAAGTCAAGAACAGAAGGACCTACCGTATTAGCATGCTGTGGTTGATTAATTCAATGCATCTGAGTAGATAGGTTTGTTTTACAATATTAACACTTTAATGTTCTTTAGTTTTTAAACTAGCTTTATTTATTGGTCATTGCAATTACACAAGTTATTTTTAGTCTAGCTTATTAAACGTTTAGTAAAGACTCATATCTTAAAAAATAATAAGGATTTAGTCCAATAATAGAACTGCTCTGCTACGTTTTTATAACTTCTACTCTTCAGACTAAGTACTATCCTATTTTGTCCCCACCCCCTTGATGAAAGTCTATGTAGAGCCTACAAAAGCTGCACTGCAGCAGAGAAAGAGGATAACTACATTTAAGGCTAAACAAAGGTTTAATGAGTCGCAGAATAAAATTTATAGTGAGCGATGCAAGTCTATGTCGAGCCTACAAAAGCTGCACAGCAGCAGAGAAAGAAGATAACTACATTCAAGGCTAAACAAAGGTTTTATGAGTTGCAGGATTAAATTTATAGTGGGCCTCTTCTTCAAAGCATAAAAATCCTTACTTTCATATTTTGAAAACCCTTATTCAAAATTGCAGTTTTTATTTCAATGTAAAGAAATTCGTTGGCATTCTTTTTTTTTTTTTTATTAATTAATAAGTACTTCATTTTTTGTAAGAAATTGTGGTCAGGCTCTCAGAAGTCCCAGGCTTTCTTTCTCCTCACCCCTTTGAATCAGCCCTCGATCACATCACATATAAATTACATACATAATTTTCATAAACTGTCACATAAAATAGAAATGCTTGTTAATTTTTCTTTAAAATTTTGGAATTTATTAATTTCCCATTGAGTTAACATGTATACTCAATTTTACCCAACTAGAGGGGCACTTAACTATCAGGCACTTAAACTTTTTCTAGAAAATAAAATCTGTTTTAAATAAAAAGTACATCAATGATTTTTCAGAATGATATACTGTATACAACTAAACAATAAATATCTTAATTAAATCTGACAGTTTCTAGGTCGAACAGTTTATTGCCAACTTACACCACTTCCTCCTATATTGATATAGATATAACAATTTATAAAGTAATCCAATAAAGCTGATATTACAAAATTTATATTTTAATAACTTTAAAAATGTTTTGAAAAGTTTAGTTTTCAGCTAAAATTTTTAAAATTGTAGCAAAATTAATCAAGAAAAAGCCTTTAAACCAATAAAGGATACAATTACTGATCATCTCGATTCCTAAAGATATATAATCATGTTCATTGGCCGATAAATATGCTGATCTCAATGCAGTAATAAGTATACTTGATACAAGAGGTCTCCACTTTTCAAGTCTATAGTCCCAAAGAACATGCTTCAAAAGCCTGAAATCACATGATAAATAGATGCATAAATTAAAGATTAGTCATCCAAACTAAACAAAGTACTTAAAACGGAGGTATTTTTAAGACTACATATAAACAGACTAATGATGTTTAAAAAATTTAAATCTTTTTTAAGACATTCTAATGAAGAAAGTCAATTTTTTGCATTCCAGTTAAAATTTAAAAATGTATACATATTCCAATATCAGATAAATATAAGATGAGAAGTATGATTAAAAATTCATTTATACTAGTAAATTAAGTTATAGAATTAAAATTATTTTTTACTAGGATCTTACTAAGTTGAATAAATAACACATTTTATAAGTGGAAAGAAAGCTTCTATCTTAAAAAAGTATATTTAATCTTATTTAATAGGAAATGATAACACAATTGTGCCACCTGCAGGAAAATAATGATTTAATGCAAAAAGAAGATTTGATTAAAATATTACCATTATTATAATTATCAAATATCACCAATATCTAAAATTAATGTTATTACCTTTCGTATTCAAAAATTTTCAAACCTTGGCATAAGCATAGTAAAAAAGCATTTGTAAATACAGTACAGAACCCGTTATCCGGAAATCAGAAAACCGGAAAACCGGAACGAAATTCGATAAATTTTCTCGCCATTTTTAAAAAAAAAAATTTTTTCCTCTTAAGATTTTACGATTTTTCTTTCTTTTTTTAAAGATGTTTACCTTACCATCATTTTGGAAATAATCATTAGTGTATTACTTCATCGTTTTTTCTTATTTTTAAAATTATTTCCAAATATTTTATTTTTTTAGTTGGGTTTAACAATAAAAAAAAACGGCTTTTTGTAGCGATTCAGAAAACCGGAAAAATCAGTTATCCGGAATAGCGATGGTCCCGACCGTTCCGGATAATCGGTTCCCTACTGTACAAACGAAGACATGTAGGCAAACAGTTACCTACTATATATATATACACATGGAAATATTTCTATGCATAAGTAGTATACTTACGTCAAAGCTTGCTTGTAATCTTTGTATGAATAGTATTCTTCTCCCATTTCAACAGCTAAAAATTAAGTATAATTGAAGTACATCAATATATAGAAATAAAATTGATATTTGCACAGGAAAATGGGCACAAAATAGTAAATATTTAAGAATAAAATAGTATCACTACAATAATTATATAGTTAACAATATAGCTATAATAATTATATAGTTAATAACATAACTATAATAACTATATAGTTAATAATATAACTATAAAAACTATATAGTTAATAATATAACTATAATAAGTATATAATTTTAATATAATTACAGTATGGTTATCTTTATGATTTGGAGGCATGCCATAGCCTCCAAAAACTTCAGTATTTAAATTAAATCAGTTATAGTAAAACAGTAGGTTTTATGAAAGCAAAACTGATGAATGAATTCAAATTATTGGTGTGGTTGGTCTCAATAATCTCAAAACATAAAGAAACACTAAAAATGAAAACTGATTTGAAAATCTAAAACGTTTATGAGTGGTCTTAGTGAGCATAATTTTAAATGATAAAAAAAAATTAAAAATAAACTATAATTGAGAAAATGATTTTTTCAATTTTGCCAAACCTAAAAGGAAAACAGTAAGGTGACTCATTTTTGAAAAAATATTTTGCCAACACCAAAATGTTCTCCATTATTTCTTTGTGACATTTAAAAAACAGTTTCAAACTTATTGTTATTATTGAAGCTCCCTTTATAATCTAGTGCTATATCACCTATTTAAACTCTTAAGTGAACTATTGGAAAATCTAATAGAGTTTGCAACCATGAAAATACAGTGAAACCTCCTGTTATGGACACTCCTGCAAAATGGATGCCTCTCAATATGGACATATTTTTAATTCCCTGTAAATTTTCTATGAATAAACCATTATGTACATTCTCCGCTAAGGTAACACACCCCTAACGGGACAGTCATCTTTGCCCTGAAGCATTATTTTTTTAATCGCTTCAAACCAGGCACTGTTTTTTTCTAAATTTGGAAAAAAAAAAAAAAAAAAACTCCTCTTTTTCTGGTTTAAATTGCAACTTTTCAAAATTTTTAAAGCATGTAAATGTTTTGCCCTATCTATAACTAAAAATATCATTAAGCTATTTCACTACTTAATCAATCATTCTACTATCACCTCGACTGATCTTTGCAAGGAGGGAAAATTATACTGCTCATTCGGATAGCTGCATCTTTTGATCTTTTCATCTGGACGACACAGGTTGTGGGATCTCACAACCTGAAATGACGTCTTAAATGCTCCCAATTCATTACTGAATATTTCTACTGAAAATTTCTTTCATTTTCTCATAAATTTGAAGACTGTATTTAACACAGTTGGGGTAAAAAAAGATAATAGAAATATAATCTTCGAGGTATTCATATAAATGAAACATTTATTCAGACAATTCATAGATGATTAATTGTGAATATATCAACTCCACAGGTCCTCGTATCTTACAGGTAAGCATTGATTTCGTTTGTTTTCTGTGAATCGAGGGAGGTTTACTTTAAAGGAGGTATTAACCATGCTCCCTATTAAGTGATGGGCAGGTGTTAGGAGGTGTAACCTAATAATTGAAACCGACTGGGAACTAAAAGTTCGTATTCGATATCATATGACTAACGTGAAAATCTGCGTTAATAGGAAAATTATATTCATTCATCTGCAGCTGTATCTAGAATCATGTATTTATTAAACTTTACATTATATATAACATTATATTAAACACTTTCACATATAATTTGTATATAAATTTTCTTTTTTTTTGAAAGTTTGAATAAATATCCATGTAGATAGTCATTGTAGATCATTTAATTATTTCTATACAATTGAAAACATTCTAAAAACAATTTACGATGTTAAACTTTGTAATTAGGGTACCCTTTCCCTAAATGGACAATTTTTTCAGTCCCAAGAGTGTCCACTAAATCAAGGTTTCACTGTACATAAAATTCACAAGTAGAATTGGCAAATATATACAAAAAAAGAATTGACAGCTAGAATAGGCAAAAGAAAAAAAAATTAAACTAGCAAAAAAATACTAGTAGAACTGGGACAACTAATAAACTTTACCTACACCTATACATGCGTATTCTTTAAAGACAATATTAATGTTTATAGATATTTAGATGTAAAATAACTACTTACTTAACTGCCTCTTCATCCTTGGACATTTATATTTTTTAAATTGTGTAATAGCACTGCTCAAAAGAGGTATTATCAGCATCTAAACACATACATTTTTTTTTAATATTACAATTTAAATCTACCAGGGCAAACACAAAGTTTTAGAGTCGTGCTTTTGCCTCTTAAAATAATATTTCATGACTTATTCAATAAGGTAGATACAAACGTACATAGTAAAATATTACATCTTGCTCTAACTTATTATATCATTAATTAAATTTTAAGATATCTTGATAGAAACTTCTTTTTTAAATCTAATTTCTTAAACTCTAAAACTGTAATTGTTTGTAAATTTAAAAAAAAAGTATTTAATGAGTGCATGTAGATTGAAAAAAAAATCCTCTTTACAAAAAAATGCATATTTTAATTTTCAAATCATAAAAAATTAAACAAGATAAAAAGAAATATAAATAATCTAACAAAACATACTAGTCATAAATTTAAAACAAAACAAGTACATAAATTAGAACAAAAGATCATCCAAAGTACGATCATTCAAACACAGAAGATTGAATATCAATTTCAAATGTAAAATGAGTTGTAGTGTAAAGGCTAAAAGCAAACTGTAATAGAGATCTTCAATAAAATACATTAGCTTAGAAGGGATATCCAAGAAAGCTACAAAAATAAGAGAGGGAAGAAGTGTATGAACTTTCATAATCATATAGTTTTTTTTTTTTAATGGCCAACTCAAAATTATTCTTTCTTTTATTAGTTGAAAATGCTTTTGAAATAAAAAAGAGTTCCTAAACTTTTTATTGAAGACATTTTGTGGAAAATAATTATGTAAAAGTTGAACACTGATAGCAATTTAAGTAATTAAACATTTCAAAAGATTACAGTGAACATATTAACGCACATGAAAAAATTAATTATATCAAACAAAAATAGGGAGATAGAATATTACCAAGAAAAATGAAATGACAGCAAAACTGTACTTACTGAGTGATCCACATCGTGAAGTTCTTTGTATTTCAAAGCTAAAATACCTTTCATTTCTTTCTGGGGATCTGGTGGTTCAAGACCTGAAAAAATTCATAATAAATAGCAGGTAGGAGAATATTATCATGAAAATCTAAAATTCAGTAAATGTCACCTTCTTTCTGAGAATATCAGATATAATCATAATCAGGAGTTATTCACATTATCCCTTTTGTGAATGTGCCAAAATTTATTTTGCATGTGTATAAGAAAATCCTGACATTCAGCAGTGAGTGTTGAATAAAAAAATTACTTAGAGTATGCTTTTTTCCTTACAATCCTTCGTTAGGACCAGGCAGAATATCACCATTTGCTGGAGTCAGATAGAAGTAATGATATTGAACAAAAATATTTTATTTATTATTCACTATTTACAATAGAATATTTTAACATTCAATAGTGCAACGAATGGTGAAATATGCTAGTATAAGAGAGAAATTACTGACACTCCGGTTACTCTTGTTATTGATTATGAAATTACTCCAATGGAAAAAACTCCTTGAGTTGGCTCTGACCTGCTCTAAAAAGTAGTGCCAAGAAAGAGAGAAATGAGGAAATTTAATATTTATCTAAGGGATTATAAGAGTATCAACGTTCACCAGATGTTGATATTCACTATTTTAGGTCTTTCAAAGTGTATAAATACATAATTAACATTTTAAAGGATATGGCTAGATAAAGTTTTGATATCATTATTAATAGATAGCACTTTTGATATTACTATTGATTGAAAACAACTAAAAAAATTACAGCAAAAGTAGACCAACTGAAATTCATTTGCTTTTTTAATTTTTATTGTTTTTAATGAAGTGGATTTTGTTTATTTGTTGTTATTTTATTGTTTGCAATGAATCTGCTTTTGTTTTTTTGTTTACCTCAACTTTGAGCGATAATTTACTGCAAAGCTCACCAACTTCAACTGGATAATCATGCACATAAAAAAAACAGGCTAAATAAAAATATCAATTTAAAAAAACTAAAATTTAGAAAAGCTAAAAATTTCATACCAAAAAAACACCCAGCAAAAAATTGAATTTGAACTAACTATTTAAATTGGTGTTTTACAACTGTTAGAAAGATCACAAGTAGTATGTAAAAGGTAAAAAAAATTCAAATTTCTTTAATTAAACAATTGATCGGATGAAGGGACAAAGTGACATTTTAACGGAATAAATTGGTATGAAAGCTCAAAGGTTGCTCTTTCACGGAACTGATGAAATGAAGATTATGCTTTGCTCTTTTTTTTCCTGTCTGAAAGCTACTGATTATCAAAATCTTTAAGCCCTGACACTCATTTCAAGTGTTCATGTCTTAACATTCAAAATGTTAGTATTTTAAATTGTGTACAAAATTGTTTACAATTGTGTACTGTTGATCGCCTCCCAATCTTAAAGAAATAAAAGACAGTCTCTTAGTACCTTTATTTACTGAGATCTGTGAAATTTAAATATCTTATATTATTTTCCCATATTATGCATTGACTCCTTAAAATATTATGATGGTTAAAATTTTTAGGTAATTCATTTAGAAGAAAATTTTGTTTTGCATCTAATTCTTTGACTCAAAATTGCTACTTAATTAGCATATTTAATGCCTATTCCTAATACTACTAAATGCTAAGTATCATTTTAGTAAGTGAAAATCCAATCAGTAGATAAAAAGTTGTAAAGGGAAAAGGTTGGGAAATATTGCACTAAAAGACAATCATCAAAATGCACACATAACATTAACAAGTTTTATTTTAAGAAAAATAACATAATTACTTTGACTACAAGCTCTCCATGCTCTTTGGCCATAAAATTCCAGTGATTCTGATCCCTCTAACACTGAAAAGTCAGGTTGATCAGCCATGTTCTAAAAGACACACATAAAAAAAAAAATATATTGCAATATTTTAAGGATAACTTCGAACAGTAACTAAACTACTACATAATTTAAAAAGCATGCCAGAGTCAAGACTGAATGAAACAATTTTGATGCATTAAATTTTTATGAAAGAAATAAAATAAATGTATTCTAGAGCATTAAATTATTAAATAACTATGTCCTGAAGTTCTGAGAAAGAAACATAATAAATTTAGGAATATTTATTAGAATTACATAAATTGAGCTATCATGGCACTGTCATTAGAGGCACCGAGCTGTGATTGTGAAGGATTGGGCTTTTATCCTATGTGGAGACATGAAACACAATAGCTTCTGAATAATTGGCCAATTTGTCTTAGAAGTAAAGGTGGCTTGCGCACAATGAATAATCACATAGCCAAAATCATACTGTTCGTCTAAAAACTTTGGTCCTTTAATCTTCATTGACCTCCCAGGACCATAACGAACAATTACAGGATGGCTTTACTTAAATTTTAAAAAATCATGTTATGTGTCCTTAAATATTATATTACAGATTTAATAACTTTTAAGCTTTCAACACTTAATAACCATTTATAAATTCAACTTCAAAAAAAAAAATAATAAAGAAATAAAATTAATGTAAATCAGCATATCTTACTTAAATTTTAAAAATATCAGATCTTTAATTTCTTTTAAGGAAAATCATACATATATACAGTCAGACCTCGATATAAGGTCACTTTTCCAAAGTCCCGGCTCACTGAATAGAAATTCTTTGTTACAGATTATCGGATATATGGTCAAGTTTTAAAAATCGTTACCGCTTATAAGGTCACTTTTATCTGAGGCTTCAAACAAAATCCTATTTAACTTCCTTACAAGGCAATTACCCCTCTCGAGTTCTAGGAAAATGTTGCAGCCAATGAACAAGCTACAATTTCTGAAATTGTTTCACAAGTTGCGGACAGTGATTACAATGACAGTGATCCTGAAACTGTAGCTGTAACCCAAGTGGAAGCCTTCAATGCAATAAATGTCACATGAAATTTTTTTACAAACCATGAGGGAGCTGAGGAACATTTCGAGAAGTTATAAAATCTAGAAAACATTGTTCTAAAAATGAAACCCAAAACGAGACAGGCCTGCATAAATGATTATTTTAAATAAGGTAAGATGTAATGTATGTATGTACAATTTCAGGAAGTTTGTAAACAGCTTTATTTTAAATTAAAATTTTTTCTAAAAATATAACTTTCTTTAATTCTTTACTAATTCTGTTAAAATTTATTGACTTAAATATTTAATTTATGGCCGATCGTTTTCATTTGTATAACCATTTTTAAAAAGTTATAATGTGTACTATTTACGTGCTTAGTTGCGAACTGCTAATGAATCGGTTAAAAGGTCACCCCGCTTATAAGGTCACTTTTTCAATATCCCTTAGGGTGACCTTATATTGAGGTCTGACTGTATATATATTTTAAGTTGACTGAGTTTTGCACCAAAGCTACAAGACTCTTTACTGTGTTAATATCAATAATGCCTGTCTTGAAAAAATTTTTAATATAAAAGGTTTATGAGAAAAGGTATAGACACAAAAAATAAATAAATAAAAATATAAAGTAAATAAATAGATTACATATGGTACACTATGAGAAAAATTTAGTAATATAATAATCATACTATACCTTGCACAATTTGTAGCATAGTGACTTGCGATTTGAAGCATGATTTGCTGCTTGTTGGTAATAAAATCCTGGATGTTGTGTTTGTATTGCAGCCAAACCTTGCTGTACAGCTTCCTCAAATAAATCTCCAAAATGACTAAATCTGAAAAGGGAAATATTACATGTACAACATTTCAACTCAAAAAGATTTAGATATCAAAAAATAAATGCCTGTAAATTAGCAGAATCGAGGAAAAAATTTAATCTTCGATAACAGTTACAGTAATTGCTAAAATTACTGACTACTGTTGCAGAATTATGGTCTTAGTTAAAATCAATGTCTTGAAAGAGTTTTATTACTTTTTTGTGACGATTATTTCCCTATTATACTGACTGATTTTAAATCACAGAAAATTTTCACCAAGTTTTTTCAGTACATCACTTGCACTGTTATTTCTTAAGTTTTGAATTGAGGATAAAATAAAATAAATAAAAATCACCTTAATCTGTATTTTGACTTGTCTGTTTGTGGGAAGAAAAAATAATAAATGTCCTAAAAATAAAACTTTAAAATTAACACCACGCCTCTCACGGTAGACCTATACATGTCTCATAATTAGTCTTCTAAGTTTGATAGTCAGTAAATTGAGATATATTAAACATATCTCATAAAATTAACATATTAGCCCTAATTTATACTGATTACACCCTAAACTAAATTACCTTAAATTGTGACAAAAGAAAGACCAAAAACTTTTGAGTATGTTAACAAGTAAATTTCATAGAGAGGAAAAAAAATCCTAAACACTCACAAGACTTTAGAAAATTTAAACAAACAACTACAGCTATAAGTATAAAATTAAAAATAACATTAAAAAATATATTTAAAGGAATACAGTACATAAAATGTAAGACATAATAGTAGCGAATTTAAAGATATATATTTAAATGAAATAACTAATTCACATAATAGCTTTAAAAAAAATAAGAAAGGTCTCAAAACAAAATAAAAAGCAAATAAAATATTTACTGTTTAGACATCCAAGCACTGTGCTCAAAGGCCAATTCTGGATGGCCAACTTTATTTTTAAATATATCCACATGATTTCTGAATTGAGAAATGGCATCAAGTGGAGCTCCATTCAGAAAAGATAAGTGACACATCTAATTATAAAATATAACACAATTAGAGAATATATAACTTTAATAACAAAAGGTGACAAGAAACTAGTTCTAAAACACAACATAGTAAACATTTATTGTAGCGGTGTACAACCTTTTTTCAGAGAAGGACATATCTTCCAACTTATAATGGAATTTCCATAGTTAGAAAAAAATAATTTTAATTGAGGTAGCAAAAGTAATGTTGAAATATTTCATTTATTTAGAATTATAATTATATAAATTACATAAACAATTTAAACAGATCAAATAATAAATTGGTAATGACCTGAAGTACTTTCAAATGTTTTATAGAATTTCTATTTATTTTAAAAATATCTGCTTTAGCTTGCTATCATTTGAAAAAATATTCAGCAAAAATCTCAGGTCTTGAACAAACAAAAAAAATGTTCTTTGGCTTTAGAGATCTAATGAATAAAGATTTCACATCAAGGAATCATAAAAGCTATGGGTCAAAGTATATTTTTTACTTTAAAACATTTCAAATTTTGCACACTCTCTTTCCTTCAATAAAATTAAATAGCAGCATGTTTTTAACTTTTCTTGTGGAAACTGAGTATAAATTATTTAAATAAATACTTAACATTTTGTTTTGAATATGCCTTGCTTAAAAAGAAATATTTTTAAAAAACTTGAAACACCGAAGATATATGTCACTCTTGTGACACCTTGCCACTGTATTACAGAATTTTAACGTTATAATTTTGGTGTTCTTAAAGTTTATTAAAATTAGTTTGAAACGTAGTTATACATTTTCTGCTTGTAGTAAACATTCTTCGTTTAGCCATTAGGTTTTCCATTAAATATTTGATAGGAAATCACTACCCATTCAAAATTCACATTTGGTTTTAGCCTTTTCCCCTTTACTTTATATAGGATTATAATACTTTTTAAATCAAGCAACTAACTTTTCCAATTACACTTAAATTGGAAATATTTTATTGCAAAATATAGTTTTCAAACAAAGCAACAACTGCTTTTTCACTTCAATTAAAAAAAAAACTTGTTTCTCATGAAATGGGATATTTGAAATATGGATTGACTTAAAACTGTAAGAAAAATTTCAGTGAATTTCCAAAAATAGTTTTAATGTTTATATGATGACCATTGGAAATAAAGATTCAAGGTTGCATATCTGCAAGTTTCTACTCAGTGAAATTTATAAATCCTTTATACTACTTTAAATTATTGGGGTAATAGCATTTGCTTTCATGGTCTTTTATTTCTGCTAAAAAAAAGGTTTTCTAAGGCAAATCATCGATTATTTATTTCAAAATGCACTTGAAACTTTCTTCCACTTCAAAAATAACTTAAGACTGTCACTTTCCACTGTCATGAACTCAGATCTTTGAAATTTAAAGCAAGGATATAGTACAGTTAAATAAGACTATAATATTGTAAGATTGCTCTCAAAGAAATCTAAATTTTTTCAAAATAGGCATTCAGAACTTTCCACTAAGTTGTTCATTTATGTTGTTAAATGTTTTATTTTTATATAACTGTATAAAATTATGATTGAGAAAGATTCAGAATTGAAATTATATTTTCATGCTAACTTCACCTTAAAATATATATATATATAAATGAAGAATAAAACAAAGAAAAATTATAGACATATGAAAAAAAGGGGGGTGGGAAATAATAAGTAAAAAAAATAACAAACAACAGTTAATTTAAAAAAAAAAAAAGAAATGTTAATTAAAAAACCGGAAAAAAAGCCGGAAAAAAAAAGATATAATCTTTTCTTCAGCCCACACGATTATATCAGCAAAACAGAGTGCTTTCTGATATTGTATCAATAAAGCCAAAGCAAAATATATTAATACAATAGTGTGAGGAGCACTCAAAAATTTTTTTTATAAAAATAACAACAAATAAAATAGATCACAAAAATTAAAAATAAGTAAAAATAACCCGTAAAAACAGATAATAAAATAAAATAAAAAACATTAAAAAGGGTGGACTATAAAGCGAGTAGCAAAATCAGAACAACTTACATGGACGGATATTTTTCAAGAATGATTTAAAAATGTTTTCGCAGAAAGATTGCCAGATTACAAAATATGAAAACAAAAGCGCAAATTGAGTGTAACAAGAGGGTTTTAAAGTGTCGTTCTTACTGCACTGCTGAAGTGATTTGTTATTCTGAGTTTTGATTTGTTAGTTACCAAGGATGGGCCCGAAATGGATGTGTGCAAGGTAATATTATACTGGATAATTTTAAAAATTGATCATAAATAGTTTTAGAAGATAGATGTTTATTTAAGAAAAAATAGAAAAGAGAAACATAAATTGCCTGTTTTGCAAATAATTTTAGCCGCGGATTTGCACGATATGGATTAGCACATAGAAAAATTATTTAAATTATCAAAGAAAAAAATTTTAATAGATAATTTTAACACGGATTTGCCCGAAATGGATTTGCACATGGAAAATTGTATAAATTAATAAAGAAATTTTTAGCAAACAATTTTATCCACGGATATATATATATGTATATATAGTTTATACCTTGTAATTGATAAATCCAGCAACAGTTTTGATTTCTAGCATGTTGGTATCTGATGCTCGGACTTCCATCAAATTGGCATATGCTTGCTTGTAATTCCTGAATGCAAATTAATGTATGTATGTTATATACATATTTAATAAGTTTGTTTATATACATATAAGTTTGTTTAGATACCTATTTAATAAGTAAAAATAATAAGTTTGGCCAAAACTTTAACAAATTAAAAAGAACAATTTATAGCATGATCAAATATGCAATTCAGAATTATAATATGAACACATAAAGGTAACAAATAGCTGCTATAAATAGGAAGAATTTATAACAGTGGTATAACAACTAAAACTTCAAAAAAATCAGTTCACTCTTTAATGAAAGATGAATCAAAGTTTTTTAAAATTTTACAACGCTTCATAGTTGAATAGAATAGAATAAGCAATTAAAATATAGCTTAGAAAGAGCTTAATACAAATAAATGTGGAACAATAAAATGAAAATAATTGAATTGATAAGCAGTTAACAAATATCAATAAAGAAACAACAGGTAACTTACTTTAATGACATCGCAATGTCTTGTTTCAATTCAGTTAGGAATGCTATCTTAAATTGGTGTCGCACGAAAAGTAGCTAAAATCAAAAATATTTTTAAGTGTTGAAAATTATTAATTGAATCACTGACATGATTCAGTTAGTAAGAACTAAAATACAAGCACCAATTCAAGGAAATCAGAAACTCAAAAATATTTAACCGATAAAATATTTTTTGTTAATATGTTATTTTAACCCTTTAATAGATGAAACTTTTTTCATGTTTTTATTATTCATTTCTATGATAATAAATTCTTGAAAATGTTTTAAAAGTGTCAATTCATGAATGGTTAAAATTCTGCTTCTGTGCTAAAGTCTATTATTTTTTTTTAAAAGCAAATTAAAAAAGATCAAACACTTAACAAATTCTTTTTATAAAAGAATAAATAAAAGGAATCTTTAAATATCAGATAATATATCACTAATTCATGCTATAAGCTCGCTTGTTCATTAATCTCCATAATTGTTTTGCTTGCTCATCAATACCCTTGATTGTTTCTCTTGCTCATCAATCCCTTCGATTGTTTCACTTGCTCATCAATCCCCATAATTGCTTCACAATCATTATTTTAATTTCTTAAAACAGATTATTACACCAGTATTAAAAGTTATTCAATTAAAAGGTCCAATATTTTACAAATTTATGATCCTTTAATCCCATATTAGCACAAATTTGGGTTCTACAGATTTAGTTTCAATTCTACTGATATAAAATTTAATCCTCATAATTTCTTTTCTTCTGGTTACCATTCTAACTTTATGACCAAACTTGTTTTTGAAATTATTTAATGTTCAGATAATATAAAAATAATAATTTTCTGCTATTGAAATTTCGATCACCAGATATAATTTTAATTTTAAAACAATCAGCCAGAGAGACATTTTCATTGTATCTACTGACAAACTACAATAAGATTTCCACCTATTAGATTTAATTGTGTTTGAGTCTTGTTCCTTTAGTAAATGTTAAGAGTAGTTACGAGAGATCACTACAAACTTGTGTTTTGATTTATCTCACCACTCACTGTCTGCTTTTTTATTTATCTTTTCTTTTAACCCTTTCTGGTGCTGAGTAGAAAGTCGAGCAACATTAATTCAACAAATGTTGCAAGTCACTAGAAAAGTAAAACTGATTGCTTTTAAACATTTCCTAACCACTATTTTACAAACATCAAAGAGTTGAAGTGTGTCGCTCTACTTAGAACATATTGTCTTGTCTAGAGTTGCACTTGCTAATGTTCGGCCTGACAAAAATTTTCCACTCAAATTTGCTGTCCCGAAAAGGGTTAAAAAGGTAGCGTATTACAGTACAACTACAAAAAATTCAGCCCTACAGTAGTGTTACTATAGTGTTATTTTCAATTATTGCTTTTTCTTAACTTTTAAGACAAATTAATATTGTTCTTATTATGCTAAGAAAAAATTAAGTTCACCATAATATAAAAACTGATAGACATAGTGAAAGATAAAAAATAATAATAATTCTGGAGCTCAATTGTGGATATGGCATTAAAATATAAAATAACAGATTTTATGATTGAGTGACACAAACAATAAACTATTTTGATTTTTTAATGTGTTTAAGAATATTAAAAATAACAAGTTATTGAATAACAAATCAAGTTGATAAAAAATATTACAAATTACCTGATGAGTTGTCTTATTTAAGTGGTCCTTATGGTTTTTAATTCTTCTACTTTCATGATGATAGTATGTTTGAGCCAGCTCATAAAAGGCATTTTGTAACCTATTCATATGATATTTCAATTATTAAGTAAAAGCATCAATAGTTTATTAAAAAATTTTACTAATCAGGCATCATACTTTAAACAGCTAAATTAAAAGTTTGATTAAATTTTTCTAAAACATAAGTTTTTATAATTTTTTTTCTTCATTAATCTTTCAAAAAACATTTTAACAATGGGTGCAATCAGTGTTGAGTGACCTCCTTCCCCCTTCAAATCAAAATATCAACTTGGATGACTTTTATTCTAATGATTGGATTTTCACAAACTAAAAATCAATCTCTGTAGAACTAAAAACCAATCTTGGTTTTTAGTTCTTGAAATTACTGGTAATAATGATGCAAAGAATTGTTTTCAAATATGTTATTTTTTTATTTACAGTACTGTCATTTTCTCACACCTTAATTTTGTGAGCTAATTTTTACATAAAAAAATCAATGAAGTAGTTCTTGTTTGTAACAAGCTATGAAGATAAATCAAACAAACATATCTTGTAAAAATTACTAACAGAAGGAAACATTAATAAAAAATGTAATTTTTTTTTTTTACATTTGAAAAGATAATTGATTTGAAGTTATAAATTTTAAGAAGCATAATTTCCTACATATAAACTGCAGATTACCTGTTAAAAAACATATAAGCTGCCAATGCGAATAATTTGCTGCTGTGGATTATCTGCCGAAATTACTTTTTGGAATTTTATTAAGAAATTTCCTGTCAACTTTCATCAGCAATAAAAATGTAAGGAACCATTCACACAGGATTTAAAAAAAATTGCGTAAGCGAATAAGTTATTGGAAATATAGTTACCTGCAAGAAATCTCCTTTTAGGTACATTCAAATTATAATGTGTATTTACATTACTTCCATCATTAATAAAAGTAGATTGCTGTGTTAGACGAATACATTGATAATAGAGCGGTACGGATTATCCAACGAAATTTTATTTGGAAGGGAGAATGTGACGTATGCAGATTATATTCTACCATGGATAATACACAGTAAATTACGGTACTATTGCATTTAAACACATAAAAAAAAATTTTGAGATCATTATTGCGTAGCTTTACAAAAGACTTCAAATTTTAAAACAACTGAATTAATTTCAATAATTTAGAATCCCAATATTTGTCACTTTAATGCACCCTTTTCTAAACATTTTAATAATTCTTTTAGATATATGTTTATAAAAATGCAAGTCAAATGATAAAAATACCATTCTTAAATATATTACCGCAGTGTGTATCCATACAGATGATCTGAGTGTGGCAAAACAAAAAGAGTTTTTCCAGACAAATCACAAGCACTGCATAATGAAGCCGCTCTCTCAGCTGCTATTTGATCATCCGCTAAAAACAAAATGAGATCAGCACCCTTGATAGTTCAGACAACAAGAAATATATTCTGAATTTCAAATAAAAATATGAGGAGATAGTCATTCTCTGGCATATAAAAAATAATAAAGAAATATCAATTTCAGAGTAATTACAATGAATTTTTGAAAAGTAAAGATACAATGCTGCATAATCACTTGAAAAATTTTTCAATTTATTAAATGTACATTATAAATTACTAGTACAAGTCTTATTTTTCAACATAGTTGCCACCATTGTCAAAGCATTTGCTAAGTCTTTGTAGAAGCTTTTGTATTTCCAAGTAATAGAAATTTGTCACCTGTTGTCGGAACCAAATTTCAAATTCCGTTTTGATAACATCATCGCTAAGAAAGTTTGGCTCTGCAGCATCTTTTTCAGGTAATGGAAATGTGAAAGTCACTGAGTGATAGGTCTAGACTGTATGGCGGATGATCTAAAATTTCCCATTTGTAACTTTTAAGTAGTGTTTTGAAGTGTTATGTGAGGATGAGTGTTGTCTTGGCAGAAACAAACCCCACTTGTCAGCAAGAGCTTGCATTTATTTTGAATTTTATGTCTCTTGTATACCTTTTTTTATGACCTTTTGCATGAAGAAAATGTATTAAGGAATGCACTTCACATCTGATGCGATCTTGAATTAATGCATACATAATTAAGATATGCTGCTTAAACAATTTGCACCATAAAAATGATGAATGACCTTGAGGGAAAAGTGAAACATTCAAGGTTACAATCTAAGTTGTTAAAAAATTCACAGAAGCATTTCCTTTGCTGCTATTGGTGAACTATCTTTACTTTCCAAAAAAGCCTTGCACATTTCTTAACAAATTTTAACTAAGTGTTCATGTTACAAATATTTATCTAAATTTCTTATTTTAACACTAATAAGAGTTGAAACATTATATTCACAAACATGCCTTTTAGAAATATATATATTGCAAAATCTGCCCTCCAGGAAAAAATATTTATAATGCAAATGTATTTAAGCAATATACTTTTCAAAATTAAACCTACAACTTGAAATTAAATGTATAGCAAATATGTTTTTTTTTTTTCGCCTACAGGAAGAAATCTACTACTGGGAAATTACAGTTGTAAAAAAATTGCATTTTTGCAATCAACTCTATATGTTTATAAATAATAATTATTTAGTAATCTACTCTACAGGGACAGAATCTTGTTTAAAAATGGGAAATTTATTGTGAATCACATTTCAATCCGTAAATTTTTTCCGTACAACTTTTAAAAATTTAAAATTTGTATTTGACTGGGAAAAAAATTGGCTAGACATTTATTTTTTAAAGTAGTTAGAGCACATTTGATGGAGAAAAAAAACATATATTTGTAGAATTATAAAATTATCAATTCTACAAGAAGAATCTTAAAATTATACAAACCACCAGGAAGGGCAGCTCGTTTCTGAATTAGAACCAAAGCCACTCTAGTAGATCTACCTTGAAGACTCCCTCTAAAAGAAATTTAAAAGGAATTAAAATATGTAATAAATGAAATATAATGAACAAAAATTGGATATTCATTAATGCTATACTTTAAATCTTAGGTGAGCATTGAAACAATTTTAAGGTACAGAACATTATGTTAGTTCAATTCATGTGGTGAGAACAGCAAAGTAAATCTGAATTTCAGTTACTTTACTAAAGGAAATTTGCAAAAACGCAAATGACATCTTAGTCATCATTACATTTAGTCATCATTAAATTAATATATTACTAGCAGGGATGGCAAGTTTTTTCCATAGCGACAGAAATGCCTGAATGAAATAGTTTTCCTTCAAACAACAGGGAGAAAAAAAATTCACACATTTTTATTATTAATAATTGTGATGTAAATGAAATAATAACATTAATTTTGACTAGTTGCTTTTTAGTTTAAGGCTATTTTAAATAATAGTATTAAATTAAAAGATAACAATTGAAGGAAAAAAATTAATTTAAAGAAATTGAAGTCCAGTGAAAAATCAGAACTCTTCCACAGCCTCAGAGTGCAGCCAGTCTGGGATGGTGTTTAGTTTATCATTTAATTCCAACTAAATCTGTCACTTTTATTTCAAATAGCTTTGAAACTTTTTTTTTAAAAATCTTTTTTAACAACACATTGGATTGAATATTTACAAAAGGTGTTAAAGGAAAAGCAGAAAAATGTAGAAAAAATTATTAAATTTTTTTCCAATGTTACTAACCTCAAAATCTCTAACTTAGTTGCACATTCTAAACGCTTTTCTGACCAGACTGGACTGTCCCAATCTAAATCAACAAACTGCACTGCAACAGCTGGAACTTCCGTTAAATGTTTACTTAGCCAGTTTGTTTTCAATATACCTTTAGGTACATAACGGTCATAGGATGCTCTCTGGAAAGAAAAAAAAAATAATCACAGAATTTTACTTTTTCTCCATACTTCATAGTAAGTATAATAACACATTTTATCAATGATAGTAAGTATTATTCTCTATTCTTATTTCAAAGAAATATACCTTATTACAATCAGATCTTCTAATAATACGAAATAACTTTTTAAAGACTGCTTTTCCCTATCTAGTATCTACTTTGATAGCTATTTAAATACATACTTCTTCCAAGAAAAAATTATTTTAGTCACGAAAAGAGCGATATCTTTTGTTTTATTCTTTTAGCATGAGAATATTGTTATCAGGACTTTATAGAGTAGAAATCTTTCTAACACAAACCTCTAAAAATGTAATGCTATGTGAGAATTTTGTATGATACAGATCATATGATATATCACAAAACTTACTAAGCATGGCAATATACAAAAGGAACGAATCAATATTGATTTAAAATAATTTTTAAATGAAAATTGTTCAAAACAAAAAATATATACACTTACGAACTATTTATTATTTAGGGAACATAATTAAAATTATGAAGAGCATTAGAACCAAAAACAACAAATTTATCAAGTTCAGGTTGCCTTAGAGATTGTAAAGTCAACATGGTTTATGAAGGATTTTAGTTTATAGAATTACATTATATAGACCTTTAACAGTACTGAGAAAAGTGACAGTAAAATGTTTTTTGCTTTAGTTAACTAGTTTTGGTCCTGTAAACTAAAGAAAGTAACATTTATTGCTTTTCTTTTGAAAATGAATTTTTGTGACTATGACTAATGAAAAGAAAATGGCTTTTTTTTCTTTCAAAGAGATAAAATAGTGACTAGTAAGGAACTCTCGATACATTATTTTGTCCACTCATCTTGCCCCAAATTACTACAGAAAACATTACTGTGTGATATTTCAGCAGCTATCCTGTTATAAAGCATTTTTACCTTAGGTTTTGCTTTGGGAAATTCATGTCCAGGAACTAGCAGCTTGAGAAAAAGTGGCACTCTTTCTTGCCGATTAGAGTTAAAAGATTCCCATATTGTTCTGTGAATAGGATTATTTTCCACATCAAGACCACAAATAGCAATATAAGATGAAGGTGTTGATGTTAATTCTGGTGGAAGATCTCCAACATCTAATGCATTCATATTCTAATCTAATGTATTCATCTATGCTACAAATAGAATTTTATGCGAAGGTAAGAATACTACAATCACTGAAATGAAAATATAATTTAACTTGTAAAAATTATTTTTAAAATCAATCATAAAATATACAGGAATGTCAGATATACTTAATAAAGTGAAACCACATTTTACAGACACTTCTCAAAACAAACACCTCTCATTGCGGACATTTTCAATTCCTTTTGAATCTTCTATGAATAAACCATTATGTACAGCTCGCAAAATAAAAAAGGGAGTACCAAGAATAACTTTTCATCTTATGATCAGATATTCACGTTTTAGGATTCAATTTTAAAGGTTTGAGGTGGGGACCTCAAATATGCCAATTAATTAGTGCAGACGATATTTTAAATAATGAAATCAGATGCAAAATATATCTTCACTGAATAAACATACCTTTTTTTGACAAAATTTGATTTCTGACTCCCAAAATGTATGGAGTAGCTGCAATCTGGAAAATATTGTCATAGTTTGGTCATGAGAGTAATCAAAAGTTTGGACGACCGATTTTGTATTTTGCAATGTAAAATTACAGTCTTTAAAATTATGTAAAAAATTGTGTAATTCAATTTTTTACATAATTTTAAAGACTGTACATTTCAACATTTCAAACATTTCAAATTTTTTTTCGACAAATATTTAAAAAAATAATAAATACTTACTAAAAGTGATATTTTTCTTGGAATTATCTTTGGATAAACGCATTTTATAGTTACAGGCAAAAAAAATTTCCTTCTAAGCAAAGGTTCTCAAAATATGGCGAAATAAGCAAAAATAAAATTAGCACTAAAAGTTTCAAACTTTGAACTGCTCTCCTGACGAAACTATGGAGATCCTATTCCCCATATTACGGCTACCTCCTATATTTTGGGGTCAGAAATTTGAATCTTTCGAAAAAAAAGCATGTTTATTCAGAGAAAGTACATTTTTGTGACCGATTTCGCAACTTAAAATATTCTTTGCGCTGATTAATTAGCACATTTGAGGTTCCTCCCTTGAATCATGAAAATATAGTCCTGGAACATGAACATTTGATCATTACATCAGAAGTTATTCGGGATGATTTTTTTTAAAATTTTGCACCCTGTACTCTCAGCAAAGCACACACACCCTAGGATAAGGATATTCATTTATGCTTCAAAACAATATTTTTAAAATCTTCAAACTAGACACCACTTTTTCTAGATTTAACTAGTAAATAATCAATCATTCCCCTGTCACCTTCTCTTACCTTTGCAAAGAAAGGAGAGAAAATGATGGATTGCTCATGTGAAATTTTTGTTGTTGCTTCCAACCCCAGCTCAGATAGCGGAACTATACCAGATTCATGATGCCGTGAGTCTTCAAATAATCGAGGAAAAGGAGAGGTCTCTCTAGAACAGTGTTTCTTAACCTTTTTGGTATAATGGACCCCTTTTCAAATTTTTTTAGAAGTCACAGATCACCCCCTGTGAAAAAAATTATTGCAAAAAACATCAATTATTAGAAAACATTTAATTTTATTATTTTAATAGTATACAAAATTTTTAAAATTTAAATTTTTAATATGAAGGTTGCTGCTGCTTTTCCTTAATTAATAAATTGGATTGGGGGGTGGTATTCGACAAAGCAACGCACATATCATGTTCAACATTCAATCGATTTCGATATTTTGGGTTTATTGTCACAAGTGTGGAAAATCCCGCTTCGCAAAGATTCACTGTAGCAAATGCAATTATAGCTGCCATAGCTCGCTTTACAAGCAATGGGTAGGCTTCCAAACATTTTAAAAATTAGGAGTAGTCAGCGGACCCCCAAAATATGACTCATGGACCCCTTAGGGGTCCATGAACCACAGGTTAAGAAACCCTGCTCTAGAACCTCTTCCATGGTGAAATCCAGGCAATCAAGTAGATGGTGAGGACTAGTCCTGCTAGAGTTGCACTTTTTACAAGTTGGAAAAAGTTTAATTTGTCTACTAAAAGTGAAGCTCTTAGTATGCCCACTGACAAATCTACAGGTTGCGGTTTGGTCGGCACGTGTACCCTGAAGGTCAAGGGCTGTGAAATTTTTTGGACAGTGGTATCTTTTGACCTTTTCATCTGGGCAACTCAGGTTATGACACCCCACATGTTGAAATGACACATTAAATACTCATAATACATTTTTCATTCCAATCAATTAGACACATGTTTTTAATGCAGCTGGATTAGAAAAAAATAAATCAGAAATCTAGTCTTTGAGGTGTTTGTATAGAGTAAACTTTTATTCAGACTTATGACAAATGAAGATTGTGATTATAACAACTTCATAGGGCCTGCTGCCTTACAGATCTGTACCTATCTATAGGTATTGTCAAATTTTTTTTTAGAAAATTGCACGGCTCAAGGTAAAGATCTTTCGGAAGTTGATAACATTTACACAACGACTCATATCATCACTTAACAAATTTCTTCCATAACTGATTGAATACCTAGTTTCGATGATATTGGTAAAAAAGATAAAATAACTGAGCATGTACCCACATCGAATCAACCAATTCAAAGCACAAAAAATAAATAAATAAATATTAAAAAATTTTTATTGAGAAATGCAAACGAAAAGACAATTGAACAGGCATTCATAGATATTGTATTTAAAAATAAAAAGCAAGTCAAGATTACAAATTTTTTTCCACTTGGTAAGTATTCATTTTTAAAAAAATATGTTTAGATTTTTCTAAAGTTTGATTTCACATTTTCCTGCTTTTCAAGTTCTTTATTGATAGTCCAACAGAAAATTTAACATACAGGATCCGCTAAAATCACATAAATTAAAAGTCACTAATACATGAAAACCAATCTAATACCCTTTTGGGAGTTTTAAAATTCAAAACAATTATTATTAGCAAAATATATTTATTTTTACTAAAACATGTATACAAGTTAAGTAACACACAAATACATAAACTAGTCCAATATCTTTTTGTAAAATTTTGCTTACGAAGTAAAAATAAATTTGCCAACATTATTTTTATGAAGATTCCCTAATTGATAGCTGAATTAAACTCTTAACTTTCTCAGTAAATTTCTGTAAAACTATGCACTTTCATATGTAGTTAGTCAGAGCTCATTCTAGGCAGGGTAAACAGGGCGCAGCACCCTGCTGCCCTTTTAGTCAAAAGAATCCACCCTGTTGCCCCTGAAGTAAATTAGTGCCCTGATGTAATAGAGTCCATACTCTTTCTTTCCTCAACCCTTCTTTATTTTTCCACCAAACTCTACAATGGATTTCTTAAACTTTTCAACGCTTTTTATTTAGTTTGTCGTAGCTGTCAATACATAGATTTATATGGGAAAGAAAAAATAGCTATCACACCCCCTTATTGCACTTATCTTTGAAAGTTTGCAGTTACTTCCACTATCATTAAATCATAATTATTAATAATTTTAATTATTAAATAATAACTACTGACACTTAAAAACATGCGTTTATTATTTTATTAGTATATGCATGCATTTTAAATAAATTACTAAGATAATTAGCTCATTAACCCGATATATATGTGAATTTATTATTAAAAATTAGTAATAAATATGATTGCTTTGCTACTTTTAGTAGCAAAGTATGTTCTCTATGTATAATTTAATTTCTTCAGTACCAGTATTCTATGCATTATTTAGTTTCTCCACAACCAGTATTCTAAGTATTAGGTTAGTTTTTCCAGTATCAGAATTCTCTGTATTATTAAGTTTCTCCAGTACTACTGTTGAAGGAAAACTTCTGTATATGCGTCAAGAGGAAATATCCCCGATAAAACTTGTGCGACCCCTAGGAAAATCGTTATACATGCTTTTTAGTTTTCATAAATTTTAAAATCACATTGGCTCTTTAGCAATTGTAGTTGGCACAAAGAGGTACCAATAGAAAACAGAAACGGACCAATTTTAAGGTATAATTTGTAGCAACCCAAGGGTTAACCTCTGTATGTTTTTTTTGTAATTGATTTTTCCTCTTTAAAATCAATTTGGAGCCTTGGCGATTATAGTTGGCGCGGTAGATCACGATACCGAAATATCCCCAACGTCGACAATTCACTGTTAAACTTTCTGTTATATTAAAGTGGGGTAACTATTAAACCTACATGTTTAAGGGTATTTACGTACCTAATATGATTTACTTTTTCATGTATGATATGTTTTTTAGTGTTAGTGAAATGTAAAATTACTGAGTTTCATTTCACATAATTAAAGCTATCTTAAATTGTTATCTTTTCTACGAGAGTATAAGACGCTAAATTTAAAAACGAGAAATATAAACCTTAGGTGAAAAATGAATAATTTCGTAATAATCGTCTCTTTTAATTTCAAATGATGCACATCGTTCATATATAAGGTTAAATAAATAGGTAGCTTAAATAATTTTTAAATAGAATTTAGCTACTTATACCTCAAATCGGACTTCGTATAGTAGGCTTTAAAAATGTCAAGAATCTAAATAAAACCCGGTAGTAATTGTTTCTAAGATCTTATATTTAAAAAATATACAAAATTAAAAAGCATTAATTGCAGATTTACCATTTTTTGATACAAAAAATATAAAATTTCAAGACTTACAAAATTCTTTCGCTAACAAAATAAATAGCAGACGGTTTTCTTTCCCCCCTACTTTTCACGCTGCCATACCTAACAAATGAAAATTTTTATGAATGCTAAAAAATAAAATGCTGATAAATTCAAATTTATATTATTTAAATTATTTAATATATTCCTAAGATAAATTTTTTTCAACTTTTTTACTGCCATTCCCTCTGCATGCGATAGTCACCAATCAGATTCATTTTCCCATGAATCTGATTCGTTTGCAAAAACATTTTTATCCAGTGAAAATTATCGTTAAATCCTTGGTTATTAATTTAAGTAAATGTTTTTGATTATTAAAGTGTGACATATTAATTAGCTAAAATAATGTCGTAAGAATGTTTGACACCCAACCTGTTTCAAATAAAACTTGCATTATTTTGTTTTGAACTAGCTACTACCACTTTAACTATGATGGCAGCACGCTAATATTTGTAATCGCGGTAATTCCTGTGTTATTTATCTTTCGTATTTTGTTCTGGGATTGTAATGGTGAACAAAATAGTGTATTATCTTTGATTTCACATCACATTAAATCTGTAAATTTTGTTAATTTAATTATGTCTTATTATAAACCTGGTGATTTGATTTTTGGAAAGGTGCGTGGATATCCTCCTTGGCCCGCTCGAATAGAAGCGCCAAAACCTGGACAGAAAATACCGCCAAACAAATATCCAGTCTTCTTTTTTGGAACTTATGAAACAGGTATTGTTCAAAGCAAAGATATCTTTCCATATGAAAAGTTTAAAGAGAAATATGGCAAACCGCAAAAGCGGCGATTTTTCAATGAAGGTCTTGAGGAGATCGAAAATGATCCCACCATCCAAGGTCCTTCTGCTTCATCAACTGCTGATAAATCTGCTTCTGAAGATGAAAAAGAAGAAGAAGAAAATGATGAAGTAGAAGAAGAAGAAAGTGAGGAGGAAAAAGAAGACAAACCTGCTGTCAAAGTGGAAAAAAAGGGAAAGAAGAAAGAAGAGAAAAAAGTTTTTGTAAAAGTTGGTCAAGTTGTTAAAAAGCGAAAGAAGACTATAGAGAATGTTGAGCCCCAAAGAAGTCGTAGTGGTCGTATGATTAAAAAGAAAAAGTTTAGTTCTGATAGTGAAGGTTCTGATGAAAAAGATAGTGATGAAGAAAAGAGTGATTATGAAGAAGAAAAGCCTGCTAAATCTAAGAAGAAAGAGTCGTCTTCGGGGAGTTCTTCAGAAAGTGAAGAGGAAAAAAAAGAGAGTGAAAAATCAGAAGAATCATCTGATGAGGATTCTGAAGATGATAAACCTCTTTCAAAGCAAGTGAAAAAGCCTAAAAAAGAAGTTTCTCCGCAAATTAAAAAGATTTCTTCCAAAGTTGCACAAAAGGATGAATCTGAATCAGAAGATTCAGAAAAGGAGTCGAATGTTGATCAGAAACGTAAGAGGACTGATACCGAATCTTCAAATGTTGAATGCAATAACGTTTCAGTGTCATTAATAAAATTAAGTGACGAGACCTGTAAAGAAGCTATGTCCCCTTCAAAATCCAAGGAAAAAAAAGAGCCAGAAGATAAATCTCCTAAAAAAGAAGAAAAATCATCAAAAGCTAAGGTTGAAGAAAAATCATCAAAAGCTAAGGTTGAAGAAAAAACATCAAAGGTAAAAGTTGAAGAAAAGACGTCTAAAGTGAAATCTGAAGAGAAGACTTCAAAAGGGAAGACAGAGGAAAAGACCTCTAAAGTTAAAATTGAAGATAAAGTAAAAAGTAGACTGGAAAAACCTTCAAAGGAAAAATCAACTGAGGAGAAAGATGTTAAACCTGTAAGGAGTAAAAGTGAAGAAAAGTCTACACAGAAAGATGATAAAAAGGCAAAAGAAGAGAAAGTAAAACAAAAGTCTAAAATTGAAGATAGTAGCAAATCATCAAAAAGAAAGCAGGAAAATGGCATTGACAAACCATCAAAAAAAGCAAAAACAGAAGAGGATGACACTAAAAAAGACCAAGAAGAAGAAAAATTGAAACAAAAAATAGAGAAGAAACTAGAAGAGAAAGAAGGAAAAAAGAAAGAAAAATTAGAAAAGAAGAGGAAGGAAAAGATAAGCAAATTACAGGTTGATGTGGAAATTAGTGCAAAACTTCATGAAATTGATGAAAAAATCAAAAGCAGTTTGAAGTTTAATAATTTAGATATTGAAACATGTTTAAACATGTTAAGTGAACTAGACACTATGCATTTGCCTGTAGGAACAATTAGAAAAAACCCTAATATTTTTCATACTTTGAAAAAAATACGTAAGTTTAAGAACAATGAGACTGTGAGACAAAAAGCTGAATATTTGTATAACAAATTTAAAAATTCTTTTACGGGTATTGAAAAAGATCGTGCAAGCTTAAGTAGTGTATCCGAAAAAGAGAACAAGAAACAGGAACAGTCTGCATCGGAACAGAAACGCGAGAATGAAACAGATGGGATTTCTCATGGCGAAGAAGAAAATACTTGAAATAGAACTTTTTAAGGTAATTTATTTTTTATTTCTTCTGGTGCATAATATTACATTCTTATCATCCCAGTGGCTGAATCCAAACGGCATTGTTGCGGAATGTTAGAGTTCTTTCTCAAAGAATTTTCTAGTTTCGAATATTTTAGTTTCCTTTTCTGCCGAAATTTTCAATTTTTTTTTTCTTCTCCATATCTAAGAGATGCTTTTTTTCACACATGGGGGGGGGGAAGAAATGTTCTTTATTTTTCTACTCTTATTCAGAGGACTGAAAAATAATGTAAATGTAATAAGTAAAAATTTCAATTCAGCGGAAATGTTCGAAATTTTTTTTCTCTTGATATCGACTGCACAGTTTAATCATCACTGATTCTATTGTAAACCTATGTTGTGCCTCGATCACTTTTTCAATGTTTTGCTATTAAAATTCTGCATGATTTTAAAAGTTATGATGCCGAACTCGAGTTGTCACATTTCGACTCTCTTTATTTTTGGTATTTTCATAATAAGTTCAAGCGACGATTAATTAAAAAAAAAAAAATTTTTTTTTTCATATCTATACCAAAATCTATGTGGTTATTAAAATCCTGATGCATTTCTCATATTACGAGTTTTAAATCACTAATTTAATTTATCACTTTTTGATGTGTTTTATGTGTGCTGATTTCATTCTCGATCTAAATTATTTTTTTCTTCATTTTTTATAAGCATTTTTTGCTAAGCTTTTACTCAAGATATTGAAAATCCCACATTTTTACTATGAGTTCGTTTTTGCCGATTACATCGTAAACCTAGATTATTTTTGTCCTCGGTTTTTGCAATTTATTCTCTTGCCTTTTTTAAAATTCTGTTTTTTTTTTTTTTTTTTTTTTTGCACCATGCAAATTTTAAAGTATGCATTTAAATAAATACTTATTGTCACGCTTTAAATGTGTTGATTTTATCCTATATTTGAGCATTTGTTTTGTCGCAATTATTGCAGTGCTTTTACACATAATTTTGATGATTCTGTAACCTTAACTAAGATGTTATTATGACCTATGAATTTTTAATCACGTATTCGTATGACCATTTTTGCTGCTATTTATTTGGGCATATTTCATTGTAAATAAAAATTAATTTTCTGGTTTTTTTTTTCGGTATTTAGCGCCATGCATTTTTACTTGGTATGTCGAATCCAGATATTTTAATACAATACTATTGCAATCTAAAGATTTTGAAAACTGGAAGAAAACGTACATTTTTAGACTAGCCCACTGTTTGTAATTTATTTTTATTAATTTTTTAGTAGCTTAGGTGGGTTTTTTTTTAGTTAAAAGCAAAAAAGAAAGTTTTTTATTTAAAATTCATGTAACATCTGATAATGCAAGAAATATATGTAGTATTTGAAGTTTAATACTAAATCAATATTGAATTTTATTTAGTACTATTATGGTTTTATTTTAAATTTTGTTCTAATCCTATAATTTTTTTTCTTTTATTTAAATTTTTTTTTTTTTTTTTTTTTACTTATTTGTAAAAGTGTTTTATTTTCTAAAAAATATACTACAGTAGGGAACCGATTATCCGGAACGGTCGGGACCATCGCTATTCCGGATAACTGATTTTTCCGGTTTTCTGAATAAAAAAAAACTGAGTAATAAAAAAAACAAAAAGCCGTTTTTTTTATTGTTAAACCCAACTAAAAAAAAAAAATTGGAAATAATCTTAAAAATAAGAAAAAAACGATGAAGTAATACACTAATGATTATTTCCAAAATGATGGTAAGGTAAACATCTTTAAAAAAAGAAAGAAAAATCGAGAAATCTTATGAGGAAAAAAAATTTTTTTTTTTAAATTGGGAGAAAATTTATCGAATTTCGTTCCGGTTTTTTGGTTTTCTGATTTCCGGATAACGGGTTCTGTACTGTATTACATTTTTTGATAAGAAAAATTGGTAAAATCTTAGAATAGCCCACCTCTTGGTGACTTTTTGAAATGTCTCCAAGGCGATTATTACTGGAATCAACGTTGCATTTTGATTATTAAAAAAACAACAGCAATTTAAATTATTTCAAATTTATTAAAATATTTTTTTAATAGAATAAAAAATAACTTACTTTCTTCAAAACCATCGACCGCATCATTTCGCGTAATGAAACTCACTTGTTCTCCACATTTAGAGCATTCGTACCTTTTCGAAATTAAATGTTGATTCATGCACCATTCAATCACGGCTCTCTTACCTTTTGCATTCAATAAAGTTGGAAGTTCACTCGTCCATTTTCAACCGGTACCACACAAAAAGGGTTCTGTACTGTATTACATTTTTTGATAAGAAAAATTGGTAAAATCTTAGAATAGCCCACCTCTTGGTGACTTTTTGAAATGTCTCCAAGGCGATTATTACTGGAATCAACGTTGCATTTTGATTATTAAAAAAACAACAGCAATTTAAATTATTTCAAATTTATTAAAATATTTTTTTAATAGAATAAAAAATAACTTACTTTCTTCAAAACCATCGACCGCATCATTTCGCGTAATGAAACTCACTTGTTCTCCACATTTAGAGCATTCGTACCTTTTCGAAATTAAATGTTGATTCATGCACCATTCAATCACGGCTCTCTTACCTTTTGCATTCAATAAAGTTGGAAGTTCACTCGTCCATTTTCAACCGGTACCACACAAAAAGATTTTAAAAAGTGAAATAATGGTGGTAATAAATGAAATAATGGTTTAAAAATGAAATAATAAGGATGATTCTAACTGCAAGAGATCAGAAGCATAAAATGTGGAAGAAAGAATTTTTTTCTAACGAAATCCTACTGTTGTATACATATCAAATAACTAATCAGATTTAGGAATTTTGGTGGTGTGATCAGACGTTCAAAATAATCTCCCCAAAATATCTTCTGGAAACCTTGGTTGGCAAAATAACAAAAACTTGCTTGGCGAAACTTTAAAAAATTGTCATGGGGTGGGCTATTCTGGGATCCACTTGAAAAATTTTGTGATTGGGACAGTTGTTCCCAAATATTATTCTGCTGATATCTAGGGTTCCAAAAAGGTATTGAAGGGGTTCCGTGTGTTAGTATTTTTTAAAACCAGTAATGAGTTTTGAAACCTCCGATTTTACCTCTCCAACCTATAATTCATTATTTATGCAATCTTTTGGTTGTCTTGATATGAAATAATTTCAATAAATGCCAATGAGATAAAAATTATATTTTTAAAAGAAAATATCTTTCTAACAGCTCTATGTTGAACAAATGATGAAGAAAAAAAAGGTTTTATTAAATATTACATTAGTATTTCTTATCGCGCTTTTCACATCAAAATAAAACAATTAAAGTCTTTAATAAAGAAACAAGTGATCCAAATGACCATTTTCAACTCTTAATAACAGTTCTTTTAAGTTTTCATCTAAAACTAGAATATAATTAGGCTTATTTTGTTCATTTTCAGCTTATTCATATTCACAAAAAACAAATTCACAACTAGAATTTATATAGCAGAGGGACTGTAAATTTAACTGTTGAGAAAAAATCTGATTTAAGATAATTAATGAGAAAAGATTTTCATTCCTCTCATTAAATATTTTAAAAATAGTTTTTTATAAGTTATGACATTCACAATTCAATAAACTTTATTTATAATGTCGGGATTCCACCAAGTAAAGGTTAATTATTTAGAGTTCCTTTGCCAGAAAAAAATCTGGAACCATTGGCGTAGAACCCTAAAGTTAATAAGAAAATTATCATATTTGCCAATTGCCACCAACATGATAAAATATGCATGTGGCCCTTTGTTAGTCAACCTGCTGCGAAAGTGGCCCTTTACTCAAAAAGGTGGGCCACCAATCTAATGGAAATGTTCTTAAAAATTGCAGATGGAAACATCAGTAACACAAAGGTTTTTTCAAAACTAGATAAAAAACAAACATTCTTCTTAATTTTTAGAAGGAAAATCCCAATGCTGAAAATTTAACTTTTCACGTCGCTATATTTTTGAATGAAAGGCCACATGACAAAGTATTTAGACTGACATATTGACATCATTGTTCTAGGCACTAGACTATTTTTTTCCAGCTAACATTGTAATATATTTGCATAAAATTAAATGCTTTTAAATGTTTAAAATTAGAAACTGCAAAACTGATTACTTAGGGAAAAAAGAAGAATCTGAATCAATTTATTAGAAAAAAAATTAGATAAATATAAATAATTAAACTATGGGAAAGTTCATGAGTTTTTTTTTTATCTTATTACATAATACATAAGTCCATTAAAAAATTTGTTCTTAGAATTAAATTTAAAAGAAAAATATTCTAGTTATTCAAATCAATGCAAGTTAAAACTTTGATTCAAAGAAAGTTTATAGGGTTAAAAAGGATTAATATTAAAAATGATTTTGAAAAAAAGCAATCGATAAACTATACATTGGTCAAAAACTATTTAATTAAATTCCAATTTCCCGAACTTTTTTAATTTTTTTAAAAAAAAAATTATTTTTTAGATTTAAGGGGTCACAGTACCCAAAAAATGACAAAAATACCAAAAATTTTTTTATTGCTTATAATAAAACTTCAAAGTATTTCAAATGTACAGAAAAGAATTCATCTCTCTATCTACATTTTTAAAAAAGTTATGAATGATTTTAAATTGTTCTAATACAGAAACTTGCTCAGCTGCCTGACTTTAAAGTGCTTTTTCGCATAGATGAAAATTTTGTGTCTTAATCTTAATTAAATCCCTAAGGAATTTTTTCTATTTAAGATAAAGCTTTGAAGTAAACTTTTTTATCTTGAGCATAATACACTTATTTAAACTGTGCATGGAATAAGCATTTTATGAGGTATTACAATTTTTACGGCATGTTATATATACCTAACAGGAATTTTTACCCTTTTTTTTCTACTTTTTTACAAAATAATCTATAAAAAATATTCTAATTGATAAATCAACAAATGAATGCAGAAAATTATTAAGATAAATATTGCAAGCACTATGGAAAAAACTTTTTTTGAAAATATGTTAAAATGAAAAAGCCTTAGGGATTTAAAAATTTAGAATTTTTTCAACTTTTATTAAAATTTTAAAAAACTTAAACAGTTTAATTACTTTTTGAAGATAAATTATTGATGATAACTTAAATGAGCATGTAAAGCATCCTTAAAATGAATGATTATACCTTTATTTTAGAAAATTGTTGCAAAGGTACTGTGACCCCTTAAGTACATTGAAGATTAGCTGGCCGCATGTGGCTCAGGGGGGCGCAGGTAGCGCATGGAATAAAGTTTATAAGAACCTTTAAAAAATTCTGTGTTGTCATAATAAAAACTGATAAAAAGATAAGTTAAAAATAAGCAGGAGAGACAGATAAGAAATCTTAGTTCATAACACAAATCTTTAACATTGAAAATTACATTTACTAGTTATCTATATTACTGTACGGGTAAAAAGTTATAATAAATAAATAGAATAAAGTCTCTCAGAAAAGCTTAGTTAAAATGCTGCACTATAATTAAAACAAACAGCGAAAAAGAATCATTAAAAATAATGTTTTTTCTAAAAAAGGTGGTGATAAAATAAGGATATTGACTTACCTGAATAACGTTCCCGGACAATTTGTTAGCTTCATGGAATTTTTTTTACTATTTTTAAAAAAGAAAAATAAGTCTGCTTCTTTAAAAACAAGTTTGTCTTTTTTTAATTCCTGAGAAAAAAAATTAATTTTCATGCTTTCTCCTACAAATGCAAACCAGATTTAAAATCACACATCACAATTTCTATTTATGCGATTTAAGATTGAGCACCTTTTTTTGTATTTTAACTTTTTTTTAATCAAATATGACCTTTTGTATTTACATGATTTCGAAGTCACTATTATGATTCTTCTTCAAGTGTGTTGAAAATTATACATAAGAATTTGTTGTCACGTGATTTTAAAATCAAAGATCGGGATTCATATTTGCATTCATATTTGCTTGGTTTTAGATAGATTATTCGTATTCACGCAATTAGTATTAAATGTTGAGATTATAATTCACTCAATTTGAAAATCACACATTGAGGTTCATATTCACGCAATTTAAACAAATAAGATTTTGTCTCGAAATTTATATTAAACCGTTCATAACATTTTGTTCATTAAATGTTTCCTGCATACAATTTTTACTTGTTAAAATTTCATGTATTTTTCAGTCATTCAAAAACTGTTTCCTCACCAAGCAAGTATAATAACCTTTTCCTTGGTTGGGAAACCACCTGTCTGTGGAAACCTTGACTTATCTCATTAACATAATTTTATGACTTGTTTTAAGTTGGTCTAATGTGTCTTATTGAATTTGCATTATTTTGTAGGTTTTCATTCTGGATCAGATTGAGTTCTAATTTCAGCTGATCATCATCTCCTTGGAGCCAATGAACCAGTTATTGATCCTGTTCTCATCGATTGAATCATTGGCTTCAGCTGATCCTCATCAACTGAATAGACACTTTTAATTTAAAAAAAGCAGTTATGCTACCTAGATATTTTTTTCTTGTTAATGCTTATTTTATTTTTTGTTTGTAAAGCAACTGGATTAGTATATAAGGGTTATTTTTATTATATTTGATTTTAATGTTTCAGTATAGTGCAGATAATTACTATTACTGCAATATGCATATGATGTTGTTAATCTTGTAAAATACTCATTGTTTAAAACACTCGTTAATGTTTGTTGGCTGGTGTATTCATGTACAGATTTATTATCATTTAATGTCCAAACATCCAAACTCACCAATTGTATTTTAAAATGTGTTGTTTATTAACTGCGATAAAAAAGTAACATATTCCCATTTTTATCATTGTATTCATGTAGAAGTTTAATGACTCAATTTGAAACATAGTTTCTTTTTCCTTTTATGTTTTGCTATAGAAGTGATTAAAAAGTTATGCCATTGATTAAAATTCTCTAATTTATTTCAATTGCAACAACATACAATGACATATCTGCCAAGTCTCTTGTTTTTTTAACGAAGATTCCCGTATTCTACGACTATCTCTTGTATACTCTGTATTTGTTGAAGAAATTTTTAAAAAAATTGACGGTAAAATATCAACTAATGGTGAAAAATTCCTCAACAGATGGTGCTATTGCCAGTACTCAGGGCCGGATTAACCTATAGGCACGTGCCTAGGGCCTACAAAAAACTTGGGAGAAAAAAATTTGTTGACAAAAATAATTTAGCTTTAAAAACAACAAGTGTATTTTGCACAAAATTATGAAGATACAAATAAAAATATAATATTTTTCGATAATAAATTATTTTACAGAATCTAATATATTACTTTTTTGCGATTTTTGGATTCAACGAAATCTTGTATTATGCTGTCGAATTCCAAACTCCGCAAAATATCGTATTCAATCGACATAAGTGCGAGCGATGCCAAACGATCTTGATTCATTGTTGAACGCAAATAATTTTTTATCAATTTTAATCTGGAGAAAGATCTTTCTCCTTCTGCATTTGATCCAAGAATCGACAAATATATTCTTAATGCAATGTGAACGTTAGGAAAAGTATTCACAAGTTTATCTTTAATTTGAGCCTTCAACATTTCTTGTGCAGATTTATGTTCATACAAATTTGAAAATAGTAAAAATTCATCTACAAAGTTTTCCTTTAAATTAGATGAGTAAATTTTCACCAAATTTTGCGCTTCTAGTTTAATCTCAGATTCTGACAGATTTTTGTGAACAAGAAAACCGAAATTATCATACAAATCACTGTAAACTTTACGCCTTTTAGTCATTTCTGAAATTAATACATCTAAAATGGCGTAATACGTTCCTGACAAAACGTGACTAACATTTTATTAAAATAGTATTAAATCACTTTTTTTTTCTATTAGTAAACATTTAACCTACCTTGCAAATTTATTTATAAATAATTTCAGAAGATTTACTTTTGACAATATTAATTTCCTTCACTTAGTTATCATAGTAGTATCATGAAAACTATGAAGCTATTTGTAGTATAAATATTTCTTGTAATTAATCTCACTATCAATTTCACTGTTTTCTTTGCTGGTTTGTTGTTGTATTGTTGATGTGAAGTGTTTACCTTTACATAGTTATCGATGGAACTAATCATAATGGTACGTATTATCGATATCAACTGCAATATCGGCAGTATGTCGGTATTGCAGATAAAGTTCGATAAACTGATTTGTAAATTAAAATCCATATTAAGAAAAATGTAAAAAAAATATGCAAGAAAATTTTAGCATATATTTTGAAAAGAGGGTAGGAGTGGGGGAAGGGTCCCGAAAACGGCTGTGCCTAGGGCCTACGAAAGGTATAATCCGGCTCTGCCAGTACTTATAAATAATGTTTTAAAAAAATCTTAAGATTTATATACATATTTTTTATTATTCAAAATGTAAGTGCTTATATTATTTCCAATTTTGACTTACGTGATTGTATCTAAACTTTATTCGTAGCTTAAAAAATGTCACTAGTAAAATATGTTATTTTATTTCCCCAATCAGGGTTCCCACGGTACTAGAAAAACCTTGAATTTAGTTGAAAAAAATCAGGGCCCTTGAATTCTGCCATAGGGTACTTGAAAAGTACTTCATTTTTTTAGGATTTAAAATAATTCTAATCTTACAAAAGAGCAGTAAAAAATTCAAAGGAAGATTATGGAAATTCTGATAGATTCAACTTATAATGCTTGAAGTGAAAAGGAGTTAAAGAAGATGCAAAACTTTTCTCTCCTAGATTTTTCACACCAGATTATTGTTCATCTCTGATGTTTTGAAGCTGGAATTCATATAGAATGTTCTACAAATTGTGATTTAGATAACAGTGATTAATGAATCACATATCGAATATTACTTTAAAGTGATTTGCGAAATACTCATCGGGATTTGCATTACGGTATTTTATAAATCACACATCATGATTCACAATAAAGTGATTTATCAATCACACATTGTGATTTCAATTATAGTTATTTCTGAATCATATAACAGGATACGTATTTAAGTAATTTCAGAATCGCGTATTGTGATTCACCAAAGAGATATTTAAAAATTACCACTCACAATTCTCATTAAAAGGATTTAAGAATAACACATAGCTGTTCTATATTAAGCACCCTTCGAATCAGAAATTGAAATTTGCATCATAATGATCACTATTCATGTGAAAACTATTAGCTAATCACGCAACAGAGTTCACATTAAAGTGATTTATGTATCACACATCGTGATTTACGTCTTGTTAGTTCGTGCTTTTGTATCATTTGCTATTCATATTGTTTTGATTTAAGAAACATACACCACAATTCAATTTTGATTTACAAATCACGCATTGTGATACGTAATTTACACAATCTTTGAAACTTACTTCACCTTTCTTATAATTTTGATTTGCATTATGTAAATTAGATTCGTATAAATGCCATTTAAAAATTATGCTTGGTGAAAATTATGCATATTCACAAAATTTTTGAAATCACGTTTCATATTTTATGGATATATTTTAAAGAAAATAAAGCTTGGTAAGTTTTAGTTATCTGTAAAATATTGTGCTACAATAGATTTTATTATGTTGAAAATACATTTTTCATATTCTGAAGTAACAAAATAGATAATTTGTTATTAAAATTGAAACAGATATGTTAAATGGATATATTTTGATATTTTATCTAATTATATACATTTCCTGTAACCTAAAATTTGATCTAACATATTAAAAAATAGTATTTATATTAAATAACCTTACAATCACACAAACTTTGTCAATTATTTACTATGCTTGTTTAATGTAATATGCATTAATTAAGTTTAATTAATTCTTATTCACTTCATGAAGAGTTTCACTGAAGCTAGTTTCGTTCGTATGTCAATTGGATTTTTTTTTTGTCAATAGGAATTGAAACAGCAATGTAACTATCAACCATTTGTATCATTAACTGATAAATTTAATAAATTTTTTTGTTGTCAAACAAGCATTGTGCTTTAAAAATATACAGTTTCTGCTTCTATGTAATTGTAAAATTTGGTTGACATGTACTTTAGCATATAACTGTAATACCGAATAGGTCCTTGAAAAATGTTGATTTTTGGTCCTTGAATTTTTTTAAAAAATTGAGTGGGAACCCTGCCAATGTTGGCAGGCATGCAATGACACTTTTGATATTGATAATACAGCATCACTAATAACTTATGCATGCTAACATATTTAAATTGGTTGTAATCTATAATCTATGTTTTTAAATATTATTGTTAAAACTGCAATGAAATACAGGATTAGCCTAAATAATTCATCCAGTTTAAAAAAAATAGGTTTCAGGTTACTAATACTTTTTACGTGTGTACTCATTCCAATGGTAAGCTGTTCGATCGTAACATTCAATACATATATGAATGTTTGTCACTGCTACAGTGATGTGTTTTTGTTGGCATTATGGCTACATAAATTTGTAAATCATGCCATTCTCGATGCATCAACATGTTAGCAAAACACTTTTATCTATAGGATGTGTCTGGGTACATAAGCAGGGTGCATAGAGTTTTTAAAAAGTTCTTAATTTTCCCTTTTTCAAAATGAGTTTTTTCCTTTACTATGTTAAGACACAGTTCACATTGTTCTATTCAACGGTTTCATAATTAATTCAACCCCAATCTATTTCGGCGTGTAATCTGTCCGTAGCGTATGTAAACGCCACTCGTTTTACATTATTCAAAATTTCACAATTATCAAAAACAATGCCAAAAGGTTACTTTTGTTCTTTGACATGACAGTTAAAACAAGATAAAACCGTCGATTAACAAAAACTTTCCAACCCTGCCTAATTATGATATTTTTTAAGGTGCTTATTTTTTGTTGAATAATTTGGCTACGCACCGTGCTAAGGATGCACTCGTAGAACTTTAGTGATATATTTCAGAAAATGAAGAGTGTACCCATCGCCCATTTTTTTATAGATGTAAAAAAATGGTACTTGCAACTGAATAAATCGTTTATGTTATATATTGTACCTAAATTTTTGAAAAGTATTCCTAGTTACTTCAGCAGAATATTTAAAGCTCATCCAGCTTGCCCTCGAAATAAAGGTGGATTATGTAGAATGCTGACATTTTCTTTTTTAAAAAGAAAACCTTCAAATCAACAGTATTACTTATTAAGTAATAAACTGTGCTGAGCAAAGATCAGATGTTCTTTTTAATTTTAGGAAATGGGCAATACAGTATCCCTTAAAATTTGATATTTTCAGTCTTAACAACTTTTTGAAAATTTTTACCCTAAATATAAAAATCTTGTTTTTTTTTTTCTACAAATGTTTATTTAAATTGCCCTAAAAAGCCTTCATAGGTGATACACTTGAAAACAATCCCCAATTGGTCAAGACGTCACATGTGCTGAATGAAAACACCTCTGCCAGAAGTTAAGGATATTTCAATGCTTTTTTAGCCTTGATATTACTAAAGTCGTATGATCATACTTTTTATATTAATAGTTACAAATTTTGTAAATAAAGTTTATGCTATTGAGAGTGTATGCAAGATGGAATAAAATTTCATACTGTTTATAACTAGAATTGCCAAAGAAATTTTGATTATGCCACTTTTCATAGCGAATCAACATTTCGGCTGAAATCAGAGGTTATAATTTATTTTTTTTTTATTCTGCTTGTTTTAAGTTAAAATAATATTCAATTACAGCTTGATTACTTCTTTAAAATAATAAATTCAACTCGCCAAGAGAAATTCTGAAATAGTAAAGTTAATGCATTAAAGTTAAATTAAAATAATTGGAAAAAAAAATCAGCACTCACTATTGCCAAAAAATGATTCAAAAATTTGGTCAATTGAAAAGCATCTGTTTGTCACTGAAAGAATCTACCTACTTATGCTTAAAGTTTTACTTCATATAATTTAGTTTAGCTATATAATTTCAGTGATTCATCAAGCTGGAAAAAAAAAGCACATTAACTTTAAACTGTGAGTAAAATTACTCAAAAGAAGTAATGATTATTTTTAAGCTTTAAAAAAAAAAAAAAGAAGGAAAGAAATTTTTTTCCTTCCTGTTAGCTTCCTAGCAGCACAATTTCAGAGTGGTCTTAGTAATTCGGTGTTATTAGTTGAAATATTGATGAAACTTACAAAGGAATGGTCTTAACTCGAATAAAATATTTAAATTCTTGTATGATGTGGTTTTAATAGATATAAGTCTTAGATTAAAGCTGTGCCCAAGCTTTAGGGCATTCAAAAAGTTTCTTTTCTTACCTTCACGAAAGAGCTTGAAAGAATTCTAAAGTTCAAAAAGCAAGTCTAATCTATGATCACTAAGCATTTGAAAATGAAACAATTCACTAGTACTACAAAAATATTTAATAAATGATTTGTGATGTACAAATTATTATGGCGACATTAGTGTTCTAAACACCGTCTTAATGAAATCTTTTTAGTTTAAATTATGTACAAATCTATAATTGATTTTATAACTCATGGCTTTTAATCTAAGGCAATTTGTAAAACACAAAAGATGAACCTAGTCAACACTATTGTCAAATCTTCAGATCAGATGGTTTATAGTAAAATCGGCATCTTTCATAGAATACCTGCAAAATAAATGAGACAAGAATTAATTATTCCTTAATGTAAATATAAAATGTGCATAGTAAATAACAGACTTAACATTTTTGCACACAATTGGAAAACTTTTTGATTTTTATCCTTTCATTAAATGGTGGTCAAAAAATGATTGAATTGAAAACTATGTATACTTTTATCTCACTTCTTAACTGTAATTTTATATGACAGAATATATACATAAAAAAGAAAAATCAAAATGCGAAATTTTTATCAAAATCCAAATTTGTGGAGTAAAAAGTTATTTACTTAAAACATTTTTGATTATTAAACCTTTCATTGAGAGGGCTGTGTTTAGCTAGCTTTTCTGTGATAATGTGTGAACAAGCGCATTCGCCAGCATCGGAAGAAGAAATTGTCTGAAATTTTTTTTCCTATGTGCTGTTTTATTCAGAACTTATTTTATATTTTTTAACATAGAATATAAACAAAATACTTATTTTGGTGTAGAAAAGTAACATATGAGAAATTTAAAGAGAGAAAGAAAATTTATTTGAATTTCTTGTGCCCTAATAATATTGAGGTTTTAAAAAATCTTGAAAATCAACAGCAAATACAGCAAAAAAAACAATTTACACGCTGCATGGTTTTAGCACAATTTGAGCGTGGCAGAACGTAACAATGTGCAAAACATAATAAATATGAGATTCGAATGTCTTGTTCTTTAATATTGCATGAATATATCAGGATTTATAAAACTACGAGGATATCAGTAACTATAACTGTGAAAAGGTTGATCGAAAAAACAGTGGTATCATTGTCAATAGTGACTAATAAATAAACTAATTGAATTTTGTGGGTCGTAATAATATCGAAATTTTAAAAATCATGTGAAAAAAATTGCATGAAAAGTAAAAGAAAAGAGAATTAGATCGAAATGGATTAAGATATCGAGTACGTTGAAATGCAATTCAAGATTTACATGTCGAAATACCATATTAAAAATTCAATCTAATCGTAGCCAAACAAAAGAGACAATTATATCACATGGATTAAAAAATTGTTCCTTTACAAATCGAAATTTGCTACTCATTTAAAGTTTTTGCTAATTTAGAATCACTTTTTAGTTTATCAATTTATACTTTTCGTTGTTTAGTTCATAAATTCTAGAGGAATTAACTATGAAAATTTTCTACTGTCTCGTTTTTGTTGTTGTTGTTAATTCGAAGTTGCGTTGTTCTCCAACAAATCTGCAATAAAAAAGGCAGTTATCCCTGTAAACAAGAACTTTTAAAAAAAGAGGGTGCTGATAAGGGCGATAAAAATGTTCTGGTAACGAGATTTAAATGTTAGATTTGCGAAATTTCAAGAAAACCGTCGGAATATAAATTATTGATTCGTGGAAGTCCGAGAATAAGTGGAAGAATCACATGCCCTGTAATACCATTTGATAACTGGTCCAAACTGCCACTGGCTAATATTTCATTGACTATTGCCTATTCATAATGGATAAACACCACCTAAGAGTGTCTTTCAAATGCGCTTAATATATTTTGAGTTGCACTTAATATGTTGACACAGTCAGAAAGACTGTGTTGTTTGCAGTGCAAATGACTAAAAAGACAAGTGTCTAAGTATGAGTGTAAAAACGTAATGTGAGTTCGTGAGTCGATCTTTGTTTAAAATTTATCCCACTGAAATAAATTACAGATATTTTTTAATGAACTGAAATAGCAATTTTATTTCTAATGCTTGCAAAGTCTCAGAATATCTCGAAAATTCGAACGTCAGTTTACACACATGCAAACTTTGTGGGTCAGTGCATTATCCAGTGAGTTCACTGCAGTAACCAAAGAATTAAACATCCTCTTTATAAATTAGAACTTCATGTTGAAGTCATAAACGATAATGATTTCATCTTAATAAGTAAAAACTGATCACTAGATGAAATTATTCAAAAATCGTCCAGCAGAATTAGATTCTATATTTGAAACCAAATTTGAGGAAAGAGATACAATTGTTAAATAATTCCATATTTTAGCTAATTTGAAAATATTTCTTGACATTTAATTCAATTATTTAAAAAAGTAAATTGCAATTATGTACTAACTGCACTAGCCAAATTTAGCTATAATAAAACATCAAGTTGTCAGGGCGCGTAGCGTTTGTAAAAAGTACTTAAAGGTGCTTTTTTGGGGATTTCGTTTTTAAAAGCTTTTAAAGGTGCTTTTTTCAGTTGGTGTTTTTAAAAAGTGCTTTTTTTCCACAAATAAATTTTTTTTCTTCAGTGATATCTGGTGGATCCCATGCATTTCACGTAAAATGGGGTGTTTGCTACGTAATCATTCGCGCGGACTTGTAATCACGCGTAATCATTCATGTCGTACCCACACGTTATGACTTGCGCATGCGCGCACACTTAAAACCGAAACCCGAGTGCTCCAATTCGGATAGAGAATATCAGATCCTTATTAAATGTTTTTCTTTTTAATTTAATTTAATTTTATTCTTGTTTATTTTATTTTACTTCTAACACTTTTTAGACGTAGGGGGTAAGGGTACTTTTGTTCTGAGTTCAGGGTCAAGTTGAATTTACTCGGTGATGTGGGAAAGTACTGATTGTTTTGATTTACGTCCGTTTCCTTTTGGGGGTTTTTTTAACGCTAAAACTCTTTATTTTTCAATAATATCATTGGTTGAATATGAATTTTTTGAGTGCTTGAAAATTTTTGTAAAGTGCTTGAAAAGTTTTTAAAAAGTGCTTATTTTTGATTCAAAGATTTGGCTATGCACCCTGAGTTGTTAAACTTACTTTTAAACTACGATCTTTGAGAACCTCTTCAATGTTGAGCTCATTCTGCATAAGTCGAAACTGGAAATGAAGAAAGAAAAGATAATGAATATATGTTTTAAAAGCATTACAATGCATTAATTTATGATCAAAGTGAGAAAAAAATTACTAAAAATTGACTTGATAATTTTTATTCAATTCTTTTCTTTCTAAAAGAAAACCTTTCTAATTTAATAAACCTGGCTATAAAGAAAAAAAATCAGTTTATTTTATTTCTACTCAGGTCCTTGATATCTTTTCATTAAATTTTTTAGACAGAGTTTGTCATAAAATATTTAAGTTACAGTAAATAAAGTAAAATTGCCTGTCTGGAACAGCTGGAGAAGTGCCTTTTCTTTACTAAGTATATAGTTTGGAGTGGACAACTTGTCATTTAGCACCTAGCAGAGTACACATGAAGATAAAAGCAGATAGAAATGTCATTTAATAAATGTCATTATGTGATAATATACTTTTGAAGTAGTCAAAGTATTTTTTAGATTAGTTATTTATGTTTTAATTAAACTTATGCAGCTTCAATATAAATTTTTTCCCCACTGTTTTGTTATTCATTGAAAAATAATGTAAGTCATGCTTTTACGCTTTTTAAGTATAAAAAATGAGCAAATTTTTCTGTTGCAGGTCAGTTACTTCAATTTAACTTTCCAATATTTAGGTCATTTGGCAGCTTTACAGTGATAGTTCAAAGTTTTAAAATTTATAATTGTTTTTAATAAAGTTGTAAATCATTAATAGTAGTTATTTTTTAAAAGAACAATTGTTTTATTTCTGCCAATTTTTCTATAGCATGTCAGTAATTTTTATTCAATTTCCTAATAGTTAGATCATTTGGTAGCTTTACAGTGAACAGTTACACGAATATTTGATTTTTCTTTCTTCATTTTATTTAAATTTTAATAGTCTATTAAAATAATAAATTTATACAGATGACATATTAATGAAACATATTTCATGTGAAGGGTTTGGGCAAATTTAGTGATAGAACACATTTTTTCTCCGAAAGGGGTATTTTTAGACCAGAATATTCCTCAGTATCATTTCTAATAAGATACTTTAAAATTTTTATGCATGACCACTAGATAATATCAAAAAGCATTTGTACATCATATTATCAATATGAAAACTATAAATAGCTTTTTGAAACACAATGAAGAATTTGTGTAGACTGTCCCAAGTCTTTCATATAAACAACACAATCGCCAGATAAATGTTTTAATGAAATATAAGAAAAAATGATTTTATAAGAACCCATTAATGCTTGAAATCAACCAAAAGGAGCAATTTCAAACATTTTTATAATCAAAATTTAAAATACAACACACAAAAATAGAATGAAAACATGAGGGGGGGAAATGTGAATACACAAAAACAATGATTTTATAAAAAGTTTTTTTTTACTTTTTAACTACAGTAGGGAACCGATTATCCGGAACGATCGGGACCATTGCTATTCCGGATAACTGATTTTTCCGGTTTTCTGAATCGCTACAAAAAGCCGTTTTTTGTTGTTGTTAAACCCAAGTAAAAAAAATTTTTTTTTGGAAATAATCTTAAAAAGAAGAAAAAATGATGACGTAATACACTTATGATTATTTCCAAAATGATTCTAAGGTAAACATCTTTCGAAAAAGAAAGAAAAATACTAAATCTTATGAGGAAAAAAAATTTTTATTTTAAAAAATGGTTGAAAAATTTATCGAATTTCGTTCCGGTTTTTTGGTTTTCCGATTTCCGGATAACGGGTTCTGTACTGTATTACAGAAAATTCTAATTATAAAAAGGTAAATAAAGTTACTTGAGTCTGTGCTTTTCTAAGATCTTTTAAGAGTTCAAAATTATCATTATCTTGAGTTCTTTTATCTTTTAGTGATTGTACATGTTTTGATTTGAGGTCTACACAGTTCTTGATGGCCTTTTCTCTTTTCTCATATGATTGTAGCAACTGAAAATGCAATAAAACAATGCTTTAATTCTTTTTAAAATTACATTAATACAATAACACAAGCAAGGCAATAGATAAATAAAAATGCATGTACAATTTAATAAAAATGTTTAGTAACATGATTTAAATTGAAATAAAATAAATTGATTAACCATAGTTTTGATTAAAAAAATGTTAATTCTGCATTAAGGGGTGATGTCTAACATGTTTTTCATAAAACTCACCAAATTTAACCGCAAGGATGAGAAAAGACGATAACAAAAAGTTTAAAAAATGAGCCAATTTTACGATTCCCTGTGATGAAACTATTCCTTGTGATATGAAACTATTAAAGTGGAGCAAACATTACGTCTTGCTCCATGTAACACATAGATAAAAGATTTGGTGCAAACTCTCTCTTAATGAAATCACTTAAATACTTTCTAGGGTTTCCTTCATTATCAAAACAGAAATCATGGAATTCTTCTTAACTAGCTCCTTGACTCAGAATGCCGCATAAATCATGCGATTCAAAATTTCTCTCGAATTTAATAAAATCACTTAAATATTTTGTCGGACTCCCTGCATTATCAAAACGAAGATTATGGAATTTTTTTAAAACAGATACACAGTTAGTTCTTGATGAACTGAGTGCAGAAGATAAATAACCCATTTTAAAACCTGTGTTAGTAAAATCTTCTAAATATTTTGTTTTGTTTCCATCTTCATCAAAGGAAATTTTATGGAAATCTTTTAAAGCACAACAGACATTAGCTCCTACTCCACTTAAAATACCTGATAAATTACTTACTTTAAAATCTGTGTTAGTAAAATCTCCTAAATATTTTGTTTTCTCTCCTTTCTCATCAAACCAAAGGTTATAAAACTCTTCAAATGTTTAGCTTTTGCTCCTGCTCCACTTAAAATATTGGAGACATTAGGTAGAACTACTTTGTTTTCTTTTAGAGTTCGTAAATATTTTGTTGGATTTCTTTTATTATCAAACCAAAGCTTTTAAAGCTCCTTAAAAGCTTGTTTAACTTTTGCTCCTGCTCCATGTAAAATACTAGATATAGTGGATAGATTTACTTCGTTTTCTTCTAAAGTTCGTAAATATTTTGTTTTCTCTCCTTTCTCATCAAACCAAAGGTTATAAAACTCCTCAAAAGTTTGCTTAGCTTTAACCTCTGTTCCACTTAAAACACCAGATATAGCGGATAGGTTTACTTCGTTTTCTTCTAAAGTTTGTAAATATTTTTTTTTCTCTCCTTTCTCATCAAACCAAAGGTTATCAAGCTCCCCAAAAGCTTTAGTTTTTGCTCTTGTTCCACTTAAAATACTGGACATATATTGATGAACTTGATTTTTATACAGAACATTAAACATGTTGCTGCTTTCTGGTGTATTTAAAAAACTTTTAAATACTGGAAAATAATATTTAGTTGCTATACTTTCAGTAAATTTATTTTTTGCTTCACCAATGCCCATACTTTGACTCATCTGATCATTAACTTCAGGCAACTCGGTCATTTCATCCACTCCACTTAAATTATTAAATGATAATTTGGTTTATCTCGTTGTGATCTTTTTACTTCTATATTTTCTTTATCTTCAACATTTCTTTTTCTCTTTTGTGCTTTCTTATTGTCATTCTGATACAATAGCTCTGAATCTGCTGTGAAATTTACAAATAAAATTAACAAATGATCACCTAGTAAGTCACTTAAAAAATTAAAAGTTATGAGACTTGACACTAAACTTCACTAATTGCTAGATTTAAATTTCAACTTTACTAATTATTCCACATTTAATAAAAGATGTTAATCTTTAGTCATAGTAATATAATGTCATTGCTCACATAAAATAAAATTTGCGTTTACTAATGTTACCTGACTATAAAGATCTTTACACTGGTCAGTCGCCTTATCTTTTTCTGCAAAAGAAGCTGTGGGTATTGTAGTATTTAATGAATGAACAATATTGTCATCAATTTTTCGCATAATCCTCAGAGTTTCCTAGAAGGAATCATATAAGTAAGAGTTATGAAGAAATGATTGATAAAACATATTTTTAAATACATTATTTGAATTATTTAAACTTATTTTTTAGAAACATTACAATTAATAAGATGTGTTTTCAAAAAAATGGAGCACACCAAAATATATATATTTTTACAATTGCTCGTAAAAAATATAATAATTTATAAAAGGCTGGATCAAACAAAAGTTGAAATGATTTGGAACACATCACTTAAACTGTTTTCTTGAAAACACATTAGGTATTTTACAATAAATTTATTACACTTAGACTGTTAAAACTAAGACTCTGCTTTTTGAAATAGTTTTCCAGTAATGAGTCAAGTCCACACTATCTTTCTTGAAGAAGAAAAGTTCATAGAAATTCCAAACAATAATAAAATAGCAGGCTTCATTCAGGCCAATGAAAATTGGTTGCTTCACTAAACTTTTATGTTACAAGTAAGAAAAAACAACAATAATTTTCGAAAAGAAAAAAAATATTAAAAACATTTATTTAAAAATTATTCCACATTTTTCAGCCTAATTTAAAATTGTTAATAAAGTAAATTATCTAAATAAAGAAGAATTAATTTAGTAACAGTAAATTTTTCTTTAAAAAAAAAGCAAAAATAATCTCACAAAAACTAATATGATGTTCAATTGTTTTTTCCTCCCTATCATAACTTGTTTCAAACTCTTTCTGCATCTATGTTTTGACAAAATGAAGAAGATGCTTAATTAAAATAACTAAATATCCATATTTGTTTACATGAGTTAATTTGTGATGTTTTACATTTTTATTTTATTTAAGGAAAAATTGTGTGAATCTAAATTCCTGTCTGGTCAATAATGTAAGACACTCGTTTAGATGCATTTAAAAATAGGAAAACATTGCACTTATAACATCAGTAAATTTCAAAGCTAAAATAACAATGATGTAATTTCTATTGCATATATCTTTAATTTATCAATTAATTAAACTATAATCACTAAGATACCCATAGATTTCGATGCTTTAAAAAACATTAAAAAAAAATAATTATTAGTTTGCTACAACATAACCCTTTGAGTTAATCTTTTTCTCACATGCCACTATCCAGTTGTTGCAAAATTTAGTAATTTTTTTGGCACGGGTACCGGTACAGAAATCTTCCCGAACCGGAAAAAGGTAATTATTTTGAAGAATTGTTGCTTGAGATTTGATTTGTGGGTTCTTTAATGGTTGAACTCAACAGAATGATAGTCTCTTAATGTAAAAATTGCATATCATATCATAGTTGAATTTCATAATCCATTAGAGAACAGATATCTCCCAGTAAATTGCCCAATGAAGACATGGGGTTTACTGATTTTACAAGTGCCTTTCATGGGGGAGATTTTCATATCGTAATCTGCAGTAGAATAATAGCCAGGTCTTGGCAATTTTAAGACCAGTGGTTACCAACTGGGGCCCCGCAACGTCTTTTTTAGTGGCCTGAGAGCTAAAATATACATTATTTTTAACTTTTTCGTGGACAATTTTCATAAAAAATATATATGGGTTTAAAATACTTTTCTTTTGTTCAAAAAAACCTAATTTCCTCGTTTTTGTGAAATTTAACGTACCAGAGGTGCGAAAAAACGTATTTCTCAAGTTTTGCATCCAAGAAAATACTTATTATTATTTGCAATTCATTACTTTTCTTTTGAACAACTTGATAAAAATCTAACAGCAATATTTAATGCTCCTTCAAACATAAAAGAGTTCTATATAAAATTTTAACAAAGTTTGCGGCCCGCCATTTGACTGGTATTTTTAATTGCTGGGGTCTGTCCAAGCCGAATTTACTACCGTTTAGCGGTACCTTCATAAATTCAACTTCAGCAAAATACTTACTCTAAAAATTTTATTTTTGTATCCCTTAAGAAACAATAAATCCATATTTTGGTGTTGATTTTTTAATATAATTTTTCACAAATTATGTCTAAATTTTTACAAAATAGGTACCTCTCAGAAAAACTTAGACAGACCCCTGAATTGTGGCCCCCGGCCTCATGCAAGTCGGAAACCCGTTCTAGACAACGGCTTACAGGAAACTTAAAGAAAAATCACAAAAGGAGGATAACTCGAAGGATATAACTCATAGTCAACCAAGTCCGGGCAAACTTTTACCATTTTTATAAAGAAGATTGCAAATTTAAAATTCATTGGAGGCCTCGTCAACCACCTACCAGAAATATCTCCCCTCCTTCATCTGTATTTTTAAGGCCAGCAGATCAAACAAGTTAATCAGCACAATTCATTTACAATTTAATATTTTTTAGAAAACAATAGTAAAGTTTATCTTTATTAAAATTATTACAAGAATTTTGTTTGCAACCCCTTTCGAATTTAATTTATAGTCTCTATTTTCAAAAGGAAACTATGGATAGAAGGAAATCAAAGTTTCTTTATTAGTTTGAAAGAAGGATTCTTATTACATTAATAACACACACATTTTATACGTAGTGTCACAAATAACAGAAAATACGACAAAAGTTTTATAAATTTTTTACAAATCCTAATACACAAATCTTAAAAGGAATAAAACAAACTATCTCTTTAAAAAAAAAAAATCAGAAGAGAAAAATATAAAAACATCAAAAATCCTGCAAGATATCTAACTATACATCCAGACATTTTCTTCAAAAATCTGCTCAGAGCTCTGTTATGTTAAAATATGCTCGTTACGTTACAATGCATTATAAGTATGTTTTTGCACTGAAATTGTGCGATTTGCACATTAACTTGTGAAATGAAACTCATTTTTATAATAAATTAATATGATCCCTAAATAATCAGCTGAATATTTTCATAACTTTTATTGCAAGATATATAGTCACATAATTAATCATAATTTGAGATTCAAATTTTTGGGTAAATGTTTAGTTTTGAAACAGCTGTCTCGAACATTTAGTAAATAAAACATGTGAACTTTTTGACATCAAATACCAATGTAAATCAACAAATAATAATGTGAAAAATAAAACCGGTGTTGCGCAATCAGCATTAATTAAGAAGATCAGAAATAAAAACAGAAAAGGGGGAAAAGGTTTGAATTTTTATTAATAGGTACATAACACGTTTTCAGATAAATGTAAAATACAAAGCAATATAAAATTTACTTGAAATGCTGAAATATCATCGCATGCCATATCGAAGCTGGGCGCAGCCATCTTGTTGTGTGCAGACCTGTTATGTAATAAAAAAATGTTTTTGGTTATAACTATTATGTGGCGTTCAAAAATATGTTAAGGGTTCAAATAATTTTATTTTGTTAAATAGTAATTTTTTGAAACATATTAATATTTTTTTGAAGCTTTTGTAAAAAAAGAAACAAATATCGTGTTTAACTCTTTAGGCCTAGAATTACCGATTGATATTGGTGGCCGTCTCGGAGTTATATGTCGGAGACATCGTTATTTCTAGAAATCACGAGCTATTGGTATGTATTATTCATTAAATATTTTGAATATTTTCATTTAAAGCATTTCCTTTTCGATCATATAATTTCTCAAAATTCCTATGTATGTACACAGTTGGTTATTTTGTGTTTCTATAATCAGTTTTTTTAGGATGAAAGTCTGAAATGAGTGTTCTATACTTTGTTTTTATATTAATTAACTAAAGTTATTTGTTATTTTATCCATTTAAGCACTATATTTGATTTAACAACTTCTGTAATTAAGAATTAATGCTTTTGAAACTTCTTTTCAAGTGTTTGTCACGTGTAAATAACATCAAAATACTGACTGCGACTATAAATATTAATTTTGTTTTAAATAATTTTACTGTTAGATTTTGCTAAGTTTTTTTAATAGTGTTTGATGGTCTTTAATGTTAGCAGCATATATTGAGTCAGCAAATGCTCATTACATTTATACCTATACATATATCCAATTTTAATCTTAATATTAAGCTGTTATGACAATTTCTTCATTTCAATGTCTTCTTGTTTATTGTGACTGAAAAAATAAATCATATTGATTTTTAAATCTTACTGTAATGTTTTTCTTAATTATGTTGTCAGACTGTTTAGTAGGACATACAAAAATCTGTTCTTGCATATTTATATTGAAAAGAATTCATTAAACTTAAGAAATCTTCTTGCGTATATAATGTTAATTTAATTCATGATTTACTAGTCTTATTTTGAGGAATAACATTCTTTTTCCACCCTGTGAAACTGTTATGTATGGCTATATCCAAATGGAAAAACTCTCAAGATTGGTATACATATTTTCCAAAATTTTCTATAGAAACCTTGTTACCCACAAAGTATCTCTTAAATTTGATGAGAAAAGCAAAGCAGAAGCTCATTCAGTTATATTTTATAACAGGGTTGGGTTTTTGACGTCAAAAAGTGGTTTTTGACATGACAAGGATATAATACTGGTTTAAACCGTCAAAAACTGAAGTTTGCCAAGAAAATATATAATTTTCAAAGCTACCAACAGTTGCCATGCATTATATTGAAATTTAATTATACTATAGGTAATCAGCAGGTTTTAAAATATTTTTTAATTAAAATTAAGGTAAAATAACAGATTTAAAATCTCAGAAATTTATATTCAAATGCATGTGCAGAAAAATTTTGCACAAAAATTGTTTAAATATTTATATTTTGAAAAAAAAAAATTTTTTTTTTGATACTTAAGAAAATTAAAAGTTTATTACTATGCATTTTTGACATATAAGGAACATATAACTAATATTAATAAGGAACTTACAAGTTATGTTGTATAAATACAAACTTGATACAAGTGTATAATTTTTTAATGTTATACCGAATATCTTTATTATCCAGTATGTTAATTTGAGTTTAAAAGTAGTTATATTTATGAATAATGATAAATATAATTCATATTGTTTATTATATTTATTTATAATTATTACACTTATCATTTTAAAACAATTTTTACCTCTTAATTTTTTTTTCTCCACTTGTATTAAGAATACAAATAATGCATATCTTGAAAGCAAGAAGTAATTATTCAACAGCTGAATATTTAGATATTCAACAAAACTATATAGTATTCAGCAAAATGAAATTCACAAGTATTTGGATAAACTAAATTTTCAGCATAGTAAATGAATAGGCTGAATATACTGTAAATTGACACTAACTACTCTGTGTATTTAACAGAAAGCACTTAAATTTGTATTGTCTTATGTTAAAAAGATTATTAAGAAGATTTAAAAGAATATTAAAAAGATTTTTCTTTAAGAGATGTCTAATGTACAAAACTGCTAATGTTTATCTTTAAAAATGTCTAATTTTTAGTATAATCTATACTATACACTAAATTTGGTTATAAATAAATTTCTTAATAATATCACTGCAGATTTTCAATAACACATGAAAATGAATACATAATATTACAAAAGATGTGAGCTTTCAAAAGTACAAGATTTTGGTTACTATTCAAAATATAAGTGTTTCTTCAAAATTTTAAATTTATTTTTTCTTGAACATATTTAGAAACACTATCCTTTATTAAAAAAAATAGATAAATTTTATGTATTAATTAAATTTCACATATGAATATAGGTTTTTGACATTTTTGACAGTGAGGTTTTTGACGTGACGGTTTAAACCATGGTTTAAACTGTCAAAAATTGTCACATGTCAAAAACATGCCAACCCTGTTTTATAATAATAGATATAAGTGTGTGTTTATATTTTTCATATTTTACTATTTCACTAAAACCTGCAAAGTTATCAACTTTAAGTAGTTCACCCAAGTTTGATCTCTATGATAGAGTACGAGTTTATTTTTTTTTATCTTAGTGAAGTATCAAATTGGTTTACAAATAATTGTTAATCTTTCACAGATTTCATTGAAATACCATCAATAATTATGACAGGAGACATGAAAATTTTATTCATATTCATTTTTAACATGTCAGATTCAAAAGATCAACTCAAAATGAAAAAAATATTCTATCTTAAGTGGAATTATAGGCATCTCAAATGTTTAATGTAGTCGAACCATGATTCATCCATGATTCTTGTAACTTTTGTTTTCCTGTATGTATAGTCTTGTTTTAACAGTTCTATCAAAAACACTTATTCTTATGATACTAATAACAATGGTTTAGATGCTTTTTTCAAATTACAAATTTCCACATCCGTCTTTCATTCTACAGTACAGAACCCGTTATCCGGAAAACCAAAAAACCGAAACAAATAAATTTTCCCGCCATTTCAAAAAAAAAAAAAAAAAATTTCCCTCCTAAGATTTTAGGATTTTTCTTTCTTTTTTGAAAGATGTTTACCTTACCATTTTGGAAATAATCATTAGTGTATTACTTCATCGTATTTTCTTCTTTTTAAGATTATTTTCAAATATTTTTTTTTTTAGTTGGGTTTAACAATAAAAAAAAAACTGCTTTTTGTAGCGATTCAGAAAACCGGAGGAATCAGTTATCCAGAATAGCGATGGTCCTGATCGTTCCAGATAATCGGTTCCCTACTGTATTAATTTATTTAATTTTAAGTTGGAAAATTGCAGCTCTTCATGCTAATGATGAAAAAAAAATGCGGATTTGTATCAGTTAGGGGGAAATGCCTCAAACACTGTTTTTGATGATTATGTATCAATTGATGATAATGATTTAAAGCAAAGTGATACATTTCTATTTAAATATTTTTTAATACATTTTATTAGTGCTAGCAAAGCCATTTTTATCTCAATGTTAAAATCTCCTGACAATTCAGTAAAAGTCATTTTCAATTTTAAATTAACTTACATTTTTTTATTTTCCAGATCATCATGTCTCAACACAGATATCGTTATAAAAATATTGGTTTGGATGCCCAAGAGCTTCGAAGACGCAGGGAAGAAGAGGGTGTTCAATTAAGGAAGCAAAAGAGAGAGAGTGAGGTACTTTAAATTTAGTTGTAATTAATAACTTTATATTTTTATTCTATAATTAAGTTTTCTATATGATGTTGTCTTTTTATTAGAGATTTATGTAATAATTTCTGTTTAGTTATACAAACGGCGAAACTTAACGAGTACGGACGATAATATACAAGATGGAGAAATTTCAACTTCTATGATGCAAGATGACTGTCCTTCATCTGCACCTCAAGTATATTTCTTTTATTTATTTATTATCAAATTTTTTTTTTAATTTAAATTTTTCTCTACAAGGGTTATGTGATGCTAATAATTGTCACCTTTTCTGCACTGAGACTGCATTTAGGAAGTGTATATTAAAATTTTGTACTTTCTTAGAACTACTTAAATGCATTTATGTGTGAGGATAGCCCCTTCTGTTTTGCTCAGACCATTAACAGGGCTCCCAAAGGGCAGGGAAAACCTGGAATTGTCAGGGAATTTTATTTTGACTATTAAAAGTAGGGAAAGTTGAATTTTTTTTTTTTTTTTTTTTTTTTTTTACGAAAACCTGGAAAATGACCAGTTTTTGAATTGCCAGTAACAGTAATCAGTTATTGAGATTCGATTTAAATAATTCTAACATTTATTACAATTATGTGTTGTGAAATTCTACATTTTACTAAAACTTTTCCATTTTGCCATCTTCATTTAATGATATTTTTTGCTCACAAAACGTAATATTTGACATTCCAAATGAAAATTAAAAATGTTTTCGAATGGGAAATTGAGAGGCATGGATTTACATTAAAAATTTCCTGAAATACCCGAAAAAGTTTATTTTTTTCTGTCCTGAAACTATGTGGGAACCCTGGATTAATGTAAATTATAAGATGCTAAGTGTCTGATATTAACAGAAATTTATAAAAATTTTCTTCTACTTCGGATTTATTTGAGCTGATTCGAATAAAACACGTAATACTATGTCTGTACTTTTCTTTGAATTAAGAATAAGAATTGAAAATGTGTAAAAACTGTTGGATTTTAAGTCATTTCTTCTTCAATTTTAAATGAATCTTCTGCGTTTTTAAAAACAATGGTTGGCAGGTAGGGTTGTTACTGCTAAGGAGTTTAATAAATGTCTTATCAAATGATGCTTGAAGAAATTGAGATAATAAAATATATTTTCCCCCTTCAAAAAGAATCTGATTCTTATTTATATCACCTATGCACAAGTTTTTTTGCATCTAGTGTGAAACCCCCTTTAAAGCTGATTGCAAGTCTGCTGACCTATTTCTTTGCTGATGCCCATTGACTCTTATATGATGTAAATTAACTCACATATGACGTAGATTCTGCTGGATTTCTTTGGAATTTGTAAATTTTCCTTGGTGAAATGAACCACTGTAAAATCAGTGGATTAAATGGCAATGCACATTATTTGCTGTAATTTTTTCTTTTGGGTTGTAACTTCTGTCTGCAGGTCATACGCCTCCATGGGTAGTTTGCAGGAAATTAATTATAGTAATTGTTTTGTTTTTTTTGAAAACTTCATTCATAGTAGAACTTGTGCTTGATCTTATTTAAAAATCTTTTGAAAATATGCACACATAACTGTTATAAATAAAGAGCTAATTAGAGATTTTATTTAAAGGCTGGAATCACAAGTGAAATAATATCAGCTTTGTATAGTGATGATGTTCAGCAGCAATTGTTTGCAACACAGAAATTCAGAAAACTTCTTTCTAGAGGTAACATAATCTATTAAGATTTATTGCTAAGTATTTTACTAAACATATTTATGATAACCTAACGAGAGTTTGGGATCTATTGAAGTTTTTTTTTTTATTATCATTATTTCTTAATGTTCATTGCATTGTAAAACATATGTAAATATTCTGTCATTACTATTTTAAATACTTAAACTTGTGTTGATAGCTGCACTACCTAAAATAAACTATTTAAATGATAATTATTGATTGAAATATTGAATTGTTTAAGATGAATTAAATAGATTAAATTTGTGAAACAAAACAATGTTTTAAGTCAATAAAGCCAAGTTAGCAATTAAACATTCCTCTTGTTTCAAATTTTATGAACTATGTGAAGCACCTATAATTAATTGCAATTCTATGTTGCGTCTTTTTTTAAAAATCTGGAATTTTTTAGTTAATACTTAATTGTTTTTTTCCCCCCTCAATATTTTGGACTATGGTTAAACTCTTATAACGAAAACCTGGCTTTAACGAAGAAATCAGAAATACTTAGTCAGAGCAATACTGGCTTTTAACGAGCAATTTACTGTTGTAATGAGCAATGTTTTTGTGATTCAACAAGAGTCTATCCAGGCCGAATTTAATACCGTTTAGCGGTACCTTCACAAATTCAACTTTAGGAAAAACGGTAGTTTCACAAATTCAATTTTAGGAAAAACGGTAGTTTCACAAAATACTTTTTCTTAAAATTTTATTTTTGTATCCCTTAAGAAACGATAAATCCATGTTTTTGTGTTGATTTTTAAATAAAATTTTTAATTTTTCGCAAATTATGTCTAAATTTTCACAAAATAGGTACCTCTCAGAAAAACCTAGACAGACCGCTGTTCAATTTTTACTCTCCTTGACCGCACCAGCCCAACTAATCCTTTTTTTTAGAAAAATTTATTCAACTTTCCTAAGCCAATTAAAAGCTATTCATATGTCCTAAATCAAACAGACATACAAAGGTGGTCTTTGTGCGTGTATGGAAACTTTCCAATATGACCTTGGTGAGAGAGGGTGGTTTTCTGATTGGTAGGGAGCTTACTCTACTCAAAAATGGCAGGGTAGGTTTGAATTCTTTAATTTGAAAGCCGAAACAAAAAATCCTATCAGCTGATGAAAAGGTAAAGATTTTACGGGAGTTAGTTAATGAGCTTTTATGTTCTTGTTTTTTTTTCACGAACCAGTTTTTTATGAGCATTCAGTCATAAAAAGTAAATTTTGTGGTCCCTTTGTTCTCGTTAACAACAAGTTTGGTATTAGCCTTCCAAACTAATTTTTTGTATTTGAGTTCAAATAAATAAGCTTTAAAGTTTGTTTGTTGACCATAGAAAATAAAGATTATGCCTTGCCTTTATTAAAGTTTTTGCAATCTTCTAGTTAGTCAAACTTATAATTCTCAAGCAATCGTTTAAACTGTAGGTACCATAGCCTTTGCACTCTTGGTGTTTTATTTTTGTTAAACGGAAAGTTTTCCAAAATAAATCATAGATTGTGTGTTGCAACTGTACACAACATTCCTCCATTCTAAATACGATCAAAAACTGACTCTTGGTATCTTTATCAACTGAAATCATATTTGCATTGTTAAATAACGCTAAAATAAGAACATTCCTTGAGTAAACTAGATTTCTTTTTTCAAAGAGGGTGGAACTTTCTTCTACTGAGTTCATCAATTATTTATTATTAGCATTATTGCACACGAAATTTGTATCTAATTATAATGAGTAATGAATGAAGTTTATTTTTTTTTATATTAAATATTTTGAATTTTGTGTGTCATGTTGTATTTGTGAAATGACTTATATTTATTTATTCATTATTTAAATGATTAATTTTATTCAGAGCCAAATCCTCCAATTGATGAAGTCATTCAGACAGGAATTGTTCCCCGTTTTGTGGAGTTCTTGAAACATAATGAAAATTCTACTCTTCAAGTAAGTGAAGGATTGGAAATTTTATTTTTAACTTTCATATTTTGTTGAAAATTTCGTAACAAAAACTTTTTATTTTTCAGTTTGAAGCTGCTTGGGCATTAACAAATATAGCATCTGGTACTTCTCTACAAACCAAAATTGTTATAGAAGCAGAAGCTGTACCTGTATTTATACAATTACTTGACTCTGAGTATGATGATGTTCAAGAACAAGTAATTATTTATTTTATATATATATATTTTTTTTAAAGTTTTCCCCATTGTTTTTTAATGCCTGACATATGTTCTTGGTAGCATTACCATGAATTATAGTGTAGCTGTAAGCACATTCATTGCAAAATTATGTAGTGTGGTTTATTATTGTTTCTTCTCTTCTGATAAGAGGTATAATTTTTTTAGTATTTTTAAGTGAGTGATTTAGAGGTGAAAATATTTAGTGCAAACCAGTCAATATCTTTATGCCTGCAACACCTTGTTATTTTGGTACTTGGTTTTATTGATTTTTTCAGATTTTGTCGTATATCTGATAATTATGTTGAAATTTTCTTCGGATGATGGAAAAGTGTGTGTAATTAAGGAAATAATTTTTGCTGATGTTCTCTGCCCCTAAAATAAATTTTATTACCATATATTTCCTAGTATGAGCTGAGAATTTGTGAAAAATTTTTGTCATCGTTTTAAGTAAGCTTATAATCAATTCGACTAACCAAGAAAAAGTCCAGTAAATATCACCAATAGAAAACTTCTCCTTTAATGAAACATTAGTGATAGTCAGTAAAAAAGCGAAATGTACCTATGAACATAAAAGTTGGAAATGAAATTTGTAAATATAAAAATTGAAAGGAAAAACATGGTAAAAAAAGCAATTTGAAAAGAAACTAGTACAAACCTGTCGAGTTTCCTGTTTTTTAAACTAAGACTCCCATATTTTACGACTATTGTTTAACCGTATTTTCTTGTTTCTCCATATTTTTTGAAGAAATTTCAAGAAAATTTTTTTTTTAGTGATGGATATCTGCTAATGGCAAAGATACTTCTCTTATTCCTCAACAAATGGCACTATTGCCAGTGCTGCAGTTTCAAATCAGGTGTAGTGAAAGTGCCGCTATGAGTTGTTTATTCAGTGAATTGTTCTTTTTCCGATAAAAAACTTCATTATTTACCTATGGGAATATGGCAATAACTTTGTCTGCATTGTATTTTTACTGATTTTCAAAACATAAATGTATTTCTGTTTTCAGAATCATTTATTGTGGGTTTCTATTAGACAATTAGAAAATGAATTGTGTGTGTTTATATATATATATATATATATATATATATATATATATATATATATATATATATATATATATATATATATATAAATATAAAAACAGTTCAAAAATATGGCAGATGTTATATTAGGTATCTTATGCATTCTGCTTAGCAATGCATTGCTCCAAAGAATTTTCTCCAAGATAAAAAATTCGATCTGAATTTCGCTCACCACTTTCGGATGAAAAGCTTAAAAGCTTGCTTTTGATTAAAAGTAATTCTGTGGTAACTGTTATGAACAGAACTTGATACAACTTCTGTAACAAAAAATTTTATAGAATTTCCCCTTATAAGAAACACAGCTATAAGAAAAAAAAATTTTAATAATAAATTGCTTGAAAAGTTGTGTTGTAAAAATAAATGCAAAAAATTTATTGCATTAATATTTTTCTAGGCCGTATGGGCTCTGGGCAACATAGCTGGTGACAGTCCTGAATGTAGAGATTATGTGCTTGAACAAGGGATTTTGATGCCTCTTCTGCAGTAAGATCTTTTTTTTTTTTTAATGAAGGGAATTGCTTTGAATTTTAAATAATATTAATATTTGTGCTGCAACAGCTATTCTTTAGACGATTGGATAATATGCAATTCCTGTTTTTTCATATAATGGTAGTTATATAGTGTTATGATCTTTTTGTAAACCAGGATTGTTAAGTTTGCTATTAAGTTGAAATGGTGTTAAAAAAAAAAAAAAAATGTTTAAACTTTTTCTCAACTGAGATTTTGTAATATTTTGTTTGTTTAGAGTAAATAAATGAATGAAAGAAAAATAATGTTAGGAATATATTCTGTTCAATCCATTAGTTAACTCCAGCAAATTCTTTAGTAATAGTTTGAACAAGTTTTATCATAACTCAGATAAAATTTTCAAAAAGTGATTAACTGTCAAAAATGATCAACAAATATAATTTTTTTTAAATATTAGTTCTATTATTTGCTTTATATTTATCAGCATGCATTTGCTTTGCTACAATTTAACACTGAAGGTGTTCAGACTAATTCTTTATGTTCATATTAAAAGTTTCATTATTTATTATTCTCATCTGAAAATAAGTTTGGGTACTTTTTGGTTATTCGGGCACAAGTGAAAAGTCACCAAAACCTTTGCCCTTGTTTTTTTAAAACACTGAACTAAATGAACATTAACAAGAAATAAAGTAAAATAAAAAGTTTTTTTGAGAAAATAGTTGAATTTCCTTGTGCCTGGCTAACTAGAAAATACAGAAGTTTTAATCTGCCAAATTGTTAAAATCATCCAAGTATTTATATCTCATTTCGCCCTTTTTAGGTTACTAAGCAAATCAATAAGAATGTCTATGACCAGGAATGCTGTATGGACTCTATCTAACCTCTGTAGAGGAAAAAATCCACCTCCTAAATTTGAACAGGTATAAAAATTCAAGAATATGTTACAGGAGTTATTTTATGGCTCTCATCTTTGTAATTAGTGCTCACAAGAGCTATTTCATTGTTTTTATCATTATTTATCTTTAAAATATTCAAGATTTTTTCAGTAAAAGCTTGATGTATTTCAGTGTGGCGTAATAAATTAAAATCCACTTTTGAGAAATCCACTTTTGCAACAAAGTTGCAAATCATCATCAGTATTCTTTTATCAAAGATACTAAAATTGTATTTTTATGACAAGCTAAAATTTGCTAACCTTTCCTTCTTGCAATTTTAAGTGTAATACTCTCCCTCCTCCCTATTTAAGAGTGCAAAACAAGTTAAATGGAAGACATTTTTTTAATTTCTGGATATCAATGCCGAAAGGTGATCACAAACATTTCACATTTCCTCTTTTGTAGAAAATTGCACTCACGTCTTTTTTTACTGATAATTAAACATTAAATATGCATATTTTCGTATAACAAGAAGCTCACTATATTGACAGTTCCATCTACTATTGTGAATTGTCATTAATAGAGTTATATTGTATAATTTATAGGGCTGACCTAATTTAAGAGTGTTAGATGGCTTAGAAAGAAATGTACTGGTACTGTGGTCTAAACTGGAGTACACTTACTAATAAAAAACTAGTCTGGAAAAAACTTCTTGAAGGCCAGGACTCATCCTGAGCTGTCATGCCAATAAAGAAGAAAGAAAGTAACTTACTTTAAATTTGAAGACTTTTTAAAAATATATGGCCTTGAATTTTAGTGAGAAAAGTCAGACTTATGTTTAATTTAACCTGAACTAATCTTATGTATGTTTTTGTCTATACTTTTTTTTTTTATTTCCAATGGCAGGCCAATTTAAAAGAACAAAAAGGATAAAATAACAAGAAAAACAAGGCAAAAAGAGATAAATAGAATTGAATGCATAGTAACATGCTTAGTCCATACTGACCCTAGCTTCCCAGTAGCGTCCACACACAGTAGTGGAGATGAGCGCAGGACAGACGGAAATATGGGGCAAGTCCATGTCCTCCCCAAGGCGACAGAGCTTGCATTTAGGAGAGTCAAAAATGTTTATACTAAAAAGGTGTTTGGCCAGACAGTCATGGCCCGTTACAAGTCTAAAGAGAGCGCCTTAAACCTGAGCTGTTTTGGGATATTTAAAATATGGTTGAGCCAGGTTTTGTGTATATTGCTTTTACCGAAATTTGTCTCTATACTTGTGTTGTCCTTTCCTTCTCTCTTCATTTTTGTCAATAACATAATAACTACTAAGTATTCACTAACATCATTTTAATTAATCACTTTAATCCATTTGACCAGGTACTCGTTTGAATTATTTTCTAGTTTCCAAAGAATATATTTAGAGGAGCAGAAAATTATATAAATCATATTTACTGATAAATGGAGTTTTTTAGTGGTCATTTAAAATTTAATTTATTAACAATATAAATTGAAATATTTTTAATGTCTAATTATGTTGATGGAGACAATATTTTTTATTAAGGATCAAAGCAGTACAATTTCTAAATTGAAGCTTGAAAATGTAGTTTACCTATGAGTGTTTTTATTTCAGATATCACCTTCCTTGCCAGTTCTATCAAGGTTACTCTTCCACTGTGATGCTGATGTCTTATCTGATGCTTGTTGGGCTCTGTCTTACATCTCTGACGGTCCTAATGAGAAAATTCAAGCTGTGATTGATGCTGGTGTTTGCCGAAGATTAGTTGAATTACTCATGTAAGATCCTTAGTTTAATTTAGTCTCTATTTTCAGTAGTCTTAAATTCAGTTATAATCTCTTTCTTCCCTAGTTGTGCTATTTATAAGTTTTTTCTCTCAATTAAATATTCTATTCAAAAGTATATTCTTAATAGAGTGAACATTAATTAATTGTTCATGTTTATTGAACATATATAAAAGCTGTGTTTTTGTTAAGTGTGTTGAACAGTTGAAAGTTTTGTCGCAATGAGAATGGTAACTATATATTTTGAAAGTAAGTTGCTTTTACTTGAACTTTACTTATTTTATTTTTTTAGTGATATCTACTTGCAAATCAAAATATCTACGGGTTATTTTCTCAAACTTGTCCTTCAACAATATTTCTCATTAAAATATTCTTTTGCTATTTAATAGTATGTTTTCCTTAAAATACTCACAAGGAGGAAAAACAATATTTTGTATTAACCCCTTGTCCCTAAATGGCCCCATGTCTTCTAAATGGTATGTCAGAAATGTGAATAACACACATTTCTGAACTTTTTAAGTAATTTACTGTATTATGAAAGCATTGCAGAGATACATGTATACATATTCTGATAGTATAAATTGTCTACTTGAATATTTAGAATCAATATTCTTAAAATAATTTGTTCTATGCTTAAATTTGTATTTGTCTTCAACTTTCTTGAAAATTACTGTCACAACTATGAAACGTCTTAAAACAATTTTTATTAATTTTCTTCAGTTTAAAGATTGTGAAAAAAATATAATTTGAAGCTTACAAAGAACAGTCTTGTATACAGAACAGTGAAGCTCTGTTGCAGTACCATTTCTTTTAGAGTCTTAATTTCACCTCAAAAATCTGTGTGATTTTATCGAATATAATTTCTGCCCCCTAATTTTTTTTTTTAGAAATTATAAGCAGGTAAAAAAAGTTTTTTTTGTATGAAATACAATAACTCTTTAAAAAAATAGGGATAGATTTTATAGAAAAGTTTTCATATATTTTGCAAAAACTATTTTTTTTTTTGTAATAAAATTTTTCTACATTTGTTTTTAAAGCATTTAAGTGTGGGGACAGTTATGAAATTTTTTTTAGCAATTGCAATTTAAAACTGTCCCTAAATTTTTATTTATAAAGTTTCTTTGTTGCTGGTCATTGATTTGTAAATTTTTGATTTTAAATGTATGGTCTTAATAAGGAAATCACCAACATAAAGTTAATTCTGGGATGAATTTTCCTAAACATTTGAGAAAATCATCCATAAACTATAATTTTTTTTTTTTTTTTATGTTGGTGTGTTTATGCTCTTTTTCTACTGTTACCTTTATTGATTTTGCAACCTATTATAGTTAATATTTAGCAAATTTTTTATAATGAGTTTAATTTTTCATTGTCCGTAGCATCAGAAACTTTTCTAATTTAAGAAAGACGTTCAGATTTCGCCCTCTTTTTTGTTCATATTATTATATTTCTTATACAAAATCTATCAATGCTTATTTAAAAAAAATTTACCACTGTTTCATACTTATCAGCTCTTCTGTATTCAACTTCCACTGTTTTTTTTTGTTATTAAAACTCTTCCTGGATTTAAGGAAGATATCAAACTTAATTTTATTTCCAATTCTTTTCATAAATTGCTTACACATTTATTTTTGTTTAAATTTAGGCATAACAATCAAAGTGTAGTTTCTGCAGCTCTGAGAGCGGTTGGAAATATTGTAACAGGAGATGACATACAAACTCAAGTCATACTGAATTGCAACGCTCTGCCGTATTTGCTGCAACTTTTATCATCTCCTAAAGAAAATATCAGAAAAGAAGCTTGTTGGACGATATCTAACATCACTGCTGGTAATAGACAGCAGATACAGGTAAATTTTGTATTTCAGGATATGTTATGTACAAAGTGCTACACATCCTTTTCTTTTCACCTAATGATCAAATTTCTACAAATTGTGTATGAATTCTAATGGTTTTAATAAGTTAAACACTAGGTATTTAAGGCAAAGGAAAGTAAAGGTTAACAAATTAAATACGAAAATAAACTTCTCGTAAGCCTTCTTTGAACTTATTTTGCCATGTCTTAGAACTATTTGAGGGAACAAACCATTTTGGCACTTATTAAAGTAGTTTATCTGAAGTTAATTACAAGTAAGTGGAAGTTTCTTATGTATCATTTAGTTAAATGATGAAACAAAAATATTTGAATTGTAAGGTGTACAAATCTTAATGAACTTTATTATTTTAAAAAATGATACAATCCTCTTAAATTTGGAGAGAGAAATTAAATAGTTCTTTAAAAAATTATTACATAATTAAGTACATTATTTCATACCTGCCAAGTATCCTGTTTTTAACGAAGACTCCTGTATTTTACGACTATTTCCTGTTTACCACTATATTCTCAAATTTCTCCGTATTTATTTAAGAAGTGTAAGAAAAATATATTAATAATTTGGTAATAAAATATCCACTTATGGCAAAAACTACTTCTTATTCCTCAATAGATGATGCTATTGCCAGTACTGCAGTATGTTGAGTGTTAATGGTTTTAGTAATTATAAATAATGGTTTAAAAATCTTTAGATTAAGGTTTTTATGCTTATTTTTTACTTCGCAAAATTTAAGTGCTTATATTATTTCCAATTTTGAATTTCTCTTATTGATTTGCGTGATAATGCATGATTTACCAAAATTACTCGTAGCCTAAAAATTTCACTTATAAAATCTTCGTTATTTTATTTCTTCAATGTTGGCAAGTATGTTATTTATTTATTTTTGGAAAAAAATTTCTTTTAATTTCGAAAATAGTTGATCGACTTGACGATGCTTTTGACTCTAGTGTTTCTCATAACTTTGGGGTCCAGTGAAAGGATTACAGGGGATCTGATAATTCAAAATAAAATTACTGATTTCAAAAATAAAGAATTACTGTCTCAAAGAATTAATTCTGAACAATTATAAAAAAAATTTCTAAAATTCATTTTAACCCTTTCAGTCCCAAATATTTATTTTTCAATAAAAAAATCTGAAATTTGTAAAACAGACTCATTTTGCATTCAAAAGAACAAAACAAACAGAATTTTTTTTTTTTTTAATTTCTTTATTAAAATTTTAAATGATTCCAAATGGCATCATTGGGAATAAAGTAGTGAAGGACGAAAATCACTAGAAAAGTTTTTGAATATATATTATGCATTATTTAAAGATTTATAACTATATAAATGGGGTATTTTTTAATAACTAAATAAATTATAACTATTCCGCAAGAAATATTTGGCACTCTTATATTTATTACACATTGAAAAAAATTGAACCAATTTTCATCATTATTGATATGGTTAGATGAGAACCTTATTATTTCTCAGTATTACTTATTTGTTTTACATGAAATGTTTTAAAACAGTTCTTAGTATTGTTAAGACAGGTATGCATTGGGGTGTATCCAGAGCTGGATTATACCTTTCGTAGGCCCTAGGCATAGCTGTTCTTGGGCCCTCTCCTCCTTCCCCCACTCCTCCCCTCTTTTCAAAATATATGCTAAAATTTTCTTGCATATTTTTTTTCTTACATTTTTATTATAATGGATTTTAATTTACAAATTTGTTTATCGAACTTTATCTGCAATACCGACATACTGCCGATATTGCAGCTGATATCGATAATACCATTATGATTAGTTCGATCGATAACTATGTAAGCACTTCACGTCAACAATACAACAACAAAAGAACAAAGAAAACAGTGAAATTGATAGTGAGATTAATTACAAGAAATATTTATACTACAAATAGCTTCATAGTTCTTATGATACAACAATGATAACTAAGTGAAGGAAATTAACATTGTCAAAAGTTAATCTTTTGAAATTATTGATAAATAAATTTGCAAGGTAGGTTAGATGTTTACTAATAGAAAAAAAAATTATTTTTGTCAACAAATTTTTTTTTCCAAGTTTTTCGTAGGTCCCTGAATTTTGTAGGCCCTAGGATTAACTTTAGATTCCATTGATATATCACCTAGAACATTATCACTAGTTTCTTCATCTGAATCCAAGTCTTCTATTTCGATGTCAGACAAGTCTCCATTCATAAGCAAATGAACCGCTTTATCAATAGATAAAGCCTCTGCTTTTTGTTTTGGCATCAGGAAAAATAATGACAAAAAGAAATAAGTCTTTTTTTCCCCAAAATCTTAGTAAAACTTGAAAAAGTAATAAGAAAGAGCAAAAAAAACGATATAAATTCAAAATAAACAACGCATTAGAGAATGATATAGAGTTGTACTCAACTCCCACTGATTCCATTTGGAATCATAACTTTTCAATAAATAAAAGCAATAAATTTTCAAAATGAAAATTGTTTAAAATTGTTGAAATACTATTTATGAACATTTAAATAAATAAAAATGAAATATTTAAAAATATTCTTTAATTTAAAATGCCTCAAAAAGATATTTTATTTCAATAACTTTTATGGATTTGAACAAAACTGAAACAAGTATCATTTCAATCACAAACACATGTAGTGCCGCCATGTATTGGTGAAAAATAAAAATATATTTCGTTAGAGGAATGTTTGTAGATTAAAATACCGCCTATTTCAAATCAAATGGAGTTTTAGGTAAGCAGATAAAAAATCTTAAATGTAATGATTCCAATTGGAATCACTGGGACTGAAAGGGTTAACAAGCGCATACACCAAGAACAAATTTCTAATATTAAATATTTGTTCTTCACATAAAATACTTACCGTATATTCCGGCGCATAACGCGCCCCAGCGTATAACGCGCACCCGTAATTTCTAATAACTTTTTTTAAATTTTAAGATATACTCTTCGTATAACACGCATGAAAATTTGGATTGTACATGTGCAATATCTCGTCTAGTATCTATAGAAAACCAGAAAGACCTTCAGTGTGGGACATGTTTAGGTCCCACCTTACAGATAATGCAAAAAAAAATTTTGAAAGAATGTAACACCGATGTGGCAGTTATTACGGGCAGATTGACACCATTAGTTCAGCCATTGGACTTCTGCTCTTAAAGCCAATTTAAAAAAACAGTGGAACACTTGGATGTTGGAGGGCGAGAAAACCTTTACGAAAGGAGGACATATGCGTCATGCAAGTTTGGAAACAGTGTGTGAATGGATATTAAAAGCATGGGATGAAATTAAGCCTGAGATGGTTAGAAAATCATTCAAAAAATGCAGCATTTCAAATAATCTGGACGGATCAGAAGATGACTGTTTATTCATGGATGAGGGTAACACAGATGATGAAGACGAAACAGATTGTGAGGACGTGCCTGAAGAAATAACGGAAGACGAATATAATGAACTATTTATATAATAACGAAAATCAATAAAGTATATAGGTTTGTTATTTCTTTAAAATAAAAGTATTTTTCTATATTTAAATTTTTTTAGTTTATAATTTTTTATATTCGGCGTATACCGCGCACCCGTAAATTCCAATGTTATTTTTTGCATTAAAAGTGCGCGTTATACGCCGGAATATACGGTAGTAATTTTTTATTTATTTTTTTATTATGTTTTTTTAGTAGTATATTTACACCTGTTAATTCATATTTTTTTACTAATAATTGTATCAATAATTAAGGTGAAATTTTTTTTTTTTTAAGTAACTGTTAAATGGTTTAACCTTAAATAACTAAACACGTGTCATAGTCTTTTGGCACTTATGTATGACGCTTATGTAAAGATAGCAAACAACATCTGTTAAGATTGTAATCATTAAATTTTGTTAATTATCTATATGTTTGTAAAAATTTAAAGTTACAGTTATCTTAGTTACATTAGATATTTCTCTTATACTGCACTAATTAATTTCATATAAATAGTAGAAATATGCAAAAAGCTCATTTTTGATTCCTTTATTAGTAGATTTATTCACTAAAAAGTAGCACTGACTAATTTAGTTATCTTGGATTAAATTACTTGTTATTCATGGTTATACCATGTCATACTGAGTATGTCCCCTCTTTTTTAGGCAATTATTGATGCAAACATCTTCCCAGTTTTAATTGAAATCTTAAGTAAAGCAGAATTCAAAACAAGAAAAGAAGCTGCATGGGCAATAGCTAATGCCACATCTGGAGGATCACCAGAACAAGTGAGGTAAGAGCACATGCAAATTGTGTATCGCTCGTGTGCACATTCTACCACTACAAAGTTACAATTCACTGGTATATAAGACGTGTTAACTTGATTCTACGGTGGGGTACCTTTTCATAGATGACGGTTGACATTGTCGAAAGCTACTATACCCACATTGGTGATCCGGGCGAGATGTGAACGCGCCTACCTTGGCAGTAACTCCCACTTCGATCTGGTAAAGTCCAGGGCAGATTGTGCTCTGGAAAAAGTCCGGATTTTCGGACTATTCGCTAACAGTGATTCGCAAGTTTCCGGAGATCAAACAGAACAGAAGTTTCCGGAAATCAAATTTTCAAAGGTGGAACTTAAAAATACAGTTTATTTTATTTGTTTGTAAGGGAGAGCCAGAGCTTGTTTATTATTCCAAATTCATAATGCGAATATTTAATCATTGCTGCATAAGCTTATATTCATGATTAATATTCATTTTTTATCAGTAAATAGTTGTTATAATCACAAACTCGAGAAAGAAAGACATATTTGTGAATTTTAATTACTTCTCCAGGTCATCATAGGTATGTGTAAATGGTATAGGTATGTGTAAAAATTTAAAAATATTTTAAGTAAACTAAGAAATATTGAGAAAAAGGAAAAAAAACCTTGCTTAAATTTTTTTCTAACTTTTCAATTTAAACTCTTTTTTTTTTAACTCAAGAAATTTTCCTAGAATTTTGACTTGGGCTCACAATTACCCCTGAACGCCTACTTCGATGGATGGTCACATTGAACAGTTGACTTGCTACTTGTGTTGTCATTGTCAATAACGACTCACTCCCCACAAACTGCTTAACTGGTTGACATAATAGTTTTTTTAGTTATGTTTTTTTTCCCACAAAACTGACTGATTGCTTTATTAAGGTAATAGGGGAAAAAAAAGATATAATAGTGTATTATGCAGCAATGATTAAATATTCTCATTATGAATTTGAAATAATAAACAACTACAAGTCCTAAATGTGTGCATGCTATATGAAGGTAAACTGTTGAATTATTGTTTAACTGGCTGGCTGAATAGTTTTTTAAGTATTTATTTTCGCGAAACTGACTGATAGCTTTTTTAAAGTAATTGGGGCATGTGGAGAAAAAGATGATGTAATATTGAATTATGCAGCAATGATTAAATATTTTCATTATGAATTTGAAATTATAAAAAATTGCTAATTCTTTTACAGTTTACTTTTGTTCAAGCTGATAAAAATATCTGTCAATCATTATTTTTATTAAACACAGGGATGAGATTTTTCCGCTTTTTAGCTGATTTCCGCTTTTTTCACTTTTATCTCTTGAATTTCAGCTTTTTTATCAAAAATTCAGATTTTTCTAAAAATTTCACTTTTTTTTTAATAAGTATTCCGCTTTTTCAGAAAATTCACCCATTTTCAAAGAGAAACAGAAAATTCAAACTACGTAGCTACCAATCTTTTCTCATTTTTACTTATTTTAGCTATTTTCTCCCCTTTTACTCGCAGCAGATAAGATTTTCCGAATTTTTTACCCGCCCTCCAGATAGATCCGATTTTTGTAGTTCAAACGACGCTGTTTCTGACAAGCCTTTTAGAGGTCCCAAGCCTGGAATCTGCCAATATCTCGATTCTTATTCACACGATTTTAATATCAAACATAGCTTTTCATATTTGCGTGTTGAGATTCTTATTCACGCGATTTGAATATTGTACGTTGTGATTCGTATTTACGCCTTTTTAAAAACCTATGAAGCGATTCGTATTCACGCAAGTTTAAAATTCAATGTCTTGATTTGCTCATGCTGTTTATAATATCAAACATTGATTTTCATTTATACGTGATTTTAAAATAAGGCATTGGGTTTCGCAATCACGCATTCTAAAAATTATGCATCATAATTCTTATTTATGCGATCTAAAAATTACGCATCATGATTCGTATTTACGCGATCTAAAAATTATGAATCGGGATTTGTATTTACGCGTTTTAAAAATTCTATATCCCAGTTTGTATCTTCTCATTTTCAAAATCGTATATTTAGTTTCATATTCATGTGATTTCAAAATCCATAATTGTTATTCATATTCACGCAATTTTAAGATCAACTCTCGCGATTCTTGTAAGAAGTAAATTTTTTTTAAAAATTAGTTACTATAAAGGTGACTGTTTTTCTAACGACGATTATTAGTATGTATATATAAGTGTTACAACATCAAAGGAACTGGAAGGGAATATATTCAAAACTTACATTCTGTGCTTGCAAAGAAGAAAAAATAGGATTTGTCACAAGATGTTTGAAAATGGACTAACGACTAAATATAGCAAACATTAAAGATATAGGAAACAAAAGCAATAACTTAAAAAGGGATTCAATTTAATTTTTTTTATTGGAAAAAGAGTTAATTAACTCATCATCAAAATTTTATTTATAATTGCTGTTATTTATGCTATAAAATGCAAAATTCTTATCAAATAAAAAACAATTATCTAAACAGCTGATGATTGTCATGTAATTTTTCAAACTAAAATACCAATTTTTTTATGTTAGGGAGTTACTATATATTTCTACTTCACTGTTATTGATATGTTTCAAAGGGCTGTAGTTAGGTTAGACTATAACATGAACATAATGATTTGGTCCATTGTTAAAGTTTTTTTTCCCCAATATAATTTAAAAAGTAAAATTATTGATATATTTGCTATAAATCACATAACAGTATTTATTAAAAGAAATGAAATATTAATGTATATTCTCAGTAGTTTTAGTTTGCTAAACCAAGTAGTTTTTCAAGTAATAATTGTCTCTTATGTGAACTGAGGAAAAATATAATTTCCAGCTTTATTTTTTCAATTGGTAATTTTTATTTTCACTAAATATTAGGTATCAATGTTGTCGTTTTTATAATAATAGATTAGTACGCAATTGTATGTCAACACATTATTTATTACCTTAAACTGTCTGGAATTTATTATTAAAGGGCTGCGCTTGCGTAAAATTTACAATCGTGGAAATTCAGCTTTTTTGCCTTTTGGCTAATCTCATCCCTGTAAACATAAATATAAATTTGACATGTATGTTGCCTTTTTGTGCGTAATGTCTATTAAAAATTACTTTTGAATTTTTTTCCATTTACTCTTATTTTTTCAATTCATTTTGTCAAATTCAGTTTTAAAGATAATTGAAATCATAAGTAAAAAGTAATTTTAAGGTGCAATAAATAAGGCCTATAACCTAGTAACAATTATAATAAAAAAATAAACCACTTTTGATTTGATTTAAATTGACTTTATTATAAAGCCTGCCTGATTTTGGCTTTAATTTTTTGTACATTTTTTTTATCAACATTGATTTTAAGTAATGTAATATTGTATTTTTTAAGTTGTTTTTATTTATTATGCTATGACCAATTTTGACTCTTCTTTTCTAATGTTAAGCTAATGTCTTTTGATCTTCACCACATTTTATAAGTATACAAACACATTGCATAATTGTTTAAATCAAAAGAATATAAATTGTGAATTAACTTGAGAAAAAATTCTTTTTCAAATCTGATTGCGTCAAAAATTTCATTTTAAGACTGTTGTTGTAAATTGATTGATTTCTGAGGAAAATGTTGCATATGAGCATTGTATCCTGTTATTGTAGTGAGGTTATTATCTAGAATGGTCTTATGAAATCACATGGTAAACCAGTGCAACAATTGCAATAAAAAAACATAAGTAAATAAACCGTGTCAATAAGTAATTATTTAAAGTATCGAGATTTTGAAAACCAAATGAAAATTAGTATTTTGTTAATTGTTAAAAAATGAATGGATTTATGGTGAAATCTGCAGTCAAAAGCAAGTAAAAAAGTGATTACTCAAATTCGCGGATCGTAACATCATATTAAAAATATTGGTTTTTTTAATAACCATGCTGAATTCCAAAGCAATTACCCCAGAAAAAGCGATCAGGCAATAATTCAGTTTTGCAATAAAATCTGTGCAAATTGAGTGCATCAAAAATTCATGGCTTAAAAGTCAGATCAAAATTTTCGAAATTTTTTTTTTTTTATTTAAAAAAAATATTGTGCTTCGAAACTTCTTCAGGCCACACATCTACAGTCAGTGGGCCACAGTTTGAACACCCCAGGAACCGATTGATTTGTTTTTACTGGGTTATATGTTTTTTTTTTTTTTTTTTTAAGAATGTGTTCTATTTAAACGATAGAATTGCTTGTATAAGCGGGGCAATAATTTAGTATAAGTATTTTTGTTCCTGATTGACAAACATCATAATTATGCTTTTTTACTTTTTCAGATACTTAGTTGAACAGCAATGTATACCACCTTTATGTGAATTGTTGACAGTGTTAGATACAAAGATTATCCAGGTTGCACTAAATGGCCTTGAAAATATATTGAGGTTGGGAGAACAAGATGCAAAAGCACAGGGCACTGTCAACCCTTATGCAGTGATGATTGAAGGGTGCTATGGTAAAATATATTCTTTGTGAATTACTTTATATTGTTTGTGAATTTTATTTTTAAAACCCTTATTGAATCTGTGTTATTTCAAATTTATTTGCTTTATAATTTGAATTAAACTAATAAGTGTTTTAACCACTTAGAATCATGAAATATTTAAATGTTAAATTAAGGAATCATCCACTAAAATTTGTTTTTGTATAAAAATGTTAAGTGGCATATTAAAATTTTGTTTTACTTTTAAGATTATTGAAACCCTATTTTAAAATTGTTATTTGATTAAGGAAGTCTTGTACTAAATTAATTGATGTTTTTTTTTTTAATGCAGCAGTTTTACAATAATTTTCCGTGCTTTGATTTCAAACTATTATGAGTTGTTCAGTAATGATAAAATTATGCTGGAAATTGTTAAAACTGTGTGTTCTAAACAAAGTAATTCAAAAAAAAAAAAGGAAAATTTTATTATTCTTTTGTGGTGAAATTTGCTTATAATTACACATATGTAAAACAAATTATAATTTATTTATTTTTTTAGTTTGTATTTTTTAAAAGTGGTTAGGAGTATACATACTGTTCTAAAATAATGTCCTTGAAAATTGTTTCTTTTTTGACCCATTACAAAGTCTAAGTGGTGCAAGGACATTTCTAGTCATGGTTTGCTATGTAGTTATCAATCTAACTACCTCTAAATATGTCATAACATTTATGGTATTTCCTGTAGACAACTTTTGTTAGTTTAATTTATTATAGTTTACCACATTCAGTATTATTTATGTCAATTCATTTTTTAGGTTTGGACAAGATAGAATTCCTACAATCACATGAAAACATGGAAATCTACCAGAAAGCTTTTGACATGATAGAGCATTATTTCGGCCTGGATGAAGAAGATTCACATCTAGCTCCTCAAGTTGATCCAGCTAATCAACAGTTTCAGTTCAATGCTCCAGATCAAAATATGCCCATGGGAGGCTATAGCTTTTAAAATTATTAAATTAATTTCATATTAAATTATAAAAAGAAACTGCTGTAGCGAAATTTCTTTAATTCAATCATTTGCTGAAACATATGTTTTATTACTCTCTGAGAAACTTACAGTATGAACATGTCAGTCTCAAACCAAAAAGAAATAACTCAGCTTCTTTTATGATGTTCAGTTTTTATAATGCCAGGAAAGCTTTTCATTGAGGAATAATAGAGTTCCGATTGTTGAGGAAATATGAGAGTTATGAAATCCACATTGACTTTATTTTCTTTGTAAAAATGACTATGATGACATTCTCTTTTTTTTTTTTCAAGTGAATCTTTTTCTTGGCGTTTAATGTGATATTATATTAAAACATTTTTGTTGTCTAACAAATAAATGTTTAATTTAAATGGCTAAAAACGTGTATATACTTTATCAATTTGCCCTCGGTGGTAAGTTGAGATAACCAAATAAAATAAACTTTAAAATGATAGTATCAATATATATAAGTTTACTAAATAAAATCAACTTGAAATTGGTTATGCCAGTTCAGTTATTATATAATAAAATAAGCTTTAAATTGATTTTGTCAATTTTAGTTTATACGAATAAAGTAAGCTTCAAATTGGTAATGTCAATTTTAATTCAGATTAATGAAATATGTAAGCTATAAATTTGTAACTTTTTAATTGTTAGTACTAATTCACAAATTTACATAATTAGCTTTGAATAATTGGCTAGACCTACTTGCAAATATAAGTTCAAGTATATAAAGGAAGTACGCTTTGAATTAGCTACTTATTATTTGATTACACCTACTTGTGTATGATACACATATAAATAAAACTTCTTTAATAATTTAAAAGATTTTGAAAAAAGAAAGTTTTCACCTTAAAGATTTGCTCTGAAGACTACTTTAGGAACATAACACTGTCCATTTATAAAGGCAACATAATTTTAATAACAATGCCTCAAAGCCTAAGCTCAGTAAAGACTATCACTAATAATATAACCTGATTTTTTTTAATAGATATGCTTGAATTTTAATTTTTATACTAAAATTGTGTTTTATTTTTAAACCTCTGTGCATATATATTTAAATTTTTTGAAATGATTGGGTAGATAGTTGCTGGAAACTCCATTATAATTTTTCTGTTCTATTTCTAAATGTTTCTGTGTATTTTATTTTGTTTCAATTTGAGAAGATTTTTTAACTTTTTCTGTGATGTTGTATATATGGAATTTATTGTATTTGTATTGTAAATTACAGAAGTTTTTGCTTCATTCCGGTCTATAATTATTGTAGCAACCGGTTTGATCAATGGGAATATCTTTATAAATTGTGCAGAAAACTAGGGATGCATTCATCGATTCATTCTAAGTTGAGATTTAGGAAACGCTTTGTATGCTATTCTGCGTCGATAAAGAAAATAAAGAAAGATGTTAAAATTTTGTGGTTTGGTATTTAAAAAAAACATTCAGTATGCGGTTTGCCTCTTAGGAATTAGTATAAGAATTATACCTCCACCACAAGCAATAAAACAGGCAAAAAATAACACAATATTTTGGATCATTTAAGGTTTTATAATTTTGTATCTTTTTTGAAAATAATTTAATTCTGGTAAAAAAATTTCTGGGTGAGATCAATTAAAAAAAAGTAACAATTTCTAACTATGTGTCTTTTCTAAAAACAATGTATTTTTCAGTTCAAATCAAAATTTAGTTCTTTTTTTTTTCCTTGCAGAAAAAGATCTAAAATTTGGAAATACAAAGTTTTTTTATTTTTTTAATAGTTACGTCTTTTGTTTGTTGAAGACTGTTCAATTTGGAATTTTTCACAAGCCTTATTATGTTTCCCTTTTCACAGTTAAGAAAAAATCATTTTAATTTTGTCTAAATTCCATGATTCTTATATTATTATTCATAAAAGCTTATTTTTATTATTATTTTTGTCTTTTTTTTCTCTTTTTTTTCCAAAATTTTATATTAGGGTGTCAAATTTTATTTACCACCAATTATTTACACAAAATCTCAAAATATATTAAAAAAATAACAATTTCTTCAAAATTTGTTAACCATTTCTCTAACAACATTTCTTCACAAGGCAGAAGGCTCTCTTTTTACCATGTCAGTTTCTTGAAAGTGGCAGAATAGTAACAAAGTTCATAGTTCTTGTTTCCTAAATTTGCTGCGATTATTTTTGCTGTGGTTTCTTGCATGGGAAAAGTCTGCAAGTTCCCAGTGGCATCCCTGTAGTCTGTGGTTGAGTTACTGTGTGCAGTTAAACTATTTTCATAACACATACACGCACACACAACACTACACAGATAACAAGGTACACAACATGAACATGCTACTTTGACACAACACGAAACACATAACAGACAAAATGTCTCACTCTTTTTCTAAAGTTGATGGAATAGTCCTTCACAAGAGATAAATATATTTTAAATCGATTATTTTTGAGATAATAATCATGCTTAGTCGTAGTATACAATGTCCAGTTGGGTTTGTTGTGTCGAATTTCTGTAAGTTTTTAATTCTATTTAATGTGCTTAGAAACTTGCAAAGTGTTTTATTTAAAAAGGAAAAAAAATGTGCAATTATAATTTCTAATTTATTCTTTTTGTGTAATTTTTTCTATGTTTTGTTTCTAAAGATATAGAAAAATTGTAAAAAAAACTTTTTTTTATCGTGCAATTATAATCTATTTATAAACTAATCATTTATTAAGGTATCCGACTAGGTTTGGCACTATACCTTATTGAAAATAGCCTTAATTAAAATTTTCAGCAGGGATTCTAACATAAATTTAAAGTGAATTTTATCAAATATTTTTTCAAAATAAAAGCAAATTTGAGAATGTAAACTAAAATTATTTAATGAACCAACAGCTCTACTACAAATTATGATTCATAAATATCTAAATAAATTTTTTCTAGATCAATTGCATGATTATCCTGTAATTCTTTTTATTATAATATGTGTTAGCGTAAAGAGATTTTCTCAAAATCAATGTTTTTCTAGAAATACATTTATAGTATACAATCGCTGTTCTGTTTCATTTGTCAGGAACAACTGCAACTTCGATTCTAATGATCAGATAACACAAAATTTAAAAAAAATTGAGAAAGCTAATGAACTAAAGTTTAAATATAGACTATGAAAAAATAGTCGAAATTGCCGATTTCCACCCAGTTGGATACTTTAAAAATTATTTTACTCTACCATTTAATTAAGTTTTTGACCAGTTTTTTTTAAATTTAAATTATTATCTGACCTTAGCTATGTCAACTAACCTTATTAGTCGCCCCATGAAACAATTTTACTGAAATATTGTTTGTTAGCAAATTTACACACAAAATAGATTTGTTTTTTAAAACATTTTTAAGTTTTTTTTTTATGTTTCATGCTTTTTTTTTCCTGTGAGGAAGGGCACTCTTAAATTGATTATATGTGTAGGAAAATTTCAGTGCAATCTTACTTCAGATCAATTATAGAGGATTAAGAAAATCAGGGGTTGTAAGGGTACGATATAACAGTTTGTCAACCATATGAATTTCAATAAAAATTTACATGAAATTTGGCACTATACACCCAAGATAATTATACTCCTGTTTTATGTAAAGCTCTTGGATGTATTTAACTTAAAAACTTTTCATTACATATACCACTTCCTGTATAAAAATTGCCAAAACAGATTAGTTGAGTAGCTATATTTTCCCCTTGATCTGGTGGTTTGGTATTAACTAATAACCGGTAAAAAATAATTTGTAAACATTAGAAATTTTATCTGTTTTACTATCTTAAATTTGGCATAGTATAAATAGTAAATTCTGTGATTTGTAAAAAAAGTTCTCAGTTCTGTTAATATTATTTTAGTTCTAGGAATAAGATCTTTATTTTAATTATAAAATTACTTGCATTTACTCGTGTATTATTAGTTCTAATCCACCATAAGTTTTAATTTTCAGGATCACTCACAAAAAGTTCTGAAGTATGTTCTTAAAAAATAATTATTTAATTAAGACAATACAATGTAGGGAGCTAAACAAACTTTCACATCCTTTAGACTTTATATTCTTGTTATACTGGTGTATAAAAACATGTTAAATGAAAGTTTTCTAACATGTACCAAAATTAACACATGTGTTTTAATGTCCTTATTGCTTTTGTTGAAAAATTCAATCAACCCTCTACCTGTGTATGCATCATTTTTGATTATTAAATCCAGTTTTTAAAGATTATGTATGATTTGAATTTTTATTTATATATATTTTTTGTAATTTCTAGCTATTGTATATTTAGTTTTTAATTTGTCCATACACATATACTTCTATTGTATATGTGCAATTACAATTTAGAATGATATTAAAAAGCTACCTCTTTAATTTTTTTTCTTTTTGCTAATGCATGGCTATATAATGTCTTTTAATTTGAGAAAATATGTTATTTTGATTATTATAATACTGATGCAAGAAATGTATTCTAAATCTTTAATATTCATATAACATTTTGTCATGTGTAATACTTTTGTTTTTATAAAATAATTATTTTTCTGATATAAACTTAAGTAAAATTAACAATCACTCTTAAAAATTTAAAATACATAATTGATTTTTGATTTTATCTGAAGAAAACGTTTTAATTTCTTAATACTTTATCAATTATTTTTAGAATTAATGCATTCCTTAAAAAGGTTTTATTGCTAAATTTTACTTGTTAATTTTTACTTTTTATTTCTCCTTCATAAAATATTTTTATCCTGATGTTCCTCCATAAATATGCGGATTTTCAGACAATATAAACATTAGATTTTTTTCCAAATAGTGTTTTTCCAACTCTTATCCCTTTGGCACAGAATTTTTTAAAACATATTTATCATCCTTTTTTCATTATTTCATAATAATTTAAATCAAAATAAGTGAAAAGTATTTAGCATTTTAATAATATAAAATAGAACAGGAAACGCTGGCTTCTTTAGGGATTAAAGGTAAAATCTTACGAATATAACTAACTTCCAAACAAATTTGCACTTATTTACAGTATTTTTGATCTAAGAAAAAGTTATTCATCCGTGAAATTTCTTTAATTTACAAAATCAATTGATAAATTTTTGAATAGGAATAAAAAATAAAATAAAATTTAAAAAAAATAAATTTTTCTTTAATTTTTTGTTTCCGTATAAATATAATTCTGATAGTCTAACATATTTTTTTAATAACTATTAGAGTGCTCTTTATGTTTAAAAAACATCAAAATATATTTGTAGGTCTAAGGGCTATTCGAATTAAGTCTCTGTTTAAAGTAAGATGATCACATTATTTTTTTCTACATTCATTCAACCTTTTTTTTTTCTGTGGTGCTTTTAAAATTGTCCTGAATTTCACTAGGTAATTAAAGCCCTTACTTATAATTTCTGCAGGTAAAATCAGTGATTAAAATTAACTAATTATACTGATCTTTTTTTAAAGAAGTATAAAACAATATTTGTTGAATGCTGTGAACTTTTAGTATTGTAAAACTTTGCTGAAAAATAATCTGCATATTTGCTGCTTACCATAAATTTTAAATTATAAAATTGTCAAAATTAAATTATTTGCTGGCTAATAGACCTGAAAATTTAAATTTTTAGCTAGTAGCCAGTGGCCCCTAAAGACTTAATAGCCACTTTTTTCTCAAACTCAATCGCTCGGTGACCAGTATCCGTAGGTCCTTTTGTTTTAGGTAGCTACTTTTTGCATTTTTTTTTTTTGCTTAGATTAAATTTTATTTTTTATTCATATTAAAAATATTCTGTATCCATAGGTCCTTTTTATTTAACTTGCTACTTTTTGCAGTTATTTTTTGCTTAGAATAAATTTTATTTTTAATTCATGTTAGAAATAATCTGTATCCATAGGTCCTTTTCATTTAACTTGCTACTTTTTGCAGTTATTTTTTGCTTAGAATAAATTTTATTTTTAATTCATGTTAGAAATAATCTGTATCCATAGGTCCTTTTCATTTAACTTGCTACTTTTTGCAGTTATTTTTTGCTTAGAATAAATTTTATTTTTAATTCATGTTAGAAATAATCTGTAGCTGTAAGAAGTTAATTAAACAAAATATATATATGTATATTAATTTGTGGAGAAATAATTTTTTTATACACACTGACTTGAAAGAATTTTCTGTGAAAATATTTAGGGAGCAAAATACACTTAATGTATGCATTACAACTTTGAAATATGTGAATTGTTAAAGAACTCTGCATCCATTTAAAACTTACCACCACAAAATAATGGATTCTGAAGGATCAAAATTTTGAATGGACACATTGGGAATTTTAATAGAAAACTGTCACCACTTTTTTTTTTCCGTTGTTGCTGGCTCGCTGTGTGGCAAGTGATTATTTTCAGGTTTCCTAGCTACCATGTTTTCAGTTGTGGTACTTTAAATGTTTATCGAAACGGTTTATTAATTTTCTTTCAGATAGCTTTTGTACCTTGACGTGTTCAATGTGTTTTACCAAGAGGGTTGATTGTTTTTAAGGGAAACTGAATCTTCTGATAAAAAAAAAAATTGTGTGACTGTGATACTTTTTCTGAAGTTCTTGTGTATAGTAAATATGTATAACAACTTGTATTTTACAATCCTTTTCATCATGTCTTCATTCTTTTAAAGGGAGAAAAAAAAAGAAAATGAATGTCTAAATGTATTATTTATTGCACTTAATTAACTGAGAAGTCATTAGTGCCATTAAACTTCTAATCTAGTCACAGAAGACAGTGCCTTCTTATGTTAACAGTGTTGTTCCTGGCGGCAGAAAGAGGGTAAAACAGATTTCAAGTGTTTAATGATGAGGCTTGTACTGGAATGGTGTTTGCTTGTGCAGTAAAACTCATTTTAAAAGTTTCATGATAAAAGTTTTCCATTTCTTAATACTTAGGTCCTTTGCTTCCTTATGGCAATGTTCTGATGTCTCGTTTTCTCTACATTTCCCCCCAAGACATTTTTATAAAACAGATGTGAAGGTTAAAAAATAAAAACTGTCTAGAACTTTTTCCTAGCATCCATAGTTTTTTTTGTTGCTACAGTGACTTTTTGTTCTAAAAGCTTTTGTTCTATTTTTTTGACTTAAAATATTTTTTAAAAAATAGTAAAGGTATGTTAATTCGAAGTTTTTATTTACATTATAATTTATTAATGAGTTATACTTATTAAATTTTAACTTGATATTAACAGACTTAAATACCTGTTTATTGTTTGGTATAACTCCTTGCTCTGGTGCCTCATTTTTCTAATACTGGTGTGAAGGTTAAAAATAAAAATAAGAAACTGCTCTGAACTTTTTCTAAGAATTTAATTGTGTGTTTTTTTTCCCCATCTGAAGAAAAAATACATAGTTGAAAAGTAAGTTTTTCTCTGATCTGTTTTTATTTTTATCACTTAAAAACTCTCTTAAATTATATTTTTATATTCTGGCAGCTATAATTGAAATTTCTAATTGGTTTTGCATTTTATAAACCTGTTATAATTTTAATTGTTAAAGACAATAATTTTTTAAAAACGAAAAAACCTTATATGTGAAATAAAGTTTTTTTCTTCTTCCATTTAACAAATCCTTCTGATTGGATTAAAATAAAAGTGGATTTAATGTGTCTCACCTAACAACATTTCTATATATCTAAACTTGAAGTCTAGCTTTATTTCTGTTTAATTACTCTTTCATAAAAGGATTTTTTAAAAAATCTTTTCACATCCAGTACAAGCCTTGCTTAATAACTGAGCTTATATGAAATCATCCAAATTATTCTGTCTTAGCATTTGCCTTACTCTAAATACTTTTTGTCCAGGGAGGGAAAAAAAAGACATTTCTATTTTTGTTATAATATTAAATATAAATGTCAAAAGTAAGATTTTTTTTTTTTTAATGACCAGTAACTGTCTTTTTACTTCAAAAAAAAAAACTTTTAAAGATCTATTTAAATTGTTAAATTTCAAAATCACTTTATTTATACTTTTAAAAAAAATTCAAAAGATTATGTACCTTTGACTTCCTATTCATTTATTTTTGTGCAATTCTAATTTTATTTCTGTAAAAGATTAGTTTATATATAACCAAAATCGTAACTGCTTTTTGTTTCTTAATTTAATAGATTGAGATAGGTACTAAATTCATTTCTGTGCAATTAAGAAAGAAAAATCTTTATGAAACTTTTTTTTTTTTTTTAAGAGTTATAATGATGAAAGTAAGGTATATTTGTAATCAATTACTTTTACTGATTCAGTATTTTTAATTCATTGTTATTTATTTGAAGTGGTACATGTTAAACCCTGCCAAGCCCACAAAAAAATAATTCACAGTAAAGCTTTTGCAAGTTGACCTTTCGTAGGTGAACAAGAGCAATTCAATTGCCTACTTAGAAAAGTGTTCAACTTATAATAGGAAATAAAATTGCTTTTGCTAGTTAGGTAAGTGATCATTAAAATCGACTTTGACTGGCAATCAACATAATGAGGTGGTCAACTTTACAGATTTCACTTAACACATTAGCATTGAAATGTGTTAATAAACTGTATAGCCTCTTTTATTGTTAAAAAAAACATATAGCTTTTCTGTTTTTCAAAATACAGTTAAATCTATGTAAGTTAACCACTTTTGATCCTCCCAATTGATGGTCCACTTAGACAAGAGGTCAACTTATAAAGAGGTGATACTATTTTTGCAAATATGGTGCTTGATTTTAGAGGGCAATTTAAACAGGTTGTCACCTTAACAGCTATATCTTAAAACTCCTTAGGTTGAATTGGCAGGATCTAATAAACATCACCTCATTTGTTTCATCGTGTTTGAAATATATTGCTAGGCCTTTATTTATTATAAAACTTAAATATGCGAAATTTTTGGCTTGCCCCATAATTTTCTTACATTGGAACCTTTTGTTTATAAAATAAACTTCGAAATAATAAATATGTATCTGAGAATCGTCTAAAATAAAAACTTGAGATAAGTGGAAGAACATGTTAAGTCGCTTTTTTTTAAAGTTTATTATAATTAATAGATTAAAGTGAGTACTCAATAATTAATAGAATAAAGTGATTTTAAAACAGGATAGGCATTCTGTTCGGAAGAAATCTGTTTCTTCCGTGACTTTGGTGAAACTGGATAAAATTTTAGAAACTAAAGATGATCAATACAATTTAGCAATAAGTAATACAAGAACGCTTAATATTAAGCAAGCTGAACTTCATATTTTTATGCAGAATTTTAAAATCTATTTATTATTTAAGAATCAGTTTAATTATTCATACTTAACAGTATTTGATTATAAAAATTAATTTACTATTTGTAACTAAATTAAATGCGATTTGTAGTTATGTGTGTATTTTTTATGTAATTTGTTTAATAATTTGTATGTATTGAAATTTTATGATGTTTTAACAATTCTTTTTTTAATTAAAAATTAGGTTCATTTACGTAAAATATTTAAGAACTATAGTTATTTTAATTTCTTAAATTCATTAAATTAATTTTTCTTTGCAATTATTGCTAAAAAGTTTTCACTTATTTAAAATGATGTAAAAGGTTTAGCTAAAAAGTTTTCACTTATTTAAAATGATGTAGATTGGAAATTATTTACAATATTTAAACTAGATTGTTATTATAATTGATTTATTATTAAATACTTCTTTTTGAAAAATAATTCTTTCTGTTTGGGGTGGAAGATACCTATTTCTGGCCCTCCTTATGTTAAAATAAATGAAATAAAAATAATTAATTTTTTTAATGAAGATAAAATTATAATAGCTAAATGATTTGTGAACAACTTTATGTTGTTTCGCTACATTTTATATCTGATTTTGTCTTAACATGCTGTTCCACTTCATTTTTAAATACATATATTTTAATACTTGTATAAGGTTGTGAAATTTGTATTCTTAACTTCTGTTTTTCCAAAATACGTTTGTTTTTAAAAATTTATTTGGTTGAATATCGTAACATATCATACAAATTGGCTGTAAGGTGTAAACTTATAAGTTATTTTTAGAATTCTCGCCTATTGCTCTATATAGAGGGAGACATTACATTTCATAACACAAACATACCTATACAGCAGCTAATATTGTTCTGCTGTTGTTGTCCACAAGACATTTGTACATAAACATTGTACACAACATGTACATAGTCAGACACTGTACACATGTATAACACAAAATAATGTGTGAAATGTTTGAAAAAAATTGTATCTGATTGAAAAAAATTTTGTTCAATAAATTCTGTGTTGAAGATTCAATATCTTTTTTCCCTTCTGCATATTACAGCACATAAAATATATGATAAAGCAATTGATGGAAATATTTATACAGCAGCTTATTCTATGTGTTAATACCTGTTTTATCCACGAGGTTGTAATTTGCATATACTTATATTTTGCGTGAAAAAATTGTCAGTGAATTTTAAGTTCTTTGATTTTTTTTTCCCCTTCATCCACTAATTTGTGGACTTTCGCCAATCAAAGATTTGTAAGGATAAAAAATTTCAGGGAGATTCGTAAATCTGAAATTTAACGTTAATCTTTATTCCTTCCATCAGGGCTGATTGTGCTCCGGAAAAAATCCGGAATTTTCGCTAATAGTGATCCGGAAGTTTCCGGTGATCGAAGGTCCGGACGTTTCAAAAAATCATTGATCAGAAGTTTCCGGAAATCAAATTTTCAAAGGTGGAACTTAAAAACACAGTTCATTTTATTCGTTTGTAAGGGAGAGCCAGAGAGATACATTATAAGCTTATATTCATGATTAATATTAATTTTTTATCAGTAAATAGTTGTTATAATCATAAACTCAAGAAAGAAAGACATATTTGTAAATTTTAATTACTTCTCCAGGTCATCATAGGTATGTGTAAAAGTTTAAATATATTTTAGGTAAACTAAGAAATATTGAGAAAAAGGGAAAAAGAAACCTTGTTTAAAATTTTTCAATTGTTCAATCAATTGTAAAAATGTTTTTTTTTTTTAACTCAAGAAATTTTCCGAAATTTTGACTTAGGCTCCCAATCAACCCTGTTCCATAACAACAAGGCTCGTAGGTATTATATTCTTATAACAAATGTTTTGTCCTGGTATTCCTGACTTATGTGTCTCAACCGAACATTTTTATACAATTTATATATGAATGAAAATACGAATAGCTATTGTCCACCGAAAGGCAACTACTGAGTTAACATTTGAAGAACTGACCGAGATTATTTGTTTTAAAATTCCTTTTTGTTCAAAAATTTTTGCAATTTAAAAAAAATAAATTTTTTTAAAAATATTTATTTGTTGTAGAAAAAAATTCCCTTGCGATTTTCATTTTATAAGCTCGCGCTTGACTAAATACAATCTCAAAGTTGAAGTGACGCTAAAAAAAGTTTCGAGATGACTAGTTCAGAACTAAATATGTTCAAAAGAGTAGAAAAATATATTCTAAAATATTACTCATATCGTGATTACTTATATTATTATAAAAGTACAGTCATGGAACATAATAACTACTAAGAAATAGATATGTCATGATAGTCGACTATAAGTCTAAATACAACAGAGATAATTTTATTTTTAAGAGTTAATACAAAAATAATTATGCATTAGGTATATACAGGGCTGATTGTGCTCCGGAGATCAAAGGTCCAGACGTTTCAAAAAATCATTGATCACAGAAGTTTCCGGAAATCAAATTTTCAAAGGTGAAACTTAAAAACACAGTTTATATTATTTGTTTGTAAGGGAGAGCCAGAGAGATACTTTATATATGCTTATATTCATGATTAATATTCATTTTTAATCAGTAAATAGTTGTTATAATCATAAACTCAAGAAAGAAAGACATATTTGTAAATTTTAATTACTTCTCCAGGTCATCATAGGTATGTATAAAATTTTAAATATATTTTAAGTAAACTAAGAAATATTGAGAAGAAGGGAAAAAAAAACTAGCTTAATATTTTTTCAATTTAAATTTTTTTTTATTTTTAACACAAGAAATTTTCCGGAATTTCGACTTGGGCTCACAATCACCCCTGTATATAAAAAAGCAATTGGTTGACAATAAACTTAAATTGTGATTTTTCTGAATAAACTTACATTGTAATTTTTCTATTTCGAAAATGGAACATCAAGACACGCCTTTAAAAATGGAAAAAAATCCATTATAGCGATAAAAAAGAATTTTAATCAGGAATTTTTCGTAAATTTACATTTAATTATGTAAAATCGAGCTAAATTAACATTTAGTTTTTACAGATTGAAATGGGAAGAACATGGTTGCTGAAGTCATTTAGTTGATCACGTAAAAGACACAATTCTTAGAAAAAAGAAATAAGCCATGACTAAATACTTAAATGATGAAATTTTTTTTTAAATGAGATAGTCGAAAAATTTATGAATTTAGTTCGTCAATTGTTACACAGGTATTAAATTTACAAATTTGCTTAGAGTAATTAACTAATGTCGATAGTATTAGTAGGTAGTAATTAGTTGTCAGATATTAATAATAATTAGATGTTTCCTTTTCTTTTTTTTACCAGTTTTTTAAATTTTTCTGGAATTGGTATTCCTTGTATTACTACAAACGACCTTGCCTGTAAAAAATAAAGTGGTAGCGCTATGCATGAAATGAAAAGAACAAGGTTGCAGAAGGCATTTAGTTAATCATATAAAATAATTGAACCAATACAAAGTACTTAAATGTTGAAAAAAAAATTACCTAAAACGTAATAAATATGTTTTTAAAGGGAAAAAAATATCCTAAAATTTAAAAGATTCAATAAGAGAAAAAATCCTAGCCTTAGTTGTTAGTATTGCTACAGGTGAATTACACTAAGGCACAAAATTTTGTTCCATTCAAGCAAATACTTCAAATCTGAAATTCGTTTTGCTGCTAAAACTACAGATTCTTTAAAAATTACATTATTAATCTTTTTTTTGTCGAAATGGACAAGTTTAAAACGTTATATATGAAAGAGAGTTAAGGCACATCATCAGGATTAAAATTGCTTAGAAATCTACTCCCGGAAACGCTGTCATACGTGGCCAGGGGCGTTTCCCCTTTTTTAACCTGTTCAGCAGCACCACTAGCGGCGCATGACGGCATTTCCGGACATGGATGCCTATGCAAGTCTGATGATGTGTCCTAACTCCTTTAGAATTTTCTCGCAACATTTACGCGGTATATATAACCTTTTTAAACTTATATATTTCAACAAAAATATACTAAAAATGTCATTTATGAAATAAGAAACTGTAGCTTGGAAAGAGAAATCGATTGCTGAATTGAAATAAGTGATATGAATGTATCTAAGATCTGTTAAAAAAATTTATGCAAAGGAGAGAAAAATTATTCTCTAGCGTTAAAAACAACCTTGCTCATCAAAAATAATGGAAATAATAAAGGATGATAATGCTTGTATGAAAATTGTTGCGTCATGCTTGAGATAAGAGTATTAGATCACTTCATAATAATGAAGTTAAATGTTTAGATAGAGTTAGGTTTTATTATGTTGAAAAAAAATTTAATTTATAACTAACTTTTATTTAATAGTGGCTTGCTAAGTGAGTATGCTCTGAACTTACTTCTAGATTAGATAAACATAGATGATAACTAAAAAAAAGCTAATTTTATGAAAAATGAAGAAAAAAAATCTATTATCTTCTTATTTTTATGCAAATGTATGCGGAAATTATTCTATTGTAGAAATTTATTAATTCCAAAACTTCAGTATTCAGTTTGTTTGAAAATCATATTTCATTCTTCCTAAAATATTTTGCTTAAGAAAAAATCCTAATAAAAAAATTTGCTTTTTTCATATTTGATCGTTGTTCCGATGTTTACCAAATTGCAACTGTGTGAACATAACTACTATAAAATAATTCCTAGGCTATTAGTGTTAAATATATAACAATAATCTCTTCGTAAATTCTGCTTCCAGGTCGAAACATTGTTCAGTTATTGAGATTCATTTAATGAAGTTTGAAGATTGCAAGAAATGTTTTTTGTAAAAACGTTTTTCTTTTCTGTAACTTAATTATAGGCTTAGTCATTTATTCCATTTTTTAGAACTATTGTGTAAAATTCAGCTTAGATATAAAAAAAAATTTATTTATAATTTTTAAGTACCAAACTTTGCAACTTTTGCTGCATATATGTAAGGTTAAGTTAAAATTGTACAGTAATAAATTCTGACAGTTATGAGAATTTTAAAATAAAATTGCAAGAATTTTTTTTTATTATTATTATTATAATATTTTTTTTTTTTGTAAAATATGTTCTATAACTGCCGATTTATGTGCTTATTAACTGCCGATTGCTCTCTAACTGACGAACTGCTAATTTCGAAACGTTTTTTGTGGCTAGTATTTATTCTAAAAAATGTTAACTTCGATTTCACGCGCTGTTTACATGTTTCTTGCGCTTTGACATTACGACAATCATAGTTGTTACGAAAAAATGATGCCATCGCTACGACTGAACTAATACACCTGATTTAATTTTCGATCGTTTTCTTAGAAAAACAAATGTTTGCAAAAGATTTTTTTGTTAATAGATATAGTTTATTGTGTATTGCTGAAGGAAAGTAAGAATCTGTGATTATGAACTTTAGTTTTAAGGCTTAGTGATTTTGTGAAGTAAATTAGTTGTTCGCTTTTCGAAAAATGAGTCAGTTTAGATTAATTTAGAAACTAGGTTGTTCAAAGACAGAAAAAGAATAAGTGTCGAATTTTCTTTACAGGCTTACTCATCCTTGACGGTGGCCGCGAGTGTTTCTGTAACGTAGTTTGATACACTTAAAAGAAAGAAAAAAATGGTTTTGTTTGTTTTCAATCTGGGTACAAATGTAACCATAATAACGGAGTAAAATGGATAACAGTAGCGATGATAGTGAAGTAAGAGTTGGACTTTTACAATATGAAGAAGATACGGAAAATGGGTACGTACTGTTTCTAATGGCAATTGAAGAGAAAATTGCCCCTTTTACAAAAAAAAATCTAGTAGGTAAATTCTGTGAAATTAAATGAAATTTAAAGTTTATGTTCTCCTTTTTCTAGTGTCGAAGGATTTTTTAAACCAGTTTTTTTTATTGCTGAAATAACTGAGGGATTCAGTGCAAGAACAAGAGTAATTTAAAAACATCATAGCTTTATTAAAATTTACTCATTGTCTACAGGCGAGGACTGACTTTACACTTGTGTTTCAAAGATTTCTACATTTTATATATATATATATATATATATATATATATATATATATATATATATATATATATATATATATATATATATATATATATATATATATATATATATATATATATATATATATATATATATATATATATATATATAGCGTGCATTTTAGCTTAAAAAAAGAGAGGATATTTTTATGTCTGTTGTGAAATCGTAGTAATTGTCATTTATAATTCGGCTAACTATTCATGATTTTACTGTTAAGGTGTGTTGATCCCTAACTCTCTATCATTAAGAAAATGGCAAAAAAATTCCACGTGAAAAAATTACGTAGTTTTTTTTCTTCTCTTTTCTGTTCCCTTTCCGGAACAGAAAATTTTAGTCAACAAATGAGTCCTTAGACAGTACATGCTAAGTAGAGTCATGATAGCTTTGCAGGGCCAGATTTAAGCTTGGCGGGGCCCTAAGCTACTGAAAATGATGGGGCCCTTTTAAGTTCAATTCTATTTCTATACACCTAAAGTAAACTGTCGTATTTTTTATTGCTGAATATTAACATTATATTATTAAAAATTTGATAATATTGCTTGATTGTTAAATATATTTATTGTGATGGGACTATAATGTAGAGCCTTTCTATTATTACACATATTTTTTGAACGAGGAAAAAGCAGAAACTCATTTTAAGAACATCATAAGCGCAGAGTAGAGATTTGGTATGTTAGAAGAACCATTATATGTTTAACAGGGTTTTTTTTTTCTTGAAATTCTGAATCTATGTTATTTAGAATTTTAAATGATTTTTTTTTTCTTAATTGTTTTTTTTTTTCAAACGTTACATTTCGCTTTGTTGCTCTATGACTTAGAAACATGAAATTATGAAGGTGTCTCAAAAATAAGCAAGGAGTTAGAAAGAACATAAGAAAATACAATTTGATTATTAGTTTTATTTTTTTTTTATAACCGCCGTTGAACAACCGACTTAATTTGAGTTTACGACTACAAATGTTTAACTCCGTATAATATTGAATAATCACGTTATAATTTTGAACTCTATCCAGAAGACAAGAGAATTGGATCAGTACCCAGAGGTATTGATTTGTTGTGAGGACTTTGTGACCACGACAGATTTAACATGCACCAGTCACCATTTTATACATGGGTATTCTTCTGCTGGCTGGATTCGAAATCCCATTCTCACAAACACGAGTTCAACGCCCTGCCAACCAGGCTATCCCGGCCAAATTATTAGTTTATTTTATAATAGTCATTGAACAGCCAACCCAATTTCGAGTTTACGACTACTAATGTTCAACTTCTTCTAATTTCTTCTAATTTTACTTCTAATTTTAAACTCAATTCAGAACACAAGGGAACTCCAGGATCAAGTATTGGAAGAAATTTTCGTCTTGGAGGGGGACGTTTTGATGGAACTGACCAGCATTTAAGTTACATTATGAGGAAAACCACAAAAGCTTTCCACTGTCAGTCTGACAACAAGGGGACCTATGATCCGTCTACCACTGAGGATATTTTACTTCGGCACAGTGGCTGGTGTAAGCCGGGTGTAGAATTCGTATCGACCAGTCAACACTAGGATTCGAACTCAGTGCCCTTGAGTCCACTGGATAATGATTCTGCAGGAGGTACCAATTTTATTGATTTGCCAAATTTTAGTCATTTTCAAAATGTAAATAGAAATTCAATCGTAATTTTTGTAGAATAAAAAGATGGAAATAAACCGCTTTTCCTCTTAATCTGCAATGATTAATCAGAAGCAACCATGAGGGTTAGTGTGCAAAATGAACAGGGGTTGTAGCTTTCTAGTTTTTTAAATACTTGTTAAATTATTAGTTTTTAACATGCATACTTTAAAAAAATTAAGAAATACATTTTTCAGCATTAAGAAATAATAATTAAAAACTGTCATCAGCTGGAAAAGAAAACCCGAAATCTCACAGTTTTGTGTTAGATTTCATAATCATCAGCCCCAAATATGCACACATGCCTTGCGGACATTTATATATTAATATTATTTTTTTTTTTCAAATTTAATAAATGAAGTTATTTGGATACTTGACATTCTTGAACTGAATACTTTAAATGCTTGACATTCGTTATTACAGAATGAAAAGCTTGGAAAGACAAATATTAGTTAATATTTAATTAAAGAAAAACCCGTATTGAAATCTAACGAATTGTCCCTGATAAATTTTGTGGCAGTAAAAAAATATTGAAGCCTGATACATGTCAGGATTTTTGAAACACTTTCTAGTTTTACTATTTAATCAAATTGGTTTCGATGTCTTTCCCGCCTGTCTCATTAATAATTCAGCATATTTCGATATCATTTTTGATTCGTTCTTACTTAATATTAATTTGTTTGCGACAATTAATTTGTATAACTTTTTTACTACATTTTTGCGAGGAGTTTAAAAATATAATATCGAGGGCATTAACTGAAGTTAAATTTGCTTTTTTTGTATGCCTCTTTTACTTACATCATCCACACACCCACACGCGACCTACTGCTTCTTAGAAACAGATATTAAATAGTCTCTTGATCAAATGATGGGACAAAATTTGCCTTTTAAACAAATCAAAAAACTTTTCTACCTTTTAAAATTGTTTATTTTTAAATAATTTATTAATACTCAAATTGTTTAAAAGATATGTTCCTTTTCATTGCCAACACAGTTTTATATTTTATCTAGCCATTTATTTATATTTTTAAACTTATTTTTTATTTGTTTTTATTTTATTAAATTAGATGCACAGATTTAAAATAAAAACAAATCTGCCAAAATTTTATAAATAGTTTCAATTTGCAATTTTAAGAAGTTATTTCGATTTTGCTTTAAAAATTTGAAATCCTTATAAATTAAAAAATTTGGATGCCCTATTAACTTTAAACACATAATAACAACAAAAATCAGGGAGTCAAAAATAGAAACAAGTATGATCAATGAACAATAAAAACATAAGCTAACTAAATAAATGAATTTTGTGTACGAAATATCATATTTTACAAATTAAACATAATTCATATTTCGGGGATACATGGAAAATTTGGTCAGACAGGAGTTTTGAACAATATTTTTTACATATATATTTAAACATTTGTTTAGCTGATGATCACTTGAATTCAATGCTCTATCAAGCAATATCACATGCTGCTTCTGTCTATTAGCAGGAAGTAAAATTACCACATCTGTTATCTCAATTTCATCCAAAATAAACCAAATCAAGAATTTTGGCAGATGGGCCTGTCAAAGAGGGAATTGAATGGTGGCCCACCATTTAAATAAATAAAGAAAGGAGTTCACGGATTCATGCACGATTAATTTGGCAAATAACAAATTAAAATCAATTACAATAATTAAGTAAATTAAGCAATTAAGCTAGTTAAAACATTTAGGATAATTAAAAGGAAAAAAAGCTTTTGTAATAAATTGGAAAACATATATTTTGCAAAAAAGAAAAGTTAAAATTAAACGAGAAGCTCCTTAACGACAATGAGACACAACGGAAATATCGAAACAGAGTGACCCCCCACAGCCCTAGAAATTTTTTGCCCAGAAATCAGACAAAAGGGTGTTTCTGTGGACAAAAGAGCCCACAGCAATTTAAAGAAGCTGAAAACATTTCCCACAATGTAAATTGAGGCGACTATTTGACTACTCCATGGAGTACCGCTTTTAAGGATCCATGGACTACTCCCATCACTGGTAGCTACGAAAGCTACAGGATATTTTCATCAGTCAAAAGGCCTTTTTATTGCTCTTTTGGTTAAAAAAGTAACATTTATTTTATACTTGTAAACACTTCTATTAGATTTTGAAAAGCGTTCGCCAATGTAATAAAGAAAAAGAAATGTATTTTAGGCTTCAGAGGGCTCAAGCTCCGAATAAAACTTTAAAAAAGAAGGAAAAAGTCGGATCTGGGGGCCCTTGCCATCTCGGGGCCCCCAGCTACAGCTTATTTAGCTTTTACGTAAATCCGGCCCTGTAGCTTTGGGAGCTTTTTGGATGAGTTCATGGACTTGATTTAATGCTTCTGTTGGTCAAGTGGGCATAAGCAACAATAACAACATGCTAAGTAAAGCGACACACGTTATGCTATTTTCTATTTAAAGAACAGTTGTTGCTAAACATCTAAAAGCAATTAGTAATCAGTAAATCAGATAAAACGATTTTTACATAAATATAATATTATTATAATGTCTCTCCAAAATGTATTTATAGAGATTTCATACTACCGTAAACCGGGGCGAGTCTACCCATTTTTTCAGTTTGTCAACTTTCAGGTGGTCAAACTTTTGTAAATATTAAAGAAAAAAGGCTTTTAATAGGTGTTTCGGAATCGCTATTTATCCCTCTTTAAAGCTGTGAAATCGATTTTAGAAAATATTAACAGTTACGCTGTTACTGTATATTTTTATAGAATTGCTGATAAATCTCTCGTATGGGGCGAGTCTACCCATTCTACTAAAATGAATGTTAACATTGTAAATAATCAAATTTTACTATTAAATTATTATTTTAGTTACTATATAGGATATTTATGAAGTAAAATTCATAACTTTATTATATATTCCATTTTTTTATTCATAAAATAACACAAATTGTGTATTTGATCGATTATCACATTTTGATCACAGTTTTGCTTTTATAATCATTAACATTATAAAATAACATTTTTTTCTGATTATTGTTGATAAAAATAAATTAAAATTAATATAAATTTACAATTAAATAATTAATAAATAATAATAATTAAAGATTATTAACAAAATCGAAATTCAAACATTGGGAATCATGAAAAATCCTTTTCCCATTCTTTTGGGAGGTGTGATTTTTCTTACAATGTTTTCTCGTTGAAATATAATATTAAATAAAAAAAGTTAATTTTGTAATATAAAAATTGAAAAAATAGGTAAAATAAACATATTTTATATTTACATTTATATTTAACCTACAAATTTTCTTATTAATGATAAATTTATCAATGCAGAATTAAAATAATATACTCAAATTCATTTAAAATGACTTAATTTTAATATAAACAAAGTTTTAAATTATATTATTATGCTTTATTAAAACTAAATACGAATGGGTAGACTCGCCCCGCGAATTCTGGCTTTTTGTTTACAACAGCAAAACTTACATTCTTTTTGTTTTTTTTCCTATAAAATTAATGTAATCTTAGTCTTAGATAAGTTTATCACTTAACCAAAGTGAAAATAGTAATAATAATATTATACTTACGGAGCACCTACTAAAAGTTTGCTGATTTTCAATACAAATCTCTCAAAAGACGTTTGAACAGGTCTGTTAAAAAGACACCAAATAAATAAAAACGGATCAAACTACTACAGCGCCATCTTCCTTAGAGTCTGAACTAAGTCCTCCGTCGGTAAAAAAATTTTTATTTGCAATTTAAAATAGTGAAAATTAAATAAAACTAAAATGGGTAGACTCGCCCCTGGATGGGTAGACTCGCCCCGGTTTACGGTATAAGATTATATTTTAGTATAAAAAACAAAAATAAAAAAATTTAATCAAAGTTCGTAAATTGAAATTTAAAATTGGTATTTTGTCATTTAAAGTATGTCACAAAAAAAAATTTCATGTTCAATATTTTTTCTTGCTTTTTTAGAGTGTAAAAAAAAAATTCATGTAGAAATAGCGTGCCCCCCCCCCCCAAAAAAAAATTATTTTTGCTTGACCGCCTAGTTTGCGTTTATTTGTAGAATTGCTCATATGAGCAATTCTGCAAATAAACGCCAATTTTTATACTAAAATATATCTTATAGTATGAAATCTCTATAAATACATTTTAGAGAGACATTATAATAATATTATATTTATCTAAAAATCGTTTTATCTGCATAAATGGCTCAGATTTATCTAAGTACATCAGAAAGAGTATGTCACATTTAAAGTATGTCACAAAGAAAAAATTTAATGTTCACGATTTTTTCTTGCCTTTTAAAGGTGTAAAAAAGAAGAAAATTCTTGTAGAAATAGTGTGCCCCCACCCAAAAAAAAAGAAACATATTTTTTTTGGCCGCCTAATTGGCGTTTATTTGTAGGATTGCTCATATGTGTCAGCCTCGGAATATTTTTCGAAGTCTTGAATTGGCATTTCTTGGCCACGTGTCTGTTTCATTCGTTTCGCGAAACAAAATTCTGCATAAATTCTCTGGAATAAGACCTTTCAAATAGATTGATAAAAAATAGTTGTCATATTTCTGTAATCAACTTACTAGATCCATCCATATTTACCTCTAAATTATAATATGCTGTCGTCTTTAAATATGAATTCTTTATGGTGATCGGAAATGGAGATTAAAGATTGTGTTCTTTTTATTTTTAAATATTTACAAGATGAGAGTGCGTAAAGTACTTCTAAGAGAATTTTCTTGAATCAACAAACACATCTAAACTAATGTCATTGAGAAATTGTTTTTGAGAATGGATCTCTTTTTCTTTATTTATTGCTATTATTGTAATTTATGCATTATCTCAGTGGTTTCCAACTGGCGGCCCCGGGGCCGCATCCGGCCGGCGAAGACTTTTTTTGTGGCCCGCGAACTAAAATATATTATCTAGCGTTCTCCATAATATTATTTTGCATTAGTTTTGATGCTATATAATATTAGATTTTGTATTTTCTGATATTATTTTGCGTTGCTTTTTATTTTTTTGGAGTAATCAAGGGAAGATATGGATGGTAGTAGATAATTCGGCGATATAATTTTACTTAATTTTCGGTATTGTTGTGAAGCAGTAAAACATAGAACAATACTTTTATGTCATTCCATGCATTATTTATTTAGCAATACAGATAAATAAAATTATAGTAGCGAATTCTGCTAATGTATGTATCAAATCACGGTTTGTAAGCAAAATATAGCTTTGACAAACCTTGCGTTTACATTAAAAACTGTATTCATTTTGCATAGAGATTGGTATTTTTCGAATTGTATTAAAATCCCCAATGTATAATCGTTATAAAAATACTGGTCACGTAAATAAATAGCAGTTATCTGATGTAAACATTTCTCCAGCTGCAAATTTTTATCTCCTATAAACCGAGTTCATCCGGACATATTTGAGGGTCGCTCGTAAGTGAGTGATGAATTATTTATCAAAATGAATATCAGTTTCCTCATTTTTTTTTAACCGTGCATTATTTATGATCAAAATAAATGAGAATATAAATATTTCCGTCTTGTAACGTTTGATGAACGTTTTAATATTTGTTTACCAACCGATTTCGAATCTAAAGTTTCCCTGAATTCATCCTTTCCTTCGCAGTATTAGAATAGCGAATGAAAGCAATTTTTTGCCCAATATGATATATTTTTCTGTATTCCAAATAAGCCGATTTCGAATCGAAAGTTTCCCTAATTCATCCTTTCCTTCGCAGTATTAGAATAGTGAATGACGCAATTTTTTGCCCAATATGATATATTTTTCTGTATTCCAAATATGCCGATTCCGAATCTAAAGTTTCCCTAATTCATCCTTTCCTTCGCAGTATTAGAATAGCGAATGACGCAATTTTTTGCCCAATATGATATATTTTTCTGTATTCCAAATATGCCGATTCCGAATCTAAAGTTTCACTAATTCATCCTTTCCTTCGCAGTATTAGAATAGCGAATGACGCAATTTTTTGCCCAATATGATATATTTTTCTGTATTCCAAATATGCCGATTCCGAATCTAAAGTTTCCCTAATTCATCCTTTCCTTCGCAGTATTAGAATAGCGAATGACGCAATTTTTTGCCCAATATGATATATTTTTCTGTATTCCAAATATGCCGATTCCGAATCTAAAGTTTCACTAATTCATCCTTTCCTTCGCAGTATTAGAATAGCGAATGACGCAATTTTTCGCCCAATATGATATATTTTTCTGTATTCCGAATATGCATATTCATTTTTATAGCGACTTCTTTAATTTTCAAAAGAATAGGTTGTTCATTTCAATTGCAAGCAAGTATAAAACAGATTGAAGTGAGTTGATAACGAGGATCTACGTTATTGCTTTTCTCCGCTGTGCCTTGAGGGAGTTGAGATGTGTTTAAATTACAAGGTGATTGCGAAAATTGCTGAACAAAGAGAAAATTCAGCGATCAAGAATAAATCTGATTCATGGCATGGTTTGCTATGGATAATGTAGATCATGATAATAATATAGTAAATATAGTAATAATATAGTAAAACACTCTCACTATATCTTGTTCAAATTTTCAATCGTTAAAGACTTTTTATTCATCCACTCAAGCTCAAATACATTTTTTTAAAACTTGTAGTGGATTACACTTGATGTTAATACAGTTTTTCCAAATATTAATTCATTAATTAAATTTAATTAATTAATTTTTGTTTTACATGGGAGAAAAAATAGTAATTATTAAATGAAAAGTAACTAAAATTGAACATTTCTTTCTTGATCTAAGAAAGAATTTTTTTAATACTATTACTTGTTTTATTGAGAAATTAAAGGTAATGAATTGAAATTCATAGTTCATACTCTCTAGAGTTTGGGGTTTTTGCAAACCTTTTTTTTTCCAGAGGTATAAGTGACTAAAAGCTAATAAAATTTATTTTATAAAAAATAACATTTTTATGAAGCCTTTATAAAAATTTAACTGGTTAGAGCCCAGTGTCCTATTTATAGAAGAGCTTATTTTTCAAAAAGTGTTAGGATTACTGTTTCAAGGTTATAATTTCTGTGGGGGGAATTAAAATATCCTCACCACCCACCATAATTTATTTATGATTTAGGTGTCCTACTACTAGTGGGCTACGCCACCTGATCGCTAACGCTCGCCAACCCCCGAAAATTGCTATGCAATCTTATATGGTTTGCTTCGCAAACCAAGCTCGCTTCGCTCGCTGCTGACTTAGGTACAATGCAAATGCACAAAATTCTAAGAATTCAAAACAATCATTCAAATCCATATAAAAACTTTTTTTTTTAAAAAATTACATCTTTTTAGTAAATACTAATTCATTAAAATAAATTTGAATTCAAATAAATGACATGTAGTTCGTTAAACTTATTAGAAATGTGCTATAGTATAATTCGTAATGTAAATCAAAAATCGTCAAATAAATTCGTAATATATAAATTCGTGAAAAAAAGCGCTTTCGACAAAATACTAAAATAGAGATCTATCGACAAAGACTACTCACTTCTGCCTAGTTTAATAGTATGAGATTGCTGCAGCTGATGCTCTCTGGTTATTTCAGTCGTTTGCCTCCGGCGGAAAAGAAATGCAGCCAAAATTAAGGAGTCACGTAAGAGAATTTATTAGATTAAATACCAGTACCAGTAAAAAATATATGCCTAAATTGAATACCCATCACTTTCTCCATATAACAATTTTTTTTTGTATCACTTCAATATAAAAGGTCGTGATAAAACGGGACATGACTATTTGACATAAAACATGACTATTTGCTAAATATTTTGACTATTGTTACATGACTATTTGCTAAAGGCAATTAATCCTTATATACCTCTACAACTGAAAATAATCGTAACTAGAAAGTGTGAAAAACCGTGATCATGAATTAAATAGGTTTCAACTATTTCTTTGTTTTTTTAATGTTTGCAAAAATTGAGTTAATTGAATTGTGACAAAAATTGACTTCGTGCTGTCCTCTGTCGTCAATAAGTTTTGTCAGAAATTAATGTAGCGTGATCAATGGTTAACCCCTTGGGGACGGGTGATGCAGAAAAGCATTCGTACAAAATTAGAATCAGGATGTAATGAAATAAAAAACGGTAACTTAAATGTAATAGTTGCTAATTTGACAGACTTACTTTCCTTTTACTTTAATTATTGTTAGTTTAATCATATATACAATCAATGTTAGCTCAAAGTATAACTAAATAGTTTTATTTTGGACAAAGTAATGGTGAATTAAACAATTATAACTCCGCTCACAAATAAACTGCTAAAGAATTACTTTGATTACCAGTTTTATCTTTTTACCCTGGTTGATGCGGTTTTATGCAGGCACGTATTTGTGACAGTCGGCGCGAACGGGTTAAAGTACCGGCAGTTTCAACAAATGACGGATAATATGCAGAGATGCCAACTGCTCCGGACAGGCCAAAATTATTTAAAAAACGGTAAACATCTACAAACCTAAAATTTGCAAATATTTGACTAATTTTGCTTACTTTTTAACAAGTTCAGCGGGACTTTATTGTAATAAAGTGGTGAATATATAAGTCTACGAATTATTTAGAAATAGTGGTAGATAACAATCTACTAAATTGAATTTATTAAACAAAGAATCGCAATTAATAAACTACTACTCGAAAATATTTATTCGCTGTCCGGAGCAAGTTGGCATCTCTGAATATGAAAAATAAATTGAAGAAAATCAGAAGGAGAAAAGATTGAGAGTTCTTTAGAAACTAGCTGTTTTAAGCTCAACAAGTTTCGAAATTAGCTACAATATTCATCAGCAGACGGCGATCTTAACTTTCATAAACTACGAAACATTCATATAACCACAGTTAGTAGCAACAACATTGTACAGTATGGGAACGAAACTAAAGTATATGTATCTAAGCCGCGATGGCTCAGGGGATAGAGCGCTCGCCTTCCAATGAGGCGAACCGGATTCGAATCCCAATTGATTCGAATTCCGCATCTGGCTTGCACCAACCACAGTGCTGACGTGAAATATCCTCAGTGGTAGACGGATCATGGGTTAGAGTCCACTTGCCGTCAGGCTAACCGTGGGGGGTTCTCGTGGTCTTCCTCTACATGTAGCGCAAATGCTGGTTAGCTTCAACAAAAAAATCCTCCACGAAGGCAGATTTCTTCCAATACTCTATCCAGGAGTTCCCTTACTCTCTGGGTTGGGTTCAAAATTACAAGGCTACGGAGTTGAACATTAGCAGTCGTAAACCCATAAAATTGGGTCGGCTGTTCAACAACGGTTATAAAATATAGTATGCATCTCGGTACCAATCTTAGTATATTTAGTATATATTAAAAAACAACAACAATAGTAAAATTAATAACCGAACACAGTAAAAATAGTGCATATCATCAACATTAATTAAGCATCATTTGCGTCAGTAACAGAATGGCTATACAGTTCTCATAGTACCTTTTTTTCAATAATTTAGCTTTTTGACACAAAATTTATTATTTTTTATTTCAGTATGTACTTGTAGCTAAAATTAATTAATTGCATATTCACGAAACTAATTAGCATCAATTCTAATATTTCTATTAAAATTTTTGGCTAACTGATGTCGGTACTTATTTCGAAGGCCGTAAGAAATCGCTAAACACTCTTTGATGCCAGTGATGCTTAATTAAATGTGGTAACGCCCTCTGAAACGGATAAGTAACCTAATATTATCATAATACACCGCAGGGCTCGAAAAACCACCCGTCCTCGGCGGTCAAAAATTCCCCGCGGACAACGAATTTCTCGAATCCGACGTCCGCGCGGACGGCCATTTTCCCGTTAATGTTGGTGATACATTTTCAATTTTTGTTATCTTACAAGAGTCTAGCGCCTCACTTCTAAAATGACCCTCTAATCTAGAAATACAGCAACATTCTGCGCATGGTGGAATTGATGTTTTCTCTGACTCCCATACTGCAGCGGTTGAAAGGGACTTTTCAGCAATGAACTTACAAAAAAAAAAAAAAAGCATTACGTACTGATCTTAAACAAGAAGCGTTAAGCGCAATTATGAATCTACCTAATGGAAAACCCCTTTCTGATTTTTGTGCAGAAACCTCAGTAAATCACTAGCTTGATTGTGGAACTGGCAAACGTCATATTTGATTCATTTAAAAAACGCAGTACCCTCGGATAAATTGACATTCCGGATAACTTGACATTTGTCATTTAAATTATTTCATAAAAGAAATACTACGTTCCTATTAGTAACCTAGTATTCCTTTTATTACTGTATAATGCAATCCTAGTATTTGTAATCCTAGTAACAATTCATTGTGCAATTTATATAAACTAGGAGGCTTTGCCCCCTACTCGCTGGCGCTCGCCAACCCCCGGAACTGCTTTCGCAGTTCATTTCGGATTGCTTCGCAATCCAATGCTCGCTTTGCTCGCTCATTGGATACGTTCTTAACGTCTAGCTTTTGTATACTTTTTTGAATACTGATGTTCCGAAAACTTTTCACTGTAGAAAATTCTAAACCTGTACATTTCAATATTAATTTGAAATTGCAAACAGTTCACATATTTTGCTTAATCACACTATTCTAAATTTCAATTGTTGAGAAAAGTAACTGTTGTAAGTTTTGTTTTAAAGTCTTTCCCACCAGAGGGCTAAAGCCAAGTGTTGTAAAACAATATGAAATAGTAGTCTGTCACTGAACCCCGGATGTAAAGCATCGGCTTCGATGAAGATAATTTTGTATTTTTAATTCTCTGAAGGGCACCACCATAATAATATGGAATTTGTAAAATAAATGTATATATTTTTGATTGTTGATGAAGCCCATCATTTTGTGTTTTCATCAGTGTTCAGAAGCAGAACAACTAAAGGTTTTTTGATTTTATCACAAAAATATAAAATATATAAAAAACAAAGAAAAGAGTAAAAAAATGAGTATAGTCATAGAAAAAGTTTAAATTATAATATAGTATTTGTCAGTTAAAATAAAACTTTTTGTTTAATTCATTGTTAACAATTCAAATTTCTCCGAGGCAATTCTAAACCTTAATTTTGTTCTAAATGTCAGTATTCAGACACATAACAGAAGTTTAATATGAAGTTCTAAAATGCATATATATATATACATATATATATATATAACGTCGTTGCCGAGTGGAAGGATTAAAACAGGTCATAGGTCGGGAAGGAGGGTACAAAATTTATTTATTAATTATTAGACAAGAGCAGTCATGAGAATGAGTAAAAGTGTCCATGAAAAGTTGCGCTCCTTGGTTATATGTTAGGGAAAATCTTGCAAAGTAAAATGTCTTAATTTAGGGAAAGAGGGAAATCTTAGTAGTTGCTATTGGTTTATGAAATAGATCGAACGTTTCCCACACAAGAGCAAAGGGAAAAATGTCCTGCTCTTAATTAAATGCATACTTGAGCCAAAAATAGATTTAAGAACAGGATGTGGCTTTTAAAAGTGTGAGAAAGTATTTCAAATAGAATAATTAATTAGGAATAAAGTAGGAGTTGTTTTATAGCAAAGAAACTAACATAAAAAGATTAGTTGAAGCTTTTTATGTTACATCCCCCCTCGCCAAAATGTTTAATTAGAATCCAAAAATTTTGAAATTATCCATTTGCAAAATCTTCCCTATGGTAGAAGTACAAATAAAATAACCAAATTTGTAATGGTAACAATATATAAAAGTAATATAAATTATAAAACATTTACATATGTTCTCATTGTAAAAATTTTAACATAATTAAAATTCTGTAGTAGCATCATCAGCAAATTTAAAATTTTCATTTTCAACAGTTTTTTTGACTAACAGTTTTTTCAGTTTCAAAAGTCTCTTGTTTAAAAATCACAACACAGCTATTTCACTATAAGAAGTATTCTTCATAAAAACACTATTTAAGTTAACTCTTCAATCATGATGACAAAAATTTATAAACATTTGTTAAAAATGTGTAATTTAAAATGTAAAACACAAAAAACATTTTTACAAGAAAAATTTCAATCTGGAATTAGACTTGAGTATTGTTTACCTTGTTTGAAAAAAAAATAAAAAAAAATGACACAGTGGTTGTTATTGTCAAGTCCAAGATTTCAGTATTGTCTTTATTTCACTTTATTTATTATTTACCTTACATATTTATCACTTTAATAGCTAATTATCCGAAAAAAATTTCTTTTTTTTTCTTTATGTCCAAAATATGCCTTCTGTAAAATTTTTCTTTTCCTTTTCTCTCTTATTTTTCTTCCTACTTTCTTTTCTTTTCTTTCTACTTTCTTTATATTTATTTATTTCTACTTTTATTTTCTCTCTTGGTATTTTTATTGCAATTATTAACCCGGATTTCAGGAAATATGTGTACAGACAAATTGCTTTCACAATCAGAAAAGGTGATCAGTCTTCTCAGATTTTACATTACAACCCGTTTAACACAACTTATCACTAATTGAAATCTAAAACAAGCTTTCAAATTTAATATGGTAATAAGGTAAATCAGTTTTTAATTTTTGACTGATCTAGCTATTTTCCTTATTTTTAATCTGAAGTGCAAGTTTGGTTATGTTGCAAATTACCTTTTATTTCTTTTTTTCATTTATATCTTTCATTCTTTCTTTTTGGACACATTTTTTTTTTTCAAAAATTTTACTTCGGATATTTTTTAAAGTAATTTTTGTGCAGAGATCTTAATTGATAATTTAATTTGTCACAATTGTTAGAGAATTCAAATATTTTCATTTCTATTTCTTACGTGTTTTTTAAGTGAATTTGGTTACTAATACCTTTCAATTTGTATTTGATCATTTTCCTATCTGTATGCTGGAATTGTCACTCAGCAATAAGAGACTTTGTTTATTTATGGACATATCTGAGCTAGAACTGAGCTATGAACTATTTACCAACGTTGAACTAAAGCATTAATGTCTGGTTTCACATTTCAATTCAAATTCTAAAAACAAATATTTTATTCATTTTTCCAAACTATTTGCATTAGTTTTAACATTTCTTGATTTAATTTTTGCCACACCGTAATTGCATTCATATATTAAAAGTGAATCTCAATAATTATTGCAGTTGCATTACGAAAAGAAAAAAAAAATTTAAATGGCATTTTCATTTAAACCCTAATCACTGTAAAACAAAAATATAATTTCTACTACCCAAAAAATCATAGAAGCTGTAACACATAAAACAATATGAAAATAATTTCTTGAAACACTTTTCAATCAAATAAATCAATTAACTGAAAATAAAAATTTAAAGAAATAAAAATTTCAACAGTAAATATTATCAATATATAAAAAGTAGTTTCACTTTGAAACATCAAATATGGGAAAAAATTAAAATCATAATCATTTAAGATATTGATTTATGAGAAATGTAAAAAACTTTAACTCAAAGGATACCTGAAAAAGTTCGAATTAGTCCGAGATATTTTGAAAACCACAACAGAGATGGGAATGCGTTGAAATTCCGTAAACACAATTCCAAAACCAAAGACGTGAGCTGCTAGGGAAAAAATTTGTTTCTTCGTTAAGATGAATCGTAAATTAACACCAATAGTGACGGAGAAATTGAAGCTTATTTTTCTTTTGAATGTCGAATATTTAAGTAGACCATCGTGGGTGTGAGAATAATTATTCATCGACGATAAGATCCAGCTCAGCACTTAAGAGTGGCAAAATCAACGCTTTCTCAAAGGGATAGTTTCAATAAAACATTTTAATTAACAGGAATTCGATGCAGTTTTTCTTTTTAGTCCAAGGAAGGAATTGAAGCTCAGCTTTCTAGTATTCTCAGGAACGTAGACAAAATATGCAGCATAGACATGGAAAACGGATGATCGTTTTGTTCCACTGTGCGTAGGTATAATTTATAATAAACTAAACGTTTGATGATTGAAGAGATTATTTTTTTTTGATGAAGATACAGGATGAATTAATTATTGCCATAAGTTGAAGAAGAATTTGACTGCTTATTTACCAAATGTCCATTTGAAAAAATGATTTGAAGTTATTCTATATTTTTGAGGTACCCTCTTCCGAATTTGATTTATTTAATTTCAAATGAGATATTAAATATCTTTAATGTACCGTACGAACTGTACCCCTTCCCGACCGTTAAATCCTGTCGACTTATAACGTCGTTGCCGAGTGGAAGGATTAAAACAGGTCATAGGTCGGGAAGGAGGGTACAAAATTTATTTATTAATTATTAGACAAGAGCAGTCATGAGAATGAGTAAAAGTGTCCATGAAAAGTTGCGCTCCTTGGTTATATGTTAGGGAAAATCTTGCAAAGTAAAATCCGTAAAATGTCTTAATTTAGGGAAAGAGGGAAATCTTAGTAGTTGCTATTGGTTTATGAAATAGATCGAACGTTTCCCACACAAGAGCAAAGGGAAAAATGTCCTGCTCTTAATTAAATGCATACTTGAGCCAAAAATAGATTTAAGAACAGGATGTGGCTTTTAAAAGTGTGAGAAAGTATTTCAAATAGAATAATTAATTAGGAATAAAGTAGGAGTTGTTTTATAGCAAAGAAACTAACATAAAAAGATTAGTTGAAGCTTTTTATGTTACATATATATATAAGGGATCATAGTAATTATATAAGTAAAAATTAGTATTGTTAAGTTGAAACACAATATTTTTAGTTTTGATGTCAGCAATACAATTCAATTTTTTCACAAAAATGATTGTTTCCATTATTAAATTCAGTGTCAACAATTCAAATTTTTCTGAGGCAACTCTTAACCTCTAAATATTATTTTTTGTATGTACACATTTCTAAATGTCAGCATTCAACCACAAAACAACTTAAAGTCCTCAAATTTAGCATGAAGTTGTAAAATGTAATGAAAGAGGGTCATAGCAATAATGTAAGTAGAAGTAAAGTTAGTACTGTAAAATAAAAACAATATTTTTAATCAATAAGCCAAGTTCTTCAAGAAGCAGTTGTAGAAGTAGCTGGATAGAAAATTTTTTATTTAAAACTTTTTATAGAATTTCTTTAAAAACACAATTGTTAATCTGGGCATTTGGCGATACAACACTTATAGAATTGAAGGATTTGTACATCAAGCCATCAGGTATCATAATTTTGATCTAATTGTGCTTCTATGTCATTTTGATTTATGTTGCTAAGTTAACTTTCAAAAAATTCTATGACTGGCAACAGCATTTTTATTTTTTAAGTTGTTTATTTTTATTTCTTTTAGAATTCGTAATTTTTTTAGCGAAATGTTTTTTAACCTAACAGAATTCTTTGCCGACTGTTTTCTCTATAAATGAAGAAAATAAAGTAAATATTTAAGTGTTGTGAAAAGAATCTTATTTAGTTGTACAAAGTACTTCTTTAAAAATGAAAACTGTTGCCACCAGCGGAAAAGAAATACAGCCAAAATTTGGGAGCTACGTAAGAGAATTATATATAATAGATGTTTGTAATAAATAAGAGAAAATTATATTTTTATTTATTTAGAAGCGACGGGTTAGTTTCAAAGGAGGACGGGTACATCTTTGGACAAGCCGTCCTCGGGGACGGGTAAAATTTTCGAGTTTTTTCGAGCCCTGATACACCGTATTATTTTTTGTTATTGATTGCACATTTCGTTGCGGCTTCATACTTATAGATCTACCTTAATATAAATTTGAAATTCCGCTCCGAATTCCATTTACCTTTGTGGGTAAATAAGCTTGTAGCTTTATATTATTAGTGATACTTTGTAAACGACAAGCACGTCGCCGTCTTATCAGTGGACATCTATGACGTATTATGGACGGACTAAGTGTTTCGAGACAAGCTGTTAACGTTCTTTCGCACAAATGTCAACTGATCGAATTCTTGAGCACTTAGGACTCTCAATCACTTCGAGACGTTGTGGGCTAATCCTTTGTTGGTCCTTCATATTTTAAGGGTGAACTTTGTTATGGACTTTATTTTACTTTGCTGATCGCTGGGGATAAGCAACAAAAACAAAAAAGATTAAGTTGTTTAAGATTAAGTAATGAGTTAGCAAACATTCGAAATTTTGAGTTCGTTTGAATTTTTCCCGTATTCCAATTGTAATTTCAACTGCAGTGGTTTGATTTTATAACCGTCGTTGAACAGTCGACCCAATTGTTTGGGTATAATAAGTACAAATAATAAATAAGTATAAACTTTAAAAGAGTAAAAATAAACAACCAAAGGGGAAGAAACGTCGAATAAACAAAACCCCTAATCAATTAAAAAAAAAAAAAAAAAAAAAAAAAAAAAAAAACGAAATTGAATTGAAATTACGAGGAACACCAAGACATTTTTCACTCAATTTCTTTTATTTTAATTCAAACATTTGGCTAAATCGGTGACGATTTAGATTTAATTATGAATATTCACAGTTAATTACACCCTTTTGTTTCTCCCTTAAGTATAAATGATTGCATGGCAATGACCTTCTCTCATAGAATCTTTAAACTAACTTTTAAAGAGTTTAACGCAAATAAATTATTTAAGGCGATATTTGTTATATTGAAAGGACAGGATGTTGTTTCTTCCCTACTATCTTCAGGGTTATTCATTCTGCAATTATTACTATTAAAAATACCCTGTTTTGTTTTTAATTAACATCTGAATTCAAGACATCTATTAACTAATGTTTTATCCAGATAAAATTAGTAAGTATACCGGTAAAAATGACTTAGTAAAATGAAATTAGATTTTATTACTAGACCTTAATGTTATTAATAAAATTGTAATGAATAATTTAATCTTAAAATAAAAATATTTCACTTACCTTAAAAGAAATGCATTTTTTTAAAAATGGAGAAAAAGAGCAAATTTTTAAAAGGACTTTTCTTTTACGAGTGTTAAAATTCAAATTTTAAAAACAAACAATCTTGTCTAGGAACTTATGGACGAGTACATTCCAGAAAATGATTGCATTGCCGAAGTTTTAATTAGTAATCAACAAATTCCTTTGACCCTTTAAAAAAAATAGATTGATATTTACTTCACCTGCTTTTTGAAACAGCTGCATTTACCAGTTAGTACATGGAACAAAAATACCCAAATAGCTTCGTAACGCAGACGATTATTAAGTCAATAATTTAAAATCTCTTACTCTTTTTAAAAGTGGCCTTTTATCTTTGATGAACGCATTAGAAGAAGCCAATAGAAAAGAAAAATAATCTTTATTTTAGTTTGGTTATTAAAAAAACGTTTTTTTTTTAAATGTTACAATCAATCGTGGAAAAATTTGCATTTTGGAAAAATATTGGGGGAGGGGACCAAGAGCAAAACATGAATGGTTGGTCTTCATAAGGAGCTTCATGTTTTGGGTGCTCAAAACAAGACTTTTCTTCCATTTCAAATATGGAGCAAAACGCGTATTTTACTTTCCAAGTAAACGAATATTAGAGTTTGTTCATCGACCTCTATAAAAAAAGATAGCAAATTTAGGGGGAATAATTTTCGTTGTCAATATTTTTCGATGCCTAATAGTCACTTTTGTTGAAATCACCAAAGACATTTACTTACGGGCAAACCTCCAAGACTGATTTCGAATACAAAACCAATCCATTCTCAACAAACTAGACAACTGCGATTATTCCAGCGACATCAACGATGCAGCTGTTGCGAAAATTAACATATCGTAGTTCAGCGCTTTTGATTTAAAGAATGTCTCACATACATTCATTTTCATTCTTGCTCTTGACGAACGAAGTAAGGAATAAAATAAGAGAAGAAGATGATCGAAATAAATTAAAACATAGATAAATTGCGTAAATGGTGATTGAATGGACTCTTCACTATAAGGTCAGTAATCAGATTGCCTCTCATTCGCTTTCAGGGTTTTGTTGAGATCACATCAGCTGTCAAGGAATTCTTTCTTACTCTTACGAGAGTCCAGCTCGGTTACAGTAAGTTCTATATTTCTGTAATGCTTATACTATCAATGGAATTAAAATTTATGCTATACTCTTAGCACTGAAAACACTAAAATACATGCAATATCTGTACCTATGTGAATGTAATGTCCGCTTAAAATTTCGTGTACGGAATTAAAATGTATACCAAACTTACAATTTGTTCAGTATTCAATATATTTAAAGCGGGATTATAGTTTCTACAATGTTTGCGATTTGTTAAATAATTAAGACATCAAAAATGTATAATGACACCGATATTTATGTGTATAAATAAGGTTTCGTTTTAAAAATATTCTCGTATGGAATTAAAATGTATTCGATACTTATAACTCAAACCATAATTAAATTTTTAAAAAAATAATTATAATTAAAACTTATACAATACTTAAAATTTTGTCAGAATTTAAAATAATAAAAGTGAGATTATAATATTTACAAAATTTAGGATTTTTTGAAGTAATTAAGACATTTGTGAAGTAATTAAATGATACCGATTTATATGTCTATAAATAATGTTCGTTTCGAGAATTTCTTTGCATGGAATTAAATTGTGTTCAATGCTTATAACATACACCATAATTAAATTTTTTTAAAAAATAATTATAATTAAAACTTATACAATACTTAAAATTTTGTCAGAATTTAAAATAATAAAAGTGAGATTATAATTTTTACAAAATTTATGATTTTTTGAAGTAATTAAGGCATTTGTGAAGTAATTAAATGATACCGATTTATATGTCTATAAATAATGTTCGTTTCGAGAATTTCTTTGCATGGAATTAAATTGTGTTCAATGCTTATAACATACACCATAATTTAATTTAAAAATAAATAATTGTAATTAAAAGTTACACAATACTTTAAATTTTCTCAGAATTTAAAATAATAAATGTGAGAGTATAATTTTTACAAAATTTACGATTTTTAAAGTAATTAAGACATTTGTGAAGTAATTAAATGATACCGATTTATATGTCTATAAATAATGTTCGTTTCGAGAATTACTTTGCATGGAATTAAATTGTGTTCAATGCTTATAACATACACCATAATTTAATTTAAAAATAAATAATTGTAATTAAAAGTTACACAATACTTTAAATTTTCTCAGAATTTAAAATTATAAATGTGAGAGTATAATTTTTACAAAATTTACGATTTTTAAAGTAATTAAGACATTTGTGAAGTAATTAAATGATACCGATTTATATGTCTATAAATAATGTTCGTTTGGAGAATTTCTTTGTTTGGAATTAAATTCTACTCAAAACTTATAACTCACACCATAATTAAATAATTTAAAAATAAATATTTCTAATTAAAAGTTACACAATACTTAAAATTCTCTCAGAATTTAAAATAATAAATGTGAGATTATAATTTTTACAAATTTACGATTTTTAGAGTAATTAAGACATTTGTGAAGCAATTAAATGATACCGATTTATATGTATATAAATAATGTTTTTTTTGGAGAACTTCTTTGTATGGAATTAAATTGTGTTCAATACTTATAACTCACACCATAATTAAATTTAAAAAAGAATTGTAATTAAAACTTCTACAGTACTTAAAATTTTACAAAACTTACGATTTGTAAAGTAATTAAAACATTTGTAAAGTAATTAAGACATTTGTGAAGTAGTTTAGTGATACCAATATATATAATGTTCGCTTGGAGAATTTCTTTCCATAGAATTAAAATGTGTTAAATTCTTGTAGCTCACACTATAATAAAATTAAAAAAAATATGATCGTAATTAAAACTTATACAATATTTGAAAATTGCTGAGTATTTAAAATATTTAACGTGGGATTATAATTTTTACAAAACTTATAATTTGTAAAGTAATTAAGACATACATGATACTGAAACCTATGTGTATAAATAATGCTCTCTTGAAGAATTTCTATGCATGAAATTAAATTGTGTTCAATACTTATAACTCTCGCCATAATTAAATAAAAAAAATAACTGTAATTAAAACTTTTAAAAAACTTATTATTTGCTCAGAATATTAAGAATTCGATTTTAGTTTATTCTATATGTACAAATTGTAAAGTAATTAAAATATTAAAAGTACATGAAATACCGATACTTATGAGCATAAATAAAGTTCGGTCGAAACTTTTTGTAAGGGATTAAAATTTATACGAAACTTACAATTAACTTTATAATTAAAGCGTTAAATATGTGATTGAAACCGTAAAAATGTTTACTAGTTACACAGTAATTAAATTTTTCGTAATTAAATTTTTCTAATTATATGTGATATCTGTACCTATTTGTAAAGAATATGAAATTTTATGTAAGAAATTTAAAATTATTCGATACTTACATGTTGCTCAATATTTAAAATATTAAAATTAGGATTATAATTAATGTACGATTTGAATGTGAATTTATGGACGAGTATCAAAAGATCATGTGATCCCGATACCTATGTATATATACAACGTTAGTTTGAAAAATTGAATTAAGCTTTATAAATACTTATAGTTTACACAATAATTAAAGTGAAAAAAAATTTTTATAGTTGTATTTAAAACTTAAACAATTACCATTTTCTTAAAATTTTCGCAAATATTAAAATATGCAAAGCGGAGTTGAAATTCATCGAATATTCTCATTTTGCGCAGTTAAAAGTGGAATTAAAACTTATTTAATGCTTACGATTTGCACAGTAATTAAATTATTAAGTGCACGCTATATCTTTAATAGTATATATATATAAAACTGAACTAAAACTCAGTGGTGCGATAGCCCTATAGGGCCAAGGCCTACTGCGCCCATCTCAGTTTTCTTGACCTTGGGCTCTGGGGTGCAGGAGCAGATGTTCCGGTCAGGTGGCCAGCCGAACGCGGAACCCCCAGTGTTTAGTTCCCAAGCATGCTTGGTACTCATTTATCGACCCACTGAAGGTATGAAAGGCTGAGTCAACTTTGCCCGGCCCGAGGATCGAACCAGGGACCTGTGGCAAGACAGCGCGAAGCGATACCGCTCAGCCACCGGGCGTCATTTTATATATATATATATATATATATATATATATATATATATATATATATATATATATATATATATATATATATATATATATATATATATATATATATATATATATATATATATATATATATATATATATATATATATATATATATATATATATATATATATATATATATATATATATATATATATATATATATATATATATATATATATATATATATATATATATATATATATATATATATATATATATATATATATATATATATATATATATATATATATATATATATATATATATGTGTATGTGGACTGATCGTTAAGACACGGCTCCCAGCAGATCACCGAAGTCAAGCATCACTGGCTACGGTCAGTGTGCGGGTGGGTGACCACTTGGATCAGCCTGCGTAAGGACCGAGAGTGTGCGGTATTGGTCCTCGTTAAACTGTGCTACCGTAAAGTGCTCGACTTCGTAAAGTGCTACCGTAAAGTGCGCGCAGGTCGTCGGGCTACCGCAGCGGGGGTGCTATCCCCTCCGCAGAGGATCAAAATTGTGATGGCATGTCTTCGGATCATCCTCCGGGATGTTTCCCAGACCGTCGCCAATAGCCCATTGTGCAGCTCTAGTGCGACGTAAATTAACAACAACAACAATATATATATTATATATATATATATATATATATATATATATATATATATATATATATATATATATATATATATATATATATATATATATATATATATATATATATATATATATATATATATATATATATATATATAAATAAAATGCCCGCTTCAAATTATTTTGAACGGAATTAAAACTTTTCATAATCATAAAATAATTGAAGTATTATGCAGTACTTACAAGTTGCTCAGCAAATAGAATATTAAAAGTACACGTGATATCTATACTTGTTAATATAATGTATTCGCTTAAAATTTTGAGTATATAAAAGTTGATAGAATGCTTGCAATTAGCACGGTTATTAAAATATTGAAAGTGGAAATTAAAATACATATAATCAATATTTGCCCTGAGATGAAAGTACTGTAAATGTTTGGGGTATGCATACCTATATGAACTTGTTTTTAGGTGTTTTCTAAATTTGCATGAAACGCTAGTTCACAATTGAATGAAAAACATTAAGTGACACACTAAGAAAATGCTTTTATCAAAAAGCTCATAAGCTGGTATAAAATTGTTTTAATAAAAGCAGTGGTAGTTAAATTCATTCGAGGACATTTTCACTAAGATAGTTTTAATTGACTATTGAAAAAAATTGAAATAAATAATTTCAATTTAGATATGAATAATTTAAATTGTAAGTTGCAACGATAGTTACGATTGAATAATTGAACAAATAAATAAATAAATAAATACAAAAAGAATTGAGTTTCTACCACTTCTTACAATTTCAGTCACCTGTGGAATCCCCGCACATGCTATTTTGCTCCACGCATGAATAAGTCATATTTTAAAAATTCGTTTTCTCAGGAGCTATTCGACTGATTTCCCTCAAATTTTGTATTTTGCATGTAAAATTATATTCTTTAAAAGTATGTAAAAATTGTATATCTTACAATTTAAATCTACTAATATTAAATTAAATTATTAAAAATTATAAATATTTATTAAAAATATTTTTCGAATGGAAATATCTTTGAATTTTACAATAACGTGCAGTATTCATTTCTCGAGGTACTGTGAAATACTCAAAAAGAGTAAAATTAACATTAAAGGGTCCAAACTTTAGACCGCTTTCTTGACTAAACTATATCGAGACCATATTTTCCAGATTGTGGCTAGTTCTTACACTTTGAGGCTCAGAAATCCGGATCTGTCTAAAAAAAGGCATGTTCATTCAGAAAAAGGAAGTTTTTGTGTCTGATTTCGTAACTTTAAGTATTGTCTGCACTAATTAATTTGCATATTTGAGATTATCCCCTTCAAATTATTAAGATTGAATCCTAGAACGTGAAGATCCGATTATTAAATCAAAACAGGTGATCTTTTTTATTCTACGCACTGTACATCTTTGGAGGAAAACTGTTACAAATGAATTCTTGATGTTAGTAGCATGCCCATGATCAAATATGCATCAATAAGTCTTAACAATGGATAATAAACGCCTTCTCGGACCATAAAGCATAACGTGCATCATTTTACTAATGATCCATTGATTAAAATATTGCTCATAAGCATGAGTTAGAGTAACCGATTTCGTAACTTAAAAATATCACCTGATCTATTTAATTACCATATTTGAGGTTATCCCCTTCAAATATTAAGATTGAATCCTAGAACGTGAAGATCCGATTATTAGATCAAAAAAGGTGATCTTTTTTACTCTACGCACTGTACATCTTTGGAGGAAAACCGTTACAAATGAATTGTTGATGTTAGTAGCATGCTCATGATCAAAAATGCATCTGTAAATCTTTACAATGGATAATAAACGCCTTCTCGGATCATAAAACATATCGTGCATCATTTTACTAATGATCCATCGATTGAAATATTGCTGATAAACGTAAGTTGGAGTAATTCAATACACATTTTTCTTTTACGTTGTTTGGTTAATTGGTATTATTAAGTGAAAATATTATCTTTAATTCAATTGACTAAAATAAAGCTTATTTACACGAAGGGGTTAAGAGTGACCTTTGAATATAATTTAAATCACGCTACAGCTTTTAATATATATCGCACCAGGAAATCTTTTTGCAAAACAATGGTCTATTTCATCATGTCTGTTTTGTAAAAGAGTATCCAACTTTAAATCGATTAAATTGATTTTTTTGTAGATTCATAAAATTTTAAATGTTTTAATTTTGTAACTATTTGTAAAACTTTCTGGGAGCCTAGTAGCCCAGTTTTTATGATGTAATTATCACCTTAATGATTTTTGTAACTCTCTCAGAGTTTGCAATATGAATTTGTTTGAATTTAATTGATTTTTCAATAAATTTTGATTTTTTTTAAATTAATTGCACCAAATTTTTATTGTTATTTCTTTAAGTAATTAAATATTTTTCTTTATCTCTTTCTAATATATTTTCATCTAATTGTATCCTAATTATTTATCGCTCTAATTTTACTAACTTATAGGCTTCATTAAATTTCTTAGTATATAGAAGTTAAGAATGTTTTTAAAAAAGTTATCTCTGAATTTTTAATAGTTGTCCATATTAGATAGAATAGATATGGAATTAGAATTAACTATTTTTTAAAATAAATATTAACTATTTTTAACTATTTGTCGAAGTGTACAAATAAAAACGTTATAAACAACAGGGGGTTGAGAAAAAGTTGCAACTAACTTCTAAGGGAGTTAAAACACATCGCATTGGGATTAAAATTGCATAGAAACCCATGTCCTGAATGTCGTCATATTCGTTTAAGGATGCTTATCTATTATGACCTGTTCAAAAGCACACGAGGAAACAATTCATAATAGGGAAATACGCACCTAGCGGCGTATGACGATATTTCAATGCAGGGATTTCTATGCAGTTTTTATCCTGATGATGTGCCCTAGCTTCCCAAGAAGTTTGTCGCAACATTTATGTGATCTCATGTCACATATAACGTTCTCGAACTTGTAAATTTCCTTGAAAAATATATTAAAAATGTCATTAAAGAATTGAGCTAAAAAAAATAAATCAATCGATTGCAGATTTTAGTTAGTGATATAAAAATATCTAAGATCTGTTAAAAACTGAAATGCAACAGAAAGAAATTGTTCCCCAGTGTAACTATCCTAAAAATCCATACCAATTATTATAAAAAAATGCACATTTAAAGATTTTTATTTATTTAGGAAATATTTTATACTCATAACATATTATTGAAAGAATCTTGATACATTATATTTCTTTTAGTTTTGAATGTTTTGTAATAATAAAAAATAAAGCATTGATTTTTTGGCTTTATCTGTCAAGCGTTTTGTATCTAGAAATTTTTAAGATATCCGTAAGAAATTTTAATACTTTTTTATATAAGTTTTTATAATACTTTCTTATAAGATATTGAATGTAAAATTACTGTTATTCTTTAATATGAAAATATTAAATAAATTAAAAATAAAATTTTATTTTCAGTATGAGAAATATTATTTGAAATAAATATGTAATTATAGAAGCTTATTGTAATTATCACGAAAAATCTATACTAATTATTATAATAAATACATAATCAAAACTTTTTACTTATTTAAAAAAAATAATCTATAAATTTATGTTATGAAAAAGGTCCAGATATTTTTTTTTTGTTGCTTGTTTTAATTTCGAGGTGTTTTGTTATTGTAAGAAAAAACGTTTTTCTTTATCTGCGAAGAGTTAACTTTCAAGGTCTCGCCAGTCGAAAACAAAATTTTGTCTCCAGAAATAGACAAGAGACTAGTGAGACAAGATACGGATTGAAAAAAGACTTTTTAAAAAAATAGTTAGTAGTTTCTTAGACCATGTGTAGATTCTCAAAAGAGAGTTTTTTCTAAGAAGGTAAGTTTAGTTATAAATTTAAATGACTTCCTAATACACTGTGCTAACTTCACTTGCATACAATTTAGTTTTGAATACAAATTTTTATTGCTTGCAATTATGGGAAAAGAGTTATTTAAAAGCATAAAAGCAGGATTCGATATTATTCTTGTAGTAATACATTATATATATATATATATATATATATATATATATATATATATATATATATATATATATATATATATATATATACAGTTTATTATTTATTACGAATTTTTATTAATGCATATATTGGGTGGATTTAACGTTAAAAATGTTATATTTATGTTAATAATAGCTAAGATGAGCAATCAGATTCTTTTGAAAAATTAACACGTTCCAAAAGTTAGAAACATATAAGCGTAAACAATTAAAAACGCATAAATTCTATTCTATTTTGTTATACTCACCACTATATCATTTATTTTTTTGTTAGAATAATTTCATTATTCTTGTAGTAATACATTATATATATATATATAGTTTAATATTTATTACGAATTTCTATTAATGCATATTTTGGGTGGATTTAACGTTAAAAAAGTTATACTAATATTAATAATAAAAAAAATGAGCAATCAGACTCTTTTGAGAAAGGAACGCATTCCAAAAGTTAGAAACATATGCGCGCAAACAATTAAAAAAAAACGCATAAATTCTATTCTATTTTGTTATATTCACCACTATATCATTTATTTTTTTGCTTATTGGAATTTATTTTGCTTAATTAGTTCGTATAATATAGTTAAATTAATATCAAAATTTTATCAGTGTTAGTAATTAATATCGGATGACAGATGAACCGTTCCGATTTAACAAATATCTCTGTTATTAAATCGGAGATAACATCTAAAAAGCAGTAAATAAGTTTATGGTTTAACATTTGATACAAAATAATTTTGATCATAATGATACATTTAAATAGGAAAAATACATGCATAAAAATCTCAAAAATTAATTTAATTTCATTAACATTGTAACCAGTGTTGCCAGGTGCTGATAACCGTTCGCCCCCAGATGGCGTTGTAAAATCTCCTAAATATTTTTACAAAATCCTAAAATTTTTAACTTAATGTATAAGTATTAAAAAGTAGTACAAAAGTTAAATAATGTATAGAAAACGTTGCTTTAATACTTTTTAATATTTTATTATCAACAAATTAATCTTTTTTACATTTCAGTCGTTACATTATCTTTAATTTCTACTAAAATATTTAAGATATTTTTTTCAATACTTTTTGACTTGCACATTTTTTCATAAATATTTTATTATCAACGATATAGTCTTTTTAAATATTTCAATTCTAACATTATGCTTAAATTTCTGATAAAATATCCAACATATTTTCGGCAATACTTTCTGATTTGTATATGTTTTCGCTGTTAAACATTTTTAACATGGAAGAAGTAAATACAAAATCCTTTATCCTTAAACCTTTAAACTGCTTTTCGTGTTCCCAATCTTTCTTGTACTTTTGTACGTACTTCTTTTTTTCT